>NC_141693.1:1385490699-1386728557 GCF_964263255.1 Lissotriton vulgaris | reverse complement strand
TTATGCACAGGTGTAAAACCTGAAGCAATGCTTTCTGGGACTGGTGGTTCGATAAAACCCAAGTGGGTCGCCGCCGCCATTCGCATGCAGAAAAAGTTTTAAAGGGATTGCCAATGTCCCCGCAAGCACCCCGCAAGTAAAGGCACCTCCTGTACCACAAAAGGCTGCCCAAATGAGGCAGCCGTGGACCCGCAGTTTGTCCGCGGATGTGCAAACCCGCGACCGTGGCCGGCCGCTAACAAATGGAAGAAAAGGTTGCCACCTAGGTGGGAAAGCACTTACAGGTAGGAATTAATGCCAGCGCAAGGGCGCGAGCTGCCAACAGAGTCCCTTTCCTGCCAGACGCGTTTCGGGCCAACGCCCTCTTCAGTGGCAGCACATGTGACATGACGGCAGCTGCAGGCACCAGTAAATACCCTCAGTGATTATGCACAGGTGTAAAACCTGAAGCAATGCTTTCTGGGACTGGTGGTTCGATAAAACCCAAGTGGGTCGCCGCCGCCATTCGCATGCAGAAAAAGTTTTAAAGGGATTGCCAATGTCCCCGCAAGCACCCCGCAAGTAAAGGCACCTCCTGTACCACAAAAGGCTGCCCAAATGAGGCAGCCGTGGACCCGCAGTTTGTCCGCGGATGTGCAAACCCGCGACCGTGGCCGGCCGCTAACAAATGGAAGAAAAGGTTGCCACCTAGGTGGGAAAGCACTTACAGGTAGGAATTAATGCCAGCGCAAGGGCGCGAGCTGCGAACAGAGTCCCTTTCCTGCCAGACGTGTTTCGGGCCAACGCCCTCTTCAGTGGCAGCACATGTGACATGACGGCAGCTGCAGGCACCAGTAAATACCCTCAGTGATTATGCACAGGTGTAAAACCTGAAGCAATGCTTTCTGGGACTGGTGGTTCGATAAAACCCAAGTGGGTCGCCGCCGCCATTCGCATGCAGAAAAAGTTTTAAAGGGATTGCCAATGTCCTTGCAAGCACCCCGCAAGTAAAGGCACCTCCTGTACCACAAAAGGCTGCCCAAATGAGGCAGCCGTGGACCCGCAGTTTGTCCGCGGATGTGCAAACCCGCGACCGTGGCCGGCCGCTAACAAATGGAAGAAATGGTTGCCACCTAGGTGGGAAAGCACTTACAGGTAGGAATTAATGCCAGCGCAAGGGCGCGAGCTGCGAACAGAGTCCCTTTCCTGCCAGACGCGTTTCGGGCCAACGCCCTCTTCAGTGGCAGCACATGTGACATGACGGCAGCTGCAGGCACCAGTAAATACCCTCAGTGATTATGCACAGGTGTAAAACCTGAAGCAATGCTTTCTGGGACTGGTGGTCCGATAAAACCCAAGTGGGTCGCCGCCGCCATTCGCATGCAGAAAAAGTTTTAAAGGGATTGCCAATGTCCCCGCAAGCACCCCGCAAGTAAAGGCACCTCCTGTACCACAAAAGGCTGCCCAAATGAGGCAGCCGTGGACCCGCAGTTTGTCCGCGGATGTGCAAACCCGCGACCGTGGCCGGCCGCTAACAAATGGAAGAAAAGGTTGCCACCTAGGTGGGAAAGCACTTACAGGTAGGAATTAATGCCAGCGCAAGGGCGCGAGCTGCGAACAGAGTCCCTTTCCTGCCAGACGTGTTTCGGGCCAACGCCCTCTTCAGTGGCAGCACATGTGACATGACGGCAGCTGCAGGCACCAGTAAATACCCTCAGTGATTATGCACAGGTGTAAAACCTGAAGCAATGCTTTCTGGGACTGGTGGTTCGATAAAACCCAAGTGGGTCGCCGCCGCCATTCGCATGCAGAAAAAGTTTTAAAGGGATTGCCAATGTCCCCGCAAGCACCCCGCAAGTAAAGGCACCTCCTGTACCACAAAAGGCTGCCCAAATGAGGCAGCCGTGGACCCGCAGTTTGTCCGCGGATGTGCAAACCTGCGACCGTGGCCGGCCGCTAACAAATGGAAGAAAAGGTTGCCACCTAGGTGGGAAAGCACTTACAGGTAGGAATTAATGCCAGCGCAAGGGCGCGAGCTGCGAACAGAGTCCCTTTCCTGCCAGACGCGTTTCGGGCCAACGCCCTCTTCAGTGGCAGCACATGTGACATGACGGCAGCTGCAGGCACCAGTAAATACCCTCAGTGATTATGCACAGGTGTAAAACCTGAAGCAATGCTTTCTGGGACTGGTGGTTCGATAAAACCCAAGTGGGTCGCCGCCGCCATTCGCATGCAGAAAAAGTTTTAAAGGGATTGCCAATGTCCCCGCAAGCACCCCACAAGTAAAGGCACCTCCTGTACCACAAAAGGCTGCCCAAATGAGGCAGCCGTGGACCCGCAGTTTGTCCGCGGATGTGCAAACCCGCGACCGTGGCCGGCCGCTAACAAATGGAAGAAAAGGTTGCCACCTAGGTGGGAAAGCACTTACAGGTAGGAATTAATGCCAGCGCAAGGGCGCGAGCTGCGAACAGAGTCCCTTTCCTGCCAGACGCGTTTCGGGCCAACGCCCTCTTCAGTGGCAGCACATGTGACATGACGGCAGCTGCAGGCACCAGTAAATACCCTCAGTGATTATGCACAGGTGTAAAACCTGAAGCAATGCTTTCTGGGACTGGTGGTTCGATAAAACCCAAGTGGGTCGCCGCCGCCATTCGCATGCAGAAACAGTTTTAAAGGGATTGCCAATGTCCCCGCAAGCACCCCGCAAGTAAAGGCACCTCCTGTACCACAAAAGGCTGCCCAAATGAGGCAGCCGTGGACCCGCAGTTTGTCCGCGGATGTGCAAACCCGCGACCGTGGCCGGCCGCTAACAAATGGAAGAAAAGGTTGCCACCTAGGTGGGAAAGCACTTACAGGTAGGAATTAATGCCAGCGCAAGGGCGCGAGCTGCGAACAGAGTCCCTTTCCTGCCAGTCGCGTTTCGGGCCAACGCCCTCTTCAGTGGCAGCACATGTGACATGACGGCAGCTGCAGGCACCAGTAAATACCCTCAGTGATTATGCACAGGTGTAAAACCTGAAGCAATGCTTTCTGGGACTGGTGGTTCGATAAAACCCAAGTGGGTCGCCGCCGCCATTCGCATGCAGAAAAAGTTTTAAAGGGATTGCCAATGTCCCCGCAAGCACCCCGCAAGTAAAGGCACCTCCTGTACCACAAAAGGCTGCCCAAATGAGGCAGCCGTGGACCCGCAGTTTGTCCGCGGATGTGCAAACCCGCGACCATGGCCGGCCGCTAACAAATGGAAGAAAAGGTTGCCACCTAGGTGGGAAAGCACTTACAGGTAGGAATTAATGCCAGCGCAAGGGCGCGAGCTGCCAACAGAGTCCCTTTCCTGCCAGACGCGTTTCGGGCCAACGCCCTCTTCAGTGGCAGCACATGTGACATGACGGCAGCTGCAGGCACCAGTAAATACCCTCAGTGATTATGCACAGGTGTAAAACCTGAAGCAATGCTTTCTGGGACTGGTGGTTCAATAAAACCCAAGTGGGTCGCCGCCGCCATTCGCATGCAGAAAAAGTTTTAAAGGGATTGCCAATGTCCCCGCAAGCACCCCGCAAGTAAAGGCACCTCCTGTACCACAAAAGGCTGCCCAAATGAGGCAGCCGTGGACCCGCAGTTTGTCCGCGGATGTGCAAACCCGCGACCGTGGCCGGCCGCTAACAAATGGAAGAAAAGGTTGCCACCTAGGTGGGAAAGCACTTACAGGTAGGAATTAATGCCAGCGCAAGGGCGCGAGCTGCGAACAGAGTCCCTTTCCTGCCAGACGCGTTTCGGGCCAACGCCCTCTTCAGTGGCAGCACATGTGACATGACGGCAGCTGCAGGCACCAGTAAATACCCTCAGTGATTATGCACAGGTGTAAAACCTGAAGCAATGCTTTCTGGGACTGGTGGTTCGATAAAACCCAAGTGGGTCGCCGCCGCCATTCGCATGCAGAAAAAGTTTTAAAGGGATTGCCAATGTCCCCGCAAGCACCCCGCAAGTAAAGGCACCTCCTGTACCACAAAAGGCTGCCCAAATGAGGCAGCCGTGGACCCGCAGTTTGTCCGCGGATGTGCAAACCCGCGACCGTGGCCGGCCGCTAACAAATGGAAGAAAAGGTTGCCACCTAGGTGGGAAAGCACTTACAGGTAGGAATTAATGCCAGCGCAAGGGCGCGAGCTGCGAACAGAGTCCCTTTCCTGCCAGACGGAAATTATAAAATGTAAAGCGCCCGAAATTATTGAAATGTATTTTACAATGCCTTTATGACTGTGATTCTGAAATGTTAAAGTAAAAAGTAATTTACTATGTAATATCGCTTCTCACGGAGGTAAAACGTCAGTCCTCTTTCTATGTGCATGCAAGAATGCGATGAAAAACTTTTAAATGCGCTTCCTTCCGTGTCAATGGTAGACACTGACGAAGGAATACCGAAACGCGTTTGTCTGCGAAACATATCGAACACTTTCCCTGCGAGTGCCGCAATTTCTTTCTATGGAATGTGAAAGAAACTTGGAGCCGTAATATATATATATATATATATATATATATATATATATATATATATATATATATATATATATACATATATATATATATAGATATATATATTACCTACTGGCGGTATATATAGTTAGGATTTTTTTCTCTATGTAACTTTTGAAAATTCTATGTCTAATAACTTTGGCGTTTGTGGACGGAATCGGCTGAAATTTTCAGGAAAATGGCACATTCTGTTTCTGAGCAGCCCCTGAAAATTTGGGGGGGTTTCGTCAAGGGGGGGCCGAGAAAAAAGGGGGGCCCCAAAACGCGTTTTTAACATTGAGTTTTCCATAGGGCGTTTGGCCTCACTTTTAGCTCGAACGGCTGAATGGATTTGCACGAAACTTGGCAAAATTGTGGGGACTGTTAGCCCGATGTGCCTTTGCTGGGTCTCAATATATGTGCTCCAGTGGATTTTGAGAAATGAACATTTTAAAAAAATTATATATCTGTGACAGCGTCCCGGATAGCACTCCAGTTCGCTTACTTGTCGCGTAACGGAGCTTTGCGAAGCGAAGCTGATTGGCTCTCCGGTGTCTGTCAACATTCTAAACAGTCCGGAGCGGCCGCCATCTTGTCTCTCGGTAGGATCGAGAGAAAAGAGGAGAAAAACGAAGGGGGAATTTAATGAAAGGGGGCAAGGTAGACCCCTCTTGACCCACTAGGAATGATGTTGGGGTTAATAAAGGGTCCCGGGGGGAAAAAAAAAAAAATTGATTTTTCACCGTAGAAGCGCTTCCCGGTTCGCGAACAGGTAGCGAAATGGGAATTCGCCATTTTGTATTTCGTTTTAATTAAATTACAGGGTATAAGGGGGTACGGGAGACGTATCCTGACCCTTTATGTTTTCTGAGGGTGGCTGAGGAGGCTCATATATGTTGATACATGTCTTCCAGCGGCTGCGCGTGAGCGGTTTTTTTTTTTTGCTGCGTGACGTCTGTTAACGTTCGATTCAAAGGAAATCAGGAAGTGTTGATCGCCATTTTGTCACTGCGAGTAAATATTTTGTTAAAAATAATTGTTATAAATTAATCCGTATTGATAAACATTGTCTGCGCCATCTTGCCTTTTTTTTAATGCCACAATTTTGTCGTGCACGGCAGCCATTTTTGACCAGACCCACTCTCTGCACGTTGCCGATCCTCAGCATGGCTCCCCACCCTCGCAAGCATCTCCCCCACGCACTGGTCACCCCCGCTCTCTCTCTCATGCATGGGCCATAAACCTCCCCCCATCTGCGCTGTTCTTCCCTGAGAATCACACCCTGTGCCCGCCCGACACCTCCCTTTCATCCTATTCACTACCGCACCCTCTGACACACCTCTTCCTTTGTGTCTAATTGTCCAGGCCGGTCCTAGGCTATCACCTAGCCGTGTGGATGTAGTTTATGGCCCCAACTTTAAAGAATCACCCCTGTTCAAAGGAGTTACAGTAGATCAAGGCCCCCACCTCATGAGATCCGTCACAGCACACGTGTTCCTACTATCTGATAACCATCCTGTATTATGATTGGGGAGGGGATTCTCACTGTGAGGGTGTGTGGGACCGAGCCTGAAGCGGAAGTTTCCAGGGATGCGTCTTTGTACATCAAAGTTTTTACAATTATGTGTCACATAAAAAATATATAGCACTCCAACAAAGTAATAGGATTATAAAACTTTAATAACTTATAAATATATACAACGCAACAAAAACAGTAAACACATTTAAAACATTTTTTGAAAAAAGAAGCAACAATGGTCAGTAGCTGTCTTTTGTGCGAATAGTCCCAAGGCAGCACAACGTGCTGAGTTCTGGACGGCACCCAGGTGATGTCACCTGGGTGCCGCACTGGTTTTTGGTATCCTACAATGCTGCTCCGAAAAACGGCGTGGGGTGCCCCCAGGGGGGGGTGGACGGCCTCGTCAGTAGCGGTCTGTTGTGCGAATAGTCCCAAGGCAGCAGAACGCGCTGAGATGTGGATGGCATCCAGGTGATGTCCAGTAAGTTGCCGCACTGGTTTTGGTATCCTACAATGCTGCTCCAAAAAACGGCGTGGGGCGCCCCGGGGAGGGGGGGGGGAGGCGGCGTGAACGGGCCTCCCCAGGTGGAGGCTCATCTGCTGTAGTGGGGCGCCCCTTTACCGTTTCAGTTGCCATTCCGCCCGCTTTTGGTACACTGTGCCAAAATCCGCCATTCAGCTGAGTTGCACCCACTCTTGCGGTGCAGCGATAGGCGGCTGCCACAGGACTCTCAAAATGGCGGCAGGCTCTTCGGATTTGGGCCTGGTCCACTAAAATGGCCCTGGGACACCTTGGAACTCGGACGCTTGTCTGCTAGGGCTTGGGCCCCATTCTCGAAAGCGTCCCCTCAGCCTTGAAGATTCTACAAAAGTCTTGGGGGCCCCGACTCCCGCAGGCTTCCGGTGGGGAGCGGCTGTCATGATTGCTTGCGGAATGGCCACGACGGAGCTATGAGATGGTGGTGCTCTCATGCTGACGCCAGCTTCAGTCTGAAACATCCAGAAACACTGTAGACTATCAATTCGATGAGTTCCGGTGGAGCCCCAACGTGACCCGGTAGGGAAGAACTTGCCCTCCCCTTTTTTGAGGGATGGTTCTTGTTGCCTGTCCCCTCTGTTGTCATCTAACAGAACCTTTTTGGATTGCCGAGTGAGAAAAAAAAAGGTGGGGCTTTCATCGTTTGGGAAAAAAAAATGTTTTAATCCAATGAAAAGTGTTATTTTTAGGTCATATGATCAAGCCTTCCATCATTAGGAAACCAAAAGTAAAATGAACCAATGAAAAGTTTTAAAAATAAGTCACATGACCTGTTATGCGGCTTTGGGCTATAAAAAGCCAAAAAAATCCGTTGGCCCGTGAGGCGGCGTCAGTAGCGGACCGATGTGCGAATAGGCCGAAGGCAGCACAACGCGCCGAGATCCGGATGGCACCGAGGTGGTGTCCAGCAAGTTGCCGCACTGGTGTGGCCATCCTACAATGCTGCGCCGAAAGTCGCCGTGGGGTGCCCTGTTGGCCTGTGAGGTGGCGTCAGTAAGTGGGGGCTGTTTGAGGATCTGACTGCATTGGAAAGCAATGTGATGCGGTGCCTTGCCCCCAAGATGGAGGCTCCTCGGCTGCAGTGGGGCGCCCCTTGGTGTTTCACTCGTTATCCAGCTGAGTTGCGTCCGCACTTGCGGCTACAGTAGGCTGAAGGCAGCACAACGTACCGAGATCTGGATGGCACCGAGGTGGTGTCCAGCAAGTTGCCGTACTGGTGTGACCATCCTACAATGCTGCGGGGGGGGGGGCGGCGCAAATGAGCCTCTCCCGCCTCTCCAGGTGGAGGCACTTCATCTGCAGTGGGGCGCCGTCTAGCTGAGTTTCGCCCGCTCTTGCTGCTACAGCGATAGGCGGCTGCAACAGGACTCTCAAAATGGCGGCCTGTTCTTTGGATTTGGGCCTGGTCCACTAAAATGGCCCTGGGACACCTTGGAACTCGGACGCTCGAATTTTTTTCCTTTCCTCCACATGCAAAAAAATGTAAATGCCCGGTACGTTACCTGCCTCATCTGCCACAATGTACTTTCCAGAGGAACCGAAAAAAAATATAGTTATGGTAATTATACCATGCATCGTCATATGGAGAGGTGGCACCCGATTAATTATAGTGCTGCCCAAATTCGAGATTTGGTGGATAACCCCCGACCTGCCAGTACATCCACCAATGAAGTGGCAGTGACAGCATCAGAGGCAAGGGAAACGGTTCTAAATCTTCAGAAGAACTTTGGACAAATGAAAATGACATGTTTAACTTGCAGCAAATTAATTTCATGTGGAGAGAGGAGTGTTAGTCTAATCAATAGAGCTTATGAACATCATCATAGTTGATGGTTGGTGGAGACATTTTGACTATATCCTGGACCTGCTCGGCCTCGCCCAAAATGGCACCGGTATAAATGGGACTCGTAACTCCTTGTTGTGTACTGGTTGCCCAACCTTGATATCACGAGATACGTATGCAGTTTTGAAGCACATGGCGGGCGGGGACGAGAATTGATTGAACATTTCGACATCCCTATTGATATTAAGTTCTGATGTGTTATTGATTACTGTACTATTGAAAGTTCGAATTAACGTCACCCATGGTACTTGCCCGCAAATGTATATCTAGATAATTTTATTGTAACTGGCTTGTCGTATTTTAATTATAAAATGTACGTCCATCGATTCTGCAACTGTTAGACACCTTAGTTCTTGCAACCTAATGGCCCGCCCGTTACGTTCTTCGACAGTGTAAATGTCCCCTCATCATATACGATTCCAGTTTGCTCCGTGGCCGGCCCACGTGGTTATAGGCCCGTATTTGTATACTGACATTTTCACAATAAAGGTTTTTAAAACAAAACATGGTAGTAATACTTACATTGGTAAAGTTTTGAATAATAGCCACTGTTTTCGAATCAGTAAAAGGCAAGTGAAATAAAGCAGTCCAATTACATGACGGTTAAAAGGTATAATACGCAGGAATGCAGTAAAGATAAATGGTCAAGGGCTGTTGTGTTTTCTACTCCTGCAACATAAAGTGATCGATAAGAATCTGATATTCATGCCTATCAGCGACTAAGACAGCAGGCCGAGCCTCTTTTGCTCAACGGTTCCCTCATGGGACGAGGAAACGCCCTTTTTCTCGAAAAAGGAATATTTTACTTGCAGACAGTTGTAAATTTCCCGGGAAAATACATTAGCCTGGAACATTGTTAGTGATAAACTGTAAATGCATCTGGGTCCTTTGCTTTACAAGTCAGAGTGAGAAAAAGAAGGTGGGGCTTTCATCATTTGGGAAAAAAAAATGTTCGAAAGCAATGAAAAGCGTTATTTTTAGGTCATATGACCAAGCCTTTCATCATTAGAATAACAAAAGTAAAATGAACCAATGAAAAGTTTTATTAACAAGTCACATGACCTGTTATGCTTACGTTACGCGCCGCGCTCTGGATCGCTTCCGGGAAGCTGCGCCTCGCGCACCGGAGCACTTCCGGGTGCGCTAACGCGACGCGACATATGACGCATTACGCGACAACGTAGGTCCAGAATATAGTCAAAATGTCTCCACCAACCAGCGGTCGGAACACAACCCCTTTCAGTAGTCCAAAAAGTTCTGTAAAATGACAACAGAAGGGACAGGCAACAAGAACCATCACTCAAAAAAGGGGAGGGCAAGTTCTTCCCTAACGGGTCACGTTGGGGCTCCACCGGAACTGATCGAATTGGTAGTCTACAGTGTTTCTGGATGTTTCAGATTGAAGCTGGCGTCAGCATGAGAGCACCCCATGGCTACATCGTGGCCATTCCGCGAGCAATCATGGCAGTCGCTCACCACCGGAAGTCTGCGGGAGTCGGGGGCCCCGGTGACTTTTGTAGAATCTTCAAGGCTGAGGGGACACTTTTGGGAATGGGGTCCATGCCCTAGCAGTCAAGCGTCCGAGTTCCAAGGTGTCCCAGGGCCATTTTAGTGGGCCAGGCCTAAATCCGAAGAGCCGGCCGCCATTTTGAGAGTCCTGTGGCAGCCGCCTATCGCTGCACTGCAAGAGTGGGCGCAATTCAAGTGGATGGTGGGCGAGACGCTGTAGCCGCAAGTGCGGGCGCAACTCAGCTGGTTGCGTAAAGTGCTGGGGTGTACCTGAAAAACCTCCACCTGGGGAGGTGGGGGAGGCTCGTTCGCGCCGCCTCTCCCTTCTAGTGCATCCCACGCCGTTTCCTGGCGCAGGAATATGTGATGGTCGGACTAGGGCACCGCAGGACGTGTCTTCAGGTTGAACGGATTGTGGGACAAGGTCCAGAATGGAAGAGTCACCAAAAGGCAAAAAGTTCCGCTTGACCCCGGGAGCCGGCCGCCTATGTCGGGGGCGATCTCAGGCCACACCAGGGCAACAAGACTTGGGGAGGGGGTCGGAGCCAAGCGCCCCCTCCAAGTCCTCGCCATCACACCGTCCCTCGGGGGCCTCCGTCAAGCGGTTTAGGGAGGCACCGCATCACATTGTTTTCAAATGCAGTCAGGTCCACAAATGGCCCCCACTTACTTTGAGAATAGTGAAGCTGCAGCAGGTGCAAATAAGCTTCAGACAGTGTTACAAGCGCTGCTCAGAACTCTGAACTATGGCACCCAACATCCAGGACTTATGCCATTTGTGCAAGGCAGTGACATCGAAGCAACTCAGGGACCAAAACCATGAACGTACACTCATGTATGAAAATCTTACTATTGATGCTTGACTGAGGCCAAGGAGATCAGAGTGCATGAGTCTCATGCTCCATCGATTGAGCTAGCCGGATTGGGCAACAAAAAGTATACAATAGTTATGTAAATAGTTATTTAATAAAATGTTTTACCCTGTTACTTTGCTGGTGTGTTGTATATATTTATAATATTTGCATAGGGTTTGTCGTTATTTTGGGTGGGGTGGGTGGCGGAGCCGAGCTGTCTTGCAGCCATCATGGTGTGGAGCTCAGTTCATCTCACTAGTTTCGTATTTCTCATGAGGGGTTGTTCTTAATGTTTCTATTTTAGCGAGGTCAAAAAGAGATCCCATTAGTGGCCTACTGATTTTGCTTGATTCCTTTTGTTTTTTTAAACGATTTTTCACTATCTGCAAAGACTAAACAGAGTATTGCAACTCTGTGCTTGTTTGTAAATAGAGAATGAACCAAAGAGAACCAATTCTAAAACAGTAAACGCTTGGATAACAATCAATCAAATGGAGAGAGAAGCAGGCATGACGGATTACAACGGGGGCAAAGGCCTGCGTTAACTACCCTTCACTATCTGCAAAGAGAGAGTACTCCTAAGAGAAAAGAGAGGGGGGGGGCAGCGTTCAAAGCACATCAGCGTGCATAAACACGAAAATGTTTTTACCTATCACGTACTTGACATTTGACAGCTTTTGATATTTGCTATTAAAAAACCATTGAAATTCACTGAAAAAACCATAGGTTATAGACCATATATAGTTAGGAATTAGCATTTACAAAACCTTGAAAATTCACTGAAAAAACCATAGGTTATAGACCATATATAGTCCTTATTTTACTCGCACAAAACCATAGAAATTCGCATATATAGTTAGTTGCGCTAACTATATATCGCGCACCCGCAATCCACTGCTGATGATGTCACATATTACATCATTCATGACATGGTCAGTGACATCACTGATGACATCACTGATGACAACTCAAATGACATCACTGATGACATCTCAAATGACATCACTGATGACATGTCAAATGACATCACTGATGATATCACTGATAACATCTTAAATGACATCACTGATGACATAATTCATGTGATAATACGATGAAGCTCTTCAGACTCTAATATAACCTTAGATCCACTCAGGGTAAACAGACACTCACAGACTGTCACTCATCCATGGAGTTACTCACACACCTAGTCAGTCATGCAAAGAATCAATCACACCTCCATTTCCTCAACTATACAGTTATACACACCTTACTTATTCAAACATATACTAACACATATTTACTCTCTTATACAATCCCTGATACAAGTTCACAATGATCCACACAGCCACTCACACATTCACTGGCTCTTATGCACAGTTATTTATATATGTCAACTCTCACATGTACTGTGTTTTACATATGTACTTACTTTGACATGGTAGCACTGAGATATCCATTCACTCACCAATACACTCATGCACACAGTTAACCACCCATACAGCTGTTTCCACGTGCACTTTTGAACCCATACATCTAGTGAATCAACTGCTCACACATCTAAGCAATAACCCATATTTAGTCATATAGCTACTGATCAACACATGCAGCAGTTTACAGAACAACAGACATAATGATGCACAAATTAAGACAGTTTAGTCACCAACTCATGCTCTCAGTGAGACACATTTAATCACTCACTCATACAGTCAGTCATGCACCTACTAAATCCTTCATCCAGACACTTATACATCCACTCATTCTTCAATATGTAAGACATAATTTAACTTTACAGAAACATACAGTCACTGGATGTTGTCATCAGTGATGTCATCAGTAATGTCACTGAGCATGTCATGAATGATGTAATATGTGACATCATCAGCAGTGGATTGCGGGTGCGCGATATATAGTTAGCGCAACTAACTATATATGCGAATTTCAATGGTTTTGTGCGAGTAAAATAAGGTTTTGTAAATGCGAATCCCTAACTATATATGGTCTATAACCTATGGTTTTTTCAGTGAATATATATATATATATATATATATATATATATATATATATATATATATATATATATATATATATATATATATATATATATATATATATATGTATACAAGTTAGCTAGTTAGCTACATGGTCTGTCATACAGTTACTTCAAGTTGGAGAGTTTTCTAGTACAGAAGAAAAGTCACAGAGCCTTATTCAGAGTTTCTGGGCCACATCCCATAAACTAAGCACTGTGAGCTCTAAATGAAGACATGATGCTATCTCTCATAAGGTGGGCAATTGGCGCACCAGGTTAAGACACAGGTTTAGCCTTAGAACCCCATTAGGATGTTGGGCAGATCGCCACCGCCATGCGGCCAGTGTCAATCCACCCGACATCCTTCCCCACCCGCCACCCATTTCCCCCTCCATATTACTATTGCGGGGGGACGACGGTGGACGGAAAGACCGTCCGCCGCTTTTCCGCCCGGTCAATGAGTTGACCAGGCGGAAAAGGGTTTCATATGGTGGGGGTGTCTGTTAGATACCGCCATCCATATGAGGATGTGGGCGGAACATGCTTTTCAGGCATGTGGGAATGTATTGTGGGGGCCATTGTGGGCCCCCAGGGACTCTGGGGGGTGGGGGTGCACATGGGGGTGCCTGTGGTACCCCCCTGCACTTCACTGTACAACGTGGCAGGCACCGCAAGGTGTCTGTCGGGTTGTGCATTGAAGTGCGCAATGTTAAAAATTCAGGATGCTCCCACCAGTGTGGCGTGCGCATCCTAATGGCCCCCATGGGACCGCCGCCCTTAAGGCGGGCAGTCCTGTTTTAGATCTGGATGGCGGGCGGAAAATTTGCCTGCCATCCTAATGGAGACCTTAGTTTTAGATAACTGGTGTCTTAAGTAGTTGAAAAGCTTGAGCAGCGTGATTTCACACCCTTAAACAGTGGAAAATGGTTTCTTGTCACAATAACTTTTAAGGTGGTTGCTTCTTTTGGCTGGAAGTGGGCCAGGGTTTATTGACAAATCCAATGTAAACAACCTATCATAACACAATAGCATACACCAATAAAATATAACAGGGCACACCACAACAGAACTGTAAAATAGGAGTGCATGACAGCAACCTCAGTACAACATAATAACATCACATTGCTGTAATGCAGCACAAACACACAGCAACACAAAAAACAACATAACATATCACCAGAAGAAAATGTCAGACAGCAAATCTGAACAGATGTCCTTCTCCCACATCACCACTTGCAGAAAACTGTATTCATAATACATTTGTAAAAGGGATTGGGAGCAAGCACCACCTTAATATACAGCCATGAACAAGAAATAATGCCAGTCAACCTGGTCCACTGTGGGAGAATCCCGTTTGGGGAGGAAGGAACTGGGCTACTTCCGGTTTCGAGGGAGGTTGGCGTTTGAGCAGCCCGTGCCTCCTCGATTAAACCGGATGTTACACAAGACGCGCAGCGGATGCGCTAGAGAATGGTAGGCAGCACTGATACTGCTGCATGCACAGAGAATTACGTTTTTTAAAAAGCAAGAAAGATCGTTTTTGGTTTTAAATATCACTTGACAGACAGAAGCACAATTTGTTTTTAAATCTCTGAGCACTAATCTTGACACTTACTGCCTTTCCCTGGTCCACCTGAGGTAATTGAAATTTTTATGGTCAAGTATGTCCCCTAACGTGTACCCCAACGTCTCCATGTACGTGCTTCAAGTACATGTAATTTCCCTCCATGACCGAATATGAAGACGCAAACACATTTGCGTCCAACGTTAACATGTCCTCTTTCAGATCCACCATGAATGGATCGATAATTCAGTTCCTAACCATGCCATGCCAACGCCTTTACATGGTACACTTTTACGTTTTTCCTGGCTCTGCCGAGCTAGGCCCTGATTTCGGTCTCCGAGCCCTTTCTGCTTTCTGCCTCTGAAAGCTGCAGCATGGACACGTACCCCTGACCTCTGCCTTACTTCCTGCCAAGCGAAGCGGTGCCTGGCTCAACCTGGCCTGCCTGCCAAGACAGTATTTTGCCTTCAAGTTATCTGTTCAGCCTCCTCGACAATACATTCCTGTCTAGTGATTTAGGTAAACATCTCCCCGGCTGCAGAGCAAAGAGCAAGCCTTCCTGTCTCCATGCAAGTAATTTACAGATCCCGTTGCCATAGTAGGCCCATGGCCCCTGCACGTAGACACGTAGACATATATGCACGCACTAGTATTCAGTATAGATTAGCCTCTGCCCGAGAGACCTTTTACTTCAGATAATACATCCTCCGAACATAAGATACTAGATATGTTATAGGTCCAGGTCGTTCTGACATCCCAGACTTCTGTCTCCTCTACTAGTGTTAAAGTTCTCCCCAGTTACACCTCTATGTCACGTCATGCTAGCTGCGCGCGCATCCTCACTTCCTGCTGACTCTGCAGATTACCTCTGTGCACACACCCACTTATGACACTTTCTGTGACGTCTACATTACGTTCACATTATACGCCTCCGTGTACGCCTATTACACGCCTTCTTTCACGCCCCTTGTTACGCACATGTGTTCTTATCTTCTTCTTTTCACCTGTTACGCCTACTGTATTGGATTCAATGATGTTACTCTACTATATATAATGTGTACTGTTAATAAAACGTTGACTGTCCCTTCCCGAACCCTAGTGGTGACGGAACATGATCTCCAACCTCGAGGTTTTTCATTAAAACCCGTATGACTCAGATACCACGGACTCTGCCTCTCATTTGAATGAGCTGTCTTGTAATGATAATTATACGGAAAAACTGACTGGGTAAATTTATTTACCACATAATTTGGCGCCCGAATAGGGACCCCTCCCCCACCCCACGCGCCGGCGATGCGTCGCAGGCCTTGTCCCCTGCCACAGCCGTGACGGACACCTATGCGCATCTGCAGGTTTTCCTGTATCTCCCTCAGGCCTACGGAGGTGACGAAGACTGCGGTCGACATCCAGACGAGGCGGTGAGGAGTGCGGAGGATCCCAACCAGAGCCCAGCCGAGAGTAGCAGTGTCTGAGGTATCCAGAGGCCCACCTGTTCCGAAGTACCGAGGCGCATGCGTAGTAGCAGTAGCGGTCCAGTCCAAAGTCCAGTCCAGTCCGAGGCCTTCAAGTTCAAGTTCAAGTATTGCTCCCGGTGAGTACCGTTGCTAGGGAAGCATCTAGACGGGTGCATTAGTTTGTGTCTGGTCAAGACAGGTCTGGGTACACAGTCCTGGTCCGTACGTGTTCACCTAGGTGAGCGCGGTATGACGTGTCTCTTTATGGGACCGGTCTGTACTGTTTAGCAGTGCATTTAGTAATTCAGTGATTCAGTGATTCAGTATTCAAGCCTTCAAGCATCATTTCTCGTGATTCCAAGTATTGTGTTTTATGTACTAGACAGTATCTATTCGAAATGTTTTAATGTGTTTTATGTTGTGGTATGATTGACAGTTTGCTTTTCATTACTGTGTTTATTGTGTTCGAGTCAAAGTAATAATGCCGTTATTTTCAAAGTTACGTCAGATAGGAACTAGGAAAGGGATTCTCGAAGAAGCAGTGCCTGTTCCGCCTAGGGACACTCCAGGGCACTTTATGTACCACAAGCATGGCTTAGATGCCATACTGTACTTAGACTTGTGGGTCGATTACACTAAGCACTTGGAAGAGAAGTATAGATGGCCTGTTTCAGGAACATGGGATGCTGAATGCATCATGAGAGTAGAAGAAGCATTATGGAAAAAGAAAGCTAGACAATCTCAGAAAGATGCCATAGAATTGTGGCGTAAAGAATCGCATAGAAGAACAGAAAAAGAATTCAGAAAAGCAGAGAGAAGTAGAGAAGAGTCCGAAAAAGCCAAAGAAAAAGAGTTACTAGAAGAAGGAGAACAGGTCAGATCAGAACAATTAGACCGTCAAAGAAACGCACTCATTACAGGCATGTATCCAGTTCTTGCCGAGGGCCTGCCTAAGGCGACCCCGGAAGTACCCTGTAACTTGCCACCACCATTGGTTCCGACTAAAGTACGTCACCATAAGACCGCAGCAGATATTTTCCTTTCTTCCTATTTAGATGATGTAGCTCCCGCATATACCAATATACCCGTACATCCTGCTAATAATAATCTGCCACAGCATATTCCTGCTGATCAAGTCACGACCCCTCCACGTCCAGGATTACTTCCTGCACCTGCTGTCACTTCCCCTTCTGCTGCTGTTACTGGCCCCCCTACTTCTGGTCCTCTTAACCCTTTTGCTACAGACGCGGCTCAGTCGTCCCCGTTAAATGTGTCTTTCCCACACGTAATGACGTCAAGTCATGCTCATGGTTCTGCCTCAGGGGGTGCTTCAGGAGGTCCATATCACACCCCGCCACAATTACATTGAGTGACAATGAGAGAGTTAGCTACACAACGTACTCCGGCAGCGATGCCGCATGAAAAACTTAAACAGTATCTTACGGATTGTAGATATGATCCAGTACCTGGCAAGGCAGGAGAGATGATGTTAGCCTCGTTACGTCTAAGACGTGTTACAGATTATCTAATGTTATTACCAGAAATGCCAGAGCATCTAGACAACATATATCATTTTATTAGGACAGGAGAGAGGCCAGAATGTGTTCGAGAAGCCATGGCCTATCAGAAAGTTGAGACACAAGGTTTACTTTTACGATTCTTGATTAATTGTTTGATAAGGGAACAAGATCAGACAGGTGTTGTTAAGGAAGAGATGAAAGTACTGACAAAATGGAGTCAAAATATTGCGGATGGTAAACATGATAAACAGAATTGTATAGATGCCATGTCCAGAAAGATCCGTAAAGAAATAGTAGCCATACATGCCCGACACAAGGCTGATAGGACAGCCGAGTCAGACGAAAAAGACTCCTCAGAGGAGGAAGCGTCAGAGAATCCGGACCCTTCTCAAGATATAATAGCATATGTCGGTAGAGCGAAACCTCCTAGACAGTATCCTTTAAGTAGTCCTTTCGACAAACCCATTCGTCCAGAAAGCAAGAAACGTTACCTTTCCCCGATACCAGAGCAATGTTCTCTTGAACATATATTCCAAGTTACTGACAAAATCCTGAAAGAAAGAATAGGCTATCATGAACTTACTACCTTACGTGATCAGGAACTAGCCCGGTCAGCAGTCCAATGGGCCGGGGATGACAGTATATATAAAGATGATCTAGTTGTGCAAACGTTTTTAAGTCTTACTCCAGAAGAACAGCGATTAGCTGGTATATATATGATTCAACATCTCATTACACAGTATGAAAACCAACAATCTGATCCAGGTCCATTGTACAATCTATTGCAAGACTTACTGCTGAGAAGATGGAGAGGTCTAGGTACCGATTTAATTGATATCATTCTAGAACAACGTCATAAATATAGAACGTTCCTGACTCCACGTCTTGTTTCCGTTCCACCTCCAGTTAGACAACCATATCATCTAGACAGACAGAATCCCTTACGAGAAGTACACCCAATCCGGAAGCCAGATGATACGCTTGAACGAGTGTTTGTATACACTCCTTTGACTAAAATGGAATTATTGGAAATGAAGAAAATTGTACCTTGTCACGATAAAGATCCTGCAGGTTTTCACCGTGAATTGAAAGACATGTTACTCATGGGTGATTACACATATTCAGACATTCTTAAAATGTTGAAAGTATTGTTGCCAGCAGGGATTTACGAAAAACTGAAAGAGAAGGATTGGGAGGTGGGAGATAAAAAGATTAATTGGACCGAATTAGAAGACGAAGAAAAAGGACGTACCCCAGGTTTAGGTCTTGGGGAGAAAACTAAAGCGTTACCAGGATTATTAGTACAGGTTTTGCCTAGATTATTAACAGTTAAAAAGGAAGATTGGGATGCAATCTCAGCCTGCAAACAGAAACCAGACGAAGACACTAGTGATTTTTATTCAAGATTCGAGAAATGTTTTATTATTAATAGTGGCCTGAAAACAAGTAGTGAGTCGTTCCCACATCTATTCATGACCAAATTAGTTGAGAATTCCTTACCCCAGGTTAAGAACAGAGTATTGAAAGTCGAGAGTACATGGCAAGCTAATACGCCTTCCCAAATGTTACAAATGTTACAGTACCACCAGAGTAGAATCAGAGAGGAACACGATCATGAACAGAGACGCATGAAAGATACTAAAATTAAAGTATTAGTTGCCCAGTCTGTTCCAGCAGATGGTCAGAAGAGGGGTAACACTCAGAATACACAGACTAGTCGTCCTACAGGTCCTGTTAAAGGAAATTGTAATTATTGCAAGCAGCCAGGTCACTTTATAAATGAGTGTGCCGTTCTGAAACACAATATTGCTACAGGCAAAACGAAAGAAAGACCACGTCAGCCTAGACCAGAATATGTTCAACAGAATATTCAACAGAATCCGCAATCTGCTCCACAACATGTACAGCAACAGACAGTAGCTG
Organism: Lissotriton vulgaris; assembly: GCF_964263255.1. NCBI lineage: Eukaryota > Metazoa > Chordata > Amphibia > Caudata > Salamandridae > Lissotriton > Lissotriton vulgaris. The sequence continues at coordinate 1,386,709,337 of NC_141693.1, read as the reverse complement.
TTCCCCAATCTCAACCCATTGCCGCAACACAACACGTCACACAACATATGTATCAGTATGCACAATCCGAGTATCCAGATTACCAACAGTATTCATGAAATAGCCTAGAGAGGGAAGTAGGTTTGCCTCTCATCGAGATTCCTGTAGATCAAGAGGGTCCTTATGTACATAGTCAGGTATTAGGAAAAGACAGAACATTTTTGATTGACACAGGGGCAAGCAGAACTACCATTAGTCATGACGAGGTTCCAGGGGCACCCCTCTCAGGCTCACAGAATGTTTCCCTTGGATTTTCAGGAAAACCTATTGTTAATGAAGTATCGAAACCAGTTCCCCTTGCAGTTGGTCCATTGTCCCGTACTACAGATTTATTGCTTACGAAATCATGTCCAGAAAACCTGCTTGGTATTAAAACGCTGAAAGCTCTAGGAGCTGTAATATGTTGTTCCCCGGAAGGAGTGAGATTGTTTTTGCGTGACTTTAAGGGTCACTATGTGTTGAGAGATTTTGATCCCCGATTACAGAACGTACCACAGCATTTATGGGCACAAGGTCCGACTGATGTAGGTTGTATGCATATCACTCCATATCGCGTTACTCTTAGAAAAGATGTTGTTTTGCCCAGAATCCGACAATACAAATTGCCACCTGAGGCTGTAGCAGCCTTATTGAAAATTATTGACGAGCTTATTGCTCAAGGAGTAGTTGTAGAAACCGACTCCAATATTTGTAATTCTCCAATCATTCCAATTCTTAAACGTACTGATCCAAATGCACCTCCTGTTTATCGATTAGTGATTGATCTTAGAGAGCTTAACAAATGTATCATACCTCAGTTTCCAGTGGTCCCAGATATTTCATCGCTATTGACTGCTATTGATTCTGAAGCGGCGTTCTTTACTGTAATCGATCTCAAGAATGCCTTCTTTAGTGTTCCTATTGATCCAGAGAGCCAGTACCTTTTCGGATTCAGTTTAAATGGCCGAAGCTTTAAATTTGCACGTGCACCTCAAGGGTTCACGGAAAGTCCGAGTATCTATAGCCAAGCATTGAAAAGACAACTTGACAGTATCCACATGCCTGCTAACACTGCCCTACTTCAGTACGTCGATGATCTATTGATCACCGCCCGAAGTGAACAAGAATGTGAACATGCATCTCTGACAGTCCTATATTTTCTGGCCGACAAGGGACACAAGGTGTCTCCTTCGAAGCTGCAATTCTGTGTTCAGCAAGTTGTGTACCTTGGTCACTTGCTGTCCAAGAGGGGGAGACAGCTTACACCTGACCGCATCCAGTTAATTGTACATATGCCACAACCCAAGACACAAAAAGAAGTACGGCCTTTATAGGCCTCACCTCATACTGTAGACAATGGATTCCTCAGTACGCATATCTAGCCAAGCCCCTTATACAGTTGACAACCCAGGAGGCAGCGTCATCGACTGTCCTCCCTTGGACTCAGGAACATACACAAGCTTTTGACGACTTGAAGAAAGCCTTATGTCAAGCACCTGTTTTAGCGACACCATGTTACAGCAAGCCTTTTACACTTTTTGTCACAGAACGCGAAGGTACTGCATTGTCAGTACTCACCCAAGATCAAGCTGGTTCACACAAACCATGTGCTTATTTTTCCAGTACATTAGATCCAGTAGCCCAGGCTCTGCCTGCGTGTTTGAAATCTGTAGCAGCAACAGCTCCAGCAATCAGACAAAGTGATTCCATAGTATTAGGACACCAATTGACAGTACAAGTTCCACATTCCGTGGAAGTTCTTTTAAATCGAACACAGACTCAGCACTTGACTATAGCACGACTGACAGGTTATGAATTGACATTATTCCAGCCACACATAGAAATCAGACGCTGCAATACATTAAATCCTGCTACACTTTTACCGTTAAGTACAACAGACCCTATGTCACATGACTGTGTGGAAGTCATTAACACTATGATGAAGCCCAGACAAGACTTGACAGATATCGCATTACCAGATCCAGACCTGACACTTTATGTGGATGGTTCATGTATGAGAACAAGTACAGGAGAGTTAGTGGCCGCATATGCAGTGACCACTGAAACTGAAGTCATAGAAACACATCGTATTGACACACTGTCTGCCCAGGCAGCAGAACTCATTGCTCTGACCCAAGCCTGTATTCGAGCCAAGAACATGAAAGTTAACATATACACAGATTCCCGTTATGCATTCGGAGTTGTACACGACTTCGGAGTCCTCTGGCAAGAGAGAGGTTTTTTAACTTTCCACGGCGCCAAGATGCAGCACGGTCCCCTCATTCAAGCTCTGTTAGAAGCAATACATTTGCCTACAGCCATAGCCGTCATGAAGTGTAAGGCACATACGAAAGTCACAGATACCATTTCCCAGGGTAACGACCTGACAGATCGAACAGCCAAGCATACAGCTCAGACTCACACTCAGATTGATATGACAAAGACAGTAGTTCCGACACATTGCATGACAGTTAGGGATCCCGCACTAGATGTAATTGACATACAGACACATGCCACTCCAGACGAAATCAAGAAATGGACAGAACTAGGAGGGATCCAGACAGAACAGGGATGGATGACGAAGGGAAAAGCCACATGGTTTCTCCCCGACTCTATGGTTCAAGTTATCATTAACACAGCACATAGTCCTGCACATTTAGGAGAAAAAGCTATGTTAGACAGTATTCAAAACCTATGGTTCAATAAGCATTTACGAGCAGCCGCAAAACAGAAAGTGCGTACTTGCATGATCTGTTGTCAGTTCAATCCAGGCAAAGGCATTCCCGTAGAGCAAGGTGGATTTCATCCTCCTGATCACCCTTTTGAAGTCCTCCAGATGGATTATATCCAGATGGAACGTTGTCGAGGATTCAAGTATGTCCTCGTAGTTGTATGTGCACTTTCCCGATAGACAGAAGCATATCCAGTCCCAGATTACACTGCTGTGACCACTGCCAAGCAGTTGGTTCGCGAATTTTTCCCGAGGTTTGGTTTGCCTCGTGTCGTGTATTCAGATAACGGACAGCCGTTCTCGTCCGAGCTCATGAAGCAAGTTTCCCTTTTGTTAGGTTACCAATGGAAGTTCCACTGTGTTCGGCATCCCGAAGCAGCTGGATTAGTAGAGAGACACAACCAGACTCTGAAAACACGTCTTGCCAAGGTCTGTGCAGAAAAGGGTGTAGACTGGATTGTTGCCCTTCCAGTTGCCCTCTTCTATATGCGAATGGTAGCCCATTCTAGGACAGGGCTATCCCCGTATGAGGTGGTTTTTGGCCGGCCACCGAATATGTGGGGGACGCCTCTGCCCCGTAAATTAACCGATGTTGACAGTAATATGCTGACAGATTACCTTGCTTCCTTGATGTCTGCACTACAATCATGTCGTTCACAGGTCGCAGCAGCTTTTCCAGACAACACCGAGGTGAAGCCACACAAGATCGTCCCTGGTGATTACGTGTATGTTCGTAATTTCGACCGGTCGAGCCCTCTGGAGCCCCGCTGGAAGGAACCCAAGATCGTTTTGATGACCACAAGGACTGCAGTGAAACTTGAAGGGAGAAAAAATTGGCTCCACTCGAGCCACGTCAAAAAATGTTATGGACTTCTGCCAAAAACTGTTTCCCAGGACTGCCGCATTCCAATTGTTGATACTAAACTCCCCCTGGTAGAGAAAACTCCGTCCCAGGAGTACAGATTAAAGTTGAGGTCTAGTAAGTCAGACAGTTTAATTGTTTAAGTCCCCCCCTGGGTGAAGCGGTTAGACAGGTTCCTGACATGTACAAGATAGAGCCACATAGTGAGAGAGATAGACAGGAGATCAAGAAACAGAAATATTGCAAGAATCTCCGTAGCCGATGTATTGTATTTTTACTTGTCATGTTTTTTCTGAGTCTTACGATTACATGCCTAAGCTATGTGTTACACGTATATGTTCCTATACAAGCACATTCTTCCTTTAATGACACTGCAGATCACACCTTTAGTGATCTGCCCCCGCACGAACTTTCTTATCGACTTGCACTGCGTAACAATTCTTTCATCCGTATGTTACATCATTCTCACCAGACCAGCAATGCCACTAATTGCTGGGTATGTGGCCGACTCCCTCCCTACCAGAAAATGATGGGAGCCCTGCCTCTTTTTCCTTACCCGTTTACACATAATGGTTCATGTGGGGCATGGTTTACATTAATGTTCTCGTTAGATAGTAAGTCCAAAGTTTCCCAAGGTAATTGGATATGGGGAGACCTGAATACAGTTATGAATAAAGCATGTTTCCCTGACAAGGAGGGTCTTCCCCAAATGACAGGTACCGATCTAGAAAACGAAGTATATGGATTAGGAAATTTTACACTTAGCCTCATGATTTTGAATATCCAGTCAGAAACTAGTTTGAACTTACCCTCAATATCAGTTTTACCAGTGAAGGGTGACCTATGCGTTAGAAAGAAAGGTTCAGTACAACTAGGACACAGCGATTGTAATACAGTTATTGAATTCAGTGATAAAGGCAAGTCTACATTCAAAGCTTCCCGACATTCCTATTTCATTTGTGGCCATACAGCTTATATACGTTTACCTCTAGACTGGGTTGGTACTTGTTACATTGCATTCCTACTACCACCTGTTTTTCTAGCACCACCTGACTACCATAGAAATTCTCATCTCATTCATGTTAGACCCAAGAGAGATCTCCCGATTGTCGATTATACTGAAGCCACATGGGAACAATACACAGATTTCAATAAAGGATTCTTTCCTTATTTAGGAACTGTCTCAAATAGTAAACTGATACGTAAATTGACCAGAACCCTTGAAGCAGTAGTGAATGAAACTACTTTTGCCCTAGGTAATTTAACAGAAGAGCAGTCTGCTATGAGACTTGTCGTTCTTCAAAATCGTCTCGTCCTTGACGTCATCCTGGCAGATAGGGGTGGGGCTTGTAGAGTCATCGGATCCAGTTGTTGTGTTTTCATTCCAAATAACGCACCGTCAGTATATAGAGCCATAACTCGGCTCCACAAGATTGCAAGTCAGATACACCAGAATCCAGGCACCAGGACTTGGTCCGGTTGGCTCTGGAGCATCATATCAGCCTGGGGATGGAAAGTCCTATCCTTCCTTGGAATAGCCCTACTCATAGTATTTAGTTGTTGTCTGTGTCTACAATGTGGGCCAGCGATTTGTGGCTTGTGTGCCACATCATGTATTCCCCATCCAAGTCCACATTCTCATGCCCGAATGAGAAAAGATGAACAAATGATGTTATATGAACAGATAGATGGACTCATGAAGATTGATATCTCCTGAAGGGAACGTAGGGGACAAGGAGGGAATGAGGTAATTGAAATTTTTATGGTCAAGTATGTCCCCTAACGTGTACCCCAACGTCTCCATGTACGTGCTTCAAGTACATGTAATTTCCCTCCATGACCGAATATGAAGACGCAAAAACATCTGCGTCCAACGTTAACATGTCCTCTTTCAGATCCACCATGAATGGATCGATAATTCAGTTCCTAACCATGCCATGCCAACGTCTTTACATGGTACACTTTTACGTTTTTCCTGGCTCTGCCGAGCTAGGCCCTGATTTCTGTCTCCGAGCCCTTTCTGCTTTCTGCCTCTGAAAGCTGCAGCATGGACACGTACCCCTGACCTCTGCCTTACTTCCTGCCAAGCGAAGCGGTGCCTGGCTCAACCTGGCCTGCCTGCCAAGACAGTATTTTGCCTTCAAGTTATCTGTTCAGCCTCCTCAAAAATACATTCCTGTCTAGTGATTTAGGTAAACATCTCCCCGGCTGCAGAGCAAAGAGCAAGCCTTCCTGTCTCCATGCAAGTAATTTACAGATCCCGTTGCCATAGTAGGCCCATGGCCCCTGCACGTAGACACGTAGACATATATGCACGCACTAGTATTCAGTATAGATTAGCCTCTGCCCGAGAGACCTTTCACTTCAGATAATACATCCTCCAAACATAAGATACTAGATATGTTATAGGTCCAGGTCGTTCTGACATCCCAGACTTCTGTCTCCTCTACTAGTGTTAAAGTTCTCCCCAGTTACACGTCTATGTCACGTCATGCTAGCTGCGCGCGCATCCTCACTTCCTGCTGACTCTGCAGATTACCTCTGTGCACACACCCACTTATGACACTTTCTGTGACGTCTACATTACGTTCACATTATACGCCTCCGTGTACGCCTATTACACGCCTTCTTTCACGCCCCTTGTTACGCACATGTGTTCTTATCTTCTTCTTTTCACCTGTTACGCCTACTGTATTGGATTCAATGATGTTACTCTACTATATATAATGTGTACTGTTAATAAAACGTTGACTGTCCCTTCCCGAACCCTAGTGGTGACGGAACATGATCTCCAACCTTGAGGTTTTTCATTAAAACCCGTATGACTCAGATACCACGGACTCTGCCTCTCATTTGAATGAGCTGTCTTGTAATGATAATTATACGGAAAAACTGACTGGGTACATTTATTTACCACACACCGTAGGAGAATCCCTTTTGCTGTGGAGGGAACTGGCCTACTTACGGTTTCGAGGGAGGTTGGCGTTTGAGCGCCCCTGCCTCCTCGATAAAACCGGATGCTACACAAGACGCACATCGGTTGCGCTTCTGGCGCGCCGAAGGCATGCCAAAGGCAAGCCCGTCTGCATCCATTCGCGCCAGACCGGGCCCTGGGGCCAGGCATCATGGAAGTTTGGAATGTCAGAGGAGGAAAGCGTATTCAAGGGAAGTCCTAATGACACTGAACAAGCCTATCTTGCATAACTGTAAAAATAATGTGAGTGTTGATGGGAAGTTTCTAAAATCCCAACATTGTAACTTCAACCTCACTTATAAGAATCATCCCAACAATCTGGTCAGAAAATGGTCGTTAATGCTACTAAACTGCCGGTCTATGACGAAACATAAATATGAAATCCATGACATCCTAAAAGAAAGAAATCCAGATACACTATTCCTTACAGAAACCTGGTTGAATGACAGTTAGGATCCTGATATCATAGATACACTCCTGGAGGGCTATGAGATCCAAAGGCAAGATAGAGAACTTAGAGGAGGGGGAATCACCATAATTCATAAACCCTCCCTGAAGTGCAGTATAACAGAAGCAAAGATAAAGAACTGTGAATCACTTTTATTCAAACTCGCTGCAGCTGATGATGTGACAATACCGGGCCTCTTAATATACTGCCCACCAGGTCCAGCTACACAGTTTATAGAAAGCCTAGGTGAACAAACGGTAAAACCAGCCTTACGCTATGGGAACTTTCTTATACTTAGTGATCTAAATTTACACTTTGACAAGAAAGAAAACAAGGAAGCCCAATCTCCAAGTCCAAGGGGGCCACACTCTTGATCCCATATTTACCCATATTTACCAACCAAGAGGATATAGAAGTGGAAACACCTTGGCCGATCCCTTGGACAGACCACTATCTGATCCCTTTTTCAATATCTGTGCCTAGAGAAAGGACAGAGGGATCTAGTATAAAAGCAACACATAGGAAATGGACAAGCTTTAATCCTAGCACCTTTTCACAAGCACTGGCGAAAAATAAACCTGTCTTAGGAACAAATAAAAACACGGCCAATGCTCAGTTTGAGGAATGGATAACAGATGCTATCAATGAAATCGCAGCATGGAGTGCTAAGAATACTAAGAGACAGAAGCCATCAGCACCATGGTACAATGAGACCCTTGCTAAAGCAAAGAAAGAGTGTAAGAAGCTAGAGCGAAAGTGGTGCGAAAACCTTTGCAACATGGCCAAAGTCTGTTATAAAAAAGAACTAAAAAAGTACCATGCACTAATTAAGGAAACTAGGTGCGAGTTCTACACAGTTAAAATAGAAAGCGCGAGTAGCTCCTCAAAAGAAAGGTTTTCTATACTAAAATCTCTAAAACTCTATGAAAACCATAAGAAGGAGGAAACACCCTCAGTGGAAAATTGCAATAAAATTGCTGAATACTTTGAAGGAAAGGTGGCCAAAATATACAGCAGTTTCCCAATAGAAGCACAACAGGGGAGCAATGTAGAACCAAGAATGGATTTTCTAGGAGAAAGACTCAATGAATTTAAAATGACAGAACTTAACGAACTTAAAATAATTGCCAAAGGAATTAAATCAGGATCCCCATTTGATCCGGCTTGTCCAGATAAATTATTGATGGGAGCAGATTTTATCATACCATACATCTTCGAACTAATCACCACCTAGTTTCGGAAGGGAGAAGTCCCTAACAAATGGAAACAAGCAATAGTACGTCCATTGAAAAAGAAACCATCTATAGATCTAGCAGTTCTAGAAAACCTGCGACCTATCTCGCTGCTGCCGTATGCCGGAAAAAATTGCGGAGAAACTAATAAACAAACAGCCAGCAGCCCATATACAGAACAATGGCTTACTACACCCATCTCAATCTGGCTTTAGAGCTGCCCACTCTACAGAGTCAGCTTTGCTATTGGCCACAGACACAAGGACACAATGGGTGGACGCGGGACAGACAGCTGCAATAATCCTATTGGACTTAAGCGCGGCTTTCGATACCTTTTCACACAAGCTGCTTTTGCACAGACTAGAACAATGCAGTGTAGAAAGCACTGCTTTACAATGGCTCACATCCTTTCTATTAACACAAAGTTTCCAAGTATTGCAACAATCACAAATATCAAAAAAGTGTGGCACTATCCCAGGGAGTCCCACAGGGGTCAATCTTGAGCCCCACGCTCTTCAACCTATATGTGGGACCATTAGCAGAATTGGTGAAAAAGCATATGGCAGTTTGTTGACCTCTGAGGCGGAAGCCGGAGGTGTGTTGTTTGTGCCTATTATTACTGTTGTTTTAAAACCGAAATTTTCACTCTCACTGCACTGCTTTTAAAAAAACTGCTCTTACCTGCTTGTAAAGCGCTCGTTTCTAGCGCCAAGCAGGGTCGACTTTATTCTCCCTGACACAGCCGATTGAGGGCTGACACAGGGAAACTCCCCTCCACCGCCATTGCCGCTCGAAGGGCAGACACGCCCACTTAGAAGCCACGCCCCCTTGTGGTATTTAAACGCTGAATACTAGCGTCTCCACAAGTTTGTTGACCTCTGAGGCGGAAGCCGGAGGTGTGTTGTTTGTGCTTATTATTACTGTTGTTTTAAAACCGAAATTTTCACTCTCACTGCACTGCTTTTAAAAAAACTGCTCTTACCTGCTTGTAAAGCGCTCGTTTCTAGCGCCAAGCAGGGTCGACTTTATTCTCCCTGACACAGCCGATTGAGGGCTGACACAGGGAAACTCCCCTCCACCGCCATTGCCGCTCGAAGGGCAGACACGCCCACTTAGAAGCCACGCCCCCTTGTGGTATTTAAACGCTGAATACTAGCGTCTCCACAAGTTTGTTGACCTCTGAGGCGGAAGCCGGAGGTGTGTTGTTTGTGCCTATTATTACTGTTGTTTTAAAACCGAAATTTTCACTCTCACTGCACTGCTTTTAAACAAACTGCTCTTACCTGCTTGTAAAGCGCTCGTTTCTAGCGCCAAGCAGGGTCGACTTTATTCTCCCTGACACAGCCGATTGAGGGCTGACACAGGGAAACTCCCCTCCACCGCCATTGCCGCTCGAAGGGCAGACACGCCCACTTAGAAGCCACTCCCCCTTGTGGTATTTAAACGCTGAATACTAGCGTCTCCACAAGTTTGTTGACCTCTGAGGCGGAAGCCGGAGGTGTGTTGTTTGTGCTTATTATTACTGTTGTTTTAAAACCGAAATTTTCACTCTCACTGCACTGCTTTTAAAAAAACTGCTCTTACCTACTTGTAAAGCGCTCGTTTCTAGCGCCAAGCAGGGTCGACTTTATTCTCCCTGACACAGCCGATTGAGGGCTGACACAGGGAAACTCCCCTCCACCGCCATTGCCGCTCGAAGGGCAGACACGCCCACTTAGAAACCACGCCCCCTTTATCTACCTCAAATGTGCCGGCCATACCAGCGCAGCGGACGAGCGCAGCGGGAGCGCCGTTTGCGCGCCAAAGGCGCGCCTAAGGCAAGCCCGTCTGCGCCCGTCCGCGCACGACCGGGCACAGGGCCAGACACCATGCCGGACCCCACTGCCACAAGGAGACATTATTCTCGTCGAGATCTCCTCAGCCTCAGACCTACTAGAAACAGCAACTGTCATGCCATATCCGACCCCACCGACCCCTTCACTATATGCAACTCCTGCAAAATTGGAAATTTAACCGTTCCCAGTACTACCCCCCCGCTCCCGGGGCTCAAAATAGCGACACTCAATTGCAGATCGCTGCCAAAACACGCCCTACTCATAAATCATATAATCGTCGACTACGAGTTAGATATACTTTTTCTAACCGAAACATGGATCACCGGACACTCTAACTCCGACATAGTCTCAGCCCTCCCCCCGGGCTTTCTTATCATGTCCCAACCTCGTCCTCTTGGTCGAGGAGGCGGACTGGCTATCATTCACCGAGACTACTTTACCTGTCGATCCACGGAGACCCAGAGCCAGGAGTCGGAGAGCTGCCATTTCTCGCTTCAGCTTTCCCTGACCAATTCCCTGTCGGGCCTTTTGGTCTATCGGCCTCCAGGGCACTTCGGCCCCTTCTCTGCTGCCTTTCTGGAAACCGTCACATCCCTGGCTCACCTAACATCCAACTTCCTGATTACAGGTGACCTCAACATCCACTTCGACGACCCATTCGATACAGGAGCATCCGACCTTATTTATGATCTGGGCGCCCTCGGCCTCTCCCTGGCTAACTCAGGAGCCACGCATTTGAAGGGACATCTGCTCGACCCTGTGTTCTCTAACATTCCTGCCCTTCAGTTCACCAACTCCCTCCCCCTCCCGTGGACAGATCACTTCTTGGTTTCGGTCTTCCTCCCAGGCTCTTTTAAAAAACCGCATAAACCTCCTACCTTCACCAAGAACAGATCCTGGGCCAGACTTTCGGTTGAAGACTGGGCCCTGGCCCTGGATGCCACCACCCCCAGTCTCACAGCCGACCCCGCCATTCGGACACTCAGGTTAGTGACTGGATTTCTTCCTCCCTTCATAGCCTCATTCCTTTTAAAAATCGAGAGGTCAAAAACAAGATCAAGGGCCACGCACCTTGGTATAATCCTGACCTCAGAGCGCTCCGTAAAGAGTGTAAAAAGGCCGAGAGAGTGTGGAGGAAAGACTGGCTTCACAGTAACAAAGACAAGTATAACCTGGCAGTAAGACGCTACAAAACTGCCTTGAAGTCAGCCAAATCGTCATACTATGACATTAGAATCAAAACCGCTTCAAACTCCTCCAAGGAATCATACCAGATAGTTAAAGAACTACTGAACATCCCTACAGCACCCTCTTCTCACTCCCCCCCCCCAGACAGAAGTCAGGATCTGGCCAACTATTTTGATTCTAAAATCTTGCGGATACTGGATTCCCTACCCATCATCAGCCCCCCTTCCATCTCGGACATAGCGGACGGTAATAACAATTTACAGCTGGACACTTTCAGAGCAGTCTCCCTTCCTGAAGTCACCTCCACGCTTGAGAAAATGAAAAGCGGTTCCCCTCTCGATCCAGCCCCGGCTAGATTCCTAAAAAAGGTATCTCACATTATAGCCCCTATCATCAAGGACCTCATCAACACTTCTTTGTCGGAAGGCACGGTGCCCTCCAACTGGAAGAATGCTGTCATCAAGGCCCTGTTAAAAAAGCCCCAACTCAACCCGGATGACATGGCTAACTACCGCCCTATCTCACTGCTCCCTTGTATCAGTAAGATGGCGGAAAAGCTAGTCAACTCGCAACTGTCCCAATTCCTTGAGACCAACCATCTCCTGCGCCAATCCCAAACCGGGTTCCGACCCGGCCATGGTACGGACACCGCCCTCCTCTCTGTCATCGAGGAGGCAAGGGGCATTCTGGACTCAGGAGGATCGGTGGCAGTGATCCTCCTGGACCTTAGTGCCGCCTTTGATACGGTGGATCACCGTGTCTTATTACATCGCTTGGCCAAGGCAGGTATTGTGGGCACGGCGCGAGCATGGATTGAATCCTTTCTCGCCAACCGCTCCTTCCAGGTGTGGGACGGTAACTCTCGGTCGGAACCTCTTCCTCTCAAGAACGGTGTTCCCCAGGGGTCGTCGCTCAGCCCCACCTTGTTTAATGTTTACATGGCCCCCCTGGAAGACGTAGTAGCCCCTTATGGGATTAAAATAATAAACTACGCTGACAACACTCAATTAGTCGTCTCCCTGTCTCACCTGGATAACCATCCTGACAGCCTGCTGAACTGTCTTTAGGACATCCACACCTGGATGTGTGACTTGGCCTTGAAGCTAAACGGTGCAAAGACCGAGATCATGCTTCTGGGAAACAAATGGACATCCATTCCACCTTCGGTTTGGCCTGACTCCTTTGGCGAAATCCCCGCACCTAAAAAGGAGATCAAAACTCTAGGTGTGTGGTTGGAACCCGACCTAACCATGAAGACGCAGGCGACCCAGACTGCTGGTACGTGCATCGGTCTCCTGCGTTCGGTGCGTAAGATTCTACCCCTTCTCCCTCCGCTATCTAGGAAATTACTGATCCAGGGACTTGTCTTAGCCCGGCTCGATTACAGTAATGCCATCTATCTCGGGGCTCCGGAAAACACCCTGGCCAAACTCCAACGCACCCAAAATGCGGCGGCCAGACTTATTATGAACCTTCCCCCCAGAGTGTCAGCCAAGCCTGCCCTCAAAGCCCTTCACTGGCTTCCTGTCCGCCAGCGAGTAGAATTTAAAGCCCTGTGCACCACCCATAAGCTTATCAATGGAGTTGGCCCAGCCGCACTAAAACACATGGTTATACCATATAAAGCTTCCAGATCCCTTCGCTCTGACGCCGAACATCTGGCCACTGTACCAAAATTCAGGAAGGCCAGAACCGGCGGCCGTCGCTTTGCGGTCAAAGCTTCCAAAGGCTGGAATGCACTCCCTCACAGCCTTCGTCTGGAACCCTCGCACACCCTGTTTCGTAAGAAACTCAAGACCCTTCTGTTTCCCAAATAATCCTTCCCCTCTTTCTTCCCCCTTTTTGGTCTGAACAGATTTATAGCGCGGGGATGCCTACGGGTCACCAGGCGCTCTAGAAATCATAAAATAAATAAAAATAAATAAATAAATATGGTAAACATTGTATCATATGCTGATGATACCCAGCTGTTTTGTAACACTCTCGGGAAACAACAAAGTGAAAGCGCTCAACTTCTCGAGATGCTTGGAGGACATGGCAAAATGGATGTCCAATCATTGCTTGAAATTGAATGGAAATAAAACAGAGGTGATGATAGTGGGCAAAACCCCAAACATATGGTCCTCTGTGTGGTGGCCAGAAATATTGGGTCCCGTACCCACAAAAAAACAGAGGTTAAAAATTTGGGAGTCTGTCTAGACACTAAACTGTCTTTTGATGCCCCGATACGGAAGGTAGTGGGTAAATGCTTCGGCACCCTAAAAACTTTCAGGAAAATACTTGACCTACTTCCATCCAGCGCTAGGAAAACTATAGTACACACTCTGGTAACCTCCCAATTAGATTATGGGAATGTTTTATACCTGGGAGCACCAAAAAAGGGGCTAGCCAAGCTACAATTAGTACAAAATGCGGAAGCTCGGTTGGTACTGAGTCTTCCCAAAAGAGCATCTGCAAAGAATGCTTTGAAGGACTTATATTGGTTGCTGGTAGAAAAAAGAGTACAATTTAAGGCACTGTGTTACTGCCATCAAATTCTTGGAAAAAAAGACCACAATACCTGCATTCTTTAATAACACACTACATCCCTGGCCGCAATTTGCGATCAGAAGGAAGGGCGCTGGTAAAAATCCCCAGAATACGTACCAATAGAATGGGTGCAAGGTCCTTTAGATACCTGGCGGCAAAACCACATTCAGGAAAAAGCTGAAAACTTTGCTCTTCTCCTCTGAATTGTGATAAATAAAGGCAGATTTATCACTCCATTGTAAGTTCTGGGAGTTGCCTGTACCAATCTTTTAGTAACTAGTCCAATTAGCGCGGGGACACGCCGGTTGGCATAACCAGGCGCTCTAAAAATGAATAAAATTAAAATAAATAAAATAAATAATGTTTTGTGCTCCAGCACCATGCAAGTTAGGCTATTGTGGTTGTGGCTAAATTCTGTAGTCTGGGAAGGGATGCATGCCCATACAGTGTTGTACTGTTCGTCAATATTCCTGAAAACCATTTATGAAGTAGGCAGTTGTGAGTTAGTGGTCGGGATGATAATTTATGTTAAGTTAATAAATGTACAGCGTACACCAATACCCTCAAAAGTGTGCTGGGGCGATTTCAATTCAGAAAAGAAGATGGAGAGGAAATGCTAACCTAGAATGATCTGGTGTTTTATATATTTATGAAAGACAAGGTGATAAGTAAGGATGCAAATCTACCTAGGAAAGGAGTTTCTATGTTTTAATGCCTGATAATCAAAGGAGAGACCATCTAATGAGCACAAGAGATTTGAGCAGGGTGTTCGAATATAAAGATCTGATTGAGAGCATGGTAGCTACTTGTTTTTTGTTCAGTCATATTAGTGTTTTGAGGGTCAGATGCTCTGTGGTTGCAGGTGTTGGTATGGAAGCAATGTCCCAATAGGTATGTGTAGAGACCATTTGGTTGGTTTCTTTGTGCAAATTCTCTGGATTCGGATCATTAGCCCCATGTGTTGCTTATGTCATAAAGTGTTGTTGCAACATGTGATTCACACGAGATACCCGCCACCCCCTCGCAACACAATCCCCAAGGATGGGAAACCGGAAACAGTTCTGAACTTTTGGAAGACGGGAGGGAGTGACCCTCCCGGCCGTATTTATTAAAATATGAAACAAAATTAAAAACATGAAAATAACAGTTTCATATTATGTACAATTTCATTTCCACATTTGCGATGTTTGGCTAACCTTAACATATGCTCTAATACAAAGGTTCTCCTAGCCGAACTAACATCCTACAAAATATTAACTTGTAATTTGAAATTGTACATCCTAACGTTTAAGGGCCAACGGCAAGGTCGTAACCGGTGTCAAGATCCCTAAACCAGAAATGACCCCCTCACTTGTGAGGGGCGACCGCACAGAGGCGTACCTCAAGTGCCACTACCAATTTCCCTTGACTTGACGGGGGCCCCATTAAACTCGACGCCACTTAAAGGTCGTTCGAGGACTCGTGTGAGGTATCTAGAAGGTAGCGTAGACCCCCCTCCCAAACCCCACACAACTTACCACATCTGCCATCGCAGATGACCTGGCCCCGGGAAATTCTCCAGGAGGGGGCTGTAACCCCTCCTACCCAGGAAGGGGCCTTGACCGCCTTTCCTTTCCTTTCGGCGGCCCATCCTTAGAAGGAACCGCCTCCCCGTTGAGGGGCCAATGGCCACCTCCCTCGAGCGCTCCCATCCGTAATGGGTGACGCCCACTCATAGGGATCTACCAATTAGTGCTCACCGATCATGACCTTACCGCCCGACAATAAATACGACAAACTATCTAAAACTAACTTACTAAAGAATTATATATTATAAGCATGATTATTGATCAACACTAGTGCAAATACTTTATTTGAAAATATCCAATACATGACCATCTTTATTGCAGATTCAAAATATCACGACAGTCGTCACAACCTGAAAGAAAATAGAGTCACCACATCAAAACTTTATTCACAACAAGTAGCTGTCCTCAGGGGCTGGTGGGTGGGTCAAAATTGGCTCTTCGTTCCGTCTCGAGCTCACGTGCAGCGAGGAGGTGCAGCTTCAGAGCACAGGAACAAGAGGATGCTTTCTTGGCTTGTTGCTCCTTTTATCCGTCTTCAGGGCGGGCGTACACCCGCCCCTGCCTGCCCCAAAGGGCGTGGCCGGCCGCGTCAGTGTCTAGGCCAGCCCACTCCAGGGCGGGAAAAAGGCGCGCCCCGGCTACGCCGCTTCGGGCATACCAGCCGAGGCTCGCCTCCCGCCCAAGATGGCTTCCCGGGGGGATCATGGTACTCCACCATACGTTCGGGGGGACCGAATGGTCGCCCCTTTCCATATGGCCGAGATACCCGCCACCCCCTCGCAACACAATCCCCAAGGATGGGAAACCGGAAACAGTTCTGAACTTTTGGAAGACGGGAGGGAGTGACCCTCCCGGCCGTATTTATTAAAATATGAAACAAAATTAAAAACATGAAAATAACAGTTTCATATTATGTACAATTTCATTTCCACATTTGCGATGTTTGGCTAACCTTAACATATGCTCTAATACAAAGGTTCTCCTAGCCGAACTAACATCCTACAAAATATTAACTTGTAATTTGAAATTGTACATCCTAACGTTTAAGGGCCAACGGCAAGGTCGTAACCGGTGTCAAGATCCCTAAACCAGAAATGACCCCCTCACTTGTGAGGGGCGACCGCACAGAGGCGTACCTCAAGTGCCACTACCAATTTCCCTTGACTTGACGGGGGCCCCATTAAACTCGACGCCACTTAAAGGTCGTTCGAGGACTCGTGTGAGGTATCTAGAAGGTAGCGTAGACCCCCCTCCCAAACCCCACACAACTTACCACATCTGCCGTCGCAGATGACCTGGCCCCGGGAAATTCTCCAGGAGGGGGCTGTAACCCCTCCTACCCAGGAAGGGGCCTTGACCGCCTTTCCTTTCCTTTCGGCGGCCCATCCTTAGAAGGAACCGCCTCCCCGTTGAGGGGCCAATGGCCACCTCCCTCGAGCGCTCCCATCCGTAATGGGTGACGCCCACTCATAGGGATCTACCAATTAGTGCTCACCGATCATGACCTTACCGCCACAGGCCGGATAGTTGACCGGCTATCCGGACCCCCCACAAAACTCCTACCTAAAGGTCATGTCTTAAAGTCTTTAGCCAAGCTACCACGTCTCCTATGAGTAACTCATTCCCCACCCGGGACAAGTGAACACCATCCCCCAAATACATACTGTCACCAGTAATACAACCATGCGAAATCGAATGCAGTGTATTGGAACGGAACAATCTACTCACTTTGTTATTGATTTTTCTTACTGAATGATTCAGAGCAGAAACAGAAATAGCCCCCCGCCATACTTTTCGTGGGATCATATGGGACCATGCAATCGTGCACCCTGGAACTCTCCTCGCCAACCAACTTACAGTGGAAAGCATCGCCTCAAGAAGAAGTCGTCTACCAGTGGTGACCAAATCATTACCCCCAAGATGTACTATGACTATAGACGGCGGTGACCTCGTCCGCCCTAGCAAACCCTCAAAAAATGATTGAAACTGGTCAATACAGAGTCCGCCCCTTCCGTAGAAGGACACCCTGTACCCGTATTCCCCAGCCACGTGAATCATATCACCTGCTTTGAATACGTCCGCGGCACGCCTCACGTATGAGTGGCCCACGACCCACACCTCCTCTTTCACAGCCGGTGATGTCTGACCGCTGGCCCGGTGTTGGGTCGACTGCATAGTCGGCCCCGCCTCGTAGGCTTGCGCAACTGAAACCAAACAAAAAACAAGAAGCGTGAGTACATCATTACAGCTTCACAACATGTGCAACCGCACATACCTCTTATAACAATTGGAGGACCAACGCCCCACACGTTTAACTTGTTCGACATTCAGACCCCTGGCTGTAGCCTCTGTAGCAGCCCCTATCCGAAAGGAATGGGTCCCAAACTCGCCCGGGTTCAAGCCCGCAGCAGTAATCGACATCGCAAGCACCCGCTGAAACTGAAACCTCGTCAGTGGGGTGGTGTCAGCGTGTCTCAACAAGGTCCCCCCCCATGATGCCACTCTGTGTGCCAAATATTCCTCTACACAACTCACCGGGCACATGGAGGACCCAGGTATCCTTTGTATGATTATGCAATCACCCCTTGCACCCTGATCGGTCTTGGACCTGACGAACGAGAGAGTCATCGTCCCCCCTCTGATCTGAACGTGCTCTCGGCACAGTCCCCCCATCACATCCTGCTTGTTCCTCGCCACTAGTTCGCTTACTCGCATAGCCCCATGGAATGCCAGCGTAAAAGCGGCTCGAAATAACACCGTTTCATACTGGGATGAACATGTTGCAGGGAGTTTAGATAATAACAGGGCCAACCTATCCAAACCTATCGGGCGCCTTTCATCTACTCTGCGACCCTCAAGGCGTTGCCACCCACGTAGCGCTTTTTGTACAACGAAAGACGCTGTCGGGTCCTGGATCCCATGAGCCCTAGCCACAAAGGAAATGGCGGCCCGATGCCTCTGGGCCGTAGCCACTGATTTGCCTGCGTGACGTAACGACAGCAGGAATTTCACTACCAACTCCTCCTGACCCCAAAGCTCCCCTCTAGCCGCCCCCAAAAAGGCCCAATAGGAACGGAACGCCCCTTCATATGCCTTCCTCGTCCTGGGTGCTAAACTCTCTCCCACGAGGTCCTGTAGTTCTGGGCACCGAGAGACCAGAGAGCTTCGGGAAAGGGTGCTGCCACCGGGTCCGCTGTGGGCAGAAAACCCCAGAAGGCCTGCATATGAAAACGAGAAAGCGCATCAGCCGCTTGGTTCATCACCCCCGGGACATGTCGTGCCCTAAATAGTACATTCAATTGCATACACAATAACACAATTTCTTTGAGCAATCTCAGAATCCATTTGCATCGTGCTGCCTGGCTATTGATACACTCAACAACGGTCATGTTATCAGACCAGAATACCACCGAGTGATCTCTGAACCCCTCAGGCCAAGTTCTCAGGGCCACCAGTATGGGAAAAAGTTCTAGGAAAGCAATGTTGCTCGTCAGACCACTATCATGCCACCATGACGGCCATTTTTGTGCCGACCACTGTGTGCCGAATATGGCACCAAAACCAATGCTCCCTGCCGAATCCGTCCACAGCCCTAGCTCCTCAGAGGACACAGCCGTTTTGTTCCAGACAATTCGACCATTGAAATCCGCCAGAAATGCCAGCCAAATGCGCATGTCCTGGCGAACCTCTGCCGAGAGCCTTGTGCGATGATGACCCTCCCTCAAGCCGACCATGGCTTGAGCGATCGAGCGAGAAAAGGGGCGGGCCATCGGTATAACTCTCAGGGCAAAATTCAACTGTCCCACCAATTGCTGTAATTGATGTAGCTTCACCTTAGACTCACTTATACACATCTGCAAGGATGCCCTGAATCTTAACACTTTGTCATCTGGTAAACGAAAACAACCTTCTTTGGAATCGAGCTCGATCCCCAGAAACTCAAGGCAAGTCGAGGGACCCACAGTCTTACCTGGTGCCAATGGCACGCCAAATTGATTCATCAAGACACTAAATGCAGTCAAAGCCTGTCCACAATCTGGATCACCGGCTGCCCCCAGAAACAAAAAGTCATCGAGATAATGCATAACATGTTTAAACCCCGTCTTCCTTGTGAAGACCCATTGCAGGAAGCAACTGAACTTTTCGAAATAGGCACACGATATAGAGCACCCCATCGGCATGCACCTATCCATGTAGTAGTGACCCTGAAACATGAAACCAAGGAGACGCTGATCGTCTGGATGTACCGGGAGCAACCGGAACGCTGACTCGATATCACATTTTGCCATCAGCGCTCCGGGCCCCAGGCGATTCAATATGGCTACGGCCTCATCGAAGGATGCGTACCGCACCGAACACACTTCCGGGTCTATTGCCTCGTTTACGGAAAGACCACGTGGGGCTGATAAGTTATGTATCAGCCGAAACTCACCCGGGTCCTTCTTGGGGACCACCCCTAAAGGGGAACAAACAAAGTTAGCAACTGGTGGCACATTAAATGGACCGGCGACTCGACCTCGAGCCACCTCTTTCCCGATCTTTTCCTGTACCACGGTCGTATGCTGTAAGACCGATATCTGGTTTTTACATTTTGCTATACCCCGGAACTCCCTCACTGGGATGCGGAAACCATACGAAAATCCGTCCCGTAACACCCCAGCGGAAGCGTGATCCGGGTATTCACTAAGCCAGGGAATCATTGCCATGGTATCAATCGGAGTAGGTAAAGGCGCCCCTCGGACTATGTCAGACCTGTTTGGCGCCTCCTCTACCCCCGTTATCACCCGTTTTGGCTCTGCACATGGACTCAGGATGGGATGATTGCCCGCACCCCCCACATTCGTGCCTAAATTTGCATGACCCCTGGGGCCTAGTACATTTCCCCCTGTTAAAGTTCCAACAAACCCCCCTTTTACCTGCGTTGCCGGTCGGCCTCGAGTGATTGTCGTTACTCGTACCCAATCGAAAGGGCGTCCCCGCATATTGGCGGGGGGATTCACCCACGTAACGCCCTACCAATGGCACCTTCAACATACCAGAATCCTCCATTTTGGACCAGGACACAGAATCATAACAATCCCAAGTTAAGTTTTTATCGTGCTCTTTTGCTTTTCTGAAAACATTGTCGTAACAAAACCAATGGTTGCCCTCATGAGACACTGAATACCCCATGATCCGTGACTGATAAATCGGCAATTCGGGCAGCAATTCGGGCCTACGTTCACCTAAGATGGATGTAAAAACCCCCCATGCTTTGCCCCAATTACCAATGTTTTCCTTTACCTTAAAGGCGGCCATCTTTGCGCGCCAAACACTCGGATGCATGAGCTCCTTTTGACTCTTAACATGCTCCATCTCATAATGATCGGTAAGCAACGAGAAAATGTTTATATACTCCCCTGCCCATATCTTCTCCTTGATAGCCAGAGGGACATGTTGACCCAACCTTTCCCTTCGAGAGGGTGCCGACTCATCCCTCGCAATCGGCAATGGCCGCTTACCTGAACCGGAAGCTGTATCTGCGACCGGACCTGACCCAGATGGTTTCTCAACTGCCGCAGCCGGCGATGGTGCCTTCGTCGCTTCCCTTGTTTCCCGCAGTTGTTTCATCAACACCTGCGCATCATCAGCCGTGGCGCCCTTGCTACCTTTACCCAACCACGCTGCTAATTGTGCCGCCAGCTCGGGCGGCATATCCTCCCCGGACACGGGGGTGACCACTACGGGAATCGGATTTCCTTCCCCCGGGACCGGAGTGGGTGCTTCGAGCGGAGTACAGGGAACTGGGACGTCTCCCCCCGCTGTTCCCCTCCTGGGCCTCTTGCCTTTTCCCCCTGGAGCTGTTCCCGCCAGAGGACGTTTCGGCCCCCCTTCCTCGTCTTTCTCCGCCATTCGCTTCTTTAGGTCGGTTACCTCTTTCATGAGAACTCGCAGCATCTGTTCGGTAGTCAATCGTTTTCCCACCTTCTTAGGCATTCTCCGACAGAGTATCTGCAAAACAAACAAGAAGATTATAACGCTCAAAATTGGCTCTTCGTTCCGTCTCGAGCTCACGTGCAGCGAGGAGGTGCAGCTTCAGAGCACAGGAACAAGAGGATGCTTTCTTGGCTTGTTGCTCCTTTTATCCGTCTTCAGGGCGGGCGTACACCCGCCCCTGCCTGCCCCAAAGGGCGTGGCCGGCCGCGTCAGTGTCTAGGCCAGCCCACTCCAGGGCGGGAAAAAGGCGCGCCCCGGCTACGCCGCTTCGGGCATACCAGCCGAGGTTCGCCTCCCGCCCAAGATGGCTTCCCGGGGGGATCGTGGTACTCCACCATACGTTCGGGGGGACCGAATGGTCGCCCCTTTCCAAAAGTGTTGTTGCAACATGTGATTCACTATAGGCGGTGAAAATTGTTTCAGATGTGTAGTTGAGTTTTAGGTGGTTACAGATGGTTGTAAATATGTGGAGGTCATAGTTGACGCGTGTATTGTAATGGTTCATGGAGGTTTAATGAAGCTTCAGATTGAGGTACTGAAAGTCATTTTTTTTTAGTTCTGAGTTCCCTTGTGCTTGCGCTAACATCACCCCTCTTGTTACAGGCTCCACAGAAACTCGCATCAACAAGGCCAAAGGTGGCATCTGGAAGTTGCATCAGTAGTAAAAAGTGCAATTAAAAAATAGCCATTGAAAGAGTTAGCAATTTGAATAGCAAGGATCTTCAGGATACACCAACATGAAGCAGGGATCTGGAAGCTGCTGAAGAAGCAAGGCCTGTTTTTATAGTGTAGCTCACTCTGGTGTGGCCCTAACCACTCTCACACATACACCCTTCCAGCACATCTGAAATCAATAGTCAATAAGGGAAAGGTCTGTAAAAATGCACACCCACAGAAAGGCAATGCCTTAGAAACGTTTTCAATATGAGACAATGAACCTGTTGGCTAGTCCTACATCTGCATTCCTGCCTTAATTGTTTAGGGTTTTTGACTTTGAAATGCCTTTGTTCTAGTATGTACATTACCCTACTTTGTTTTTAAGGTGTGTTGCCTTGATTCTTGTTCATTCCTGTTTAGATTCAGTCATGTCCCCCTTATTTTAGGTAATTTCCACCCCTGATACAATGAAGATATAATTCTGCTGCCATGTCTAAGAGGGGTCCTTGAATGGGGTAGGGGTGATCCTTCTAAACCAGACTTGCATTTGACTCTTTTTAGAATGAGAGCAACCATGCTTGAACAACCTATCGTATTAACCCTTGTGTGCTAGATCTTATACTATAAACGTTCTATACAGCATGAGAGAGTTTTACTTCTATTCGTTACAATAAGGCAAGGATTATGCTTTATCTCTGCGCATTATTTCTCCAACAGCAAATTAGAAACAAGACCATTACAAACTGTTTTCCCATTTATTTATTTATTTGAAAAGTTTTATAAAGCGCAAACATGACCTGACAGAGTATCAGAGTTCTGTACATATATGCAAGCGGTAAAAGAAGTTAACCAAACATAACGTGATCATATTAGATGTAATTTGTTAAAGCATTGCATAGTTGAAATATAGATCCGTGCTGTAACCATGAAATAAACATTCGTTTGGTGACTTCAAGTCTATGGGGTCTGGTTCAATTCAGATAGCTTAACTCAGAAAAACCAGTAATCATCAACTAATTGCAATGTACCACAATACATATAATCTATATAGCTGCTTGTCATAAGTCTCTCTTCCTATTTCTTCTTTCTTCTTGTGATATCATCCAGCTCAGTCACGCCTCATCATCATAATTTTTTTCTGCTTCATTCCTGTGAAATAAAAATATGTAAAATTTAAGCTGTCTCTCCAAATAACAATTTTCATAATGCAAACTAAATAGATAGCAAAGCACAATGCACATGACAGCACACTCCAAAGACGAAAAGTACTCTCTTTCCAATCAGATGTTGATAGCTCCCTGGAGATCTAAATTATTCTTTCATCGAATCATAAACCTTGAAACAATGAATTATGTATAATTTGGGAAAATGCTTAAACTCCAAGTATGGGGTCACATTAGGGTTACCCTTTTTGCACCTAGAGAAAATGTTACTACATGTAGATTAAACATCCATGGTTCAGACATTAAAGGGTGTTTTGCTAAAAAAAAACATAAAATAATGTGCAGCTTACTTGATAACTCATTTCTGTGCAAGAAGACAATATGCTGGGACTAGATAAACAAGTTTGGAATCTCATTAATAAGGTGGGGGTAAAAGTCATCTGGTGGCAGGACAACCAATAGCTGAATGCCTCTGCGAAGTCTACACACCATATGATGTCAGTAGCTGCCACTTCCAGATGGGGGTGATGGGCGGTGGGGGGGAGGGAATTAGAAATAAGAAAAGGAATTACCTGGAACGGCTGGACGTTGCATCTTCTCCAATCTCGTCTTCAGCTTCCTTTTTCCTGTCTCTAGTCCCTGCCGGCAGCAGGAAGCACCACATCACACAAGTTCCAGTTGTGATTGGTCTGAGCTCCATGGTTTCGCACTCAGACGGGGACAGAAGCCTGTGCATGTTCCAAAACAGGCTGTGTGTTGCAGCCCGATGTGGAACATGCAAAGTGCGCATGACTGTTTGGCCGGCCTAAGAGGGCCAGCCAAAACAGTCATGTGCACTTAGGAAGTGCAATCCACTCCTCCCCCCATCCCGGGCCAGCCCTGCCATGCCACTGACTGCAGTAGGAAAAAAATGATAATAATGTTACGGTATTATTATTTTGTTTTTTGTTTTGAGCACTGGGCCGATGCTCCTCTGCCTTAGCAGCTATACGATGTTCCTTTGCATGAGATCCTCAGCCTCTCCCCAAAGGCCTTGGATCAACCACTGTTCCATGTAATCCACCATGATGTAAACTGGAGGGATACTTCCTCCACCTAGCAACAGAAGTGTCCCTGAATATCCCTCAGAATGTTCTGGTGGTGGGGAGATGGATCAGGAAATACAATCAGAACTGGAAATCCTAGTTGTAATCTTCAAATTGGAGAGATAAGAATTAGGTTTGTCTGTTGCCTGATTTGTTGAGCCACCATTCCGAATTCATGGTGAATGGAGGGAAGGAATAGTTGTTTACCATGCCCTAGTCTTGCAAGAAATCGTGTAGTTGCTACTTCCGAGCTTGGCTTCCAGCTGAAATACTTTGTGAGCTGATTATCCAGTTGGTAGGTAAACAATTTGGTGAGACACAGGCCTCATCGATCTCCAGATGAAACATCTAAACACAAATAGCATCTAAACTGCCATTCTAGACTGCCAGACCATGAAATAAAGTTCATAGGGGCAGACTCTTTCTTGAGCAGGCTGAAAGTAAATTTTCTTTATTTTGCATAATCATTGACATGTTGGCCTTTTACCCAGTTGTCATTTGTTATTATCTTTCCAAGAACCTATAAATCTGTCAAGTCACTCAGACAATTACATTGATAAAAACACCTGACGTGTCATCAATCTGGGCTGAGTGCCTTGTTATCTGTAGGTCAAGGTCAGACAAGATCAATAACATAAACAGTGCAGTCTGAATTTTTATTTTTTACACCATGCCACCTCAGTTTGGATCCAGCCAAATGCATAAATAACTATGGTATCCAACTCTATCCCAGGGTCAATCCAAAGATCCCTCTGCCGTTCCACACCTCTTTGTGTTGCATCCATCATTAGATCTACTCCCAGGCCTCTGTCAAGAGAGCCAACTGTTTGAATATATCATTACCTGCCTCAAGCGAGAAGGTTTCAATCCTTGGAGCACTTGGTATTGGAGTGCTTCTAGAAAAATTACTTGAATAGATGATAAGAGGAGTCTAACCAGATGTATAAGCTGACAAAAGGATATATTCGAAGCAAACACAATGAGATGATGGATAGAGAGCTTGAACTTTTGAGTCACTCACCCCAAGTCACAGATCTGGGTTGAATCCATCATCATTCTTTAGCTCACTTTGCCACCCCAGTTCAGAGCTAGCCATATGCAAATCAATCTGGACCTTGTTCCTTATGGGAACAGTCCAGCCTGAACTGATAAGCCAGGGTATTTTCAGACACATCAATGACTTTCTAAGTTAATTGCACCCTTTAAGTTCTGATGCACCAGCCAGTTTGCAGCCTGGAGGATGCCCTGCACAATTCAAGTGGATTTCCCTATCTTGAAATAGCAGAAGACACCCCATTTGTTGAGATCTCTGAGAATTATAGCAGGATATTGTCTCTTTTCCACCAAGAATATGTTGCTCATCAACCACTGTGGGTGAATTGTTGAGCAAAATATCATCCCTTTTGTCTCTATGGCCGTTACCTCTTTCTCAATCTCCCCAGAGTCCTTATTTGAGAAGGTGACCAGACTTTGTCTCGGCCTTTGCCTTATTGACCTTTACTAACCCAATTTCTTGCAAACTCTAGCTGGAATCTTCTTATCATTTACAGAATTGGGACATAATGGACAGTTCCTGCAATGTGTGGGCTAACAGGGCCAATCACCTCCATCCTTTTATGTGGAAGAGGGATGCTACTAAACTATCCTCCTACAGTGATACTGCCTCCTCTGAAGGGACTGATAGTTCATTGCCCTCCTGCAGTTCTGTAGGAGAAAAAGAAATAGAAGAAATGGTTGTGGTCCTGCCACTAGCTTCTACTTACAGCTTGCCATTTATGAGGACTTTAACTGAAGAAGGGGCAAGACGAGCATGTCCCTCCTCTCACAGCCCTTCAACAATCTTCTGGCTGAAGATATTTTTGATGGACATTTCGGCTTGGACCAATGAAGGTGGAAGCATATATCCAATGCTCCTTGAGGAAATGTTACATGAACAAACCTTCCTGGGCCACAGGACAAGCTTATTATCAACTAGGCAGTAAGGATTGAATGAGGTAGAAAACAGTCATCTGTTTTTACTTGTGTGCTTTTAATTGTTCCGAAACG
Source organism: Lissotriton vulgaris (assembly GCF_964263255.1). NCBI lineage: Eukaryota > Metazoa > Chordata > Amphibia > Caudata > Salamandridae > Lissotriton > Lissotriton vulgaris. The sequence goes on along the minus strand of NC_141693.1, from coordinate 1,386,683,025 downwards.
TTTTTTTAAATATTTGCTGCATTTGTATAATTGAGAAGAAATCCTCTAACGAACGCTTGCTGCTACCCTGTAAAATACTTGTTGTATCTGAATGTTTTTAACATTTATTTTGCACATATTGTTATTTGCACTGACCTAATTTCTGAACACTGCTGTGTTCAAAGGCAGCATCCTTTTCCGTGATAGATATTTCCCTGGTCCAGCGCAGCCATTAGTGGGCTGTTTGAGTGGAGAGAGATATCAGGGAAGTTGGAAAAGTGAATTACTTCCGTTGTGCTGTGGGCAAGCCGCCATCTTTGAGAAGAGGCTGTCTAGTTATTCGTTTTCAGCACAGCTTGACTAGGTAAAATTAGGCTATGGCACCGAAGTGCAGCGGACACGCACAGCGGGCACGACGGAGGTGCACCAAAGGCACACCAAAGGCAAGCCCGTATGCACCTGTGCCCGCCTTTACCGTGCTCAGTGCCGGTCCCCCTGGCCCTCTACATCAAATTAAGTCAGGTAACATTTGCTACTCTCGAGAATCATTAATGGCATTGAGACCCACTATCACTGCTACTCCTGCATGCCCTCCTTATTACGGCATGAATAAGGAACAACCCACACCTCACTTTGGTAGCCTGGCAGACCCAATAGGAAAGTCTGGCCAAACGCAAGAAAAGAGTCCTGGTCCCAACAGTCCCAATGTCTGCTGCATGCTATTAAATACTAGATCTCTGGTAAAACTCCAGTTAGATTTCTATGATCTTATCCAAACCGAAGACATTGATGTGGCATTTGTAACAGAAACCTGGGAAGATGCGAGTTCTGGCCCAAATATTGTTGCTGCCACCCCCCGGATATGCTGTATTTAGACTGGATAGGCAGAAAAAAGGGTGGTGGATTGGCAATTTTCTATTACAACCATTTTAAAACAAAGTTTGAACCACTACTTACGACAGGCTTTGAGGCATTAACCTTTTCGGTACAGCCTCTAGATTTATCAGCTATTAAGGAGATGCTAATTTATTGCCCCCTGAATGAAGGAGCAGCTTCAGTAATAATCTTAGTATGGTGATTGAGTCCTCAATCATGAATGATAATTTCTTCGTACTACGGGATTTTAACTTTCACTTGGAAAAACATACCGACCCTGATTCTCAAACATTGATTGATTCTATGGACTCTATTTGACTGACTCTAATCAACCAGGGCCCAACACATAAGGCAGAACATATGTTGGATGGCATCTTTTCTACGGATGATGCCATTAAACTTTTTCCATCCCTTCTAGTGACATGGTATGACCACTGGGTGATTAAATGGCTAATAAAAACAAAAGAAAACATCCAACATAGACACCCCACTCAACAAGCAAGAGGCAGAGCCTGGTACAAAATAAGCTGGGCAGAATTAGGAGAGGCCACCACTTCAATTCCCTGTCAACTGGGAAACAACCTGTAGGAGAATGTGGAGAATTTCTCGTTTTGGTTCAAAACTGCTTTAGACACCGTAGCACCAATCACTTACAAAAAAAGGGGAATAAAAGTCACAGCCAACCGCACTGGCGGCTGCAGAGAATGTACGCCCCGGCGTGAGAACCCTATTGATGAGGTTGTGAAGTGCTGTGGAGGCCCTGGGAACGACTTATCCCGGAGGGGGACTGGGATCTCGGCAAAAGGTGTCGGATGCTGAAGGGATTCGACGCAAGTTGGACACCGCGCAATCGGCTGGGGAGCCATACAGTTAGCAGCTACTAGGTGCTAACGAGGTGTGCGAGTCACTGGAGTAGCTGCACGCAATCTTGGGGACATGCACGTGAGGATCGTGCTCCGACGCTAAGGGCTTGAAGTCCACGGCAGAACGCGAAAAGACACTGGTCTACTCCTGCTAGGCACAGAAGCCTGCGGCATAGTGTGCATTGATGACCAGCAGGACCGCCATGGGCAAGAATGACAGAACACAATCCAAACTCACATTTGAGCAGCGTCGAACCAAGGGGACCGAAGTGCCGGCACCGGAGGCGTCCCCGCGGGGGACCGCCCCTGACGGCTCCATAGTTGCGGACATCCGCGAAATGCTGGTATCGATGGAAAATGGGCTACAAGACAGCATAGCGTCAATAGGCACTAAAATTGATGCCCTGACATATCGAATGGACCGCATGTCGGAACGGGTAGACAAGCACGCTGAACGTCTTGACATGGCGGAAAGACGACTGACAGAAGCGGAGGAGGCACAGTTGGAATGGGACAAAGATCGTAAGCAATTTGGCAGACTTCTGCAAGTGATCCAAGACAAGTCGGAGGATTTGGAGGCGAGATCGAGGAGATCGAACATCCGTATTACAGGAGTGGCGGAGACTACACAAACTGGCAAGATGGAGCTCTTTGTGGAGAAACTCTTGAAAGTGCTACTTGGGGACGAGGTTTTTTCCCCTATGTTCATAGTGGAAAGGGCCCATCGCACGCTGGGACCAAGACCAAAGCCTGGTGCAAATCCGCGTCCCATAACAGCGAAAATGCTGAATTACTGGGATAGAGACACGGCGCTTCGTTTAGCCAGAGACAAGGGCAAGTTACAATATGAAGGAATGGATGTTTCACTCTATCCGGACTTCACCGCAAAAGTACAAGAGGAAAGAGGGCAATTTGCTCCGTACAAAAAACAACTGCGCGACGTTGGGTTAGACTATGCGATGATGTACCCAGCGAAGCTCCGGATAAACAGACAAGGGCATTCACATTTCTTTACTGACCCCAGGGAGCTGCAAAAATCACTGAAGGAATGGTCCAGAGAGCGCAGGAATAGCCCGAGGAGTGACCGGGATGATCTCAATGCCTCTTCGCAAACTGGAGGAACAGGACTGAGTACTCAGTACTTGTTTGATCCGGACACAGTGTTGCTATGGTTGGTCCATGCCCCCCGAGATGATAGTCCTCCAAGTTGTGATGTTTGCTGGAAGGTTGCTGTGCAGCGTCTGCTCCCATTCGGTGGAGCCACGGAAGCACTCTGAGGAATCCCTGCGGGTGAGATCTTACTGGTTTATCTCTGTAGCATGGGGAGCCATGGGGGCTCTACCGCCGAGGTTGAAGCTTCACGCCAAGGGTTTTGATATTTGGTTAGTGGAGCTGGTTGCTGGTGGAACTCAGGGGAGAGTTGGACTACAAGATGGGGAGGGGAGTTTAACTATGCATAAATTGGATTGGGACTTATGTAGGCACCGAATGTTCGGCAGGGGCGTGGCACTGGAGCGCTTCAGCATTGCAGTTTCGGACTGGTAGATAACTGCTCTCGGCTGGCAACGTCTGCCCCTGCGCTTTCGGCCTTCAGGCTCTGGATAGAGCCATTTAAGGGACTGCTTAAGTTTGTTTCTCAAGGGGGATGGGGGGTGGTAATGGGCACTGTCTGACCAGGTTGGTGGTGGTCGGCTGTGGGTGGGGGGATGGCGATTCCTATCTGACCAGGTTGGGGTTGGTCGTCTGGGGAAATTGGAGAATTTGGTTTCGGAGTAGTGCTATGCCATGTATTGTGCGTGTCGTTGCTGCAACTGTGGTTCTGCCTATTGATTCTAGATGTTCAGGATCTCCAGCAAGTGACTGCCTACACGTATTGAGTCTAGATGGAAGAAAATGATGTCCTGAGAATGGACAATGGTCCCGATCTTGTAAGGGTGTTGACCTGGAACGTAAGGGGGTTGAATGACTACCGCAAGCTTAGAAAGGTAATGAGCTATCTGCACAGACACCGTATTGATGTGGCTCTCCTGCAGGAAACACACCTCCCACTTACGAGTAAAATGTTGTCTACAAGGGGTCTGGGAGGTAACTGTGTGGCGGCTGGTTTCACTACCCACTCTAGGGGGGTGGTGACATGGGTAAATCCCCGCTCACAACTGCTGTTGATGCCTCTGTCTGCTGACCCGGAGGGACGATACCTCATTGCACGATGTACAGGTAAAGGTCATGACTTGATGGTGGTGAATGTTTATGGCCCAAATTACGATAACCCTGCTTTTTACTCCATCCTAGCAGATATGTGCAGACTATATGTTGGTTCCAGAATGGTGTGGGGGTGTGATTTTAACTTTGTAATGAACCCGGACCTGGATAGGTCAGCTGGGACGGCCCGCAGTCCTGCGGCGGCAGCCATTCTTATGCACACAGAATTGATTAAGTTAGATATGGTGGACATATGGAGACACAGACACCCAGGGAAGGGAGGGTTCACACATTACTCAGCCTACCATGACACACATACGAGGATTGATTATTGGTTCATATCTGCCCCGCTCCTGAATTCTGTGAAGGGTTGTACAATCCTACCCCGCACGCTGTCAGACCACTCACCACAGCTTCTGCTCCTTGCTGCTCCTGCTAGGAAAATCCCCCCGTTCACCTGGAGGTTCCCTCCATATTCCCTATTAGACGAGGTTTTCAGAGGGGAGATAGCGGAAGACTTAGAAACATTCTTCGACAGCAATGTGGGGTCGGTGGACAGTTTTCAGACAGTGTGGGACACCTTTAAGGTCTACATCTGAGGAATGACGATGGCAAAACATTCTGGGGTGCTCAAATCCATTAGGCACAGACTCAAGAGCCTTGAATCACAATTAGCAGACTTAGAAAAGCAACATAGGCGCATGTCAGACAGTGACACAGAAGAACAGATTAAAAAACTGATTATAGAATTCAATGAGGAAGCGGATAGAGAGGTTAAACATATGGGGAAGTATGACACGGCACGAACATACGGGGAGAGGGACCACCCAGGTTCATTGTTAGCCATACTGATGCGCAATAGTAGACCCCGACTAGTTGTGGAGGAATTGGTTACATCCACAGGAGAGGTGGTTATGGAGGAGGCTGACATCATCGCAGAATTTCAGGATTACTATTCTAAGCTCTATAGGTCTAGGGATAGGCATATGGAGGAGGAAATTGATGACTACCTTAGTTATATTAGAATGCCCTTCCTGGAGAATTTCCAAAGAGAATTTCTGATGAGGCCCATACAGCGAGACGAGATTCTGGAGGCACTGGAGGGAATGAGATCAGGCAGTGCTCCGGGTGCAGATGGACTTACTGTAGCCTTCTGTAAGGCCTTCAAAGATACACTCATACCACATTTGATGTCCCTCTTTGATGATATATGTCAACAGGGTAGTATGCCGAAGTCTATGAGAGAAGCCCTTCTCATCACAATTCCTAAACCAGGGAAGCCCCCCAGGGAATGCGGTTCATATAGGCCGCTCTATCTGATAAATGTGGACGCCAAGTTATACGCGAAAGTACTAGCTGCGAAGTTGGCTATAATTGTCCCGGAGATGGTCGCTCCGGAGCAAGGTTTGTTCCTGCCAGGAACTTGACAGATAACCTCCGCACTGTCCTAGGCACTATACAACATGTGAAGCAAGACAATAAGGCAGTTGCAATATTTCTAGACATGGAGAAGGCTTTCGACTCTGTGGAATGGCCCTTCGTGCTAAGGGTACTGCGGAAATATGGGCTGGGAGAACCTTTTCTACAAATGCTAGGGGCTTCTAATTACAAACCCTCGGCCCGCCTGAAACTAGGAGACACGGTCACTGACCCAATTGAAATAAGCAGAGGCACTAGACAGGGTTGCCCCCTATCCCCTCTGTTGTATGCGCTGGTGGCAGAACCCCTGGCGTGTGCGGTCAGAGAATACCACGAACATGAAGGGATCAACTTCCCTACGTATAAGATCGATATATCCACGTACGCGGATGATACCCTGCTATATGTCAGAGAGCCGGAAGTTAATCTTGCATCGGTGCTGCGGGAAGTGGTGAGATTTGGGGCGCTGTCTGGATTGCGGGTTAATTGGGACAAATCGGTAGCTCTTCCGCTGACGCCGGTGACTGTCCCGTTTGAACTGGAGTACTCGCTGCAATGGACCTCGGACCCCATAAGATATCTGGGGATACGTTTGCATACTGATCCCGAGTAACTGGTTCGTGAGAACTACGGGAGGGTGTACAGTAAGCTAGTGGACGATGTGGAGGTCTGGTGTAGACTACCACTGTCCTTGATGGGGAGGATAGCGATAATGAAAATGGTGGTACTACCCCGGTTCCTGTTTCTATTTAATAATATACCGGTGGTCCTGTCTAAATCCTTTTTTCGCCGACTCACGCAAATCCTTATTAGATTGGCGTGGGGAGGTAAACAACCCAGAGTCCAATGGAAGACATTAATGCTTCCTTACGAACAGGGGGGTCTGGGAGCACCGGATCTAGAACAGTATTACCGAATTGCGCAGGCGGCACACCTGCACACGTGGATACATGGAAATCCCGATATACCGCATGTAAAACTAGAACGGCTGTTTGCGGAGCCAGTACCACTCCCGGCCACGATATGTCACCCGGTAGATCGCAGGACGGGGATACTAGATTCCATTAAAGCCACGAATCATGCATGGCTTGAGTTGCTAAGAACACAGGACGGTGATAGACTGTACTCTCCACTTATGCAAGTGGAGTGGGCAGTATGGATACCTCCTCTTGCGGAGAAAGGGGTGACGAAGGCACTACAGGAACTAGGTATCACCAAGATGGGGGATCTTTTCCTTGATGGGACTATGAAAACTCTCCAACAGGTCCTTCAATTGCAGGCAGGGAAATCGCTACTACACAGCTTTCAATACCACAGGGTACGCAGTGCACTACAGGAGCTTCTTGGGCCGGAGCTGGCTGAGCCTCCGGAGGTGCCGGAACTCACCTATGTTATTAAAAACCCTGCAGCTGGTAAACTGGTGTCCAATCTTAAAAAAATGGGGGACCGGAATAAGTCACGCCTACAATCTACGGCTAGGGCGGCCTGGCAGAGTGATCTTCAGATGCAGATCACTGATGAGATGTGGAGTTATTGTTGCACCAATACCAGGAAAATATCTCTGAATAATAGACACAGGCTGATTCATTTCAAGTACTTGCAGCGTGTCTAGTACACTCTGGAGAGGCTGCATAGATATGGCCTGAGGGGTTCCGCGGAATGTGTACGCTGCCATCTCCCGAGGGCAGACTTCATGCACATGGCATGGTCTTGCCCCGGAATTTACAGATTTTGGAGGGAGGTTTTCTCAGAGCTGGGACTGATACTAGGAGTAGACATCCCGCCCAGCCCGGCCCTGGCGCTGCTGGGTTATTCTAAAACCCTCCCGGTAGCGCTGCGGCGACTGGCAGATATAGCCTTGCTGACTGCCAAACGAACGGTAGCCATGTGCTGGATGAGGGGGCCACTACCGACGAAAAAAAGGTGGGAGGCTGATCTGTTATACTACTGTACACAGTCGGAGGCATACAGCGAATTACTACCTCCCAAGAGTCGTCCCAAGAATTTCTGGGGGCTGTACAGCGCAGACACAGGGTCTGACCTGGAAGATGCGGGGGGAGGAGATGCTCAGGACGAGGTCGTGGGGCACCAGGGGTGCGATAGCTCATGCACTTAAGTTTGTTCCAGGCTAGTGATGAAGGTCAAGCCCTCATGGGGCCTGGTAGTACACAGAGGGAGATCTACCTTGATGTGACATGAGATGTACATGGCGGGAGGGAGACGGAGGCACTCTGGGGCTCGGTTCCAACTCTGAATATCTATTGGTGGGTGGAAACGTAGGGACCAACACAATACACACAGGGGCAGTACATATAATTGCAGCGCACGCTGGGAAGGCAGGCACACTTTGGGTTGGGGGATGTTTGTTGGGATGGGAAGGGTAGTTTAAGGGGTAGGCATTCAGAACAGTTACAGAATGGGCACTATTTTTGGCCTATAGCCCTGGGGGCTCCGACGTACTATAATACATACAGCAGAATGGTCGGGGGTAGTCTGCACCTCCCGGAAGCACAGTTGAGCAGCAGTGAGCGAATGTTGGGGTCCCGCCACATGCATTGCATTACTATATGTTCTTCTATTACTCTTTTTGCTGCCAGGCCCCAGGGATGCTGGCTTGAAGGCTGTGTAAGATATATCTAGACTGACGTGCTGTGCTGATTCGGACTGCTGCCGGCCTCAGGGTTGTAGGCTATAAGAGCTGTGTGACAATTGAATGTGCAATAAAGTACAAAGTTAATTAAAAAAAAAAGTCACAGCCAAGGTATAATGAGAAGCTCAGGTTATCCAGGCAGGATTTCCCTAGACAAGAGCAAAGATGGAGAAAAAACTATGAGGCAGAAGAGAAGATCATGTATAAAGCTAATTAGCTAAGCATAAAGAGAGCATTCCACCAGCAAAGACCATCTATTTCACAGAGCACATAAAAGCCGCCTGTGATTCTAATAAAACTCTCTTTTGTGTGATAAAGAAACTGGTTACAGTTACCAGTGCTAATCACGTTGGGATAAACCAAGACTTTTGCGATACGTTAGCTAGCTTTTTTCAGGAGAAAGTTGTTAACATCTACAATAAATTTGCAGCAAACATAGTAGATGACCATCAGACGGAACAGTTGATAACCAACTCAAAGGACAGAAGTAGTTTCTCCCCTTTCACAATCCCCCCGGAGGAACAACTTAGAGACCTAATCCTGTCAATCAAATCTAGCTCACCATATGATCCCTGCCCACCCAGTATAATGCATATGCTGCCCATCTAAGTGGCAAAAAATTGGGATTTATCCTTAACCAGATGTTCACTAGTGGGACCTTCCCTGCACAGTTGGAAACTTGCCTCTATTCTGCCACTTCTGAAGAAAGATGACCTGGACTCCACAAACCCGAGCAATTATAGTCCCATTTCGAGACTCCCTTTTGCTGCTAAATTGGCAGAGAAAATTATGAACCAAACAATTTCAACATATATAGAAGATAATTCATTGTTAGATGACACACAACAGTTCCAGAAATATCATAGCACTGAATCAGCACTAATTGTAGCACGGAAGACATACATGAAATTCTTGATGGAGGGGGGACGGCGGCTCTGGTCCTGCTTGATCTCTACGCGGTCTTTGACACGGTCGGCCACGAGATCCTGGTAAACCGGCTCCAGGACCGGGGATTAAAAGGAACAGCTATGGATCTCCTAAAATTCTATTTTAACAAACCAAAAACAAAACATGGCATTGGGCAACTGTGTCTCTAGGCAATTCTCCCTGCCATGTGGAGTACCACAGGGATCTGTATGGAGCTCCACACTTTTTAATTTATATGTTACGCCACTGGCATCGATTATCAAAAATGCAGGCTTTGCCCAGGCCTCAGATGCCGACAACACCCAAATTGTGATGTTTTTAACTAACAGGGGAACTAGCGATGACGTGGCTTTCACTTCATGCATGAAAAAGGTGAGCAGTTGGATGGATTGCAATTGCCTGAAGCTGAATGCCTCAAAAACCGAGGTGATCATCTTCGGCTACTAACCCTCTCTCTGGACACCAGAGTGGTGGCCACCCGAGCTAGACACACTGCCCATACCCTCTACTAAATTAAAGAACCTGGGAGTCATGAGGACAGCGAGGAAAAATGTAAAGAGCAAGTCAACAAAATAACATCTGCTTCTTTTTGCTACATAAGGATGTTAAAAAAAAAATCAAAAAGTATCTACCCTCTGAACTTTTTAAAACAGTGACAATGGCCTTGGTCCTTACATGGATAGACTAATCTAATATCTCTATCTCACCTTGACATCAGGCCTTCTGAACAGACTCCAGATTCTGCAGAATGCAGCGGCCCACTTCATTTTCAAAATAACTAAATATGAATCAGCAAGAGAAGCCATCAGAAGACTACACTGGTTGCCAGTTAGATAACAGTGTAAGTTTAAAGCCCTCTGTTTTACGTTTAAGTCTTTGCATGGACTAGGGCCAGACCGGTTTATGAAAAGATTTAAATGGTAAATTCCGGCAAGAACATTGCACTCAGGCTCAGCCAGGAACATGGTGGTTCCCCCATTTGAAAATGTCATTTGTGGGAAGAAGCATTTACAGGACAACAGCAACGCTTTAGAATGATTTGCTACTTTCTCTAAAAACAAGTACTTCTCTTTCCAGTTTTCGGAAGTCACTAAAAACGTGTCTTTTTACACAGGATAGAAAAAGTTTTCTTGCTCCTGTTTTTTACAGTGTTCAGCTCCGCTGTCCTTTAACTAGAATACTACAGCGCCAAGATGCCTCTGGGCATAAGCTACGCTTTCTAAATTAAATTTACATTACATTACATTATGTAGTTAAGTCACCAGATTGGGATCCATGTTTATCAATAGCGGCCTATCTCTTTTGGTTGACATCTTTCAGTAAGTATTGGCAAGGAATCAGTAGCGGTCGGCAGTAGGTGTTTCTATAGGGCGGTGACGTGGGCAGGAGGAGGGGCAGGGTGGGGGGAAATAATGTATGGATTACGGAGTTTTACAGGTAAGTAAACATTTAAATACATAAAACGAATTTCGTTGCGCACACTGCATCACATGTGGTGATGCAGTGCGCGCAACGAAATTCGTTTTATGTATTTAAATGTTTACTTACCTGTAAAACTCCGTAATCCATACATTATTTCCCCCCACCCTGCCCCTCCTCCTGCCCACGTCACCGCCCTATAGAAACACCTACTGCCGACCGCTACTGCAAGGAATACTATCATCATTTATTAAAAGCCAGATAGGATTTCCCTGTGGGCAGGGCCAGAATGGCAACAAAAACCGGCCCTGAGAGAGTTAAAGTTATTGCTTCACAATTTTGCAGCTTTTCGGGATGTCTGTTGAAGAGGCCAAAAACATGTTCTTTAACCAATTATGATATTGATCAAACTATTTGTAAAACTAAGCTGATGGTCAAACACTTAGGCATCATCATTTCCTCTAATCCACATAGAATTATTGAACTGAATTATAAACCTCTTTTGATAAAATCCATCGCCTTTTTTTATTTTTCATTAGCATTTCCAATAGTTACATCACAATGCAACAACATAACTCACCAAGTTGCCGGTCTACTGTTCAGTAAACATGATGCACGCACATGTCATATAATGCAACAGGTTATACAAGTGGTGGTCGTGACATTTCTGCAAATGAATGGTGTACCCATCTGTGACATCTGTACAAGTTTGTGGGATCATTAACAATACACAAAGAGAGAAAGGTAACAAAGACATTTAAGCATGAATACTGCAGCCAACAATAGGGCCCCACAGGAACCCTACAATCCCATGTTGATCTAATCACCCGTCGAAACCCACCATCAAAATATGTAACCCCCTTCCCTGTGCACGAGACTGCTTCCTGTCCCCCCGGTCACTCCAAAGTCAGCCCAACCCCAGATCCTGCATCTTCAGCACCAGTTGATCGTGTGTTGGCCCATTGTACATACGGTTCCCAAAGGATCGAGGTCGGGATGTAGGCGGCATCAGCTCCCAGAATAGTCCCAATTGTGTGTGTCCATATGCTACATCTGCTAGCCAGCCATTAATCGTGGGAACTTGTTTCCTACCCCAGTGTACCGCCACCCTTCTTTTAGCGAAAAGGAGAAGTAATTCATGCAATTTAAGTTTTTGGGGTGGAGTGTTTTTGACATATCCCAGTATGTCTAGTACAGGAGATGGGGATCCGATCGTCCCACAATTTGATTTATCTAGGTAAAGACCTCGGACCAGTAATCTGCAATCACCGGGCAAGACCATGCTATGTGTAGAAAAGAGGCGGGGGAGAACCCACATCTCCAACAGTCATCACCTTCTCAAAGACCCATTCTGCGCAGCCCTATGGGGGTTCTATTGAATCTATGCAGATATATATAAACTGTAAATCAGGTCCGAAGTCACAAGAATGTTAGCATTGTAATATCCGAAGAAGGGCTGTGCACTAAATGTGGAATATTCCAAAAGAGAGCCCAGTGGCAGACTAAAGAGGGTTTTATCAATCTTGAATAGGAAAATTTATTTCACAATATAATGACTTAATGAAGTAAACATTTACTCAAAGTTGTATTCATTTTTATCAAAGACATTAATCAGTGAAGTAGATGCCATATGAAATGTTCAAATTGTGGCACCACAAAATGTAAGTACAACTTTGATGAGGTAATTTGCATATTTTTGTAGCATTCATTCTCAAAGCATAGCATGAACTAGGCCTAAAGATATACATAGGATGTTCAAAACGTCTCCATGCCTGCATCTTGCATGGAACCATGGCATCTCTGGCACCTGCCTTACCTTCATAGTTTGCAAGAGTTGAGAACAGGCTTTGTACTTTCAAGGGCTAGAACGTGGAGAGGCACAGGATAGTAGTGAGATGAAGCAAGATTTATAACTTCAGTGACACTTCTTGTCTCTGTGCATGAAACATGTCTACACACTTCAGAATTCAGTCTGCGTCCAGTTCAAATTCCAATTTGGCACAAACTTTGATTTGTACCTGAATTATGGCTGAGGTGAAAATCATGTACCCATTGGATATGGCTCACAGGACCTAGGGACTGAAACTCTTCATATTAGAAGGTAACATTATTTTGTTTACTTACTAAGCATTGCTTTGCACATGTCACTCTAGGTATCACATAAGCATTGAAAGCACTAAAAGTAAACAGTAACAACAGAAAAACATGACCCTTTTCTTAGATTTGTGGGAAGGTTAGGGTGGGCACAGGTAGTCGGATGCAGCTCCAGTTAGAATTATAAAGATTATAATGTGCTATTTCTAGTGAACAGATACCTTGCCCTTGCTTCCTATGAATGGCAGATATTTGATATTATAGGATCAAAAGGACCTCAGTGATGGTACGCTACTGCAACAAAAATACAATGAGTGTATTTGGAAAATGAATTCATTAATCCAGAAAACCAGAAGAATTATTACATTCGTGGAAGGGGAGGCTTCGGCTTGGTTTTTCGACAGGGGTACCGACGGACAGAGCGGGGCATCATTCACTGAGCAGTTGCCGGGTGAGGTGAGGCGTACTCCCACATAAAGCTGGAAAAGAAAATTGTACCTGCATCGACTTGGAATTGCTCGCACATATGTGCAAACCAGGTTTTGGTAGGGTGGTTTAATACCACAAATGTAATAATTCTTCTGGTTTTCTGGATTAATTAATTCATTTTCCAAATACACTCATTGTATTTTTGTTGCAATAGCGTACCATCACTGAGGTCCTGACGAAAGCCGGTCATTGTCACATACAAGGCTGAAACATGTTGACCTTTTTTCCTATTGCCATTAGATAGTTATATTTTTCCAACTATGAGGTTTTGTTTTAATCTTGACACGAGGACAAACCCAATTAAACATATTTTTTGTCCTGGCAGCCATTTTTATCTTCACATTTTCTTTTTGCACTGCACTTTCACAGCACCACCGTCTGAGAATGCACTTGGCTGAGCTTATCAGTGGTCCTTTAATCTGGTGTAGTACATTCTCCCGCACTAGGGGTGGTCTGCAAGGATTTATTGGAACCAGTTCCCAAATGAGGAGGCTCCGCCGGTGTGGTGGGCTGATGGGTTCTTATTGACAACCAGGTGCGACCTAGATTGTGAATGCTTGGTGGTGTCTTCTCCTCTGAGCATCTGATTAGTGTATATATGCTTTGACCGGTAATGTCTTTTCGTGTTGTTGTATGTAATTTGGGGAGTTGAGATTACAGGGTTGGTAAGAATTTCCCCTGGACCCTCTTTTGTAGAATTGTTTTTGAGTGTCGAGTTGTACACCACCACATAGTGTAGTGGATGGGCAGGACAGCTTGTGGCGACCAGTACATCTCATGGTTGAGATATCTGTATAATGAGATAGAACAGGGGGCAAATGAAGTTTAAGGTGATTAGAAAACATGGAGAGCATGCTAAAATACAACATTAATCAAGCAATTACATGACCAGTGCATGGGGAGGAAGGAGCATGTGACGCACTACTTAAAGAAGTATATGCAGCAGGATTAAGTAATTTGCCCGGAAACATCCCCTACCAAGGCAAAATATTTAAGTTATAATAGCTGGATACCATGCTAAAATACACTTTGCCAAAAACATTACTTTTGCAATTCATGGGGCAAGTGACACACTACTTACACGAGAAAAACTACATCGCATTCACTTGAACAGCACGTAGGACACTGCGGTAGGTGTGGCCACCTGGTGCTTTGCAAATTAAACAAACGCACCTGGATTAAGTGATTTGCACAGAAACTAAAGTTACGAAGTTAACTTTAACAAAAACCAGGAAAGCGTGTTTAGAAACAGCATTGCCAAATCAAACATAAATTTGCATTTACGCAGTATTTAAAGATTGTTCAGATTAGTCAATTTAATTACTCTTAAAAAAGTGCTCACCTACAAAGAAGTGGATACAAACACTCTCAATGGCTGTGACTGCGGAAAATGAAAAGTTCAAGAAGGCTGGCAGCTTATAAATGCTTTGCAGAAGGATGATTAGTTGAGCATGATGTCACTGGGTGTGAGAGCTATGATTAGGCATGTTGTAATAAAGCATGCGCAAATAAAATGAAATACGTTAGGGGTACATAGCCAGACGGTAGGACGTATTGTGCACATGCGTAACATTAACACGCATGCGCTACCACAAACATGCATGCGCCAAGTGAAGACAACTCCTACGGGGTACATACAGGGATGGAGTTCAGATGTCCCGTGGTCTTGAAGTGGCTTCAGGAGGAGGGCTTTGCAGCCCTCCTCCATAAAATAATATTATGTAATTAGCAATGACCCGGAATTGCGGCATGGCTAATTATTGCACACTTACCATAAAAAAATTGAATACGTACACTCCGCTTATTGTCATCGTACGATAAGCGCACCCTTCCGATCATGTGCGGAAGGCTAAATTGGTGTCAAGTGGTTCTCAACATTCGAAACTAGAAACTGTTGGCAGCCATTTTATGTCTTGGTACAAGGGAGGCTGAAGAAGCGTGTGAAATGTGTGTTTAAAATGTGAAAAGAGGAAGGGTAGACACACCCTGCTCCTCTAGGTCTCCTCAGGGGGTCCCACAAGGTCTCCCAGGGACCCTATTTTTTTTCTTTTTTGGGGAAAAAACACGGGGTACGCGTATGATCTGCGCATTCTAGCGATGATTACAAAAAAAACGCGGGCTTCCGCGCGTCCTTGGTAACTTGCATTCTTTCAACTGTTTAGAGGAGATGCAGCAGTGCTGTATCTAGGATCCACCACTGTGTAAGAAAAGGTAACGATAACATAATTTATCTGTTAAGTGAATTTCTACCCATAGGATAACAGTGCGCAACTCCATAAAAAAAGAAAAGAAGAAATAAAAATAATGTAAGAATATTATGAACAATGTATAATAATGAAGATAAAAAAATGTATTAAAAAAGTGTAATGTAATTAAAAAAATGACATTTAAAAATAAAAAGATTAAAAAAATGTAGTTAGAATATATAAAAAAAAATATATATTTACAAATTAGAATTTAAAAAATCTTTGAAATTCACTGAAAAAACCATAGGTTTCAGACATGGTATAGTTAGGAATTGGCATTTAAAAAACCTTTGAAATTCACTGAAAAACCATAGGTTTCAGACATGTTATAGTTAGGAATTAACATTTAAAAAAACTTTGAAATTCACTGAAAAAAGCCATAGGTTTCAGATAAGTTATAGTTAGTAATTAGCATTTAAAAAACCTTAGACCTTCACTGAAAAAAAACAAAGGTTTCAGGGGTGTTATAGTTAGCTGGACATTTCACTTGTTTAAAACCATTGAAATTTCCCTGTTATAGTTAGTTGTACTAACTATATCTCACACGCCCGCAATCCACTGCTGATGATGTCACATATTACATCATTCATGACATGGTCAGTGACATCACTGATGACATCTCAAATAACAAATTAGTGGGACAAGTGTTCATAACGTATAAAGGGGGCAGGTAGGAAATATTTTGACCCTCTAGACCTGCTTAGGAGGCCCCACAGAAATGTGCGCTGGGTGCATGGAACCGCCGTAATAAAAATAGAAACAAAGCGTGGGCCCCTGTGCTTGTTTCAAAATTAGCTACCTGGGAGGGCTAAATCCCGGGGACTAAAATATTACATTTGATGGGGGTTCACTGGGGCCCTGTAGCCCAGGGACTGCCATTCCTCGGTGCTAGAAAATTAAGGGGTAAAGGAGCTCAAAGGTCCGTCTAAGCCCCGGGGATCACCACCCTCTGGGGTTTTTTATATTGTGGGAGGGGGGCCTGTGGCCCCCATTTTGGAGCAGTCGAGGGCCCTGGGGAACACCACCCTGTATGGAACGGCTCCTGCTGTGTCACGGGGTGCCTACCCCCAGGACACTGCTTTTTTCTATGGCAGGGCTGGAGTCGAGGTTTCCACTGTGTCATAGCAAACCTAAGGGCATATTAACAAGTGCCATTTGGCCACATTTTTTAAAAAAAGAGCCAGAAATGCAGTGAAAATTATATCGCCCTATTTACTAGGTGACACTAGGATGCATTAATGCATGTTAGCAGCCGGTTTGCTAAGGGCTCGCCTCGTATCTCCAATGAGTTACAATGTAGGCGTTCTCAGTGGCAAGGTAGGTGTTCCTTTGACAATATAAAAAGGAAGAGGGAGGTATGACAACAGCTTTGAATTTACAAGGCAGCCCTGGATTTGAGGACCGATAGCAAAATTCTCGCTAATTGCGGTTTATGTCGGATCCTAACATCTGTTCTGAAGTAGACTTAAGCATGTTTAATATGCGAGGTAGATTGATATGTTAAGCCTCAGTCTTATATTAACAAGCTTTTCACTTGCGAACATAAATTATCGCTGTATTTCTCGCGATATTGGGGGCATATTTACAAGGACACCCTTAAAATTATTGTCGCTTTAGTGTTAGGAAAGTGCTGTTAAAACAGCCATAATGGGCTTATTAATAGGCTTTTGAGAGTTTGTGACAATTACAATAAAATCCCAGGTTTACACCCAAACATTTTAATGCTTTCCTCGTAAATATGTCCACTAAGGACTCCTAATTTTACCGTAAAAAAAAATCACCTACTAATAATTGTTATTCTTCCTCGTGATCCCATCCCATGGGATACAACGTTGGCGACGGTGGGTGGAGACAATTTCTCTACGGTCCCAGTTAGCTCCCTGTGTCCTTCGGAAGCCGCCATTACTTTTGCATATGGGGACCTGCTAATATGCAGCTCCCATGGGGAAAAGCATTCTGCTTTGCATTTTAAAAGAGAGAGTAGGTTTTCGTGTTCTTTCTTTCAAAATGCAAACCAAGTTTGCTATGGAAGGGCGAGAGCCTCGGCTCTCACCCTGCCATAGCAAACAGCAGTGTTGAAAAAATCTTCTGGTAAGATAACAAAGGATTTTGAAGTCCATTATCGCCGTTTTAGTTGTAGTTTGCTGCTGTTAAACCGGTGATCATTTTAACGCCGACTTTGTAAATATGCCCCTAGGTTTTGTAATGTCGACAATCCCGTCTCCCATTTAAACAGGCATGAAGTATTTAGTGAAGTGCATTGTAAATCATGAAGCAACACTGTCTAGTTGTAATTGATAAAGAATTTGAAGTGTTGTGTACTTCTTTTGCTCGTAATGTATATAGGGGCAGATTTACAAGTCCCTTGCACCACTATTGTGTCACTTTTAACATGGGAAAAGTGACGTGAAAGTGTAAATCTGCTCCACAGGGTTCTGTCGTCTCAGTTTGCTTTCCCCTCTGTCATGTAGAGGATCCTGGGTAAATGTAACAGTTTCTGTACACCCAGTACCTTTCAACCCCACCCCAAACTGCTTACTGCCTGTTACCATAGTAACAGTTCATGGAACACTTAAGTGAGCACACAGGTCACAAGTTCACCACACAATGTTGCTAATCTAAATAGTAACTGTGCTGGAGTTCTTAAGATTTTCCATAGGAACTGTTAATCACAACTACAGACTCTGGTAAGGAGCTGGTAAATAGTTAGCCTCAGCATTATACTTCTAGTTCTGAACATCATTTCTACTTTAATTGTTAAATCTTCTCTAAACATATGATGATCACACTAAATAATAGTGAAATGTTGTCAGAAAAAGAAGACGTATACACTTTTTTAATTAACTTTTCTTACAACAAAATTAAATAACTAGAAACGTAACTTTAACACAGCAATATAATAAATAACTAGAAACATATATTTAACATAACAATATAATAAACAAATGTGAGATGGTTTCCAATGGTAGGAGAGTAGGTAACCTGCAAAACAAAAATGAAAATAAGTGTTTAAAATTAGATCAATGTGACTAAATGAGGTCAAAGATCACAAATTAACGTAACACTTGCCAATATTTGGTTATTTGCATGTCTGTAGTGTGCCTGATACATCCCACCTCTCTCATAGGCCCGCGTTGAAGAGGTGTCTGTAAGGAAGTGCTTAGTGCATCAGATCTACAGTATGGTCCAGCAGGTCTTTAAAATGATTCAGAGATGAGACAGAATTAGGTGAGAGATCACGTCCTGTTTAACCTATACCTCCGGCCACTGATTAATTCACTCAAGAGGTGGGATATCACAGTGTTTAATTATGCTGATGATTTGCAGATCATCTTCCCCCTCGACTCTCCTGATGCTGCTACTAGCTTCCAAACGGTCATGATCCACATCCAGCAGTGGATGAACCATAACCAATTGAAATTAAATCCCGGAAAAACTGAGCGTATTCTCCCTGGGAACAGGCCAGTATTCTGGGGCCCTCAGTTCTCGCCCAAGGAGCTGGGCTCCCCCCCGCCCCTACAAGCTTGGTGAAGAGCCTAGGGGTTGTGACGCGGAGCTCCCTCTTAAGGCTCAAGTAGGGGCTGTGATTTCCACCTGCATGTTCCAGCTTCGCAAAATTTGTAAAATAGTCCATCTACTACCGCATGCAGCACTGGTCCAGGTCGTCATCTCCCTGGTACTATCCCGCCTCGATTTCTCGAACTCTTTATACCATGGACACAATTACTGCTCCGCCGTCTTCAAATTGTGCAGAACCAGGCGGCCAGACATATCCACAAAACGCCTAAGTGGCAGTCTGCGAAACCCCTGCTGCGCAAACTGCATTGGCTAGCAGTTGAACAAAGGGCGGCCTTTAAGATCGGCTGCCTGACTTTCAAGTCTCTTCACTGCACCAGCCCCGACTTCCTCAAAACACTGATCACGCAGCACCGACCGGCGCGTAATCTCCGGTCGGCTCACCTCCACCTGCTGGTCGCCCCCAAAGTAAAAACTAAAAAGTGCCCACCTGGCCCCCAAACTATGGAATCCCCTTCCTCTGTCAGTTAAGTCTAGCTGTTCCCTATTAAATTTCAGGAAGCTTCTGAAAACCCGTCTTTTCACCCAAACCGGTTAGCTTGTTTCCTCACAATCCCTGCACTCTTTCTTTTAGCGCCAAGAAACTTATGGTGTCAGTGCGCTCTATAAATGTCACTTAAGATAAGAAAAGGACAATATTGTTTATTTGCAACACATTTAATTGGAGGCATTATGTATTTAGGCCACTCTGCTTACCTTTTGTAAACACTGTGTCGAACAGAGTTCACAAATTGAAGTCTGCTTTGTTTGTACACTGCAGACTGTATTAAATTCAGCCTTGATTTATTTATCTGCAGAGCGGACAGCAGTGTCCATAACTTGAAAAGAGAAACAATGTGAGAGAGAGGGAGAGAGAGAGAGACAGAGAGAAAAAATGAGATTAAAGTGTGAGAGAGAGAAAGTAATAGATGGAGCAGGAGAGGTAGTGTTAATAGTGGAAAAAATCTTCATAGCTCATGTTTTTGCCTCCGTTGTGTGTCCAAGCACGTGCCGGTTCATAGTGCACCCTCAAGTTTAGTGATCTGAATTATAGTATAGAGTTAGTAATAGCAGAGTACATACAACTGCACAAGTATATTTCTTATTTATGCCTTTGGACACTCAGGATACTGTATTACATCAACTTCCACTGCAAGGTGATATCTGTGCGCTCGTTTTTCTCCCAGAGTACTCCCGGTGCATAGCGGTGAGTTCTCATTACTGTGTACCCAGACTGTTGCACCCCATTGACACCCAGAGTCCGGAGGTGAGTGCCTTTTAATGGGCACCCAGACTGTTCCAACCTATCCATTCTCACTGTCCGGAGGTAATTGTACATTGTTACGCAGGCAAGCTGCTGCACACTACCCACTCTCTCCGCACACAGGTGACTTCTCGTTCCTTCAGAAACAAGCTTCTTTGCTTAACTTGTGCCATTGGCGTGATTCAAAGAGTGTGCACCACGTGTCGAAGCAGCCTTCTCAGGCGTTGTTACGATGGCCACGCATCATCGCAGAATCCTCAAACGTTGAGCTTTGAAGGTGTTGGGGGGACGCCAATTTGTGAAACACAACCTGTTAGATAAAAAGGAAGATACTATAGTGCGCCATTTCTTTCTCAAAGGAGAGAGGAAGTGAGAGAGTGACTAATAAGAATATTCGCAGCTCACCTTTCTGTCACCGGTGTGTCTTCCACCACGTGAGGGGACATAGTGCACCCTGAAGCTCTATATCTAAAAGATAGTAAAAGAAAGATGTTATGATTGGTAATTATCACTATCTTAATGTGGAGTAGAATAACATTGCCCTTTCACACACCTTCCCTCCTGCATTTAAAATACAACTATTTGTACTGTTACAACTTGTTTAATGGGCTTTGATTTCTGAAGAATTAGTAGAGTAGTATTGTTTTCCATCCGGTTGTGAAAGCAAGTTGTGCACAGTGATACACTTGGTTTCAATCATCATGAGCGACGGACATTTGAACGACTTTAAAAACGTTCCTGCTATTGGAAAAAAAATGCAAATGCAATAAGGTACGGTATATAGGACTGCGTACGCCTAAATCGCTGCGTCGCCTTATTGTATCCAGTCTGCTACACCCCATCTTCTCCCTCTGCTTCACGCCCAGGCCTCACTGCTCACCTTTTCGCGGACAGGGTACGTTCTATAACATGCAGTCCCGCTCTGCCACCATAAAGTCTCAGATTTGGTGCTGAGTCTTGATAGCACTATGGCAAAGGACAAACTCGTGCACCTATCTTCATCTCTGGTTCCTCATCACTCAGTCCTTGCGGTACCACTAACTCAGTGACAAAAGAGGCCACGCACATGGTAGTTGGCCCCCCTGTTCAGTAGTTCAGGCCTACATGAGGTGTTCAAACCACTAGGACTGGCCATCACAGCGCTTGCAATGAAAGCAACTCTAAAATGGCGTAGGGTCACGTGTGTAGTGATGCATGTGCTGGATGGGTGTGGTGTGGGTGTATACCAGCCATGAGGGAGTGTGTGTGTGCTGTTCTGACAACTAGACCTGGATGTAAGAAATCACTACAATGGAAATCTGGGCCATGTAGCCTTGTTGTGTTTTCTTGGAATCGTAAGCTGAGTGGGCTGGCCTGACATATGCCAGTGCTGCGTGAGGCTGTGAACGATGACTCTGGAGCTATGGGCGTGGTTCCGTTGTGAGCAATATGAGAAATCAACTGATTCGGGTGTCTGTGTTGTAGTGCTGCCGTCCCCTGGGTCTTAAACGCAAATGTGTCATTATGTCTGTAAAGTCCCACAACATGGCCAACATGGAAGGTACGGGGTATCACTGACCCTATATTCATCCATAGTTGCACACATAAAAGATGGTGGACATGAGGCATTTCTGAGAATATGAATGTTTGTTGTACATTGCGTGGAGTGTTGTAGCTGTAGTAATACAGGGATGTGAAAGCTTTAGCACATGAAGGGCAGTTAATATATATATCTATGTACTCATTCAGGTATACTGTTGAACTTGGTGCTGTAAATCAGTGTTCGAGGCGCGTCCACATCCTGGTATTGTAGAGAAATGACGTAATCTACGCGTGCCTGAAAATGGACTGTAAATACGGAGCTCAAGTAAATTGCTGATATAGTTTTGGGTCGACTAAGCGCTATATAAATATGCTAAAAAAATGAGAAATAGCACACACTTATACATTTACTATACACTTACTTTGCAATATTGTAATGATCCAGTTTGTACATTCGTATTTGTAGAATGAGCGAGAGAAGATTGTATAATCAAAGTTTTTGTTACTGGCAGATGTAAGATAGCTGCATATGCTGTTTACAGTACAATATAATGTGGTAGGGCGCAGGAGCAGCATTTTACAAACATAATAAATACTCAGACACAGATAGTTGAAGTGGGTACGGGCAGGTGTGCTCGACTCCATCGTATTACGTTGCTGTTGGTAACAAGTAGAATAGTAATCATGAT
The DNA here is from genome assembly GCF_964263255.1 of Lissotriton vulgaris. Taxonomy (NCBI): domain Eukaryota; kingdom Metazoa; phylum Chordata; class Amphibia; order Caudata; family Salamandridae; genus Lissotriton; species Lissotriton vulgaris. The sequence continues at coordinate 1,386,660,832 of NC_141693.1, read as the reverse complement.
ATCATACACAGATATTCAATCCTAAATAGTTTATGACTTCTGCTGTACAAATTGTAGGAGCACTATATATAAAATAATACACAGAAGATTCTATTGTAAAGGTTTTATGAGTTGTAGTGCAATAAGGTATGGTCGGTTTGTGTGGAACCTGCAATGATGCGTGGTTCAGACAGACCGCACTGGTAAGAATGTCTTTTGGCTAGTGAATTTTGCCTTAATAAGGCCACGTGGCAATTATTTATGGTGCACTGAGTTAGTGGTATATATGGTGCTCAGCGTGTTGCCTACTGGATTGTATCATCTGTAATCACGATTGAAATAAAAGATGGAACATGTATGGAATACATTGTTGAAATATGTACTTTCAGGGACATTATAGTTCAAGTTGTGACATGTGATGTCCGCAGAGTAGACTACCATTCAGTGTGCCTTTGCACTTGCAGCGTGAATTTTGTTTTTCAACTAAAACAAGAACTGATATAAAAGAAGTTTTTGAAGGAAGGCTACTAAAGTGATATTGTGTAAGTTTGATGGACGTTATACTTTGTTTGGTACTGCACTCTATAAATAATGAATGAAGAGTCAGTTGAATTCTGCCTGAGTATAGCCATGTGGGGATGAATTATGGTGCACTGAGTTAGTAGTACCTTTGGGACTGAGCGTGTACGTAACCTGTGATGATGCGTGATCTGGGCAGGCCCCAAAGGGGGTAATGTTTTTTGACTACAGATTTTTGCCTTACTAAAGCCTAGTGGTGATTATTTACGGTGTACTGAGTTAGTGGTACGTCTGGTGTTTAGCGTCTGCTCATCCTGCGATGATGCGTGGTCGGGGGAGGGGGAGGCACAGTAATTGGAGTAATGTCTTTTGTTAATTGAATAATGCAAAAATTATATTTAAAAGTGATAGTATTCCTGACTGTGACATAAAACTGTTCACTCTGCTTTGCGATGATTTATGGTGCTCTGAGTTATTAGTATCTTTGGCGCTGACCTTGTATGTAGCCTGCGATTATGCGTGCTCCATGGGGGCCGCACTGGGACCAATGATTTTTGCCTAGTGAATTCTGCCGTAATAAGGCCACGGGGAGATGAGTTAGTGGTACCTGAAGAACTCAGTGTGTGTGCACCCTGCGATGATTTGTGGTTCAAGCGGGTCAACAGATCAGGGCTTGATCCATCACCGTTTTTTAGCTCACTGCACCATCCCAGCTCAGAACCTGGCTACATGCAAATTAGTCTGTCCCTGGCCCAGTGCATCATGGGAACAGGGCAGACCAAACTACCAAGCCAATTCTTATACTGGGAAGGAAACAAGCTTCCGGGGACCGGTTTCTGGCATTACAGCTGTCTTCGGCCCGGCTTGCTTGAATCCTGATGGTGCAATGAGCAAGGGACTCACATCTGAGTATACCCTTCCACGCATATGGTGGACAAAACGAATCAGAAAAGGGGGTGGTGATGGACAGAGTATCTGAATTAAACAGAACACTCGTACCCAGTCAACCGATCAGGGCTTGATCCATCACCGTTTTTTAGCTCACTGCACCATCCCAGCTCAGAACCTGGCTACATGCAAATTAGTCTGTCCCTGGCCCAGTGCATCATGGGAACAGGGCAGACCAAACTACCAAGCCAATTCTTATACTGGGAAGGAAAGAAGCTTCCGGGGACCAGTTTCTAGCATTACAGCCGTCTTTGGCCCGGCTTGCCTAAATCCTGATGGTGCAATGAGCAAGGGACTCACATCTGAGTATACCCTTCCACGCTTATGGTGGACAAAACGATTCAGAAAAGGGGGTGGTGATGGACAGAGTATCTGAATTAAACAGAACACTCGTACCCAGTCAACAGATCAGGGCTTGATCCATCACCGTTTTTTAGCTCACTGCACCATCCCAGTTCAGAACCTGGCTACATGCAAATTAGTCTGTCCCTGGCCCATTGCATCATGGGAACAGGGCAGACCAAACTACCAAGCCAATTCTTATACTGGGAAGGAAACAAGCTTCCAGGGACCAGTTTCTGGCATTACAGCCGTCTTCGGCCCGGCTTGCTTGAATCCTGATGGTGCAATGAGCAAGGAACTCACATCTGAGTATACCCTTCCACGCTTATCGTGGACAAAACGATTCAGAAAAGGGGGTGGTGATGGAAAGAGTATCTGAATTAAACAGAACACTCGTACCCAGTCAACAGATCAGGGCTTGATCTATCACCGTTTTTTAGCTCACTGCACCATCCCAGCTCAGAACCTGGCTACATGAAAATTAGTCGGTCCCTGGTCCAGTGCATCATGGGAACAGGGCAGACCAAACTACCAAGCCAATTCTTATACTGGGAAAAAAACAAGCTTCCGGGGACCGGTTTCTGGCATTACAGCCGTCTTCGGCCCGGCTTGCTTGAATCCTGATTGTGCAATGAGCAAGGGACTCACTGGTACAATATCACTTGCCTACTGGAGTGCGTCATGTGCAATCGCCATTCCACCTGAATCGTCATCGTTTAACAAAATCTGAGGACATAGAGTACAATTGTTTCTGCCTAAATGAAAGCAAGGCTGAATTCAATGCTGTCAGTAGTGTAGATCCAAAGCTGAATTCAAATTGTGAACCCTGCTGTCTGCAGTGTAGATCGAAGGCAGTAGTCAGCACAGTTATAGACAAATGCTTTTTGTGACATCCTTTTACAAAATTTGAAGACATATAGTACAATTGTCTCTGCCTTAAATAAAGCAAGGCTTGATTCAATGCTGTCCGTAGTATTGATCCAAAGCTGAATTCAAGTTGTGAACCTTGCTGTCCGCAGTGTAGATCGAAGGCAGTAGTCAGCAGAGACATCAAGAAATTATTTTTGTCGTATCCTTTTACAAAATCTGAGGACATAGAGTACAATTATATCTGCCCTAAATAAAACAAGGCTGAATTTCCTGCTGTCCATAGTGTACATCCAAAGCTGAATTCAAGTTGTGAACCCTGCTGTCCGCACTGAAGATGGAAAGCAGTAGTCAGCACAGATATCGACAAAGAATTTTTGTCACTTATTTTAACAAAGTCTGAACACATAGAGTACAATTGTCTCTGCCTTACATAAATAAAGGCTAACTTTAATGCTGTGCGTAGTGTAGATCCAATGCTGAAGTCAAGTTGTGAACTCTGCTGTCCACAGTGTAGATCGAAGGCTTCAGTCAATACAAACATAAGTCAGCGGTGCTGTGGCGCTGAGTTCGTAATGGGACTGTATCGAGGAGGCATGTGGTCATGGCGGCAGTCACGTGCCAGGGTGAGGACCTTCGCTTTGAGGTAGCAGAGCTGGGGAGGGGTCAAGAGGGGTGGTTGCAGTGGTGGTGGCGCTAGGTGTTGTGATTTTGCTGGGTGTTGGAAGTGCATAATTAGTACCTCTATTACATATTCATCTTTATATATGGGTGTGATTGGGTGCAATTCACGTAGTAAATAGTCGACCTCCTTACACCAGTTAAATGTTGATGTTATTTTGTTACTGGTAAGTGGAGCTATCGCCAGTTTTTTTAGTGGTTTGTGGCGATTTTGTTGGCGGAAGGAATCAATTGAAGAGTGGTGATATTTGCAGTTTTTACTAGGTTGAGATTGGGATGATTATTAAAAAAGAAAGAAAGAAACAGATATGCTTAAAGAACATTATAATTAGGAATTATCATTTAAAAAACCTTTGAAATTCATTGAAAAAACCATAGGTTTCAAGCAGGTTATAGGTAGAAATTATCATTTAAAAACCTTTGAAATTCACTGAAAAAACCATAGGTACCAGGCAGGTTATAGTTAGGAATTATCATTTAAAAAACCTTAATAATTGAAAAAAAACCATAGGTTTCCGGGGTAATATAGATAGCTGGATATTTTACTCATACAAAACCATTGAAATTCCTACGTTATAGTTAGTTGTACTAACTGTAGCTCTCGCGCTTGCAATCCACTGGTGATGATGTCACATATTACATCATTCATGACATGGTCAGTGACATCACTGATGACATCACTGATGACATCTCAAATGACAAATGAGTGAGGCTGATGTACGACTAAGTGTAAAAAAACAGTCCCATTGCAAATCTTTTGTGCTGTGGAGACCCTGATGTGATGTCATGTTATAACTGCCTGCGCTGTTATTCTCTGCCTAGCTTGAAATAAACTGTAGTCCTTCTATTTTCCTAAAAAATGTCCTGGTTTTTAGTTTTACAATTTTCCGTCCCCCTAGCGCCTTCTGATAATATTGAAGGCAGATTCAAAAGGGGGGGTGGCAAGCTCATGTGTCGGGTGAGGGGCAGACAGATCCCCTCCACCCTTCAGACACAATTGCTTCAAACTTTCTCTGCATGACGCATGACGCATGACTGTAAGAGCCTGTGTGCTGCTCGCATTGAACATCAGTAGCCCTGCAGCCCTATGCAGTTTTCATTCAAATGTGGTAGCGCTCGGCACTTCATAGGCGGCTCAGTACAGTTCCTCGCGCACGTCCCCACATTCAGGATCAGGGCAGCTTTGGTGGTGGGGGGACTCCGCATCACCCTGAGATCAGCCACAACAATGGAGTAGGCTTCAGAGGCAGCCCAAACCCTCACACACAGTCCCCCATCTGGGATCAAGTAGCAGAGGTGGGGGGGAACACCCTGAAAGCCCAGCGATCAGCCTCTACAGCACTCAGAGCCCGGTGTGTGCTGCGAGGGAAACTGACTCACCCAGCGGCTGCAGGGTCGGGACCATGAGGGCGCAAAATAGCTTCTGTACCATAGGGGGAACCCAAGGGAATGACCTCTCTCAGGACTGCCAGCAGGGCCAGGGTGCCGGTGTCCTAGGTGCAACCAATCTCAGTGAACCTACACTGCCTCAATGCATCCGTAGGACTCACCAGCATCCATGCATCAGGATTAGGACCTCTCCCATTCACTCACCGGACAGACGCAGTCCAAGGGGATCATCAGCATCTTCAACGAGCTTCCAGGTTAGCCTCAGGTAGAGTGGCTGCAAGTACGTCCCGAGCCTCCCTGTAATGATGTGGAGATGCGCTCCCTGGTCTGCAGTAGCTCAGGGGGAGCCCCGTCATCACAGTCGGCAACCGGGCAGATTGCCAGAGAATACGGCTACAACCACAGCCAATTCTTCACTGCGGGGTCGAGAGGCAGACCACATTATTGCAGCAACAATTCTCTCTGCAGTGGTGTTGAGCAAATGGGTGGACGTGCGGGCACAAACGGGGATATTCACATACAAGTGATGCCCAGCCCCGGAGCCACTTCACAGAGCTCCCCCACAGCGGCCCGCTTGAGCCACTAGGCAATGGCAGTTAGATACAGAAAATCGACTTAATGTTCCTATACATCATGATCATTTGTAATGTGAATAGTGGAAATGCACCAATTCTTGGCCGCAATTTGGCCAGGCTGCTCTGTCCCCATTTTGTTATGCTTGTGGACTGCTATTCCTGACTAGGTGTTTGCTTAGCCATTCCAGTTGACTGATATCCCTAAGTGAGAGTCAATGTGTTATGAAAGAGTGTTTAGAAGGGTCACTACTGAAGCACTGGAGTAGATTATTTTCACTTAGGTAACTAGTTTTTCCAACAAGTCGTTTACTAGTACAAGTTTGTAAGAAATAAGGTTATTGGTTGAGGGGGTAGAAACCCCACTCGGTCAACAACCACAACCCTTGGGAAAATGTAGATTCATAACTTATGAGTAAAATGGGCCTATATTATTTAAAAAAAAAAATCTTTATCTTGCTTGGGTAATATGGATTTTAAGGCTTCTGCAAAGGAGCCACTAGATTTGGAATGAGAAATAAAGGAATTAAAAAGATCTATTAACTTAGGAGCAACACATGGAGACGATGATATGCTGTGCAAAATGGCATCCGCTCATTAAGCGACTGGGAAATCCCTCACCAGTCTGTAGTGAAAAAGAAGACAATGTCAGGAACCAAAGGAGAAAATCTGTCAATTGTACAAACATGGTGCAAGGTGGAACTAAGTAAAGGTAAATCACCAGAAGTACAGATTAACCATGGGCAAAGCACTATGCTACCCTGGCGTAGATTGCAAAGTTTGCGCTACTTTGCACTACGCGAATTGCACATAGCACAGTGCAATCACGTGTAGCGTAGCGTAGTGCAGCGGTCATTTTTTGTTTGCTCGCAGTCCTCAACGTCAAGTAGTTTTAGTTTTACGTAACCCAGCCTGGGCCACCATTACCTACTCCAAGCGTGATATTACTAGGGATTGACTTGCAGGCTGAATGTCGTCAGAGGGCAAGAATATCTTGATTTTCCTCAATATGCTGAGCTGATGATTGGCTCCCCTTGGTGCCCTGATGTGTTCTCTTATATGCAGATATTTGTCCAGTGTTATGCCTAAGGATCTCGCAGAGTTAACAACATGAGGGATGCAGTTGAAGGCTGTAAGTTGTTTGAACCAGTCTTGAGTGGACACAGAGCGGCTACGAGGGGTTATCAGGAGGGATTCTGTCTTCAGAATCTTTAGCAAAAGATGATTATGAGTTAACCATTATTGAGTTTTTTGCAACACACTATTTATAGTTTTTGTGTCATCTGGCAAGAAAAATGTCAAATACAATTGCGTGTCATCGGCATAGATATGGAATTAACCCCTTCCATGCTCATGACGAGCTCAGCTCGTCATGCAGTACACTGCTTGTGTGCTCATGACGAGCTGAGCTCGTCATGAACCATGGGATTCAAAGGCTCTCAGCACAGAGGGAGAATTGCTGTAGCATTGATGTGGTTAAATATTAGAGTAGTTCTGAATTTCAGATAGTGGCTCCATGAACAGGTTGAAAAGCAAGGGGGAGATTGTGGAGCCTTGAGGCACTCCTCTAGAGACCGGGATACTGGTTGCAAGGGAGTGGTTGACTTTTATTCTTTGTTTACTATTTTGTAGGAAAGAGGCAAACCCAACAAAGACAGGACCAGATAGTCCCATTCTTCTTTGAAGCAGATAAATCAGGTTTTCATGTTTGATTGTGTCAAACGCTAAAGACAGCTCAAGAAGGATTAGTAGACCGGTAACATTCTGGTCAAGAGATTCAAGGCATCATCAACAATGTGTGTTAGGGCAGTTTCAGTACCGTGACCCGCACGGAAATCTTATTGGTAAAGGTCAAGGAGTTGAAGCTTTTCAGTGTTGTTGCAGAGCTGTCTGTGAATGCATTTCTCTAGCAATATGGCCAATGTCAATATTTTGGTAATTGGACGTAAATTGTTAGGGTCTGGTAAGTCTGCATTTGGCTTTTTCGATATGGGAGTAAATTGAGTTGAAGATATTTGTCATAGTGTGGATGTAATGATCCGTAAGATGATCTAGGTTCATCATGTTAGGGGGTGGTGGAAGTAGATTATTGCTAATGAAGGTTAGGTCATTGGTTTTAATGTCTCTCATATTTTGAGTCAGCTGTTTAGTTTTGAGCGGAGACAATGTCTGACCATAGCCTTTTCTAGGATGTGAAAAGAGATTTGGTAGTGATCCGACCAGTCGCAGGGTGAAATGTCATCCAGCTGTATGATGTTATCTTTAGCTATGATTAGATCAAGGGTGGAGCCCTTACTGGAGGTGGGTCCCTTCCTAGCCTGGGTGAAGTTGAGGTCGGAGAGGAAAGCTTTGAAGGAGCAAAATAAGGGATCATTTGTGCTGTTCCAATTTAGGTTAAAGTGTACGAGGAAGATATGGTTGGGATGTTGGTTAGAGTTTGAATCAATGGACTCCATGATTTGCTCAATGAAGAGCAGATTGTCACCTGGGGGATGATAAATAGTGTGGAGCAAACAGATTATTTTGCCATTACATCTGATTTCAATGTCTAGGTGTTCATAGGAGGACATATTGGGAGTTTGAACCTGTCTAAAAGTGAAGATGGGGCAATAGATGCAACCAATGCCACCCCCAACTTTAACAGGTCTGTCGAGTCTGATAATATAATATTTGGGAGGCACTAAGATGTCCAGAATTGGAGAAGAGTTGTCATTAAGCCAGGTTTCGGTTAGGATCAAGAGGTCCAATTCTTGGGTGAGGATGAGGTCAGTAATATCATCTGCATGCTTCACTGCTGACATGCATTTGAGCATCATCCAGAGTTAGTTACTAATGCTTCTAGGTGAGCGGTGGCGACCAGTAGTAAGTTATTCTGTTTCACAGTTCTCGGGTTAACAATTGGCTCTCTAAATGGGTCAGAGGATTTTTTTTGGATGTCGAGTGGGGAGAGTGAAGAGACATTGCAAGAGCCGTGGTAAGATAAAAGTAGGGAGAAAGTGTTCTCATCAGATAAATTGTGTGTAGCCCTATGGTGTCTGGAGTGGTGGTTTGGAAGAGGCTGTGTTTTACAGCATAGGCAGAACGGGTAAATGTAGGAAGAACTTCTATTCCTGCAGTCTTTATCACTTGTTGGAGGGCTGGGTTGATTAGTCTCAAGGTTAAGATATAGTTTCCAAAACTTCTCCATCTTCAAAGAGAAATGTATGAGGGTCTGCAGGCTGTCTTTAACAGTTTGAAGATCTTGCTTGAGGTCGGCCAACTTATCCTCAATATAGCGCAGGCTATCACTGTCTCCGGTTGTTCTGGGCTTAGATGGTGGATGTGATCCCTTGTGAAGAGGGGTGTTGGAAGGCAGAGTAGATTCCTCTAAAGTGCAAGAGAATACATTGAGGGAGGGGATGGGATCCAGCTTGAGGTTCTCCATAATATCCTCAGAGGGGGACGGTTGTCATTGTGGACGGCAGGTTTAGGGGTGACTAGTTGAAGAGATAACACATCTAGAGGCTTGGTGGGGAACAAAATAGCTTTATTGTGTGTGAGGTGGAGGGAATTGGGGAAAGAAACAAGATGATGAGGGTTCGAGGAAGGAAACTGGAGTGTGAGGCTGGGAGAGGGGTATGAAGACAGTGCACAGTCACTGGTGTGGTATTTAGTAATTTGACTATACAAGATGTGCAAGATACCAGACTCCTTCTTTCACTTACTGAAAGTGAGGAGGACCCAGTAACCATGAGCTCATTATTGGAAGATTTGGAGATTAGACAGAGTTCTGCTACTAGTAGTGGGTTGAAGACTAAATCTAAATGGATACCTCAGGCTGCCAAAGAAGTAGTTTGGAGGACAACCATTAAAACACTTTGGAATTACTCTACAAACTGGATGTTTGGATTTTGTGCTTTGCAGTGGACAATTTACTTTCATGAACTGTATGATTTCCATGAAGAAACTTTGAATGTTACTTCTGCACTTATACATTGGCCCTGATTGACTAGAGTATATGTTTACTGAACTTATATTGTTGTAGAGCTCAGGAAGAAACTTGTTGATAAATTGTTAGACTCAGAATTGTACTCTGGGTTTGTGCGGGTAACCTATCCCTCTTCCTTTGAGCACTCTGTAATTGATCTTTTTTCTTTACTTGGCCTACATCTAGTGGGACGCCAGAATCTTTACCTGGTTACCTTCCTTTTATTAGCATAAATGTAGTATTCTTTTGCCAAGAATCTGTTCAAGATTTCTCTTATGGTCTAATCAGCTCCGTACCTTGATTTGGAATGAAGAAGGTCAGGCTCAGGATTCGATTTCCCAACAACCCGCAAGGGTAGCTTTGAAACAATGGAGCTGGATTTCTCGGTAGGAGAAAAGACAACGTCTCTCCCAGTGCGTCTGCTGGAGGGTCGGCTTCCTTCAGCACTTGCAGTAGCAGGGCGCGTCGGGCAAGTAGCTAGTCGAACTGCTCCAAACCACTGTGTGTTTGCTATGGCAAGTGTGGGCATATTTATACCTTGAAGGTACCAAGTTTGACGTAAAGGTGGACATAATAACGTTATCAAAGAGTCTCAGTTCTTTGAAAACTCCATGAGTTCTTGGACAAGTCAGTTTTCGAGCAAGGGGAAGTCCCTAGCTGCTGAAGCAGAGTTTTCCAATAAATCGTAAAAGATTTTCGGAACTAGTGGAAGTAGCCTTGCCGTATTTAGACTGCATGAGCTATGTCTAAATATGGTTATGATTCTTATGCCTATATAAGGATATGGTGATTTATACCAATATAAGGGCATGAATCGGGAAAATTACAATAGGGTCCTAAAATGTTATACAACACCCACTCAACGTTATCATGTTCATTTGAGTTCAAGCACTAAAACATATAATCTAGAGCATGTGTTTACAATCCCAACCAAAAATACATAAAATGCATTTGAAAATGGTTGAACACATAAAATGAGCATTTGTACAGTACGCATTTAAAAAAAAAATGATTTCATTGTAATCATATGATATGATATCAGCAATCCTAACCAAATGAATCACGAAAATTACATTCATGAAATGGCTCTTAGTTACAGAAGAAAAAGTCGAGACCATCCCAAAGCAGAATATACAAACTGTTTCGGTTTTGGTATGCGTATTAGGTCAATATTGTTCCTAGGAAGTATTCAAATAATTCTTCTTCTCTAAGAATAGTTCTACATTAAGCAGATTGCTTTCGTGTCAAGGTTCATTGTGTTTTGGAAATCGTAGAAAAATTGATTTCCAAAGTTAGAAGTTTTTGTTTTAAAAAAAGTAAAGGTCAAATTTCAGATTTGAAGGAAAGCTGTGTGCTAGAAGTTATTGCCTGTTGGTCCACGTATCACACCTTCAGCATGAATTGCCGGTGAGATCTCAATGAATGCCGTCATCAGGATCGGTAGCCGTTGGGGGCAACACTGTACATGAGCCGTTACCTTACTCAGTAAAACGTCAAGATTCATTGGCATTGCTGATGGAAGTGTTAGACAGATATCTAACATAAATTCCTCTCCACAAAGCAGGCATTGTAGAACAGGTAAGATGCAATCTTGCCAGATCGGTCTGAATGACAGGAACCATGTGGTATTCAGATCTCTCAAACGAGCCAAGTCAAGGATCTGTGTTATTCTTTCACGATACTGCATGGCCAGGAGAGCATTCTCCATGGTAATTTCGGTATCGCTGGTGGCCGGAGCAGGAGGAATTGTCAGAGATGACCAAGCACTCTTACCTGAGTTGAACACCAACCTTACCTGTAAGGTGCTTGATCGGTTTTGCAGACACGCTATGGACCAATCTCCCAGAACCCTACCTTACAACCTGTGGTTCCTTATATATACACTAGGGTGATGGATAGCAGTCAGGGAGAGAGGCCGGATCTGACGCTACTTGTGTTCTTGTAGTCGACCTGCGAAACAACAAGAGATCCCTTAGAAAAGTGTCCTAAACCTTGTCCCTTATTCTCACTTTCAACCTCCTTTCACTATCTTTTTTGCTTGACGCAATCTCCTACCTGCGATCTACCAGTCTGGGCTTCGCGTCCTGGAAGTCGTCATCTAGGTGTGTCTGTTGGAGAATTGCTGCTTTACTGTCGAAGGTGGGTGGTTTGTCCGCCCCCAGACTTTACTAGTTAGTCCTAAAAATAAACAACAATTTATTTGCACTTTCCTTTAACTTGTCTTTTCCCTGCAAATAATCTAGGTGTTAATTTTTACTCACTTCTCTTCATTCTCCTGTGTTTCAAAACGACTTCTCTGTGGTGGTTCAAGGGTTACATTCACTTCCAAAACCTTTCTTTAAACTTTCTGCTAAATATCACAGTTTAACATAACATGCGCTAAAACATCATAGTTTTACTTTACATGCGCTAAAACATCATAATTTTCATTACATGCGCTATATCTGGAAACATGAAACAAATCTCGAGTTAGTCCGATATTTTTCTATTAATAGAAAGTGTCCAAAAATTGTCCATAAGCTAGTGTTGGGCGCCTTGGTATTGTTTTGGTACTTAGCTCTTCATTTGTTGGTTCAGCAGAAGATTCCCTGAAGATTTCTTGGAACCGGCACCTTCAGGGTTGATTTCAGAAGAGCTCCGATGCGCACGATGTTTCCGGGATGCCCTGAAGACTAAGCAGCTTCGAGAACCCTGGGTGTGGCCTTTACAGGCCTGCCACACCCCGAGACGTTCAGGACCGCAACGTGCCACGCCCTAAGCCACTCTAAGCTCCGTGAAAGGAGCGCTGTGTCAGTCTTTACATTGCGCGCTAAGAAATGCGTGTCCTTTTTTAAACGCGCGTCTTTTTTTCTGTTAAGCTGCAATCTCCTAATAAGCTGCACAAACAATCCTCTAAGCATAATTCTCGAAACCCTTGCCTAATACTGCAACGCATTTGTCTATCAGTGTAATACACATGAAACATAATTCTACAAACATTAACCCTTTGCCTTCTAGGTTATCTGGAGTGCTGGTTGCACGGGACAGGGGTGGGTTTCTTTGAGGGATATAATATTACTGAAGTAGAACGTCCCTTGACAGTGTTCTATGGAGTTTGTGGGAAGGTGATTTCGTGACAGGAATAAAAATATGATCCCTGCTACAAGTCCCAATATGAGAGGCAGGTCGCGAATGCCCAGGACTGCTTCAAAGGGTGCTAACAGTCCCGAAAAAATCATCTTAAATACAAGTACAATACCGCTGGTATCAGACATGTTTAAGATACGACCTAACATTTCAGCGAAATGTATTGGGCAGTTTGTTGATAATAATGCATGTATCTCTGCATTGGACCTTGCAACTTGTAGATCATACGTCTATCTGGACGAGGTCAGTGGCACAGTTTTTTGTGAAAAAATGGCTTTCATTCTGCTTAAAGTATCAATTCTTATAGAAGAGATGTTCAGTGAAGGCCATAGTGGCGACTCCCTGCCTGTCTTAGTTTTTGGGAACAATACTTGCATACAAGAAGTGACCCTGGCTCACACACTAACCAGATAGGCTGTCCCTGGCATCATTCCACAACAGCTGTGATCATTGAGCATTATGTAGCTTCCATTGGGAAGGTGCCTCAAAATTAGATGTATCACCGCTGTCGGGGTACCCTGCAGGTGGCATGATAAGTTATTTTAAGAACCCTCACAGGCTCCATGTAAATTAATGCCTTGACACAGAAGTGTACTGCTTAATGTGGTTTAACAGTTTTTTCCACTGAGAAATACCTCCTTATATTCACTCCAACATTTGTGTGTGCATGGTAAATCTCAGGTCGACTTTATGTATTCTTTACCCAACCTTTCAAATAGGCCTGCTGGTATATGTTTTAGGCAAAATTGAAAATGGAAAATCGTCACTGGTATTGTGATGGTGCCATGCATTATCCATTCAACTGATGGTTTTTCAGAAACGGTCAATGGTAATTTCTCCAGTTTTTCTATGCTCAGCACCGTATAGTCTGCTCCCCTCTGTGCCAAAGAGATTTGTTTATTTGTAAGGTTAAATACTGTAAACAATGACATAGTGTTGATTAGACGCCAAGGCACATAGCCAGAATGAAGGTTTTGTAACGTAAAAACGTAAACATAAACGTGTTACTTATATAGCGCACGTATCACCCCAAAGGGGTCTTGTGGCGCTTGCTTTGGGAACCCGTCCTGGTATTCCCCTGTGAGATAACCCCGGCAGGGTATCCACAAGGTGAAAGCCAGGCATCCCCCCCCGCGAGGGGCCGTAGTGGAGATTAAGCAAGCTATTGCCCAGAGTCGCAGGGTGTGAACCCGTGAGTCGAGTAGGCACCGGAGCGAGAAATATCGAGTCCGTGGAATTTTTGAGCCCAAGACCCGCCGAGGCGGGGAATTGAACCCTGGTCCAGGACCGATCTCAGCTTCCAGGTCTGCCGCCTCTGACCCCTGAGCCACACTTCTCCACACAACATGCAGCCTAACAGCATTATAGAACGTAATTGAGACTGGCCATGTTGTAACATTAGCAAGTCCTGTTCCATTATGTCTATGGCAGAGGATACAATGCTGTCCAAAGAATAAATTCTGGATGACATAGTTGTTAACCCATTGTCAACTACTGAGAGTGCGTTCTCTAAATTAATACAATCAACTTCTCATATTCTTTCCGCTGTTTCCATTTGCGTGACTTTCCTTGCTTCATTGTAAGCAGTGTATATACCGGCGTATATGAAATGTTTATGACGTGGTTTGTGAGGACTAAGTAAGAATTCTCACAAATCAACGCCATCTTTTAGTAAAGTTAAGTGTTGTTTTATCTCCGGAAGTGTAGTTTTTTGTAACCATTAAGGCACAGTTTTCCTAAACTGTAAGTTGGTATTATCCCTGGATGTTGTCTTTGGATATATCTTGGATCTGGCCAAGCTACTGTAAACCCTTGTGTCTTGTTCAGGAATCTATCTTGACAGATATTCGTGTCTGTGGGCCAGATTAACCATTTTTTTCCATTCAGGATTTGATCTGTTTTGTAGAAAAATATAATTTACATCTACCTCCTCATCTGAAGTTAAATTACTGTCAGGTGTTGGCTTAGGTATGGACAGTTTGTTTAAATCTTTTATCTTAGCCTGGCCAAGACAAGATGTCTGTTGTACAGTTTCATTAAAGAATATTATTTGCTATGGGATGCAGGCTCCGAATAATGCTTCTAAACCTTGTTCCTGCCAGTCTTTTGTGCCCCTAACAGTTTTTGTCTCAATGTTTTCTTTCCAGAAGTTAAAGCCTAATGTGGATAATTGAGCATAAAAGGCCGCAGAATAAATCTGTTTAGTATTTGTCAATATACTTTTCATGCCTGTCTTATTAACATTTTTTAAGTAAAAACTTCCTGAGTTTGTGACATTAAAACCTGTAAAATATGGAATGTTCTATAGAATGTTATAGAGCTACCTTTGACAGGTGTCAGACAATTTTAACATTCATTATAAGTTAAAACATTTCTAGGGTTTGCATATTTGTGCAAATAATGATGACCAAAATGATTAAAACAATACATTTCTTCATAATTTGATGAACCTTCTAAGTATTCATGTTTTGCAAATTTCGCTGAAATTTCTTAATCTGCCATCATGTTATTAACAGTCTCAAAGTCCGAATCATCAGAAAATGTACTGGGTGAAACAAAATCACTCAAAGAAACCTTAAATTGATGTGGAATCTTCAACAGCTCCACTGGGCCATAAATGTCATAATCAGTTGTGTCCCATGCGTTACCACCAGGTATAGGAACGGCTGTGATGTTCACTGATGACTGGTCTCTTTGCTCACGATGAGATGATTTGTGAGGTTTCAGGAGCAAGTTGATGATCTTACTTGCTGAGTCCCTTTTAATGTCTTTTCCATCTATCAGCCTTCCCAAACTTAAAACGAGAATGAGCTATAATAGGAGATAAAATACACCTAATCCAATCCAAAAATTCAACCCATGGTGAAACTAGATACGTATTTGCAAACTGGTGACAAAGTTCCAATAACTGTTCCTTGAAAGTTTTATTTGCTGGCATTGTTTCAGGTTCACTCGGATCCTCAGAAAAGGTATCGAAGTTGATGAAATAACCAGAGGCAGTTCTGTCAATATTTGGTTTTGCATCCAGTTTTTTTAAATCGCCGGAGCTTCTTTTCCCTTGACATGTTAGTATAGTCAGATGCTACATCATTGTAGACCAGAGTTTCTTGAAAAACTGTTATTTGGGTTTCAAAAGGCACAAGTTCCATTGCTTTATTGCATAGTCCTTCTTTCCTTACTGCAGAATCTTCAAAGGTGATGAGTCTTTCAGTTTGAACCTCTTGGATAGTAGCAAGATTTGATCTTCTGCTACTTCTTGGGAGACCACTGGCCCTACTACTTATTATCGGCCACATTGTATGGTTTTACGAGGTCAATTGATACAGACCAGTTCTCCTTTCTTCCAGCAAGGGGCGCCTGTAAACCCTGTTTTTGATCTGTGGACTGCTAGTACAGGTACTGGTTTTCTGTAAGAAGGCCCAAATTCCTTCTTGTCCGCGATCTTTTTCCTGACTAGATCCCCAATCCTTAGAATCCAGACAGGTCTTGCTGGGGCAGGTGGTTTTTCTTCAGTGGTCGTTGGCTTCTGTATTGTGTTGCTCAGACTTCTTCGTATTTTATTTAAGTCCTGCAAAAAAAAAGGGTTTTTGTTCTACCACTGAAGTGTGACAATTGAGGTCTTCAACCAACCTTCTAGTAACAAAAAGGATTTCATATGGAGTGATTCCACCCAGAAAATTTCTTGGCAGGGTATTAAGACTACGTTGGACACTTATTAGATGTTTGACCTACAAATCACCCGAACCTAATACCCTAGCTGTTATAGATTGCTTTATGTCATGTTTTTTCTCTCCACAACCGAATTTCCCTCAGGGTGGAATGGACTCGAAACCGGAAAGCAACGCCCAAGCTGGCCATGGCCTCCTTGTAAGCCCTAGAGCTAAACGCAGGACCCTGGTCAGAATGTAGAGTGCCCATTGCGTATGTGCCAATAAAAAGTCAAAAATCTTTTATAACAGTTCTGGCGTCAGCCGAGCACTGATGCCACATTCAAATGAATCTCGTGCAAGAATCCACTGTGACCATGATGTATTTATAGTTACCGTCCCTCTCAAGGGGACCGCAGTGGTACAGGTAAACACATGCTAATGGTTTATCTGAAATTAGAAGGGACGCCTGCTCTGGGATTTTCACTGTTGAAACTTTCATTTTCTGGTAGATTTCACATTCCAAAACATAGTTTCTGGTCTGTTTCCCTATGCGCGGCCACCAGTATTGCTGTTTTAATAATGAAACTGTGGCAGAAACACCTGTGTGTGCAGAAGCAAGTCCTTCATGTGCTGCTAAAATTAGTCCTAATCCATGTTCCATGTTTGGGATTACTCTATCCCCCACTCCAGGGATTCGAGCAAACAGAACATTATTTTCATCAGTTGTATATGAGTACTTGAGTGGAAAGCCTTTTTTTATGGTGGTTTACCAATGTCTTTTTCTGAAGCATTGACAGCTTGCATTATTTCCCTGTCTATTTTTGTTTTTGAACGAGTGATTGCAGCTACGGAAGCCATTTGCACTGCTGCCTTCGCAGCTTCATCAGCTAATGAATTCCCTGCAACGTGAACGCCATCACTCTGATGACTCAGTGTATGGGTCACATGAGTCTTTTGTAGTTATTTCTGTAGAAGAACTACTTGTTCCCAAAGCAATTTATGCTTGATTGTGCCACCTTCTGCGTCTTTAAAACCATTTTGAACCCAGTTCTACAGATATTCATTGTAAGACTGGACGCAGTAATACAAATCGCACATTATGAGTGTGGGGAATTCGCCATCAGTATTTTCCAGCGCCATCTTGAAAGCTTGGAGTTCAGCTCGCTGAGCTATACAGTCTCCTAGTGATTTAGTTTTTGTGACCATGGGTCTGAATTTACCATCCCGCCAGCGACCTTTAACGATCGCACATGATGCACTATAAGCTTGTTTACCCCAATTGCGGGCTGTGCTGATCCGTCTGTTTATATTTTACAGCCGTAGTGTTCTAGAGGCAGAATCTCAATGGGCAGAGGACATTCTTGGTCATATTGTAGAAATTATTGTGTTTTCAAGTAGGGGTCAAAAAAGTATTCAACATCTGTTGCAGCAAGAGAGTTAACCCATTGAATGCATCTTGGATGTAAAGCTTTTGCATTTGGAATGCTCGCTTTTGTCACTGCCTCTAAGGCAGGTACAGGAGTAGCGACTTTTATGCGTTTACCCGGTACGAGAGCTCTCTCTTTTGCTACTGCAGTTTGAACCATTGTCAGAATTTTTTCTGGTGAAGTGAATTTAATTTCAGCTTGTGTGTACAAGTGTGACTTATACGCAATGGGTACCTTTTCACCCTCATTAAAGTTTAGGTGTGTAAATCCGCATCTTCCTGGGATGATTCAGATTACAAGGTTGCGTACATTGTCGTATGTCTGTAAATGTTTTGTTGCTAACATGTCTGTTTGCACCGAACGCAAAATCTCTGTGTGTTTTTGAGTCCAATAAATTGATTTGAAATCAGGTTTGATTAACTCGTATAAAGATTTAACCCTTTCTGCTTAATTTAGAATGTAAGTTCTTCTGAAATTCAGGAATCCTAGAATTGACTGTAAATTTGTCAGCGTTTTTGGAGGTTGGAGCACTGCACATTTTTCTAAAAAGTTTGCTGCCACGCTCTTGCCTTTACTTGAAAGTTCGTATCGTAAGAATAGGACGTTGAGGTAGGCAATGTTTAATTTTTTAAAGTTGAATTGATACCCTTCAGATGCGAAACTAAGTATTATGGTGTTCACCCTGGTCAAGTGCCTGTCCAAATCATCATCTGTAAGATAGATGTCATCGACATAAGGTAATGCCTCATTATCATACGTTTGTAGTAACTCTGTTACTCTGGCTGAAAATAATCCTGGGGGAGACGACAAAAGTGTTGTTGTGTCCCCATTATTAAGAAAGTGGTTAAGTACCTGCTTTCAGGTGCAATGTTTTGACAGAAGAAACCGTTTGAAATATCTAATGTAGTTTTATATTTTTATGCACAATGTTATTCATCAGTGCTGCACTGTGTGCATTTTGGACTGCAAAGGTTTTGCAACAGGAATTTAAATGTCTGTAATCCAAGACTAGACGATATGTATTGTCTGGTTTGGAGACAGGAAACAAAGGATTGTTCATGGATGAGGTGCATGTTTCAATCACCCCTTGGTACTCAAGTTGATCTAAGAACTCCCTGACCTGTTTTTCAGCTTCCTGCTTAACTGGATACTGCCTCTGAGCAGTCAGTTGATTTTTTAACTGGATCTTATGGTGAGGAGAGTCTTCATCCCATCCCACATGATTTTGACATAATGCTGGAGCCAGAGCCACAACCCATTTTCTGGCATAGGTGTATTTTCTATTAACAGGAATATGATTTGAGAAGGCTGGCATAATGATCTCTTTGCCATTTGGGCACTCCCTGATAAATTCAGGTGGCCAGTCTTTTTCAGCCAGAAGAATGTCATAACCTTTTGATAGTTTTTCCCAAAAGAGTGCTTTTATTTTCCTAGTTATGTCCCCCTCTATTCGGAGTGTGACTTAATAGAGCTTATGGGGTACACTAACCCTGGTATCTGCAGTTTTAACATGAATGCATTCATTCAGAGCCACTGTTTCCAGATGATCCTTTAGAATCCTGCGAGCTATGGTGACCTCTGCTGCACTGTCCAGCATTGTCTGGGCCCACTCCCCATTATTGAGTTGTGTCCTCAAGATCCTCCGCATGTCTGATTTTAATACTTGCTACCTTCTTTTTGGTGAATTGAGTTTTCTTATTTTTTGCAATGTGTTAATCGCTTTTGGACTTCACGCGTTCTTCTTTGTATTCTGATAATCCTCTTCTTTCAGATTTCTGTGAGGAAGTCTGAAAGGTATGAGAGGAGCGTGTATCAGTATCTTAATGGTTCCATGATGAAATATCGATTACAAAAACATCGTCCTAAAAAAATATCGTCACGAAAATATTGTTTATAAAAATATCATCCTCATATACTTAAACAAGGATTCACACTAATATCGTTTTTTTTATCGACGACCCTAATATCGTTAACACTTACATCGACTACATAAATATCGACTACTACATTATCGACATTCTTTTAAATAACATTACCTTCTACAATAATATCGACTACAATAACATCGACTACCTCTCTACTTATACAAATATACAAAAAATATCGTCATATTATTAACAACACAATATACACAATTCATTCATATTATTCACATTTTTATAATTATTTACTGGAAAAAAATAATTTTCGCACATATATGGATTTAGTATTCCTATTATTTATTTATATATAAATATACAATATCGTTTACTAATAAATACATTTACTGACACTATCATACACTCCGATTGCATAATTTTATAACACATTTCACTATTTTCTACATGTTAAAATGTTCATTATAAAAAATTAAATCACATATAATACATTTTACTATTTAAATTTGCAAACAAATATTGATGCAACAAACTCTTCCCAAAATAACGGTTTTTAAATTCAAAATAATGTTCTCAACCAATGAATTTAAAATTTATCTAATTGAACCAATCAAAAGCTACCATTAATTAACTCACTACTATAAAAACAATTACACACTTAACTTAATTTACCTTTTTTGTCCCAAACTTGGAGAAAAACGGTTACCTTGCTGAAGAGAAGAGAATACAAACCAACGACAACAACTACAAAACTTCATACTACAATTCAAGTAAGTGAAGTCCCATTTCATTTATCATTCTAACCTACAGAAAACGACCTAAACTCCCTAATTTAAAACCCGTTCTTCTTTTGTGTTAAAACACAAATACAAAAACCTACCAACAACCACCAGAAAATTATAATTAAATACAATTATGAACTGCCTTATTCATGTCTACTTAGATAGCTGTAAAATATATTTAAAATTAGCAAAGTAAACGTGCAATAGACTTCATATGTTATGAACTACTATTATCCTAATACAATAAATAACACAAATAATCTTTTTTCAACAGATTATACAAACTTCATCTACCAATCTACAACTACACTACCAACATCTTCTACTACATCAAGTAAATATAGTTACTGTATGTATTAAAAATCAGAAAGTTAAAACAAACAACTATAACACTAAAGCATTTTTTTATTATTCTTTACCACTACTACAGAACATTAAAAAGAGAAACTCAAGAAAGAAAAATAAGAATTAAAGAATTAGCAGTAAAGCAACATTGTAAGTATGTGTTCACACTTTTTCCTTTTCTTATACACATCTCTATAAATGTTTTTCACTTTTATTAAAAATACATATATATGTTTCCACAGATCTACCTTAGACATGGCAACTGGAGCTACTTTCATTACTTCTCAAAAAGGGAAAATAATGCTGAGCTACATGGGTTACACCTACACCCAAGGAAGAATCAAAGGGAATAAGACCCATTGGAAATGTAGTAAATATTACTCAAGTGCATGCTATGGTAGAGCAACTACTGTTGATAACAATGTTGTAAATGTACGTGAGCATAACCACCCGCCCAATGTAACAGAAGTGGAAGTTAGAGAAGCACTAGAGACATTGAGAGATGCTAGTACAGGCTCACAAGAAACAAGCACTAGTATTTTGAAAAATGTTTTAAGCAAAGTGCCAGAACATGTAACAGGACAGTTACCTTCAATCCCCAACTTAAAAAGATTAATAGCTAAAACAAAACGTGCTTCTGATCCAACTCCACCAACCCCAGAAAGTTTTCAAGACATAAAAATATATCCTGAATATACTATTACACACAATGAAGATAAATTCTTAATGTATGATAACCACAGTCATGACAAAAGAATTTTACTTTTTGCAACAAATAGCAATTTGCAAAAACTTAAATCATGTGAAACATGGATGATGGACGGAACTTTCAAAGTATGTCCCAAACCTTTCTATTAACTTTACACCATCCATGGTGAATACCAAGAAACAAATATCCCTCTAATTTATACTCTGCTGCCAAATAAAACAAATGCTACCTAAGTAGAAATTTTAACAACTATCAAAGAATTTACAGATAATTACTATCCACAAAGAATAATAATTGACTTTGAAATGGCCATGATTCAAGCTATCCTTAAAATATATCCCCACACCTCAATACAAGGTTGTTATTATCACTACAACCAAAATATATGGAGGCACTTACAAAAATCTACTTTAAGCATTGAATATTCAACAAACAGTAACTTTGCTTATCAAATTAAAAAGTTGATAGCATTGGCATATGTGCCAACTACAGAAGTAGCTAACTACTACAATTTACTACTTGACAGCCCTTTCTACCGCACCAATGAGAAAAAACTAACTCCCTTCTTAGACTATTTTGAAGATACCTGGGTGGGAAGATTACATCGTTCAGGCCACCGCAGACAACCTAAATTTCAAATTCCATGGTGTAATGTTTATGCTAGTACAATAGCACAGAAAGCAAAAACTAACAACGCAGTTGAAGGATGGCATAATGCCTTCCAAGCCACTTTAGGAAGAACACAACCAACACTTCATAAGCTACCAAGAACTCAGAATAGAGCAATCTGTTTTTAAAATCGGCCCTAAACTAAGTAAACAAACATTAAATATGTACGAATACCTACAGCAAAAAACAAGAATGTACCCAAGTATCGAATGTCTAGAATAGTTAGACCTAATAGCAAAATCCATCCTTTAACAAGCAATACCTAAAAACGTAGCAAATCATAACAAAACATACTATTTTTTTCAATGTAGTTATATTATGTCATGTAAAAATAAATGTAATATATTATTACAAGACATAAGAAAACGACATTAAACAAAATTGTACACTATCACACAATCCAACCCAAAATGAAATATAATTTTTACTTACGGTTCTGCTGCTGTAGAATATGTTCCATGGTGATTATTTCCACAGGAATAAAACCAAAAGCAATCCATATAGTGTTTAAAAATCCCAACAAAATTCAAAAAATACAACTGTTTTATAAGAGTCCCACGTCGCAATCCTCTGGAGAATGGAACCATTAAAAACACGAAAAATAATCACGAGAAAAAAGCTAAAAAATCCCGAAAAGTCAGGAAATGTAATAAAACATTTACCTGTTTTTAAAAAAAAAACGAGATAAAATCCATCTGCTCAGCAAAAAGAACACCTGTAAATAAATAGAAACAAAACCCACCCACAAAACATACGAAATACACAAAGCCTACACATAGCATATAAAACATATGAAAACACCTTAAGTAATCCATTAATACAATACTAAACCTTAGTTTCATTAAAAATACCTAACAAAGTACGCTATCCATAACGACCTGAAATAACACGTAATTATCACATAAACTGTAAAGTACTACACATATCGACACGTACACACTACAACTAGCTCTCAAATACCTTACAATGTAGTTAAAATTGATGTAAAATAAACTTACCTTCACCAACACGAAGCAGCTCCCAACCGCGAGGTTCCGTTTTCTGAAATGACCCAAACAACGATGTCGATAGACTAAAAAGTGAAGTCCCAAAAACAAAATGGCAGCATATTAAAAAGTAAAATAGGACTAAATACCCTTTTTTCCCAAATAAAATTGTAATAAGTAGCATATTTTTTTTAAGCATGGGCGAATTTTGCGAATCTCGCGTTCGCGAATTTTGCGGATTTGCGAATTGGCAATCCGCAAAATCCGCGAATTCTCGCGAATTTGCGGATTTTTTTTTTTTTTTTGTTCGCAAGTGTTTCTACCAGTTCGAGAGGATTTGGTACTAGTTCGCAATTGCGAACTTACTTGTCGGCTCGCAACGGTCGCGACTATGTTGTTTCTACGTCTGGTTCATCATCACAGCCTCCCAGCACCCTCAGTTTCACCACTGGCACCCTCTCTTTGACCCATGCCACCCTCTGTTACATCAATGCCACCCTCTGGTTCATCATCACTGTAGAAGATGGGGGGGGGGGAAAGCAAGCCCACCTGCCCTGCTTGAACTGACATGAATTAATTTGGGGTTAGTTTATTAACAACACCTGCCCTGCCCCAACTGACAATAATGAATTAGGGGCTAGTTAATGTGTCACTGAAAGAATTTCAAGTTCCAGCCTGGCACCTGCTTGTCTGCTCCTTTAGCTGTAAATCAGGACCTTTGTGGCATACAGTTAAGGTCAGAGCAGGGTCACACAATAGTTGCAAGCAGGCAACCGAATTCTGGAGGGCCCCCTCAGGAAGCACTACAGAGAATCGTTACAAATCATGAGGTTGACCTTTTGCACCTGCTCATTGCTTTTGCTTTTGCTGAAATCGTTTTTCGGTTTTTTCGCGCTATTCGCGGGGCGCGGCGTCGTGCGAAACCGACCGCGGAAGCCGCCAATTCGTGCGAATGAGCATTTTATTTTTTTGCGGCTTGTTGTTTCGTGAGTTTTTTTGCAGTATTCGCGAGCCGCTTGCAGCGCAACACGCAAATTTACCCCAAGGTCGAGTACGGGCGCGGCCATTTTGTTTGCGTGACGTATTTCCGTTTCCGCCCGCTATGTATAATCTCGCGCAGTAAGCGCATTGCGAGTAGAGGTTCGCACGAGATCGCGCGGGAAATCTAGAGGTTCGCACGAGATCGCGAGGAAAATCTCGCGCGAACTTACTTTCGGGCGCCGGCCATCTTGTTTTTCATTCATTTCCTGTGTCTGGGCATGGTGT
Organism: Lissotriton vulgaris; assembly: GCF_964263255.1. Lineage (NCBI taxonomy): Eukaryota > Metazoa > Chordata > Amphibia > Caudata > Salamandridae > Lissotriton > Lissotriton vulgaris. The sequence goes on along the minus strand of NC_141693.1, from coordinate 1,386,636,731 downwards.
TTAATCCTCTTGGTATCTTTGCCATCCTTTGCTTGTTTTCAGTTTTTTTTTTACGATTTTGCTTCTTATCTATCCCTCTCTTTTCCTAGCTGTATATTTTTGTCTTTTCTGCTATTTTTCTTTACTTTTAAACTACTTTTTTAAACTCTTTTCTTTTCTTCTTCCCTATCCTATTCTTTCTTAATTTTCTACTTCTTCCTACCTTACCTGCCCAGACCATGGTCAAGCCAGGCGCCATGAAGCTGCCCAGGCACTTGAGGGCCGCAGCGGCGGCGGGGAGTAGTGCTGGACCCAGTGCCAGGACAGCATGCGGGAGATTGAGGGGGGAGCAGGTGACGCGACGGGAGATATTCAGCCCAGAGGAAGTGGGCGCGCTGGTCTACTTCGTCCAGCGCCGCCTGCCCAGGACCATCGCTGGAGGCGGCAGGATCGCGGCCGGCGGCTACAACATGCGGGAGCGCCGGAAGCGGTGGGAGAAGGTGTGCTGGGCCATATCCCACCTCTACGGGGTCCAGCGCACCTACAGCCAGGTCACCCATCGCTGGACGGACCTCCTGGACCGCGAGCGCGACCTGCTGGACCAGCTCGGCTTGGAGATCCCCGGGCTTGGTGAGTAGTAGTAGCCATTTAATCACTCACTACTATGATGTTTTCTCCTGCTCTGTGTTGTTGTATTGCAAATATTTGTTTTTTACATGGAGCAAGCCAATAATGCCGCTGATGACGATTACATTGTAGTTAAATTATATTTCAAAATCTTCTGTGCATTTCAGGTGCACTGCTCTCCTTCTCAGTGGCGTTGCTACTATGCTTATTTGTTTTCTATTTCGTGGTCTCATTGGCCTGAGTAACTATTATGTATGAGTGTACGTTACAGAACTGCGTAATGCTAGACACTAGGGGGCAGATTACATTTACAAGCCCCTTGCGCCACGTTTACGTTGCCTTGCGTGACGCAACAGCGGCGTAAACGTGCCGCATCCCTGCGAGTCATTTACGACTTGACGAATCTTGGGAGATGCGTCACGTTATAAAGCCATGGGCCTGCACCACAATGGGTGCGTTCCTAGTACGCAGGGTGGGCGGTCCGGCGGCTGTGCGCCTCGCAAAATTGCCTGCGTGAAATCTACAAGATTTAACGCAGGCACTTCTGCGACGCTGCTACGTCAATTCAATTCCTTATGTCTGCTCGAAGCAGGCGAAAGGACTGACACAGCATGTTAAGTATTGGGTGGCCCTGAGCATTACTGGAGTTGCATTGCGTTGGCGACGTGACTCCAGCGATGCGCCGCTCTTACGTTACGAGATGCGTCACGCAAGTGCCTACCCTTGCGCCAGGGTGCGCCGCATTGTAAATGAGGCGCATCTGCCGTGTTGCAAGGGTAGTTTTGCGTGACGCATTTGATCTGGCGCATCTCTGGAGATGCGCCAGAACGCGTAAGTAAGTATGCCCCTAAGGGGCAGAATTGCAATTACCGTCGCATCCCTGCAAAGTAGCAGGGATGCGCCATTAATTGTGCGGCCCGCTACCACCACCAAACATGGTGCGCCGTATTTGCAATGCGGCGCACCATGGGCCCAAAACGTCACCGAAGCTTTACTGCTGGAGTTGCGTCGCAACGATGGCGCAGCTCCAGCAATGCTCTGGGGTACCCTATCTCCCCAATGCTGGGTCAAGCCGTACGTCTGCTTCTAGCAGGTGCAGGGTTTGTGTGACGCATCATTGTCCTAAAGGTGACTGATTGAAATTTTGTAGATTTCCCTCAGCCACTATTAGGATGTGTTCCAGCGCAGGAATGCCCTCCCTTGCGCCGGAACGCCCCCTGATGGCGCAGGGCTTTATAACGGGATGCATCTCCCAAATGCGTCAGGTTGTTATAATATTATACGCCGCACCATGGCGCCCTTTTTTGTTTAGCTGCTGCGTCACAAAAGTCACGCAAGAACGGCGCAAAAGAGCCGCAAGGGGCTTAAATCTGCCCCTTCCTTTGTACCCCTGACAATAAGAAAAATAGTGGCGGTGGATTGATAGTTTGACTATTTAAATGACTGGTAATGTAGCAGGCAACTGTTAGTGTTGTCACTGATCTGACTGAAATCACAATGGAGTTTGTCTGTCACTTTGCGTCTTGCCTGCGGACTGCTGCCTGCCAGTCCTAGGTGAACGTTTCAGTACTTTGTTTAGTGAGTTACGTGACTTTCGAAGTCACAGGTCCGCAAATAAATGAAAACTAACCCTAATCAATATAATTTCGCGGAAATATTTTGTTATTGTTCTTTTGAAATGTTTGATTTGGTTGACATTGACAAGCAACAATCATCCATGTTTTCTGTTCTTTCTTTCATGTTGTACGTCAGCTCCCCCCAGGGGCGAGAGGAGGACACAGGAGCAGCAGGCGGCGGATGCTGTTCAACAGGGCCAGGATCGGGCAGGCGAGGGCTCCTCTGCTGGCCCCAGTAAGTTTTCATTTTAGACTAGTACCTATTTTTCCTAGCGTTCCTCATTTGACTTTTTTCAAAATTGTCTTTGCTCTTCTTGTAGACTGTATCTAAATTCTTATCCTGCCTCTACTATGACTCCCTGTGGTATTACTAGATTATTCTTATTAGTCTGTCTGTGTAGCTAACTAAGATTGCACGGTTGGCGAAACTCCCATGATTCTAGTCAGCAATAGCTCTATCAACTTAGTGCAGTCCTCTGGGATTGTCCATAATGTCTTTTGAAGTGTTCTATCTGGACTCATGCTTGCAAAAATTGCAAAACCTTTCGCTCAGTCACTCTAGTCTGGACCAAAATACACAGATTGTATTTAAGTTTAAAAGCTTTATTAAAAGTAAACACATTTATTAAAATGAAGTCATAATAAAACTAAACGTTTAACTGATAATGGAAAAGTGGTTAGTGCTGACGATTAATTGAAGACATTTCTTGTGGTCGAGCCGAGCTCTCACCTGGTTTCAACTTGATCTTGTTGTTAGAAGTCCATCTTCTGTCTGTGTGGAGAAAAATGGTGCGTGTTAAAAAAACAGCCTTCATCAGTTGTGCCAAAAAGTGCAGCAAGACAACCTTCCCTGGAAAAAGGGACATTTTTTTTAACTTTAACGTAGACAGTCACAAATTACATTGTTTTCACATGTCTTCATTCCTAGACCAAAGACTAGTGAGTGCTTTATTCTAACATTCTTAAATGTACTTTGTAGGTGGAACATCTGGTGGCGGGGCCAGTGTGGAGGTGGTGGTGCTCGACACGGAGGCGGAGGGCGATTCTTCAGGGGAGGAGGCGGCGGCTGTGAGAGTTGAGACGGTGGTGGTGGCGGCCAGAGGTAAGCTCTTATATATTCCTTACTTATTGAGATTGAAGACTAGCTGGGAAGGCAAGAATATGAGATGCATGGCTGGGTGAATGATGAAGCAATGATGGGTGGAAGGACAACAGCCTGGGTGGGTGACACAGAAACTGTATGTGTCCATATACCTGGATCATGCTACTATCTGACTCTTAGATAGCATATGTGTATCTAGAGCAGGGGTACTCATAGTACGGCCCGTGGGCCGGTGGTGGCCCGGCAAGCCTTCCTTGGCGGTGCGCAGACCTTGCAGACAATCACTGCTCCCCCGGCCCCCACAGAGCAGAGGCTTTTTTGTAAAAGTTTGTGAGTACCCATGATCTAGAGAGAGTAGACGGTCAGTGGATGAACTAAGTGTAACTTTGAAGAGCATGTAACACTGCACCCGCACGTCCGTTCCAGTGTAGGAAAGGCAAGGAGAAGAAGTTTTAATTTTGTCCAAATACTACCATCAATAGTAGCAGTAGTTTGTATTGCAAGCACAGCATAGATCCGGTTATTAGGGTGGCCACTCCCTACCTCTCTTAATAAGTTTAGTAGTACTCAGTCATTCATGTGTGGATGTATCACTGGTCACTCAATAAAAAGCAAAGCACCTAAAGTCATCCCATATATAAGCAAAAACATCCCATGTGAAGTGATAGATAATCTGATTATTTATTTTCTTCAATTTTCCATTTCTAGTACTCATTTCCACTGTAGGGTGAAAGTTAAATTAATTAAGCAGTAGCCCTTGAGTTGTAACAGAGTATTCTCAGTGCCACCCGTAATAGAAAAGTAAGAGCTTCACCACCTGCATGTACTGGACGGGTACAGTAACGCAACGCAAGTCTAGGTCACTCCTCATGGCATGCGTCTCTTTTTCTCGGGTGCAAGTTTACTGCGCTGGCATTATGCCGGCTTGCAGAAGATAACGTACCAATTTTCCTAAACAAGAGACAAGAAGAAGAATAAGACTGGTGTACTTTCATAGTCGACTCCAATGGAAGTCCATAGTGCTCGTAGAATTTGTTCCTTAAACTCCCACTAATGTTAGAGCAAGCATGAAGAAGTGTGAGGTTAGATAGATACTGGCCTCAATAGTTATGTAATGCGTTTGCAAGTTGCTAGTTGTAGTGCAACACAAATTTCTGCTGAATGATTGAGTTAATCTTAAGGAGCATTGGTTACAGACTATGTCTTTCTTTCTTCATATAGGTTCTCCTTCCAAACGAACAAGGAGGAAGGAGCTGGCTAGAGCGGCCTGGCAACGGAGGATCGATGCCACTGTGGCCGAATATCGGCGGCTGGTGGCCCTGGAGGACGAAGAAAGTGTGCAGTCGACCACAACAACTACGTCGTCTGCATCGGCCTCCGTTCCCCCACGGGCTGCCAGTGCCACCCAGCACAGTGGTCCACCCAGACTGAGCCGGGCTGCCAAAGCCAAACGCCACCGCCGAGTAGCAAGGACAACAGCTACAGCTTCCTCTCACAGCCGTTGCACCTACAAGGCATTGAAGGCACGCCTGCGCCGCAGTACCCTGATGGTGTCCTGCCTCCAGCAGGAGCTCCACCACTTTTTGGGCCAGGAGCATGATGCCCTGGCCCAAAAAGTTGACAGCATCCGCCCATAGTGACCCTTGCCCCTTTTTTAGAGACTTTTGGGGGGTGGGAATTGGGAGTTGGGTTTTTGGGGACTTTTGAAGGACAATCGTTGGGGTTAGGGAGGGTCTTGCAGGAGATTATTTTGTTAGGGATATAAATATACTTTTTCAAACTTTATCTGAGCATACCCGTTTCTTACTGCTTGCCTGGTGGGTGGGGGTTTAACGTTGACTTTGTTTTCCTGAAAGTTTAGTTCCATTTTCTTCCTTTAAGTCTAAATGCCCAAATGTTTTCAACACTAAGTGCCTCTCACAGACAAAGTGAATCCAAGAGTCCTAGGACTTTAGTAGTACTACCTTCAGTCTCTCGTCTCTCGTACTATTACTCCATTATACCCCCAAACCACCAAATGCTTATCTTACCTGTAATTTGTGTTTGAAAGTAGGGCTAGACCCAGGGCTGGCTCCACGGGAAACAGCGAATATGGTTGGCAATCTTGGTCGGATAAAATTTCCTCATAGCGGTGGTACTAGTGGTGTGACACAGTGGCAGTTGCATGCCTATGAAAAAAAAGAAAATGAAATCTGGTTTGTCCTCCTGAGCAATTCAACGGTACAACTGAGAATATAGCAGGTGACAGAAGTACAGTAGAACAGTGCCACATTGTAGCCTAACAAATGGTAAAGTATAACTACTAATTCGGTTGAAGTTCTTTCACATTAGCAATGGTTCTTTGTCAAGCAGAGTAAGAATATATCCTCGGATTTCTTCACCAGCCTGTTGCTATCACCTTATCCTCCCCAGCAAGTGTGTGGATTTATTGCTGTCATTTAGTCACACACCAATCAAAACCACACAGCCCGGGGGAAGAGGGTTAGGGTTTGAAAAATGGATGGGTACGGGGGTTTTTGGGAAAGGTTTTGGGAGACAAGAAAAAATAGCACAGCATAGACAAACAATTGTGAACATAAACAAATCTTTGGGTACAAACCTATCCATAAATCTTTGAAAGTGCATGCACTACTGCATACATGTCAGTGAAAAGTAAGTAGTACATTCGACAACTGTGGAAGAAAGAATGCGACAGTACAGGGCCTGTGTGGAATTATTGATAACGATATTCAACATAAAGTCTCTGTACTTAGCCAGATACCCGAGAGCCTTGCTGGTCACTATAAATCCATTCACAACAACACTCAATGGGGTTGGTCTGGAAGGTATAGTAGATAGAAAAGGAGAAATTGCTTTTTTTCTAGGTGTCCCCTCACTCACCAGGGTTGCCCCTTGGTGACATGCTTCATCATTGGGGCCATCCCAGTCCTCTACGGCCTGGGGCGTGCTGCGACTTGCGAATTACGTAGGAGCACTTACAAATGACTATCCGCCTGATTCATCATGCTCCCGTTTTGCGAGGCCCTAATAGCGATTCATAGCGAATCGCTATTAAGGACTCGCAAAACGGGATTCAAGTAGGAATATGCAATAAAAATGCGATTCCTTACAATTCCTTATTTGCGATTAGCTAATTGCTAATCGCAAATAAGGAATAACTCGCCATTCATTCCTATGGGCCAAAAGGCCCATAGGAATGAATGGGGAGTATTCCTTATTTGCGATTAGCAATTAGCTAATCGCAAATAAGATTGCGATTTGAAGGGTGCCAGGGGTGTCCACAGGACACCCTGTAGCACCCCTCAAATGAAATTTCACACAGGTGTTGCACACACACATGTCCAAAGGACATGTGTGTGCGCAACATGCAACTTAGAAAAATGCTTTTAAAAGCATTTTTCTAAGTTTTTGCTATTTACCGAGAGGTCTGACCTCTCGGTAAATAGCGGCCCGAAATTGCGAATTAGCAATTTAAAAATAGTTGATGAATTGCATTTAAGGAATCTCAAATAGAGATTCCTTAAATGTAATTCCTCGCAATTTAGCGAATTAGCAATTACCGATTTTTGCATTTGGGATGATGAATCCCAAATGCAAAAATAGCGCTCGCAAAGGGCCAGATTCTCAGAATCTGACCCTTTGCGAGCCGATTTCAGCTTGATGAATCAGGCTGTATGTGTGGTGCAGATGTGATAGTGGAGTGGACTAAGTGATGTGTTAAGGGATCAATTTAGAAGCAGAGAGAGATCCAAGAAATGCAGTCACAGTCAGAGAAAAAGGCAAGGGATACTGTATCTATGTGGTTGTAGTGGTCCTGTTGGAAGTGGTAAGTAAGTTGCCTGCAGAAAAAAAATCCTCCTTTTAGCGGCACTCCTCCATTGCAGCCGACGCTTCGTCCATCGATGTTGGTCACCAGAAGACACCCTGTAAAAAAAAGCACAGCATAGACAAACAATGGAACATAAACAATTCTTTGGGTACAAACCTATCCATCAATCTTTGAAAGTGCATGCACTACTGCATGCATGTCAGTGAAAAGTAAGTAGTACATTCGACAACTGTGGAAGAAAGAATGCGACAGTACAGGGCCTGTGTGGAATTATTGATAACGATATTCAACATAAGGTCTCTGTACTTAGCCAGATACCCGAGAGCCTTGCTGGTCACTATAAATCCATTCACAACAACACTCAGTGGGGTTGGTCTGGAAGGTATAGTAGATAGAAAAGGAGAAATTGCTTGTTTTCTAGGTGTCCCCTCACTCACCAGGGTTGCCCCTTGGTGACATGCTTCATCATTGGGGCCATCCCAGTCCTCTACGGCCTGGGGCGTGCTGCGACTTGCGAATTACGTAGGAGCACTTACAAATGACTATGTGTGGTGCAGATGTGATAGTGGAGTGGACTAAGTGATGTGTTAAGGGATCAATTTAGAAGCAGAGAGAGATCCAAGAAATGCAGTCACAGTCAGAGAAAAAGGCAAGGGATACTGTATCTATGTGGTTGTAGTGGTCCTGTTGGAAGTGGTAAGTAAGTTGCCTGCAGAAAAAAAATCCTCCTTTTAGCGGCACTCCTCCATTGCAGCCGACGCTTCGTCCATCGATGTTGGTCACCAGAAGACACCCTGTCCACTGCCTGCCTGATGCTGAATTGTGGCTCGCTACTGTGAAGCCTGACTCCATCCTTTTTTTCCCATTGCAGAGACTGAAACCCGGCCTGTAATTATTCAACGAAAAACAGGAAGTGATATAATATTACAACACCACTGATAAATAAATATAAGGTATGTAGGCTGTGGAGTGCAAAAAGTCACAATTTGATTTTCCTAGTAGACAGTACAATATTTTTGAAAGTGCGTACTCTGAGTCACCTTTTGAAGGATAAATAAGTATGGGCAAATTAATGTAGCGGATCTTGCCCCTCAAGCTAGGTGTACTGTAAACTGTGTTTTAGAACAAAATTAGATCTTCCTAGCAGTGCTCCCACCCAGACCCTTACTAAAGCCAGTCGCAAAAATGTAGAAGACCCCCAATCAAATCTCAAAAAACGAGGCCTAGCAGAAAACTGGTGACAAAACTTACTTTGAAAGTAAAAGTAGGCCGAAGTACCCCCTTCCTAATTACCCCTTACCCACCGTGGATTGCATTCAAACCACTTGCAAGCAACCAAGCAAAAGTAGCCATAGCCAGCATCGCTCCAAGACTCGAAATCCCCCCCACTCAAACACATGCAATAGAAATACTGCTAACCCTAACGAACCCTAAGTTAAGAATAGTGGCAAAGGCTTTCTTTAACTATGCCAAATCCCCCCTTTCCCACCATGGATTTTCTTCAAATGACTTGCAACCAAAATTACACATTCTCACGAGTGCTCTAAGACCCCAGAACTCAGTTGCAAAAATCTAGAACACCCCGAAACACATGCAATCCTGCTGCTAGGGCTAACCCTAACGAACCCTAAGTTACAAAAAGTGCCAAAAGGCTTTTCCGCGAGGATTTTGTCCCAACCACTTCTACCCGGTATTAGACCTTCCCAGGAATGCCCCAAGACACGCCAACCCACCCGCCAAGAAGCATAACACCCCCAAACAGGCCAAAAGCATAATCTCATACTTGCAATATTTCTCGGCCTTCGGTCCAAACGCGCTGCGTAGCTAGGCCATAAGTCGGGGTTGCCACGACGGATTTCCTGAAAAGCAAATGCAATCAAGATTAGAGTGTCCCAGCAGTGCTCCCAGACCACGAAACTCACCCACAAACACCAGGAAGCCCCCCAAACAGGCCCCCGAAAACGCTACATTGAGCAAAATGTCAGAAATAGCCAAAAAAAAATTGGCCTGGATTTTGTCCCAACCACTTCTACCCGGTATTAGACCTTCCCAGGAATGCCCCAAGACACGCCAACCCACCCGCCAAGAAGCATAACACCCCCAAACAGGCCAAAAGCAAAATCTCATACTTGCAATATTTCTCGGCCTTCGGTCCAAACGCACTGCGTAGCTAGGCCATAAGTCGGGGTTGCCACGACGGATTTCCTGAAAAGCAAATGCAATCAAGATTAGAGTGTCCCAGCAGTGCTCCCAGACCACGAAAGTCACCCACAAACACCAGGAAGCCCCCCAAACAGGCCCCCGAAAACGCTACATTGAGCAAAGTGTCAGAAATAGCCCAAAAAAAATCGGCCTGGATTTTGTCCCAACCACTTCTACCCGGTATTAGACCTTCCCAGGAATGCCCCAAGACACGCCAACCCACCCGCCAAGAAGCATAACACCCCCAAACAGGCCAAAAGCAAAATCTCATACTTGCAATATTTCTCGGCCTTCGGTCCAAACGCACTGCGTAGCTAGGCCATAAGTCGGGGTTGCCACGACGGATTTCCTGAAAAGCAAATGCAATCAAGATTAGAGTGTCCCAGCAGTGCTCCCAGACCACGAAAGTCACCCACAAACACCAGGAAGCCCCCCAAACAGGCCCCCGAAAATGCTACATTGAGCAAAATGTCAGAAATAGCCAAAAAAAAATCGGCCTGGATTTTGTCCCAACCACTTCTACCCGGTATTAGACCTTCCCAGGAATGCCCCAAGACACGCCAACCCACCCGCCAAGAAGCATAACACCCCCAAACAGGCCAAAAGCTAAATCTCATACTTGCAATATTTCTCGGCCTTCGGTCCAAACGCGCTGCGTAGCTAGGCCATAAGTCGGGGTTGCCACGACGGATTTCCTGAAAAGCAAATGCAATCAAGATTAGAGTATCCCAGCAGTGCTTCCAGAGCACGAAACTCACCCACAAACAGACGGAACCCCCCCTAAGAGCACCTCAAAGGCAAGCAAGTCATCAAAAACACTAAAAAATTTCCGCCTGGGATTTGGTCCAAAACACTTTTATCCGGTATTAGAGCTTCCCAGCAATGGCCCCAGAGCCGTCAACCCAGGCGAAAACTAGTAGAAGACCCCCAAACAGCCAAAGAGCAAAAGTACAAAAATGGGGACTTAGTCAATTTTTCACAAATTTCCCAAATCACTCCGCGCGCGCTCTGCAGCTAGGCCCTAACTCCCCTCTGCCACCATGGATTTGCTTCAAACCTCTTGCAAAGTAAAGTATATATAGCCAGCAGTGAGCCCAGACCCCGAAACACACCCACAAACACCAGGAAGCCCCCCAAACAGGCCCACGAAAACGCTACATTGAGCAAAATGTCAGAAATAGCCAAAAAAAAATTCGGCCTGGATTTTGTCCCAACCACTTCTACCCGGTATTAGACCATCCCAGGAATGCCCCAAGACCCGCCAACCCACTCGCCAAGAAGCATAACACCCCCAAACAGGCCAAAAGCAAAATCTCATACTTGCAATATTTCTCGGCCTTCGGTCCAAACGCGCTGCGTAGCTAGGCCATAAGTCGGGGTTGCCACGACGGATTTCCTGAAAAGCAAATGCAATCAAGATTAGAGTGTCCCAGCAGTGCTTCCAGAGCACGAAACTCACCCACAAACAGACGGAACCCCCCCTAAGAGCACCTCAAAGGCAAGCAAGTCATCAAAAACACTAAAAATTTTCCGCCTGGGATTTGGTCCAAAACACTTTTATCCGGTATTAGAGCTTCCCAGCAATGGCCCCAGAGCCGTCAACCCAGGCGAAAACTAGTAGAAGACCCCCAAACAGCCAAAGAGCAAAAGTACAAAAATGGGGACTTAGTCAATTTTTCACAAATTTCCCAAATCACTCCGCGCGCGCTCTGCAGCTAGGCCCTAACTCCCCTCTGCCACCATGGATTTGCTTCAAACCTCTTGCAAAGTAAAGTATATATAGCCAGCAGTGAGCCCAGACCCCGAAACACACCCACAAACACCAGGAAGCCCCCCAAACAGGCCCCCGAAAACGCTACATTGAGCAAAATGTCAGAAATAGCCAAAAAAAAATTCGGCCTGGATTTTGTCCCAACCACTTCTACCCGGTATTAGACCATCCCAGGAATGCCCCAAGACCCGCCAACCCACCCGCCAAGACGCATAACACCCCCAAACAGGCCAAAAGCAAAATCTCATACTTGCAATATTTCTCGGCCTTCTGTCCAAACGCGCTGCGTAGCTAGGCCATAAGTCGGGGTTGCCACGACGGATTTCCTGAAAAGCAAATGCAATCAAGATTAGAGTGTCCCAGCAGTGCTCCCAGACCACGAAACTCACCCACAAACACCAGGAAGCCCCCCTAAGAGCACCTCAAAGGCAAGCAAGTCATCAAAAACACAAATAATTTTCCGCCTGGGATTTGGTCCAAAACACTTTTATCCGGTATTAGAGCTTCCCAGCAATGGCCCCAGAGCCGTCAACTCACCTGCATAGAGGTACAACAACACCCCCACAAGTGCTGAGTCTTTCTTCATAGGGCGTAAACCAGCCCTCTGGTTTGATGGAAATAGGAGTCTGGAGGAGGAGGATAGAGGAGCATGTTCTTCTGAAATTGTGAACCTGAGGAATGCAGACTGCGGCAACTTCAAATCAATTAGCAAACCAGTGAAGACAGTTCTGCTGATGGGCTTGATTTTGTGATTATCTGATTAAAGTTTGTAATATATTAACTGTGCACAACAAAGAAAGACAGACAGACAGGAATAAAAGTGAATAGGGACGAAAAAGAAAGTTATTGATTCGTTGTCTCATTTTCAGGGCTCGGTATCACGGTCCAGGAATAAGAATAAGGCTTCGTCATCATACTCTGCGAATTCAGGCAGGGTGAGCTCAGTGTCACCTGACAGAGTAGAAATTCCCTCATCTATGTTGCTGGCCACCTCCTCTTCATCCGGCACGCTTTCTCGTACTCTGAAATCTGGTGGTATGAGGTGCTGATTCATCTTGATCATTGTTAACCTCTCCACATTTTTGGGCGAGAGGCGGCTCCGTTTGGGAGTTACAATGCCACCAGCAGCACTGAAAACCCGTTCAGAAGACACGCTTGCGAGTGGGCAAGACAAGTAGTTTAAAGCCAGGTTGGTGAGCTGTGGCCACAATTCTTTTTTCCCATGCCAATACGCCAATGGGTCAGAATTAACATAGACCTCTGTTGAGTCATTCAGATAGTCCTTCACCATCGACTCAAGGTCCTCTTCCAAGGTTCCTCCACTTTGCTTAGCTCTTGCTGTGCCTCTGACCTTTTGAGAACCAAACCCATGCAGAGCTAGCCAATCCTCTTCAGCCTCCAATGTTTCTGTTGTGTCTCGTGCAGATGATCCGGTTGCCGGTGTCTTTAACGGCTGAGAGGTCACTTGTGCCACAGCCACAGGTGCAGAAGTGGATTGTTTTGACTGGGGATGGCCTGCTGATGTACTGCCATTTCCTTCAATTTTCAGCCGTTCTGTTTCAAACTTCTTGGCTGACAAGGCTAGCCAACGTTTGTACTTTGGAACATGTTCATCATCAAAAGGAAAGAATGCTTGGCCTGCCAGCGCCTTTTTGTAGCGTGGATCAAGAATAGTAGCACAAATGTAATGCTGTTCTGAGTGGATCTTTTTAAGACGTTCATCACCTTGTAGGAGCTCTAATAATTGCTCAGCCAGAAGCAAAGAGTCTTGGTTTTTGTCATCTTTTTCAAACACAGAACACACCTCCTTCAGTTGGTCCTCCAGCATGTACAACAATGGGATAGCTTTTCCCAAATTAGAGTCCTCCTTGCTGACTGCACGCGTGAAGAACTCAAAAGGACGAAGCATGCGTGTCAGGCCTTGAACTATGTTCCATTGCGGCCCACCCATCCTCAGCTCCTCTGTACCCTCTGTAAGGAAATATTGATCGAGTTCCATATACTGCTCATACAGACGCTCAAGCATGTAGAAGGTTGAGTTCCAACGTGTTACCACCTCCTGGATGAGTGCTTTCACTGGCATTTTACGTTGATATAGCAGGCTCCTCAGCTGCTTCCGGGCCTTAAAAGAATGGCTGAAATGCTTGCACATTTTTCGGCAGGTGTCCAATACACTGTACGCTGCACTGGCTTTATTAGCCAAGAATTTTTGGACAACCAGGTTTATACAGTGCGCCAAACACGGCACTCTGAAATAGTAACCGTCCCTCATGGCCTTAACTATATTGGCGCCATTGTCCGTGGAAACATAACCAACCTGGCGTTTTAGTGGGGACAGCCAGTTAAGGACCTTTGTGTTAAAGACATCCAAAATGTTTTCTGCTGTGTGACGTTTCTCCAAACCAAACATGGCTAGTGTTGCATGTTTCCGAGCAGCTTTAAAAACAATGTCCGTGTCAACACCTGCGTTTAGCTTTGCTTTAGCCCCTGAAAAAGAGACCCAGTGTGCAGTGATGCACATGTAATCAGCGCCTGCGCCACTGGTCCACATGTCTGTTGTCAGATGTATAGTGTGAACAGCACTCTTCTGCAAAGCTGCCCCAATCACCTTCAGAACATCTTCATGTAGTGCTGGAACCGCAACTCGGGCAAAATAGAACCGGCTAGGAACCTTCCATTTAGGGCAGAGCGCTGCCACTAATTCTAGAAAACCAACCCCTTCTACAAAAGAAAAAGGGAGAAGGTCCAGAGCTAGCATTTTAGCCAGCTTAGTGTTATACAGACGCGTCATTGGGTGGTTGCGTTCATATTGCGCTTCTGTAAACAACATCTTTTTAATGTTGCCCTGGACCAAGGATTTACGGGATGATGATGATATCTTCGACCCAGTTACGCTCGCTGATGAACTTTTCCACATTGATGTCTCACTCTCTCCCACACTCTTAGTGTGGCTCACATGGGGTGTGCTGCTGACAGGGGTACTGGGTGTAAGTGAAGTGTTTGAATCATCTTCTTCCTCCTCGTCATTATCAGATGAAACAGCATTACGTGCAATTCCGGCATCCTCGATCGCCTGTAGGTGCGCAAACCATTTGACAGTGTGCTTTCTTTCAAGATGACCTCTCTGGCCTCCGGTACCATAGTTGGAACCCAACTTACCACGACTAACTCGAAGCTTACACATGCTACAAATGGCTATGGTTTCATTTTTTGGGCAAACACTAAAGAAGTCCCAAACTGCAGACTTGAAATGTCTTTGGGGGCCGGAGGAGGCGGCGATACTGGTGGTGGTGGTCCTGCTGCTAATGCCAGATGAAGTGGAGGATGTGGATTGCCGAACTTCAGTACGTTTTGCACTTTCACCACCACGAATTGAGGTCGAGGACGAGGTGGGTACCTTCTTGCGAGGAAGAAATATGGAAGCGGTAGGTTTTGGTGTACTACTTAACTCCAAATCTAATGATTCCATTTCCATTGCCTCCTCGCCGACATCATCATCACGCTCAGCAGCTTCTCGGGATAGGGTCAAAATGTCTCTTTGCTGCATGCCCGGTGGGGCTGCAGTGACCTTTGTGATGACTGGCTCGTCGTCATCGTGAGAGGCTTCATCACCAGCAGTATCTGTCACTTCTTGTTGAGCCTCATCACACTCCATAGGTATGAGTTTTTGGACGACCTTCCTTTTACGCTTAGGTACCTGTGTCAGATCATGGTGTGCCTCACTGTCAGACCGCAGTTGTGGTTCCCAAGACAGATCACTTGCATCAGAACAAGGTGGGCTTGAAGATGATGTAGACACCCCCCTTGATCTTTTCCTTGCTAGGGATGTGGAAGACAATGAATGATCATCAGGAGGAGTGGCTTCCAATGATACCTCGGCTTCATTGTCGATTTCCTGATGTGCCCCTACTTCGGGAGGAACAACTATTGTGGGCACTTGTGAACCTCCATGCACCTTTGCTTGCGCATCTCCTTTTGCTGCCTCTCCTTCCACATGTACTTGGGCGTGTACTTGCACATGGTGTTGTTGTTGCGGCTGTGGTTGTTCAACACTTGTCAGATGAGTTACAACAACCTGTGTTGATTCAGGGACATTGCTGCTACTTTCTTGTGATGAGCCAACATCACTGGTCGATGGTGATTGGAGAAGTACACTGACTGCCTCTGAAGCACTCAAGGGCTTTGACTTAAGTTGGCGTGGTGGTGGAGGCACTGAACCCAATGGAGCAGGGGTGCTGCTCCCAGCTTGTTCCCCAGCAGATCCTGCTGCTGCAGGCGTACTTTTTTTTTTTCTCCCAAAAAACGTGGCGGGTGGCACACCAGCCTCCTTGGTAACTTGCTTCTTCTGCTCCTTACTAGCAACTATCTTGCTAGAGGAGCTACGGAGACCTTTCTTTGGGGCCATCTTCTTCAGAGCAGGTCAGACAGCAGGCCGCAGTTGCACGAATTGTAGAGTTGTCTGAGGCCAGACGTGACGTCGCGTGACCTTATGCTGCACACACACACCGCTGCAGGACTTCTTCCTGGCACTGGTGGTTCTCTTGAGTCTTGTGCACCTAAAAAAAATGGAAGACAGAGGAACATCAGTTCAGTTATACAGCACAAAAAAATCGAATAACACTGCAAAATCAGCACAATCCCAATCCATCCATGCCCTCCATAATGTTTAAATTCAAGACAACCCACAGAAAGACTAGGCCCATGCAAGACTCACTACCCCTGGGCATAAATAAAGGTTGAAAAGTAGGCAAAATGGTTGCAGGCCTAACAACAAAGCCTGCATTCAAAATGGCCACTTGCCTGCCAGCACATGGCCAGTGCCTGTAGCTGCACTCAAAATGGCCACCAGCCACATGGCCTGTCCCTCCCCATGAACACCCCCAAAAATCGAAAAACACTGCAAAATCAGCACAATCCCATTCCATCCATGCCCTCCATGATGTTTAAGTTCAAGACAACCCACAGAAAGACTAGGCCCATGCAAGACTCACTACCCCTGGGCATAAATAAAGGTTGAAAAGTAGGCAAAATGGTTGGAGGCCTAACAACAAAGCCTGCATTCAAAATGGCCACTTGCCTGCCAGCACATGGCCAGTGCCTGTAGCTGCACTCAAAATGGCCACCAGCCACATGGCCTGTCCCTCCCCATGAACACCCCCAAAAATCGAAAAACACTG
Source organism: Lissotriton vulgaris (assembly GCF_964263255.1). Classification (NCBI taxonomy): domain Eukaryota; kingdom Metazoa; phylum Chordata; class Amphibia; order Caudata; family Salamandridae; genus Lissotriton; species Lissotriton vulgaris. Next base: position 1,386,620,428 of record NC_141693.1, on the reverse strand, counting down.
CAAAATCAGCACAATCCCATTCCATCCATGCCCTCCATGATGTTTAAGTTCAAGACAACCCACAGAAAGACTAGGCCCATGCAAGACTCACTACCCCTGGGCATAAATAAAGGTTGAAAAGTAGGCAAAATGGTTGGAGGCCTAACAACAAAGCCTGCATTCAAAATGGCCACTTGCCTGCCAGCACATGGCCAGTGCCTGTAGCTGCACTCAAAATGGCCACCAGCCACATGGCCTGTCCCTCCCCATGAACACCCCCAAAAATCGAAAAACACTGCAAAATCAGCACAATCCCATTCCATCCATGCCCTCCATGATGTTTAAGTTCAAGACAGCCCACAGAAAGACTAGGCCCATGCTAGACTCAAATACCCCTGGTGAAAAGGCCACAAGTACAGGCCCAAAAAACGAAAATCACTGAAAAATCAGCACAATCCCATTCCATCCATGGCCTCCATGATGTTTAAATTCAAGACAACCCACAGAAAGACTAGGCCCATGCAAGACTCACTACCCCTGGGCATAAATAAAGGTTGAAAAGTAGGCAAAATGGTTGCAGGCCTAACAACAAAGCCTGCATTCAAAATGGCCACTTGCCTGCCAGCACATGGCCAGTGCCTGTAGCTGCACTCAAAATGGCCACCAGCCACATGGCCTGTCCCTCCCCATGAACACCCCCAAAAATCGAAAAACACTGCAAAATCAGCACAATCCCATTCCATCCATGCCCTCCATGATGTTTAAGTTCAAGACAGCCCACAGAAAGACTAGGCCCATGCTAGACTCAAATACCCCTGGTGAAAAGGCCACAAGTACAGGCCCAAAAAACGAAAATCACTGAAAAATCAGCACAATCCCATTCCATCCATGGCCTCCATGATGTTTAAATTCAAGACAACCCACAGAAAGACTAGGCCCATGCAAGACTCACTACCCCTGGGCATAAATAAAGGTTGAAAAGTAGGCAAAATGGTTGCAGGCCTAACAACAAAGCCTGCATTCAAAATGGCCACTTGCCTGCCAGCACATGGCCAGTGCCTGTAGCTGCACTCAAAATGGCCACCAGCCACATGGCCTGTCCCTCCCCATGAACACCCCCAAAAATCGAAAAACACTGCAAAATCAGCACAATCCCATTCCATCCATGCCATCCATGATGTTTAAGTTCAAGACAGCCCACAGAAAGACTAGGCCCATGCTAGACTCAAATACCCCTGGTGAAAAGGCCACAAGTACAGGCCCAAAAAACGAAAATCACTGAAAAATCAGCACAATCCCATTCCATCCATGGCATCCATGATGTTTAAATTCAAGACAACCCACAGAAAGACTAGGCCCATGCAAGACTCACTACCCCTGGGCATAAATAAAGGTTGAAAAGTAGGCAAAATGGTTGCAGGCCTAACAACAAAGCCTGCATTCAAAATGGCCACTTGCCTGCCAGCACATGGCCAGTGCCTGTAGCTGCACTCAAAATGGCCACCAGCCACATGGCCTGTCCCTCCCCATGAACACCCCCAACAATCGAAAAACACTGCAAAATCAGCACAATCCCATTCCATCCATGCCCTCCATGATGTTTAAGTTCAAGACAGCCCACAGAAAGACTAGGCCCATGCTAGACTCAAATACCCCTGGTGAAAAGGCCACAAGTACAGCCCCAAAAAACGAAAATCACTAAAAAATCACCACAATCCAATGCCATCCATGCCCTCCATGATGTTTACATTAAAGAGACCCCACAGAAAGACTCAGTCCATGCACCACTCACTACCCCTGGGCAAAAGGCCCCAACAGCAGCCAAAAAAATCGAAAAACACACTAAAATCAGCACAATCCCATGCCACCCATGCCCTCCATGATGTTCACATTAAAGAGACCCCTCAGAAAGACTCAGTCCACCCACCACAGAGTACCCCTGGGCAAAAGGCCCCAAAACAGCCCAAAAATCGAACATTCCAAAATTTTTGTTGCAGCAACTGTAATGCCCCAAACAAACTTACTTGTAAAATTTCTAATCCAACAATGATCCAAAGAAAGTCAAAAAGGCCTCAAATCCAAATATCCAGCAGCATCCACAAAAAGTATTCCTTCCAGCTCCAGACCCAAATGAAAAGTGACCAGGAGATGGACAAAGCACTGGGAGGAGCCTGCTGGACAGGAACAGGAAGTTGAAGACTGTGGGGCACTTCCTTCCTCCCACCCCCCTCCCCCCTCCCCAAAATGGACTCCTCGCTAAAAAAGTGCATGCAAATGTCAACCTAAGGAGTTATTCAGATAAAAATCATCATTTAAAGAAGGTTTATGCTGCTTGCTGGTGGATTTCTTGTGCAGAATTGCAAATTTTATATTTTCGTTTGTGCGAGATTCTTGCTGCATCTCAAATCTCGCAATTGCGAAGTACCGCGAGACGTGATCTCGCTGTACTCGCGTTGACAAACTCTCGCTCGCAAGCCGCGATGACGTAATCGCGCTCGCCAAATCCCGCGGGATCACACAGCAAGATCCAAAATGGCGCAGCACTCGCAAACTATCGAGAAAAACAACCCGGCAAACGATGATAAACGCCGCGCGCCGCAAAAATTGTATCACCAACGCCGCGCGCCGCAAAAAAAATCCGCTGCGTGCGAATTTGCGGATTTTGCGAGAAATTCGCAAATCTCGCGGATTGCGAATTTCCCGAAAATCCGCAAAATCCGCGAGCGTAACGGATTTTCCGCCCATGCTTAATTTTTTTCCATGTTTACTGATAATTTTCTTAATATTGTGAAAAAACATATGAATAATGTAAAATATACAATAATATTTTAATATAATTATGTATTAATTATTTATTGTATATTAAAATATGTTTTTGATTGTTAAATATTTTTCTCTGATGTTCAAAAACAAGCACTATATTATGTACATATTTTTGAAAAATACAATGACATGTAAATTAATTAACATATTAAGTTTTAATAAATAATATTAACATTTAATATACTAATTAATGTAGAAAAAAGTGTATATATGTTAAAAATTGCAATTTAATTTGTAAACAAATAATTAGTTAAATTTGTAATCAAATCATAAAAATGTTTGCATTAACAAATGAAAGTATGAATAAAAAATGATTGTACAAAACTAAATAACTACTTTATTTAATACATGTTGAAACTTGTCATATGTATGTAAAAATGTTTCAAAAATGTATTACATTTTTATTGTTTAAATTAATATTACAACATGACATATATTATTATTATTATAACTTTTAAATATATATTTTTTAAAAATATAATGGACAGTAAACCATAATAATTTACTATTCTAACTCCTAATATAACATTACTCAGGGAAAGTGCTGGATAGTAAACATTATGAATTTACTATTCTAACTCCAATCCAACATAATTCAGGGAAAGTGCTGGATAGTAAACCATAATAATTTACTATTCTAACTCCAAACATAACATAACTCAGGGAAAGTGCTGGATAGTAAACATTATTAATTTACTATTCTAACTCCAATCCAACATAATTCAGGGAAAGTGCTGGATAGTAAACCATAATATTTTACTATTCTAACTCCAAACATAACATAACTCAGGGAAAGTGCTGGATAGTAAAGTATAATAAATTACTATTCTAACTCCAATCCAACATAATTCAGGGAAAGTGCTGGATAGTAAACCATAATAATTTACTATTCTAACTCAAAACATAACATAACTTAGGGAAAGTGCTGGATAGTAAAGCATAATAAATTACTATTCTAACTCCAATCCAACATAACTCAGGGAAAGTGCTGGATAGTAAACCATAATAATTTACTATTCTAACTCCAAACATAACATAACTCAGGGAAAGTGCTGGATAGTAAAGCATAATAAATTACTATTCTAACTCCAATCCAACATAACTCAGGGAAAGTGCTGGATAGTAAACCATAATAATTTACTATTCTAACTCCAAACATAACATAACTCAGGGAAAGTGCTGGATAGTAAAGCATAATAAATTACTATTCTAACTCCAACCCAACATAACTCAGGCAAAGTGCAGGATAGTAAATCATAATAATTTAATATTCTAACTCCAAACATAACCTAACTCAGGGAAAGTGCTGGATAGTAAAGCATAATAAATTACTATTCTAACTCCAATCCAACATAACTCAGGTAAAGTGCTGGATAGTAAAGCATAATAAATTACTATTCTAACTCCAACACAACATAACTCAGAGAAAGTGCTGGATAGTAAACCATAATTATTTACTATTCTAACACCAAACATAACATAACTCAGAGAAAGTGCTGGATACTAAAGCATAATAAATTACTCTTCTAACTCCAACCCAACATAACTCAGGGAAAGTGCTGGATAGTAAATCATAATAATTTACTATTCTGACTCCAAACATAACATAACTCATGGAAAGTGCTGGATAGTAAAGCATAATAATTTACTATTCTAACTTCAAGCTTAACATAACTCAGGGAAAGTGCTGGATAGTAAAGCATAATAAATCACTATTCTAACTCCAACACAACATAACTCAGGGAAAGTGCTGGATAGTAAACCATAATAAATTACTATTCTAACTCCAATCCAACATAACTCTGGGAAAGTGCTGGATAGTAAACCATAATAAAATACTATTCTAACTCCAAACATAACATAACTCAGGGAAAGTGCTGGATAGTAAAGCATAATCAATTACTATTCTAACTCCAACCCAACATAACTCAGGGAAAGTGCTGGATAGTAAACCATAATAATTTACTATTCTAACTCCAATCCAACATAACTCATTGAAAGTGCTGGATAGTAAACCATAATAATTTACTATTCTAACTCCAAACATAACATAACTCAGGGAAAGTGCTGGATAGTAAACCATAATAATTTACTATTCTACTCCAACTGTACAATATTCAAATTTTATAATAACAATAAATAATATTTGTGATAATATTTTTTTACAATTTCGATTTTTTTGTTTACATTAAATTTAATATTTTATTTATCTTTCAATTTTTAATATTATTGTTATTAATTATTACCATATATTATACCTAAAACACATCAATAAATACTACAAATATAAATTATTTAATTATTAATTGAGAAATTTCGATTTATAAATTAATTTCTAAATTTTCACAATTTAAATTTTCGAATTTCGCATTTTTAATTTATTTATTTACTTTTGAACATTACATTTCATTATTCCCACAATGTATTTGAATAATATTACATATTATCCAAAATTGAAAACTACCAAAAACTAAAAATTAGTTTTCGAAATTATTTTTTTTTACAAGTAAATTTACAATTCTTATCACTTATTATAATATACTACCCATCCTTATCCCCTGTGGCAACAACAACCCACTAAATTTTTTTTTACATTTTTAATTTTATAATAAAAATTTAAATTTCTTTTTTAAAATATAAATTTCGAATTTCAAATTTAAAATTTTAATATAATTCAATATAGTTAGTATTCTATACAAATTATTTACACAACATTTTTAAATTACTACCCACCCTTATCCCCTATAATACCAATAACCCGCTCCTAGAATTTTTACTATTACTTTTTTTTTTAATACATTTTAGACACATATTAATACTAGTAGACATTTTTTAATATTTTTTAAAACATAATACATACTTTAAAACACTTATATAACACATTCTATTATTTTGTCTATACTATATACAACGATATTTTACTAAACGATATTCTGTTCGACGATATTTTATTTTGACGATATTTTTGTTATTCTTAAAAAACGATATTTATTACAACGATATTTACTACTACGATATTTTTACTAGTCGATATTCTTACCTCGATATTTCTGCTAGTCGATATTATCCCGTCGATATTCATGCTTTATACCTATCTTAATATCTATCAGGTTTTCTTAAATTATCCCTATTTCTAAGGTTATACCTTTTTTAAGAGTGCTCCTTTTGAGGAGATCTATCTCTGGATTGAGAACGCTTCTCTTTAGGAAGTGACTGTCTACTATTTTCCCATTTCTTTTTAGTTGTAGTGAGATTGTTTTTGATAAAAACTTTTTCAGGATTTTCTGTTAGTTCAGGCTTTACTGGTTTCCCTCCCAAACTGTCTCTACCTAGTTCTTCAAAGTATTTTTCTATTATCTTGGCAAGTTCATGCGTTTGCTCAGTTACATCAAGTTCTTTTACTTTTTTGCGGATTGCCACGGATGCTGCTTCACCTTTAATGTTAGCTAATAATATAGCTGAGACCTGTTTGAAATCTTTCAGTAATTTCATACCAAGATTCAAGGCAGATTCTGGTCTGTATTCATTTTGAATCTATTTCAGAACGTCAGGTATTGCCGCCATAGACAGAACACCATGTGTTTTTGTGTAGATTGAAGCAAAGACTGTACCCCAAGTGTAACAGTCCTCCACGTGTGGTGCTATCCCCATTGGTAAACAGATTGTTATGTTAAAATCCTGTGTTTCTCATGAGGTGTACTATCCGGAAATACTGCCTCTATTTGAGTAATTTTTTGAGCTAACCAGAATGGAATTTGTTCCTTTTTTGCGGGCAATTTACCAGTGACTGATTGTATAGTCTGTGGTGTAATTTTGTTTGTGTTCCCTTGATGAGGGGTGTGCTTTGGAATTCTTATAGCAGGTTGGACTGTTAAAGTCCGCATGACATATTGTACCAATTGTCTATGTATTTTGATTAATTGTTTTAGTTGAGCTAACAATTTGGGACCTGTCATTTGTTTTTTGGCAGGATGTGGTGAATAGCTAGCTAGTACCGGCCATGTTGCTCCTGGTCTACCTAGTGGACCGAGCCTAGTAATGTGATTTTGATGTTGTAGGGCGCCTTTAAACCAGAGCTAATGCTCTTGGTAAGTTAGTGGAATCTCAATGTCCTCGAAAGGAGCGTATTCCTCTGGAGGTTCCTCCATCTTGTGGAAGTAAAACACATTTGTTGTTGGATTTGCTTGTGGAAAGATAATCCATGAATAGAATACCTCTGTCTGCCGATATTCATGTGCCTCTATGACAAATATGACTCTACCTCCTCTTGCTGATAGGCCATTTTCTATGAGCTTTATAGCTATGGTTTTCCTTACATTTTCCGGGATGTTTATGGCATCCACGTCGTCTTTATTAAACACTGTGGTATCAAAACCTGGTCGGGCTGCAGTTCCTGCAGCTCCACCGTTCTCGGAGTCGCTATTCGACATTTTGTTGAAAGTCTTGCAGAGCAAGTTTCAAGGAAATAAAGAAAAGGTGCACAATATTTTGGAACACTGTATCCTTCAACATTAAACAAAACCAAAAACTAATACATAGGATTTTTTCCTCCTACTTAGTTCTTAGTTATGGCAGATATGTTATTTTTTAACCCACTCCAGACGTCTATTGGAGTTTTTACGGGATAGAGGGGTCTCTGTGAAAAGCACAACTGAGTAACTCTAGTATCTAGCGTTAAATTAGTGCCTTACCAAATGTTGGGTGCCATGTAGTTTAGTTCCTACATTCCCAACAGGCTCTGCGCATTGGAATAATATATCCTATAGATCAGACGTAGGACTGAGGTCGACTAGGTCTCTATCGAATATATTGAACATAATTGTGAGTGCCAGCTAGCTCAGAGGTCACTAGAAACTTTCTCGAATAAACAAGAAGGGATTAGTTTCTGACAACCGCATAAACATGACAACTTTGTTTCCCCAAGATAAAACTGATCTTCAGAGTCATGGAAACAACAGATAGATATTTCACTCAGTCAATCGTGCATTCTTCGTTTCACCAGAGGTACAGAGAAATAGATAGACAGGCGTTTTCAATAAAAGGACTTATTGCACAGTCTTCTTTCTCAAGCATAAGAAATGAACTGCTACAATTGTAAGACTGGTTGTAAAATATAATGCATACAGCAAAAAGAGTAGAATAAAATAATACTGTAAGAGCATTGTATGGTTCCTAAACCATAGTTAAATACATACATAAATAACAGAGGCTAAAAGTACTCAACTGGTGCTTCTAAGATATGCCTACCCCAATGTACCTAACCTAAGCTCAGTATGACGGAAGAAGTAAGTGAGGTGTAGCATAAATGTAGTATTCTTTTGCCAAGAATCTGTCCAAGATATCTCTTAGGGTCTAATCAGCTCCGTACCTTGATTTGGAATGAAGAAGGTCAGGCTCAGGACTCGATTTTCCAACAACCCCCAAGGGTAGCTTGGAAACACAGGAGCTGGATTTCTCGGCAGGAGAAAAGACAGCGTCTCTCTTAGTGCATCTGCTGGAGGGTCAGCTTCCTTCTGCACTTGCAATAGCAGGGCGCGTTGGGCATGTAGATAGCCGAACTGCTCAAAACCACTGTGTGTTTGCTATGGCAAGTGTGGGCATTTTTATACCTTGAAGGTACCGAGTTTGACGTAAAGGTGGACATAATAACATCATCAAAGAGTCTCAGGTCTAGATGTAGGTAATTTTATTTTACCACTTCTTAAATACCGAATTTTACCGATTCGGTATTTAAGAAGTGGTAAAATAGAGGGGGCGGGATGTAGGTATTACAGAATCGGTAAATACCGAATCGTTAAGATTCGGTATTTACCGATTTTGTAAATATAGATTCGGTAATGCCCATTGATTCCTATGGGCATTGAAGCCCATAGGAATCAATGGGCATTACCGAATCGGTATTTACCGATTCGGTAAATACCGATTCCAGCAAGGGTGCAGGGGGTGTCACTTTGACACCCTCTAGCACCCCAAATACAGGCATGTGTGCCATGTGGCACACAGACATGCCCTAAGGGCATGTCTGTCTGTCATATGGCATAGGTGTGCATGCACACATGTGCATGCACACCTGGATTCGGTATTTTACCACCCAATTGGATTGGGTAGTAAAAAACCGAATCTGAAAGGCCTGTGGTACTCTCAGTCGTGTCACCTACATATGGATTTACCGATTTGGCATTTTACAGAATCGGTATATTTGCCGAATCAGTAAAATTACCGATTCTTAAAATCACATGCCCCTACATCTGAAAACCCTAATAACGGTCGGAAACGGCTGAAATCGGCCGTTTCCGACCGATATTAGGGCTCCTACATCTGGCCCTCAGTTCTTTGAAAACTCAATGAGTTCTTGGACAAGTCAGTTTTCGAGCAAGGGGATGTCCTTAGCTGCTGAAGCAGAGTTTTCCAAGAAATCGTTTGTAGATTTTCGGAACTAGTGGAAGTAGCCCTGCATGAGCTATGTCTAAATACGGTTATGATTCTTATGCCTATATAAGGATATGGTGATTTATACCTATATAAGGGCATGAATTGGGAAAATTACAATAGGGTCCTAAAATGTTATACAACACTCTGGTCATCCTGACTTTTTGCACATCTCTTGTGGCTTATTTCCTCCCTGGGACCCCACTCTCTTATATGGGGAGGTGACTTTAATACAGCTCTAGTGCAGACACTTGACCTGCCTGGCGGCACGCGCATTCAGACGGCTACAAGAGAGCCCCTGTGTTTTGGGCTCACAGGACTCATGCTCTCGTCTTGATTTGTGGTTCATCACGTGTGACATATCCTCCTGGATCACTTCAGTGGATCACATGGCCCGCATCTTCACTGACCATACCCCTGTACGTCTGAGCCTGCGTTTTCTGCTCGCACAGCCCCCAATGTTCGCTTAGTATTTGCCCCCCAATGTCCTTTGGGATGCTACTTTCCGCAAATAGATTCGCTGTGCCATAACCACCTATTTTGAACGCAACGTTGGGTTGGTAGAGTCGCCCTAAACTCTTTGGGAGGGTTTTAAGGCTGTCATCTGGGGTGAGTGTATTGCCAGGCAGTCTGGGGTGCTCAGATCTATCCTGGGCACTCTCGACCGTTTGGAGCATGAGATTAAAACTCTGGATCTTCAGCAGTCTTGAGACCCCTTCCCCACCACACTCATGCTGATCAGAACTAAGCTTTCTGAATTTCATGAGCAGGCTGATAGGGTGATTGCATTTTTGGGTAGGGAGGCCCGTGCCCAATGCTACGGCATGGGAGAGCAGCCTGGGAATCCTCTCACGAACCTCCTCAGACAACCACATACTTCCTTTTACATCACAGCACTCAGCAACTAATCCGCTGGCAGAACTACCCCCTTCTGAAATCACTGCCAACATCTCCACTTTCTACTCCCAGCTATACTCTGCTGGTGAGGCAGGACCCCTGGAGGTTATGGATCAATACTTTGATACCATTGAACTTCTCTGGCTCAGCAACTGTCACCGGGAATATCGTGACGAGCCGTTTACTCAGGAGTCCAAACTTTGTCCGTAAAATGCAGTTATTACATACACAACCTACAGCCTGCATGAGGGTGAATGGGCAGGTAACCCATCCTTTTGTCATCTTGAGGGATACCAGGCCATGGACCCACTTGCTGCATGCCTGCCCCAGCATCACACTCCACAGGCATTGGCTTTTAGGTACACGCCCTTGTTACATCCATGTACATGGATGATGTTACCTTGTATGTCTGTGATCCGAAGAAAATCCTGCTCCCATGACTAATGAGGTTCTGCGATTTTGGATTTCGTCCCGTATCTAGCCGCCATTTTGTGTCCTGTCACTATTTTGTGTTGCCCTCACTCAGGCGGCACGGCGAACGCGAAGATTCTGCTTTTCCAGTTGCTACGTGTCCTTAGTTAAAAAGTAACTCTATTGTTCTTGTTCATGAAACCCGATGTCAGGGTCTGGCTGAGTTTGTTAATCCATGTCTGGTTCGATTGATCCCTGTCTCAGCCGACTATTTGCCCTCTCCTATTCTTCCCTTATACTATCTTATCCGACTGGGCTTCGCTATTCTCTCCTTGTATGCTCCTATTACACAACTATCCTTTTAGACACACTAGCATGTCCTGCCACCTGCGAAAGGGGATTGTGAACACCATTACTGATTAATTTGTTGGGAGGGGTGACACACGGGGTCTGAGAAAGAGGCTTATACTGGGATACCTGATAACTTGTTTTCCAACTCTACCTATTGGTTCGTTTTGTGTGTGCGGGGAGTGGGATATCGTAAATGTGTTTTGTATAAGAGATTGTACGCCACGGATTGAAGTGGCAGTCTCCTCAGAACTTACACTCTGCATGTACTTCTAGAAAAACTGTGCTTAGCTGCAGCTAATAAATCTGTCTTCCACGCTCAACAGAGTGTCTTGTGTCTCTGTTAGTAACAAGGCAGGTGAGCCTGGGGATTAAGGCGTGCCCTGCGCCACCCAGCCCATAAGGCCCTGTTCTCCAACTGGCGCCCAACGTGGGGCGGTTTCAGTGGTAGCGGTTCAGCCCGAGGGTCGTGAGTAGCCCCGCAAGAAAATTCCGGAGGATTCGCGAGCCACACCAAGCGACCCCTGTATGTCGAAGTGGACCGAAGGTCTTTTACAGCGCGGCTACTCCTTTTCGAAGGCTGCTGATGACTGCTGCCCTGACTACCGCCCTGCCTTGGACCCTCTGGTGATGAATGGTATCGCGAGACGTTAGACGGACCCCCATTGGCGTGAGAAGACCATCTAGTTAAGTATTCGTGGGTAGCACCCACTTCTTTTTTTGGTTTTTGTTATTCACCTGTTGCAATAGTCGAAGCCGAGGGGTGAGTACTTTTGTACTGTGTTCTTTGCTTTCACTCCTCGAAGTTAGTGAACGGATCAGTGTGCTTGAAATGCCTGGTCTGAGCGGACTTAGGAAACTCTGTTGTTTTTGCTGTTGTAGGGATTCCCGGCTTGAGGAATCATGTCCGATTCCTCTGGTTGGAACTCCCACTTATGAGCTCTATTCTAAGCATGGTGTTGGTTCTATTGCTTTTAAAGATGCATGGATTCGATACACAAAGAAAAATGGTGTCTTACGGTGGCCACAAAATGGTAGCTTTGAGCCTGACATATTAGATAATTTGGAGTCGATTCTGTTTAAAAGAAAAGCCCGGCCGGCAATGTTTGACTCTTTCCGCCTTTGGCGTAAGAAAGCCAAACAGAGAGAAATTAAGCAAGCAAAACGAGATAGGAAAATTAAAGATATGATGATTAAGCAGGCTGCCCAGCAATTTAAAGACGATGACCTGATCGAGCGATTGAGGTCTCGGATAGGCAGCATCGGATGGCAATAGATAGGTGCTATCCTGTGTTACCCCCACAACGTAAAGATCTTGAAGAAGATCCTTTAATGTCACATTTACTGAAATTGCCTCCACCTTATGCGCCAGGCACTAATGCACCAGTGTTGTTGCCACCCGCGCAGCAACCTGTTCTTCAGCCTGGAGCTCCGGCTCCTGCACCCTTGGCTCTTCCGATGATACCACCAGCACCTCTTTTGCCACAATATTCTGTACCTCAGTCTCCTTTGGCTTTTGTATCTCTTGGAACAGGTAGCCCTTCTCTGCCTTTGCTTAATACTTCGTCTCCATTTTTACTCCCCACTTCTTCTCCGATGCGTAATAGGTTAGTTGATACTGTTTCTGGTCTTTTCTCACCTCTCTTTGGTTTGTTTAATAGGACTCCTGCTTTTTCTCAAAGAAAATCTCGTAGTCAACTCCCAGATTCTGAGGAACGGGTTGTGTTTGACTCCCTTGCTCATAGATGGATGATGAATGGTCCATTATATAGTATACCCGATATTTTGAGTACCTTTCTTCAATGGAATGCGCCTATGCAAAGATACGTTTTTAATGTTATGTGTGATGCGCTCATTAAAGGATGGGAGGATATGGAGTTGGACCTAACTCCTCAGGGTTTGTTGGAGATACAGGATAAGTTTGATAAGGGACTTATAGTGGGTTCTGATGTTCAGGACGCCATACAGACACTTGTTACTTTTAGGACCTTGTATTCTTCCCGGAATATTCCCGAACCTGATCCTGCAGTTAGACAGAAATTGAAGAATTATCCTATGAGAGAAGTTCCTCCAGTTTGGAGGGAAGCGGTTCCCTAAGCAGGTAATGTTCCACCTGTCCCTACTCATTTTCAGCATGTATGGGTACATGTTCCTTGGAAGAGAGCTGAATTTTTAGCACTTAAGCAGTCTTTGCCAGACCCTCGTAAAAATCCTGCTGGTTATTATAAAGAGTTGTCCCAGACTGTTGATGCATGTCTTATGAATCTGGCCGATATTGATATGCTGATGGGAAATGTGGTTCCACAAGCATTATGGGCTCAGACTCGTAGAGAGGATCACGACCAAGCTTTAGGTGGTACTTGGAATGATATAGTTGCCTCGGATGCAGCACAAGTGGGTGGTGCTAAGCCAGATGATTTGATTACACAGTTGCCTGGAAGAATTATAACTTTAATGAAGACAATGATGCCTGCCTTACACGTCAACTGGGATAAGTTGGCTGCGTGCAAGCAGAAGAAGGATGAGAGTGTTTCCGATTTCTTTACTCGGTTCGAAGAGACGTTTATTGACCATAGTGGTCAGGACTTGAGTACTGAAGGGGGATAGCGATGATTTATGGATAAATTTGTTTTCAATCTGCTTCCTGAATTGTCTCATAAACTAAAGGATTCGGAAAGTTCTTGGGCTGTTTCTTCATCTGCTCAAATATTGGCTACTGCTCAATATTATAAGAATAGGGACAAGGAGGAAAAAGATAAAGCTGAGAAGAAGACTAAGGATTTAAAAACGAAAGTTCTTCTTCAACAGGCTTATCCTCCCCGTTCCGGTCAGCGTCAGTTCCAGCAACCTATTCAGTCTCAAAGGTTTCTGCAGAAAAATTGGCCTTTTGTTCCGCGACCTTTCCTGGGTCCTAATCAGTGCGCCTATTGTGAAGAGGAAGGCCATTTTGAGAATAGCTGTCTGGTTTTATTGCAGCGTAATGGTGGATTTCAAGGGCCTCGAGCCCGTGGTGGTTTTCAATCAGCACCTAGAGGTAGAGGGAGAGGTGCGTTGCCTCAAGGACAGTGTTCCTTTCCTCCTCAGAACTCGTCAAAATATTTTGATCAGCAGAATACTCAGTCTGCGCAATATTACAATGATGATTATTGTGTTGAAGGTGAGGTTCAGGATTTTCATTCTAGTTAGGACAGCCATGGACAAAGAAAGGGGGTCGTATCAGTTCCAGTGGATCAAAATGGGCCTTATGTTGAGGTAGTTGCTTTGGGTGTTGCAGAGCCATTTCATTTGGATAATGGTGCAATGAGAAGTTCTATGATTCATTCAAAACTCCCTGGGGCACCTTTGTCTGGCTTAACAAACATTTCTGTAGGATTTCTGGCACCCCAGTTGCTAACCCAGTTTCTTGTCCTTTGCCTCTTTCAATTGGTCCTTACAATCTGGAAGCTCCACTTATTTTAACGACTGGTTGCGGAGAGAATTTGTTGGGTTTAGATCTGTTGAAACTTCTACATGCAAAGCTGTACTGTTCCCCCTCTGGTGTGCATCTTACTTTGGGTAAGAAATTGGTTTCTCCCATATATCTGTCGAAGGATAGTTTTCCACCCTAGTTGCAGTCTCTTCCTCCTACGCTTTGGGCTACAGGTCCGAACGATGTTGGTTTGTTACAGATTCCTTTTTATGTGGTAACTATTAAGCCTAATGTTAAACTGCCACGTATTCCACAATACAAGGTCTCTAACGATGGTGAGTGAGCCTTGATGGCTATTATCTATGATCTGGTTCAGAAGGGCGTGGTTGAGGAAACTAGAGGTAATGTTTGCAACAGCCCTGTTCTCCCTGTTCTTAAATGTAGCGATCCCTCTCAACCACCTGTATATCGTTTTGTGATTGATCTTCGGGAGGTCAACAAGATTGTTGTCCCCCAGTTTCCTGTTGTTCCAGATATTACTGCTTTGCTTACTATGATACCCGCCTCAGCGGCATGGTTTTCTGTTATCAATCTGAAGAATGCTTTCTTTAGTATTCCCATTGCTGAGAAAAGCAGAGATATTTTTGGCTTCTCTCTTGGAGGCCGAAGCTTCCGATTCAAGCGTGCTCCTCAAGGTTATTGTGAAAGTCCCTCTATCCACAGTCAAGCTTTGAAATCTCAGCTTGATGTGTTTACTTTGCCTTCAGGAGCTACTTTGATCCAATACGTTGACGATTTGCTGATTGCTGCTGACTCAAAGGATGTTTGTAAGGATGTGACTTTTTTTTGTTGCGTCATTTGTCTGATTTACATCATAAAGTGTCCCCTTCTAAGTTGCATTATTGTCGCCAAGAGGTTACCTACTTAGGTCATCTCTTGTCGAAGGAGGGAAGACAATTGACCCCAGAACGAATTCAAGCGATTGCACAAATGTCTGAGCCAACCACACAGAGGGAGGTACGTGCCTTTCTGGGCATTATCTCATATTGTAGGCAATGGATTCCGAATTTTTCTTTGTTAGCTAAACCCTTGCTGGCGCTTACGTTGAAAGATACGCCACAACCTCTCCCTTGGACTGATGAATGCCAAAAGAGTTTCTCTGATTTACGTAATGCCTTGTGTTCTGCACCTGTGCTAGGTACTCCGGATTACAGGAAGCCTTTTACACTCTACGTTCATGAAAGAGAAGATTGTGCATTGTCAGTTTTAACACAACAATTTGGAGACAAATAACGGCCATGTGCCTATTTTTCGGCTACTTTGGATCCAGTAGCCAAGGCATTGCCTAGTTGTCTCAGAGCTACAGCAGCGGCAGCAATTTCTATTTGTCAGTCTGCTGGATTGGTATTGGACAACACCCTTGTTGTTATGGTACCACATACAATAGATACTCTTTTGAACACAACTAAGACACAACACTTGACGAGTGCTCACTTGTCTGGATATGAGCTAACGCTTTTGGCTAGTCATATACATATTAAGCGGTGCAATACTCTGAACCCAGTGACATTGTTGCCCATACCAGATGAGAAAGGCATTCAGGAACAGCATGATTGTTTTCTCCGAACAGAGGAGGAGACGAAAGGCAGAATAGATCTGAAAGATACACCACTTGTGGATCCGGATGTGATCCTATGGGTAAATGGATCTTGTTTCAAGCTTCCGAATGGAGAGACAACTGCAGCGTATGCTGTCACTACTTTGCATACTGTAGTGGAGACAGCACGGATTGCACAGAATTCAGCCTAAGCAGCTGAGTTAATTGCTTTACCAAGAGCGTGTGTTTTGGTGAAAGGAAGGAGAGTAAACATCTACACCAATAGCCAATATGCTTTTGGTGTAGCTCATAGTTTTGGTCGCTTGTGGAAGGAAAGAGGATTCTTTACTTCACATGGGACTAAAAAACAGCATGGTCAGTTGGTGACTGATCTTCTTGATTCACTTGCTTTGCCTAAACAAATAGCAATAATCAAGTGTAGCGCTCACAAAAAGATTATTTATGATGTGGGTCGTGGGAATGCTTTTGCAGATGAGGTAGCGAAAGAGACAGCAAGAGATGTTACGAGTCGAATGTATGTTGCGGGCCCTGCGAGGTGGATCAGAGAAGGGAGAATGTGCGAGGACACAATAGAAAGTGTGATAATGATTCAAGAAGAGGCTACTGAGAAAGAGTTGAGTAAGTGGAAAGAAAGCATGGGAATGTTGGACATGACTGGGTGTTGTACGGAGTTGTCAGAGCATCAACGATGGCTGTTACCAGATGCCTATGTACTACCTGTAGTTACTATGGCACATGGTCCAGCCCATATTAGTGTGAAGGGCATTTGTAAAGTTTTGGCCCCAGTATGGCAGAATGAGGGAATTCCGAAATGTGCAGAAAACGTAGTGAAGCACTGCATTGTTTGTCTAATGCATAATCCAGGAAAGGGAACCTCAACTCCAGCAGGTCATTTTGCTCCCCCTACGTATCCTTTCGAAGTATTGCAAATTGATTTCATTCATATGGATCGTTGCAATAACCTCAAATATGTTCTGGTGGTGGTTTGTGCCTTTTCCAGATGGATAGAGGCCTACCCCATAAAGGACAATACTGCCTTATCTACTGCTAAAGTTCTTTTGAAGGAGTTTTTCCCGAGGTTTGTTTTGCCGCGCATTGTCTGGTCCGACAATGGAAGTGAATTCCTGGGCGAGATTATGCAGAAGGTATGTGCAGGTCTCGGTATCAAACAGAAATTTCATGCTGCAAACCACCCTCAGTCAGTGGGATTGGTAAAGTGTTATAATGGTACTCTCAAGCTCAAATTGGCAAAGATTCAGGCGAGCACAGGTCTCGCTTGGCCTGATGCCTTACCATTAGCACTTCTTTCTACAAGAACTACTGCTCATTCCAGTTTAGGTATAAGTCCGTATGAGGTCGTCTTTGGGTGACCAGCAAATGTCTGGGGAGTGCCTCGTCCTAAGAAATACTCCGATATTCCATACCCAATGTTGATTGACTATTTGCATGACCTCACCACTAAATTGCGTGTTCTTCACCAACAGGTTCAAAACGCTTTGCCTGAGGCCTCCGCAGACCCAGATCATTCCATCCAACCTGGCCACTTGGTCTGTGAGAAGAATTTTTAGCGGAAGCGGAATCTGGAACCTCGTTGGGGCCCACCACATCAAGTGCTGTTAACCACGAGGCACGGCAGTGAAGGTTTCTGGGAAAAAGAGCTGGGTCCACGGCGTGCACTGTAAAAAGATACCCCTGACTTTGCCTGTTGACCAATGGGTTTGAGAGGGTATAGCGGACAATGAAAGTGAGACAGTGCCCAGATTTGAACCATTTAGTAGTGCACGCCTGGACCAGACGTACTGTGAGAAAGAAGACGACGATGTGTTACAGGAGGCTGTTCCAACACATCTGCGTTTCAATACTGTGAATCCAGAAACCTTGTTTAAGGACCAGACGATCCCCAATAAGACTCGATATAATTTACGACCAAGAAGGGTCGAGAATAATTGAATTTTTATGATTTTTCTGGTCATACCTTTTTGTTTTGAAAAGACATTTTGTGCATGTATTTTCTTCCACCATCCATCAAGTTGCAGGGTCACGGTATGAGTCTTAAGCTGTGACCTGAGTAGTGACCTAGGTTCCACAGGACTTGCAGTGTCATAGGACGGCTAACAGCCACAGCTAAGTGATCTAGGAAGATTACCGTGAGCAACGCCTTTAGAGTAATGGGTGCGGAAGAGGAAGTTATTGATCAGATGGTAAATATGAAACACCGATTTAAGAAACTGATGGTTAGTCCATGTGGGATAACCTTATGTATTTTCATATGCTTATGTACTCTATTAGCGTGTGGAAGCTGGATTGTTTATGTCTTACAGCCGTTACCTGTTCCTACTTCTGTCCCCGTATCTTTTTCTGCTACTGCCTCCCCCACCGGGTCTATACACTTTCACCACACGAACAGATTAGGAGGTCCAAATATTTCAACAATTCATTTATTCAGTTATTACACCAACATCAGTTAGTAATGAATAGTACTGATTGTTGGGTTTGCGGGATCATGCCTCTTAATGCAGAGAGATGCAAAAACCACAGTTGATGGACAGAATGCAGAACAATGTCATACATTCACCCCAGTACAGAGATCTGGGCCCAAATCCATCGTTTTTTTTGCACTCCACACCACCCCAGTTCAGACATGGCCATATGCAGATCAGTCTGACCCTGTGCCTCATGGGAACAGTCCAGCCCGAACTGCCAAGCCATGCCTTCCCTGGACCGGAAACAAGCTTCCGAGGACCGGTTTCTGGCATTCCAGCCGTCTTCAGTCCAGCTTGCTTGAATCCAGTGGTGTGGAGTGCATGGGACTCACATCTGAGCATACCCATCCCACTCGGGGTGACAAATGCAAAAACCACAGTTGATGGACAGAATGCAGAACAATGTCATAAATTCACCCGAGTACAGAGATCTGGGCCCAAATACATCGGTTTTTTTGCACTCCACACCACCCCAGTTCAGACATGGCCATATGCAAATCAGTCTGACCCTGTGCCTCATGGGAACAGTCCAACCCAAACTGCCAAGCCATGCCTTCCCTGGACTGGAAACAAGCTTCCGAGGACTGATTGACTTGAGTCCCTGGTGTATTGTCTGAGTAATGGCAAAAGGAGGGTCTGCGGTTCTGCGATTTTAGATTTTGTCCCGTATCTAGCCACCATTTTGTGTCCTGTCGCCATTTTGTGTTGCCCTCACTCAGGCGGCACGGGGAACGCGAAGTTTCTGCTTTTCCAGTTGCTACGTGGAGAAGTGTGGCTCAATAGTTAGAGCGGCAGACCCTGATGCAGAGGTCTGCCCGGGACCAGGGTTCAATTCCCCGCCTCGGCGGGTCTTGGGCTCAAAATTCCACGGACCTGATAATTCTCGCCTCGGTGCCTATTCCAATCATGGAGTCCCACTCTGCAACTCTGGGCAATAGCTTGCTTAATCTCCACAACGGCCCCCACAACGCTAAGGATGCCTGGCCTCCACCTTTGGGGTGCCCAGGAGTGGACGCCTCACAGGGAAAGCCAGGATGGGTTCCACAGCGGTATTCGTACAGGCGCCTTGAGACCCTTGCGGGTGAGTAGTGCGCTATACAAGTATCAATTTACATTTACAATTTACATTTACGTGTCCTTTTAGTTAAAAAGTAACTCTATTGTCCTTGTTCATGAAACCCGATGTCAGGGTCTGGCTGAGTTTGTTAATCCATGTCTTGTTCGATTGATCCCTGTCTTAGCCGACTATTTGCCCTCTCCTATTCTTCCCTTATACTTCTTATCCGACTGGCCTTCGCTATTCTCTCCTTGTATGCTCCTATTACACAACTATCCTTTGAGACACACTAGCATGTCCTGCCACCTGCGAGAGTGGATTGTGAACACCATTACTGATTAATTTGTTGGGAAGGGTGAAACACGGGGTCCGAGAAAGAGGCGTATACTAGGATACCTGATAACTTGTTTTCCAACTCTTCCTATTGGTTCGTTTTGTGTGTGCGGGGAGTGTGATATCGTAAATGTGTTTTGTATAAGAGATTGTACGCCACGGATTGAAGTGGCAGTCTCCTCAGAACTTACACTCTGCATGTACTTCTAGGACAACTGTGCCTAGCTGCAGCTAATAAATCTGGCTTCCACGCTCAACGGAGTGTCTCGTGTCTCTGTTAGTAACAAGGCAGGTGAGCCCGGGGATTAAGGCGTGCCCTGCGCCGCCGGGCCCATGAGGCCCGGTTCTCCACTAGGGAGGTTGTGCGCTATGGGTGCCTCTCTGGTATCCAGGTCAACTGGAGCAAATCGATTTGTTTCTCCCTCACGAATGCTACAAAGCCATTCACTCCTGACTATCCCTTTGTTTGGGCGTCTGGTCCTACTTGGTATCTCGGAATCTGGTTGAGCAGGGACGTTGACAGGGCTCTAGAGGTCTATTTTGGCTGGGAGATGTACTGGCTGGAGACTAAGGTCCGTATGTGGCAAAAGCTCCCCTTGTCGTTAGCTGGACGCATTGCCATTGCCAAGATGGTGGTACTCCCGAAATTTCTCTATACGCCCAAGTCTGTTTTCTCCACTTCTGGCAGCATCACACACCATTCAGCCCCACACTTTGGTTGAGGCTGACCTTGCTGCCCCATGGCTGCTTCACACATCACTATTCCTTCCACCTAAGCCTCCCCTTGGTGAGATCAACACGGTTGAATGTTTGTGCTGGGCATGGGACGGGCTGTTTAAATACACCGGCGCTATTTCTCTGCACGCACCCTCCATGAGACTCGTTGATAACCCTGCGTACCCCCCGTTGCAGACTCAACTGGGCCTCAGCACTGTAACAGAACTCTACCCTGACAACACATTCTTGTCCCTCCCCGAAGGTGCGACTCCTCTAGACAAGTTGCTATATTACCAAATTAGGACATGTAGGGAAACTAATCCTGCGTTCCCGCAGGCTCCCACAGCTAACTCTGCCCTTGAGTTTGTTCACTCATCCATTTCCCTACAGAAGTTGGGCACTAGATTAAACGCCCTCACCTTGGCCACCTCCCTTAACAGCACAGAGCGCGCCCGCGCAACATGTAGTGAGGACTCAGGCAGAGACCTCTCTCCTGAACGGTGGCTTTACTGCTGCAATCAGACTAAGTGCCTCTCTCCAAATTACCATCTGGGACTCATCCATGTAAAATATTTACATAGGCTCTATCACACCCCTGTATCCCTGCACAAGATGGGATTGACTAGCTATGATAGATGTGTGCGCTGTGCGGCTCCAGGCACGGAATTTGCGCATCTGACCAGGGTGTGTCCCAGGGAGGCACTGTTCTGGCAGGGGGTGTGATCCATCACACTTGAGCGTATCGCCAGGACCTGTTGTTGTGCCTCCTGGGTTACGTTAAGCACATCTCTGATGCCAACCGTAAGCTGATTGTAATGCTGCTGGTGCTTGCCCAACGTAGGGTTGCCATGCACTGGGGTCGTATAATGGCTCCCATGGTTATAAATTGGTTGGATGATGCAACCCACTGTCAGACACAACTGGACGAATTTTGGGATCTGATGCCTGCACCTAGCAGGCCCCCTGACATTTGTGCCCCCCTTGTTTCGGACCTCCAGCGCATGGCCGCCCCAGATGACTCTGCACCGTCTTCCACTATTGCTGATGCACAAAACTCCCAGATTATTAATGCTGATTCCATCTCCCCCACTATGCCAGACTATTTGCGCCTTGATTATTATACAATAAATGTTGGACTGTATTTGTGTGTATCTTTGCCCTCATTTCTCTGTTAATTGTAATCATATTGGAAAGTATTACCAATGCTTTACTGCTGTGATGTCACTCTGTAAAGTGCTTCGTGTTCCTTTGTTTAATAAAGGTTTTTGACAAATAAAATAAAAACACGAAAAACAAAGCAGGTTTAGTCATTCTTCTTTTGTCCCGGTGTCCGTTCAAATTAATGGGCGCAAATGTAAAGACTTTTTAACCATACTGATGCCTTTCCTAAATTTATATTGAACTTTTGTGAAGTCATTGGTCTCCTCTGCCCTAATTTCCCGTCTGCGGAGTACAAAGTGCCCTGCAACCTTCACCACAGAATCCGAGAGAGATATCAGACTGTAACATTTTGAATTGTCTCTATTATATTTTTTTTAAGTGGGATAAATATCAATTGCACTAAGAGGAGCAGACTTGGCCTTTGAATTAAGAATATTTGTCAGCAAAGGTGCCCAAAGCTCCATATTATATTCTAATAAATGGAGTTCAACTCCATTAGGGCCAGGTGCTTTTTCACTATGGCTTCTTTTTAGTGCTAGGCAGAACTCTTGATACTCAAAGGTTAACAGCTGATTTGTGGTTACTCAGTTGGAGGGGTTGGGATTTGTGATAGCCAATTCTAAATTAGACTTCGAGTAGATACTTTCAAGGTGCTTAAACCAACTATTAGTAGTGATATTAACCTCTATTGTGGTCACTGAAACCTCCTTAACGTAGGACAAATGAATGACCTTTCAAAAGACTGCAGTATACTACTAGCAACTACTAATGAGCATACCCAGGCATCTTTTCTGATAGAGGCCCTCTGGGCTTCAATGCTCGTGTGTACTCAAGTCTACATCGACGCACTTCTTCTAGATGCTTAGGAGACCTTGCAAGAGCCAATCGTTTGTATTCATTAGAAGCATGCACAGTCAAAGCAGCCTATCTGTACTGACATTAGCTTCATACCTGAGTTGACAATAGCATCAAGTGCACTCCAAATCTCTTTCTTATCTAATTCTGGTGTTACACATGTCATAAAATCCCAATAGGTCAACGAAATGAAATACTTTAATGAAAACACATTATTTATGCCACCCCATCAAATCCAACAGCAAATTTAAAGTTACAGTACTACAGTCACTAGTGTAGTTTGTATAAATATTAAAATCGTAGGCATTGGTGCACAAATTATTAGTCAAATAAATAAATTCTATTGTCCTGGAAGATCGTCCCTTAAAATACTCTGGTGGAAGTGACACAGAGCAAGGCAAAAGGCAAACATCAAGTGCAAACATAAAATTAAATGTAGCAATCACGTTTTTACAGCTGCCACATGGCCATCACATATAAAATGTAATTGATCCTCCCATAGAATTATTTTAGACAACATACCTGCTTTGGTGGCAAGTTGCGTAGATGGGTGTTAACATTTCCTGCCCAGATTATACCACACACTATATCTTTATCAGATAAAAGGTCCCCAAGGATATCTCTAAATATTTAATAACAGCAGCACTATGTGAGCTAAATATATTATTATAATAACTTTATTACCACCTAATGAGGTCCCTCAATTGGTGTCAACCCCAGAAATTGATAATAAAGGGAGTTCAGGTCTGACCAAGGGGTTTTCCTCGACAAAAGTGGTGGATGCTAATATGGCAAGGCCGCCCTTAGCTCTTCCTGCATTAGACGGAAGTCCAGATGAGTTAAAGTCAAATATCCATCTACATGGAAAGTATCTTGAGCGCAAGTCTCCTGAAAGCATAGCAGGTTGAAGTTTCTTATAAAGGACATCCAATCCTGGTTATCTGTTATAGTATGTATCCCCACCACATTCCAGGAATCTAAGCTGATCTGGTGATATTCATTATGGTCGCCCCCAATAGGAATAACATT
The DNA here is from genome assembly GCF_964263255.1 of Lissotriton vulgaris. Lineage (NCBI taxonomy): Eukaryota > Metazoa > Chordata > Amphibia > Caudata > Salamandridae > Lissotriton > Lissotriton vulgaris. The sequence continues at coordinate 1,386,596,879 of NC_141693.1, read as the reverse complement.
CACCTCTTGCCCAATAATCAAAGATGGTATTGTGATAATGAATGTAGAAAATAAATAAGGCCTAATCATGTCAATGCAAGCATCAGCAGAACAACATGTGGAAATGTATTTGTAAAGGAAAAATACAGGTCTAAACTGTCTTCAATGGCACACTAAAGAGCACAAATGGAGTCGGGCCTGGGGCGAGGGAAGTAGACACAAGGTTTAGTAGAATAGAGAAATACAATTAGTTAACACAACAGAATGGAAGGTTGCAGTGCACACCACAGTCATGCAGTGCAACAGCACATCTCTGGGAAAATATGTAGATAGGAGTTGCAGAACAGTAGACGTGTAGGGAGTAGGGCATTGCCAGGCTTCAAAGTCCGAGATAAGCCAAGGACACCGGTAGTGCAGTGGTGGTGTGAAAATGATTAAATAGCACATGCACTTGAATCACATTCATAAAGATGTGGTTAGATGTTTTTGCAGAAACTATTGCTTTTGCTGAAATGTTAAAAGATAACGATGTGTTTGAACAAATGCTTGATTTTATATGTTAGTAATGTATGACATATTTTTTGTGGGCGCTAGAGGGCGCCGAGCAAGATGGCCGCACGTATGTGAGGCTCTGCTGCGACCGTTGAAAATCTGCATTAATATCCTGCATATTCCAGCTTTCCAGTGCCTTGGCTCGATGGCAAATGATAGCGAAGGAGACTGAGCAAAAGGAAAGGCGCTTTCCCTGAACCGGGACGACTGTGTGAGCCGCTTTCTGTGGGGCGGTGTTTGGTGCCGGAGCGGAGGACGGACTGGAGCGGCCCTGATATCGGCACCCGGCGGAAGCCTGCAGGCCTGACGACTTCTTCCCTGCTCGTCGTCCCTCCCAGCGGTGAAGGGCAGCCCGCGCTGCAGGCGGCGAGGACATCGGGATCGAGCAGAGACAGCCTGTGGGCTGGGCGGATTGGACCCTGACCCTGCTGGTCGCGGTGAGTGGGGCGGGGAACTAGGTGAGCCTGGGGCTGCGGAGGCGGCGCTGGGCCGCACTGGGCCGCGCCGCGCGAGCTGTGGCTGGTGGGGACGGGGGGGACAAGTGCGCAGCGCTGTGCAGGAGCTGGGCACCGCTGCTTCTAACGGGCTTACCGCTCACTACGGCAGACATTGGGGAAAGTGGCCTGGCGCTGGCACTACCCTCTGGGTGGTTGATGCTGCCTTTCTGCACGTGGAACGGACCGCGGAGGTGACGGGCGGTGGTCTGGTGGTGTACTGCTCCCACGCGCCTTGGGCACTGCTGGTGATTGCGCCGAGAATGACATTGGCAGCGCTTGACCCACAGACTGTGGAGCCTGGGCTGAGCCGCGGAAATAAAGGGAGCCATGGGCAGGCCGGAAAGAAACCAGCCGAAAATTACATTTGAAACGAGGAAGACTGCACTATTTTCCTCACACAGGCCTACAGACTCGGACCCGGCTGGAGCGGTTGGGGGCACCCCAAACCTAGAGGCCACATTGGTAGCAATGCAAAAGATGCTATAGTCCATTGAAGGCACCATGGAGGCGGTTAATCACAGGTTGGACCATATGGCGTCGCAATTCGACCGCCAAAATGAACGAATGGGGGAAGTGGAGCAGAGGGTGTCCGCCACGGAAGATGGATTGACCACGGTGACGGCCAAGGTATTTAACATGGAGAGAGTCTTGTCGGTGATACAGGCGAAGAATGAGGAATTGGAAGGGAGATCGAGGCGCAATAATATACGCATCACGGGCCTGCCGGAATCCACGAATGTAGGTCGAATGGAGGACTTCATGGAGCGCATGCTGGTGGACATCTTTGGTTCCGACCAACTGTCACGAGTCTTCATCGTGGAGCGGGCTCATCGTTCTCTGGCGAAACGGCCGGTGCCTGGGGCCCAACCGCGTCCTATCATCGCCCGCATTCTCAACTATCGCGACAGGGATGTCATATTGCGTCTTGCGAGAGAGAAGGGCACCTTTGAATATCAAGGGAACAGACTTGAATTTTATCCTGATTTCACCGTGGCAGTGCAAATGGCACGCAAGGAATTCACGGCGGTGAAGCAGCTACTTCGCGCCGAAAACATTCCGTACGCCATGTTGTATCCGGTGCGTCTTCGTATTGGCCTCCCGGCAGACAACAAGACCTTTGCCTCCCCTAAATCGGCCATGGATTACGCAAAGAAACAAAAAAACGCAAGAGGGACTGGAATGTGCGACAGGATGAAGAGGAGGTCCTGCAGGATGAGGTGGCTTAGGGACTTCATTTCTGGCTGCTATCCAATTGGAGATATCCGAGCGCTGTGGAGTGGGCTACCGCCCGGATTCAAACTGCTTCTCTCACCGATTACACTCCTTCCCTTGCAATATGTGGAGCAACATTTGATTCATGGCACTGACCACCTGCGGGAACTGGATTTTACTGTGTGACTACCGCTCGAACATTGATTTTCCTGCAGGTGTATTTCCTAGTCCTTGGATCCTGCGGGCTATGAGTATCTCTGAGGGCCTACACGGTAACGTTCGAGGCGCGGACATGCGCCATTGCAATGAACTGTTTGACCATGATATACTCTATGTACACTGGGAGGTGTCTTGAGGCGCAACAGGATTGTTGGTGTATCTGAAGTTATATATTGGGTGCCTTTTCCTGCTCTGATTCTTATTACTGGGAAGCCGGGGCTGGGGGAGTTGGGATGCTCTATTGATCAGCACGGTCTGCATTCTCGTTGGTTTTCTGGCGGGAGTTGTGTGCCACTGCGCCCCCTCGTATGGGAGAACCCCACACTCTTTCATGTGCACTGTTGGGATTGTTGGGGGGGGATGGGGGACAGCTTTGGCAGGTTGGGGATGCTGAAGTGGGAGGCGGGGGGACATAGGGTTTCTGGAGTTCTAGGGGAGGGTTGTTGGGGTTCCTGATCTATGGTGGGAGGTTTGTACAGAGGTTGCAGCACTGCTGGTTGATGCACTGTTTGAATTACGGGGTGCTACTGCATAACATTTGGTCAATAATGTGTTGTATGAAATGTGCCTTTGGCAGCCCTTTGGGTTGGTACTATGGTTTTTGGGACATATTTCAACATTGGATGCATGGATAGGGGAGGTAAACTTACCTGTGTTACTTGGAATGTCAGAGGGTTGAATCGCCCACAAAAAACTAGACAAATGTTGGCGTTCCTGAACAGGCATGGCGCTCAAGTGGTGTTTCTTCAGGAAACGCATCTTAGTGGAAGGGCAGCAGACATTGTGGGTTAGCAATGGGCGGGTGTTAGACTGGCGACCACTTATTCATCCTATGCACGAGGTGTGATGATCCTGATAAAAAAAAATGTGCCGTTTGTTATTCAGCACCAAGAGATTGACGAGGATGGTCGGTATATTATAGCACATGGTAACCTATGCGGTACTCTGGTGACCCTTCTTAATGTATATGGTCCTAATGTTGATGATCCTGACTTCTATGTTACGCTTTGGAACAAAATTTACATGCTGCCTCCCTCAGCGGTAATATGTGGTGGGGATTTGAATGTTGCTCTAGATGGGAAAATGGACAGAAAACAAGATAGGCCTGGTGTGCGAAAGAAGGCGGCTGATGCGGTGTGTGAGGGGATGAGAGGTCTGGGGCTGGTGGATGTGTGGCGCTTGCGATATCCCAGTAGGCGGGAGGGCACCTGTTACACGTCGGCCCATGACACATGGTCCAGATTGGACTATTGGCTGGTAACCAGAGATGTTTGCGGATGGGTGATAGATGTGGGACACCTGACGCGTACACTTTCAGATCATGCCCCGGTATGCTTGGAGGTGCGAATGCCGGCGCACACACCGGCTCCTTTCACTTGGCGCTTATCGCCGGGGACTTTGACAGAGCAGGTGTTGCGTGAACGTCTCAGGGGGATTATTGAGGAGTTATTTGCTAAGAATGTTGGGTCAATAGACAGTAGGTGCACGGTGTGGGAGGCCTTCAAAGTGACTGTACGTGGGGCATGTATTGGTCTTCAATCTGGAGTCCTCAAATAACTCAGAGACCATGTCTAGTCTGGAGAGAGACTTGTCGAGGCTTGAACGTCAATTGGAAGAGTGCCCGGATGAGACCCTGCTAGCTGCCATCAGATCAAAGGTTACAGAATATAATGAACTGGCAGATCAGGAGGTGAAATTCCTATCCAAACGCACTAGGGCGAGATACTATGGCGAAGGGGGTAGACCAGGGAAAGGATTGGCGGATCGTATCAGAGAACCCTGGGCTAGGCACTGTACTGTGCAAGAGATAGAAGATGGGGAGGACACCGTGACTAGCACTGCTGGCATTCTGGACTGTTTTACCAAGTATTATGAGCAAATGTATGAATATAAGGCAACGGCGGAAGAAAGGGAAATAGACCAGTATTTAGAAGACATTGCATTGGTCTGGCTATCAAGGGGACAGCAGGAATTCCTTATGCATCATATCACGGAGGGGGAATTTCGAGATGCGATAGCAGCCCTTCCAAATGGAAAGGCGGCTGGTACAGATGGGCTGCCATCCGAATTCTATAAAGAATACGTTGATCTTTTGCTTCCGCATTTGGCTATGGTGCTGGAGGAAGCGGTAGAACAGGGCCAGTTCCCAACTACAATGAGAGAAGCACTGCTTGTGGCACTGCCGAAACCGGGCAAACCTCTTAACAAATGCGAATCATACCGTCCTCTGTCTCTCATGAACACCGATGTAAAAACTATAGCTAAAGTACTGGCGACCAGGCTGCGATTACTTCTTCCAGTCATGGTGCTGCCGGACCAGTCAGGATTTATTCCACTCTGGTCCACCACCCACAATTTTAGGACGCTGTTTGCGGTGCTTCATCTGCTCAAGTCGGACTTGCCTGCAGTGGCAGTCATGCTCGATGCCGCAAAGGCCTTCGATTCAGTTGCATGGAGATACATGATGGCAATCTTGCACAGGATGGGGGTGCCCTTCTTTTTTACATCACTGATAACCCTTCTTTACACTAATCCCATAGCGCGAGTGAGGGTCAATGGACATGTTTCGGGCTTGTTTCCTGTGCAAAGAGGGACGAGACAGGGCTGTCCGCTCTCGCCTTTACTATTTGCTATCGTGATGGAGCCCCTGGCTTGCATTTACGGCAGAGATACGCGGGCGCAGCTCTAAAGTTCCCTCTTTGGTCTTTGGCGGTTTCCATGTATGCTGATGACATGGTTCTATATGTGCGTGAACCTGCTCAATATCTCGAACCTATACTCAGAGAGTTTATCCGTTTTGGTCAGCATTCCGGGCTCTCCATCAACTGGGAAAAATCCGTCATGCTCCCTCTTACAGATGCTACTCTCCCCTTTCCCTTAGAGTTCCCGCTGGAGTGGGCAACAGAACCAGTGCGTTATCTTGGAATCTGGATGCACCGGGATAGTCAGGAGGTTATCACGGCTAACTATGGGGTGGCTATGTCCAAGTTGGAAGATCAGGTAGCAGGTTGGATCCGGCTACCACTCACCCTGGCTGATCATGTATCGCTAATTAAAATGGTGGTGCTGTCGAAATTTTTGTATCTTTTTGTTAATATCCCACTCCCGTTAAAATCGCACTTTTTTGCTAGGATGCGGTCCTTACTGATCACTTTAACCTGAGCTGGTAAGAAACCGAGAGTGACGTGGGAAGTCATGATTAAGCCGTATGCCTTGGAAGGTTTTGCTATACCAGATATGAAATTGTATTACTTATGTGCTCAGGCGCACTTTGCCACCTACTGGCTTTCAGCCCCTCCGTACACCCCACACGTGGCGCTTGAAGCCAGTGCAGTTCTGCCGAATCCACTAAGGGCCATGATAGTTAATACTCATTCGGTGTTCGAGAAGGAAGAGGTGGACACGGTACGAACCACCGCCAATGCTTGGCGGGAGCTGGGTAGGCGGGCGAATAAGTTGCCGTTGTACGCCCCTGATATGCCACTGCTGTATCACTCGGAGATCTCGGTGTCAGGTGAAATTGGGGGTTTGCAGGTTCTACAGGGTGCCTGACTCCATACCATGGGGAATCTTTACCCCGGGGCCTCATTCCTCTCCTTACAGGCCACGATGGACAGATCCACCAATGCAGTTATGTCCACCTTTATCTATGTCAGGCTCAGGGCTGCAATACATTCCTTATATCCTACTTACCCAGGGGAACCACCGGCACTCGGCGCCTTGCAGTTGCTCTATAGGGCCAAGTTACTCTCTAGATTATACCGTGCTGCACAAGAGGACGAAGGGGAAGGCGCAGTGCTGGCTAGGGCCAGATGGGAAAAGTGCCTTCCAGAGCCACTGACTGATGAAGAGTGGAATGAATGTTGCTCCATGACTGGGGGGTATGCAGCGAATGGTAATTTTCATCTCCTTCATTACAAATTTGTGCATCAGTGCAACTGCTCCGTTACGGTCTCCGTGCCACTGCACAATGCGTTCGTTGTGGTGAGGATGATGCTGATTTTGTGCACCTAGCCTGGGGATGTGCAAGTGTGTATGCCTTTTGGGGGGCCGTGACTGCTGCACTGACTGCCATGACGTTAACTGAGGTTGTGTTGGATATCCACCTGTGTTTGCTAGGAATAGCCGCTGGACTGCCAACGAAAGTGCGACGTTTGATTATATTGGCGTTACAGCTTGCTAAACGGAGGGTTGCTATGGCATGGGGGGGCCGGAGGGCGCCTGACGTTTAACTGTGGCTGAAGGATATGGCATATTGCAGGGACCAACTGACTTGTTACTATGAGGACTTGCCAACGGCATCACGACCAGCGGACATATGGACCCCATACACAATGTATATGTTATCTCTGGCTGATGATGACAGCACTGGTAATGAGAGTGGGGGACCGTCGGCGGGTGGGGGAGGGTCTATGTGATTACTGGTATATGCAACCTTACTGTGATAGACTCTGAGGTATATTACCTGAACTCTAGCATGCGGGAGGCCCTTCAGAGCATGTCTGTTACACTAGGTCAACAATCCCTTTGACAACCAATAGTTACCGACACGTGCAGGGTCTAACAGCCAGGGGCTACGCAACATGTTTGTATGTTATTATGCTTTTCGGCAAGTTGAATGTTGCTTCACAACTCTGAGATGAACCACACGATCTTACTGTGACCAGGAACCGGGACAGTTTGGGTGGGGGGTTGGGGGAGGGCGTTGTTGGGTATTAAATGAAAAATCATAAAATGAGACCATGCTCTGATATCTGCACTATGACGACAGGACATGAGTTGTGTCTGACAAGTTGATGATTGATGGCTTTTGCATTGTATCAAATGGTATTGCTACATGCCGTAGGATGAACGCTCTGCACTATTTGATACTGTACAGTTTGCAGCCGGCCCTGGCATCGGGTTGTAGGCACACTGCTGTGTATATGTTTTACTTGCAATAAAGGTCTCGCAAAAAATTAAAAAAAATAAAAAAAATAAAAAATGTATGACATATTTGTGCTTTAAAAAATATATAGGAATCTGCCTGTCACATTGTGAGTTGGAGTTCAGTTGTCAGTTCCAAAGAGCTGACTGACCTCCAGCACGGAAATGATATACTCTATAGTATATTGCCAACAGAAGTCGTGTTGTCTTTTACTTTCACCAGGCAAAATTTGGCAAACCAGCCAGGAGTTCATCTCAAGTTTTCCAACTGCGGCGGAGAGAGATGCTGCTTGCCCTGATTTGAATTGATTATATCAGGTAAGAAGACACCTGGGGCCAGATGTAGGTAATCCCAATTTACCTATTCTTAAATATCGAATTTTACCGATTTGGTATTTAAGAATAGGTAAATGGGATGTAGATACATTTTCGGTAAAAATTACTGAATCAGTAAGATTTGGTATTTACTGAATCGGTACTTACCGATTCGGTAATTGCCATTCATTCCTATGGGCCTGGAATGGCAATTACTGAATCGGTAAATACCGATTCGGTTAAATGGGGTAAGCATTCAAGGGTGTCAGGGTGTCACTTTGACACCTGTTGCACCCCTGAATCATGCTTGTGTGCAGATGTGGCACACATACATGCCCTAAGGGCATGTATGTCTGCCACATGGCACAGTTGAAAATGCACAGATTTGTATTTTCAAAGGTATTCCTTATTTGCCACCAACTTATAGTTGGTGGTAAATAACGAATCCTAAAATGGGAAAAGCACTCATTTGAGTGCTCCCTACATTGCAAATTCGGTAATTTACCGATTTGGTATTTTAAGGAATCGGTAATTTACTGATTCCTTAAAATACCGAATCGGTAAATTACCAAATTTGCAATTTAGGCCACCTACATCCCAAATGCCCAATACCGGTCGGTAACGGCCGAAATTCGGTAATTTCGGCCGTTACCGACCGGAATTGGGCCACCTACATCTGGGCCTAAAAGTGGTACATTAAAGTCTGCCTATTAAAACAGGCGGGTAAGGTTTCCTGGGTGACCATAAAAAGGGGGAGGAGAGATCAGACTTTGCACCTTAAAATTCTAATTGCCTGATTCTTTGATAATCACAATAAGGAAATGCATGCATGGGGTTTTCTTTGTCTTTTTTTCAGGATGCAATGATATGTGGTGATTTCCATATACACCAGAACACTGGCTAGTGTGAATTATTCTTTGAAATAGAAGGGAAGAATAACAGGCAGCAGTATATTACCCAGGGGAAGCTCCTGGAAGATACATTCCTTCATGGGACGGTCTAGCAGGCAGTAATGTATTACCCAGCGGACAGCTCATGGAAGGGACATTCCTTTGGAGAGTGCCCACAGATATTCACAGATATCCCGATTAGATCCGGAGGGCTAGTGTAGAAATGGTGAGATGGGACTGGGTAACAAGTGTGTAAAGTCTGATGTAATAAAGAGATGGTCATTTGATCAGGACCATCAGCCCTTACTATGAATAAGTCAGAAGCCTATCTCTCAAATGTCCTGATTTTAGATATCTTAAAGGTGTCTTTAAGGAAGAGCAACAGAGGCTGAGGCATCAGTTGAAGAGTCTGACGGTTAGGAAAGGGGACAGTCGGCTGGTGTCAATTGACTGGGTCCTGAGCACGGCAAGACTCTTGGTTGCAACCCCAAAAGAACATTCTTTGAAAGAAGATATACCTCCAGGAATAAGGAGGATGACATAAAGAGAACACTATTTCATAATCTTAAGGGGCAAATCAAAGAGAAGTGACAGGGTTCACTGCCAGTTGACATAAATTCTGGTATAAGCAAGGAAGAAAGACAGCAAGATCATTGCAAAAAATGTTGTCTTTCAATACAAAGCCCTAGGATGTCCTGGAAGTGGGGAACATTGTCTCAGGTAAAAACGCAGGGAACCAAAGTAAACCATCCTAAGACAAGTTTAAAGATTAATATTAATTCCCAACGAGTGAGACTGATGATTCACAGTGGCAGGCAACAGTTGAGATTGAAATGTATATTTCTATGGGCCTTTGGATAACTCCTGTGTGCATGTAGACCTTTTCTGTGCCATTTTTTTGCAAAATTCTGTTTGCCTGCACCCTGGAACGCTGCTACAACCTCGGAGGAAACTCGGAAGGAGTGAGGGCCACACCGTTTAGCCTGCAGTCTCGGCTACACTCTGGGGACGACTTCAACCCCCAGAGTGCCTCACCTGCCCTCACAGCTGCTCTGAGAGCCACGAGCAAGAGGGAGGTGGGGTCATCGCGCTTGAGATGCGCGCGGTGCGCGCGGGACGAAGCACGGATGAAGCCCGGACCAAGCGTGGACCCGTCTGAGCCTGTCCGAGACTGGAAGAGACTGGACTGGGCCACGGCATTGACATTTTTATTAAGAGCATTTGGTCCCATTATTGATTGCTATTTATGTTATTGTTACAATAGCGAACCATCCCCTAGTGGTTAGTTATTATATCTTCTAGAAATACCCCCAAAAGAATTTGGCTAATTACAATTCAAGAATACTCTTATAATCCCAGAGAACGCAATATAATAAGGAAGTGAAAATCCCTCACTGGGTAGGGTTGGTTGGGACCCTAGACGCTTTTATGCAAAGGACTGAGTCGGTCCTAATGCATGAAATTAACATTACTGAACGCAGGTTATCACTCGATCCACAAGTTGAAACTATGTGCCCATTAATTCACCAATCAGAAGCACTAGCAATCTCCATAGCATTCCCCCCAGGCCTGCCTTGCCTAAAGAGGCGGCACTGTCTACCCTGCCCTTGGGGGAAGTAACCATGCTGCCATCACCAGTCCCACTAGTTCCACCCTCAACTGTGCATTAAGTATCCTGGCAGGTTGTAACTAACAAACTTAACATTCAGACGAGAGGCCAAAAAATGAAGTTGACCCAGGGCAAAAGATCAGCACCTCCACGAAAAAAAGTAGCGGCTAATGACCAAATACCCACAAAACTCCACATTATAAGTACAATAATCGAGGGTCTGTGCAAACAAATTTAAGTCCAGCCACACTAATAGTGGTCCATGAGCCTGAGGGGGCCGCCTGTATAACGGGGGGAGATAGCAGACGCAAATCAGCCACATTTCTCGGAATAACTAGAGAGCATCTTCTCAACCCTTATCAGACCCGTGCTAATCGAAATATCTGCCATAGATGAACGGCTACAGGGTCTAGAGGAGGCTGTTAAACTTTCACTAGACGTGAGATACCCTCCTGATCGGACATGCTGTGCTACAGAGCCTAGAGATAAAATCACCCATGATCGCTCTGTACTGAACACTGAACACAATTCTCATGTAATGAACAGTGTACCAGCAGATAGGCCCACATATAATTCAGAGCGCAAAGCAACATCCATGTTGCTTGATATCCGGCCCACCTCACAGCCCAACCAATCCGTTATAGAGTCCGGTGGTGGGACCAGTAGTGAAGCAACCAGCCCTGCATGTACTATTCCTCAGGCGAACTGCGCAAACTCAAAAAGACAACACTCTAAGGACCATCTAAGGGAGGCCAATGGGAGTCAGAAAGATAGGTGATCATCTAAGCCGACCTACCTTTATCTCCCTCCAGAGGCTACACCCTACACTGTTACCCCTATACAACAGGGAGACTTTGAGCATTGGTCCTCCCTGAAAAACAAGGCCCTACACGCTCTCTCTATCAAGACGGGCCACACTCAAGTGTTTTTCTCTGAATTTAAGATGGCTCGTCGAATCCCCTGGGTAGGCTCTACACCTAAATCATTGGCAGGAGACTGTGTCGTGCTCACTTTCAGATCGCCGGACCTGGTTAGAAGCATCCTAGATGTGTCAAGGCATCGCATGGCCAGAAAAGAGGGAATGGATGTAGTTCCTGTGGGTTTTGTTTATCAACCAACCTGGAGGCCAGAGAATGTCCCTGTACTTGAATAGAGGTTACACACAATATAGATATGATGTCCCAACATGTAACTTTTTTGAGCCCCTGTATAGTTTGGATGGGGTGGACTGACTGGCACAATCTTCAAGTAATACAGAAGAAAAGAGGGAAGGTCAAGAAACTACCACCTTGGTCACCACTCACCACTCAGGAAATGGGTCAACCATTGAATGAGGAGCAAACTAGGTCCCTAAACCACAAGCGCATAGATCTGTGTATAAGTGGGAAGATAGTCTCGGGGGAGATAGTGCACTCCAATGAACAGAACGATGAACAATCAGGGGCAACAATAGTTTCCAATAGGGTTCTCTTAACCGCCACACGGTTGTTCGGGACCTCACCTCTGACACCATTAGACTCCACAGGGTGCTTAGTGGTGTCCAAGAATATCTCTGGGCTACGTGACAAGGTCATGAACCCAATTTGGGAAGCTTTTGTGGGGGTTCTAGACATCGCAGGAGACATGGGCAATTGAACCTATACACATCAATGGCTACAGAACATTCAAAGGCCAAAAGGTGGAATCTCCACATATATATCCAATAAGTTGCCCTCAAGTAGGATCATGTTCCACCCTGGGAGGAGTTATTTTCATGTGGTTGAGCTATATTTTACTGCAAAACACTGCATATTGTTGATTAATTTATATAATAATACTACCCGCAATGATCTGGATGAGTGGAGAAGTGTGGCTCAGGGGTTAGAGGCGGCAGACCCGGAAACTGAGATCGGCCCTGGACCAGGGTTCAATTCCCCGCCTCGGTGGGTCTTGGGCTCAAAAAATTCCACGGACTCGATAATTCTCGCTCCGGTGCCTTCTCAACTCACGGGTTCCCACTCTGCGACTCTGGGCAATAGCTTGCTTAATCTCCACAACGGCCCCTCGCGGCGGGATGCCTGGCTTTCACGTTGTGGATACCCTGCCGGGGTTATCTCACAGGGGAATACCAGGACGGGTTCCCTAAGCAAGCGCCGGGAAACCCTTTGTGGGTAGCTGTGCGCTATATAAGCTCAAATACATTTACACATTTACATCTTGACCTAGTAGCGAAAGGTATCTTGGCAACAGTCCTAAAAATATCAAACAGGAAAGAAATAGATACCATGGGCCTATTGATGGGCGACTTTAATTGCGGCCTATGTAATCATCTTGATAGATTGTGTGGTATCTCTAATGAAGTAGATAGTTGCACCCATTTTAACCACTCCAAGGCAAGGGAAATATTTAATGACCTTGTCTTTAAATTAGATCTTGGGTTTGCAAATGAGATTCTGACTCCGCCAGTAGGCTTTTTGCCCACCTTTAATGGGAGAGACCACGCCATGCCTATTGATCATATATTGATCTCACCCACGTATGCGCATCTGGCTGTTTCTTTTGAAGTGGGTGATATTGTCATAAGCGATCATTACCCCCTCCTTTTTAAGTTTAAGGCTCACATGTATTTCCCAAACATTCCCTCGTATGCTGGAAACTGTAGAACTAAATAAAGTAAATGGATTCTCTTTAAAGGTGCAAAGGTTTATGCAGACCAGCTAACTAAAAATGTATTAGTAAAATGTAAATATGAGATAGGCAACTGTCTAAGTGAGGATACTTTGGATACAACAATAGCGAACTGCTCTGAAGATATTATGAGGGTGGTTAAAAACGTATTAACTGTTCCGTTTAGTAATCACCCTAAATCTACAGGATGGTTCGATAAAAAATGCTCTCTGGCTTATGCCAATTCAAAAAGGGCATTACATACGAAGCCAAAATCCTTACCCAAAGTCCTTCAAGCCGATTAGATTATAGAAGGGCATTAAAAGAAAGAAAACAAACCCTTCGAAATGAGGTTTGGGAATCTACATAATGCTGCTGAGCAAAAAGACAGCACAACCTTTTGGAAGGTTCTGATAACCCCCTTCGTAACTTAATGTAAGGGTCCCTCTGTGGAGATAGCCATTACTGAAGAATCATGGTTTACCCACTACTCCAAGCTCTATCAAGATCAAGGGGACTCAGTGAGACATTCGGATAATTACCTTAGTGATCACTGAGAACATACTGATTTAGCAATCACCCTGGAGGAAGTGATTAGGGCTCTGGAACATAGCACAGGTGGTAAAGCACCTGGGCCTGACGGGGCAACAGTTGATCTGTATAAACACAATGTCAATCTCTGGGGGCCTACTTTGACACAGGCTATCAATGCCAGTGTAAGATCTACCCTCCCTCAGACATGGGCACAATCCTTAATAATACCAATTTTCAAAAAGGGCAACCGTGAAGACCCAGGATGCTATAGACCTATTTCCCTCCTAGACTCCACGGTCAAAGTGCTAAGGAGGGTTCTGTTGGAACATCTAGCCGACTGGGCCGAGGAAAAACAGATCTTGTCCGACCTGCAGTATGGATTTCGTGACGACCTCAGTACCATTGAACAATCTCTGAACCTTACGATACTAATTGGTAAATACACTTGAGCGAAAAAAGGCAGCTTATACATGGCCTTTATTGACCTCACTGCGGCCTTTGACTCGGTAAAGCATAATAGACTGTAGGAGGTCTTAGAGGTGATTGGGGTAGACGGGTCATTTATTATGCACCTCCGATGTTTGTATAGTGAAGCATCAGAGAGTGTGCGTTTTGGCCAGAAGGGAGAATGCATAGAATCTTTCCTAATCAGGAGGAGGGTCAGACAAGGTTGTGTCCCGACCCCTTTCCCTTTTAATCTATATATAAATGGACTTGAAGACACACTGCTCCGCCATGGCAAAGATTTTCCTCAAGCTGGTGGACGGCCTATTCCTGCACTTCTTTATGCAGACAATGCCGTATTGATGGCCCATACGCAAAATGGCCTCCAGCGAGCCCTGGATATTTTAAGCACATTTATGAGCAATCTTGGACTAGAAGCAAATATATCCAAGACATATATTATGAGGTTTAAGCAAGGGGCGCAGAAGACCCGTGAAATGTTTATAGATAGGAAAAAGCTAGCGACCACTAAAAGTTTCTCATATCTTGGTGTCCTTTTTAATCATCACGATTCGTGGGCCCCAGCCATTCCTGCTAAAAAATTAGCTTTCGCTAGGCCTACGGCTGCAATATCAACTTTTGCTAAAAAGCTAGGTAGGAATCCACCTACTGAACTGCTCCATATATATAAAGCAAAGTGTGTTACTATGACAACCTATGGGGCAGGGGTGTGGGGTTTTGCGGACACATATCCCCTACAAATAATTGAAAATGAATTTACAAGTTGCATTCTCTCTGCCCCCCACCCAACACACCCACTTTTATTTTTCACAAGAAGTTAGCTCTGCACTACATTGCAGATTTGAAAAAACTAGAGCCGATCCTTCTCTGGCACAGAATCTGGTTTAAGGATCAGACAGAGTTGAATAGAGAGATCTTAAAAGACAATTTAGGAATGGAAGGGGCCCTCACAATCCCATTGATTCAATTTGTACGGGATTTCATGATCAAACTGGGACATCCTGAATATCTCTAAACCCCCACATTAATTATGGGGTTCTCTAGAAAGGCTCTAAAGAAAGAGTCAAGTCAAGTCAAGTCAATAGATTTATATAGCGCGCTACATACCCAGAGTGTCTCAAGGCGCTTGAAGAAGGGTGGGGAATTACTTGTCGAATATCCACGTTTTAAGTTGCTTTCTGAATGCTAGGTGGTTCTGAGTAAGGCGAAGGTGAGTGGGAAGTGAGTTCCAGGTTTTAGCTGCCAGATAGGAGAAGGATCTACCTCCCATGGTGGTTTTGTTGATGCGAGGTACAGTGGCAAGGGCTTGGTTGGAGGATCGTAGCTGGCGGGAGGGGGTGTAGAAGGACAGTCGTGTGTTGAGGCATTCGGGTCCGATTTCGTAGAGTGCTTTGTGTGCGTGGGTTAGGAGGCGGAAAGTAATCCTCTTATTGACGGGGAGCCAGTGGAGGTTTTTCAGGTGACCAGAGATGTGTTCTTTACGCTGGATGTCTAATATGAGCCTGGCTGAAGTGTTCTGGATGCGTTGGAGTTTTTTCTGGAGTTTTGCGGTGGTACCTGCGTATAGGGTGTTTCCGTAGTCCAGGCGGCTCGTGACCAGTGCGTGGGTGACCGTTTTTCTAGTTTCGGTGGGGATCCAGCGAAATGTTTTTTTGAGCATGCGAAGAATATTGAAGCAAGATGACGAAACGGCGTTGACTTGTCTGTTCATCGAGAGTGAGGAATCCAGGATGACGCCCAGGTTCCGTGCGTGGTCTGTCGGGGTGGGTGCTTTTCCAAGGGCCTCTGGCCACCAAGAGTCATCCCAGGCGGAGAGGGAGGTGCCTAGGATGAGGACTTCTGTTTTGTCTGAGTTCAGTTTCAGACGGCTGTGCTTCATCCATTCGGCTACTTCTTTCATTCCTTCATGCAGGTTGGTTTTGGCAGTGTTAGGGTCTCTGGTGAGTGATAGGATCAGTTGAGTGTCATCGGCGTAGGAGATGATGTTGAGGTTGTGTTGGCGTGCGATGAGCGCGAGGGGGCTCATGTATACGTTGAAGAGGGTGGGGCTGAGTGAAGATCCTTGTGGTACGCCACAGATGACTTCAGTGGCCTCTGACTTGAATGGTGGAAGGCGGACTCTCTGGGTTCTTTCGGTGAGAAACGAGGTGATCCATTCCAGTGCTTTTCCTTGGATTCCGACGTTTTTGAGGCGCTGTAAGAGGGTGCTATGACAGACTGTGTCGAAGGCTGCGGAGAGATCGAGGAGGATGAGGGCGACTGTGTCTCCATTATCCAGTAGAGTTCGAATGTCGTCTGTTGCTGCGATGAGGGCAGTTTCAGTGCTGTGTTTGGCCCGGAAGCCGGACTGTGAGGAGTCGAGGGATTTGTTGGTTTCGAGGAAGGCGGCGAGCTGGTTGTTGACCGCTTTCTCGATGACTTTTGCCGGGAATGGAAGGAGTGAGATAGGGCGGTAGTTTTTGAGTTCGGTGGGGTCAGCTGTGGGTTTCTTCAGGAGGGCGCTGAGTTCGGCATGTTTCCAGCTTTCCGGGAAGGTTGCGGAATTGAGGGAGCAGTTGATGACGTCTCGGAGGTGCGGTGCTATAATGGCGTCTGCTTTGTTAAAGATGTGGTGAGGGCATGGGTCTGTGGGGGATCCTGAATGGATAGAGTTCATCAGACGTTGGTGTCCTCAGTGGAGATTGGGTTCCAGTCATTGAGGATGTTCAAGGGGGGTGGGGGTCCTGCAGAGGGTTGGGTGGGTTGGTCTTCGGGTCGGTTGTCGAAGCTGTTGTGGATGTCTGCAATTTTGTTGTGGAAGAACGAAGCTAGGGAGTCGCAGAGGGCTTGAGATGGGGTGATGTCGTTGGAGTTGGCTGAGGGGTTGGTAAATTCCTTGACGATGTTGAATAATTCCTTGCTGTTGTGGGCATTGCTATCTAGTCGGTCCTTGAAAGCGGCTTTCTTGGCATTCCGGATCAGTTGGTGGTGTATGCGGGTGGCGTTTTTGAAGGCGTCCTTGGTGCTGGTATTTGTTTATTTATTTTTTCCAGGCCTTCTCAAGGGAGCGACAGAGTTTCTTGGATTTCTTAAGATCATCGTTGAACCAGGAGGCCTTCTTGCTGCCTAGTTTGATTTGTCGTTTTTTCAGTGGTGCTAGGATGTCGGCGCTGTTGGATAGCCATTGGGTGAGGTTAGTGGCTGCTTGGTCGGGGTTTGAGGAGTGGGCGGGGGGGTTTTGAAGAAGCGATGAGGAGATCTGGTCGATGGTGATTTTGTTCCAGTTTCTTCGCAGAGTGGGTTGGGGGTGGTTGTTGGATGTGGACTTGTTGTAGGTAAAGTGAACGCAGCTGTGGCCAGTCCAAAGGAGAGCTGTGGTGTGGCTGAAGGAGACATGTTTGCTGGAGGTGAAGATAGGGTCGAGTGTGTGACCTGCGATGTGGGTGGGGGTAGTGACAAGTTGTTTAAGTCCGAGGTTGGCGAGGTTGTCCAAAAGGGTGGTGGTGTTGCGGTCGTTGTTCTTTTCAAGGTGAAAGTTGAGGTCTCCCAAAAGGATGTAATCCTCGGATGGGAGCGCGTGTGGGGTGATGAAGTCCGTGATGTCTTCACTAAATAGTGCGCGGGGTCCTGGTGGCCCCAGAGGGCATCCAGCTTCTGGAAACTAAAAGATTCGATAGAGAATCTACAGCAAAAATAACTGTACGACAACACCAATTGCTACATATGACTGTGGGGATGGAACCCTATCTATCATTTGTTCCACGGAGTTTTGATAGATTTCTCCTTACTAGGTTAAGATTGGGTATTATCCACAGATTGCTGACATTTCCTAATATGAAAGACTGGTATTGTATTCTAATTTCGTGCCCTGGTGATACAATTTCTGATCAAACCACCATGCATCTTGTCCTATTTTGTCAATTTTATTCAGAGCAAAGGAAAGTCTGGATTATACCTTTTTTAAGACAACTTGGGCTCAGACAGACAAGCTATGATGATACTCCAACTAATAGCGAACGAGCACATAGCATGGAGGGTAGCTCAGTTCCTAAAAACTGCACTGTATATAAGGAAAAGTATTTTATTGGAACAGCTTAGTATATACAAAGCTTTGCTTTTTTTACATTTGAAATTAATTGTACTATTTATATTGTGTAAGTAATAGGTTGTGTGTTTGATTATATGTGCTTTTATGACTGTTTTGTAATGCAGCCGAATAAAGCTTTCCTTGAACCATGAACCATGTAATACCCCTGAAATTCATACAATAACAGAGTCACCAATCTTATTAGAGGTTCTCCTTGATGCATCCCTCACAGATATTTATGATTCAGGAGTTTGAAACATGAATGGGAGACCACATCCCACACCCTTAATCCAGACAACCCTATTTTGCCTCACATGGGCTATCCGACCTGAGTACTGCCCACCCAAATACTGTTCCCAGCATGGCTCCTCCTTTACCACGCCCTCCCTCTTATCTTGTGTCCCCATTGTCACCCATTGCATGCTCCAACAGCTGGGGTGCTGGGCACCACTCCAACATTAACAAACAGGATAGCGCTGGTATTCTCCCCTTAGACTCAGGATCTTCTAATTCTAGGGCTCGGAATCTCGTTGTTGTCTCCAGTCCGATGACCTGTAACATGCTCTCACCCTCTCACGCCTTACATGCTACACCTACTGACTCTCCTAAATCCATTCTGCATGCCTCTATTCCCACTCTGGACTCTGATTCCAGTCTCAAGCATGACCTTATCTCCACCTGTATCTGTGGTAAGGGTCTTACTCAACCCTCTTTTACCCCTCTTGCTGCTGGGTCAGTCCAAGCATCTCATTTTGGTTCTGGGACAAAGGACAATAACATGCCCTCCATGGAGGAGAAGTTTGCTGATTTCAAGCTCGATCTATTGGCTGTTAAAAGTGATTGTGCAGAGCATACTACAGTTCTCCTTGAAGATGGAGAAGCTCTGTATTACTCCCCCCGCCCAGAGGAATGATAAATACAACACTCAGAATTTGATCTTCAAACTTACCACAACCTTTCCTCTGTCCACTACCCTCTTAGTTGGAGCTCTAGGCCTTTACCTAACCATCACATAAGGCCCCATAGACTCCTGCCTCAGCTAACTGAGGAGGATATTCTCTCCCTTCCATTCTCCTACACTGACTCGAGGACTTTCTCCTCATCCTACCCTACTCTCAACATCCCTTCCATCATCTCGGATCCTGACAAGGAACCGAGTCAATTAATCAATCAATCAATCAATCAATCAATCAACCAGTCAATCAATACATTCTTTATTCGGTTTAAGCATTTTAAACCATAAAAGTATACCTGATAAAAATAGAACAAAATGTATGATAAAAACAGCACAATTCATTTCAAACAGATTTTAAAATAAAAAGGTAGCCTCTTAGACAAGCTAAAATTCTAATGCAGATATTGACTTAAGTGCCAAAACTGCGATTTTCAGAAACAAGATGACACAATTAATAATGCCCTCTTCATCAAATCAAAGCAGTGCATCATTAGAGTCTCTGAAATCACTAAAGTGTTGCTTCATGATCAAGGGGAGAAGGATAGGTTTAGTGTATATATAAAACTACAACACAATAAAAAGTGCAGCATCGATTGGCCGTATTTCCCATCACAGGAGCAGGGACGGGTGTCTAAGTTAGCTTGGAAGCCTAATGGGAAGTTCAGTAAGTATTTTATAGTGCCTTCTCTAAAACGGAAGAGTACACTGCGCTCCCAATGACTCATATTACCAATTAAGTAACTTTTAGGTGAACCTGTTCGTCCCTGATTCCTACTTAGATAGCCCGATACTCTGGGTTTTGCTATCTCCCTCTTTATTGTCTCTTCCTGCACATGTTGGTACCAACACGCCTGCAGCTGTTTCTTAGTAATAGAACAAGGGCCCTCAGGATTTTCAAATAGTTGGTTAAGACTAATCATGAGCAGAAAGGAGTTGATGTACTTTATCCATGGGATTTTTCTACCATTGGGACATGCTAGGCAATTTTTTATGATGTCTTTTGTAAGTGCTCCCTCTGTATTTTGCCAAATGGTTACCTGAAAATCGGGGGCCGGGCACTGATATAATCCTCAAAAAAGGTAAGACCTAGCTCTTTGTGGCAAATAAACTAGAGCTAGAGTTCGGAGCTCTCAGCATCTTTCCTCAGAATCTATTTTCCTGTAATTGTACTGAGAGACTACTCTCAGTCCCCCAAACCTCTGCCCCATAAGCTGCAGATGGCAGACACTCCGATCTATAAATCTGCAGTAAGGGAATTAAAACATTCCTTTTCTTATGGCGTGGCAAACTGAATAGCAAACCTACTGCTCTAGACAATTTGATCCCATTATTACCTAAGTGTGTTTTCCAGGAGCCAATATCATTGAAAGTCATGCCTAGATAGGTGATGATGATCATGATGATACAAGATTTGTGTAGCGCACTATCACTCCAAGGAGCATCTTGGCGAAATCACTCAACTAAGCTGATGAGGATGTCCCCAGCTATACTGTCTCCAGAGAAAGAAAATTCACATCAATAATTTGCATTCTGAATCCGACCGACTATATACCCAGGTCTTTAGGGATTTCCTGAACCCTTGTTCGGATGTGATCTCACGTAGCTGGTAAGGTAGTTTATTACGTGCCCTTGCGCCAATCACTGCAAGGGATTTACCACCCTCCGTTGAAAGTCTAAATTTAGAGACAATAAGCAGGTTGGCAGTAGCGGACCTGAGATTTCGAGAAGGGTGCTATCGTGCAAAACTTTTCCAGAGGTACATCGAGCCCTGCATGTGAAAGGCCCTATAGGTAATAGTTAGGATCTTAAACAAAATGCGTTTGTGGATAGGAAGTCAGTGAAGGGCATTCAATGCGGCAGAGGCTGAGGACTTTCTAGGCCATCTAAGTACTAGTCTAGCGGCCGCATGCTGGACCATATGAAGTCTGTGCAGGGCCAATTTGTTTGACCCTGCATACAGGCTGTTACAGTAGTCTAGTCTTGATGTAAATAACGCTACTGTGACCGTGCGCCTGGCTGCCAGGGGGGAGCAGATCAAAAAATTTCCTTAGGCCCTTTATGATGGTAAAGCAGGCGCCTGCTACCCCCGGTAGGTAAAAGCGCCTGTGCTTAATAATGTTTGCACGCCTGCCTTAATTGAAGGTGTATTATATTTCTTATGGCCCCAGAACATAATGAAAGATTTCGTAAAGTTCATCTGTAAGTCAAATAATGCCATAAATTTAACAAAACTGTTCACTAAAAGAGAAAGAGCCTTTGGTGTACGGGTCATCCGGGTACATAACAATGAGCTTCTAATCAGTGGTAATAGTAGTTAAAAAGCAGTGGAGATCATTTATATATAAAATAAATAAAAGTGGCGCTAAAACACAACCTTGTCTCACACCTCTAAAAATACTGATATCATTTGAGACCTCACCACTGATGTTGATCCTTACTCTGGCTTTCATTCCTCAGTGCAAATACGCAAAAAATTGAACTAGTGCTTCATCTAGGGCAAGAGAAATTAATAGAGACCTGTTAATCCTATCAAACGCTGTTGATAGGTCCATGAAAGCCAGGTACAGAGGGGAGCTTTTTGCCACTACACACGTTCCTATAATCAATTTGACATTTAGGCACTGCTCTATAGTACCCACTTTAGGTCTAAAGCCATACTGGCTGGGATGCAATATCACTTTTCTTGTGTCCAGTCATTTATACGTTTATATAAAACTCTGCCCAATATATTTAGAGTAGTGTCTATTAGAGAGATAGGTCAGTAACAACTCAGCAGATAATGGTCCCCTTTTCAAAAAATTGGGACTATGATCGATGTCGACCAGGATTCTGAAATGGGAGTAACAGCCAGGGATGGGCATAATTTGCGTAATAGTGCCATGTAAAGTTCCGCGAAACAGCAAAAAATCTCCGCGAGCACACAGAATTCCGCATGCTCAGGGAATTTCTTGTTCCCCCCATTGAGGTTTAAATTTTGTGACAGGAGCATCTTGACAAAATGAATCCTGCCCTGCATATTTATCCAAGAATATGCCAACTGGAGTACCTTCTACTGGCAAATCAATAAGTGCTGCCTCGTTGGGTAAATGTATGGTGCCTTTCCTACACTATAGCTGCGTAAAGGACCAGAATAATTGCCTCCACTGACCTTGTGTGTCTGTAACTTCTAACTTTGCCACGGCAGGGGTTCATTGATTAAGCTGTTCATCATTCTTGGAAAAGAGCAGGAAGACGTTGCATACCGATGGTGTGTGGGGCGGGGGGGCGGCTCAAATCGGGTCGAGTTAGTACGCGCTATATAATACAGCAAAAAAAAAAGGTTTTCCAGGGGCTAAGATGCCCCACAAAGGTTTTGAAGAGTGACCCAAAACTTTACAAGGGACCAGTACAACAAGGGAAAAAATACCCGGTGGTCGATTACAAATTATAAAAGAATACATAAATCCAAACACGTTCCAGGATGGTGCTCCCATTCCTGACACTCAATTCGCGCTCAATAATTTATACTCAGAGGTGCTAGTGTAAAATATCACAAAGATGAGCTGCTATATTCATATTTAGAAATGTACGCACACACAATATATTTATATGTCGTATACTTGTAAAGCACACAGCTGCCCCAGCAAAGGGGCATCCTGGCTCTGTATACTGCTGGGGAACCCATCCTGGCTTTCCCTGTGATATGGTCCCTCCTGGGCATCTCCAAGGTGAAGACAAGCATCCCCGGCGCTGATGGGGCTGTTAGTAGAGATTAAGCAAGCTATTGCCCAGAGTGGCTGAGTGGGACCCATAATTGGAGAAGGCACTGAGGCGAGAATTATCGAGTACGCTGACCATGGCCCAAGACCCTGCTGCATCAGGAATCGAACCCTGGTCCCAGGCTGACCTCTGCTTCCGGGTCTGCCGCCTCTAACCAGTGAGCCACACCACTATATCTCCATTCGAATTCGAAAGCAGGCACTGACAGAATGGGATGGAAGTCAATTTCCTTTTTTATTTACTGGTGAAAAGACAAAGACAACGCCTTTCAGTGGAAACCTCCACCCTGCTTACATATATATATTTATGAGTGTATGTGGATAAAATATAAATATTCATGCATGTGTTAAGTCCTACGCGCCTTTTAAATATGTCCGGCACCACTGTATACCTTGCACAGACATTCATTTTTTGATATAAACACAAATATTGTGTGGTGAAAGTTATTAATATTTTTGCATGCAGAATGTACCCACAACAGTTCGTCTCGTATTGCTATTTTGAAAGTTGAATGATTTCAACGTCTCGCACCAGTACCAGAGAGCACAACCTGTTTTTTTTTCTATACAGCTCCACGAAGCTGCTGCACTCAAGAAGCCTATTGTGTGCATGCAGCCGCGTCCCATGGAGGGAGTTCTGTGGGGCAGACAGGCGGGGCGGGGGAGGGGCAGGGTGGGGGGGTGGTAAACACTGGAATATGGATGATTGCAGGTAAGTAAACAATTAAATTAATAAAAAGAATTTCGTAGCATGCCCTGCATCGCATTTTGCGATGCAGGGCACACAACAAAATTTGTTTATTTTATGTAATTATCTACAATGTGAATTAGTGCAGTTTCAGCTCTGTGCCCAGTTCTGAAAGCTGACTGATGGGGTTCAAGGAGTTGATACTTCTCAATGTGGTTGCAGAGCTGCGTGGGGGCGTATTTTTCGAAAGATTTAGCTAGTGTCATAATGCAGGTGATAGGTCTGAAGTTGGTAGGAACTAACAGGTCCACGATGGGCTTCTTGGGAATAGGAGTAACTTGCCCAACCTTGAGACAGTCAGGTATCTTTCCCTGTAAGAGGGATTCATGAATGATCCTATACTAAAGAGAGAGAATGGCTGAATTGAGCTGTTTAAAAAGCTTAGCAGGTAAAGGATCGTTGAAATGGTTGGAGGGTTTAAGGTATATCATGTTGTGTAGAAGCTCCATGACATCTGGGAAGTGCACGGATTTCCAAGAGGTGTTATTTTTGAGCAAGCATCTTAAGGGCGAGGATATTGTTGATGATTCTGCCACCTCAGCTGATAATGCGGATGGTGTCAGAGGCCTCAGAGTTTGGGTGACAGGTAGTAGCTCGGCTCAATTTTCCTTGCTTTTTCAGAGAAGTGAACTGTGAAATCATCACCACTAGGAAGCAAGGATACCGGAGTAGTGATAGGGTTGGAAGAATGGTTAGCTTGTTCCTTGATGATTTCAAGGAGCTTCTTGGGTCTATTTTTGGCTCCATCCAGCTGAGTCCTGAAGTGGTCTATTTGAGCCAAGCGGATGTGTTTGTTGTAAGTACTTCTCACTTTCCTAAGTTGAGTGAGACTAGTGGTGGATGCGTTTTACTCCAGAGCCTCTCTGAGAGTCTAAGATTGCGCCGCTCATCTTTTAGGGCACCATTAAACCAAACTTTGGATTATTTGACAGGAATCCTTTTGAGTTGCTTCAGTGCAATAGTATCAAGAATGTTAGACATTGTGTTAATGTAGTGATTGGAGAGATCGTCAAGGTTGGTCATGTTGGGGGTGCTGTAGTCTATTTGTGGTGATTGAGGTTAGAAAATTGCCCAGGCCCTTTTCCAAGATGAGAAAGGGAATTTTATGATAAGTTCGAGAGTGACACCCTTATTGTGTGTAGGCCTGGGCGCTAAATTCCGTCCCGCTCACGGAATTTGGGTAATTTCACGTTCCGCAGAGAACGCAAAATTGCCCAAAATTCTGTGTTTTGCGACTTCGTGAAATTTTTTGCTTGTTTGCGTTCTCAAATGCGTGTTTGTGAGATATTTCCCCCCGAGCACGCAAACAGCGATTGCGAACAGTAAAAAAGCATTGCGAACAAGCAATTCCTCGTGTTCGCAGATATTTTTTACCATTTAGCGGAGATTTGCATAATGCGATTACACAAATTCCGCCCACCCCTATTGTGTGTAAGGTCTTTACAGAACTGTGAGATGTTAAGGTCAGAGAGGAAAGTCTTAAAGGAACAGACTATCGGATAATTTGCATAATTCCAGTGAAGGTTAAAGTCTTCAAGGAAGATGCGGTAGAGTTGATCCGAGCTTGAGCTAATGACCTTCATGATTTCCTGGTAAAAAAACTGCTAGAACAAGTAGAAAAAACAGATGCTGAGTACCATAGATTGGAACAGAACAAAAAATCAAATAAAATTAAAAAAGATATTAAATCATATAACACCGAGATTACCTACCTGTACCTCCACAACGATTTCTACACCAATAGGTCTTACTCTAACACTCAAAACAACAGACCGTGGGGTAAATTTAATAGACGCCAACAATTGGTTGGTTTCTCTGACACATCTGCTGATTCATCTGACACCTCTGACCCAGACGAGGGAGGCAGCTCAGGAAGACGTGGCGAAGCAAATTCCAACACTTTTTTTATCCAGAGGCCAATCCGAAAACCCACAACGGGGCAGGGTCAAGGAAGTACAGAGATGGCACAATCCACCCGGGGAACGAAAAACCAGGAACAACTATTACCAATGGTAAATCAAGCTATTCCCATCTTTAACCTTTCTAATCATTTGCTATCTGGGGATGAACTATCTTTACTCAAGAAAGGACTATCATTTGTCCCGACAATTCCTCCAAATTTTATGGAACTTCAAACAGAACTACTCAGGTTCTTTAGGCGCATCTGCCTTAAAGAATTCTTCCAAATCCACCCCACCCCTGAAACCATCACGAACACCCCTTTTCGCGCCTAATCTATATTTTTGCCATCAGTATGAATGATTGCATCAGAAATCCTTACATTTGAAAAGCTGGTCTTAAAGGATCTATCTAAACTACAGAATACCAAAAGATTCACTCCCTACAACATTTCATTGAATGAAAAGAAAGCGATTGGATCTCTAAAAATGAATGATACACTCATAATCAAGAGTGCAGATAAAGGGGGTTGAATAGTACTACAGAAGGAGACGCCTACTCAGCAGAAATCCAAAGACAGCTAGATAAAAAAGATCACTATCTGAGACTAGCCTCTGACCCAACTAAAGAAATCCAAGATATAATCCACAGAGTCACCACTCAGGGAATAACAGAGGGTTTCTTAAGCGCAAAAGAATTTAACTTCCTGGACGTGAAATGTCCACGTACTCCAGTTATATATACACTCCCAAAAATTCACAAAAACATCACTAGTCCCCCAGGTCGCCCGATTGTTTCAGCTTGCGGCTCCATCTTGGAACCCTTAGGGTCCTACGTGGATTTTTTAATCAAATAATTTGTTCCCCTGACCAAATGCTACATTAGGGATTCTATGGCCATGATAAATTTGATTGAACATCACCCCTATGATCCTTCATCTGACACACTATGTACTATGGACGTAGAGTCCTTGTACACCAAAATTCCACAAACAGCAGCATTATTGGTGATACAAAGGACATTAGACTCACGCCCACACCCCAATGCAGTCTCCACTTCCTTTACTTGACAACTTTTGGAAATCTGTTTGATACACAACTTCTTTACATTCAACAACCTATTTTATCAAAAAATTAAAGATACAGCTATGGGGGCAATTTTTGCTCCAAATCTAGCAGTGTTGTTTATGGACCAACTAGAAACCAATGCCATCCTGACATCCATATAATGGTGTCTGTGTAGTGGCAAATTCTTGCCTCCCAAGATGGTGCCCCCACAAGAGTCACTCTAGTTATCCATGAAGAATCCTGGGTTTCCTGTCCCATTTATTTTCTTTGATTTCAGCGTGCATGGCAATTTTATACAATGATTTTTATTGGGGGACACTTCCCTAGTTTGCCTATCCAGGGATTGATTGAAAAAACCAAAGTTTGATTGAAAATTTTGATTCAACCAATTTCAGGTTTAAAAAATACCATACTTGTGCCCATGGTATGGTTAAGTCTCCCTTCCCAAGGTGGTGCCCATGTAGATGCCAGTTTAGGTACTCGTGATGAACTCTGGGTCATAGGAAGCATGTTACTTCTGTTTAAGAAGTGCCGTTTCCGGGTGTTAGCAGGGATATGTCTTCTCAGAAGATCAGCCTTCACGACAGATATGATGGGTTAGCCTGGTTTGCGCAAATAGGTGTCTATGGGGGACATAGGTAGTTATTGGGAGTTCTACTTGTACTGGTGGCTTCTTTTTATACTATTTTTTCTATTTGGATTTGTAAATGAGGTTCCGTTTTTGAGTGCCTCAGTGAGTTGATGTGATAAGAAGCAGGTTTGGTACACAGTGATAAGAAGCTCCCTTTTTTCTAGTTCTTGCGATAGAACACACAACATATCTAAAGTCCCTTGATACAGATCAATCGGTGCAATGTTATTTTAGAGCTTTCAGGGGGAAATGAAGATTCTTTTACTTTGGGAATCAAGATGTTGAGTATCTGTGTAATCTGTGGTGTCCACTGTCTGCTGCATATAGGCTGAGCTAATTAGCATGTTTGGCGTTGGCCTGTTTTCTCAATGTGTCTTTCTTTATAACAACTATTTATTTTTCCTTCTTTTTTAAATAACTCTGTTACAGGTGGTGGCAGAAAAGGCACTATTTTTTTATGATGTCCTCTGGTATGTAAATGCTTGGGGGCATTCAGTAAATATTAAGTATGTGACAAATCTTTTTGGGTGAGATTTGTTCACATATATTTTGTCACACTGTTGTTTGAACACCCTAACTGGCCTTTGGTTTTGCTTCCTCTCTCTGTCAAGGTGCAAGGTAAAATGGGTGTTTACCTAGCCCTCTGGCCCTGATGAATTTGCATAAAGATATGGTGGCAATAAAACATATTGGCCTGCTATAAATTTTTTAGAACATGAGTGTGTGTTTTTTAATCATGTGCCCGGGTCTGGATGACTAAATAAATGAATGGTATGTTCCTCCAGACACACTTGTAACTCTTTGTGAGTGTAAGGTGTGCACTCAGGTCTATCAGGGAGCTTCTTGATGTACCAACAGCAAGGTTTTCTTAGCAGGGAGAGTGTAGGTGATTCATTACCTTTCCTCTAGGCCAGATGAAGTTACTGATTGAGGATCACAATAAGGTTCTGTCACACTTTTATGAGTGCCTTCTTTGCATGTAGGAACTCTGCATATGATGAAAAGCTGAAGCTAGTGGGATTGTTACGCAATGGCTCATGCTGGAAGTTTACATAGACGACTCCTATTTTATACTTCAATTTGCTGAGAAACCATGTACCTAGCTTGTTTGTTTTGTTTTTTGGCCTTAATCCTCACCTCCACGCCCCGGTCTTTTTTAATCAGACGATAAAACTGGATGGCCCCTGTACCGTGAAATTTAATGATTTATGAAAGGAAAAAGATTCCTATGGCTGTCGTAAATTGTTTATTTTTTATTTTTTGTTGCATCATATAGATTTTAATTGGGGCCTGGGTCAAAACAGTTCCATTTATATCTGGGGTACTCAGGTTTTCATGCTTTGTTGATTTTACGCCTTTTATCTATTTTGATATTATTCAGTGGTTATTGCTTCCAGGGGGCTTTCTTTAACCTGCAGGTAACGTTTGAAGATAAAGAGTTCAGTCATGGTTATACCTATCCTTCGAATTACGTAGACATCTGTGATGAGAGTCTTAGAAGATATTTTGAGCAGCATTTAATCGATTACTTTCTTTTTTGGATAATGGAATTGTTGAGCAGCAGTCCCGAACTCTACGGGCAATCATTCAAGATCTGATATGTGCTCCTCCAGTGTTTTATTACAGTGGTGTATGGAAAGACTGTACTGTGCCCTCCTGGGAGTTGGGGTTTGGAGGTATACCAATGCCAGACCAACATTCATTCGAACAGGCAGTTTCTTTGCAGAGTGTTTAAGAAAACGTATTTACAATCTTCATGCATTCAAACTGCAGCTGTTCACCAGTGATGAGTATGAAATGTGCGTTCTGTTGTTGAGGGTTGCGCCACTCATAATCATTGAATGCATGGACTCATCCGAACTTTTTGTATGCTTATCCATCAGTTATCTTGCTTTTGTCAGTATACCAGAAGCAACTACATTAACTAAACACCAGAACTGCTTTCTCTGCCTCATACATCATCATTTACAATAATCATTAAACTCTCCTGAAAGAGTAGTCGTGTATTAAATAGCTATTTGGACTGAAAACAATACATCTCTGCCTGAGAGGAAAGTAAAATAACAGTTCCTTTTATTCGTCAGCTTAGTTCACACTTTTGAAGGAAAGATTATACATTACCAAAATATTTTTAGTCAGGAAAGAGTACAAACAAAACAATGGCATCTGAAGGCTTGCCAATATGTCTCTTACGCATGAAGCAATTATTTTGCACTTGGCAAATAGGTGTTTTCATGTTTGCATGGGGAATTGATTCCATTGAAATAAGTGAACACCTTTGCCCATTTGCATTTACCATACTACAGATGCAGGTTTTTTTTCCTGAAAAAATAGTAAAATGGTAAACTAACTGTGGACATGCAAAAATTAGAATGCTTTTTTGTGCGGCCCCTTGGCATTCTTTTTAAAAGGTTGGCGCCGTAACAATGGCATTGTTGTAAATTTCCATTGCAAGCCTTTCAGTGGAGTATTATTGCATTCCATCCACTACCGGGGATTTAAACGATCTCCACAATAACTGGGAAGGCCTTCAACTAAAGTCACTTGCTACAAAATGGAGTCAATATCGATCGGAAATGGGGCGTCCTCCACACACTATAAAGCTAGAACACACACTTAAATTAAGAGAAATATTGCTAAATAATAATCAGTAACTTTGAATTCGAGTGAATCAAGGTTTCATCATTAACGAGCTTGATTCTATTTTGTTTGATAATTAGAACTTGTCTCTTGCAACTATTACTGCATTGAATCAAGTACCAATGCTCTAGTGAGTGACAGACTAGTGTCCACAGGAGACTGACCTAACAGGACTGTCGCTAGTAAGCATAGACACAAAGGTTGCTGTGTCCCGGGCTTCTCATCTTTGGTGCTCGCTCAGCATGTGTGAATGGCCTGTCTAAGAGGGTGGGTTACACTGTCATCAATTCACTTGTAATCCTAATAGGATAAGCCTAAGACCAATCGATAGCTGACCCTATTATCGTAACTTGGTGGTTTGTATGAAAATAGGGGTGGTATTTGATGCTAAAGGTAGCGTGTCATCCCAGGGAGACATTTCAATTTTTTTTTTATTCACCAACCTTTTTGCTAATCGAGTTGTATGAGGAAGAAGTAACATTTGTGTATTGCATTGCCATTAGTACATGAAAACAATTGATCAGATCACTGCATGCCATGTATTGTTCAACGAAGATTGATACCTCAAAAATTCAACTTGTGACTTATTTTCTGTTGTAAAATTGCTAACAGACCTATCTGCATTTAGCAATATCATCACTCCTTCACAAGCTTTATGTGAAAGTGTTGGCAAATTTTTCAAACAAAGACACAATCTATCTGTATTTCCCATATTCCATTTGCCTGATTCTCCTTTACTTTTTCCTTCTACATTGGGTTCCCAGTTGACTGGGGTGTGAGCCCTGGTCAAGCAGTAACCACAATCCTAATCAGGGCTAGACACCTGCAATCCCAACTCAAATTGGCCCGTGCTCACCCTCTGGTAGCTTGGCCCAAAGCAGCCAAGCTTACCCTAGAAGCAATGAGTAAAGTATTTGTGCAGCACTTCAAACAGTAAGACCATGAAAACACCACACAAAAAGATCTTATGCCAGTTTAGAAAAATACCGTCTAATTTAATGAACAAAATAAGATCAAAATGACAAAAATTAGAACCGCAGACATTCATTTTGAAAGAATAAACTGCTACATACAGCCTAAAAGTTCAACACACCAACAGGGTATATCTAGTCACGCCAGACCGGGTCAAATCCAAAAATTCAAGCTGACCACATTGGCGCTTGCATTTCATACAGTCCTAGATTAGTCCCACTGAAGGTTTGCCTTCTAAAGTTATGTGCCAAGAGTCCCGTGCGCAGGGAAGAAGTTCACTGAGAGCAAGGAGAGCATCAGTGGCGATGGTCAGTACGGTTCAAAGTGCAGAGTGAATTCATCCTGATGACCAGATCCTGACTCTACCACATTCCACAGAATCAGGCAGTCTCCCGGATCCCTTTTCTTTCATATCATTCACATGCTTAAACTAGATTTGTCCTATTGTCACCAAGATCTGTGTAGATGGAGTTGACAAGCACCACAGTCCCAAACACAGAGATATAGGCCTTGGATGTCCCTATTTTAACCTCTTAAGTGCTGCGTCGGGGCGTTGGCCGATGGCAGCACTACCTCCCCAGTGCTGCGCACGACCATTGGACGTCCATTCAGCACTAGTTCCAATGGACAGCGCAGCACTGGGGAGGGATATTTGCGCCGCATCTAAGGTGTTAACAATTCCATGTACAGATCCTAGTATTATCACTAATTACTGATTAATTTCCTTTCTGCTAATGCCCGCTGTCAATGGCTTTTAAACCTGTCTCTTACGCTGTCCCCATTTCCCCTCTAACCTCAGACCCAAGCTATATTTGATTTCTCCTTTTCGATCTACCCCTCTTGTCTATTGCACTCTCATCCCCAAACACTCTTGTTTTTCAATCTATCAAGCAGACAGAGAGGCAAATATTTTGCCTGCAAATTGCCTAACACCCTTCCCTTTCAGATTAGCAAATTCTCTAAGCTTAGTCTCTTTAGGAAACAATTAAAACATGGTTCATACAGTTAGCTTCATCTCTTGTTGCCACAATGCCCTCAGATAATAGCAACACTTTACAAATCTAGCTTCATTTATTTTATAATCCATTTGTTCATTGAAGCAACATAGGCAGCCATTCAATATGTTGAGTGGCTTTAGTACTTCTTGTGAATTAGTGCATTAGGAAGAAGAAGATAATAGTTCAGTGGTCAGATTTCTCAAATTCCATTGCAAAACATCTTTATGCCACAGAAAAGGCTCCCAGCAAGACCAGCTGCAGTCATACAGGAGCGAAATGCCATCTTTCTTTTATCTTGTTGAGTACTTGTCATGATGCATTTCTCAATATTCCGTCATCTACAAGAAATTGGGTATGTTTGGGACCATTCACTCCAGTACCACAAGAGTACGAGATTCCCCAATCAGTACTTTGAATCAGTACTTTATCCTACCATTGGGTGTATTATGACTAGACCCATTTATGACTAGACCCAGAGCACAGCATTCATGCAATACAAACATTATTATTATTATTTTTTTTTTGGTCCTCATTTTCCACCATGATTTCAAGTGTAAATGTCAAGAGAAAGCGGCATACTGTCACAGTATAAAACTGGCAGCCATTGCTTGCATTTTGGAATTCCAACACCCATCAGCAATGTCGCTTACTCGAAAGACTAACACTAAAGAAACCAATAAAAAGGTGAAAGCTGCTACGGGCAACGCAGGGAAGTAGGACCACAGCAGCATATTCATAAGACCACAAAGGGGGGAAAAAAAACCCCGGTCAGTATATTAGACCCACTTCAACAAGTGCCAAAAGACTCTGACCAGATCCAACTTTTACGCTTGCAAAACAGAAGCACACCAGTCCATAAGGGAAGGTGGTATAGGGTCTTTCCAGTTTTTTGCAGATTTCCCTTCTGGCCAGTAAGATAGAATAAAAAAGAAGATTTTTAGCCGGGCTCTGGGCTCCATCGGTAACTCCAAAGATTGCAAGAGGAAGATCAATCGAAATCTGGAAACCCATAGAGTACATAAGGAGGTTACTTATAGAGATCCAAAATGAGCTCAAAAGAGGACTCTCAAAAAACATATGAGAGTCAGAGGCAGCTACTAGGCCACATCTGGCTTATGTCACTGGGGTACCTTGAGAAAAGTATAACAACCTCTGTGGGGAATAATAAGCTCTATGAAGAGTAAAAAGATGGTTCCTTCGAAGCCAGGCGGGCTTAACAATGTCCCACAACACCTTGAATGATGTAAGCCACAGATCTTGCACATTGTGACCAACCAGGGAGGGGCCCCACAGCTTATCTGGCAGTTGAAAATCACAATCCACTTCTTCTAGGATCAAGTTGTACCATAGGGAGATCTCCTTTTTGGACGGGGGTTTGTCAAGCAAAAGGGATTCCTGTTGACTGCCCCCACCTACTGGAAATATACTCCCAAAAGAAGATTGTGAGGTATAAGAATGGGCCCTACTAACAATTTTGCAATTTCAAAGCTTTATTCGACAACAGTCATAAAAGCAATTTTGCATTCTTACTTACACACTACAATAATTACTAAGACAAGGTTAAAATCAGCATCTTTTAAGAGACTTATTAAACATAATACTGTAGTTTACGAAATTAGCTACATAAAATCATAACAATCAACCGTGTCAATGATTACTTTAGACAGTGCCTAGCTGCTGTAAAGTGCGGGTGCGTATAATCCATGACCAACCTAGGAATTTAGCGACAGCAATCGCCAGGTAGGGTGTACAGTCTGATTCCAATATTCTTAGTGCCTCTGTGCACCTACGTGTTCCTAGATTTAGGCACACTGGTTTTATCCATTTGCGTCGTGGATTAACATATAAGGGGCAGACAAACAGTATATGAGCTGTATTCTCTATCAAATCTTTGCAATGGGGACATTTTTTGTCCTGGTTTGTCGACCATTTGCAAGTAAACGCCTTTATAGGAAGCGTCCCAATTCTAAATGGGAAATACAGTTTTCTGTCGAGTGGTCTTTCGATAATATCCCAATAAAGTTCACAAGATGGTACAGATTTAATATTCAAATAACGTTCTGTTAAATTTGTATTAAAGCCTGTACATTGGGTTGACGACCATACCATTTCCTAATACATGTTCTTTAACGTAGCCTTTGGTGGGAAACTTTCGACATTGGGAGAATTCCATAGATGATCTAGTTCAAGCTTGCTGAGCAATCCTCTTATTTCTTTTAACCACAAGATCGAATGGAAGCGATCTGCCCTTATGATATCCTTTAGGGCATTTGCAATGTGCACAAGTTCAGGCGTGGTCATTAGGCGTCTCCAGTATAGTAGCGGACGCAGCCGTGCCAAATCCTTGATATTTTTCCTGCCCAAATCATAGGCCAATGCTACGGTAGGAGTGCTTTGGGGGACCCCAATCAAACGGCGAAAAAAACTATTTTCCGCCATTGTTAGTTGTTTCAGGTTGGAGAAACCCCAAAGTTCTGAGCCGTATAAGGAGGCACTGACTAGCTTCATGTTGTAAATTTCTAGGGCAGGGGTAATGGGCCTGGTCAGTGAGATTTTGTGTTTGGGTGCCACTATACCTGCCAATTGATGAAACTTTAACAAAGCCATATCAATATGTTTTTTCCAACTCAGATTACTTTGGAGGCTTATTCCCAAGTATATTAGCAATCTGAATGTATTTAAATCTTGAAAAGTTTGGCCCAATTTTATCTTTTAGGAATTCCCATGTGTGGTATCGGGTTCCCAAGGCCTACATGCTCCGTAGATAACCCACTTACACTGAAAGAACTGTTGGCACGGAAACTGAAAAGTACAAAGAACAAGTTTATTAAGACCCCATGGGGTGGTGGTACATTCCTACAGCACCCTTCGGCAATGCAAGAAGTATCACACCGAACGTTGGTGTGAGTCCCTCTTTTATACAGTTTACAAGCAATAAAAGATAGGCGGCACAAGGTTACAGAGATTATGTACATATATGGTCATTTTTGGAGCACAGCCAACTCATGGGAGGGGTTACAACCCCACTGGTCACTTTGGCGCCACATTCCTGAGGGGTGACTGGTCAGTTGGAACTGCGCATGTACAGGCTTGACCGTTGCTAAAAATAGCCTATTGCTGGGCAAAGTTGAGTGGTCAGTGGCACGGACAACGGACAAAAGGGCATGCTGACCACGAGGCCGCTCATTCTCTAAAATGGCCGCCGTAATACACAAAATGGCGTTTTTCGAGTATAGTCAAGTTAAGGGGAAAAAACGTGTAGCACAGCTAAGCGCTAACTTGGCCATTGTCAAATTACGACAGACGACCTTTTTAGCGTTTAGCTGAAGCTACCTCATAGTGGACGTAATCGGGATGTTCATCTTCAATATCAATTAGCATTATTTGAGCTACTTCTTTATGAAGCATCATTTTGTTTTGAGCGAGAGCTCGCCTTGATGGTATGCAAGCCGATAAACTTATAAGGCTGGGCCACATTGTATACATAAACATACAGAGAACAGTACCCCAACAATGATACATAAAATCGTCAGCAGTTTCCAACCCCAAGTGGTAAGCATAGACCAGAACCACCCTGAAAGAGTCCAAGTTCCATTGTCCGGGTGTATTTCAGCTGCTATTTTGTGCAATTTTGAAATGGCATCATAAACAGAGGGCGAATTATCTGGTACGTACACACAGCAGCTACTTCCGATGATTCTACATGCCCCCCCACGGTCAGCTAGAACCACATCTAGAACCATACGGTTCTGGAGCGTAACAATCCTAGAAATTTGGAGTTCTTCTGTTATGTTCCCCAATGCAATAGCAGTATCATTGGCTACAGCCTCAACAACACGGGTCAGCCGTCGAATTTTCCGGCTATTCAATGCAGCCCCCACAAAAGAAAACAATCCCAAATTAAAGTCCACATATTGCTGTAAGGCAGTATCAGTCTGATCGATGTCATCTAACATCACGGCACGCTTAACACGATTTAGTACAAAGTCGTGGTAAAGGATGTAGTCATTATGGTACATTGGTGGGGCGATGAATACAGGGGGCAACACAAACGATACATAACATGTGCCTAACCATCCTAAAGGGAGCTGATGGTAACCTTTATTGCCACAAATAAAGTACGTATTTCGGGATGCCACAAATGATATACCGTTTGGACTGTCAAATGTAAGTGTAGTGTTACATTCACTTTTCCCCACCGGGATCGTGCCTTTATTACGAATGCAAAGGTCTGCCTTAGTAGTAATAACATTAATAACATGTGTACTGGACATATTAATGTTCCTTTGATTACTGTAAACACAAGGTGCAGACACATTATCGGGGCGGTACTCTTCCCATTCAAATCGAGTACCCTCAGCTCGTGGATACCCATCTCGATCATGGTAACAGACTTTGTTCAAACGGAAGAGCACCCCCCCTTTCGTTGGCCATCGCAAAGTGAAAAGAAGAGTGTACCAGGCGTTACAGGAACCATTATGCGAAAATGGGAGTGGAATGAGTGGAGTGCCCCCTTTCTTCTGATGCCCAGGCAACATCCCGCACACCCAACAGTTTGAAGTGTTCGTCATATTGTGAGTATGATGCAAAATCTGAATGAAGCTATTGTTCAAGTAAGTCTGTCGGTGCCGTTCTTCATGGTAAGGCAAAGTGAAGTGAAAATGTTCAGATGGAGCCGGGGTAGTCGGCAGCAAATGTTCACGTACAGGCACCACAAGTTCCACTACCCAGGCTATTACTGCTATCACCACAATTGTCAAGACAAACAGGATGGCACCAAGTATTCTTTTGTCTCGTGATGCAGTAGACGCCATAGTTCAAAAAGTTCACAATGTCTCAAATGTATACCTAAAAAAGAAAAATACGGTGCTGAGCTCCGAGGTAGCCGTTGTTTTCTTCTCCGGGGTCAAGACGGGTGTCGCTACTCTTGGCAGAACTGATCCCCCCCCCTTGAGATTCCCGGCTTCCGCTTCACAAACCCCAGAGCGGTAACCAACCAGTCTCGAAAACCAAAAAAAATCTTCTCCTTATCGTGGCCGCAGATCGTACCGCTGTCGTCCAGAAACAGTGTGGTCCGGGAAGGCTCCCTCGACTTCGGCCGATGTCACAGCTGGGCTCTTTTCTTTATCCAGAATCTCCTTGTAGTCAGTCAGCACGGCAGGATTCACCAGGTCCAGAGAGACACGCCGGCAGTGAGTTGAGTGTATCCACCGCTTTCTGTTGGTCACTCGTACAGCTGTTCGAGTAGCCAGGAGGACCTGCTCGGGCCACGCCACCTCGGTTCCAAGCTGTTCGCCCTCTCAAACGATCTGACCATCACAAAATCCCCAGGACGGAGATTATGAGCCTCTCCAGTAGAATTGTCAGGGAGCGCTTCTCGAACCTGTTGATGAATAGAAAGCAAATCATTTGTTAATCGTGCCAAATAGTCATTCATCATTATACACGGCACATCATGTATCAATCGCGGCTTAGGCACTCCCCATATATTCATAGGCCTTCCAAACACCACTTCATATGGCGTGAGGCCTGTTCGAGAGTGGGGCACAGATCTAAGAGAGAGCAATGCTAGCGGCAAGGCATCCGGCCACTTCAATGACGTGGACACCACAATCTTAGCCAGTTTCAGCTTCAACGTAGCATTGTACCGCTCAACAAGACCTGCTGACTGAGGGTGGAACACAGCATGGAACTTCTGTTGGATCCCTAACCCCTTCAGCACATACTCCACAATTTTCCCAACAAAATGAGGCCCATTATCGCTCCACAAAAATTTGCAAACTCCAAAGCGAGGAAAGTACTCCTTGAGCAACACCTTAGCTGTTGTTAAAGCTGTATTGTCTTTCGTGGGGAAGGCCTCAACCCGTTTGCTAAAAGTGCATACCACCACTAGGATATACTTAAGGTTATTGCAGCGCTCAAGCTGGATGTAATCCATTTGGAGTACCTCAAATGGTGCAGAAGGTGGAACGAACCCTCCTTTCGGAGTATGTGTCCCTTTCGCAGGATTGTGTTGTAAACATATCAGACAGGTCTGCACTACTCTCTTGGCTGTATTGGCAATCTCGGGATGCTCCCAAACTCGTGATAACAAT
Organism: Lissotriton vulgaris; assembly: GCF_964263255.1. Lineage (NCBI taxonomy): Eukaryota > Metazoa > Chordata > Amphibia > Caudata > Salamandridae > Lissotriton > Lissotriton vulgaris. The sequence continues at coordinate 1,386,559,206 of NC_141693.1, read as the reverse complement.
CGAGTGATCGCAAGAGCTCCCACATGTGCTAATCCGTGAGTCATCTGAACCATCGCTTGCAAGTAAGCTGCAGGCAATTTCCATTTCTCCATGTCTTTGCTTCTCCAACAACCCTCATCATCTAGCACCCCATCTGCTGCCCATGCCGCAAGTTCTGCTTCAGTCGCTGATTTTTGGATATCTAGTATCTCCGCTCTAGCATCGTACCATCGCTCAGCTTGTGATTTTGTTACGTACATGGGGGAGTCAGTTCGTGACATAGCTGTTTGTCTCGCTATGCTGTCTGCAAAAGCATTTCCTTGACCCACTTTATCAGTGATCTTTTTATGGGCACTGCATTTAATGATCGCTACTTTCTTTGGACAAAGCAACGCGTTTAAGAGATCACGCACCAGTTCTCCGTGCATAATGTGTACTCCATGAGAAGTCAAAAACCCACGTTCTCTCCAGAGTAGCCCGAAGTCATGTGCTACTCCGAAGGCGTACCGGCTGTCTGTGTATATGTTCACGCATAGGCCAGCACTCAATTCGCAGGCTCTCGTCAAAGCTATCAGCTCTGCTGCCTGAGCTGATTTTTGTGGTATTTGTGCTGTTTCTACCACTGTCTTAAGTGTCGTGATCGCATATGCTGCGGAAGTCGTGCCATCTGGCAGCCTCAAACACGATCCATCAACCCACAGCTCCCCATCCACATCTGGAAGTGGCATATCCTGTAAGTCAACACGACCCTTTGTCTGTTCCTCGGTCAGGAAAACACAATCATGATGTTTTTCTTCCTGACCCTCCTCAACCGGATAGGGCAATAAAGTGGCAGGGTTCAGGGTAGCACATCTTTTCAGTGTTTTGTGTGGCGCCAAAAGTGTAAGCTCATATCCTGTTAAACGTGCACTGGTAAGATATTGAGTCTTTGTTTGATTTAACAAGGCATCTACTGCATGGGGAACTAGCACCAACAGTTTGTGCGATAATACTATCCCCTCACTCTGCCGTATAGCTACTGCTGTTGCTGCAACTGCTCGAAAACACCCAGGTAATCCTCGGGCTACAGGGTCAAGAATGGCTGAAAAATATGCGCATGGCCTCTGCTTATCCCCGTGTGCTTGCACTAACACCGATAACGCGCACCCATCTTTCTCGTGTACGTACAATGTGAAAATCTTTGAATAGTCTGGTGTACCTAACACGGGTGCAGAGCAAAGGGCCTGTCTCAATTGTTCGAATGCATTTTGACATTCATCTGTCCATTCAAGGGGCATTGGTGTAGTTTTGGACAGCAACGCTAACAAAGGTTTGATAATATGCGAAAACCCCATGATCCACTGTCTACAGAAGGACGTTAATCCTATAAAAGCACGTACATCTCTCTGTGTGCGGGGGACTGGTGTATCTAAAATCGCCTGAATTCGATCTGATGTTAATGCACGCCCCTCCTTAGACAAAAGATGACCGAGGTAGGTCACCTTGGGTCTACAGTATTGGAGCTTTTTCTTCGAAACTTTGTGATTGTTCTGAGCCAGAAAGGAAAGTAAAGCAAGCGTACTCTCCTCACATTGTGCATAAGTGTCAGCAGCTAACAAAAGGTCATCGACATACTGGATAAGGGCAACTCCAGATTGCAATTGAAAGGAATCAAGCTGTCTCTTTAAAGCCTGGCTGTAGATACTCGGACTCTCAGTGTAACCTTGAGGAACACGACAAAATCTATACGATTTATTATTTAACGTAAAACCAAATAAGTATCTGCTATCGGGATGGATGGGAATGGAAAAGAACGCATTTTTCAAGTCGATGACACTAAAGGTCGTCGCCGTTGGGGGGACCAATGTAAGCAATGTCGTGATATCAGACACCACCGGGTATTGGGGGATAACAATTTTGTTAATTTCTCTCAAATCAATAATAAATCGATAGACCTTGTCGTCAGTATCTTTCTTAAGGATAGGAAGAATAGGGCTATTGCAAACATTATAGGGGACTTCCTCCACTACCCCTGCAATGATCAGATCTTGGACAATGTGTGTCAAAGCAATTTCACCTTCCCTGGAGATCTTATACTGTGGTACACGTGGCAAAAGCACTCCTTCCTTTACAGTAATGCGAATAGGTGGAATAAGCATCTGTCCCACATCCGTATCTGAGGTCACCCACAACGTATGAGGGAGAGAGGCTAATGCTTCACATTCTTGTATAGTAAAAAACCTGTCTGAATCTGGATAGTTATCATTCAAAACAACTCGCACTCCCTCCGGAGCGCAACGTATCGTAGCTCGAAAGTATTTGAGCAAATCAATGCCCAGAATATTATCTGGGGTATAAGGTGACAACAAAAATTGGCCAAAACTGAAAAATGTATCGAGACAAAGCGCAAGAGGATTCGATAATGGGCTGGGAGTGGGTGTGCCATCAAACCCAATACATGTAATCATATCGCCAGACAGGGGAGCCCTCAGAACCAAGTTTTTAGACAAAGCGCTACGAGTAGCTCCTGTGTCGACTAGAAACTGATCAGTAGAACCCAAGATGCCCGCTGATACATATGGACCACTCTGATCTACTGGCACTTCAACTGATTCCGTACCCCATCCTACGCAATCCTATGCATGTACATAATCCTGATGCTCCACATTCTCGCCCTCCGATATCTGGTACTGGTTCCATCTATCAAAGGTATTACGCTCATCCTGGCCACGGCCCCTCTCCTCAAACCTGCTACGATCACCTCCGCTGCCTCTCGCCCCCGAATAACTTCCCCTCGACTGTCCACCTCCACGACCACGCTGACTACGCTGCTCACGAAGTACCGGACAATCATCAGCCCAATGCCCAAACTCCTTACAATAGGCGCATTGATCCTCCGCTATATCCGTACGCCCGTACGACGCATTACCCCCTCCTCGTCTGCCTCTGTCATTCCCTCTAGATTGCGTTCCATGAACCTGTGCCAACATCACCTTCGTTTTCAACTCCTTCGCTTTCTTATCAATACTTTCTTTAGCCTCCAATTCCTGCCGCTCATAATACTGAGCCATAGTTAACAAAGACGCAGGGGTCGCCGTGGCCCAGGAACTTTCACTCGACTTTCATCTTTTTGCAATCTCCAGTAGGAGATTAGCCACGTACTTATCTACAAACAAATGCCTACCCGTATCGTCTGTTAACGATTGACCACTGTAATCATGAAATGCCTCTTCGAAGCGTGTAAAGAAATCTGACACCGTTTTATCTGACTTTTGTTTGCACGAAGCTAGCATGGTCCAATCAATTTTTTTAGAAGGAACAAGCGTTTTCAGTTTAGTTAGGATGGCCGCTGGGAGGTCTAAAATCAAATCACATGGCTTACATGCAGGTTCCCTGTTTAAATCAGCCTCATTTATTTCTTTCCACGTTCCCCCGAGCAGTGTTTCATCATTATTTTTACGAATCAACCTCCACATATCAGGCGGAAGAATTAACCCAAAAAATAGATCTATATCAACAAGAGTCATGACACAGGACGAAATAGCCCCTACCACCCCTTCATAAAATGCTGCTGGATTTTTCCGAAGATCAGGCAAAGAATTTTTAAGCGCCATAACATCTGCTCTATTCCAAGGCGTATACACCCAATTATATATAAAATACCCCTTCGCATCCTTCGACATTTTATCCTCATCTGTACCCTCCCCCTTAGGGGGAAAATACAGAGGTGCGGCTTCACGCATAGGCATAACATGCACGTTAGAATTCTTATCTGAACCCCGGAGAGAACACTCCTTAGACTGTTCAGTGGACCCCGGCACGGACTCCTTATTCTTTTTCCGCTCGTCCCGCAATCTGGACGTCTCATCCCGCAGCTGGATCAGTTGCTTGTAAAATGTATCGACATCTGCAAGAACAAATAAACTTTTATCCAAATTCTCACGATGAACCGACACAGCCTTAGGTTCTAACGTGTCCGAAAATTTACGAAATGTAGTAACAAATTCATCAGCCAAAGTAGCCAAAAAATACATCAATTCTCGCTCTGTCCATTTACCCCTCTCGGCAACAACTTCAGACACAGTTACAAAATTTGTATTCAATTTACGAGCCCAACTACGCAATTCCGCGCTTCTCTCCGCAGTTAACCTGACATAGGACTTGTCCCCTTTTCCCGGCTTATCCTGTCCTTCATCATCAGACTCTGCATTCGGAGCCGTAGGAGAAACGTACGGAGGCGGTGATCGATCTAATAATGAAAAATTATCAGTTTCATTAGTAAGGACAGGATAGAGCGGTCGCCAAATAGGAAATTGACCGGTCGTTTGCAAATTTCGTTCCCGTTCCTCCCTTTCTTTCTTTTCCTGTGCCTCCTTTTCCTCAAGCTGTAAAGCCTTATCTCGAGCAGCCTTACGCTGCTCTTTGTCCGCCAAGGCAGCTTCACGTTTCATACGTTCACGCACCGCTTTCTCCCACATTCGTACACAATCAAACATATTCTGTCTAGACCTGCGCTGAAACAAACATTGCTCCACAAACTGAACCTTTCGTAAATCAAATGACCCATGTAGTGGCCATTGCAATTCAGGATCGGTTTTAGTGTATTTATGCCATAATTTGCTGTACATTATAGGGGGAAGGCCAAATTTCATGTACATTTCAAGATTTGGGGTTCCTTCTGGGGGAGCCGGCTGTGATTCCGCTAACCTAATTGAGGTACCATTTCCAAGACAGCACATCCCTCGGAGTGTGCTTAAAACAGGCATGTTCGAAAAGTATCACGAAAGCGTGATACCGTATAAACTGGCACTTACAGTACTTCACACAAATGTGCCGCTCAGAGGAAAAAAAAACAAAATTAGAGAAACATCTCTACATGCCTGCTTATGTGAAGTGCACTACACATATGATTCAAAGGTCACAAAGTCACAAATGTTAGCTAACTCAAATCATAGACACAAATCATAGAACTTCGGCAAGCGTCCGAAGACTACCTTACCGATCACAAATCATAGAACTTCAGTAAGCGTCCGTAGACTACCTTACCGATCACAAATCTTACCCAATTTCAAATATCCAGATTCCAACTGCCAAGGTCTTTAATCGAATCAGCCAAACAGGCACTGCACAGCAACGCAGACGATCAAGATCTCAGTCGGGGACATGCGCCACCTGGAAGGTCAGATCAGAAGGAAAGGAAGAAACACCGTGGGTGCCAAGACTCGGGTCACTCGGTGGCAGCGTACGCGTCCATGGCAAGTTTCCAAACCTTCGTCACGACCTCTCCTTCGGGCATCCGAGTCGCTGATGAGTCCCTTCTTGGTGGCCAATTTGTGGTATCGGGTTCCCAAGGCCTACATGCTCCGTAGATAACCCACTTACACTGAAAGAACTGTTGGCACGGAAACTGAAAAGTACAAAGAACAAGTTTATTAAGACCCCATGGGGTGGTGGTACATTCCTACAGCACCCTTCGGCAATGCAAGAAGTATCACACCGAACGTTGGTGTGAGTCCCTCTTTTATACAGTTTACAAGCAATAAAAGATAGGCGGCACAAGATTACAGAGATTATGTACATATATGGTCATTTTTGGAGCACAGCCAACTCATGGGAGGGGTTACAACCCCACTGGTCACTTTGGCGGCACATTCCTGAGGGGTGACTGGTCAGTTGGAACTGTGCATGTACAGGCTTGACCGTTGCTAAAAATAGCCTGTTGCTGGGCAAAGTTGAGTGGTCAGTGGCACGGACAACGGACAAAAGGGCATGCTGACCACGAGGCCGCTCATTCTCTAAAATGGCCGCCGTAATACACAAAATGGCGTTTTTCGAGTATAGTCAAGTTAAGGGGAAAAAACGTGTAGCACAGCTAAGCGCTAACTTGGCCATTGTCAAATTATGACACATGGAAGCAGGCACCATTCCACAAACATATCTCCCCAGACCTCCAACCCTGCCTCCTTCAAAGGTGCTGCTAAGCTGTCTTCCAGCCACACAGGACTCCCAGGTGCCCCCCCACAAAGGTGACCTACAAGAAAAGTATCCTAACTTTATTGAGTTCCTCAGTTTGGCCCACGTTTTTGCCATCCCCTGTAAAACCTTCAGTTTAACTTTCTTGAAAATCTTGGGTCTCCAAATTTAAACAGAACACCGGACTGAGCTACACCTTCAACCTTAAGCAAGGCAGAAAACATGCTTCCTATACCAAAGTCAGTGGGCATCTTTAGTAACATACGGGCATGGGAGAGTTGTAACGCCCATGCATAAATTTGCAGGTCAGGTGCTGCTAAACCTCCTTTCTCCCTGCGTCGCCTACGTTTTTTCCATGCAATCCTTGGGATATGTTTATCCCAGATGAAAGAGTTTATTTTGCCTTGTAATTTTGATAGAGATGACAGGTCAAAGAAAGGAGGGATAGTATTAAATAAAAAAGACATTTTTGGTAGAATAGTCATCTTAATCAAGTTCGCTCTTCCCAACAGAGACAATGGAAGTTGCGACCACAATCGCATGAGTCTTCGGCAATCCTTAGCGACAGCAGCAAAGTTAGTTAAAGCGATTTTATTAATATCTTTGACAATGTTAAGTCCTAAGGAACGCAAACTTGGGCTAGCCTGAATGTCTGTACCACAGCTATCATTGTTCCAAACCATCATATCGGTTTTAGAGGCATTAACCTCATATTCAGAGATTTCCCCAAATTCCAGAGCCAACTTGATAACTGCTGGCAAAGCTGTATGTATATCTGAGGAGAAAATCAGTATATAGTCCGTGTACAGAGCCACTTTCCTCTCCCATCCCCTATAACTGTAAGATTTGATGGATATATCCTCCCTCAAAGCTGTGCGAAGTGTTCTATGTATAGATCGAATAGGAGAGGGGAAAAGGGGCAGCCCTGACGCGTTCCCAATGTTAAATTTAGCCAGGACCCCCGACAGTAATGACCAATTCACCCTGTCTAAGTCCTTGGTTGCGTCGAGCATCAGAATAGCCAAAGGAAGGGAGTCTAATGTTGCCTTGTCAATAGCCCCTATCAAATCATATGTCAATTCATATAATTGACGGCCCTTGATGAACCCCTTCTGATCATGATGTAAAATGTCAGGTGCAACAACGCCCAGCCTCCTCGCCAAGATAGTAGCAAAGATTTTATAATCTACATTCAATATAGAAATTGGCCTATATGAATTGCATTTAGATGCTGGCTTCCCCGGTTTTAAAATCAAGGTCATTGATGCGCAATCCCAAGAAGCAGGAGGTGACATGCCTTCCTGCAGAATTTGATTGAATAACATAGTGAGAAAAGGTGCTAGTGTTGGTTCCAGGGCCCTGTAGATTTCAGCTGTAAGGCCATTGGGCCCTGTAGCCTTTCCTTCATTACTACTATGAATAGCAACCCTGACCTCTTCTTTGTGTGATGGTGCTATCCAGAGAGGTTCGTTGCTCAGAAGATAGTGAGGGGAGAGAGATTTCTCCCAACCAATTGGCCTTCCAGGCCAATAGTTTCCCAGCCCCTTTAACAAACTCAAAATGGGCTATTTTACTGGCTTCCCATCTCTCAAGAATTTGCCTATTTAGAACTGAGCCCAGCTGACCTTTTAGGGAGAGTAACTTATCATGTAATGATTGTGAGACTCTCCCATCAGAGGCTGTATTCAGATCAATCTCTGCTTGAGTTTTAAATAACTCAGCTTCAATAGCAGCTACTTTCCCTCTATATTGTTTCCTCTGATATGAGACCTTGTTAGTAATAAGACCTCTTAGAAAGGCATTAAAAGAGCCCCACACACTCCCAGGTGCCGCAAAACCGATGTTATTATACATAAGACTCTGGGCTTCGGTTATAAGAAAGGAAATATCATCGGGCACCGAGAGTAGCGACCGGTCAAATGACCAGGATCTAAGGTAAGCTTTAGGCAACCCAATAAGTTTCCTAAATACTGCTGAGTGGTCAGATAGATGGGAATGTAAGTAGCAGATACTCTTGACAGAATCCACCAGTTTATGACTAATTAGGATAAAGTCAATTCTTGACTGGTGATGGTATTTGAGATTGCGAAAAGAGACGCCCTGAACATGACCTGACATGGCTCTCCAAATATCAGTATATCCATATTGCTTCATGCTGTTAAGCAAGAAGACCCTGGTCCTAGAAAGGGCTAGAGACCGGCTATTAGGAGTTTTGTCGAAAAGGGGATCCAATACTATATTAAAGTCTCCCGCCAGGATGGTCGGTTCCAGGAAAGATAATAGGTGCCAAAATATAGATTCTAAAACCGATGGATCATCCTGGTTAGGCCCATAATAACCCAAGATCATAATTTGAGCCCCAGCAATAATTACTGTGGTGATGACCCATCTACAACCTGGGTCTACCAATTTGGAAACTAGCCTTGTTTACAGTGGTCTCTTAAAAATGATTGCAACACCTCTAATATTCATGGATTGTGATGTTGATACAGAAAAATCAATCCATCTATTTTTTTTAATTAAAGAGAGCATCTCGGTCTCAATCAGATGAGTCTCCTGGAGTATAATGACCTGCGCATCCGAGTCACGCAAATACTGTATAATCTTATCCGCTCTAGGTCTGGTGCGGAGGCCATTAACATTCCAGGAGAGAATTTTTAGGCTACGCATGAGGGTCAAAACCTACCACCAACAGACCCCTCATTAAAAGAGTCAATAGTTTCCTGAGATAACTGTGACGTTACTTCATTACAGAAAAAAATCATAACACAAACACTAACCAAAACCAAGCAGAAAATGAGGACATTTTTAGGTTTTCTCCCATGCCCCACCCACCCCTTTCCCCAATGCCCTAAGCTAACCCCCCCCACCCCTTCGGGAAACCCTTGCTCTGTCTATCCGGAGCAAGTCTAGAAGATGGTACTCCTTCTCATGGCACCCGTCAGGCGTCTAATAGATGCACGCCAGAGAAAGCGGAATAGGTGCAATAATATAAAGTATTAAACCATTATACCGTTAATACCAATAATGTATGGGATTATAACCTCACGTGTTCTATAACCTATATATTTTGGGTTTTTTAAATATTATTTTCCTGTTTATATTCAGATTATCTACCCCCCCAAACAGAAACTAGGTGGGTAGAAACAGAAAAGAAATGGATTAGAAGACACAGACGATTCTAAGAAAGTTTGACACTTGTGCTTATACTTATGCTAGGGAGTGAAACCTACCCTAGCCCTGAAGGGCCTTTCTCGTTCCCCAAAGTCATTAGCAACTCATCTGCAGCCTGCACAGATCTAATATCATGCATCTTATTGTTGTGCATAATTTTCAGTGTGGCCGGGAACTTGAGTTGAGCCACCGCACCTAGTTTACTAAATGTGTCTAGCCTTCTCCCAAACTCCCATTGTTTGTCTAGAGTAGCCCTGGATAAATCAGACCTGATATGAAAATTGACCCCTTTCCTGCCAAAGATTTTTGTCTTAAAGCTAGATTAAGGATTGTTTCCTCAAGAGTGTAAGTATGGAAATTTACAAGGATCCTCCTTGGTTTAGACCTTTGAGGATTCTTTCTAAAGGGTCCCTATGGATACGTTGAATATCCATAGCTAGATCTTCCACTGATTGATCCAAACTTAAAGCTTCCTTTAGGAGCAGAATGACATATTGCTTGATATCTATGCCCTCGCTCCCCTCCGGGACATTGAGAATGCGAATGTTACTGCGCCTAGCATTATTCTCCAATGTCTCCAATCTTTCGGAAAGCATAAGATCTTCTTTTTTAGAGTTTAATGATGTCATCCTTAGCTTGATCCAAGTAGAGAGAAAGTTCAGCCACTGTATCTTCCAGGACCTCTTTCCTCGAGGTAAGCCCATCGATCTTTTTATCAAGAGTTTCGCAAAAATTTCTAATTTCCAACTGTTTAACAGCTGAAGCATAAAAACCATTTTTAATGTCAGCGGACAGTGAAGAGAACATAAGCTACAAAGATAAGGCCATCAACTTCCCCCTCAAGACTGCAGTTCGAGATATTAGGGACTTTCACCTATGCCAACTCCTCCTGTAAGTACCCTTGTGGACTCTGTTCCTCTACATCCATTACTGCCTCAATAGGTACCTCTCTAGATATCTCCGTGTCGGAGTCTTGTTGGATCGATAATAGAGAGACAACTGTGAGGATGGCTGTGGAGTTGGCGACCCAGGCACAGGTACAAAGACCTGTGATTCTGCCGCTCTTTCCGCTTCCAAAATGGCCTCTCTAGATGCCTCAGTGTCTTGGGACTCATGAGATCGTTAATGAAGGAGACATCTGTAGGAATGGCTGTGAAGTTGGCAACCCAGACACAGGTGCCAACACCTGGAGCTCCGCTGCCCCTTTTGCTTCAAGAGTGGCCTCTACTTCTATCAAGGCAACCGGTCCACTCATAGTACTGGCAACAGGAGACTTAGGAGCAAGAGAGCTCCGATTTCCAGAACAAGAGGCGGATCGATCCCCCACCAGGTCGAACACTTGGGGAATTACCTTAAAGTAAGAGAGAAGAGATGGTGTAATCTTAGAACTGAGTTCTACAGCCTTAAGTCCCCTTACTATTTTACCAACTTTAGATCATTTAGCTTTAGCCTCAGCACATAAGAATGTAGATTCTTTCTTTTTCTTAGGAACAGACAGATCAGGGCTTGGTTTTGGTGATACTCCCTTTTTAATTTCCCCAGAAGCCCCTGCTAAGTCAGTAATCAGTGCCCCCTTAGCCTCCTTTCCCCTTGGTCCACACTTGCCTTTTGCCTTTGAAAGGTCTAAAACTGGCGCCACCAATACAGCAGAAACACTCGCCTCACCTGATTGCTCAGCCGTATTCTTCTCCTCCTCAGAATGCAGCGGGAGTAATGACTCCTTTGCCTCCGTCGCCCTGAGGCTCCTCCACTCCCCAGAGACCCGGCAGCCAAACTGCAGGAGCCTTGGAGGAGGCTACGAAACCTCCTTCCCCTCCTTAGCTCCAGGGCGGCCCATGACCAGCACCAGAACGCCGGCGGAGACGTAGGGGATGAAACCGGCAGGAAGAACAAACACAAATATTATTAAATAAATGTCAAGTTCCGTCTAGGCCAGCTTTTAGGAGCTGCACCTGCTGCTCAGTCTAATTCCCTACGTCTTCACAAGTGCCATGGTCACCAGGTATTCCACTATTGTTTCTTTGCAGTTATGGAGACCTGTCCAGCACTGTACCAACTGTAAATTTCTTTTGTAGATAGTCAAGAGTGTGCATAAGTAGTAAAGGATTTGCATTCCTCTGTATTGAAAATGTGAGAAAATGCCCCTTTTTGTGTGGTCATCTCTATTTGTTTCTAAAATACATTTTTGGCTCTCAGACTCTGCCTACGGGGGCACTGATGTCCAGTGCATGTGCTCTTACCCCATAACATGTAAAAACTGGCTAATCCCTGTTTGGCACATTTAACTCTCCTGTAAGGATATATAGTGTATGGTCTAGGAACGATACCCATGGCATGAAAAGTTAATGTCACAGCATTTATTGTGTCATGCACTAATGTGACAAGGAAAACATTGCTTTAGACTTACCACTGAAACCTGCCTGTTGCATTTTAAACCTACAGCCTGTCTTGGTAAAAATAAATCACCTTTTTGATAGGGAAAAAACCTTCTTTTTAAATATTAATAAGTCACTCCTATGTAGGCCTTGTAATCCAGAAGGCAAGGTGCTTGATATTTAAAAGTGAGACATGTAGAAATGTATCATCACCATGTAATTGCAGTGGTAAGCACCCAAAAGCTATTTCGACCATGAAAGGCTCTGGCTGTCTATGAGAAAAGCAAAGTATAGATAAACATAATAAATCTTCTATCTCAGGTTTAGGACCAAGCAGAGAATTATTTCAATGTCAAATGTATTATTTATTTAAAGTCCAATTCAATGGTGAAGTTGGCATTAGTTTAATAATATTTAGGAAAAGTATCTTCTAGAAAGTCAGTTTTTCCCTGTCTGGAGTTCCTGAAGCTAGCACTTGACCCTTATTAGGTGGGAAACATGCTCCCACAGCAGACTTAAAGGACTACTTATGGGGACATTCTTCATTTCTCCTTGTAGGGAGACCAATTAGGGTGGGCACAAGACCTTCCTTAGCTTGTAAAGGGACCTGCCCTTTCATTGTTGTTTGACTGCTGTGCGGACCTGGCTTGCTAGCGCTGTGTTTGTTTGTACTTACTCCGAATCGCGAGTGTCTTTTAAAAAATTTAAATCCTAGTCACTTTGCCGCACCCCTTTCACTCGTCCTGCTCCCCACCTTAGGCCTCATCCAATCGGCCGGCAGGAGGTGGAGCTGGGAGGCGGGCCAGGCATAAATGTCCATTACAGCGCGGAGGTGCAGCAGACGTGCGCAGCGGGCACGCCAGTGGCGCGCCGATGGTGCGCCAAAGGCAAGCCCGTCTGTGCCCGTCCGTGGCCAACTGGGACCAGGGGCCTAGGATGCTGGTCAATTTATTTCCTACTCCCGTGGAGCACTCCGAACGCTTGCACTTCAGCTAGCCCCCCTAGAACTGACTATCTATAACCGCATCGTGACGAATGGTATCTTGCGAGAACAGGCGGGCCCTACCCCGCCCCCTCCAGTTCCCCCCCCTTTCCTGCCGGAAGTAATGAGACCACCCTTCGGGTTTTATATCTGAATACCCGTTCTTTAGTGAAACATCAGCTGGACATCTTCTGGTTGCTAGCTTTAGAAATACCGGATGCCCTGCTGATCACCGAAACCTGGCTCACTGAGGACTCCACACCGGATATATTGGCGGCCCTCCCCTCAGACTATTTCATATTAACTGCCAATCGGCCCTCAGGGAAGATGGGTGGGGATGTGGCGGGCATAATACACAATAGCCATAAATGTAATACTATATTCTCCTTTGATCTACCACAAGTCGAGAATCTAGTCATTACTTTAGGCACTAACACCGGATCTCTCGCGCTGGGGCTTCTATACCGCCCTCCCAAACCTATGCCCTCCTTTCCACTTTTGTTAAGTGAACAAATAGCTAATCTTGCAATGAACCGTGCAAGGGTCTTGCTCATCGGTGATCTTAAATATTGGCTTAATGATCCCCTTCGGAGGTCCACATGCTACCGAACTTTCTGATTTGCTCTCCAATCTAAACCTGTCCCCGCACATATCTTCTTCTACCCATATAAAAGGACATATTCTGGATCAAATCTGGACCCACAATCTCACCTTATCAGTGACTTCTATCTCCTCTTCTATATGGTCTGACCACTATCCTATTGAATTTACGGTTACTTTCAACGACAGGATGAAGTCCCCTACAGTACAGGGAGGCATGACAAGAAAGTGGCGAACCATCGATAAAAATGATTTTATTCACACTTTAGCTAGCACCATACCTACTTTTAATCCCAACGTAAACTCAATGGAACAGGACATTGCGGACTGGTTGCTGTCGGCCAGTGACATACATGTCCCTCTCACTAAATTTTCCCGGGCCAGACACTCTGATGCCCACAAGTGGTTCACTAGTGAACTAAAGGATCAAAAACTTGAGCTCCGCCAATCCCAGACGAAACGGAGGCGTCACTACTCAAGCGCAGACAGGCAGCAGTACTTGCGGGCACGTAATGAGTATAAAAAAACAACTTTAACAGTTAAAGCTGCCTACTTCTCTACTAAAATTCTGAATGCCCAGAATAAATCAAAGGAGATTTTTCAAATTGTGAATGATCTTAGCAGCAATGAGAGAATGTTACCCACCCAAACTCCAACTCAAGAATTGTGTGACTCCCTGAATAATTTTTGGGGGGATAAAATCACTGTTATAAAGGTGAGCATCCCACCCATTGTCAACAGGGATCCACTGGACGACATTTCCAGAAATCCATCCAGCCTGAGTCTCTTGCAGGTATATGTCTTAACATGCTACTAGATCTCTTGAGGCTTGTTAGATCTGGCTCCCCCATCGACCGTTGCCCTCCTCCAGTCCTCAGGCAGGCTTTTACAGCGGGTTATTCCCAGATTCTTTGCTTTGTGGTCATCTATATCTGACCTGTTTTTGTTTGTTTTATGACTCTGGGCACTTTACCACTGTCGATCAGTGCTTAAGTGCATATGCTCTCTATGCAAATTGTATGTATGGATGTTTGCTTCCATAATTGGCTGCTTGATTTACTAGTCAGTCCCTAGTACAGTGCACTGTGTGTGCCCAGGGCCTGTAAATCAAATGGGGCTAGTGGGCCTGCAGCACTGATTGTGCCACCCACAAAAGCAGCCTGTAAATATAACTCAGGCCTGCCATTGCAGAGCCTGTATGCAGTCTAGTACTGCTATGCAACTTGGCAAGTGCACCCACTTACCAGGCCTTAACCTTCCCTTTTCATACATGTTAGTCACCCCTAATGTAGGACCAAGGTACCCCTGTGGCCAATGTACCGTGTATGTGAAAGGTAGGACATGCCCTGATGTGTGTGGTATGCCCTTATAGTGAAATACTGCCAATTTCATTTTTTTCACTATTGTATGGCTATCTGTTCCCATAGGATAGAATGGGGAGTTAGCTTATTACATCTTATAAGCATAACTTCCCCTGGGAAATACAGTTTAGTATGCCTGAACACAGAATGCTAAAATTCATCTTTTAGTGAGGGTGATGTTTGAAAATACTACTTTTAGAAAGTAGGTCTTTTTTTTTCTTAGCCATCCAGTATGCCTCTGCTAAGATGTGTATTGACTGCCTGGCTTTGGAGTGACAGGGGCTGGGGATGTGCCAAGGCTCCAGAGAGTTTGGATGAGGCAGGGCTAGGCTGAATAGGCCGGGTCTGCATTTGGAGTGGTGGGAGGAGTAGCACCTGAACCTGAATAGGGCTGTGCCTGCCTTCCACAATGATGGCTCCGCCCCCTGTGGTGTGTCTTGAGCCAGGGCTCACAATTCCAATGGAGGTTTTTGTGCACTTACAAAGTGCCCTCCAGAACTGGTTTGGACTGGACTCAGAGTCCTGGGCCAGGAGAGAACAGAGAGATTGACTGTATAAAAAGAGGGGCCCATACTCTAGACTTTTAGATCACTTTTGTAAAATCAAGATGAAACTTTGCCAAGGAGAAGAGCTGGTGAAACTGATAAGTACTGCCCCTGTGCTGTTTGCCGTCTGGGTTGGCCTGCAGTGGCTACTTTCTGCCAACAAAATGGAAAATAACTTTGATGTTTGCTGTGTCCCCTGCTTGAGGAACATCTCCAAGGGCTCGAAACTGAGCTTGCCTCCTGTTCTGAAGTCTCAGGGACACAAAGACTTCACCCGCTCCCCTGGACTTACTTGCTGGGAGGTCTGTCTTGCTAAGAGGTGCCTGCTATTGTTTTGGAATTCTGGAGGCAGTTTGCCACTGGGAGCTGGAAAAGTAATGCAACTTCGAGAAGTGCGACGCATCCGCAACTGTTTCTGCCGCATTGCCGAAGAAATTGTTGCAGCACCTGCCCGCGGCTCGAGAAATCGCTGCATGCCGCATGAAGTGCACTGATCTCCGAAGTCTGAGATCACTGCACCGATTCTGATGCAAGGCCTGCAGTGCTGCTGCAAGAACCCACGCATTGTCCCGGACCGTTGAATCGCATTGAGTCACCAAGTCTGTTGCATTGTTGGGGGATGCAGTGAGAAATCGACGCATCACCTCCTCATGCAGTAAGAAACAGACACATCACCTCCTCTCCGGTAAGGAACCGATGCATCATCTCCTCTCCGCTAAGGAACCGATGCATCATCTCCTCTGTGCAGCAGTAACGAACCAACCCATCACCCCCCTCGGAGTTAGAAACCAATGAATCACCTTCCCTGAAAGTAAGGAACCAATACATCCCCTTCCCTGCTACACTTTTTGTTTATGCGCGTGACACATCCAAGGTACTTTGTGTGAAAAGTGTTGCATCTGCAAGTTGCTTTGAAACTGACCTATTTCTACCATTTGGGAGTCATATTTGTATTACTGTATTGTGGATTCTTGTCATTTTGGTCTTGTTTGGTTTAGATAAACATTATTTATTTTTCTAAACTGGTGTGGTGTCCATTTATAGTGTTTTCACTGTATTATTGTATGTATTCAGAACTGCTTTCAACACTGCTTCTGAGAAAAGCCTGTCTGCTCGTGCAAAGCTACCAAGGGGGTAAGCAGGGGTTATTTTAAGAGTGTATCCCCCTTACTCTGACTAGAAGCAAGGGTCCTTATATGAACAAAGGTATCTAACTCTGCCAACTAGAGACCCCCAATTCTAACAGTGGGGAGGTCCCTTCAGAACCGGTTTTGAGAGACCACAGAGGAGGGGACTTATCATGTCTCTTGCCACAACTCTAGGTGGGCACACAGTCTCTGCACAAGGGAGGAAGGGTTTCCCCACTTCAGAATTTGGGAGTAAGGAGCACTGTGCAATAGTTTACAGTAGACCAAACAGGAACTACTGCAAACTTGGGTCATATTGCCTTTGGAAGATGTACCCTGTTGGCTATGGAGGTGTCAGAATTCACCTCCACCCACTAGCTAATGCCAACTATAAATGTGGGAATCCAAGGCACCCTTCTCAGTATACTCCCTGGACATGTGTAAGAACAGAAGAAGGATTGCTCCTTCTGTTTAACCCCTTCCATGCTCATGACGAGCTCAGCTCGTCCTGAGGCACGGTGGAGCTGTGCTTATGACGAGCTGAGCTCGTCATGAACAATGGGGTTCGATTAGGATCAGCACAGGAGAGCAAAACCATTAGCAGCCAAGGTGTTAAGGATACCTGAAGGCTAGACCCAGACCAAAGAAGTGGACTTCAAGGATAGTTGACTAACCTCTTGTGTTGCTACAGGGGTACACATAGCGGAATAAGACTTTTCCTTGAAGTGATGTAATCAATCAGTAGGGAGGAGGAAAAGAGGGGTCCATTCAGTTCCCCATTACCATAGTCAGTTTAATCAGAAAGGAGAATGGACACTTGTAGCTTCATAACCATTGGTTATAATGGAACATCCTCATAAACGCTCTGATATTATTTGTGCTGTATATCTGTTGTCCACCCACTATCAGCGTTATGGCATAGTCATTGGGTGCCCAATTTTGTGCTATATGCCAGCCTCATCCTGAGGCAACCTCTGGTCTGGGTAGCAGTGGCTAGAGAATAAAGGACACCCCCAGAGGGAAGGTGCAGGAAAAACAAGTAAAAAACAGTATCGCTCCGATTTGTACTCAATGACAATAACCCATACGTTTCCAGTATTTTATACTGGAAACGTTACATTGACGATAACCTACTAATTTGGCAGGTTGATAAGAATTTGAACCAATTCATGGAATGGTTGAACAGCAATGACCGTTGGTTAAAATTCACTTTCACCACAAACAATCAAAGGATAGATTTTTAAGATCTTACCATCTTCACCGAAAACGGCATACTATAAACAAAAACATATACGAAACCAACTGCAAAGAACAGCCTTTTGTCCTATAAAAGTTACCACCCCAATCCTTGATTGATTACTTCATTTAAAGCAGCGTACAGCTGCGGGAGATATCAATACCCCTGTAGTATCAAGATAACTATCTAGGGGTAATTCATGGACAGATAAAAACTGAATCATGGAGGATAATTGTGGCCTTAGCTTCACTGAGAGTGACATTGATGAAATCTTAGCAGCACAACCTTTGTTACAGAAAGCTGAACTAACACAAGCCCTTGCCCAAACAGATGATTGGGACACACTTACTGACAAGAAAAGGGAACAAATCCGTACAGCCATACACGGTATCATCATGACCGAGTATCTTAGATCAAAAACTGCTCCAAGAGGTTATTGGGTCAATAATGCACCAAGGATTTTCTTACATGACCTAGCATTCCAACGTGATTGGTCTTCCATCTCTTGGAAGTGTACCCTAAACTATTTGGTCTTAATAGTGAAAATGGCTAAGAGACTCTCAGACGCACTATTAGTCCAAATTCAAGCATGTGAAAATGAAGAGATTACCAAGGAGGTGGACGAAACACAAGAATTTATTATGCAGAGCAAACTCCAGAAACCAGGAAAGGATCTGAAAAAATTCAGCCAAGAACGTATGCATCCTTATTCCAAAGAGGATTACACCGCTACTGATCCTGGTTCAGATTATGAGTCTACTGGTTGGAACTCTTCGGATGGCTCAGAAGGGAGCTCTGATGAATCCACTACAAGAAGGGGACGAAATAACTTTCGATATCGTCGTCCCCGCAGAGGCAACAGGGGGCAGAGACCACCTTTCTTCCATGGTAATCAAATTCCTTTTTTCCAACCTTACATGCCACAATTTAGCGGGTGGTTCAACCCCTACAACCAAGACATGCAACAACCACCACAAATGGGCAATCAATTTATGACTAACATGGGACACCAACATCAACAACAACAGCCTTTATTATTGAGAGGCCAGAACCAATCCCGGGGAGGAAAGAAAAACCTAACCTGGCAAGACCAACAGCCCAACGTCCAAACACGCAGCATGTCATCAGACCAACCAGGGACAAGCAAGAAGAATCACTAATCGTCAATTTATCAGATTTGACCTTAACCAGAGACCAAACGAACATCCTCAAAAAAGGTTTGGGATTTGTCCCCACTCCACCTTTGGACACTTTCAAGCTGAAATATGAAATAGCAGAGTTCTGTAGAACACTGAAACTGAAGGCTTTCTTTTCAGGCATGGAACAGAAACAAAATGAAGGTGACACAACACTCAGAAGAAAATCCACATTCAATCCCCCAAACAGCTCTGTCCCAATAGAAATACAGACATTCGAACAAGCTCTCCTGAAAGGGATAGATAACATTGACAATAAGAAGAACAAGACTTTTCAAAATCTGAGCAAAAAAGGACGCTTAGCACTTGAAGAACTACAAAACAACGACGCCATAATAATCAAACCAGCGGACAGGGGGGGGGATAGTCATTTTGACAAAAGAAGGATATGACCAACAATGTCTCACATTATTATCCGATACGAAATTCTACAAAAGACTAGATACAGACCCTACCGACAGACTGACAAACACTGTCGCTATAATGATCCACGAGGCAGAGCTCAACATGTGGATCTCCAAGAAGGAAGCTGATTTTTTTAACACCAAAAGAACCAAAAATACCTTTCTTTTACTCACTGCCCAAGACCCACAAAAATAAATCTCCACCTCCAAGACGCCCGATAGTTTCGGGTATTGGTTCTATATTAGAGCCACTATCTAAGTTCGCAGATGAATACCTCAAGCCCCTTGTACAAAAGACACCTACGTATCTGAAAGATACTCGTGACCTCTTGACTCAGATTGCGGGAAGAGACTTTGACTCAAAAACAATGCTACTTGTAGGGTTAGATGTAGAGTCATTATACACTAGCCTTCCCCAAGATGATACGCTAGAGATGCTGGAAGACCTTTTATTTATGGAAAATTGGACACACAACACACCCAGACACTTTGTACTCGAATGCTGTTGGCTAGCCTTAAAAGAAAATTACTTTGAATATAATGGAGATCTGTTTCTGCAATGCCATGGCACATCCATGGGCAGTGCTTTTGCCCCTTCGGTGGCTGGAATCTATGTGAGTCAATTTGAGAACCAATTTGTACTCAATGACAATAACCCATACGTTTCCAGTATTTTATACTGGAAACGTTACATTGACGATATCCTACTAATTTGGCAGGTTGATAAGGATTTGAACCAATTCATGGAATGGTTGAACAGCAAAGACCGTTCGTTAAAATTCACTTTCACCTCAAACAATCAAAGGATAGGTTTTTTAGATCTTACCATCTTCACCAAAAACGGCATACTGGAAACAAAAACATATACGAAACCAACTGCAAAGAACAGCCTTTTGTCCTATAAAAGTTACCACCCCAAGCCTTTGCGGGACAATCTCCCTTACAGCCAATTTCTAAGGCTAAAACGCAATTGTATGTGTGTGCAAGAATGAAGGGGTACCCCCGACTAAAGTTCCTAATTCGGGATAAATCAAACAATTGGAAATACAGTAAATTAGGAACAGGTTGAATTATGGACTATGACTGACAACGGACAGAAGTGAATGTATGTAAACCAAGGTTTTGGTACAAAAATTGGTGTTCTTTATTCAATCATATTTGGTTTTTAAAAAAAAGAGAAGAGAACAATGATATTTGGCTACTTTAAATATATATAAATGACAAACTTTCTACATATATAACATACTGTAAATTCCAATTCATGGGTATTTATAGTGCATTACAGTTGTT
Source organism: Lissotriton vulgaris (assembly GCF_964263255.1). Taxonomy (NCBI): domain Eukaryota; kingdom Metazoa; phylum Chordata; class Amphibia; order Caudata; family Salamandridae; genus Lissotriton; species Lissotriton vulgaris. The sequence continues at coordinate 1,386,538,984 of NC_141693.1, read as the reverse complement.
GTTTAAAACGCAATTGTAGTAAGAACAGTGATTATTTACAACAAGCACAGGAATTAAGCCAGAAACTAAGAACTAGAGAATACACAAGATCCACCATCTCTAAGTGCCGTAAGCGAGCCAGACACCAACCGAGGGAGTGCCTCCTACAAACCAATCACAAGGAACCTATCAAGGATTTGGTTACATGCGTAACAACCTACTGCCCAGCAACCTATGAGGTTCAGAAATTGATCCAGAAAAACTGGTGAATCATCTCATCTGGAAAATACAACTGGCCAAAACCGAGGTTCGCAAATAAACGGACAAAAAATCTCAAAGATGTGTTGCTATACACACGTCCGTTGAAGAGAAAAATCACGCCAAACATCAGAGATATGAATATGATACCAATCACAGGACACTACCCCTGTGGGACATGCGTGGTGTGCAAACTTACAAACACAATAAAGACATTGCAACTTACAGAAACATTTGTCTGGACCCAAAGACAACACACTAATTGTAATTACACACATGTGGTATATTTGGTGAGCTGCCCATGCCAACGCAAATATGTGGGCATGACCTGCAGAAAAGTAAAGTTAAGAATTGGAGAGCACAAGAGCAATATAAGACTGAAGAAAAATACCACCAAACTATGCTCCCACTTTGTAGAAGCAGGCCATGATTGTGAAGAACTGAGATGGACAGTGTTGGAAATGCTGACAGATAAAACTAGGAATGCCGAAAAAATATTGTTTGAGAAAGAACAAAGGTGGGTGAACCGCCTCCAGACACACCTCATAGGCCTGAACGACAATATACCGTGGCACCAATTTACATAAATCCACCTTGTTCATTGTGCCTATACTGAACTGCACCTTAAGAAAAGACAGATATAACGGCACACCACATAAAACACACATCTATTAACATCTACTCTTCTCCATCTGAAATCAGACACTCACTATCTAGTGTAAACATTGACTACCCAGCCCCCCCCTCTTTTTCTCCATATACATTTAATATCAATGGAGAATGACCCTTAATAATGAACAATACCATTACTTTGTAATCAATAAGGGAGTTCCTTCAAGTCATGACATAAAAAAATTAATAGGAGTAACAACACAGCCGCTTGTTTTATTAAACACATAGCCGCTCTTTCCTATTATTATTTAACCTTGGCTACAAGCAAACTAACATTGATAACTTGTAGAAAATAGGAATAACAACATAGCCGATTGTTCCATCTATCACAGAGTCAGTTTTTGAAATTACCACTTAATTTTGGTCGAAAACACTTTCGCATTTTAAACTTAGCAAAATCTGAGGTTTACTTCCGCAACTATACCGCAACTTGTATAGTTTTCCTCCTTGAAACAACAGACGAAAGATCTTAGTCCTATCTCTATTGTAAATTTGTTTTTAAAACAGGAAGGGGGAGTGTCCTCTAAACATCCAGGGGCAGAGCCAGAACAGTACGGGAAGACTTCCACACGTGGGTGAGAATGGCAGCAGAACGCTACTTAATACAATCAATCAATCAATCAAGACATTTATAGAGCGCACTACTTACCCGGAGGGTCTCAAGGCACTTGGGGGGGGGGGGGAGGGGGTGCTACTACTGCTCGAACAGCCAGGTCTTGAGCTTCTTCCTGAAGGAGAGGTGGTCTTGGGTCAGGCGCAGGTCGGGAGGGAGGGAGGGAGTTCTAGGTCTTGGCGGCCAGGTAGGAGAAGGACCTTCCTCCTGTTGTCGTTCTTCGGATGCGGGGGACGGCGGCGAGGGTGTGAATGGCTGATCGGTGATGGCGTTTGGGAGCGTAGAAGTTGATGCGGTTGTTGAGGTAGCTCGGGCCTTGATCGTGTAGGGCTTTGTGTGCGTGGGTGAGGAGACGGAAGGTGATTCTTTTGTTGACGGGGAGCCAGCGCAGGTCTCTCGGATGTCCGGAAATGTGGCTGTGTCGTGGGATGTCAAGGATGAGTCTGGCTGAGGTGTTCTGGATCCGCTGGAGTCTCTTCTGGAGCTTGGCGGTGGTTCTGGCGTAGAGGGCGTTGCCGTAGTCCAGTCGGCTGGTGACGAGGTCCTGGGTGACCGTCTTCCTGGTCTCGGTGGGGATCCACCGGAAGATCTTCCGTAACATGCGCAGGATGTTGAAGCACGACGAGGAGACGGCGTTGACTTGTCTGGTCATGGAGAGGGAGGAGTCCAGGATGACGCCCAGCTTCCGTGCGTGGTCTGTCGGTTTGGGTGCAGTGCCCAGGGCGGGGGGCCACCAGGAGTCATCCCAGGCAGAGGGCGAGGAGCCCAGGATGAGGACCTCCGTCTTGTCTGAGTTCAGTTTCAGGCGGCTGGTCGTCATCCACTCGGCTACATGTTTCATCCCTTCGTGAAGGTTGGCTCTGGCGGCGGCGGGGTCGTTGGTCAGGGAGAGGATCAGCTGGGTGTCGTCAGCATAGGAGATGATGTTGAGGTTGTGCTGGCGTGCGATGGCCGTGAGGGGGGTCATGTAGACGTTGAAGAGGGTGGGGCTCAGCGAGGATCCTTGAGGGACGCCGCAGATGACTTCGGTGGCCTCTGACTTGTACTGTGGTAGTCGGACTCTCTGTGTTCTTCCGTCGAGGAAGGAGATGATCCACTCCAGTGCCCTCTCCTGGATTCCGACGTTGCTGAGGCGCTGCACTAGGGTGCGGTGGCATACAGTGTCAAAGGCCGCGGAGAGGTCTAGGAGGATGAGGGCCGCTGTTTCTCCGTTGTCCATCAGGGCTCGGATGTCATCGGTGGCCGCGATGAGGGCGGTCTCGGTGCTGTGGTTGGCTCGGAAGCCAGACCGTGAGGGGTCGAGGGATCCGTCCGTCTCGAGGAAGGCGGCCAGCTGCTTGTTGACGGTCTTCTCGATGACTTTGGCTGGAAACGGGAGGAGCGAGATGGGGCGGTAATTCTTGAGTTCGGTGGGGTCCGCTGTAGGTTTCTTGAGTAGGGCGCTGAGTTCGGCATGCTACCAGCTCTCCGGGAAGGTGGCGGTGTCGAAGGAGGTGTTGATGATGTCCCGCAGGTGGGGTGCGATGACAGCGTCAGCCTTTTTGAAGACGTGGTGAGGGCAGGGGTCGGTTGGAGATCCGGAGTGGATGGAGTTCATCATGCGGATGGTATCTTCGGTGCTGATCGGAGTCCAGGCGCGGAGGGTGGTGGTGGGGGGCGGTGGTTCGGTCGTGGCGTTCGTCGGTACAGTGCTGAAGCTGTTGTGTATGTCCGCGATCTTGCTGTGGAAGTAGGAGGCGAGGGAGTTGCAGAGGTCTTGTCATTGTGATGTCATTGTTGCCGGCGTTGGGGTTGGAGAGCTCTTTCACGATGTTGAAGAGTTCCTTGCAGTTGTGTGCGTTGTTGTCCAGCCAGTCCTTGAATGCAGTTTTCTTGGTGGCGCGGATCAGTTGGTGGTGCTTCCATGAAGTAATCAGGGTTCCCAAGGCCTACATGCTCCGTAGATAACCCACTTACACTCAAGAACTGTTGGCACGGAAACTGTGAAAGTCAAAGAACAAGTTTATTAAGACCCCATGGGGTGGTGGTACACTCATACAGCACCCTTCGGTAATGCAAGAGGTATCACACCGAACACCGGTGTGACCCCGATTTATATACAGTTTTGGGGCAATAAAAGATAGGCGGCACAAGTTAGAACACATTCATGTACATATATGGTCATGTTTTGGAACACAGCCAGCTCATTGGAGGGGGCACAACTCCGCTGGTCAGTTTGGTGCACATTCCTGAGGGGTAACTGGTCAGTTGGGACTGCGCATGTGCAAGCTTGACCAATACTAAAAATAGCCGGTTGCTGGGCAGACTGAAGTGGTCAGTGGTACGGACAACGGACTAAGGGCACGCCAGCCACGAGGCCGCTTATGGCCTAAGATGGCCGCCGCAACATTCAAAATGGCGTTTTCATATATAGCCAAGTTAAGGAGGGAAACGTGTAGTTTCAGCTAATCGCTAACGCGGCCATGCCAATTACGACGGACGACCCTTTTAGCGTTTAGCTGAATCTACCTCATAGTGAACATAATCAGGATGTTCGTCCTCGATGTCTATTAACATTATTTGTGTTACTTCTTTATGAAGCATCATTTTGTCATGGGCAAGTGCTCGTCTTGATGGTATGCAAGCTGATAGGCACATGGAACATAAGGCAGGGCCACATTGGATACATAGGCAAACAAAAAACAGTGCCCCCACAATTATACATAGAATCGTTAACAGTTTCCAGCCCCAAGTAGTAAGCATTGACCAGAACCATCCTGAAAGTGTCCAAGTTCCATTGTCCGGATGTATCTCAGCTGCGATTTTATGGAGCTTTGATATGGCATCATAAACAGATGGAGAATTGTCAGGTATGTATACACAGCAGCTACTTCCGATAATTCTGCATGCCCCCCCACGATCAGCTAGAACTACATCCAACACCATCCTATTTTGGAGCGTAACTATTCTAGAAATCTGAAGTTCCTCAGTGATATTTCCTAGGGCAATGGCAGTGTCATTCGCTACGGCCTCGACAACACGTGTCAATCGTCTTATTTTCCGGCTGTTCAACGCGGCCCCCACAAAGGAAAACAGTCCCAAATTGAAGTCCACATACTGTTGTAAGGCAGTATCAGTCTGGTCTATGTCATCCAGAACGACAGTCCGTTTGACCCTATTCAGGACAAAATCGTGGTACAAGATATAATCATTGTGATACATTTGTGGGGCAATGAATACAGGAGGTAGCACAAACGATACATAACACGTGCCCAACCATCCCAATGGAAGCTGATGATAACCCTTCGTTCCACAGATAAAATACGTGTTTCGAGATGCTACAAATGAGATGCCATTCGGGCTATCAAAAGTAAGTGTGGTGTTGCATTCACTTTTCCCTACCGCTATCGAACCTTTATTTCTAATACACAAATCGGCTTTAGTAGCAATGACATTAATGACATGTGAGCTGGATACATTGATGTTTCATTGATTGCTGTACACACGCGGGGCAGATACATTGTCGGGCCTGTACTCCTCCCATTCAAATCGAGTACCTTCGGCCCGTGGAAACCCATCCTTGTCATGGGAGCATACTTTATTCAAACGGAAAAGCACCCCCCCTTTGGTTGGCCATCTCAAGGTAAAGAGGAGGGTGTACCAGGCATTGCAGGATCCATTATGAGAGAACGGGAGTGGAATGAGTGGGGTGCCCCCTCTCTTCTGGTGCCCCGGTAACATCCCACACACCCAGCAATTTGAAGTATTGGTCATATTGTGCGTGTGATGAAGAATCTGAATAAAACTGTTGTTCAGATAAGTTTGCCGATGTCGTTCTTCATGGTAGGGTAAGGTAAAGTGAAAATGTTCAGATGGAGCCGGGGTAGTCGGCAGCAAATGTTCACGTGCAGGTACCACAAGTTCAACTACCCAGGCTATTACAGCTATCACCACAATAGTCAAAACAAAGAGAATGGCACCCAAGATTCGCTTATCTTGTGATGCTGGTGATGCCATAGTTCGGAAAAGTTCTTACAGAGTCTCAAATAGTTCAAATTGTCCACAAAGTCTCAAATACACATGTGTGTATACCTAAAAAAAAAGAAAAATACGGTGCTGAACTCCGAGGTAGCCGTTGTTTTCTTCTCCGGGCCAAGACGGGTGTCGCTACACTGGCAGAACTGATCCCCCCCCCTTGGAATTCCCGGTTTCCGTTTCACAAACCTGGAGCGGTAACCAACCAGTCATATACAAAAAAACAAAAAATCTTCTTATCGGGGACGCAGGTTGTAGTGCTCTCGTCCAGCAACAGCGTGGTCCGGGAAGGCTCCCTCAACTTCGGCCGACGTCACAGCTGGGCTCTTCTCTTTCTCCAGAATCTCTTTGTAGTCGGTCAGCACAGCGGGAGTCACCAGATCCGGAGAGACACGGCGGCAGTGTGTCGAGTGCACCCACCGCTTTCTGTTGGTCACTCGTACAGCAGTCCGGGTTGCAAGGAGGACCTGTTCGGGGCCCTTCCAACTTGGCTCCAAACTGCTCGCTCTCTCAAACGATCGGATCATCACATGATCGCCAGGGTGAAGATCATGGCCCTCTCCAGTAGAGTTGTCAGGGAGCGCTTCTCGAACCTGTTGATGAATAGAAAGCAAATCATTTGTTAATCGTGCCAAATAGTCGTTCATCATAACACAAGGCACATCATGTATTAATCGCGGCTTGGGCACCCCCCAGATATTCATGGGGCGCCCAAACACCACCTCATATGGTGTAAGGCCAGTTCGTGAATGGGGTACTGATCTAAGAGAGAGCAGTGCTAGCGGCAAAGCATCTGGCCACTTCAACGACGTGGATGCCACAATTTTGGCCAGTTTAAGTTTCAACGTAGCATTGTACCGCTCAACCAGACCTGCCGACTGAGGGTGGAACACAGCGTGGAACTTCTGCTGAATCCCTAACCCCTTCAGTACATACTCCACAATCTTCCCAACAAAATGAGGCCCATTATCGCTCCACAGAAATTTGCAAACTCCAAAGCGAGGAAAGAATTCCTTAAGCAACACCTTAGCCTTTGTCAGAGCTGTATTGTCTTTCGTGGGGAAGGCCTCAACCCATTTGCTAAAGGCGCATACCACCACTAGGACGTACTTCAGGTTGTTGCAGCGCTCGAGTTGGATATAATCCATTTGAAGTACCTCAAATGGTGCAGAAGGTGGAACGAACCCTCCTTTCGGAGTATGGGTCCCCTTTCCAGGATTGTGTTGTAAACAGATCAGGCAGGTCTGTACTACTCTCTTAGCTGCATTCGCAATCTCGGGATGCTCCCAGACTCGTGTTAACAGTCGAGTGATTGCAAGAGCTCCGACATGCGCCAGTCCATGGGTCATCTGGACCATCGCCTGTAAGTAAGCCGCAGGCAATTTCCATTTCTCCATGTCTTTGCTTCTCCAACAACCCTCATCATCTAGTACCCCATCTGCTGCCCATGCCGCAAGTTCTGATTCAGTAGCCGATTTTTGAATATCCAATATTTCTGCTCTAGCATCACTCCATCGCTCAGCCTGCGATTGTATCACATACATAGGGGAGCTAGTCCGGGACATAGCCGTTTGTCTCGCTATGCTATCTGCGAAGGTATTTCCTTGGCCCACTTTATCCGTGATCTTTTTGTGGGCACTGCATTTTACTATCGCTACTTTCTTTGGACCAAGCAACGCGTTTAGGAGATCACGCACTAGCTCTCCGTGCATAATGTGTTCTCCGTGAGATGTCAGAAACCCACGCTCTCTCCAGAGTAGCCCGAAGTCATGTGCTACTCCGAAGGCGTACCGGCTGTCTGTGTATATGTTCACACATAGGCCAGCACTTAATTCGCAGGCTCTTGTTAAGGCTATCAGCTCTGCTGCCTGAGCCGATTTCTGTGGTATCCTAGCTGTTTCTACAACTGTCTTAAGTGTCGTGATCGCATAGGCTGCGGAAGTCGTACCATCTGGCAGCCTCAAACACGATCCATCAACCCACAGTTCCCCATCCACATCTGGAAGTGGCACATCCTGTAAGTCGACACGACCCTTTGTCTGTTCCTCGGTCAGGAAAACACAGTCGTGATGTTTTTCTTCCTGACCCTCCTCGACCGGATAGGGCAATAAAGTGGTGGGGTTCAGAGTAGCGCATCTTTTCAGTGTAATATGTGGCGCCAAAAGTGTCAGCTCATATCCTGTTAGTCGCGCACTCGTAAGGTATTGGGTCTTTGTTTGATTTAGCAGAGCATCTACTGCGTGAGGAACTAACACCAGCAGTTTATGTGATAACACTATTCCCTCACTCTGCCGTATAGCTACTGCTGTTGCTGCTACCGCTCGAAAACACCCAGGCAACCCTCGTGCTACAGGATCAAGAATGGCAGAGAAGTATGCACATGGTCTCTGCTTGTCCCCGTGTACTTGTACTAACACTGACAACGCGCACCCATCATTCTCGTGCACGTACAATGTGAAAAGTTTCGTGTAGTCTGGTGTGCCTAACACGGGTGCAGAACAAAGGGCCTGTATCAACTGTTCAAAGGCCTTCTGACATTCATCTGTCCATTCAAGGGGTATTGGTGTAGCTTTGGACAGTAATGCTAGCAACGGTTTTATGATGTATGAAAAACCCATGATCCACTGTCTACAAAACAACGTCAACCCTATAAAGGCACGTACATCTCTCTGCGTGCGGGGGACTGGTGTGTCTAAAATTGCTTGAATTCGATCAGATGTTAATGCACGCCCCTCCTTAGACAACAGATGACCGAGGTAGGTCACCTGGGGTCTACAGTATTGGAGCTTCTTTTTCGAAACCTTATGATTGTTCTGTGCCAAAAAGGAAAGCAACGCAATTGTACTTTCTTCACATTGTGCATAAGAGTCTGCAGCAAGCAGAAGGTCATCCACGTACTGGATGAGAACAACGCCAGTCTGCAACTCAAAGGAATCTAGCTGTCTTTTCAAAGCCTGGCTGTAGATGCTAGGGCTTTCAGTATAACCTTGGGGAACACGACAAAATCTACACGATTTATTATTTAACGTGAAGCCGAACAAATATCTGCTATCAGGATGGACAGGGATGGAAAAGAACGCGTTTTTCAAATCAATAACACTAAATGTTGTGGCCGTTGGTGGCACCAATGTAAGCAAGGTCGTAATATCGGACACCACCGGGTATTGGGGAATGACAATTTTGTTAATCTCTCTCAAGTCAATAATAAAGCGATAGACCTTGTCGTCAGTATCTCTTTTAAGGATCGGAAGAATAGGACTGTTGCAAACATTATAAGGGACCTCCTCCACTACTCCTGCAGAGATCAAATCCTGAACAATATGTGTCAATGCAATTTCACCTTCTCTCGAAATCTTATACTGGGGTACTCGTGGTAGAGGGACCCCCTCCTTAACAGTAATGTGTATTGGTGGAATACGCATCTCTCCCACATCCGTATCTGAGGTCGCCCATAACGTGTGCGGTAGAGAGGCCAAGGCTGGAATGTCTAAGATAGTGAAAAACCTATCCGAGTCAGGATAATTGTCATTCAGGATAACCCGCACTCCCTCAGGAGCGCACCGAATCGTTGCTCGAAAATATTTAAGCAAATCAATGCCCAGGATATTGTCTGGGGTATGGGGCGATAACAAAAATTGACCAAAACTGAAAAATTTGTCAAGACATAGTGCAAGGGGCTTTGACAATGGGCTAGGGGAGGGTGTGCCATCGAACCCTACACATGTAATCATTTCGCCAGACAGGGGAGCCCTCGGAACCAAGTTTTTCGACAACGCGCTACGAGTAGCTCCTGTGTCGACTAGAAATTGATCAGTAGAACCCAGAATACCCGCTGTTACATATGGACCCTGCTGATCTACCGGCACTTCAACTGATTCCTTACCCCATCCTACGCAGTCTTATGCATGCACATAATCCTGGTGCTCCCCATTCTCACCCTCCAAAATCTGATATTGATTCCGTCTATCAAACGTGTTTCGTTCATCCTGGCCACGGCCCCTGTCCTCAACCCTTCCACGATCACTTCCGCCACCTCTCGCTCCCGTATAACCTCCTCTCGACCTACCACCTCCTCGACCACGTTGGCTACGCTGCTCACGAAGTACCGGACAATCATCAGCCCAATGCCCAAACTCCTTGCAGTAGGCACATTGATCCTCCGCTATATCCGTACGACCGTACGACGTATTCCCTCCACCTCGTCTACCTCTATCATTCCCTCTACCCTGTGTTCCCCGAACCTGCGCCAACATCACCTTCGTTTTCAATTCTTTCGCCTTCTTATCAACACTTTCTTTAGCCTCCAACTCCTGCCGCTCATAATACTGAGCCATAGTTAACAAAGACGCAGGGGTCGCCGTGGCCCAGGAACTTTCACTCGATTTCAATCACTTTGCAATCTCCGGTAGGAGATTAGCCACATACTTATCTACGAACAAATGCCGACCCGTATCGTCTGTTAAAGATTGACCACTGTAATCATGGAATGCCTCCTCGAAGCGTGTAAAGAAATCTGAAACCGTTTCATCAGGCTTTTGTTTGCACGAAGCTAACATAGTCCAATCGATCTTTTTAGAAGGAACAAGCGTTTTTAATTTAATCAAAATAGCCGCCGGAAGGTCTAGAATCAACTGACAAGGCTTACATGCCGGTTCCCTATCTAAATCGGCAGCATTTATTTCTTTCCATGTCCCCCCAAGTATTGTTTCATCATTATTTTTACGAATTTGTCTCCACATATCAGGTGGAAGAATTAACCCAAAAAACAAATCTATGTCAACAAGAGTCATCACACACGACGAAATAGCCCCTTCCACCCCTTCATAAAATGCCGCCGGATTTTTCCGAAGATCAGGTAGAGAATTTTTCAATGCCATAACATCTGCTCTATTCCAAGGCGTATATACCCAGTTATATATAAAATATCCTTTCGCATCCTTTGACAATTTATCATCATCTGTACCTTCCCCTTTAGGTGGAACATACAAGGGCGCGGCTTCACGCATAGGCATAACATGCAACGCGGAACTCTTATCTGAACCCCGGAGAGAACACTCCTTAGTCTGCACGTTAGACTCCGACCCGGACTCCTTTTGTCTCCTTCTCCGCTCCTCCCGCAAACTGGTGGTCTCATCTCGCAGCTGGACCAGTTGCTTGAAAAGGTCATCAACATCTGTAAGAGCAAATAAACCTTTATCCAAATTCTCACGATGAACTGACACAGCTTTAGATTCTAACGTATCTGAAAGTTGACGATACGCGGCAACAACTTCATCCGCCAAAGTAGACAGAAAATACAACAATTCCTTATCCGTCCAACTACTCCTTTCCGCAATCACCTCAGACTGAGAAACACAGTTCTTATTCACTTTACGAGCCCAACTACGTAAATGTGCGGACCTCTCCGCAGTAAACCTGAGAGCAGATACACCCTTCTTTTCCAGCTTATCCTGTCCATCATCTTCCGAATCTGTGTCTGGAGCCGTAGGCGAAACATACGGAGGCGGTGACCGATCTAGTAATGAAAAATCATCAATTTCATTATTAAGGACAGGATAAAGCGGTTGACGGATAGGAAATTGACCAGTCGTTTGCAATTTACGTTCCCGTTCCTCCCTCTCTGTCTTCTCCTGAGCCTCCTTTTCCTCAAGCTGTAAAGCCTTATCCCGAGCAGCCTTGCGCTGCTCTTTGTCCGCCAAGGCAATTTCACGTTTCATTCGCTCACGCACTGCTTTTTCCCACATTCGCACACAATCAAACATGTTTTGTCTAGACCTGCGTTGAAACAAGCATTGTTCCACAAACTGTACTTTACGTAATTCGAACGACCCATGTAGAGGCCATTGCAATTCAGGATCAGTTTTCGTGTACTTATGCCATAATTTGCTGTACATAATAGGGGGAAGGCCAAATTTAATATACATCTCCCTGTTCGGTGTTCCCTCTGGGGGAGCCGGCTGTGGTTCCGCTAACCTAATTGTGGTACCATTTCCAAAACAGCACATTCCTCGGAGTGTGCTGAAAACAGGCATGTTCAAAAAGTATCACGAAAGCGTGACACCGTATATAAAATGGCACTTACAGTACTTCACACAAATGTGCCGCTCAGAGGAAAAAAACAAAGTTAGAGAAACATCTCTACATGCCTGCCTATGTGAAGTGCACTACACATATAAATTCAAAGTTCACAAATTCACAAACGTTAGCTAACTCAAATCAAAGTCATAGGTCATAGGACTCCGGCAAGCGTCCGAGGACTACCTTACCGGTCACAAATCATAGAACTTCAGTAAGCGTCCGAAGACTACCTTACCAAACACAAATCTTACCCAAAATCTCAAATGTCCAGATTCCAACTGCCAAGGTCTTGTGATCAAATCAGCCAAACGGCACTTTCCCAGCAACGCAGACGATCGAAAACTCAGTCGGAGACCGGCGCCACCTGGAAGGTCAGATCAGAAGGAAAGGAAGAAACACCGTGGGTGCCAAGACTCGGGTCACTCAGTGGCAGCGCGCGTCCATGGCGAGTTTCCAAGCCTTCGTCACGACCTCTCCTTCGGGCATCCGAGTCGCCGATGAGTCCCTTCGTGGTCGCCAATTTGAAGTAATCAGGGTTCCCAAGGCCTACATGCTCCGTAGATAACCCACTTACACTCAAGAACTGTTGGCACGGAAACTGTGAAAGTCAAAGAACAAGTTTATTAAGACCCCATGGGGTGGTGGTACACTCATACAGCACCCTTCGGTAATGCAAGAGGTATCACACCGAACACCGGTGTGACCCCGATTTATATACAGTTTTGGGGCAATAAAAGATAGGCGGCACAAGTTAGAACACATTCATGTACATATATGGTCATGTTTTGGAACACAGCCAGCTCATTGGAGGGGGCACAACTCCGCTGGTCAGTTTGGTGCACATTCCTGAGGGGTAACTGGTCAGTTGGGACTGCGCATGTGCAAGCTTGACCAATACTAAAAATAGCCGGTTGCTGGGCAGACTGAAGTGGTCAGTGGTACGGACAACGGACTAAGGGCACGCCAGCCACGAGGCCGCTTATGGCCTAAGATGGCCGCCGCAACATTCAAAATGGCGTTTTCATATATAGCCAAGTTAAGGAGGGAAACGTGTAGTTTCAGCTAATCGCTAACGCGGCCATGCCAATTACGACATCCGGGTGGCAAGCTTGAGGGTGGTCATGTTGTCCGGTGTTGGTTCCCTTCTCCAGGCTTTCTCGAGGGCTCGGCAGTTCTTCTTGGAGCTCTTGAGTTCGTCGGTGAACCATGGGGCCTTCTTGCTGCCGGGTCTGCTGGGCGGGGTCCTCAGTGGGGCGAGTTTGTCTGCGCAGTTGCTGATCCACTTCGTGAGGTTGTCGGCGGCCTGGCTGGGGTTCGCTGAGCTGGCGGGAGGGTGCTGGCTCAGGGAAGCGGCGAGCTGGTCGGCTGTGATCTTGTTCCAGCTTCTTCGAGCAACCTGTTGCTGGTGGTGGTGGATCGTCGTTCTTTTGAAGGTGAAGTGGACGCAGCTGTGGTCCGTCCAGTGGAGTCCGGTGGCGTGGCTGAAGACGATGTCTTTGCAGGATGAGAAGACTGTGTCGAGTGTGTGTCTGGCGAGGTGGGTGGGGGTGGACACCAGCTGCTTGAGACCGAGGGTGGCGAGGTTGTTGAGCAGGGTGATGGTGTTGCGGTCATTGTTGTTCTCCAGGTGGAAGTTGATGTCCCCCAGGAGGATGTAGTCGGCGGAGGGGAGGGCAAGCGGGCTGATGAAGTCGGCGATGTCCTCACTGAATTGTGTGCGTGGTCCCGGGGGTCGGTAGATCAGGGTGCCTCTAAGGGTGGTTTTGGGGTCCGTGTGGATCTGGAAGTGCAGGTATTCGGCGGTTGTCAGGGTGCCGTCGGTGTTGGTCTTGATGCGGATGGTGTCCCTGTAGATGATGGCGATGCCTCCTCCAGTGTGGTTGTCGCGGTCTCTTCGGGTGATCTTGTAGCCCTCTGGGATGGCGATGGCGATGTCGGGCGCTGAGGAGTCGTTCATCCAGGTTTCCGTGAGGAAGGCGACGTCAGGAGCTGTGGTGTCGAGGAGGTTCCAGAGTTCGATGGCGTGTCTGTGGACAGAGCGGGTGTTGAGGAGGATGCACTTCAGGTGGTTGCTGTTGTTGTTCGGCTTGGTGGGTGCTGGTGTAGTGCAGGTCCGGATGCAGGTGAAGTTGCAGGCGTGGCAGCTGAAGGGTCCGTGGGTTCGTCTCGGGGTGGCTCGGTAGCAACCTGGGATTCGGCCGGTGTTGAGTGCGTTGAGGGTGGCGGCGTCGTAGGTCCGGCGGGTGGGCTGGGGTCTACGGGGGCCAGGGGTCCTGGCGCTGGGCGCGGTCCAGGCGCGGACGGGCATAGACGGGCTTACCTTTGGCGCACCTTCGGCGCTCAATCGGTGCTCCCGCTGCGCGCGTCCGCTGCGCGGTCGCTCTGGGGGCGTCATAAGAGGGGAGCTGGGAGGGAGGGTGTGCGGGGAGGCGGGGAGCGCGGGAACCAATCGGCGGGCGGGGGGGCGGGGTCTCGCAGTAATCCGGCGGGAAAACCTGGGGGCTCAGCAGCGGCCCTGCGGTAGCAGGGGCGGCGCAGGGACGGCCCTGTGGTGGCTGGGGTGGCTCAGCGGCGGCCCTGCGGCGGCTGGGGCGGCGGTCCTGCGGCGGCTGGGGCGTCGTGCAGATCGTGGCACAGGCAGCAGGTAGGAGGAGCAGGCAGGGGGTGTGGGGGCGACCAGGCCAACAAAATAGTAGTTTGCCCGTATCCGTGTTTTTATCATTTTTCCTCACCATACGTTCTTTACCCTCCGTAGCTCGGGCTTGTTTCACCAACGTACCCTGAGGACGAACGTAAATCCTTATAACAAGGTAACTTTCTGTCTGCACGTAATTCTATCCGCCACTAACTCTGCAAAAAAACGTTCTCACTTAGTTTGCCGGCATTTATATTAATACGGTAATGATGTAATTAGAACTTTCTCCACAAGGTATACTCTAGCAATATTTAAAAAGTCCTACCACTAATGAAGATAAAGACGCATATTACAACACAATATTTTCGTAATGATGCAGGCTTGATTTATGAGTGAAGGGTGTCGATTTCCTCACCAGTGTTTAAGGAGCGTTTACGTTTGAAAAGCGACACAGCCTAACAATCGTGTCCAATTTTTAAACGTGAATGTTTACTAATTTAGAGATATCGAGATGGTGATACCAATCAGAATGTGTGCCAATTCTTTTACTGTTACTAACAATCGCTGCTTCCACACTGTGCCATAAAATAGAACTCTCAATAGAAGCAGAAAGGACCCAAGATGCCTCCTTAGTTTCCCTCTTTTATCTCTGTCAAGAGTGCTAATAATATGTTGCACGTTGATTTGTCTATTCCTCTTAAAATAGAGAATATTCACAGTGCTATAAAGTGCCGTCTTTTACATTCATAATATGTATGTTTATTGTTTTGTAATTTTTTAGGAACCAAAAATATTAGTTCAGCCAAGTGTTGAAAATACTACACAAATGTTGTAAGTACTTACCTGTTGTTTTGTATGTCCTGATGAATGCTCTATAGACCCGGCTGGGCCAAAGAGAGCTGAAACATGTCGACCGTTGTTCTAAAGATATGAGGTGATCCAGTAACTTGATTGACCAAAGTATCAAATTTGCTTTTAACAAACACTACCTCTCCTTTTATATTAAAGTTTCATTTGGAGCGATACTGTTTTTAACTTGTTTTTACTGCACCTTCCCTCTGGGGGTGTCCTTTATTCTCTATACACTGCGACCCAGACCAGAGGTTGCCTCAGTATGAGGCTGGCATATAGCACAAAATTAGGCACCCGATGACTATGCCATAACACTGATAGTGGGCGGACAACAGATATACACCGCAAATAATATCAGAGCATTTATGAGGGTGTTCCATTATAACCAATGGTTATGAAGCTACAATTGCCCATTCACTTTTCCTTGAAGTGCCCAGCTGACCAGATTCAACTGGACTTTGGGCTGGACACAGCTGATGGCCTCTACTTGAGCGAGTCATGACCCACACGAGCTATTCCTGCGGTCCTGGAACCCGTGGCTGTGTCTAACCGGAATTTTCCTAAAAACTCTGTAAAAATTGGGAATTAGAAAATGTTCAGACCTCCAGAGAACTGAAGCCACCCAAGCAAATTCACTGCTTTGAAGAAACAGTTTTCTCCCACTTGCAGTGTCTCTACACCAGCAAAAGCATTTTAGCATGCCCTCGGTGAAAAGGTATCTTGCCTTTTGGAATCCATCGTCGGCTACAGCCTGCAACCTTATCCTAATGAAGGATTCCGAGCTCTGAAAAAGAGACTATGGTCTGATTTATAATTTTGCAGAAGGGCCTTCCTCAGCCACCTCCACAGAGTAGATTACCATGTTCGCCTGGTCGTGGTCCCAATGACCAAATTTTGAAATGCCTGTCTGGCCAGTGAATATTTCAAGCATTAACAGGAATTTCCATCAAGGTGTTTTCTGCCAAAGTATTGTAACTTTGTTGTACAGCTCTTTCAAACATAAGCAAAGCAACACAATTACAATTTTGTTTCTGAAAATAAAAAAACAATGCCACCCTTGCCATGGGAGTTACCTCCCATGGCAAGGGGGCCATTTTGCAGTTTTCACAAATCCTTGCTGTCATTGTTTTTCTGATGGTGACTGGCAATGAAAACAACATTACGTGGCAGACATACAGGTCAGCCTCTGATGGCCCTTACTCTGTTGGGCCATCAGAAGGAAATAATCTCCTTTGCAAGTGCACCAAACGTTTGCCCACATTTAGATTGGGAGAGTCTACCATTATGTTGGCGGAATGGAGTACCTTTACTGCTAACATATAAAACATCATCTAAGACTTATTGCAGAAATCTTGACAGACGAAGGCTGCAAAATAATTTGCCGATGTGCGGGCTTACAGATTTTACTATGTTAAATCTGTCTGCTCTGTGCCATAGCTTCTAGGTGTTAAGCTCAGAATTAAGTTACTGAAACCATTGCCTGGACCTAACAGGTCAGTGCCTTTATTACTGGTCTTGATTACCATCCATCACAACTGCTAATTCACATTCTTACCAAAACTCAATGTCATATTTTTAGCAAAGAAGTTATGTGTTTATGTGTTATTTGAAAGATATATGTGATAATTGTTTATGCAGCAGAGTATTGCCCATTATATCATGCGCACTAGACCTATATTTGTTTATTTAATCATTGATTTTAGGAATTAGGATTTTGTTTCCATGATATACGTTTTTGGAATCTTTGCTATGCCGTCGTGTTTTCCCATCAACATGAGAAACAGGTGTATGTTTTTGAATAACAAGCACCCACCTATATATTGGTTTTAGAAATGGCTGATGCTAGTTTCCTTTTTAAAGGGCTGCTCCATACATCTATAAATTGTACTATTATATATGAGCTGATACTTTGGATAAATTAAAGGAGAAAAATTGAATGATGTTTTCTGACTTTAATTGCTATTTTAGAAGTCTAGTTTTCATGTAATTTTCATGAAGATTGCAATCAAGAGAGAAGTGCCAGTCAATTTTGAGTGATTTTAAGTCATATAATTTCTCTGGTTTCTAGCAACAGGGGTTAAGGGCCGGATTTAGACTGGGTCCTTTGCGAAAACATGACAGACATCTCATCCGCTGCATTATAAGTGCCATTGAATATGTTGCACTTGTAAAACCATGAAAGGGAGATCTGTCACATTTGTGACGTAGTAACTTGTCTGCCAACCTGTAAATCAAGTCCTAAATATGGCAGTGAAAGAAAGTTGCTTCTGCATTTTAGATATTTTCAATAAAAGCATTAGAGGCAACAGTGGAATGCACCTGCTTCTTCAATGACATCAGAGACCAGGATGATTTTCAGAACCTCAACTCTCTTGACTAGTGGACAAGGATGGTATCAACTGTAATCTTTTTGTACTTACGCTCTATTATCTGAATTTTAGTTGTTGATGTTGTTGGTAGAAATTCTAATTGATTCTCATTGGTACCCTGTGAGTCTCTGTCAGCTGAAGTGTGTATCTCTTGAAAAACTTGTTGGATAACAAGCAGATATTGATATTCTACTCATCATCACTGGAATATTCTTGCCATATTTGTGAAAACTGACTCCTAGTATCTGTAGCAGCTGATTAAGTGGTTGTACATAAACATTGATCAGGCATGTGGCCAGATATAACCTCTGCAGGACCCAAACATTTACAGTAGCTGATTGTAGTAAGTGCCACAGTAGGTTATACATCACGTAGAAATCTGTTAAATAATCAATATACTATCTCAGACAAACACTACCTCTTTAAATCTAGAAAGACAAACACTACCTCTTTAAATCTAGAAAGTAAACAATGGCTATCAATTAGGTCAAATGGGCTGTCTGTCAAAATACCAACCTTCA
This sequence comes from Lissotriton vulgaris, assembly GCF_964263255.1. Taxonomy (NCBI): domain Eukaryota; kingdom Metazoa; phylum Chordata; class Amphibia; order Caudata; family Salamandridae; genus Lissotriton; species Lissotriton vulgaris. The sequence continues at coordinate 1,386,520,993 of NC_141693.1, read as the reverse complement.
AAATTAAAAGGACCTGAAAGGAACCCTCCATTAAGGGATAATAGTTATGTACCTAAAGACTTAGCATTACCCTTTGCAATACATAGATGTCAAAAATGTACTAATGATGATTTGTAATAATAAATTATTTGTACATGATAAGGTTTCAGATCAGAATTGTCCAATTATTTCTGTTCTCTTTCATAAATAAAATGCATTTGCAAATAATCTTATATTTGTGTGCTCAATTGTACAATTATACAGGCTGTCCTCAACAATGATCTTAGGGTATTAAAGGTCCACTAATTCAAAATTTCATTTGCAAAGCACAATATTTTTCAAATGAATACCCAAATATTTTTTTCAAATGTTTTTTTACACCTCAGCATTGATGACTTTTACCTTTGCCATAGACCTCTATAGCCGGGAAAGACCCCGGACCTCATCATGACAGTAATGGAGAAAAGAGGGAAAAAAGGTGCCGGCTCAAAGAACACCATTCACCTGTTGATATATCTCTCACGAACAACATCCAATTTCCTGGTAGGTTGCCTAGAGGAGGGGGGGGGGGCACCACAGCCGAGTTAGAGATCTCTATAGGCATAATCATTGGACAGGGGGTTCATCTCATTACCTTGAATACTATACATTAAGTCACTCCCTGGCAATGTTACCCCCTACCAAATTACTAAACATCTCCCAAAATGTTACCTCTTTTTCGACCCACTACCCAACAGATCCATTTCGGACATATAGAACATGGATTCTAGCCATTTTTCGTGCTGTGGCGTTGCTTCACTTATCCATTTGCGACAAATCTCCCTTCAAGCTAACAACAATGCATAAAACAACAAATTCCTGGATGCACCTGTCACACCAGCTGCAATCCCAAAAATATTTTGTTCAAGGCTTACCTTAATGTGTATTCCTAAAATAACTGTAAGTGTTGATTCGACTTCATGCCAGAAGCTTTGTATATGTATGCATTGGAAAAACATATGTACGTCTGTCCCTTTTGCTAAACCACACTTTGCACAAGCAATCAATTTTCCTTTTCCCATTGTGGACAGCTTCTCTGGAGTAAAATATGCCATATGGAGTGAGAAGAAATGGTTCCTTTTAAAAAATGCAGGCTTGATTTTATTTATTTATTATTACATTTATTGAGCGCGCAGCTACCCGGAGGTTTCCCGGCGCTAGAGCAAACTGAGCAGTGGAAAGGAGGGAAGGACATTAGTTGTTGAAGAGCCAGGTTTTTATTCCCTTACGGAATTTCAGAAAGCACGATTCCGTGCGCAGAGACTGAGGAAGAGAATTCCATAAGGATGGGGCCAACAGAGCAAACGAACGGCCTCCCATTTTGGCTCTGTTGATGCGTGGAATTTTAAATTTGTTCTGTGATGAGGACCTGAGTGTACGGGGGGGATGTATTGCTGAACCAGAGCAGAGAGATAGCGGGGGGCTCTATCAGTCATGATTTTATGCATGTAGCAGAGTGCTTTGAAGTGCACTCTGCTTTCAATGCGCAACCAGTGCAGGTTCCGCCTGTGGTGAGTGACCGAAGATCTGGCAGGAAGGTGACAAATCAGGCGGACTGCCATATTCTGTACCACCTGGTACTTCCTGGTTACCTCTTTGGCAGCACCTAAGAGAAGGATGTTCCCATAGTCCAGGCGTGAGATGACAAGAGCCTGGACGACGGTCCTCAAGGTTTGATAAAAGACTAAAGAGTCTGCATCAATACTTGCCAATTATGTTGCAGATTGGAGTCCGGCAAGCATCTACCCCAGGTGTGTTCTGCCAAGGTGAATACTCCAGCGAAGTTATCCTGCAGAGCCTAGTACCACAGGGATACTTCTTTCACACTCAGAGATTTATTAGCCAACATCACCTCAAATTCTGTGGCAACACCCAATTGTGTTTTTCTTGCCTGCATCCAGCTCTTAAGTTGTATGTTTTTAAATAAAGACATTTTGCCATTCATAAGGTCCTTCATCTCACTTCATGGGATTAACTATCCATCTTGCGTGATCTCACCCCACACCAGGACACCTGACTCTCCATTGAATATGGCGGCCGTTGCTCTCGTCGGTCACTAGGTCCCAGTGAAGTCCTCCGCAACCGTCATTAGAGGAACTTTACCCCCCTAAACCCTCCTGTACCTAAGTTGGAGAACGTGGTGGCTATTACTCTCGCCGGTCGCTTCGTCCCAGTGAAATGCTCTGCAACTGTTATTAGCAGAACGTAAAACCCCCCTCCAAACCCCTTCTGTACCTAAGTAAAATTTGCCTTCGAGAGCCATCAGCCTTGGCCTTGATTTCGGGGACATGATTGGCGTTTTTTTCGCAGTTTGATCCAAGCGGAAGGTGTGGAGGGAGTCACTGGTCTTGTGCCGCCCTGGTGCTCTGGAACAGCCGCATAGCTGTGGCGCGGGGGCTCCACAGGAACAGCGTGTGCAGCGTCAGAACAAGCGCTGCCCCCCAGCGGTATTTTGTGAGTCAGTTTCGGTGGAGGAGACTATGATTCCAGGAGCATTTACAGCAAGGGAATGAAAGGCATCCAAGGAAGAAAGGCGACTGGGGTGAATGCTGGTAAGGCTGTCAATAAGGAGGCGAGTTTAGAGGCAAACTCGGATTTGGTGGAGTTTGGGGAGCAAGGAAAAAACAAGTGGAAAGCAGGAAGTCAGAGGAAGGGTTTGTAAATATTGCTACCAAGAGTTTGGAATTAAGCCCTGATGGAGCAAGGTTTTGCACGTAAAGAGACTTGCTTGGATTCAATCCTCTCAAAATAACATACAATGTATTATCAAACATGTTTTTTATTACGAATAATTGCATCACACAACATTTCTAGTATCTAGGGGAAGCTTGGCAATGTGCTTTTTACTAACAGTAACTCGAGTGACCTAATATGGCCGCCACAATGTGGGAACTTTTCTGCACATGCGTCTGTCACACTCACGTGACATGTCGTCTCTCTGCTTTGGTGGGAAAACTTTGCTTCTCCGCACTAGAACTAAAGACGGCTGCTCTATGTTACACATGCTGATGCTTGCACTGCTGCGTGTACTAAACCCTGTTCGTTCTGCCTAATCACTACTGCTATAGTTAAAATAAAGTAATGGGAATAGAGTAGAGATAAGTGGTATACAGTGCATTAATTTATTCTTTGTTCTAAAACTGTTTCTCTTTGACTTTGCTACTAGCTCGTATTTGGACGTGATTTGTCATTGCTGAACCCCATCTTGAAACTCTCATCGAGCATGTGCTGAATTCTCCCGAGTCCACAAGCCATGGCATTGAATCTGTGCCAGTGACACTCCTGCCTGCCATGCACCTGGGAAAATTAACTCTTGACCCTCAAAAAGGAATACAACCTAAAAATATTTGTATACATTGTATTTGTTATTGAAACATCCATTGTCGGGGGCATGGGAAAATAAAACTATGGGAGGGAACATTATTTTGGATATTTGAATGAAATGGTCTCATAACTGGTATGGTGTGATGACCTCTCCTCATCTTTTGACCAATCAAATTGAGGGAATACATGAACTTGTAACATTGGGGGATGGTACACTGCCCTGAAAAATGGTATAACTAAGGTAGGCTTAGCTAGTTATTTTGTCCGACTTGTCCGAATAGCTGACCTGTCACTGACCCAGCGCACTCAATAGGCGATCAAGAGCAGAGGTGCTGGTGGAGCACTCTGTCAGAAGATTCGATAATCCGACTGATAGCTGCAGAGAGTGGTGTGACGCTGGCATTGTACTTTAGCTGTGGGTGCTGGTCCTGACCTTGGGTGGTCCTGTCCTGATCCAATTTGGTCCGAACTTGTCCTGATTCTGGTCTGCACCTGTCCTGTTCTGTTGGCACCTGAACTAATGGGAGTCCTGTCTTTTGTCCCCGCCCTTGGTTAGAGTTGGTCTTCACACCATTCTAGGTAAATATAAATTTGTGTGGGTATGTCATTGTACTGTTTCCTTTTTCTTACCCTTCCTATGTTTCAATGCTTAAAGAAAGTCTCATAATATTTTCACATCATCTTGCTTTGATTATTTTATTCCTAATTGAACGAGCTTTATTTGAATTGGTATGGACTATGACATTTAAGAATTTACCTAGATAAAGAGTTTAAACCTTTCCAGAGTCTGTGGTGATTTCATAAATACAGAAGTGTATTTACTGCCTATTATGCTAACTCCCTTGATCCCTTAGGACTATAGGTACCAGTGACAAGAATTGGTAAGTCAATGGTATAGGTCCTAAAAGGTTAATTAAAATTCTGATTAGCGTAGGTTTACCTGTTCAAAGGGTATATGTTTTTATGGGCCCAGGTGAGAATGGTAAAACGAGCGGGTGAGCCAGCGCTCTATCAGCCCCCCCATTGCAGATGACAACCATACTCCTTCCTTTTTCCTCAAAGCTAGTATAGGTGATTCCAGAATCAAGGGAGAAAGGGAGTATGTCCTCCCGAAAGCATGTAGGGATAGTAAAATGAACAGGGAAGATATTTTGCATAAATGAATAATTTTAAGTAACCCCTTCCCTTTGGACTTTTTTTAAGGTTCTCCCACCATTTGATATTCTAAATAGGAATCGGGAGATGTCGGAACACAGGGCATCCACGTACCTACTAGGGACAGCAATAGAAGGTGAGTCAGGAAGAGTGGTAGAGGACGAAAGAGAGATAGATGTAAGAGAGAAAACAGTATCCCGCAATGATCTCAACCTGTCCAGTAGTAAGGAGGGGGCCTCTCTCCTAATAGGGTTACCCGAGCATGCAAGTAAGGGAATAGAGCAGGGTTTGGAGATTGATACTTCTACTGTTAGGGCCAGTGGTGGCTCAGTGGAAGAAATGTTCACTTCATTGTCTGGAGAAATAAGAAAAGGATTTATGGAATCAGAACCAAATTAGAGCGAGATACGTAGTGCCTGTGAAGTCCTAGAAAAGAAAATCGACTCTCTGACAAGTAAGAACCCACTACTTCATACTAACATTGGGGAATTAAGGGCGGACTAAAACAACAATAAGAAGGAGGTTGTAGCCATACAGAGAGGGGTGCAGGCATTGCAGGGAAAATAGAACAATTGGAAAACAGCGCTAGAAAAAAAACCTGCGTATACTAAATGTCTCCGAAGGACATGAGGGAGAAAACTTGAAATCATTTGTGGCATCTTTGATAAGGGTCTTCCTCCATATAGAAGAAAGCAAAGCAAACATTGAACATGATATTTAGTGAATACACAGCGACCCATTTAGCAAAAACCTGAATAGAACAAAACCAAAGAAAATTCTTTTAAACTTTCAAACATATACTTTGAAAGAAAAAATTCTATCAAGTACATTGAAATTGAAAACACTAAAGGGGAAGTATTTCGCCTTTGAAATCAGGTCTGACCTGGCTTGGGTCACTCTGGATAGACAGTGGGAGCTTGGAAAATGTCTTGAGGATTTTCAAACATTGGATGCCTCGGCACGGCTGAAATTCTCTGCTGCCCTCAGAGTTATGTATAATAATAAGATGTACTTCTTGAAAACTGTTAATGTAGCTGATGAGCTCCTTGAAGTAATTAAGAATGAGGGGGAGTACAGAAAGAATGACATATAATTAGCAATGAAGGTTTATGAGATTTGGTAATGGGGTGTAGGTTAGTTGGGGGTTGTGTTTAAAGTTATGTTAACAGGCTGCGGATTACTGTAACAGGGGCTAGGAAGAATGGGAACCCATGCTAGGTTCAGTAGGAAGTAGGGAAGGTTTCTCCGGGGGTGGGGGGGGGAGATTGCACAAGGTGGGGAGCATGTGGGAAAAAATGAGAAAATATCCTCAGAAACCTCAAATACACAGACCTCAGTTAAGTTGCAGCATGATAGTTTTCATACGGGAAAGATAGTGTAGAAGATGCTACAGATTTTACCATGGAACGTCAACAGGCTCCGTACAAGGGATCGGATATTGCAATAGCTTAAAGATTCCCCAGCACAAATTTTAATTTTACAGGAAACACACCTGGTTAGAAATGAATGCATGGAGCTGTTTAAAAAACTAAGATGGGTTCAGCAGGTACAATGCACAACATAGGCAGCTAATATAAGAGGAGTAGCAATTAATATTAAGAAAAGGGTTCTGATATGAGGTTAGTGAATACCCGTATGGATAAGTTTGGTAGATGGATCATAGTGGATTTAAAAGTAGAAGATCATTCACTCACTTTAGAAGGATACTATGGCCCGAAACAAGATGACTGTGAACCCCTAAAGTCTATTTCTACAAACTTATGAGATTTCTCAGGCCCAGTAACAATGTCTGGAGATTTTAATATTTTTCTCAATCCTAAAGTGGATAAATCCTGTAGCAGCAGGGCTATACCCACCACAAAATCTTGGGCTTTTTTTAAATCTATGATGCAGCAGCATGCTCTTAGTGAAATATGGAGAGAGAGGGTAGGAACTAGATAATTTCATAATAAAAACTATGGGCATAGTACGAGAACTGATTATTTCCTGGTAGAATTGAGTTTGAAACAGGAGGTGGTTGACATTGAATATCTTCCCGCACACCTATCCGACCATTCTTCAGTCCTGTTAACACTTAGAAAGAAGAGTCAGCATAAAGAAAGAAGGTGGACTATGGACCGCACTATCCTCTCAGAGTCGACATAATGGAGGGCTTGAAGTTAGAGGTTGGGGAGTTTCTTAAAATCAATAGTGGATCTGCCTCAAATGGGATAGTGTGTGATGCTATGAAAAACCTTGTCAGAGGGGAAATTATATATGTACTGACCTATTGAAACAGGCAGTATACAAAAGAGCTTAGTAATTTGGAAGCAGCAATATGGATAATAGAGCAAGATAGGTATATGATCACGGGCAGCAGTATCCAGGGGAGGGGAGATTGACATATTTTAAAAACAGAGTGGAAGAAACCCTGCAGAATAGGATCAGAAAAAGATGGGAAGCAAGTAAACTAGCCAAATTTGAGTATGGGGAGGGAGCTGGGAAGCTCCTAGCTTGGAAGATTAAGTCTGACCAAAATAGAAATCATATAAATGGTATTAAATCGAGCCAGAATGGCATAATGTTAACTAGGCGCTCCCAAGTGGAAGAGGCTTTTTTTGAGTACGTTCAGGACCTTTTTCTCGGAAGAGGAAAAGGTTTCAGAGGAGGAGGTAGTTGCTTGGCTAGCAGAGTCTGTGACCCCAGTGGACCAGGATCAAAGAATGACCCTTAGTCAGGAGGTAACGGAGGAAGAAATGAACAAGGCCATACAAAAATCTAAGGGGGGTAAAGCTGCAGTCCCCAATGGGATTCCAGGGGAATTGTATAAGATATTGGGAGAAAGTTTAATCCCCTATTGACAGTGGTAATTAATGAGATCTTTGACAATGGGATACAACTACCAAGATCTTGGAATGAAGCGACAATTTCTCTCATTTTAAAACCAGGCAAGGACTCTACAAACTGCGAAGCATACCAGCCTATATCCCTTTTAAACACGGATTATAAAATCTTTACTTCGATATTGGCAAACTGCGAAGCATACCAGCCTATATCCCTTTTAAACACGGATTATAAAATCTTTACTTCGATATTGGCAGGGTGATTAAGCAAGGTTGTAGGTAGGATAATCCAATGAGATCAGAAGGGATTTATCAGAGGAAGGCACATCCATGAATTAACTTATGGGCTTATTGGAGCAATTGATGTGGCAACAGCTTACTCTGTCCCCCTTGCAGTTATTATGATAGATGCTGCTAAGGCATTTGATAGGGTCAGATGGTCCTATTTGTTCGTGGTTTTAAAAAGATTAGAACTAGGGGGCAAATTCTGTAGGGCAGTGCAATTAATATATCAAAACACCTTGGCCAGAGTACTGGTAAACAGCAATCTTACCACTCCTTTTAATATCACAAGAGGCACAAGACAGGGATGGCCTAAGTCTCCCCTAATATTTAATCTGTTTATAGAGCCTTTTGCTGCGAAATTGAGAAAGGCAACTAAGTTTCCCCCATTTCATTGGGGTTCCTGGGAGAAGAAAGTTGCTCTATAGGCAGATGATTTGGTTGTCTTCACTTCTGAACTTGAGGCTTCATTGACACCTACCCTCAAGCTAACTTAAAGGTTTAGCAGTATTTCAGGATACCATAAATGAGACTAAAACTGCGATCATGGTCTGAAATCAGAGGATAGATAACCCCTTGATTAAAAAGAATATGAAATACTTGGGAATCAAATTACTTGAAGACATTAATAAAATACCGGAAATCAACCTACTAAAAATATATAAGGAAATAGTCCAACTATTGAAGAGTTGGATAAATCTTACCTCAAGATTTTTGGACAAGTTAACCTAGTAAAAATGGTGATTCTGCCAAAAATCACATATGTATTCAGTACTATACCACTTTTGAGAAACTAACAATCAAAAAAATCCAACAGGCAATACACTCTTTCATTTAGGCATATAAAGGGGTGTGGATATCTTGTAAAAAGCTGAAGGGACGGAAGGAAAAACGGGGCTTGTCATTACCAGATATCCAGTTATATGCTTGGGCTTTTCAAATCTCCTTCTCTAGAATGCTTTTTGGAACCCCGGATGATACAGATATTGGACATATGTTCTCTACAATGACAAAGGAGAGTAGAGGGGGACATGGTAGTTTCCTCTTTAAGTTTGGGGACCCAAAGTGTTTTAAGAACATTACCCTGAAGGTGTTACAAACAGTTTTTAGAATGTGGTACTTGATACGTAGGCAGCTTAGAGTGGATTATTATTCATTCCACGCACTGATATGGGACTCACCAGGTACTCCTGAATTTCTTAAGGATAAATTGGCATTGTCAATGAGCGAATACCCAAATATTGTGTTTTTCTTAATTTCATGGCTTCCCAGCTTTTGATTTTTTTGTCTTTCCCAAATTCTTTCACCTTTTCTTAGTTTGGAGGAAACCATTTACAACCATACCATTGTTGTTTCTTTTTGATTTGCATAATTTGATTGAAGCAATCTCATTCTTTATTGCTCCTGGTAAATAACTGCAACCAATGAGCCTACGGTTGTCTAAACAATTTTCTGGGTACAGATTAATTTGGGATGAAACTTGTTTAATTTCTGGGCAGCTGAAGGACAATTGTCACATTATCTGACCAATCCAACAACGGTAACATTCATAGATTGGACAGAGATGAGGGTGAGGTGTAATGGGGTCTGGATCAGTTTAAGCTAGGATATTATTTACAAAAATATTGTCCCTTTGAGGGCAGATTGTGTATTGATCAGATCAGTGGGTCAATGGATAAGTGAAAAATATTTAGGACACCAAGATTATGTCAGCAACTATTCTGGCCACAATATATTGGTACCTTACCTTTTAGATAGCTAGGAGTGTCCTTCAATATAATACTATTATTTCCTGTTATCTTGCTATGCTGGAGACAATAATCCTTTTATGGTTTGTAAACAGGAGACAAAAGAAAAGATCTCCTCCATATTGAGAAATACTAGGCATATTTTTCTTACATCTTTCTAAGTCATTGCAGAAATAAGACATGCTTCAATTGCCAGAGAAGCTACGCATCTGATTAGACTTGAAGGTTTAGTTGAGCACAGATGTTCTGTAGTGGTGCAACCGGCTGCTTGGAGCCAACGTACTTCAAGCCTGTGTGGTAGCCTTATGGTCCGGTAGAACGGCATTGTACGTTACTTCCACTTGTAGCACTGATTGTTAATTACATTGCAGGTGAAAAACTATGAAAAACTATGACATTTTTTCATAAATGTTTTTCAGGATATAATAGTTTTTCATAATGATATAACCTGCCAGGTTTGAAGGTGAGAGTTCCTGGATTGAAGAAACTTCTAAACCTTGAAGTCTGTCAAATATAGTAATTCTAACTCGCCAAGCTCAAGAGCCTATGTCACAGACTTGATTTCAGAGTTTTCAATTTTCTCTGGGTACCATATTAATTGGGACATATTTGAAGTCTTCTCTCTAGCTCCAATGACAACAAAAGTGTTGCCCAGAGAGTCCCCGTTGGAATTGATAACTCACCTACTCCAACATCTAGGTACTGGGGGACGGCGGTGGGTACCGCTATCTGCATGGCAGAACATACCAACAGCCATTTCACAATGTAGATACAAATGTTGCTGAAAGCCTGACCACCCCCACGGTATGTGTGAACCTCCATTGCGGTGCCAGACACTAGATGCATCCGAAAGATGCACCATCGCGTTAGCACGCGCATGACCGCGTCGGTGTGTTACCACCATGGCACCTGATTCATCAGCCAATGGGAACCGCCATCGCGGTTGCTAAATGCAAGTTTGAAAATCGCGGAAGGCGTGCACTGCCACCGCGGGGCCAGTCATTGGAGAATTTTGAATAAGGCAGACCTGGGAAACCAATTGCAGCTGCCCTGTACCACTGATATTAGCTCTGGGCCCTATATATGTGTGGGAGTGAGCACCACATCTCCACTGCTTCCAGCCACTGCTGCCTGAACCCATCACCTCTACCTGCTGCTGCCTGCTCCCTACAACACCCACTGCTGTTGCTGCAGATCCAGTCTCCAGCCAGTGCTGCCTGCACCCATCACCTCTTCCTGCTGCTGCCTGCTCCCTATAGAATCAGGTGCTGCTGTCCCAGTGTCCTGGACACCGTGATGGCGAGGGTTGTGCAGATCCGGTCCCGTCCCTTCACCACTGATGAGCTGGATGTCCTCGTGGATGGAGTGCTCAACCAGTATGGGAGGCTATACGGTGCACCTGGAGTGCTGGTAAGTGTAGTGTGATGTAAATGAGGGGGCATGGGGTGCACCACTTACTCTGTGCAGCTGCTGTCTGGGCATGCTGGGGGGCTGTGTGGGACACAGTTGGGCATGCTGTGTGCATGGTGATGTGATGTGTACCCAGTTCCTCATGATCTGCAGTCCGCACTTTGAGATGGGTGTGGCATGCAGTGTCGCAGAGCACATGCCATATGAAGGCTAGTAATTAGTGGGCTGACTCAGGTCTGTTGTGTGCATGTGACAATCCGTGGGGGTGGTGTGGGAATTGCATGTCCATGTACCTCAATGTTGGGGCCATGGCACAGATCCCTTTTCACCAGGGCCATGTTGTTCGGTGGTGTGCATTTGAGGGCAATGTGGGTCTGCTCCAGCCCTGCCTGGACATTGTGGGGTTTGTCTGGTGCACTCACAGGCTGATTTGCTACAATGATATGACATCCGATTCACCCATGGGCACCAAGAAGATATGTGTATGCTGGTACATGTGCTGTTCCACTCCGCATCCCAGCTATCTAGTTTGTGTGTGCCTCCCATGCCTTTTCTCTAAGTCTCATGGCATATGTACCTGACAGCCATATCTGCTGTTCTCCTGCTATGTTTATGTGATTCACATGTATAGTGTGCCTGTGTTGACTGACTAATGTACACTGACATGTCTTCCTCTTACCTCCCAAATCCGTAGCTCAAACTTTACCAGCGTAAGGGCATATGGAGGGCCATAGCATGCGAGGTGCGTGCCGTGGGGGTGTGCAACAGGTGACATACATACTCCCACAAGCGGTGGGACGACATCTTCAGGCTCAGCAGGAATGTGGCAGAGATAACGCTGGGGATGATTCCACGTGCTGGCAGGTTGGTACATCGTACCATGACCCCACTGATGGCACACATCCTAGCAACGACACATCCTGATCTGGCTGCACGTTTGAGTTAGGAACAGCAGGAATCTGGGGGTGAGTCTACAGTATGGGCTCATTTTCTTAATGAGTGACCACATAGGTTGCAGGTCAGAGCCAGTACTTGCCTCTGTGATGTTGGCAGTCTGTTTCAATTGCTTGTGAGTGGCTATGTGTTGTGTGCAGTTGTCATGGTTTTCCACCAGCAAGACATACATGGTGCATTCCTGTGTCTGGCCCTGTACTTGGCAACCAAATCTGTGACCTCATGGCATCACCTGCATAGTGGTCCGCATTGACGTGCCATGGATGTTTGATGCACTTATTTCACATGTACAGGCAATTTGTGCTAATGAGGATTGGTGATGGAGGTTGTGGATGCACAGGCTGGGTATGACATGTTGTTTGGACTTCCAGGTCTGTCCGCAACTTCCTTATGAAGTTTGATACTCTGGCACTTACGTGTACCCACATCTCTATCTCTTTCAGCATTGGACGAGGGCAGTGTCAGACAGACAACAGAGGCAGTTGATGACAATGCATTGTTCTCTGATGTAACACAGGATACGACCGAGACAGATGTGAGCAGCATCGTTGAGGGTGGCAGTAGTTTTCCATGCGGACTCACGTGTTTAGACACCAACATCCTCGTCATCCGACAGCGGGGGTGAGTCTTCATTGTTAGGTGACACAGGGAGTGGGAATTCGACCCCCTCAACCGGCACACAGCGTACAGGGCCCACCCTCCCGCAAACTGCAACAAGTACTGCCCGTGCTCGCCAGAGTCGGAGACGCAGAGTGTCCTTTGGTCCAGGCACCGCTGCACCTGACCCTGTGTGCCAAACTGCCCTCCGTACTGAGCCAGTTGACCTGCTGCACCAGCTGTGTGTGGGTCAGGCTAACATGCTAAATACATTCCTGGACCACAACAGGAAGTTGGTCCAGGAGGTAGCTTTCATGGAGGGGATATATGGGGATGTGGCTGGTATAAACAGGACTGTCTAGTCCTTGTCCTCGAAAGTGACGGCAGCCATTCAGCTGTCACATGCCCAAAGTTCAGCTTCTGCACTGCGTCTACACCACAGGCTGTAACAGAGGAGAGTAAACTCTCCGATCCTGCCTCACACTCTGGATATGGCACACAGAGCCAACACAAGCAGCAGGCAAAACAACACAGGCCACAGACACCATCCTGTGGGAAAGCTAGAGGCAGCGCAGGGCACGACGTAAGCTGCCCCTCAGATGAGACACAGGGCACTCAGGCGTCTGCATCCATGACCACTCCCAGAGACAAGGCATCTCCCAAGGACAAGGCACATACCAAGGACAAGGCATCTCCCAAGGAAAAGGCATCTCCCAAGGACAAGGCATCTCCCAGGGACAAGCCACCTCCCAAGGACAAGGCACCTCCCAAGGACAAGGCACCTCCCAAGGACAAGGCATCTCCCAGGGACAAGCCACCTCCCAAGGACAAGGCACCTCCCAAGGACAAGGCACCTCCCAAGGACAAGGCACCTCCCAAGGACAAGGCATCTCCCAAGGACAAGGCACCTCCCAAGGACAAGGCACCTCCCAAGGACAAGGCATCTCCCAAGGACAAGGCACCTCCCAGACGTCCACTGAGGACATACAGCCATCAGCCATGCCTCCCCTGAAGCTGGTGTTTGTGAGGGATCATAAGATACATGTCGCAGAGGTCGATTCACCTCATACCTCTACTCTTACCACCACCCCTGTGAAGCAGAGGAAGGAGTACAGTGTTGTGGGGTCCCCTGTTACACAGGTGTTTGAGGGCTGGAAGCAGGGCCAGAGCAAGCGTTCAGCAGGGTCCAGCAAGTCCCCAGAGAGCAGACCACAACCAGCACATGATCCACCTTTGATGGGAAGTGTGTCTGTGGAGCCAGCACCACTTCCCAATCCTGTCAAGTCCAGACTGAGCTTACAGATCCCCAAAAAGCGTAGACACACACCGCAAACAACTGAGCCTCATACTGTCTCTCCAGTATAATTGTCTCCAGCTCCCAGTGCCACCCAGCCTCTTGGACCATACAGCCCAGTGGGTCTTCAGTGCAGTGAAGTCACTACCTCAGCAGGAGTGAATTCTCATGTGTCAGATACTGGCACTGTGTCTGTTGTCCACTCTCAGGTGTCAGATACAAGCATTGTGTCTGTTGTTCGCTCTCCTGTATCAGGTACTGCCACTGTGTCTGTTGTTCACTCACATGTATTAGATACTAGTACTGTGTCTTTTGTTCACTCTCCTGTCTCCCATACTAGGACTGTATCTATGGTTCACTCTCATGTAGAAGATACTTGCATGGTGTCTGTTGTGCACTCTCCTGTATCAGGTACTGCCACTGTGTATGGAGCTATCTCTCATGTATCAGATGCTAGCGCTGTGTCTGTTGTTCAGTCTCCTATGTCAGGTGCTGCCAGTGTGTCTGCACCTCCGATAGTACACAGTCCACCTGATTCTCTGGTGTGAGTTTACGTCCCCCTCACAGACATTTCTTTCACATTGCTGGCTGGACTGTAGGCACCCTTCCTGTGTTGTTGTCCATGGCAGTGTATATGCACCACATTTCCCTGTGCTGCCTCAGATGTACCTGCTCTGTTCTGGCCACTGGCCCTGTTTGAGTTATGATGCAATGTGCCACTGACTTGTGCTGCCTTAGAGGTACCTGCTCTGTTCTGGCCACTGGCCCTGTTTGAATTATGATGCAATGTGCCACTGCCTTGTGCTGCCTCAGATGTACCAGCTTTATTCTGCCCACTGGCACTGTTAGTAATATGATGCAATGTTGCCCTCACTTGTGCTGCCTCAGATGTACCTGCTTCTGTTCTGGCCACTGGCCCTGTTTGAGTTATGATGCAATGTGCCACTGACTTGTGCTGCCTCATATGTACCTGCTCTGTTCTGGTCACTGGCCCTGTTTGAGTTATGATGAAATGTGCCACTGACTTGTGCTGCCTCAGATGTACCTGCTTTGTTCTGCCCACTGGCTCAGTGGGAACTGTGCTGCATCTTGCCCCTTGGTCGTACAGCTTCTCATGGACATGCTCTGCACTCTCTCGTTGCCCTGGTTGGAACTGTGCTGCTTATTACCCCCTGGTTGTGCAGCTTCTCATGGACATGCTCTGCACTCTCTCTCATTGGCCTGGTTGAAACTGTGCTGCCCCTTGCCCCTTGGTTGTGCAGCTTCTCATGGACATGCTCTGCTATGTGTACTGGCCACTGGGCTGGCTACTGGGTACACCAGAGTGCTATCTTTGTGATGTTTAATAAAGGCAGTTACTCATGTGGTGTACTTTTTCAGTGTTTGTGCTTGTTGTGTACTTGCATTGTGGTTTTCTTGTGATTTACAACAGGCCCTGTCTACCACTTTCACATGACAACAGGCAATAGAATTTGTCTTGTCTCTGTGACAGAGGCAGGTGGACTCAGAGGGATCTTTTAGTCCAACTACAGTTTGCATAATCTCCCTATTTGTACATGTGTCAATAGCTGAGGTTGTTGCTATCAAGGTGGGGATTCTATCCCCATCATAGACAGGCAGCCGGTCCAGGGTCCATCATGTATGTGTGATGGTTGTTGATGTGTGTAGAGCCATGTGGATATATGCTCTTCCGGTGATGGCCTGCCTTCCTAGCCACATGTGCTAAGTTGTATGTGTGCATTTGTGATGGGATGGAATGTGAGGGGATGACTTTGTGGTGGTGGTGTGTATGCTCCTACATTTGGCAGCTACATAGTGTATGAGCCAGGTGCTGTGCGCCAGTCTGTTTGCATTGTGTGTCTTGTGCTTGGGTGCACATGTGGGTGTTCTGGTTTCGTTGCAGTCCTGTGGTCCACCTACTTGTTGTTGCTGGCAACTGTGAGTATGCAGGGTGTGTGACAGGCAAGTCTGTGTTGTTGATGGGATATGTGCCTGCTCACAGTGTGTGTTCAGTGTGCAGCCCTATTCTATTCCATTGACATGGTGGGGGGGTGTTGTCTCTCACTGATGTCACCTGTCTGTGTTTGGTCTCCAGTATGGTATGTGTGATATGTGTTCATTCTATCCTGTTTCTAGGTATGTGCATCATCCCCTTTGTGTGTTGCTGCTCCTTGTTTTTGTGTGTGATGCACTGTTGACCTGTTTGGTTCTGAGTTACAGTTCACTTGTGTGTTGTGTGTCCTATCCCCTTAGCTTGCCAGTGTGTGTGCCTCACCATCAGTTAATCTATTCCACTGTGTTTGTGTTGCAGGACTGTGCACAGTGCCAATGTGCCAGTGGGTCCTTTGTCCCTTTTCTCTTATGTCAGGTCCTTGTCCTGGTTTGCAATGCTTGTAGGTTGTACGCAGTCCAACTGTAGTTGCTGCACTGGGATCTGTTGTTGTTGGCACCTGTGTGTTCCTGAGATTTGCTTGTGTAAGTGTATTGCTGGTTGTCTGCGTGTCTACAGTGGCACTACTACCCTTCCAGGATGTTATGTTGTCTGTGTGCTTCTTAGTGTTGTGGAGGTACTTTTTGTGTCCCTGTGATGTGTGGTTGTGCATCTGTTTATTTTCTCCCACTACTTGCCATGCATGCAGTGCTGTGAGTGTATTTTGGCTTGCATTGGCCTAATGTGCATCCTTCTGATCTTCTGCATTTGGCTTTGTGCACTTCCTATGCTTCTTGTGCCTCTGCAAGGCTTGCCTTCTTGTCACCCAGGGTTGTTGTTGCACACAGTTCACTGTGGTTTGCATTGCTTGACTGTGCCATCTAGGTGTTGTTTGCTAGACTGGGACGTTGTGCTGTGTTGCTTCTCTTGTATGTGCTGTAGACATGCTTTGTGTTAGCCCTATGCCTTTTCTTGAGTGTCCCCTTAGCTTTTTAGTATCTGTGTGCATGCTCTCTATTGCAGCTGTCTTCTGATATGAGTGTCTGGCTGTGGGTACTGGTGGCTTGTGTATGGTCTGGTGGTGTGTTTGTGGTGGTTGATGTTCATGTGTGGTGTGTGTGTTGTATTTGTGATTGTACAGAGTGTGCTTGGCATCAATGTAGGGTGCCTTTTGGTGATTGTGTTGCCATTGCCCTGTGGTTGGGTGTCTTGTGTTCATGTTCACCCCAACATTCTGTGCATGTCCAGCTGGTTGGGGGCGGGGGGAATGGCCTATGTGCAGCTGCCTGGGAGGGGTGGGCTGAGGGACTTGTTGATGCTCCTGCATGTCTCCTTGTGTGTATGGTGTGCCTTCTGTGTGTGTGGTGGGGTGGAGGTCTTGTGGGCTGAGTGGACGGGCCATGCCTACCTGTCTGCCTGGTTGGTATCTTGGAAACTTGAGTTCTGGCGTGTGCGCTGCTACAGTGCGATGTCCGTGGGCTGGCTGTGGTGTTGCGTGGGCGGCGTGTGCCTGATGCGGGGGTCATTGTGCTGAGGTGGGACTGGTGTGGGTGCACTTGCGTGTGTTCCTGGACCCACCAGGGTGTCTGGTGTAAACAGGTACCAGTGTTCATGCATGCTGTGTCATGGTATATGTGTATTGCATGCTTGTGTACCTGCGGCAGCGTCCAGGACGGTGCATGACTTGCTGGTAGTGAAGTAGGAACAGGGCCGGGAAGGCGTGTAGGGCTTGGTCCATGGCCCTCGGGTCCGTGCGGTGTGTCTCGAGGCAATGCTTTCCTTCTCCGTTGTGGTGCTTCCGCCGTCTATGAGATGGAGGTGTTTCTGCTGCGATGTTTGCGACATCGTAATATTGCGGACGGTCGGGATGTCATTCCACACGGTGGAGAGCCTGGATTGGCTCCTTCCAACGTGGTGTCTGGTGTGTTCCCGCGGCGGTTCACATTTTTACGCGGCGGACGGTAAATATGCCCAGTTCCCCTTACTAATATGGCGGACGGAATGCCCGCTGCTGGCGGATGATGAGGTGCATTTTGTGCGGCCTCCAGCCCAGCGGTCATGCATCCGTCTGCCATCCTAATGGGCCCCTTAATTTGGACCACTTAGAAACACAATCAACATCCAGTGTCCAGATCTGGACACAATAAATTCTGTTCAAAACCTATATGAGTAGCTACGGGAAGGTTTAGATATCCTGATACCACTCAAAACCACACAACAGAACAAAAGAAAACAAGCACCTTAGAGAAATACAGAGATAAAAGACATAAAACTACAAATTAGAAAGCTGCAATGTGCCTGGCTCAAAACAAAAACCAAACAAGAAAAGCTTAATCCACAGAAAATTAACAGATTATACAAATCAGGTATCAAAGCAAAGAAAAGGTACTATTTTAAAAATGTTAAATTTGCAAATAAAGAATTCTATAATATACTCAATGCATTTCGTAAACCAAGTTGCCTAGAAGGAACCCATCCCATTACTCAAGATTTCACAGACAAACTGGCAAATCATTACATGGGCAAAGCAGACACATTGAACTCATAATTAAAACAGAGACAAAGCACCAGCACTAACTCTTTTACAAAACATCAATCCAAGAATACTCTAACTCAGCCTCTCTGTTCCTTCCAACACATTTCACACAATGAATTTATGGACCTGGTCAAAACAAGCAGGCCCGCTAGCAGCCCTTCTGACCCATGTCCTTAACTACTATAATTTTTCCAGAAGAACTCAAAAAGTCATACATGTGCCCTTTACTGAAGAAAACAAACTTGGACCTGCTGAATCCTGACAACTACAGACCCATTCCAAATGGCCCTTTCCTGGGCAAACTGATAGAAAGTGCAGCATTTGCCCAGATGTCACAATTCATTGAAGACAATGCCTTATTTTCCGACTTCCAAACAGGATTATGTCTGGGAGGAGGCACAGAATCTGCCCACTTACCATCTGGGATGACCTGAAAAACACAGTTGACCGCAATGGGGTTGATGCGCTACACCTCTTGGACCTCTCAGCTGCCTTTGACATGGTTGACCATGTCACTCTGATACAAAGACTCTACAAAGCCAGCATAAAGCGGACTGCTTTAAACTAGATCATGTCCTACCTTCAAAACAGAACTCATGCTATCCATACCCCACTTTTCTTGTTAAAACCCGTACTCCCCAAAAGCTGGGGTCCTTCAAGCA
Source organism: Lissotriton vulgaris (assembly GCF_964263255.1). Classification (NCBI taxonomy): domain Eukaryota; kingdom Metazoa; phylum Chordata; class Amphibia; order Caudata; family Salamandridae; genus Lissotriton; species Lissotriton vulgaris. The sequence goes on along the minus strand of NC_141693.1, from coordinate 1,386,502,261 downwards.
TCTATCATCTCACCTATGCTTTTCCACATCTACATGAAGTCATTACCAATACTGAGCAATTAATTTCACCTCACGTGCTATAACTATGCAGATGCCACCCAAATACTCCTCCAACTGGAATACTCCAAAGACTTTGGAAATTCGCACATTTTCCGTTGTCTCAGAGCTGTGGGTCAATCGATGACTTGGAGCCATCTCAAATTGAATGCTTCCTAAATGGTAATACTCATGTGTAGGGATTGGAAACATTGTGACCCACTGCCCACCTGGCCAGATGAACCGGGATCACCGGCTAAAGTATCCAAGGAAGTAAGAAACCTCAGAACGACTATGGGCTCCAAGCTATTGATGAATGCCCAAGTGGAAAAAGTAGAAAGATAAAGCTTTGTCACTATAAAAAAAAAACTCTGCAACTAATCTTCCCCCATTTGGGATTTCCACATAAGTTCCAAGCTACCATCTACCTTGTTCTGTCCAAACTCGATTATGCCAATAACATCTCCACAGATCACCTTTAACAACCATGAAAAGACTGCAATGGATTCAGAACTCAGCTGCCAGACTACTCTTGCATAATCAAACCGCAAGTCCACATGTCCCCTGCCTTGAAAGCTCTGCATTGGTTATCGGTTGCCAGAAGATCAACGTTCAAGCTGCGTTGTATCACTCACAAAGCGATACATGGACCACTCTCCATCAGGATGAAATCACCAAACTCATTCAACATAGGAACCTCCATTCTATAGTGGCACCTCACCTCAAAATCCCAAGATACAAGAGAAAAAACATGGGTGCACATTCTTCTCTGTTCAAGCAGCCAAACTATGGAACTCTTTACCCCCAACATAAGATCCACCGACAACGACCTTATCTGCAGACACCTGCTCAAGAATGGGCTCTTCCCCACATAAGCAGCATACGCAAACAAAAACATACAGCATATCCCTCTGTATCTAAGCATTTATTTGTACTATAGATATGTACCTATATATGTGTATATTTTATATATTATAAATTTGCGATGTGACACCCTTATCCTTCCCAACCCATAGCATATTTATTAGAGTGGTAACACTGTAAACAGATAAATACGTTTCTGCTTTGCTGAGATAAACTATTGTCTCCTTAATTAGCTAAGAGATTTGAGGGAAACTCTTACCCAACCTCCTCCTTGTTTCCCCTCCCTTTATCCCCCTTCCATGTTGTGTCTCCAATTTTTCAATTCTGTTATGCTATAATTTAGATCATGTCTTTGTAGGAGTATTCCTCTTTTATGGCTAAGATTCAGTCAAATTTCTAACACGTTATTGTCAACACAGTTTGCTTTTGCACTCAGTTTGTCCAAATAACAAATGCTAATAAAAAGAATCTGAAAAACCTAATCTGCACTCACTGCAGTGCTAGCTTCGAGCATTTTGGCAGACTAAGGCTCTCTAAATAGAAATTTCTCACTAGCCCTGGTCCTCTTGTTCGATTCAGCTATAACCACACAGGAGCCAGCCTCAGCTAAGCCCCGGGTCTTTCTAACAATCCCATAGGAATACATGGTCAGTTTTGTAGAGGATTTGTATGTTACCACCCTTCTCTGATTCATGCTTTTGTCATTTTCTTAAAATATATTTTTACTTTTCTATTGGGTTAATTTAAAGAAAGTGCTATTGTTTCATTTAGTAAATTATTTATAATCATTTGACTTCTATTTGTGTTTTTTAGTAAAAAGCCATTGCTCTATGTTTTAAAAACTTTGTTTGGATTCCTACTGTCATTATCTATTTATTGTAATCTTGTTTGAATTACTGTTTTTCATTTGAACCTTGAGTATTTCTAAAGAGTAGACTATGATCTTGACCATTCAACCAGAAGGAAAACTGGGGAAGGCATGTTTCACTCTGAAATGACTCTGACAATGTTGTGTGAAAGGTAAAGGATCAATCAATCAATCAATCATTTGTAAAGCACACTACATACCCGCGAGGGTCTCAAGGCGCTGGGGGGTGGGGGGGCGCTACTGATCGAACAGCCAGGTCTTGAGTATCCTCCTGAAGGTCAGCAGGTCTTGGGTCTGTCGTAGGCTCAGTGGGAATGTGTTCCATGTCTTGGCGGCGAGGTGGGAGAAAGATCTCCCACTGGTGGTTGTTCTTCGGATGCTTGAGACGGTGGCGAGTGAGAGGTCGGCAGGTCGGCGGAGCGTAGCTGGCGGTTGGGGATGTAGAAGAGCCGATTGTTGAGGTGGGCTGTGCCGGTCTTGTGGAGTGCCTTGTGTGCGTGGATAAGGAGCTTGAAGGATATCCCTGTGCTGATGGGGAGACAGTGCAGGTTTCTCAGGTGGGGGGTGATGTGGCCGTGGTGCGGTACGTCGAGGATCAGTCGTGCCGAGGCGTTTTGGATACGTTGTAGTCGTTTGATGTGTTTGCTTAGGGCTCCCACGTAGAGGGCATTTCGGTAGTCGAGTCTGCTGCTGACAAGGGCCTGGGTGACTGTCTTTCTTGTATCTGTCGGGATCCATCTGTAGATCTTGCCAAGCAAGCGGAGGGTGTTGAAGCAGGAGTAGGAGACGGGGTTGACTTGCTTGGTCATTGAGAGCGTTGAGTCGAGGATGATTCCCAGGTTGCGTGTGTGGTCGGTGGATGTCGGGCTGCCACCAGTGCCGGCGGCCACCAGGAGTCATCCCGGGCAGAAGGGTTGGAGCCGAGGATGAGGACCTCCGTCTTGTCTGAGTTTAGCTTCAGACGGCTGGTCTTCATCTAGTCAGCGACAGCCTTCATTCCTTTGTGGAGGTTGGCTTTGGCGGTGATGGGTACCTTGGTGAGGGAGAGGATCAGCTGAATGTCGTCAGCGTAGGAGACTATGTTGAGGTCGTGCTGTCGGGCTACGTGTGCGAGCGGGGCCATGTAAATGTTGAACAGCGCGGGCTAGGGAGGATCCCTGGGGTGCGCCGCAGATGATCTTGGTGGCTTTGGAACGGAATGGGGGAGGTGGAAACTCAGGGTTCTGCCGGAGTGGAAGGAGGTGGTCCTATCCAGAGCCTTGTCTCGGATCCCTGCAGCGTGGAGGCGTGTGTTTAGTGTGCGGTGGTAGACGTTGTCAAAGGTGGTAGAGAGGTCTAGGAGGATGAGTGATGCGGTCTCACTGTTGTCCAGTAGAGTCCTGATGTCATCAGTTGCAGTGAGGAGGGCAGTCTCGGTGCTGTGGTTGCTGCGGAACCCTGACTGAGAAGGGTCCAGGATTCTGTTTCCTTCGAGGTATCAGGTTAGCTGTCTGTTGACGGTTTTCTCGATGACCTTGGCTGAGAAGGGGAGCAGAGAGATGGGCCTGAAGATTTCCTTAGGTTTTTTGATTATGGTGTTGATCTCAATGTGTTTCCAGATCTCAGGGAAGGTCTCGGTCTCGAGGGAGAGATTGATGACATTGCGCAGGTGGGGTGCGATGGAGCTGGTTGCTCTGTTGAAGACGTGGTGTGGGAATGGGTCTGACGGAGAGACGGAGTGGATTGTGTGCATGATCTTTTAATTTGTCCTCTTCTCCCGAGTCCATTCACAATTTCCAATCTCTTATGATTTTCATCAGGGACTGGATGAACTACAACCACCTTAAGTTGAACCCTGATAAAACCGAGTTGGTCCTTACAGGTGGTAGCTCCAGTCCCTGGACCTCTTTGTTTTGGCCCTCTTCCCTGGGTCCTCCTCCTTCCCCCTCTTCCTCAGTCAAAACCTTAGGGATAAAACTGGATGATCACCTCACCCTGCACACCCAGATCAGCTCAGTTGTTTCATCCTGCTTCCTGATCCTCCGCACTATCTGTAAAATATCAAGGTTCTTTTCCTTTTCCTCTCTCAAGCTTATTCTTTTAGCCTTAGTCATATCTCGCCTTGACTATGGTAACGTTCTGTACACTGGTGTCCCTGCTTATGACCTTCGACGGCTCCAACTGGTCCAAAATCAGGCCCCTCAACTGGTTCACAATCTCCCTAAATCTCACCATGTTACCCCTTTACTTAAAGCCCTGCACTGGCTCCCCATTCGGGAATGCGCTCTCTTCAAGATGGGCTGCATAACCTTCCAGGCTCGAGCAGGTACGGCCCCGGCCTTTATTAGTTCTGAAATTAAGACCTACATTCCCAGTAGAGAGCTGCGCTCTTCCTCCCAATCTCTTCTCTCTGTTCCTCGTTTTAGGAAAAAAAGTCGGGGGTAGGAAGTTCTCTACTCTTGCTCCCGCCCTCTGGAATACCCTTCCCCTTACCCTCAGGTCTTCCTCTAACTACCTTGAGTTCCGGAAAGCTCTCAAGACGTTCTTTTTTACACAAGCCTTTCCACACTAGCGCCATTCTCCTGCCTCTCCCACGGAAGTGTATCCTCAGCGCCAAGAAACCGCTTGGTAGTCATGCGCTTTATAAGTGTTTTAATTCCAATTTCAATTTCCATCTTGATGGTGTCATTGATGCTCACGCTGGCCCAGGCTAGCAGGGGGTCGTGGTCGATGGTGTGGCAATCTATCTCCCCTCAGATTCCAGGTGCATTTCTTGCATTATCAGTTTAGACAAAAGACCACACAGTTGCTCTCTAACTTACTACTCTTAATTAAAAACAAAGGGGCAGATTTACAAGCCCCCTGCTCCCTGCTCCACCAGTACGTCACTTTTTGTGACGTACTAGTGGAGTATATTCCGGCTCCATATTTACAACAACAGAAAGAGCCACCCTGCGTGGCTGTTTCCTGTCCTTGTAAATATGGCCCCTTTACATGGAGCACTTTGAGTAAAAGGGGTGTAACATCTGTGTTGCTGTGGGTGTTCCCATGTAGCACCCATGGAACAAGACACATTTCCAGATTTATGAGGAATCGTAAATCTGGAAATTCATCTGAATGCTACGCCAATCTAGGGGTGGTGTAGCAAGGCGCAACGAAGAGAAGTGTTTTAATTTCTTCTCGTTTTTTCCGCTTTCAATGCGTGCTGCATTCTACAGCACACATTGAAAGAGGAAAAGGCCTGTAGTGATTGTTTTTGTGCAGGAAGGTGCTCCTTCCTGCACAAAAACAATCTCCCCATGACATAGGCACACTTGCACCATGGCAGCTGTTTTTGCGCCAGCGCAGCAGAGAGCACAGGTATGCAAACTATCCTTGAAAATATGTTGCATTCCTGTGCTTTGAAAGTGCTGAAGCGTGTTGCAGCTAAAAGGCTAGCTGTGCCATGCTGCCCATTTCCCCGTAAATCTGCCCCAAAGTTGCACTTTAGGATACATTCCGTTTCATTCAAACACACATGTTAGCTCTTAGGACCTCGAATGCCATGCTCTAGGAAAGAGCTGCTGAGAGGTGAAATTTATTATGCGAATACAAATTTTATTATACAGCAAGGGTTCTCTTTATCTATGGTTCACATGTTAGTTAGTGCAGTGGGGACAGAGAAACACAATGATCTGGCAACTGCTGCTTGCTTCTATTTTTGGTATTCTTATACCTTCCTTCTCATTTATGCATTTCACCTATACAAGTGATGCAGAATCACAGCACTGCATCTTTGTCTAAATAGCTGCAACCCAGAACAAGCAGGCATTGCCCAATTGGCAGTATTCAACACATGCCTGCCTTGTAGGGACTTGAACACATGCATAAGTGCTAAGGTGAAGTACAACTTCACATATTTGAGTCACATATTTGAGTGCATTAGATGATGAGTCATATTGCTAAGGAATAAAGTATCAAAACAAATTTCTCCGGAGGCGAGGCAAGTGTAATTTGTCTAGCATTTTTTTTTTTTTAAATTTTTGAAAACCTTTATTGTGCATGAATAAAAGAACAAATACGGGCCTACAACCGTCAGGCCGGCCACGATACTTCGTCAGCACAGGTGCAAGCAATACAGGTCCCCAGCAGCAATAGTTAAAAGTTCAGCAATCAATGAGCGTTACACTGGGAAGAATCATGTCACCGGGGAAGAGGAGAATTGAAGGTTAATTTTTTAAGTTTTTTTTGCGTTTTCATCATAATATAAGTCAGTGAAGAATAAGAACTAAGAAGATTCGAGTCCGCACAATGACTTCACAACATGGGTAAGCGGCGTTATAGCTGAAAACAATAATGGAGGTTAACATCAAGTATAATATGGCGGTGCAAAACAACGGCAAGTCGTCATCCATCATTTACGCACCCCAACCAGCGCCGCTCCCTCCCTGCCAACCCCAGCCCGGACCCAGAATCGAATCAGATTAAGAAAGCGCAGAGAATAGAAAAAGGAGGCCCATAGAACTAAAAATTGTCAAATTACCCCGCCCACCCTGCAACATTGTGGAGGCTACGGCCTACCCCCCCCCCCACAGAGTGCCTGTCGCCCTTTAAGAACCCGAAATATAGACAAGAAAGAAGAAGGAAGAGAAAGGAAAAAGAATAACATTAACACCTATAATATAGGGAGTAAGAAAGAGTAAATCAACCTAAACTCCCAAAGAGAAAAAGGTGGGGAGGAGCCCACTCGATATCAGGTCACCCGGAGATCTCGGCCCTCCACAGACTCCCACAGCGAAGATATCGTCCATTACTAAAGCGTCGGCACAGAGTCAATCAGCTATTGCAATGCAGTTGGAGAAAGCCATCGTGCGATGTGTGCCCATGAAATGTGTAATCAGTTCCAACCCCATCCCAGTCAGCCAGCAAAGCAGTTATTGACAAAAAACAGCCTAGCCCTGACCCGACCGTGGACGCAACTCTGAGTATACTTTCCCCTGAGAGCCCTCCCCCCTGTGCACAATAGGACAGTATGGCCGCTTGAAAGTAGAAGACAAAGCAGGATCTCAAAATGGCCGCCGACTATCGTTAAAAGGTCCTTTGTCCACCATACCTAGGTCCATAAGGGCATACCTGAAATGAGGGGAGGAAGAAAAGAGCACCCTAATCTAACCTCCCATAGAACAACCAAGATCGGGGGAGGGCTAGCACCACCTAATCACTGACCCCCCAACTCACACCGACCCTCCACCCCAACAAACAGGATCAGTCAGGAAACAACCAGCTGGTGTACCCTCAGCCACCCACACCCGGAACCTCGAACCACAGAAAAACACAAAGAACCAACTCCACAATATATGTCCTACAACCCCGACAGTACACTCTACCGCAGATCAGGATAATAAGAGCATCTTCAGCCCTGGCCCCTACGATCTGGGGCACCGACGTGATCCGGCTGTACAGTGGCCATGGTGGACTGAAGAGATAGACGGAGCGATCTTGACATAGTACAACGTCGCCCAGTAGAGCATATCCACATCAAAGTCCTGCGATCAACGATGACAGGAAGGGGGATCCCCTGTTGGTGCAGAGCGTTCGAATCAGTCAGCCAGAACAAAGCCATCCGCATCAGGGGAGAGTTGCGATCGATGCCAGCTGAACACAGAGGAAGAACCAAGCATGGCGTCCAAGGATAGTTCGCCAGCCACACCTCAGAATCCCCGTCCACAGGTAGCCGCTCACGGAGATCAAACCGTGCCGGAACATCACCAGTCTCACTCACTCTCAGGCTATATGGACACAACTGGGTAGGCTCCCCACTGTAGTAGGGGTCAGGAGGCGGAGAAGCGTCCTGCGGACGGGCGCCATCAGAGACATCCGGAGTAGTATGGGGAGCGCAAGCATCCAGGCGAGCCATTAAGTCCCGGGCACTGTCTAGCACTTCAGATCGGAGAGAGCTCAACGCCCGCATGATGTCTCTCAAACTCACTGGCATCGCAGAGGCGCACCGGGCATCAGATCTCCGCTCAATGGACTTGCAGCAGGGTCGCAGCTCGCGAGGTTGGTCATCACCGTCTCTCCCATCTGGATAGACGTGTAGTCCGGGTGCAGGATACGTGCTTTCATGGAGCACAGAAGCAGTGCACGCCAATCCGGCGCCATGCACGGCGCCAACGCAGTAGGAGCAGCAGGGCATCTCGCTGGCAGCAGCCCGGAGGAATATCAGGGGCAAGGAGCACAATTAAGTAAGGCATCAACTCTTCCGCCTTAGGAGGGTAGCGAGCCAACAGCGCCGAGAATGAACCAGGGCGCAGATACAATGTAACACTACCGGCTCCAACTGTATCGAAGCGCAATATCCATCGAGGCTAAACTAAGCCCCGCAGCATTGAACACGGCGCTGCTGTCTTTCTCTGCCGGTCAAAGCGCCTCCGCAGCGTGTCCTTGGAGAGTGTAAAGATGGCCGGTCATGCCGTGAACAAAGGAACCGTCCAGCTGCCGCCAGCGCCGAGGAAGAGACAAGGGCGTCACGGTACTTCCACTCCACTCAGCGAGCAGGGAAGCACACCGCTGGATGGCAAATCGTCTCCCGGTCCCGAGGATGCAGTGTAAGAACAGGATGGGCAGCAGAAAAAGTCACGGGCCGGGAGAGAAGCGGAGGGATCGGCGGAGCCGAGGGATCAGGCGGCCATCTCGGATTCAGGTTAGGCTCCTCCCTTGTCTAGCATTTTAACAAGTAAGGCGCTAGGAAGAAAATGGATGTTTGGCTTATATTTGTGATTGGGTATGCTGAATTCAGTCTTTTCATGATAGGAGTAGAATGAGATGTAGACAATATTGCATATAGCCATACACTAAAGTAGCTTAGGCAAAGATCCGAGGTTGTTTAATTTAAAGGGTAGCTAATGAGTCATGGAAGATCATATAACAGCCAAGACACATTATGGGGTTGGAAGTATTGATAAACGGTGGCCACTGGAGCGTTATAGGTGCAACCACTTCACCTTACCAAGTGCCTGTAGGCTGTATTTAGAATGACTGGATGAACGAAAGCATTAGTGGGAGCCCAGCAATCAATGTATATGACAGTTGCAAATTTTCCAGTGCCTAATTATTGGTGTTTTGGGACAGTTAGAGGGTTGGCTCATAAGGTTCTTTCAAAAACAGTGGATGCATTTTATAAAATTATTCGTTTGTTATGTAATAGATTGATTGGTTTCAATTAACTATCAATAACATAATCGTCATTAGGGTGCTTTGCACATTAAAGTGGCAACATTCTGAGCATGTTAAGTCATCCAAGAGTCAATTGGTGAGGTAGGATCTATGTCCAAAAAATGTTCATGTTCAGTTTGGAGAGCGATCGATGGGCTGACCGTGAAGCAATGGACCGCTTAAAATATGCAGTTTGGACTGGCTAACAGTCTGAGTGCTTTTGGTAGGCTTGGCAGGCCCTAGCAAATAGCATCTTGCATGAAAATTTCATTTTTCGCATCTTTGTGGGAAAGAAATCACATCAGATCAAATTAAATTGTTAGGTAATTTGTTTAGTTGGACATTCCAGAGTTTGAGATCTTTTTGGGTTTTTTGAATAAATCACAGTCCACATCTTGTCTGTAATAATACATCTTGAAAACATTTAGGGGTCTATTACGAAGGCGGGTGGACAATGTCCGCCCGCCACTGTAACGGTCAACGGGACCGACCGCAAGAGGTGCCACGGTCCCGCTGTGCCTATCAGGATGCGACTGCCACCATACCGGTCGCATCCTGTATATTTAACATTGTGGCGGGCAGTGCTGTATTCAGCACCCGCCACAATGTTAAACAGGCATGTTGTGCATTTGCATGCACAACGTGATAGGCACTGTGCGGTGACTGCCACCTTGCGCATGCAAATATAGGGGGGTATCATAGGTACCCCCCATGTGCACCTCCCGCAGCCCCAATATCCTGGGGGCGCACAACGGGCCCCCACATGCAGACACTGCATGCCTTTCCATGACGGCAATACTGCCATGAAATAGCACATCCCGCCTGCATCATAATATGGATGGTGGTGTCTTGCAGACACCGCCACCATATTATACCTCTTTTCCGCCCAGTTGACTTGTCGACCTGCGAAAAAGCGGCGGATGGTCTTCAAATCCCCCGCGGATAATATGGCGGTTTAAATGGCATGTGTGCGGTGTGTAATGGCGGGCGGATCGCCACTGTCGTTTGGGCCGTGCAGATAGACCCCTTTTTGTCAGCAGTTTTAGTTTGGTAAACTAGCTATATGCTCATTTATAAATATCTTATTTGTATGCACCTGTGAGCACCTTAAAGACAAAAAGATACCTTTAAAGCAACAGAAAGCTGTAAAACAGGTGGGGAGGGATACAATATTGCATGTAGATAGAAATAAGAGTACATGATGACCCCATTGACATGAAATTATGTAGTATAACAAGGACCCCCTGGTTAGGATACAATTCCTGGGTCAGGGAAAGTAGTTCAATGCAAAGGTATAAGACCAGGCAGAAATACAAAACAAGAACGGGCTATTCACAAAACAAGATATACACAAACCGAAACACAATGGACTGTACTGATATATAAAAATGTAATTATATTGATAAAAAAAGATTAAACACATATAATCCCATATACATGATATGTTTGATACAATAAAATATTCTGATTATTATTTAAAAAAAGACATTTGTTCTGATAATAATACTAGAGGAACAATATAGTCATCCCAGATTGTATGAGGGGGGCTGTTGTCTTTTTAAAATAATAATCAGAATATTTTATTGTATCAAACATAACATGTATATGGGATTATATGTGTTTAATCTTTTTTTATCAATATAATTAAATTTTTATATATCAGTACAGTCTATTGTGTTTCTGTTTGTGTATATCTTGTTTTGTGAATAGCCAGTTCTTGTTTTGTAATTCTGCCTGCCCATTGGCTTGGAAGCCATGGCTGAAAACTTTTGTCTGTAGATACTTGCAGGCGAGGTGTCCCTTGAAATGATATGCCTTCAATTCCTTCCTGAAGGAGTAACAGAGCTTCAAGAATACATGTTGAAATGGAGTTTGTGGTTGCTTTGCAGCTATCTCACTTTCAGGATATACAGCAGATCTTGAATGTGATGCAGTCAGACAAGGTGTGACCCAGATATCATTTCTACACCTATTGATGAGTCATGGGCTGCATGAAAGATGTTCTTCAAAAGTGCGAGGTTGGTGTCCATGATCAGGAGCAACATTTCCTTTCAGGAGTCCAAAGACAAACATTTTTACATTCAGAAACAATATTCTGAGAGGTATGCACTTAGTTTGCAAGCATTTGAGAGTTTGTCATAGACTTGTTAGTTTTTTATACATGTTTGTTTTGAAACAATAAATGCTGCCAATGTGGACTCCTAGAGATTTGATGCTAGGAAATAAGTGAGGGTTGAATTTGCTGAGTTCTGTTGATATGAGCTTTCGTTTCACTTCGGCATGGCTACTGTCACTGATGAGCAGACACACTCAATTTTCAGATTCTGATTCAGGTTCAGTATTAAGTAGGCTTTTCACAATCAAACTTCATTTAACACGAAGCTGCTTTTCAGCTGCTGGTGTTGCTAATAGATTAAACCTGCAAGCAGAGGTCTTTCTTTTATACACTTTGATAGAATTGACAGTCCTTCATGTGGTTATATGCAATGGTTTAATATGACCATTGACAGGAGTGACTCTTTTGATATGTTGTCAGTGATCTTGAGTTATGCTTAGTTCAATGTACTTGTACCCACTAGACTTGTGGGAGGCAAACATCAAAAGACGATGTTGACCAAGCCCACTTTTGAGTTGAGTGTGTGAGCAGGGCTATGTGGTAGGTAGTGATGAAGGCTCAAGGGAGACCAAGAAATATGGAGATATAGGGTTGGCATTGGCAGTGATCTTTAAGATGTTGTCAGACACTTGCATTTAGATTATGCTTGTGACACCATCTTCATACTGAACTTCCAGATGAGCGTTAATGAGTGTGACGTGCAGAGGGTGATGCTGATATTATTTACATGTGATGTTTAGAGAGGTTTGAATGAGCTTGTCTGGGTTGATAGTACATGAAAGGTATGTGCAAGTTGAATGTGTCGAGGAGAGTGATATAGTCAGGACCATAGCCATGGGGGGGTATTTCAGGACGAAGCCAAAAGTTGCACCCTACCCCCAATGATCAAGGCAGATGGCACAGTATATATTGAAAATTCACTTTAAACTCACTTTCGTTAAACAAACTGCATCCACGTTTGAATGCATACTGTCTAATGAAAGGCGACAAGCTGTAGTTCAGAAGGTGAATGAGCAATAAAAACTACCTTTTTAATGTATATTATTTCATTTGCTGCATGTCAGTCAGTCAAAACCGCTTTATTCGATAAAAAAAAATCATAAAAGTATACTTTAAAATACATCCATGAATACAATTTTATAAGACTCCTATATACAATGCAACATTTCTCAATAAAACAATTCCATTATAATTTAAAGGATCCAATAAAATTCATAATTCTATCATTCTTGTGTTTCTTAGTTTCTTGATCCGAACAGCAGATACAAAAAAAATTTGCAATATAAAAGATATTTTGTGGGTTATCAATAATTGTAGATACAGTAAAGCTGGTTTAACCTGTAGAAAGCCTTTATCATTTAACATTGGGATTATGTACTTCTTTCGAATATCTGTATAAAAAGTACAAAAGAATGTAAAGTGCGCAATGCCCTTAATTGAATAACAATCACAGGTACAGAAAGCAGTGTCCTCTGGTTTACTCCACCCCGCAAAATCCCCAAGATGAGGTGAATGTGGTTAAAACGAAATCTGGTTAATAACCAATGGTGGAACGGTTTCGAAACGATTTTTAAATAGGGCTGAATAGTTAAAGATTTTACTAATAAATAGTGTGCCCTAACCAGAGTTTTTTTTAGTTCCACTGCCTCACGTTCCTGTTCTCTAAAATTCAGGAAGTTAGTTTTGACCCACTTTACAGGGTTTTGTCTATGGAGTTTATATATAGGGTAAAAAGCAGAGGGGCCAGGATACACCCTTGGCGGACCCCTCTACTAGATTTAAATCTTCTTGTACAATTACCCTCCTGCTTCATCCTAAGGGACGTGTATAAATCCCTGTGCAAATCAGCTAGATAATATACCAGGCAAGGATCAATACCCAGATCAAGCAGGATATTCCACAGCCTTGATCTGTTCACCAGGTCAAAGGCTGTGGATAAATCCATGAAGCCTTGATAAATTGACCCTTTAGATGCTACACTGTATTTGTTTATTAATAGATATAAATTAAGACACTGGTCCACGATACTTCTGCCTGATCTAAATCCATATTGAGCATTCGTCAAGATCTCTTTTTCTGTGACCCAATGTGAGATCTTGGCTAGGAATACTTTACCTAGGATTTTGACAGATGAATCTATTAATGATATGGGCCTATAGCACCTAGTGTCCCCTCTTTGCCCTTTTTTGAACACAGGAATAATAATAGAGCGAGACCAGGAGACCGGAAACCCCTGGACCGCTGTAGAATTAAAAACATTAGTTAAAATTAAGGCCCACAGTTTAGGACTACACTTGTATAAGTCAGCAGGGACTCCGTCTGGGCCTGGGGCCTTATAACTGGCCATATCAATTATTGCCATCTCCACATCCTCCTCAGTAAATACCAAATGGGACAGAGGAGTACTGCTATAAGGGACCAGAAAAGGTTCAGACACCTCATTACTCCCATACATTTTTTCGAAATGGATCAGCCATTCGTCTTCTGGGATATTTGCTTTTAATATGCAGTTCTCTTCACCCGAGAACAGCGGGCTATTAACAATGTACCAGAACTTTGAACTTAAAACATCACTGGACATTAAAGCTTCCCAAGCCTCTATTTTGATTCCATTTTTACGGGTCTGAACCACTGTCTTATATTCTTTTCTAAGGCTAACTTTGAGGGCTTTATCCCTAGGTTTAATTTTTATGGCCCCTGAGCTCTAGAACATTTAGAGTCAAACCATCTTTTTCCTTCTTTTGATTTTGGCCTAAATGTAGCTGTAAGCTCTATAGCCACCTGTGTGCAAATAGCTTCATAGGCTATAATTACTGAGTCCACCGGGGTAGAGGGATCAGCACACTTTTCAATTTCTTCACCAACCTTCATACTTAGATTTTCATAGAGGTGTTCGGGGATTACTTTAGCCCAGTTTAGCCTCCTTCCTTGGTCCTTGTTTTTCACATCAATAGGCCCTTCTCTAATGTCTGGAGCATCTAAAAGGGAAAAACCTTCATCCAGCTCTAGTATAACCGGGTTATGATCACTAAAAATTTAACATAAAGCATTCTAAAAAAGCACATGGCCTAAAAGTGCTGAAGAAATGAAAACATAATCAATTACTGTCTCACCATCCCTTGCCTTAAACGTGGCGACCCTCTCACTATTGTAAAAAAAAACAGGCTCATAAAGGTCAGCATTTAGAAGAAGTTCTTCCAAAGCTTCCTCTCTGGTGGTGTGTTCAAAATGCGGAAGAGACGAATAGGCGGGACCATGGATTTCAGTAATACGACAGTTTGTTTTACACCGATGTATATTAAAATCACCCATCAAAATGGTATAAACATAAGTGGTTTGCTGTTCCTTATATAATCCTGAAAATTGCATTAAGGTGCAGAGGTGCTCATTACTGTACTCACTTTTCCTAAGTTATAAAAATTGATTAGCAATATTTTAGGGTTGTTTGGGGTAGTGAGTTCTGCTATTAAACAGTTAGAAGAGGGTGACTCTAACAGCTGTACTAAGCCTTTAACTCCTACCGAAAAAAGGAACATAAGCCCTCCTCTATCTCTTCCCGCTAATGAGGAAAATACGATTTCTACCCAAAAACCCAAAAGTAACACTCCCTATTCCAGGTCTCTTGCAGGGCAATGATCTCATATTTTTTTATACATTTTAACCAGATCTTGTCATCCCTTATTGTACGTAGCCCTGCAATGTTACAATTTAATAGCCTAGCTTTCCCTGTCCTCCCAATAGAGACATTAAGGGTATTCGGTACAACGTGTCTGGGCAGGATAGCGGGGGGCGCCAGTCAATCAATCTCCTCCAGCTGTGACAAGGGAGAGAACCTGTTGGATAGCGCTAATGTCTCATTTCTCTCAGTTGCCTGGGTACTAAATGCTTTAACTACTGCCCCGGGTCTAGGGTTAACCCAGCCGCGTTGATGATCTATGTAATTGGAGTTGGGGGGAACCATAGTAGGTCCGAATTAATCTCCTAACTGTCTATGCTGGGGGAACTCTTATATCTATATTAAGATTTCTAAAGGGTGGATAAAAGAACCCTAATGGTAGAGCCCTGATGTCTCCTTCCCCACTCTTTATAACCAAGGCGTCCCAGAACAAACGGTCTGCAACATCCAATTTGTTAAAACTAACAATAACAAAATCCCCTTCCAGATCTTTCCATGAATTACTGAGGTTCCGTGACAATTGTAAGTGGTGTTTTCGACTCGGCCGAATATGGTCGAGTCTGGTATCTATGAACCACAAATGACGAGTTTAGTGGGTGTACGCGTTTTCGCTGTGCTAGCCTAAACCGTTCGTTTGTTTCGTGGGTTTCTTCATTTGAACCCACGGGTTCCATTTTAGATGTGGCATCCATTTTGTTTCTTGCCCTCAAGTAGCCAGCGAACGGACACTGTCCGCTTCGTGACCCTGGGATTCCCAAACTCTTGCGGAAGACACGTGTTCCTTTGAGGGTGTCTTTATGATGAGGGGGATGACACTGTAAGGCAGATGGCCCCGCTCGAGGCTCATCTTGCCGTGCCGGTCTATTGTCTCAGTTGTGCATTGATTAGGCACGTCTCCTTTGATCCCTGCAATCGTGTTTCCTGATACCACCCCTTTTACACTCTCTTCGATTTGTTCGCTATCCTCGTCTTCCTCTGCACCTGTTTCTGTCTCTTCCTTGATTCGTTTACAGCCGAATGGAATGCACTAATGGTGGGAAGATGTACTTTTACAGTTGGGAACCGACAAATGCTACTGTAATTATGTTCCGGGCCCTGAATACATGAAAGCGACCCCCCTATGAAATGCACTGTGGGAACCGGGTTGTAATCTTTTGTTTGCCATGTTATCTTATGACGAAAAACTGTATAAAAGGAGCGAATCTACAGATACAATTTGAAGCAGGCTCCGTGAACCTACATGCTATGTACTTCTCGTGACTTCTGTGTTCCCTGCAGTAAATAAACCTTGAATCTTTGACGCCGAAGGAAGTGTCCCGTGTCTCTGTCATTTGTACGCCGGAACAGGTACCCCACGAAGGTTTCAGGTGTTATCCCTGGCACCGCTGGGTCTTAGAAAAACCCAGTCCTTCAGTTGGCGCCCAACGTGGGGCTGCATCAGTGGTACAGGTCCAAAGCCCGACGATCGTGAGGAACTATGTGTGAAATCTCCGAGGGAAGGTGCACCCCGCTTCATCGATCCTGTTGTCAAAACAAGTGGCCCGAAGACTTTTCCCGCGAAGATCCCCGCCTCCTGACGGCTGCGACTGACTGCTGCCCTGACTGTAGACCTGTTTTGGCGCCTGGCGTAGACCTTGGTACAGCAAGACAATTGACGGGCCTTCCTGGTGACGCCATTGTTCTTTGAGTTAAGTATTTGTGGGTCGCTCCCAAAATCCTTAGTTGTTGTGGGTGCTTAGTTGTTGCATGGTTCCATTGCATTTGTGGTCCTTTGTAGTCTGTTCTTAGTTGTTCTATTTGACGTCTGCAGTCGCCAAAAACCGAGGGTGTTTGCACTTTTGCAGGGACATTGTAATTCAATAACCCTTGACGTTTGTGAAACTCGGTTAGTGTGCACGATGCCTGGCCGTAGTACTTTGTTCAGTTGCTTTAGAGGTTGTGGTACGGATTCCCGGTTGGAGGACTCATGTCCGATACCTCCGGTCGGAACTCCAACTTACGAATTATATAGTTGACATGGTTTGGGTCCTATCACATTCAATGATTGCTGGGTTCGCTACACCAAAGATGACGGTGTCCTTAGTTGGCCACCTCACGGTAGTTTTGAGACCCCGATCTTAGATAATCTTGAAGCTAAATTGTTCCAAAGAAAAGCAAGGCCGGCCATGTTTGATTCCTTTCGGTTATGGCGTAAGGAAGCCAAGCAGCTTAAACGTAATAAGAGAGAAGGTATCGTTACAACGATGAGAAATGCAGAGCAGTTTCAGCGAGATAAAGAAGAGAAGGAAAAGGACATTTTTGATAGATTACAACGGATGACAGTGGATAAATGTTACCCCCCTTTGCCGACGGGTACGGAAAAGAAGGGAGAGGAAGCAGTATTGGAGTCGCCACCTCCATATGCACAGGATACCACAGTTCCCGTGGTTCCTCCTGTCCCTCAACCTGCTGTTCCGGCGGCTGTTAATCAGCCTGTCGTTGGCCCTGCCATTATGAATCCTCTTGTTCCTGTTCCTCTACCTGCTCCTGTTCCGACTGCTCCACCGTCTATACCTTCTCAAGCTACTGTTCCCGCTACTTCCACTCTTGTGGCTACTCCTACTGCTTCTCCTGCTTTTGGTCCTTCTATTGTTACTCCTTTACTTCTCTCTTCTTCCCTGTCTGTTCGGCGACGTATTCCTAATGTTGCCGCCAACTTCTACACTCCTCTTGGACCGATTCTTGGGTCTGCTGGTTCTGATGCCCCCCAAAGACGAAGTCAGCTTCCTGGTGGTAGGGACGTGACACGCTATATAATATGGCGAAAAATTGGATTAGATACCCCCTTAAGAATCCTCCACGTATAGTTGTTGAGACGTTCTCTCAATTCAATGAGCCAACACAAAGATTCGTGTTTGAAGAAATATGCAAGCTCTTACGCGATGAGATATCAGTTGATGCGGCTGATGACATATTGGCTGCTCTAACTGACCTCCAGCTTCAGTTTTCGAGCGGTATGATTGTGGGTAGCAATGTTCGACGTGCTGTCGAGCAGCTACTATCTTTTCGTCCTGCTATAATGCCTCGATCATTGTTTAAAGATGAAACTGAGGAGTGGATGGCAATGCCTGGTCAGTATCCCATGCGCGAAGTCCCACCAGTGTGGATGCCAGGTAACCCTGGTGCTGCCCCGCCGATCCTGCCACATTTCCAGAGAGTGTGGATACACCTTCCATGGAAACGATCAGAAGTCTTGCAGGTTAAGCAGACTTTGCCCGACCCTTGCAAAAATCCTGCAGGGTACTATAAAGAATTGTCACAGTTAGTGGATGCTACGATAATGAATCTTGCCGACATCGATATGTTGTTCGGCAATGTCGTACCGCAACCGGTATGGGCGAAGATTCGTCAGGAAAACCATGTAGCGAGTTAGGCGGTGACTGGCCTGCTCTTCTGGCGGCTGATGTCCGACAAGTTGGTGGGGCTAAGCCTGAGCAGCTTATTACCGATCTTCCTCAGAGAATAATTACCCTCATGAAAACGCTTATGCCAGCTATGAAAGTTAACTGGGACAAATTGTCTGCTTGCAAAAGAAGGACGAGAGTGTCTCCGATTTCTTTACGAGGTTTGAGGAGGTATTCATCGATCATAGTGGTCAAGATATGGGCACTGAGGGAGGTCAGAGATTGTTTGTGGACAAATTTGTGTCGAATTTGTTGCCGGACCTAAGCAACAAATTGAGAAATTCAGAGAGTGCATGGGCTGTTTCCACTTCTGCTCAGATATTGGCTACGGCCCAATATTATGAAAATAGGGAGAAAGAGGAAAATGATCGTGCAGACAAAAAGACGAAAGAACTCAAAACGAAAGTGTTGTTGCAACAAGCGTATCCTCCGCGCTCGAATCAGAATGATTCTCAGCAGCGGAATAGATCGCAATCGCAGTCGTCTAGGTCACAATCGCGAAATGACTCTTCTTCGCAGAGATCTATGCTTGGGTACAATCAGTGTGCCTATTGTAGAGGTGAGGGTCATTTGAAATTCGATTGTCCAGTTTTGCGTGATCGAAATAGTGGAAATTCATCCAGAGGAGGCCATAGTGGCCCTCAGCAGGCTTCACGAGGTAGAGGTCGTGGTGTTACGCAGAATCAAAACGATCGTTCTAATAATTCCTCTGATTCTAATAATTGTTTTGATCAGCGTGGGTCATCATCAGGTAGATCCGCACAGTACAATGTGGATGATTATTACGTCGATCAGGGTGCTGACGACGGTAATTACTAGGACAGCCATAGACAAGGAGAGGGAGTAGTATCAGTTCCGGTTGATCAGAGAGGGCCTTACGTCGCAGTTGCCACCTCGGGCGTAGTTGAGCCTTTTCTGTTGGACACTGGTGCAGCGAAAAGTTCCATCATGCATTCGAAACTCCCTGGCGCACCTTTGTCTGGCTTAACAAAATGTTTCTGTTGGATTCTCCGGCGCCCCTGTTAGCAATCCGGTTTCTCGCCCTTTGCCCCTTACAATTGGGCCACGTGAGCTGAAAGCTCCTTTGATTTTGACTACCGGTTGTGGTGAAAATCTTTTGGGCCTGGATTTGCTGAAACGGTTATATGCAACTTTGTATTGTTCTCCTGCTGGAGTAAAGCTTACATTGGGTGAGAGAGTAATCTCTCCTATGTACTTGTCCATCAATAAGCTCCCACCGGAATTGAGTTCTCGTCCTGCATCTTTGTGGGCAACAGGTCCCAATGATGTGGGCCTGCTTGACATCTCTCCTTATGTTGTTCAATTGAAATCGAATGTGCGATTACCGCGTATTCCCCAGTATCGTATCTCCCTTGATGGTGAACGAGCGTTGTTAGCGATCATCTATGATTTGATCGAGAAAGATGTTATCGAGGAGACTCGGGGAAACGTGTGTAATAGCCCTGTGCTACCCATTTTGAAATGCACTGATACATCTAAGCCTCCTGTTTATCGTTTTGTCATTGATTTACGGGAGGTGAACAAAATTGTTGTTCCTCAGTTCCCTGTGGTGCCTGACATTACGGCTTTACTGACTCTGATTCCAGCATCTGCGTCCTGGTTCTCAGTGATCGATCTGAAGAATGCTTTCTTTAGCATTCCGATTGCTGAGGAGAGCAGGGACCTTTTCTGTTTCTCTCTAGGTGGCCGCAGCTTTAGATTTAAACGCGCTCCCCAGGGCTACTGTGAGAGTCCATCGATATACAGCCAAGCCCTGAAGAGCCAACTTGACGCGTTTGTGTTGCCGGCTGGTGCGGCCTTGATCCAATATGTCGATGACTTATTGGTGGCTGCGGACACACAAGAGATTTGCAAAATTGCTACGGTGTCTTTGTTGCAACATCTCTGTGACTTACATCACAAGGTGTCACCTTCTAAACTGCAATATTGTTGCCAAGAAGAAACCTATTTTGGTCACTTATTGTCAAAGGAGGAAAGAAGGTTGACCCCAGAGAGAATTGCAGCGATCGCTCGAATGACTGTGCCAACAACTCAGAGAGACGTGCGTGCCTTTTTAAGTATCACGTCATACTGCAGGCAATGGATTCCAAATTTTTCATTGCTAGCGAAACCATTGGTAGCTCTTACGTGCAAGGATGTTCCAACTCCTTTGCCATGGACGGAAGAGTGTCAGAAAAGTTTTTCTGAATTGCGTGATGCGTTGTGTTCGGCTCCTGTGTTAGGTACTCCTGACTACAGTAAGCCGTTTACACTATACGTTCACGAGAGGGAAGGTTGTGCGTTGAGTGTTTTGACGCAACAATTTGGTGGTAAGCTACGTCCATGTGCATATTTTTCCTCGACCTTGGACCCAGTAGCTAGAGCATTGCCGCATTGTTTGAGAGCAACAGCGGCAGCTGCGGTGTCCATCCGACAATCTGCAGGATTGGTCATGGATAATATGCTTACGGTGATGGTTCCGCATGCAGTTGACACTCTCTTGAATCGTACGAAAACCCAACACTTGATGAGCGCAAGGTTGTCTGGTTATGAGTTGACGCTCTTGGCAAGTCACATTCAAATAAAGCGCTGCAATGTCCTAAACCCGGCGACTTTGTTGCCAACAAATATGGAATCAGATGAGGTACCACCACACGATTGTTACTTGCGAACTGAGGAGGAAACGAAGGGTCGTGTTGACCTAAAAAACACTCCATTGGAAGAACCCGATGGTACTTTGTATGTGGATGGTTCGTGTTTCAAGTTGCCGAATGGTGATGTGACGACTGCGTATGCTGTGGTGACGTTGAGTACGGTTGTGGAGACTGCAAGATTAAACCAGAACTCTGCACAGGCGGCAGAGCTGATTGCCTTAACCAGAGCGTGTGTGTTGTCGAAAGGGAAACGGGTGAATGTGTTTACTGACAGTCAGTATGCGTTTGGTGTTGCCCATAGCTTTGGACGATTGTGGAGAGATAGAGGTTTTATGACATCGCATGGTACGAAGATCCAGCATGGACAGCTTGTGAATGATCTTTTAGATGCACTTACATTGCCCAAGCAGGTGGCGATTATTAAATGTAGTGCACACCGTAAGGTGACGGATGATGTTGGTCGTGGCAATGCGTTTGCTGATGAGATTGCTAAGGAGACTGCGAGAAACCTTACAACTAGAATGTATGTGACGAGTTCGGTAAGGTGGCCTGCAGAAGCTGGTATGTGTGAAGACACTATTGAGAGTGTAAAAGCGATTCAGAATGAGGCCACCGAAACTGAAAAGACAAAGTGGAAAGAGAGTACGGGAAAGATGGATGCGAATGGCTGTTGGATTGATTTGTCGGAGAATAAAAGGTGGATGTTGCCGGATGCATATGTGCTAGCTGTTGTGACTATGGCACACGGTTTGTCACATATTAGTGCGAAAGGTATTTGTAAGTTGTTGTCCCCTGTATGGAAGAATGATGGTATCGCTAAGTGTGCTGAGAGATTGGTCAAGAATTGCATGATATGTATGATGTACAATCCTGGCAAGGGAACTCCTACACCCCCTGGCCACTTTGCTCCTCCTTCATGTCCCTTTGAGGTAATTCAGTTGGATTTCATCCATATGGAGCGATGCAACAACCTAAAATATGTTTTAGTTGTGGTTTGCGCATTTTCCCGATGGATCGAAGCTTACCCTCTCAAAGACAATACTGCCCTGTCTACAGCGAAGATCCTACTGAAGGAATACTTTCCTCGGTATGGAATGCCACGGATTGTATGGTCTGACAACGGAAGTGAGTTTGTGGGGAGTGTGATGAAGAGTGTGTGTAAGTGCCTTGGAATTACACAAAAATTCCACAGCGCCAACCATCCCCAGTCAGCAGGTTTGGTTGAGGGGTACAATGGTACTCTCAAACTAAAACTCGCAAAGATTCAGGCTACGACTGGTCTCTCGTGGCCTGACGCTTTGCCCCTTGGTCTTCTGTCAACTAGGGCGACCGTACACTCTCGAGTAGGGCTCAGCCCATATGAGATTGTGTTCGGCCATCCTGCAAATATTTGGGGGGTTCCTAGGCCCAGTGCGTTTACCGATCTTGAGTATCCAATGCTGATTGATTACCTTCATGATCTGACTGCTAAACTGAGGTTAATTCATCAACAGGTTTTTTTTTTTTTTTTTTAATTTGTTTTTATTGCAGAATTAGAGACCACAGAATTCAAAGGCTCAACCAGACCACTCGTAGTGTCCCCCCGGTCAAGCACCAAAACGTATTACATACACAGCCATTCAGCCCGCATCCCGGAGGCCGGGCGGCGTAGTACCTTAAATAGCAGGAAGGCTTCACGGTGGGTGTCCCTCAGGGACAATGGTCGAAAGGTCATTTTACGTATCTGCATTTTACCCCCCCACCCACAACAAAGAACACCGTCTGCCATCCCTCATATGCAGGTCAATGCTACCAGCTGCTTCCTGACCCGCCCCGTGCACTGCAGGGCCCCCCATAACGGTCCCGTGCTCCTGCACCACCTCCCTCTCATCGCCCACGTTTCACAGGTCCTTTCAGCTCAGTGTCATCATCTCAATCAACCAATCTCCTGGCTTCCGACCCACCCCAAACTCCCTCTAAACAACCCCCCAATGTCCCCCCCCAGCAACTGCTAATGGTGTGTGTCCCGTCCGTAAGTGTAGTATGGATCCCGCTACAGTGTCAATGACGACCCCAAGTTAGTACGCCTCGCGGTGTCCACAGGTCCCTTTCACTCAGTCCTCATCCTCCACTAAAGAGTCACGCAAGGCTTGCACCACCAATTCCCACGCACGCGCTGCATCCAAGGCTTTCTCATTACCAAGCTTGACAGCCTGTTTCATTCGGAGCACACTCTCACACTCAGACCACCGCAACAATTCATTCTTCCACCTCCTCACCGACGGCCCGCTCCTGGACTTCCAATGCCATGAGATCTCCCTTTGCGCCAGTATCAGGCCCAAATCAATAAATTTGCTCGTCACCTTAGTGTGTTTGGTATGCGGGAACCAGAGTAGCAGACACGCCGCCATATCGAAGTCCACCTCCCTGTCGGTTACTTCGTTTAGAAGATCCCCCACCTCTGCCCAGTAGGCCTCCAAATGCGAACAACCCCAGAACAAATGATCCATGTCCGCTTCCGGAGACGAACACCTCGGGCACCGTGCGTCCTGCACCTGAAAGTACTGCCGTATTTTCTCCGGAGTCAGATAGGCTCTATGTAGCACAAAGAAATGCACTTGTTGGAAACGCGCATTCCTCGTGCCTTTCCATGTGCGCCGCAGAATGTGGCTCCACACCGTGTCTGGAATGGGTCTGCCCACACTCTCCTCCCATTTAGCTTTGAGCCCCTGGAGCGGTTCTAGTCCCTCGTTCAGCATCCTGTTATGGAGGCAGGTCACAGCCTTAAAGGTGCCCGCTGCCATCACCACATACTGGCAAGCCATAGTGGTATCCGGTTCTATGAGCCCTCCCTTCCAGTGCTTCTGTATAGCCGCTACCACCGCCGCATGCAACAGAAACCCCCCGTCTGACAGCCCGAACTGCTCCTGAAGCACTCCGAAAGGCACCAAGGTACCGTCGACATACAGGTCCCCCACCACCTGAAGTCCAGCCTCCTCCCATTCCAACAATGGGGACCAATCGCCCCCGTGTGGCAGGGCCGTTAGCATGCCTATCGGAATTTCCGGCGCATAAGGTCGAGTTGCCCTCGCTCTCCTGAGACGCCTCTGCCAGCATAGCCTGAGCGTCCATTCCTCCATAGTGAGGCCCCGCAGCTCCAGCTTTTGCTGCATGACAATATAAGACAGTACATGGCGTTGTATCCCCAGCTCTCGGTCACCTTCCGGTCCCCTAAACACCCGGGCCACATGTTGCGTGAGGATCTGAAGCTGCGCCGCCAAGTAGTATAGTTCAAAATCAGGAACAGCCATCCCCCCCTCAATCTTGGGGCGCAGCAACGTGGACAGAGCCACTCTTCGGCGGCCATGTCCCCACAAGAAACCAATAATCATCGTCCTCAGATCCCTAAAGATCCTCTGAGGAATCCAGATGGGCAACGTCCGGAAGTAGTACAGGAGGCGGGGGAGTGCCACCATTTTCAAGAGAGCAATCCTACCCAGCACCGTCAGCGGGAGGGTCGACCAAAAGGACATACTGCCCCTCAGCGCCCGAATGCACCGACCAATGTTGCCTTCCAATAGGTCCGCAGTCACGTGGTAGATGCGGACTCCCAAATAAGTAAAACAAGATGGCTCCCAGATTACCCCTAAGTCACGAGCAGGGCTGGGCGTCTCCGCTCTCAGCGGGAACACGCAGGTCTTCGCCCAGTTGACCTTGAGGCCCGACAACTGGCCGAATTATGATAACAAGTCCATCGCTCCTTCCAGGGCCCACTCCGTGTTGTCTAGGTATAGCAACAGGTCGTCCGCATATAGCGAGATGTGATGTAGCCGCCCGCCGCTATGTATCCCCGCAAATCTGTCACCCGACCTAGTGTGGACCGCCAAGGGTTCCATCGCCAGGGCGAACAGGAGGGGGGGAAGGGAGCACCCCTGTCTCGTGCCCCTACCCACCAAACCACCCAAACGTACTCGCGCCGTCGCTGAGGAGTACAAGACCTTCGTCCAGCGGCGGAACCCGTCACCTATGCCAAACCTCTCCAGCACTCCATCCAGAAAAACCCATTCCAAACTATCAAACGCCTTCTCTATGTCCACGGACAAGACCGCTTGGGTCCCATCCTCGTCCAAAATGGCGTCCATAATCCCAACCAGACGACGGATATTCATCGCTGTGCTCCTCGTGGGGATAAACCCCGCCTGATCTCTATGTACCAGGCCCGTCATATGTGGGGCCAGCCTGGCGGCCAGAATCCGGCTCAGGATTTTGTAGTCCACCGTCAGCATGGACAACGGGCGATAGGACCTCACATCTGTTGCATCCCTGCCGGGCTTTAAGAGCGGCACAATCAAAGCTTCCCTCATGGACCCAGGCAAACCCCCTGACTCATAAGCCTCCGTGTAAACCACCAGCAGCCTGGGCGCCAAGCTGTCTACAAACTGCTGGTAGAATTCTACAGGCAACCCGTCCACCCCTGGCGTTTTGTTCCGAGCCATATTTTTAATGGCCACCCGTATTTCCGTAAGCGTGATCGGGCCGCCCAACTCTTTCGCGTCCTCCTCATCAAGGACCGGAAGCTGCCTCGCCTCTAGGTACTCCGCAATTTCCTGAGCCTCCACTCCCAACTGACTCTGGTACAATTCTTCGTAATACACCCGAAAGCATTCCAACACCGCCGCCTGAGAATACACCGTCTCCCCCAGTGCGTTGTTAATGCTAAGGACCGGGCAGCCCCTAAGTTCGGGGTTAGCGAGTCTGGCCAAGAGCGTGCCCACCTTATCCCGTTCAGCATGCGCTCTGATGGCGTATTGCCTGTAATCGTAACACCTCAACCGTTCCGTTTCGGTGGCGATCACCTTCTTCGCTTCCAACAACCGGGCCTGTAAGTCTGGCCTAGCTGGCCTGCGCCGCTCCAAGTCTCTCAGAGTCTCCTCCGCTTTCGCAAGAGCATTCAACACAGTCGTACGAACATTCGAAAACCGACCCAGACATACCCCTCTCACCACCACTTTCATCGCATCCCATTCAGTGGACCTACACGTGGCCGTACCCTCGTTCTCGCCAAAGTAATTATCAACGCCCTGCTGTATGGCGTCGCTAAACACTGAGTCCTCCAGCGTGTCTGGCCGGAGCCGCCATGTTGGAATCGCTGAACGCTCCCGCTGCCACTGGATTTGTACCAATAGGGGATTATGATCCGAGATGGTCCTAGCCAAGTACTCTGTGTGTGAAATCAATGGGGCCAGGGATCCGCCACAAAGCATTGAATCTATCCTCACATGTAGTGCATGGAGAGCTGAGTAAAAGGAATAGTCCCTGGTGTCCCTGTGCTGTTCCCGCCACACATCCAGCAACCCCCACCTGTCCTGCCAGTCCTTCCTGTGCAAGGCCAACTTACGAACCGGAGAATCGACAAGGGGGGGTGAGACCTATCCAACACCACATCCGTAATCGAGTTAAAATCCCCCCCCAGTACCACCGGGCCCGCTAGGAAAGAGGCCAAGGACCCAGAAAGGCCATCGAAGAATCGGGTCTGGTCAGTATTCGGCGCATACACACAACAGAGAACCACATCTCTACCATACAGCCTCCCCTCCACCGCCACAAACCTGCCATCAGGGTCCACCACTTGGTTCAGCACCTGGAACGGTATCCCTACTCTCACCCAGATCAATACCCCCCTGGCATACGCTGAGTAAGTGGTGCCAAACACCTGGCCCCACCATCTCTTCTGCAACGCCGCACATTCCTTTTTTGTCAGATGGGTCTCTTGTAGCATAGCAATCTGCACCCCCCTTCTCACCGGATATGCGTGCACCTTGTGGCGCTTGACCATAGTACGAAGCCCCCGGACATTCCACGTTAGGCATTTTAAGCTAGGTAACGTCCCCATACCAGCTGCAATTAGTCCAGATCAAGCCACGCCAGTTCACAACCCCCCAGAAGCAGTTGCCCCCCCAAGACAAACTCTGAAAAGAAAAACACCCCAAACCCCACTCCCCAGGACAGAGCCCACAAACCCAGTGTCAGCCCCAATCCAAACCTCATTCCAACCACACATTCCCCTAACCTGTGGTCTCCACCAGAGAAGGCCTTATGGGTCCAGGGGGGTGAGTTATCGCCGACCCCAGCTAGCGGAGCCCACGCCCTGCGCTCCCATCCCATCCTGTCAACGTGGCACCCTACCCGGCAACCCACCCATCGCTAACAGGATACCGCCCTACCATCAGTTCTTGTCCAAGTCCCAGCACAGTCTCAACCAGGAAATATCCCATCAGAAGTCTGGGGGGTCACCACCGGCCCCTTCGAGCTTTCCGCTTCCGAAAGATCCTCTCCTGTCCTGCTGCCTTCTCCGCCTGAGTCCGTCTCCACCAGTTCACTGCCCTGCTGCGACCCCGTGATGGCCGCCGTCGCTGCCAGCGCATCTCTCTTTTCCGCAGCCATTTGAGCCTCCCGTTTCTCCCGCTGGCGCCTATTACGGGACCGGATGTGTTGCGATTTTCTGACCTGAGGCTGTGTGGACCGATCTCGCCTACTTTTGTGGGACCGATCCGTCCCCGCTCTATACGACTCCAGCCACTGCCAGGCCTCGTCCGGGGTCTGAAAGAAGTGCGTAGACTCATCCATGATAACCCGCAGCTTGGCCGGGAAGAGCAGTGAGTATTGAATACCCTCCTCTCGCAGTTCCTTCTTCACTGCCAGGAACGATGCTCTGCTTTTCTGGACCGCCTGGTGTAGTCCGGGAAGATTGTAACCCTACTGTTCTCCACCTCAAACGGGCCCGACATCCGAGCCTTCTGAATGAGGAGGTCCCGGTCCTTATAATGGAGGAGCCGCACCACCATCGGTCGGGGGGGGGCGGCCAAGCCCTGGCGGGCAAGCAGGCACCCTGTGGGCTCGTTCCAACGTAAAGAAAGGAGTAAGCCCCTCCGGCGCCACCACAGTTCGAAACCAGTCCTCCATGTAGGCCACCGCATCCTCCCCCTCAATTCGTTCCGGCAGGCCTACGACCCGCACGTTGTTCCTCCTATTGCGGCCTTCGGCATCCTCCGCACGCCGTTCCAGCGAATCCAGCCGGGCCAGGATGTCCGTGATTTTATGCTCCGCGGTCACTACCGACGGTTTCAGGTCCAATAGCATCTGATCATGGTCCTTGACCTTATCCGCCAGCTTCGCATGGTCCGCTCTCAAGAGCCCCAACCCCGTGGCTACTTGCGCAATGTCCTGCTGCAACGCCTCCTTGGTCGAGGTAATTGCATCTAGTATGGCATCCAGGCGTCGATTCAGTCGCTGCTCCTGGTCCAACTCCTTCGGGGGGGGTCTCGCCCATCTGGGACGGCGCCGCCAGGTCCCCCTGTCCGCGCTCTCCGGCCACCGGTCCTCCCTTGGCCGCCATCTTAGGGTGCTGCGTCACAGGCCGGAAAACCCGTCCGGTCCCGGCCCTCGTGAGCCGGTGCAATCCTCCCAATATTGAACAGGATCCAATGTCACCGCCGGTGCCCGTAGTCCAAGGGCCAAGCGGGTGAGCTTCGTCAGACCCGACCCCTCGTGAGCCCGGAGGGGAAGGGGACAGGGAAGGGTAGCGGCCGGCAAGCGTCCTCGAAGCCCGAGCGGGGTCGGGTCCTTGTCCCCCGATCTTCAGGACAGTCGCCGCAGTCCCTACCGCCTCAATTTCTCGGCTACAAAGCCTTCCACCAGTGGGCACCAAGTCAGCTCAATGTCGATGTCCGGAGTTGCCCGGCCGCTCCGCCGCCATTTTCTTCTCACTCTCGGCGACACCTCAGCCGTCGCCCAACTGGCTCTCCACGGGGCCAGCAGCCCCCCGACCACTTTCTATCAACGCCCAGTGGACCCCCTACACTTCGTAGGGAAGAAGCGTCGACCACGGGTCGCCCAGGGTGCTGAAATCAGGAGAATTAGCGGGATTAAGCGCGGAGCTGCGAGCTCACGCCGCCATCCCGATCGGCGTCCAAGCCACGCCCCCCCAATTCATCAACAGGTCTTTGAAGCACTGCCGGCGCAGACGGAGGGTCCCGGCCACCAGCTCCAACCCGGAGACTGGGTGGTTACGAGGAACTTTGGCCGAAAACGAAATCTTGAGCCAAGGTTCATCGGGCCCTTTCAAGTGCTCCTTGCCACGAAAACTGCTGTTCGTTTGGAGGGCCGCAAGCATTGGGTGCATGCCACCCACACCAAAAAGGTACCAATACCTTTACCAGCGGACTCGTGGGTGAGGACGGGCATCGCCTCATCTGAAATGGAGGTTTTGACGAACTTTGTGCCATTCAGTGACGCTCAGCCTGTGGGAGATACCTCAGTGCAGCCGGATAATACTGTACAACCTTTGTCATTGGAGAATTCAAGATCTGAACTATTGTCTGACCGACAGGACTCTGTTTCATCATCCGACCAACTGTTTGAAGAGCAGACTCGTCCTGGAAGAAGCAGATATTTTCTCCGTTCTAACACTAGAGACTAATAAAAGAAAATTATTTTTTGCTTTTTCCTTTTTTGAAATGCACGTTACCCCATTATCACTTTGAACATTTTCGAATAACTGTGATTTTTTTATGAATTCTGAGTTTTTTTCCGCGTATGTGTATTTGTTTCCACAGCTAGGAGATTTTGTATATATTGTTTAATTAAAAGAACCTTACATCCGGGTGGACCGTAGGGCCGTGCGGGTACTTCCTTCTGTTTAGTAGGTCCTAATTATAGGTCGGAGACCGTCGATTCCTAGGAACTCCTGGGGATTGACTATTGCTACACAGAACGAAGTGCGTCAAGAATGTTGCGGACGGTTTTAGAGGATGGCTTTCTCAAAGCTGTCGGAAGTGGAGAAGACTCAATCTCAAAGATTCGAATTGCATAGGATTGTACGTACTAAATGCTTCATGTTTCAGGTGTTCCTTCTATTCCTAACTGTTTCCTCTTTATTGGTGGGTGGAGTGTATTATGCGATACAGTCATTATTGCCTTCTGCTTCACCTACCCCTTCTTCTGAACCTAAACCTACTTCCACTGTTTCCCCTCATTCCTTTCAAATCTTACCCCAACACGAGCAGGTTAGACGTGCGGAATTCATGAACAATTCCTTCGTTCAACTCCTTCATCAGCATCAGTTGGTAATGAACACTACCAATTGTTGGGTGTGTGGGTTAATGCCACATACCACGGATAGGGGGATTCCGTACTTGGTCCTTCCTTACAGTTCCCAGGGTTCAGCTCGAGCATTCCAAACAATGTTTCGTAGCGCACTAGATTCTTACCCCCATCGAGAGCCACGCACTGCAGATCATGGTCCTGGCCCGTACCACAAGCCTTTGGCAAGAGCGATTGCCGATTTAGATAGGGATATCTTCGACGCATCGCTTATCCCAGAGGAAGAGGTGCGAGCATACCGAGATCTGAGTGAGGCTGAGTATAGCATGTCAGTGGGTGATCGGCAGCTTAAAAGCTCGTCTCCGATCTGGATCGTACCCCATCTCGGTAATTTCTGTCTGAAAGGCCTAGTCCGAAGCCCGCAAACTCATCTCGGGAGGAGTGCCTGTACCGAAACGTATGTTTTGCCGACGGCCTCTTCCCCTGTTCTTCTGACTGCCAAGGGTACTTACTTTGTTTGTTACGACCGCGCATATACATGGCTGCCTCGTGACTTCTCAGGCACATGTTATATTGCAAACTTGTTGCCGCCGACTTTCACTGTTGGGTCGGATTATCACAAGACCAGAGTTGTGAGAGGCGTAATTAGCGAAGAGGACACTGCCGGTCAAGAAGCAGGAGACTTCTTTAAGAGTTTCTTGCCGTTTTGGGGACCTATGATCAATAGTAGGAACCTGAGACAGTTGACTCGAGTGGTGGAATCGACCGCTAATATCACTGCGAGCGCCCTTGGCAACATCACAGCAGAGCTTCAGGCGGACAGGCTTATGACGTTACAAAATCGTATGGTTTTAGAAGTTGTCTTAGCAGATAGAGGTGGAGTATGTAAGGTGATCCATTCGAGTTGTTGCATTTTCATTCCTGACAACGCTCCAACTGTCTATCAAGCCATCTCGAAGTTGCATAAGATCTCCGAGTCCATACACGTGGATGTAGGGGATTGGACGCTACTAGGGTGGTTTTGGGGCCTGATGTCGACGTGGAGTTGGAAGATTCTGATGATCATTGGGGTTGTTGTAGCATTTCTGTTCACGTGTGGTCTTTGTGTGCAGTGTGGTCCTGCCTTACGTGGCCTCTGTGCTACGACGTGTATAAGGCGGCCGCCTGTTACCAAGGAAGCACTAATGGATAGAATAATGTTGCAGCAACATCTGGATTGTCTGATGAATATCGAGATCGATTCTGATTCCGCCTAGTGCTTGCCTACATGAGGGCAAAAGGAGCGTCTGAGGTTCCGTGACAATTGTAAGTGGTGTTTTCGACTCGGCCGAATATGGTCGAGTCTGGTATCTATGAACCACAAATGACGAGTTTAGTGGGTGTACGCATTTTCGCTGTGCTAGCCTAAACCGTTTGTTTGTTTCGTGGGTTTCTTCATTTGAACCCACGGGTTCCATTTTAGATGTGGCATCCATTTTGTTTCTTGCCCTCAAGTAGCCAGCGAACGGACACTGTCCGCTTCGTGACCCTGGGATTCCCAAACTCTTGCGGAAGACACGTGTTCCTTTGAGGGTGTCTTTATGATGAGGGGGATGACACTGTAAGGCAGATGGCCCTGCTCGAGGCTCATCTTGCCGTGCCGGTCTATTGTCTCAGTTGTGCATTCATTAGGCACGTCTCCTTTGATCCCTGCAATCGTGTTTCCTGATACCACCCCTTTTACACTCTCTTCAATTTGTTCGCTATCCTCGTCTTCCTCTGCACCTGTTTCTGTCTCTTCCTTGATTCGTTTACAGCCGAATGGAATGCACTAATGGTGGGAAGATGTACTTTTACAGTTGGGAACCGACAAATGCTACTGTAATTATGTTCCGGGCCCTGAATACATGAAAGCGACCCCCCCTATGAAATGTACTGTGGGAACCGGGTTGTAATCTTTTGTTTGCCATGTTATCTTATGACGAAAAACTGTATAAAAGGAGCGAATCTACAGATACAATTTGAAGCAGGCTCCGTGAACCTACATGCTATGTACTTCTCGTGACTTCTGTGTTCCCTGCAGTAAATAAACCTTGAATCTTTGACGCTGAAGGAAGTGTCCCGTGTCTCTGTCATTTGTACGCCGGAACAGGTAACCCACGAAG
This sequence comes from Lissotriton vulgaris, assembly GCF_964263255.1. Lineage (NCBI taxonomy): Eukaryota > Metazoa > Chordata > Amphibia > Caudata > Salamandridae > Lissotriton > Lissotriton vulgaris. Next base: position 1,386,470,206 of record NC_141693.1, on the reverse strand, counting down.
TTTTCAGGTGTTATCCCTGGCACCGCTGGGGCTTAGAAAAACCCAGTCCTTCAGTACCCAGACATCCAACCCGTCTGGCCATGATGATACTAGAGGAGATTTCCTTATCTCCGGAGCAGTTAATATCACACCATTTTATAGTGACTGCTATCAAGGTTTCTGTAGTTTCTACCTCTCCTTGCATCAAAGAGGGAACCCTTACAAGTATTGCGACCAGCGGGGCCGCCTCAGAAGGGAAGTTAATATAGGATTGAGTAACTGTTTAGTCCCATTCTGTAGTTCCCTAGAGTTCATGTGATCCCCTAAATGAACAGGGAGGTTTTGTGCCTGACAATTTCTATCAGAGCTCCTCTGTGACATTCCCTCCCTACTATACTCATGGGGATCTTTTAGTCTAGTGAGCCCAGGTACAGGATTCATTTCCATTGGAGAGTCTGGAAGCAGACTCCCATTTCCCTCCTTAACTAGATTACCAGTGCATTTTTTGGGATTTGCCAGTTGAGGGACATGCTTCAAATGCGGAACACTCTCATGCAAAGCTAAGATGGAATTCAACTGCTCACATTTTTCCAGTAAGCCTGCAACACAGATGTTCATAGTGTCAATAATGTCTTTGGCAATACTGGTTAACACTGTCTCCAATCTCGATGTGAAAATATCCTCCACCATATCCCGCACCGCTTCCTCCATGAGCTTAATCATAACGGGACCTTGTTTTGCAGGAGTATCTTTAGTAGCTCTATCCCTCTTATACGTCCTCTTTGCCACTCTCCTGGGCTCATTTAACTGCCCCCTAGTACCTGAGGCCTGATTGGGGGAATTTCTTAATGGCTCTAGTTCATCCACCCTAGTGTCAGCGTGTTTTGGCCTCAGTTTATCTGGTAGTGGCTCAATTATTAACAGAGGCTCCAGAGGGACTTGAATTTATCATAGTCGTGTTCAGAGAAGGGGTCCCCGTTGCCTGTACATTTTTTGAGTCCAGCCCCAGTTCCCTTTCGGCATTTGCTATTTCAGTGTTCAAAGCCCCGACAGCAGATGTTAAATAAGAGATAATACTGGCCGATTTTCTAGGGACTTTATACTTTACCCCCCCTCGATCTTGAGTAGACTGATGTTTCAGCTTACCCATAATGTAGAACGAACGTAAGAGGGGTGGCCCAGCCCAGCCTCATTCGGCCCCTGACGGCCACAGACGGCCCGCCCTTTGCCCGGGCTTAGCCCGGCGCCCACCTGCACGTGTCCCGTTGGGCGGGAGGTGTTCCGAGTTCTTCAAGCGCCTCCAGGTGCGGCGGGAGCGTCACGAGTGTGCCGGTCCCCGGGGCTGCTGGGTAATGTAGTTTCCAGTGCCATTGCCCTCACGGCAGGAGAGCCCTGTGTTAGCGTTGCAGTTGCTCTCACGGCTGGAGAGATGCAGGGTTCGCGTGGCCGTTGCCCTCACGGCCTCCTCGCTACTGCAGGTGATTCGGTAGAGCCACACAGCCCCCCCAGCCCCCCTGCATGTGAAAATCTCTCTGGGTTGCAGGCAGGGCCACTGGAATTATGTGGTAAGGGAGACCTACATTATGTGACAGGTTTAAATTATGCAGTAAGAAAACATAAATAATGTGGCTTAACGCAGCACATTTTAATGTACTATTAATTCACTATTTTGTTATGTGTACCCATGTTAGTCTGGGCAAATTTCCACTTCAGTAGTGCCAGTTCCACAGCCAACTAAAGCTATGAGTAACTGAAATGGGAACAGTCAACCTTTGCGAAGGAACCTCCACTCTGCGGCAGGGTGTGTTTGAGCATTTTTAGAAACTTTTGATCCTTTAGCGCTAAAAACTGAAAAAATTTTATTGTTCAAATCTGCAGATTTCACAGCAGATGATGGATCAGGGGTAAATGCACCAAATTCATAATTATGCTGAAAATATTGCAGAATCACATAATTGCAGAGGCCTTGCTTAGAGGGAGTTAGAAAGATTGCAGGGTGTCAATTTGTTTTTAATACACACAAAATTCATATACCTTTGAATGAACTGTACAAATATTTCAACATATATCAGCAGTGAAAGCACAATGCCAATGAAACACATTTTGTTTTGTCATTCTGAAGTGTGATGGAAACAAATATTTTAATAGGATCAAAATAAATGTTGGTGATACATAAACGATAAATATTGTATTTTATTGTATTACAGCATTTTTATAATGGCACTCAAATACCTACTTACATGGGCAGCAAGCTACACCAAATAGGATGGTGTGTGGTTGGAAGTGTGTTGTTTTTGTTTTGTGATCCTCTGTGGGAAGAGGTTCCAAGTTGGGCATGTTGAGATGTGGATATTGTGTTATAAAACACAGCACATAGCAATGTGATGGATTATGAGGTGTGAGGGTCAGAGATGTGTGGTTTAAGGTTTTTCTGTATCTGGCAGCTTTGAACAGCTCAGCAGGTCTAACGTTCCAATCCAGTCCATGTAAAGTTGTATATAAAAATCTTTATTTTCACAGCACAGTGTCACAGGTCTGGCAGGAAGCAAGACCTCTGAGAAACTGACTTCACCGAAGAATTTAGAACCTTCTGCATAGCAACAGGATGAATATATTTACATATTTACAGATAGCAGTCTGTAAGAGAATACAAAACATCTCTTCCCTTAAGCAAATAACAAAATCGCTTAACAAAATATTTAACTTCACAGGAGGACAACCAATACTATTGCCGTCTTTAACTCTGGATGCTACAGATTCTGTACCAATAGGTCCATTTGCATTATCCTCTGAAACCTCATCCTCCACATCTATATCATGACAAACATCTCTGGTAGGTTTACTCTCATCCAAATTGTTAAAGTCTTTCAGATTAGGTCTGTTCATTCTAAGAACACTTTGATCCTCCTTCATCCCACCTACGTTACCCCCTCTTGTCATCTCACCCTTGCACTTGACCACTCTCCTCACATACTACACTTTACCATCTTGAGTGCCCACACCATTTTTATTCACTCTCACCACTTTCAAAGTACAACCGATTTTGGAATCACCTCTCATTCTTACCCAATTTTCAACAACAAAACAGGTACTCTTAGCCTCCCCTTGTCATCATACATATTTTTTATTTTCAGCTGTTTCTTCTTGACTCTCAGAGACATTTTTAGTACATCCATGACATCTGCTCTAAGCATCTTCTTCCTGATCCACCACGGGCATCATTTGGACACATGGCCCCTTCCCTTCCACAAACAGAATGGACTAACTTCTGTAACAGAATGAGGGGTGATATGGTACATCCATAGTCTCTCCCTAAGCACACCTTTCCACTCCGTTCCTGATTTCCTGGGTCATTCAATACCATCCCACAGTACATGATTGAACCTCTCAGCCAGGCCCTTTTCCTGAGGTTCATGTACGGCTGTAGTCACATGCCAGACATTACATCTTTCTAAAACTTCTCCATCTGCCTTGTTTTCAGCTGAATCCTATTGTCAGTTAAAAAAATCTCTGAGCTTCCTTCACCTGCAAAAACTTCCTTAAAGAACTCAATCACCACATGTGAATTAGCATGAGTAAAAATGTTTACCTCAGGGCAGCCATTTAGAGTTATGGTCATTTAAGACCAAAGCAAATTCCACCTGTTGCAGTAAGCTCCAGAGGGGACCAGACATATCATATGCAACTTTTTGCCATGGGAAACTAGGCCATACTACTGGTTTGAACGGAGCAGGATAAGTCTTTAGCATTTTGTCACTGTTGATACACACACCACATTCTCTCAACACCTTATCTGCCATGCTATCCATGCCAGGCCACCAAAAGTTGGATCTGATAACTCTTTTCATGGAAGACAGTTCCTGGTGACCGTCACGTACAAGTGCAAAATTGTGTTCTCCATGGACTCTGGAGGCACACATTTTTCTTCCTTGATTATTGATCACCTTCCATTTCCAAATCGCAAGATATCCGATGGAAAGTCCTCATCTCTGCAGGCACATCCTTTTCTCTGGGCTACCCTTCCATATAATATATGTTTAACAAATTTCATCTCTCATAATCATGTTCACTTTTTTCCCATGCCTCCTCCAATATGCTGCCAAACTCTCTGCTTACTTAATTATTGATGATCACAATCATTTCAATGCTATTATGCATCTCAGTACTCTTGTCACCAGGACATGGCAATCTGGACAAGCAATCTACCATAACGTTGAACTTGCCTGGTACATAGTCCGCAGTGAAATTGTACTCCAGTAACCTCGATGTGAGTCTGGCTGTGCGTGCTGTGGCATTCCATCCCCCACCAGGTGACAGAATCCCCACCAATCTGTTCTGTGTATGAATCTACATCCTCACTCTAAGTTGCAGTAGTGTTCAATGGCCCACATGCACCCTAACACCTCTTTCTCAATGACTGTGTACCTCCTTTCTGTGTCACTGAGTGTTCTTGATTCAAAATCAACACACTATTTATCCTTCACACAACCTTTACTCCTGTATGGCACGTACATTAAAGCATGCAAATCATTCATTGAGTAAATACAACCACTTTTTGCTTAGACATCACGTTAGCAGCGATAATTAAGTTATGTTGAGATTTATACTTCCAACATGGCCGCCTAGGTTATCCCTCTAGTCATCTGATGCCTTTGACGCACATTCTGCTGACAAATACTCCGGACCCGGAAGCAGCCGATATGGGGCCTGTAGCAAGGGTAGGATTCTCGCTAGTTGCCTGCCACCTTTCCGTGAGTAAACACCTGCGCCATGGAAACACCGGTAAGCAATGTATTTGACCAGTTTTGTGACGCTGTAATTAACTTTTGTTACAGCCTCAGAGCAACAGTGTGCTCTGCCTTCCCGGTAAAGCTGTAGGCTCCTATACTGGGGGTGAGTTGTCTTGTTTTGTGCTACACTGACCTCATACTGCCCTTCAGATTTGCTACAGTGCAGTGATACCTTTAATCTACCACCTTTACCAATGTGTGCATGTAATGTATTGTGCATATGATTGCTATGTAGTTAAAACCCCATACAGGACTACCCGGCACCAGGCATGCCCTGAGTAGTAGCCGTTTATTTTCAGGTCATTACTCACTTAACAGATTTCTCGCACTCACGTGTACACCCATATTCAGTCCAAACATCAAGCATGAGGCACACCCAAATCAGTATCCATACCTCCAGGTTACTACTCACTTGTGAGATATCTCGCACTCACATTCCCACCCATGTTACGTGTTTAATAGTCTTTGGGTCCCACCTTTCCTTTCACCTGTGTTGCGTTTTACCTGAGATGCCTTTTAGAATAACGCTAAGTTGTCAACTAGTCACCATGTTGTTAACACAATAACGCACTAACAGATTGGGTGACCCACATGAGTATGTGCGGAAAAACGCATGTGTTTCTCATATCCCGCTCATAGCCCTCAACAAAGATGGCCATGGTGTTGATTATCTACATAGTAAAACCAGGGGCGTGTCTACTGACACATGCAACCCCTCACATGCACTTCTGATATATATATGCAATACCACATACTGTGTGAGTGGATATCTGTCAAATCTTGCCGCATAATACCACCACTTGCACTGTGGCGCCAATTTATAAAATCTCTTTGACACTGTGTACCCAATTGAGCTTCCAAAGAGCACAATGAGCTAGCCGCATGACAGCTACCCCACAGCCATTTGTACTGTTTAATGTTCCCAAGAGCACAGCACCAATTCTCCTTTTTTAAATCTTTCATTGTTTTTGTTGTGTTTTTTCTCCCTTTCTCCCTTTTTATAGGTCTATACTACCCCAGTATAAGTCTACTAGGGTATCACTCTAGCACGTTTGGATATCATACCACACATAGGGAACCAGACCTATGGTAGTGCGCCACTCTGAAGAAATATAAATCGATATTATGTAATATTGGCCTAATGTATCCAATATACATTAGCATACCGTCTTTTAGAAACTCCTCTTAGTGAATACATTTACATTAGGTGTACATTAAGATACGTGCATTTTTACTGAAGAAACACCATGTTGATTTCATTTCCCCGTACCTCTTCTCTTGTTAGGAAAAAACGTGACATGCAGCCGAGAGGAGAGCCTGAAAAGTTGGTCTGGGCTGTGAACAGACCACTAATTCTAACTTAGGAAACTCCATGTCGCATCTATCTTTCCTGTAGGATGAGCAAATTTTTACAGGCGCCATGCCTATACTTCCGTGCACAAGAATGAATGGGAGGCACCTCCACTGACCTATCCCGGAACAACTTGAGCTGAGTTTTGAATCAATCAATTGTGCCTTATATGGGTTTTCCTGTTGGTTTCTCAAAAAACTGATACTTTTCCCTGTACGAGGTTTCGATGAGGTATACCTTTTAAGAGCTGTGGCGAGAGGGAGGCTCCCCTATATAGGGCGCTTTTGCAAAATAAACAATTGAAACTTCTCCATTGCCGACTGACTTATTCATGTTAAATAAGGTATATGGGCTATTGGTAAGTGTAGCTCTATGGTATATTTTTTAGTACTTCAGTTGGAGACTCCGCCGGGACTCCGCGATAGGCCTGTAAGTAGGAGAAGAGGTACGGGGAGGGGTTTTGGTCGAGGGGATGGACTGGAAAAAGGATCCTAACTGAGAAACCAGTTTGTGGTAGAAAAGGAAATTCCACTCTTCGACTCAGTGACCTTCCCAGCTGCTAAATAACCCTTCGCCAGAGTCCTTCTGGCTTAACCCGAGAACAGCTGACCGTGTTGGTCTATAAAAGAAGTTGGCAGTGGGGAACGCGCAATCAGACCTGAGTGCACCAGGTGAGTGAATTGTATTGTAAATCCTTTGTTGATTTTGGAATGAGCACTTTTGGGGTAGTGGCTCAGAAGAACAGTTAACTGAGTATGGAATGTAGTGGTTAGTGAACCATTGGGAATCTGGGGGTCTGACGTGGCAGTGGTGTGACTGCACGGGCAGATGCCCCACAGACTTGTTCGGTGATTAGTTGAGACAACATCTGACGCCTTAATGTTGCACGGTGGGTGCTCACTCGGCCGAATCCTCTTCTGAAAGGCCCCTAGGAGCAACTGCGTAAGCACGGGGTCTGGGGTGGCACCCATAACGCCCGGCCCAACCAGCACTGGACTACGGGATGGTCTGTAAGAGGGTTCGTGGTGCGCCTGTCTGATGATCCCAGGGCAGTCTTTGGACTGCCTTTTTTGTGAATTCTTTTAGTGGTCTGGAATCCAGCGTGATCGATTCCCAGAACAGGAGTCGACGGGCTCTGTTCGAGTAGAAGACATGTCGTATGGAATTATGAGGTCATGACCGGAGTACTTTTATCGATCGGAACTTATGCACATTATGTACATTATGTGAATGTAATTGTTGTAAGCTGAAATGTGAAAGAGTATGTGGTGAGTGGACGCATCCATGAGTGTGATTTCAGTTGGAATGGTATGATTTGTTAAATTTGTAAAATTTCATGTTTTAGTAAATTGTATTTTGGATGCTGCCGCCAGAGAAGTGGACGGCTCAAAGAAAGACAGCCTGCTCCTCCGGAAGGCAGCCCTAGTTTCGATATGTATGTAAAGCATGGTATTTCTCCCATTTTGTTTAATACACTGTGGAATAAATATACTAAAGACAATGCAGAATTACAATGGCCTTTAACAGGGTCTTTTGATGAAAGAAAAATAAATTATTTGCAGAATAAGTTGTTTTTAAGAAGGAGCCATCAGACTATGTTTGACTCCTTAACCTTATGGTTAAAGGAGGCGAAGCGACGGCGAATACGAGAAGAATAATTGGTAAAGATTAAAGCTGGACAGACCGTAACTCAAAAAGCAGTAATGCATGAAAAGGAAAAAGTAGAAAATAATATTGAACAATTAGATAGACAGTTTCGATTACAAGCAGACAAAAGTTATGTAACCCGCACCGAGACAGAAGACGAAATAGAAGAACTCTTAGAGGTTCGCCCTCCGCCTCCGTATGCCCCTCAAGGCTTGTACCCGGCGGTCCCGGTGGATTGGACCGGGAGGACAGGAGCTGCGGCGTCTGCAGTTGCTACCGCACCGGTAGCCGTACATCCTCCTGCTCCGTTGACCGCTCCTCCTACCCTTCGTTCAACTACCTAAGAATTGATTACTTTGTTACCTGGGTCAGCTGCAGCCGCTCCCCTGTCCCCAGTATTTTTAACATCCCCAGCCAGAGGAACAATGCACACCCCTATGGGGCCGACCGCGGCCTCTTTAGATGTCACACCGCGAGGCCCTATGGGAGGGATGGAAGGTCGACGAGTCTTTACTCGATCATCCTTAGGGACTGAAGAAAGACGGGCTATAGTAATCCAAGCATCTCAATGGATGCAGAACCCAATTCATACTCTAGAACAGGGGTCTCCAAACCGGTCCTGGAGGGTCGGATCCAGGCCAGATTTTTAAAATAACTACATGTATCTCAATGGGGATTCCCAAAAATCAGGCATGGATCCGGCCCTCCAGGACTGGTTTGGAGACCCCTGCTCTAGAAGATATTTGGAGTACTATGAAAGATTTTGAATCAGTTACGCAACAACTAGCATTGGAGCATATGGCAATAAGATTGATTTCCTTATGGGAGCAATGTTTTCAGGAGGGACTTGCCCCCCAGATATTATGTGATATCAAAGATCGAGCTTTTAAATTTGAGTTACAGGTTGAGGAAGTATTTCTAAATGTTGAAACGTTGGTACAGTATCGGGACCGAATGAATAGGAAATGTCCAGACGTAGGAGCACAGTACCCGATGAGGGAAGTGCACCCTCTTTTCCATCCCGAGATCCCTGAAGTATTAGACGGAGGAGGCCAAATCACCAGAGCATGTGTAGAGGCACGTTTCCAGGAACAATGTGTTTATACCCCGTGGAAACGGAGTGAAGTTCTCACCTTAAAAGCCCAACTTCCTGATCCTCGAAAGAACCCCACAGCTTAATATAAAGAATTGACAGAAGCCACAAATTTGGACGCTTTGACTTTGGCTGACATCAAGTTATTTTTCGGTCTTCTGATCCCAGTAGACATATGGAGGCAGGTACATGATTCAGATCATGCTGCCGAACTTGGAGGGACCTGGGATCAAATTAAAGCATGGGATAAAGACCGAAAACCAGGCGACAAGCCTTAAGACAAAATTTTGGCCATACCCGCTCGGATTAATACGTTTATGCAAACCCTTATCCCCCCACGAAAGGTGGATTGGGATAAGTTAACAGCCTGCAACCAAAATAAGGAAGAAAATGTATCTGATTTCTTTACTAGGTTTGAAAAAGTATTTATTGATTTTAGCGGACAAGATCTGTCCACGGAAGGTGGCATACGGCTATTTGTGAATAGATTTGTCACTAATTTGTTACCAGAAATTAAGACACGTTTACAGGCCATGAAAGCACTTGGACCACTTCAACTCCCTCGGTAATTCTTAGCAAGGCCCATTATTATGAACACGGGGAGAATGAGAGTAAGGATAAGTCGGACAAAAAGGTTAAGGAGTTGAAAGCCAGAGTATTGCTACAGCAAGTCAGTAGAGGACAGGATGGTAGAAGGGGAGGTAGGGGCTCTTTCCCCAGAAGAGTAATGATGAGAGGAGGAGTAGGTCAGGGTCCTAATATAGGGATTAACCAGTGCTCCAATTGCAGACAAGAAGGACACTGGCGAGCCCAGTGTTCATTACTATATGGACGGGTTGGTTTTAAAAGAGGAAGAGGAAGAGGAGGTACTGATCGGAATAGTATGCGACGTGGTGACAGATCCGGCGATGAGTCGGGAAAGAATTATTTCGATGATTTCCAGGGAAGGCAATAGTATAATGAGGATTATCGGGAAGATGGCTATGATGGGAATAATTATGCATGAGACAGACAGGGACAGAGCAGGGGCCTTATATCAGTGCCAGTTGACCAACAGGGGCCTTATGTACAGGGGCAATTGATGGGGATGTCTGAGAAGTTTTGGTGGATACTGGAGCAATGAATAGTTCTGTTGCTCATACATTGGTCCCAGGGGCTGCTCTGTCTGGGCAGAATAACGTATCTGTGGGATTTTCAGGAATTCCCGTGGTAAGCCCCGTCTCAAAGCCACTTCCCTTTACTATTGGTCCTGTTACTGTGGATTCACCATTCTTGCTTACTTCTAGTCGTGGCAAAAACTTGTTAGGATTGGATATACTAAAGAAGTTGCATGCTCACATTTATTGTTCTCCTGATGGTGTGTATCTAACATTGCAGCCTTCTAGTGAACGTATGTCCCAATGTTTAGTCAAATATGCACCCCTCCCACCTGAGTTTTCAGATATACCCCACACACTCTGGGCAAAGCGGGATACGGATGTCGGATTATTGAAAATACCACCTGTATCCATAACGTTAAAACCAAATGTGCATTTACCGCGTATTCCCAAATATCGAATTTCACCCGAAGGTGAACAGACTTTATTACATGCCATTTGGGATTTGATTAAGAAAGGAGTAGTAGAAGAAATGGCTGCAAATATTTGTAACAGCCCCATTTTACCGATTTTGAAAAAGGCCCCTCTAGATGGTGATTGGGGTTATAAAGATACTTATCGTTTTGTTATTGACCTTAGAGAGGTTAATAAAATAGTGGTTCCCCAATACCCTGTTGTTCTGGACATCACTGCCATCCTGACTATGATTCCCCCTTCCTTAGTATCCCAATACATTCTGACAGTCATCATATTTCCGGATTCTCATTATCTGGCCGCAGTTTCAGATTTTGTCGCGCACCACAGGGCTACAGCGAGAGTCCTAGTATTTATAGGCAAGCTCTGAAAGCAGTATTGGATGAGCTGGTCCTCCCTCCTGGTAATGTTCTTGTCCAATATGTAGATGACATTTTGGTGGTATCCTATACAGCGGCTGGTTGTAAGGAGGCCACTGTTCGACTGTTACACCATTTGGCGGATAATGGTATTAAAGTGTCCTTGTCTAAATTTCAGTATTGTCGCCAGGAAGTGACCTACCTCGGTCACTTATTGTCGAAAGAGAGGAGGAGGCTAACTCCTGAATGAATAAATGTTATTACTAACATTTCTGTGCCTCGTATTCAACCTATTGTTTGTGCTTTTCTGGGCATAACCTCTTACTGTCTCCAATGGATTCCTAATTTTTCTCTTCTGGCTAAACCTTTGTTGCATTTGGTTAGCAAAGATGTGCATGAACCCTTGCCCTGGACAGATGAATGTAGAGGTGCTTTTAATTCTTTGAAATCTGCTCTTTGCTCTGCACCTGTCTTGGGTACTCCGTACTACCCAAAAACCTTTGTACTTTATGTGCACGAGGTAGATGGTTGTTCTCTTTCAGTGTTAACCCAGGGTTTTGGCAGAAAGCAACGACCCTGTGCATATTTTTCGGTAGTATTGGATAATGTTGCCAGGCCCCTTCCCAGCTGTCTAAGAGCTACTGCTGCTGTGGCAGTGGCCATTCAACAGTCGGAGGGGATTGTTTTAAATACTGATCTCACAGTAATGGTACCGCATGCTGTGGATATATTATTGCATCGAACAAAAACTCAGCACCGTACGAGTGCACGATTGACAGGTTACGAATTAACTCTATTTGCACCTCACATTAAGATTAAAAGATGTGCCACTCTGAATCCAGCCACGTTACTACCCCTCCTTTCAAGTGATAAAAAGGTCGATGTCCATGATTGTATATTTCGGACTGAAGAAGAAACGAAGGGACATGTAGACCTCACTAACTCCCCGTTATCTGACCCACAAGAGGAGTTGTATGTGGATGGCTCCTGTCTTAAGTTACCAGATGGCACAACGACAGCTGCTTATGCTATAACCACCCTTAGAACAGTAGTATAGACCGCTTGGGTTTCTCAGCATTCAGCGCAAGCAGCTGAACTAATAGCAATATTGAGGGCATGTGAACGGAGTAAAGGTTTAAGAGTAAATATTTTTACAGACAGCCAGTACGCCTTTGGTGTAGCCAATAGTTTCGGGCGGCTGTGGAGGGAACGAGGATTCCTTACCTCCCATGGTCAAAGAATACAACATGGCCTCTCAATGGAAAGATTGCTTAATGCTCTAACCTTACCAGAGAAGGTGGCTATCATTAAGTGTAGTGCCCATAAGAAAATCAAAGACACTACAGGAAAGGGGAATGCATTCGCTGATCAAGTAGCGAAATAAACAGCACCAACCAAAACGTCCACGATGTTCCCTAGTGTAGCAACCCGATGGATGGCGGAGACTACAGCATTTGACAACACTATTGAAAGTGTTAGAGAATTGCAGAAAGAAGCTACTCCTGATGAATTATTGGAGTGGGAACAGGAAATAGGGTAGTTAGACAAAAATGATTGCTGGATTGATTTGACTGACAGACAGAGATGGCTACTGCCTAATGCCATGGTGTATGCGGTAGTAGTGATGTCCCATGGCACTGCCCATATTGGAGCAAAAGGTATTTGTGCATTATTGGACCCAGTGTAGAATAATTCAAATATTCCCAAGACAGCGGCCCATGTGGTCAAATACTGCATGGTCTGCTTGCAACATAATCCCGGAGGGAGAGATACAGTTCTTAGTGGAAATTTTGTGCCCCCTTCTCTGCCATTTGAAGTACTGCAGATGGATTATATTCAATTTGATAGAGTAAACAATCTTAAGTATGTGTTGGTGGTTTTTTGTGCGTTTAGTAAATGGGTTGAAGCATACCCCACCAAAGAGAATACTGCTGTAGCCACTGCAAAAGCCCTGATTAAAGAATTTTTGCTTCGATTTGGTTTGCCCTGCATTATATGGACGGACAATGGGGTACATTTTAATGCAGAACCTGTTAAATATATTTGTAAGGGGTTACAAATACAACAGAAATTTCATGCAGCACGACACCCGCAATCTGCAGGACTGGTCAAGAAATATAATGGCATATTGAAATTAAAGATGGCAAAGATACAGGAGAGTACAGGTTTGAGTTGGCCTGACGTGTTGCCCCTAGCATTAATCTCAATAAGAGTAACCCCCCATTCCCAGGCTGGGCTGTCAGCCTATGAAGTTGTTTTCGGTCGGCCAGCCAATGTCTGGGGTGTCCCAAGGCCTAGGTCCTTCCGTGATCTTGATTATCCTATGATGACTGATTATCTGTACGCTTTAACTAAAGATTTGCGTTCCATTCATCAACAGGTGTCAGCAGTACTGCAGCCGCTGCCGGAGGGTCCCGGACATCATTTGGAACCAGGACAGTGAAAATCAAGTCTGGAACCCTGGTGGAGTCGTCTCCACCAGATTCTTTTGGCCACTCGAACAGCAGTAAAAGTGGATGGGAAAAAGCACTGAATACATGTGTCGCATGTAAAGAAACTCCCCCTACCGCTTCCTTCTGATCAGCAGAACCGGGACGGAGTTCTGACACAAGAAGGAGAACGAGGATTGAGTTTTGTGCCTTTCTCGGATGCCGTGGAATTTGGGCAAGAGGAAGGGTTGTTGACGCCACAAGAGTCGAATCAGCTTTGGTTTATGAAACTCGTGCTAGGACTGATTCCCCTGAGGCTTCTGAAAGAAGTGTTACATCAAATGTCCCTGCTGCTGTGTTGTTCCATGATCAGGAGCAACCTGGCCATCTTCAATACAATGTACGGCCCCGAAAATCACGCAATACCCCAGTTTTGGATCGTAGGAGACAGGGAAAGACTTGAGTTGAAGGGTTGAAAAAGAAGTTTTTTCCTGGGGTATTGAGCGAGACACTGGACTGAACCCGTTGAAGCTTGGAACTGACATATTGCTCTGTTCAGAAAGAAAGACTACTTAAGGGCCTAAATTGCAACGACAAAATTACAGTGAAGATTGTTTCTGTGGATGAATAATAAGAGCCGGACTGTGAGGCTCTAAACGGACACAGGGAGAAGAAACCCTCTGGCAGTTGGCTTGCACCTTTTTCCGAGTTTAGTTTGGACTTTTAGTTAGAATGTATCCCTTTGCCCGATTTGCCCTTGATGATGAAATTTCTCTTGCTCCCAGACCATTTCTCGAAAATGTTCCTATGTTTTCCGGTTGGGCTACAAGAGTGAAGGTAGTCTTTGTAATGACCATTGTAGTAATTATGATAATATTAATGAGCGTGTTTATGTACTTGGAATTTCAATATCCTATGCATAAGGTATTAGGAACTACAGCAACCCCACTTGAGCATTTCTTTTACACCTTACCTCCCCATAAAGAGCGACATCGAAAACCTATGCTAAAAATGTTGCATGAGGCCCATAGCACCACAAATAAGACAAACTGTTGGGTATGTGCCCTTTTGCCATCTGTAATGCATCGCCATGCTTTATTCATTTCTTTGCCATTATCACACTTAGCGAGCTGTGAAGCCTGGTTTCAGTTACTATCCCTCATGTATTTGCATTATGTAGCTGATCCCAAAAGACATACTGAAAAAGATTATGAAGCTGTTTTAAGTTATATAGAACACCATCAGGGATTTGATGCTCAGGGGAACCAAGGGGAGGGATCCTTAGATCCAGATGCCTGTATGAATATGTATACTACATATGAAAATGCTACTTGGCCAAAAGAAGAAATTATAGATTTTGAGCAATTTAACTCAACGCAATATTTTCAGCATTTCCAGGATCGTAATGTTACTGATGATAAAGCAATGCCAGTTCCTATCCTGAATAGTACTGCTTCCTTTTGTATACAAGGAAAAGGTCATGTTAAAGTAGGGGACAGTAGATGTAACTATACTTACATTTTACATTCTTACAGTACCCCACCTTTGAAAACTCCCCCAAATGTGGACTTTGTCTGTGGTGAGAATGCCTACACTTGGCTTCCCAGGGGATGGGCAGGGCGATGTTACCTGTCTTTCCTGTATCCTCCAGGCTATATAGCTCCTTCTAATTATCATAAAATGCACCAGTTGACCAGGCGAGGTTCGAATCCCTCCCGAGTTAGTAGAAATGTTGATACTGACGGTACTGATCAGACTGACACTGCTACTCAGCAGTTTGTAGATATCGCAAAGGGTCTCTTTCCAATATGGGGTCCTATTTTTACTAGTAGGGATGTTAGACGTCTCTCTAGAGTAGTGGAAAACGTAGTTCAAACCAGGGATTTTGACTAACCTAACTGTAGCGCTTCAAGCTACGAGGCTTGTATTGCTTCAAAATCGGATGGTGCTTGACGTCATCCTAGGTGATCGAGGAGGAGCATGCCGCATAATCGGCAGCTCCTGCTGTGTATATATTCCAGATATTGCTCCAACTATACATTTGGCCATTCAAAAGTTACATCGTTTAGCTGCGGAAGTTTATGCTGACACTGGTACCTGGTCTTTAACCGGGTGGTTTTGAAACCTCCTCTCCACTTGGGGCTGGAAAATTTTTATGATTCTGGCTGGAGCACTTCGAGTGGTATTTGTTTGTTGCCTATGCCTTCATTGTGGGCCAGCATGCTGCTCCTATTGTGCGGGCAGGCTCACCTCCTCACTGACCGTTTCACGAAATTGAGAAGCAGTTAGCGTAAAAAGAGGTTAAGGACCTCATGCAGACAGATGAAGGTGTGTTATTGGATTAGGAGACTTGTTAAATTATATATTGGCTACATCATGCCAAAAGGGCAGTCTGAAGAAATATAAATCAATATTATGTAATATTGGCCTAATGTATCCAATATATATTAGCATACCTTCTTTTAGAAGCCCCTCTTAGTGAATACGTTTACATTATGTGTACATTAAGATTCGGGCCTTTTCTGAAGAAACACCATGTTGGTTTCATTTTCCCGTACCTCTTTCTCTTGTTAGGAAAACACGTGACATGCAGCCGAGAAGAGAGCCTGAAAGGTTGGCCTGGGCTATGAACAGACCACTAATTCTAACTTAGGAAACTCAAGGTCGCATCTGTCTTTCTTGTAGGATGAGCACATTCTTGCAGGCACCATGTCTGTACTCCCGTGCACCAGAATGAATGGGAGACACCTCCACTGACCTACCCCAGAATAACTTGAGCTGAGTTTTGAATCAATCAATTGTGTCTTATATGGGTTTTCATGTTGGTTTCTCAAGAACTGATACTTTTCCTTGTACTGGGTTTCGATGAGGTATACACAAAGTATATATGCACTGTTTGGAATGTAATGCATCGGTCTCCTCTGCACACCTTTGAGAGCTGTGGCGAGAGGCAGGCTCCCCTATATAGGGAGCTTTTGCGAAATAAATGATTGAACCTTCTCCATTGCCGACTGAATTATTCATGGTAAATAAGGTATATGGGCTATTGGTAAGTATAGCTCTATGGTATATTTTTTAGTACTTCAACTCACTTTTTGGTCCTGATGAAGCACCACCCCACCCGCTAGGGGCAGAACGGGCACAAAACATGTTTACCCACTACACCAAGGTAGTCCTTTAGAATCATTGCATCCACTTAGGACTAAACCACATTTTAACTTAGTTGGAACTACCTTAGCGATTAAATTACATTTGAATAGGACTGGTCCATACTTATTTTAAACCCACCCACTTGTGCACTATCCAGCCTTCACATCCCCCATGCACCCTACAGCTTCTTCAAAAGATCTCCACCAAAGAGCCTCGTTTATGGTTGCTCATCGGGCATTGCAGCACCGGCCCAATGAGGAACAGGGCCCAAAGATGATGCATGACATCTCTCAGGGTGTGTGAGGGCATCACGAAGAAAGACCTCCCTTTCCCCTGTACTCCCTGCTAGGAACTGCACATCCTTTGATACACATGACCAATTTGGAGCTAGTATGCAGGACCTGTTTAAGCACAGCTCCTGGTCCCTACTTCTCTTTGATAAAAATGTTTTAAGTTCATCTCTCAAATTCACAGGTACTTCTCTAGGCTTTCATTTAAGGGGTACTGTCCATTTTTAACCTTGAGTAGTCCTTCAGCTTTTCTGATTCTTAAGAAAACAACTTTGGAAACTGGCTAATTACCCATTCTTCACTAATTCCATTGGTTACCTCCAGCACCAGCTCTTTGCTTCTAGAATTGAGAATTATGCCCAATTTCAATTGGCCTCTCCATCTTAAGACATTTACACCTTTGGAAGACACATAAAACTTCATGCAGCCACACGGTTCATCTTCCTCATACCCTGCAATATCGATCTTAGCCCCATCAAAACTTTCTACGACAATATTCGATTCCTTCAAATTATCTAAACACAACACTCCCTCAAACCATTGGAAGAAATACTCTCTTGTAAATATCGGCCATGGTGGATAAAATAGAAGATGCCTGGAGAAATTTTGAGGCAGGATCAAATTGCATGTTTGCAAATTACAGTCTATGCTCCATTAATAATACTGTAAAAACTTGCAAATGACCTGTAAATGGCCAAAAGATATTTGTGAAATCCAACCCCAAACATTTTTTAAACAAAAATGCAAATGTCACCTTACCATAAAGGAGTCAAAATTACACTCTGCTCGCAATACGAATGAAATGCTAGTAAAACTGGTGGAAGAACACCCAGGTAAAGGAAGTCCTCAATTCTTCATTGCAGAAGAACACAGCGTGGGTGAATGACTGCAAGCAGGAGCCACTAGAAGAGCCAGGTGTGTCCTCAAGTAAGTCCTCACTTCTGTATTGCTGAAAAGGTCACAGTGTGATAGGCAGCCAACACTAAGCCAATCATAGAGCAAAATACATCTGTGTGTTTGTAGTCCATTACTAAGGATACACATGACAGGCAGAAGGAATCTTGTTGAGGGTTTCCTTTGCCAATTGTAGTCATAAGGGTTGTATCCCTGGATACAATGGAATGTGCTGTGAATAGCACAGGACTACCTATTCACACGGATACAATGGCATGAGCAGGGAACAGCACAAGACTGCAGCTTCACAGAAGGGTTGGTTGGCCCCAGAAAAATTACATTAAAATGCCACGTTCCTGAAGCTGGAAATCAACCAAAATGAAAGGCGTCAGCAGAAAAACACAAAGGTAAAAATCCAAAAGTACAATATCTAAGATACTACACATTGACCCTGCACCCAATAGTATTGTCCAGTGGCTCGATATGTTCAAGTGACTTCAAAGTATTATTAATGCGGTATTGGATCCTCTGCATGGCCACAGTCTTCTGTTGTCTCCAAACTACAGTGTACTATACAATACTTTTGTTTGAAAAAGGCCACTAAACACACAGATTTAATACTGATAACAGGGATATTTTCATCAATACACAGTTTCACCAACGTTGCTGTTAAGGATGGCTTGGAGCCATACTTACCATCAACATCAGAAACAGAACTAGAACAAGACTTGAAGAAGTCACAAGAGGGATGAAATGTGTTGGCAAGCAATTGTGAGTTGATTTTAAAAAGGACAAGTGATTTACAATAAAAGATACACTATAACTACAATCAAGATACATGACTGTTTGATAGTCTCGTCTGGGAAGCTATTTTGTTTGTGATATATCTCTTTATTTATCTGAATAAGTTGTACTAGGACATTTATATAAGTAATATTTACTCTTCTTGGGTGCAGGGTCAATTTGTAGTTGCGGATAATGGTGTTTTCTAACCACCTATTTAGGATGCATGTGGGTCACATCCCAGACCTGCTGCACCGAGCTTTAGTGCTAATCTAAGAGGCATATTAAGTAGTGACGTCTGGTGCTGGACCGTTTAACGCTCTGACCGTGTCCTTTTGGCACAATATCCAAAATACGCAGGTTCACTGAAAACCAAATTAATCCTGTGCTGGAGAACATTGGGAGCAGATAAGTCTTCAAACTATCCCCACTTGTAACATTCCAATACAGTCCAGGAAAGTTGTATCTAAAAATCTTTTTTTGTCTCTGCACAGAACCACAAGACTGCCAGGAAGAAACTGATTTCATCCTAGAATTTAACACCTTCTGCGTAGTCACAGGATAATCACAGCATTTGAACACAAACATATTTACAGACAGCAGTCTTAAAATGAATACAACAGCAGGTCCCTTTATAGTATTTCTTATGATTATAGTCTGCTGTACGGGACAGCACTGGGTTGTCCAATCAGATGTTTTGTGTGTAGTTATGTGCCTGAACTGGCATGGTTGTAGGGAGAGAGGAGTGGATAGATCTTATGGAATGTGCATTGCTCTTATCATCCCTTATCTAAGCGTCAATGAGAGATGTAAATAAGCGGCCATATTGTATATATGTTTGGAACATGCTGTTGTGGATTTGATTAAAGTCAGATGTTGACCTACAGTGTGGGACATATTCCTACAGTTCGTCCATGCCGGTTCATTTAGTGAAGGATGGATTATAAAATGTAGAAGTTGTAGATTTTAGTTGTCTGCCAACCGCTGAGTGTTATATTTTTAGTACTGGTGTGAGCCAGACATGTTATATATGACATCTATACTACTATAATAAAGCAAGAACTTTGAACCTTTGAGGCGGGTAAACTCGGGAACTACAGTGCCAATCCACACACCCGATACATCACTGTAATCGTGAGGGTCTGCAGATGGACATAGGCTATATAAATAAAAAAACAACGTTATTTAAAAAATTGATGATAAAAAAAATTAGTCCCTTGGAAGTAGCGCAGGCTGTGTGCGCAAACGACGTGCGTGCTGACATCAGCGCGGGGAGGAGCGGTAAAGTTTGCAGAGGCTGAGGAGCGGCAGCACCCGCGGTGGGCTTGCAGCGTGGAGAGGACAGGAGCGGTGAAGTTTGGCAGCGTGGAGCGGACAGGAGCAGTGATTTGGCAGCTTGGAGCGGACAGGAGCGGGGAATTGAGGAGCGGCGGTGCCCGCGGTGGGCTGTGGTAGGTGAGTGTGGGGAGGCTGAGGAGCAGTGGGGCCCGCAGTGGGCTTGCATCGTGAAGCGGACAGGAGCAGTGAAGTTTGGCAGCGTGGAGCGGACAGGAGCGGTGATTTGGCAGCTTGGTGCGGACAGGAACGGTGAATTGAGGAGCAGCGGCGCCCGCGGTGGGCCGAGGTAGGTGAGTGTGGGGTTGCAGCATGCAGGAGCGTGGGGAGGAGCGGTGATGTTTGAGAGCCTGAGCACGGGGAGGAGCGGTTATGTTTGAGAGCCTGAGCGCGGGGAGGAGCAGTGATGTTTGAGAGCCTGATTGCTCCCGGACAACGTCGGGACGGGCTGCTAGTTAAGTATATAATACCCCCCCAAACCGTAGGTCAGCCCTCCTTCAATATCAAAAGTAGTTTCCTGTTTGGGTTGTTTAGAATCTTTGGATTGTGTGCTGAAGATTGAACTTCAGGGTGTGACTGTATTTCAGGGTTCTGTTCTAGAAATGTGTGGTGGAGTGGTTGTCTTGGAAATAGCCATGTGTTCATCTGTAGCCTGTGAAGAGATTTTAAGACTGGAGTCATGTGTTCTCTTATGTGAAGGTGGAGAATATACCTGCAGCAGCATTTTGGTTGAGTTGTACTTTGTGTAGGACGAATGCAAGTGCTCCAAGGTATAGACTGTTGAAATAGTTGCGCTTGGAAATTGCATGTGTTTATGTTGGTATCCAAGGTATTGGAGGATTCAACGTATTGTTTTCATTGTGTAGAAGGCACTTTGTTTGACATTATGAATGTGGTAATAAACATGGATCTGATCCATAGTTACCCTAGATTTCTGACTTCTTTTGATATTTTTGGAGGGACCTCATGTTCCTTGGGCCATATGGCAGTAGGCTGGCATTTTTGACATTGTCTGCTGGGCATGATCTCTGTCTGTGCTGTGCTTAGCAGTATTCGTCATCCATGTGTTTATTTATGTCCCAAAGCAGTCATCAACTTTTACATTGTAGAGGTCTTTCAGGCCATCTATTCTTAAAATGAATCGGGGGTCATCGTCATAGTTGTAACGGGTAAGGAATGAATGTTTTAACCAGGTTTGGTAAGAGGGTTAGGTAGATGTTCGATAATAGAGGGGATATGATGGGCCATTTAGGGATGTCACAGTGTTGTGTGTGTGGGGCTGATGTGAAAGTGGTGCCAACACTAGTTCAAAGTCACTGCTGAAAGTCCAATATGTCAATGGCCATCAGCTGAACTCCATCTCACCTTGCCCAAATGGCATGTCAAACAAGAATTTGCTGTGTGAAAAGAATGCAAAACTGTACAGGACATGTGGTCACATTGTTCTTAGGCTACCAACTTTCATGACAGATCTTATTCCTGATACATAAGTTGTGATCACTACCTAAACCTACTACTATCTAGTACTCCAACAACTGTGTAGATGACAATTCAATTTTCGGTCCTGACAAATTGCCAATTGATCCCTTGTGTGACAGATCAGGCAAGAAACATGCTGACCTTTTTGTAGAAGCAAACAGATAACATTGCGTCAATGGTTTGCTAATTTTGTTTTTAATTAGACATGCAGACTCATCTATTAAAAATTACTTAAGAGTACTACTTAGTCTATTTTAAACTAACCTATGCACATTGCACATCAACACACCCATCTACACCTCAAGGCCCTACACCAGCACTACACGTTGCAGCCTTTGAATAAAAGATCTCAGAAAAAGTGACCCTTTTAGGGTGCCCATCTGGCATGGCAATGCCGGCCTGATGAGGAGTAAGCCCAATGATGAGCTCAATATGGTGTGCGAGGGCCTCAGTTCTAAAAAGAGTGGACTTCTGTCCCACCCTTTGGATACTAGACCGACCAGTCCCATATTCTCTTGATTTCACTCTCTCAAAAAGAACTCCATACGTGGTTTATTCTACTTAATCTTTATTAGGGGCCCGTATGTTGGACCTCTAAGCATGCCAAGTCTCCTACTTCTTTGATGCAATACTACAAAAACCTACCAGCCATTCAGAAGTAATGTCCAATGAGGGAATCTCCAGATTCCATTATGACATATTGGTGTGATTAGGCAATTGCGCCTGGGCAGAGACTTCACAAGTCAAGTACGACTTATGTTTGACTGACATTTCTCCAGCCTACAGTCCTTCTAGGGGAACTGGCCTGTAGTGAAATATACCCTAGTGGGAAGATGTATCAGCTCTAGAAATATTTAAGTTGTATGTAGGAGCCAGATAGTGTGTTAGCTTAATGTGCCAGCTGAACACGGCTGCTAAGACTCTAAATAGCAGTGGTTTGAATCTACAGTGACCCGATATAGCCAGCAATGTCACAAAGAGATACCATTACAGACTATTTATCTTTCAAAAGTAGTTTATTATCTAGAAACCCTGCTAAGGTGAACATGCTGAGGATATATCTAATTGAACCAAATGTTATGGAACCATAATCAGGGCATATGAGAGCATTGGCTTTATTATTGATCTCTCTACACAACCCCACAGAACACTGACTAATATTTTCAGATTTTTTTATAAATTGTAATTTAAGATCTTTGTGATATGAGTCTGCTTTTTGAAATGTATTGACTTCTTTGAAATTCTGCTTTTTCTCAATCTAATTTACGCTAAACAAATATATTGCTGTTATAAGATCCTATGTAATTAATGTTATACATTCATTTTATTTAGTGAACATTCAGAGTAATGTTTTTTATTGGAAGCAGCATGGGAACAATGGGTGGGAGGAATTTAATGGATCCTCTAGGATTTAGGAATTCCCCTTCACAGAAAGTTGAGGAAAATCTTTGATTTAGCCTTTAGCAGGCCATTTTGGGTAAGAAGAGATATTGGGATCCACACTACCTTGGACTACTTAAAATACCTTGTTTTAATAAATTTCTGGGCCTGGAACGGTTCCCTGGGTGCCTAACTAGAGGTGGCATTTGTACCGCTGCTACGCACATAGAAATAATGGATCAATTTTCAAGACCGAATCTTAATGTTTCCTTGCGTCTTATGGGGCTTAGCAAGCCCTTCTTTTAATGGACGTAGCTTAGTCATACAAGGCGGATAGTATTGTTATGAAAATAAGGGTAGGAACACTTTGGTGTAGGACAATTGTGGATCCCCACCATTCCATTGGTATAGTCTGCTTTTACTTTTTTTGCTGTGTAACTTAAGCGTGCTGCGCAATATAGCGCAACACGACTTAAAACTCAGGGCACATGGAAAACATTTTCCTCATGTCCTGACTTTGATTTAGGAAAGAAAAATGTTTCTGGTATTTTTAACAGAAACATTTTCTTTTCCGGTACTGTGGATAATCCATTGAAGTTTACCGTAGTATGGTGGATGTCAGTGGGTTGTTTGGCTTAAAGCAGGTAAAACCCACCAAAAGCATGCAGCCAGACATCCTCTCCAGCAAGCAATGGTAAGAACCTGCAGGGATATGATGGCCACATTTCAGTAACTTCTTTTATTCTATGATCAAAGTGGACTTCTCTAGTTCCAAGGTGTCCCCAGTATGGTAGGCTTCTGGTACTAGGTAATATCCTAGAGCAGAGTAGTCTGCTAATGGCCAAGCACAACCAAGTGACATTTTCAGTTGCCATATTCAGTGGAGAAGAAGGCTAGAGAAAGAATAGGTAATATTGAACAGTACGGAGATGATAGAGGAGAATGTAGAGAGAGGAGGTCTAGAAAAGTGGAGAAGCTAGAGAGAAAGAAAGGAGAGTAAATAGAAAATCAAGAGAGAGCAGAAGAGTTAGGAATGGGAAGATAGATGCAGCAGCAAACAGAAAAGGGTAGTGGGGAAAAGGATTAGAGAGGCAGTGGGGACAGAGGCTATGCGGCGGAGAGAAATAAAAGAGAGTGGAAGCGCCCTTAAAAGAATAAAATGAGAGCTAGATATACATGTAAAAAAGGGCATTGAATATTTTAAGTGGAATTTATTACCTTATCGTGTTTTGGCCTATACATCTGGCCCAATTTGATTTCAATGCACAATTTTGCACTTTATTTCCCCAAAAGTATTTTTGGACCTAGAATCCTTGGGATTGTGTTACCAAAAATGTTTTGCCTGATTACCTCATCTTTTTGCTGATTTATTTTGCTGGGATTAGGACGCTGAGTATCACTGCCAAACAGGTCTACAGTGCATGTTCTTTTCCCCTAAAACATGGTGTCATTGATATATTCACAATTGGCACATTTAATTTGCCTGTACGTCCCCAGTACAGTGCACTGCATTTGCCCTTGGTCTGTAAATGAAATGCTACTAGTGGGCCTTCAGCACTAAATGTGCCACCTACACAAGAAGCCCCTTAACATGTCTCAAGCCTGCCACTGCAGAGCCTGTGTCTATCCGATGAAGGATTTCAGTTGGACCAGGTACAATCTCATTGGGATAGCTACATCTCTGGGGGAAGTCAGGGCATCGCGCCAGCCATCATCCTCTAAGTTCCCCAAGTCTGCATCCCAACTTTGTCTTAGGAGCAGTAAAGGGTCCGGACGATTATTTAATAGTTTTTTTATATGTGAGGGATATGGCCTTTTTGGGCATGGGGTCAAGAATCAATCGATCATGCAGTGGGGTATCTTTAGTCAAGGATGCTCTAATCACGTGACTGATTTGTAGATATCGGAACAACTCAGCCTGGGCTAATTGGTATTTGGACTGTAGGCCTGCAAATTTTGCTAGGTGTCCCCCCACAACCATGTCGCCCACTGTCGAGATACAGAACATATCTCACATGGCAAATCCCTGACATTTGCTGAGCTGTCCCAGCAGTTCTGGTTACCAGAGGGGTGTTGCTTTTGTTAGTTGTTATACCAGCCCCTTTTACTCTTCACCCCATGCCAGACCTCCACTGTGCGAGCAGTAGGTCCTTTGAGATTGAGCTTCCTAGTGTTCGTGTAAAGTGCCCTGCTGTAGCCCCTCCTGCCCAGAAGCTACCGATCTATCCGGAAGTTTGGGTCATCACACTCCCCATGCACCCACCTGTTGACAGCCACCAACTGGGATGCCTGATAATAAAGCCTGATGTCGGGTAATGCGATACCCTCATCATACCACCCAATTGTCAACATTTTCATAGCAATGCGCAGGGCCTAACCATCCCAGAGCAGCTCCCACCTCAGTTACACGCCCGCTGTCTTAACCAATACCAGCTCTACTCGTAGTATATGAAGAGTAAACGGAAGGGATTTACTCGTAGTGAGTGAAATATATCTTTCCTTTGATTTAGTCACTCAGGCACAGTGGCTAATGTTTTTACGTTGTCTAATAAAACGTCAGTGCAGCTCCGTGACTGACTCCCTCCTTTGCAATGGTAATACGAAACTTAATTTCTTTCACTTTTAATGCAGAATTTTTATTAGACAACGTAAAAACATTAGCCACTGTGCCTGAGTGACTAAATCAAAGGAAAGATATATTTCACTCACTACGAGTAAATCCCTTCCGTTTACTCTTCATATACTACGAGTAGAGCCCTTCCGTCTACTTTTCAAGCAAGCATTAGAGAACCTGTTACCCCTTCAGACTTATCCCTTCTGGGATATACTAAGGCCAAAGACTCACCAGCGAACCCTTTTGCTATCAATCAAGCTCAGATGAACCTGCTACTCCAGCCGTGTGACCCTTTCTAGGTGATATCTCACAAAAAGTTTTGCTAGCAAACTCTTTGCTATCATTTATTCACACATTGATACAGAAAATCCCTAAATAGTGCTTCCCGTTTTACCTAACCATGCACTCATTTCCTACAGGTAAGTGACCTTACTGCAGTGTGGTTTCCATTTACCACCTGCTATTCTGCCCCGGGGGATTCTGGACAAAACATATAAAAGGTACCAACAATTTTGATTAATACATGAATCAATACAATCAATAATACAATTTCAATTATGCATAAATATTTTTCATTAACCAGCTAACTATAACTACCTATCTATCTTAACTAAACCCTAACCTTACCTCTGCTACCAAAAGAAACTGATAGAGCGCAGGTTCACCTGCCCGTTATTTACCATACTCACCTGGACCCATAAAATATATATATATTCAATTTGAACAGGTAAAAACTTCACTCATATCAAATTTTGTTTTAACCATTCAGGACCTATACCATTGGACTTATAAATCCTAGTCACCGGTATCTGAAAACCTAATGGATCAGGGTGTTAGCATAATTGGTAGAAATAGAACATTTGCACCAATACAATAACAACATCTCAGGAAAGGTTTAAAACTCTTTATCTAAAATCTTGGAAATGTCATAATCAAAGCATGAATAATAGAAAATTTTCAATTAGGAAAATAACGATTTACGCATTTGACAAGAGGGTGGGATGAGAGAAGGAAAAAATACAATGACATACCCACATTGTATATTTACCTAGAATGGTGTGAAGAACTAACCCTGGCCACGGGTCAGTTTAAAGGACAGAACCCCGAAAGTGCAGGCACCATAAAGGCAAGCAGGTGCAGATCAGAATCAAGACAGGTAAAGCCAAATGGAATCAGGAAAGGACCACCAAGGGCTAACACCAGCACCCTCAGGTAAGTTGCAACGCCTGTGTTACTCCCTCTCTGCAGCTAACAGCCAGAACCCGGTAAGAGTTATCGAATTCTCCGACAAAGTGCTTCACCATCACTTCAGCTCTCAAACCCCGATCTGGGTTTCGAACCTTCTGACGGAGGGCTCCGCCAGCACCTCTGCTCCTGATCACCTATTGAGTGCATTGGGTCAGTGACAGGGCAGCTATTCGGACAAGTCAGACAAACTAGCTAAGCCTACTCTAGTAATACTATTTTCCAGGCCCATCAATTTATTTTTCCATGTACGTTTTATTCCACCCGACAATGAATGTTCTATTAACAAATACATTGTTATAACATATTAACAATTTTTCTTCCGTTTGGGTACAAATGTTTGTTTTCCCATGCGCATCTTCTAGTGCGCGGTAGCTTGGCATTGCTTCAAGGTTGGATGACTTCAGTTCTCTTTAGAATTAGACATGCGCGATGTGGGTTTTCAAGATGGAGTAATAGCATCTCCCAGGCCCAAGATTATGTTACATGAAAAATAGGAAGAAACCGTTTTAGAACACAGAATAAATTAATGTACTGTACTGTACCACTTATTTCTACTCTATTCCCATTACTTTATTTTAACTATTGCATTAGAAATTAGGCAGAACAAACAGCTTAGCAAAAGCAGCAGTGCAAGCCTCATGCATGCTGTAACACAGGGCAGCCATCTTGGTTCTAATGCGCAGAAGCAAAAGATTCCCTCCAAAGCAAAGAGTACATCATGTCAGGTGAGTGTGACAGACGCATGCGCAGTAAGAAATCCCGCGTAGCAGCGGCCATTTTATTCCAAGCAGATTAACATTAGTAAAAGCAGATATGCAAGCTTCACTTAGATGTCGTGTAATGCAATATTAATAGGACAAACATGTTGGTAGAACATTAACGGTATGTCGAGAGGACTGAATTCAAACAAGTCGCATCAAATCCTTGCTCCATCAGGGCCCCTGGGATAGCGTCCCCACTTCTAGGCCCTCATTGTGCTGCAGGCTCCACTACGTTCCGGTGCCCTTAAATTCCACTCTCATGCGCTTCGTGTGTACCAAAAGTCAGCTGTGTCCACCCCCAGGGCCCACTACAAATGGAGGCACTGATATTATGCTAGCACCACTTCCTGCTCTTAGCTGTTTGGTGTCTGCTGCCTGGGTCTGATCACTGGCTGGGTGGCAGTTCACTTTGTGTAATACCCCTACACCGTCCATTGCAGAGGAAGGGCTCGGTGTGACTTCATGCATCTTCCTGGGAGGAAAGAGGGGAGAGGCTGGGTACAGTCTCACACATACACCAAAATAGGCTGTGCTCTGATTATACACAAAGATCTGCCTAACCCCAGTCTGGAGCCAGGGCAGTATGAAGGGGCCTGTGTGTACTTCAAAGACTCTTCTTTGAAGTCAGAGTAAGTATAGATTTCAATAACTTATTCCTCAAATATATACCCATGTAATATATATCTTCAAGGTATGTAGATGTGGAGTTAGGAATTGCAAATCTATACTTCCCTCTATGCACTTACCTTTTGATATTCTGTCCTCGATATTCTTGTGTCATGCTGTTCTGAAGGTCGATATTTAGAAGTACAGCCAGCATTTGTTAATAAATGCACCTACAGAGCACAACTTTATTATTTGGTCAGAAATGAGGACCATGCACCCCTAAAACTATACTTCTGGTTAGGGTCTTGGATATGGTGGTGATGTTAAAAGACTAGAGTGGTTAGTTAACACATGGTGACTTATGAGGTGTATCATAAGCTCTGAAGAGATGGATGAAGTGATCCTATCCACTGAGACTTTTCAGACTCTAGCAAGAACACTCAGGAGACACTATTGGTTTTGCACATACCAAGCTGACAATGCTAAGGTGAGGACAACTTGGGTGTATAGCTACGTATGCAAGAAGATTATTGAAATCAAAGCTGATCTCTGTTTTGTGGAGGAGTGAGGTAGTGATGGGCCAAAAGGTCATGACTTGAGGGGCAGTGTGGGTCCATAACTGTATTTTAAGGGATTTTAGTCGGCCCTTTTAAGTTGCTGGATAGGTGTGAAGTGTAGAACAGGTGTCCATCTGTTGATGCAATTGTTCTTCACATGGCATCACGGAGCTGCATTGCAGTCTACTACTAGTGTCTTCTTCAGGGTGCTGAGTGCTTCAATTAAATAGAAACTATGATTAATATGCATTTTGAGTAACCCTGGGCGTAGTGGGCGTGGTGGGGCTATGTGGAGGGCCACGGAGTTGTGACCAAACTCTGTGGAACTCTGCTACGCTACGCCACCCACCTCCGCCCCCCCTAAATGAACAATTAATTGCTCGCCTCCTCTTCCTTGCGAGAAATACGCAGGCGCGTGCGCATGCTCAGTTTTCTCTAAGAATTACCCACAATGCGAGGAAGAGGAGGATGGCAGCCTGTGGACACCGCATGTAGGTAAGTGGTTTAAATTTAATTTGAAGTCATACAAATTAATTGTTAATATAGGGGTGGTGGAGGCAGGGGCTGGCCAACTCTGCTACGCTGTGGAGTGTGCGGAGATTTGCCTTCTCCAAGGAACACAGAGAGGCAAATCTCAGCACACTACGTGGGCCCCCGGTAACTACTTAAAGTGCTGTACTAAATAGTAACATGCATCCCAAAAAACTATGAGTGAACAAAGGCAATAATATTTGGCTTAGCAAGCCACTGCTAGTGGTAATGACTTTCTACCTGACAAATTAGGATATTTTAAAGCGCTACCAGATGGACCACGATTTTGGTACTCCAATACCCCACCCCCACAGACCAATATGTCAAGCACATTAGGTTCCACAAGTAAGACAGAGAATACGTTTGTGTCTGTTGGTCCAGGCACTTTCTGCAGGATCACTAAAGATTTCTGCCTTCCTTTGTTGAACCCAATTGTTTTACTTTTAGGACTCTGTGCATTTTACTCCCCCTCTAAACATAGTAAATTTGGTCTAGACAGGATTGGTGCATTTTAATCACTTGGGAATCCATAGTATATGGTACTATATGTACCCAGGGCATGTAAATAATATGCTACTAGTGGGCTGCAGCACTAATTGTCCCGGCCATTAAAGTAGCTTGACCAAGAAAAATAAGCCTTTTTACTAGACCTAAATCTTCATTTTTATAACTTATAGACCACTTTTAAGATAGGCCCTGAAGGTATTTGAAAAGTAGGTCGTGTGTGTTTAAGTTTTCCATGTCCTGACAGTGAAAACCTCTTAAAGTCGTTTTTCATTGTTGTAAGACTCTCACTGTTGTAAGGCTATCTCTTTCTCTAACTCTGGATTTTCTTATTACTCCTAATAAGTGATAACTTCAGTTTGGGAACACATAGAGAAAAGCTTCTTACATTCAAATACATTGTAATTTAAAATCCTCTTTAATGGCAAAGTTGGGTTTTAAGTTGCCATTTTTCTGCCTAAAGCAAATATGGCTCTCTGTTATTTCCCTGGGTCACATGACTGTGCATTGCTCTCCTGTGAAGATTTGCGTACTTGTTCTAAACATGTGAACAAAAGGGCCTTGGATCAGCCACTGCTCCTGCAGGTAAGAGCTGTGGGGCGGTGGAGCCCGGGGGAGGAGGGGAGAACTTGACCACAAGGAAAATTAAATAAATGTATAATTTTCATTCACTGTTATCTCTTGAAATCCCCCCCCACCCAGCCCGGCCTCCTCACTACTCTTACCTGCAGCAGTCACGGCTATCTTGGATATGGGGTAGAGTATTCTTCTCCTGAGCAGGATGTCCTGAGGGAGGGGCTGTAGTCAGCCCCCCCCTCAGCTTCAAAGAATTGTCTCAGGGCATTCTATCCCATTCCTACATTTTTAGGGCTGCCTGCAATGCCACTGACAAATGCAGCTCACATCCAGCCCATCCTGAACTTTTTTACCTTAGACAGTTTGAAGCCAACCCAGGAAAGGGGGAAGATTAGACAAATGGGGCATACCCCACAGTCAGGCTGGCTCTTGAGATAAAAGTGGCACGTTCAGAGCCTCTCATCAGAACACTCCTTGCCCTGAGGAACATTCAGAAAAAGGACTGACCCTCTGTGTGAAGAAGGAAATTTGGACCTGGTGTGCTTGAACCCACGCTCCCCAGAAGTGACTAGAGGGTTAAATTGCTGGCCTATTTTATCTACAGGGATAGAACAAGCTTCCAGATGAGGATTGTGTTTATTATTTTTTTGGGGCTTCCACTACTCTCTCACAATAACCCAATTACTCACAATATCAAACCATGAAAGATTATTAAACGTAATGGTTTACAGAAGGCAAAAATCAGGTTATCAGCAACTTATAATCAGAATGCATATGTGTTAAATCCTGTCTTCAATGAAAGGCGGAGAGAAGACTGGTAAAGAATGAAGGTCCTTTAATGTTGATCCTTCACAGCATACATGAAGCACGTCAGCAAGGAACAGCAGTCAGGCAGTAACTGACACTAGAGAGAACATGAAGGATAGAACACCAAAGGGGCATTCTAAACAATAGAGACAAGTAAAGAATATAGATAATCTAAAACTCTAAACCATAGATACCACACATCTCCCTTCCCCAAACAAAACAAGAAAGAGAAAGAAAATAAAAAATAAAAAAAAAAACATATTAAAGATAAAAATCCTTAAGGTAAGCAGGAGCACAGGTGTTGCGACAACTCCGCCTGAGGGCAGGTGGGAGGACAACTGGAGCAGGAATGACATTTGGATCAGAGGCAGAACAATCAGATAAAACATTGGAAGCACAAAAATCATTAATGACATCAGGAGGCGAAGATAGATCCGACAGCACAGAAGAAGGACCTGGACGCTCCGAATCATCAGCTCCAGAGATAAAAGAAGAAACACCTTGAGGAGAAGAAGTGGAGGGCTGCAAGTCCGGAGATAAGCAGACCGAAAAGTTGTCGTCCTTCAGGCCTTTGCAGTCTTTGAAAACAGGAGGATTGACAACCACAACATTTCTTTTGCTCCACCATTTCCCATTAGCAAGCAACACAGCATTCTTAGAAACTCTGATAACTTTTGAAGCAGGATAGAATTTGGACATATGACTACTGTTTCTTAAAGGTCTTTTGACTTTGACAGAGTCACCCACATTGAAGGGAACAATTTTAGTTTTAAACTTGTCATCATAAGCAACTTTCATTTTGTCTTGCAAAGAAACAATTCTGTCACGAACCTGGTCAACTTTAGGTAATTTTCCATCAACTTTTGTCTTGTCAAGGACCCAGAGAGGACTAAGCTTAGAAGAACCAAAGCGTTTCTTTAACAAGACAAAAGGGGTAACACCAGTTGTGGAATGAGGCGTATTATGATAACTCCACAACCTTTCTTTGACAGCTTTAGAAACATCCAAATTTTGCATGCAAGCTAACTGGATAGTATCTTTTAACATCTTGTTGACCCTTTCGACCATACCGTTACCTTGTGGACTGTACAGGGCAACGGTCAAATGTTTGATGTCAAGATTAGATAAAAACTTCTGAGTAACAAGGGACTTGAACTGGACACCATTGTCAGAAACCAGATACTTGGGGATACCTTCTCTATGAAAAAGGTCATCTAAAAAATCAATAACACCAACAGTGGAGGGATCAGACATGAATTTGCACTCAACCCACTTAGAAAAATAATCCACCAGGACTAAGGCAAATCTTAAATGAGGCTTTAAGTTATACATGGGGCCAATAAAGTCAATGCCTAGTTTTTCCCAGGGCCCCTGGGGATAAGGAACAGGAAGGAGAGGAGTGTTCCGTAGCTTGAGAGATTTGTCAGCTTCAAAACAACAAGAACACCTACCCACAAAATGTTCTACATCAACATCTAAATTTGGCCACCAGTAGTAAAGCCTTAACCTTTTCTTGGTGCCGGTGATGCCCAAATGACCAAGATGAGCCAGATTCAATAATTTCACTTTGAGTTTGTTAGGAGGAATTAACAAGGAGCCCCTCATCAAAAAATCATCCTCTACAGTAAGTTCATCTTTGACTTTAGAAAACAAACGTAAACCAGGATCAAGGTTTCTATCATCGGGCCAACCCTTGAAAATATGACCTTTGACAATGTTTTGAACCTTGTCCAACTTAACACAATCCAACCACTCATCCTTACTGATGATACTCTCAGAGAACAACAAACCATCAACCATACCTACAACGCACTCAGAATCCTCCCAAAGGGACGAAGAACCTTCTGAATAGCTAAGGGGACATCTAGAAAGGAAGTCAGCACGAGTATTTTTACCTCCAGGGATGTGTGTAATTGAGAAATTAAATTCATACATTCTTGAGAGTAACCTGACTAAGCGGGGACTGAGACTATTGTGATCTTTATTAGACAAAAGGAACACCAAAGGCTTATGGTCAGTTACCAAAATAAATCTCCTACCCCAAAGGTAAGTTTCGAAATGCTTGGTGGCCCAAAGACAAGCCAGAGCTTCCCTCTCAATGGTGCTGTATCTGCGTTCTGCAGGAGAAAGGGCTCTGGAAGCGAAACCAACCGTCTGTTCCACACCGTCAACTAACTGAGACAAAACAGCCCCTAACCCGATGCCACTTGCATCCACCGTGACAACTGACTGAATGTCATCTCTAAAAGAATGAAGAGAGGGGGCCTGTACAATAAGTTTCTTTAAATGCACAAAAGTCTTGTTGAGTGAATCATCCCAAACAAACTTTTCACCTTTCCTGAGCAATTTTCTTAAAGGTTCAGTTTGCAAGGCAAAACAATCCACGAATCTTGAATAATACTCACAAACACCGAGGAAAGACCTAAGTTGATCTTTGTTCTCCGGACTGGGACTATCCACGATGGCCTTAATAAGATCTTGTTTGGGAAAGATGCCCTTGCTGGAAATGTGATGACCAAGGTAATCAATGCTGTCAACCATAAACTTACACTTCTCTTTTTTCACAGTAAAACCATTGGTTTCAAGAATGGTCAACACTTCAGAAAGTTTATTTAAATGATCATCATCACACTTGGAATAAATCAGAATGTCATCTTGGTAAGCTAACACATTGCTACAATTTCCAAACATTTTGTACATGAGCTTCTGGAAGACTGAGGCAGCAGACGCAAGCCCAAAAGGCATGCGCAGGAATCTATAGGGACCAAAAGGTGTATTAAAAGATGTCAAATCACGGGAGTCTTCACAGAGTTCAACCTGGTGATAGGCAGATCTTAGGTCTAGGCAGGAAAAAACTTTAGAATCACCAAGTTGAGCTAACATGTCTTGGATTTTGGGAAGGGGAAAGCAGTCAATTAAAATATTTTTATTTAAGGATCTTAAATCAATGCATAATCTTATGTCTTTACTGCCCTTTTTCTTCGCGATAACAATGGGGGCGACCCATTCAGACGAATTTATAGGTTCAATGACCTTGTCAAGACATAACTGCTCTAAGTGTAGCTTGAGTTGAGACCTAACAGACAGGGGAACGTTCCTTACTTTATGGACAACGGGAATGGCATCCTTTTTGAGGATGATGCGATGCTCAAAATCATGAACAAGACCCAGCTTGTCCTTGAAGAGGGCACTATGTTTGGCGAGAAGTTGATGTAATGCAACATTAGAGGTGGAACAAACATCAACCAAGGAGATCGGACAAGAGGTACCTGGTCTTAACACCATACCAAACTTGCCTTGATCTTTCCATCCCAAAATGTTGTACCCATTTTTAGCTACATATATTTTAGTGGTAATGCACCTGTCTTCAAACTTAATGGTGTCATTGAAAAATCCCAACATATCAATGGAATGACCACCAAAAGAAATGGTGTGAATATCAGGAGGAAATAGTTGGGAGGATTTCCAATGTAAATTGAATAAAATGTCCGTGACAAAGGTGATTGGAGACCCAGAATCCACCGTCAGTTGAATTACAATATCACCAATGGTGACATCACAGATAGGACCTCCATCATCCAACTCAGCATCAATGTACAAAACAATCTTTTTAGAGGAAACTACTGTACATACATTCTCAGGTTCAGAGAAATCAACATTTTCAATCGTGTTAACTTTCACAGGATTTCTGTTACAGACCCTAGTAAAGTGTCCGGTACGTTTACAATTTAGGCAGGTTTTGGTTAGAGCAGGACAACTCTTTAAAATTGGCTAAGTGTGAAGAGGAATCGCATCTGAAACACGCAAAACCTTTCTTGGGATCTTTAGTATCTTTGTTTTTAAATTGGAAAGGCTTTGGTTTGATGTTTAGAGCATTGACAGCTTCAGTCACTGCTTCACCTTTATTTTTGTTCAAAACTCTTTGAGAAGAGACAGATCTCTCAATTCCTCTCGCAAGCTCAAGAGTTTCTTTGAGGGATGGATCTCTACAACATAGCAATCTCTCTTGGACCTTTTTGTTATAACAATTAACGACTATTTGATCTCTGAGGTAAGAATCAATGTTACCATCAAATTCGCAAGTTGCTATCAAAACTCTAAGTTCTGTTAAGAAAGTGTCAATTGACTCATACTCAAACTGATGTCTGGTATAGAATTTGTGACGTTCTACAACAACACTGGTTTCATCAATGAAATATTTGGCTAATCTAGAAACAGCTTCTTGAAAACAATCCCAATCAGTTTCATGAGACTGAGGAGAAACAGGTAAATGGTCAAAAATACGTTGACCTTCAGATCCAAGACTGTTATAAAGTAAGGCTAACTTCCTATCTGGCTCATATTTCTGACCATCTAAAGCAATAATATAACTTCCAAAACCCTTGAACCACTGTTTCCATTTAGTTTTAGGTGCACCTGGATCAGGAAGAAAGTAAGGAGGAGTGACAATATTTTGAGACATATTAGTACAAAGTGAACAATGAACAGCAAAAATAAAAATGAAAATAAAAAAAAAAGAATTGTCTCTCACAAATAACTTTCTTGAATAATATTAAAGTACTCTGTCAGATGTGCACATCATCGAGAAGAACACAAAGAGATGTGCCGTGGAAAAATGCAGAATCAAAGCGTTTAAAAAACGGAAACCAAACCTGAAACGAATTAGGTTGCTTGAATGAAATCCAGTACAGCGCAGTGAAAACAGAGGTAACAATGACAAAAGCGCTGAAAAATAATGAAGAAAACGTTGAAAAACATTGTTAAGCTTCAGACGATGAGAAATGAAGGTCTTGATGAATCGAGCGTAAGAAACTGACTGCGCATGCAAATTAGATGACTTGAGTGAACTACCAAGATGGAGGCACGTAGGTGAATCAACGTCAAATGCGTCACTCCGTCATGGATTGAACGGAAGATTGTGACGCAGGAAGCTGACTGGGGGAGGAGACGAAGATGGCACGGAGAGAAGACTCAGCGGTGTGCGTTCGATGGAATGCTCAAGCATTGACTCGCTCGAGCAACAGGAACGTGGAGTCTTTATGGCGCTCGAGCAGAAACTCGCTCGAGAAATGAAGTGCGCAACGAGGATTTAGAGGCGCTGGCAGGGTAAGGAAATGTCAGAAAATAAAAATTTCATACGACCTTATGAAATTGAAGAGCGCTTCCTTAGGAAATAGTTCAGGCGCACAAGGAATAGTTGAGATGGCCTCCCAGTGCTTCAATAAATGCTGGGGATGTGAAGGACGAATCCCAAACGTCGCCAAATGTTAAATCCTGTCTTCAATGAAAGGCAGAGAGAAGACTGGTAAAGAATGAAGGTCCTTTAATGTTGATCCTTCACAGCATACATGAAGCACGTCAGCAAGGAACAGCAGTCAGGCAGTAACTGACACTAGAGAGAACATGAAGGATAGAACACCAAAGGGGCATTCTAAACAATAGAGACAAGTAAAGAATATAGATAATCTAAAACTCTAAACCATAGATACCACAATATGCTTCCATTAAAAGGCAATCAAATGAAATTAAATCTAAAGCAGTACAGGACAAACCAGCATGGGTCACCACAAAAGAAAGGGCAAAAGAAAATTCAGTCTTCTCTCATAGACAACACTCTAAAATCTCCTGATCTGATCTGATCTGCTTCTTCTGCTCTAATCTGTATTAAAGACACTTACATTATAACATTTTATAAACCGTACACACAGTTCTCAAGAAGACTGTCCAATCAGGTTCAAGCAAAATGATACAATACATACTGAATAGGTTATCAAGTTTTCACTCAATATAAGCTTCTTTCTGTGATCTTCAAACTTACACTATGTGTAACTAGTTAAGATACATGAACTATTCTGCACACTGCAGGTTTCTCTTGAATACGCTATTTATTAAAACAGTCCACGATAATCACAAAGAAAAGAAAACATGTCTTCCCATCTGAAAGAAGGTAAAAGAACTTGTGTACTAAAGCGTCCTCCCCAGCCTGGGTAACCAAACACAGGACTATACTACACACGGAGCTTAGTAACAAATGTCTTTATTCTTCATTGTGTAAGCACAAACTCAGCATTCTAAACCAACATTCAATGCATTCCACTCTGACAATTATGTCACAGTCCTACGGAGTACATCTGGAGCAAAAAAGGTTTCATAATTTCTAATACGCAAGCCACTACATGTACAACAATTATTACTCCAGCTTGCCTAGAAATACAATGTTCACATGTACCAAAGCAAGATGGCAACCAAAGTTAGACATTTTGAAATTCAGGACATATTAGCTATAGTCAATCTAAACATGAATAAACATAATGTCTCGCTACAAATATCATTAGCATATATGCTAATATGTGCTAAAACAAACTTCACCACTACTGCAACATTTGTGTCCCAGAAACTGTTGCCATTGGCTGCCTTTATGAAGCAAGTTTTGTAGTATATATATAAAAAAACAATGCATACTATTTATATTAAGGCTGTGCCTGAGCCACACGTAGTTTACTGCAACATGATACATTTCCTGATTGATAAAGGCCAGCACTGTACCTAGTCTGATCTGTTAGAACTTCATTGCTCGCTGTCCTATTAAGCACGCAGTCCGTTTTAAGTTGCCTATAAGATGAATAAGATCTGCATAAAGTGCTTTCACTTAGAGCACTATACCCTTCTCCTTCTCCTTTAGGCAATCTGTATGAAATCAAAGCACTTAGGTTAAATCCTCCTCACGTTCTCCCATGAACATTTTCATGTGTTTATAACTCGTGAATTATTAGAACCAGGGGAGCTGTCGAAGTGATTATTACTCCTATTAATCACTGCATGCATTGGATGCAATGATTGGTGAAAATTGGCTCAGTCCTTCAAACAGCAACCCACTTCTGCAAAATGTGACATCATCAATCTATCTGTTCCTGCGGAAACAATGTTTCATCACCGCCATATTAAAATTATAAACATCAAGCATGTTTAAAAAGCACAGTTTCCTAAGACATTACTTCACCATCAAGCAATTTCCTTGATAAATCTGATCATTTTATATCAGAGATGCGCCTTAGTATGTTCGGCGGAGAGTGCATGAAAAATGCTTCCGCTATATCGGGAACAGGCTTGATTTAAAAGCTGGTATTGCGTGGTAGCGTAATTTGATTTCATAGCCAGTGCACTATGATTGACTATAATATATGGCACAGTAAAATGGGATTGACAAATAAACCTTCAAGAGTTTTCATAATAAAAACCATACCAGCTCCGAGCAATGGGGCTGTCTGTTTTTGACTGACGCTATCAAGGCAACACATTTACAGATATACAATTTGCTCTCCAAAAGATTCTCGCGCTGCTGCACGCTACTGGGCTTACCCTTCTGCTGTTTTCTGGTTCTGCCGTGTACTGAAATGTGTATTTCCATATTTATAGAGCTCTGGATGCCAAAGATTACTAGTCTGCAATCTCATCCAGTCTACCGTTCAGGGAGCTAAAACACTCGCAGAGTGAGGTCTCAATTTACAAGACTGCAGGTGGAGAAACACGTGTAGGAAGCTGGACTAGCCAGAGTGAATCCAGTGTTCGTTCACCTGGCCTCGCCATCTATCTTTGGGTTCTGCTGAAAACTTAACTTTAATAAAGTCACTCATCCCACTAGGATCCCACTTGCTCTGGGTTCTTATCTAATCCCATGTTTGGCCCTCACCATGCCTTACCTACTGTAAGAGATGTGTTCATCCTACTGATAATAGAGAGCACTGGAAAAAGGGAAGATAGAATGTATTACAGACAAGGCACGAGGTAGGCTAGGGGAGACCCCATAATATCATTTGAGTCACCTGCGTGAGCTAGCCCATCAGGACATGCACTGAATCTGAGTGCTAGAGCTTACATCTTTGGTTTTGGGTCACAATAGTCACTATCATCTCATACATGACAAGACCCTAATCAAAACCTGAAAGACCCTACCATATTCAATATAGACATATGGATGTAAGGCAGTAAAAGCTGGCATATTCATTGGGAGAGAAAATGTTTAGCATAGGAAATCCCATTATTTACTGAAAAGTTTCAAGCTCTTTAGAGCTATGGTAGAAAACCAATTTGGCGGAAGTTCAGTTAGTAAGATCCCCAGCATATGAGCAGGCGCCCCCCCACCCAGCATCTAGAGGTGGGGCGCCCTTAGTGGTGCCACAGGCTGGAGCACCACTTGCACAGCAAATGCATGTTTGGGTGAACGTTTTGTGACTTCATCAGGAGGTGCAACAAGAGTCTTGGGATCCATTTGAGGTGGCACACCGGTGATTGCACCTCTTTGCCACATCTTGTCACACCTGGTGCAGACCAAGAGCAACCATCACTTGATCAAGGACATCTTCGACTGCGCCACACAATGTATGTGTTATTGGTGGGTATAAGGTGTGGGGAAGGGCCCGCTTTGCTTAGCTGCTTTGAATAGCTGCTGTCTCAGGCAGGTGACGTGGTTTTTTTTTTTGGTATTAGCTGTGCCATTGTAGTATGTTAGCTTAGCATGACCTGGGGGCTAGTGAGTCCCCCAGGGTGTTGCATGCCATGCATGGTTCCTGTTTGAATTTGTGATTGTTTGAGAGCGGTACGCGTCTTGCATGCCATGCATGCTTATTTCTTAACTTAGCCCAGGAGTGGGTGAGTCTCCCGGGAGGCTTAAAACATGATTGTTTGCTCGCTGTGCTGAATGGGCTGCCGCCTGGAGGGGTGATGCTTTGGCAAGTTACTTTAGTGGCCATGTTGTGCTGTGGATTGATATTGTGTTTTGGGCACCATCGGAGTGGTGAGTCTCCTGGCGGTCTCTATTTTTGTTTGTCTCTTTGTTGGTGAAGTTAGCGCATATGGTATCATGCTCCTTTAGGAGGCGGGATGCGGCGTCACAGCCAGAGCTGACAACTTTGGACCGAGGGACCCAGATTTGAGTCTCAGTGTGCTCTCGACATCCAGTTATTGTTAGCAAATCAGTAAATTTCCCCTTCATTAAAAATGTATGTTTCATTCTGTATTGTAACTGGTACTCTGGTAAAGCGTTCCAGTACTTGTGAGGTCGCATGAAAATTGCCTGCGTTCTCAAAAGAGGTAGATTTGCACTGTGGACTTCAGACTTTCTGCAGGCACCATTCGAAGTGGGTGAGTTTACAGGGAATTCTTAATTGTTTATCTTGCTGTCCGTCCACAAAGATAAGGGTGCGTGAGGCTAGGGCAATGTGTTGTTGCATAGATGGGTCAAGTTAAGAAGGGCATGTATGGGAGACTGTTAAAAGGAAATTTGGTGCCTGTGCATTGCTCATAGTGAGTGAGTCTTTGGGCAGTCGCATTATGGTGACTTAGATGCAGTGCAAATGCGTGTATAAATCCTCGGTGGAGAAGCTAGAGAATGTATGTGTGTTTTGCTGCAGCTTAACCTACAATACCTAAGCCATTCAATTGTGTGCCAGACAGAATCCATGCAGACCCTCTGGATATGTTGGCCTATAGTACTGTGCACAGTGCACAATTAACTGGTAACACATGTGTGTGCAACCTCAGAACATGACAACCCCTATCCTCCAAGGAAATCATGGTAAGAGACCTATAACAATTTTGTTTGAACTCTCATCCATACCCAAAGAAATAAAGAAGACATACTTAGCAAGGCGTTTCAATATTTATTGAAGCATTGTGATTCTTGTATAAAATACGTGTGCAGTGATAGTTAGTAGAATGTAGCAGATGAGGCTAGTTAGCAGTACAAGAACAGTGAAAAAGATGAGCATTTCCACTATTGTCCTAAGACAATGACTATATACAGGCATATAAGTATTGGTATAATGCACTCCTACCTAGTTCGGACTAGGGTGGCGGATCTACCAATCCCTGCCAGGATAGACTAACTCCCCCTTACCTGTGGGTTAGTGTTATTAGACTTTCTTGGTTTAAAGCTGAACATCCCTCGTGTCAGTAAACAGAAATCAGTTGAGCTGGAATTCTGTCATGAAGTGACCTTGTAGTGTCAGCTCAGCATTCCTGGACCTCAACACGTAAGTGTTTGTTTATTTATAATTACAAAAACCATGTAGCCATGTCACAACCCCTGTCAGGCCGCAATTGCTTATTCTAGTTGGATAGCGGTGTTGTCTTACAGTCAACAACACGGATGACATTTTACGCTCTGAACTTTATCCCTTCTACCTCATTTTCAAGGTGTTCTGATAACATACCCATGAAATAGAAATGTAATCAATCAAATTCAGAGGATGTTATCCTGCATTGACACACATGCAAATGTGTATCAAAAGTCATTGTGTGTAAAGAAAAGGCAACTTAAGTAAAGTGAGCATGTAAATGGTGGTGTTTCTTACTAGGCCGTTTCTGACCATGTGATACTCACTCCTTGGATGTGAGCCAGAAAAAGCTAGCCTTAGACAAATGCTAAAATATCAAAAAGGCCAATCAACCCTACTGAAATCTAAAAAAGCATTGCACTGTTTTTAATAGTAAAATGTATACTGAAAGCCATTAAAATTGTTATAATGTTTAAAGAAAAATTAAAACCATTTAAAAAGCAATTTGCATTAAACCAAATTCAAAATGTGTCCATTGACTTGAAACTGCCAGATTGTTTATGTGTTCCAAGAGGTAGACAAAACATTTCTGTTTCCAGCAACCGTAGATGATGATCATCCCAGAGGCACACATCTAATCAGATCCATGGAGCAAATATGCTCTCATCCATCCCCCTCAGCAGCTACCAAAGGATGAACAGCCAGTGCAAGATCCACCGAAGCTGAGCCAAGAGGCTGATCACCGTGAGCAGAAGCATCACAAGAGGGCTCATAGAATGTATTCAGAAGCAACAGCAAGTGCAAGGGACAACAGTACAAGTGGGCCATTACAGGCTTACCAGTAGGTCAGTGTCCAAAGACCGAACCAGTTGCATTTATAGGAATACATCTAGTGCACACTCAAAAGTGCACAAAAGATAGCGGAATATGGGCTGCACGCAGTGTAGCCACACAGGTCAAAAGGTAAAGAACCAGTGTTCATTCCGTTCCAGAAGCAGGTGTGCACCACAACACTGTATCATGCGTTCACAACACTGGAGCACATGTCGAAGTGCTAGTTCCATTTGGCCTCTTGATGGAGCATACATTATGGAGCAGATTAAATAAAAGTACTGTCCTAACTCCAAAGACTGTCTGGAATGTATTAACCCTACCACAGCTAATTTTCTTCAAAAAGTGTGCCACTCCAATGGTGCATGACATGTGAAAAATTGGGTATACAAGCTCTCCAAAATGTTTCAGGAAATGAGTGCTGAGTAGCAACTATGCCTCAGTAGAAGACTTTGCAATTCGATTATCAAACGTCTCCATTTCATATGTTAAGGTCACTTCCTTCTAGAACAGTGAGGCTTTCAGTCTGCTCAAAGCATCAAAGTGCACATTCAAAAGCTTTATTGAATGCAAAAGGGTTACCTCCCTAACTGTGCGGGCAGGTGGAAATAGTACTTGTGTGAAACAAGTCACAACTGCAGAAACCATCACCAGATAAGCGTTGCCCCTTTTCATGCTGCAGCAGCCCTGATCATTCAAAATTAAATAACTCCAATTCAAGAGCCATCTGAAAGTGGGTCTTATCACAGCAGCTGGGGCATCCTTCAGAAAGTAGGCCACATTTGAAATTAGCACATTAAAGGCATCATGCAGCGAAACCTCCCTGCACACCAAGGAATTTCCTAAATTAATCTCACAGTCCGTCCTTCTAAGAAAAACTTCAGTCTTGCAATTCTTACAGTGATATCTAAATGGGAAGATTCATTCTTATATTCTTCTCCTAGCAATTCGTATCTGCCTACTTGATGGTATAGTAAACTGTATTGAAAGTGGAATATCGATATTGGCAGAGAAGTATATCAGCAACAGTGAATGCTAATTTCTCTACCTTTTCTATGTGTAGCATAGTGTACGTTGTGCCCTTCCTTGCCATTATTGTCTATTGTTTTGTTACATTGTAAGTTGAAAACAGGCTTGTGGCATTAAGGTATGAATTAAAAAGAAAGGGAGGTACCCTAATACTAACAAAAAGGGAAGGGATAGCCCTAGAGAGAACAACAAAAGTCTCTAACCAATAAAATGATAGATGTGTGGATCATGTGTTGAAAAACAAACTACAAGTTACAATAAACACATTGAGTTACAATGTATTTTCAGTGTGCAGTAGGTATCAATAAAGTGTAAAAAAAAAGAAGAATAAGGACCATCAAGGCAATATTAAAACATATGTCAAAACAGAATGTATTTAAAAATTAGACAATATTTAACATATAGGCCTAAAAACAGAAAACTACAAAACAGTTGACGCTGCATTACGGTGAGATGTCTTTTCCTGAAGAAGGTGAAAGAGTTATATCTAACCGAAAGGCCACCTCGACTGTTTTGTAGTTTTCTTGTGATGTATAAATTTGTATTCAAAAGAACTAACACAATTGTAACTTCTACAATGAGATGTTGTTAAGCCTATATGTAACATATTGTCTAATTTTCAAATACATTTTATTTTGACATATCAGTTTTAATATTGCATTCATGTACCCTATTCTTCTTTATTTGCACTTTATTGATACCTTCTGCACACTAAAAATACATTGTAACTAAATGTGTTTTTTGTAACTTGTAGTTCGTTTTTCAACACATGATCCACACATCTATCATTTTATTGATTAGGGACTTTTTGCATCTAAGTTTTACCATGGTACTCGAACTGAACGGATTGTCACCAGAGTCTCTCTAACTCTCTCTCTCTCTCCACAGCAGTCTATACCGCTGTCAGTATCATTGCTGTTGGTGGAAAATGCATCCCAGCATTCATCTATAAGTGTGATTTGTTTGCAATTGGTACTGCATCACCTTTATTGAATGCAACATTGGCCTACCCTGATGACCCTGCAGTGATATGGATCACACGATTTGTGGTGTTTATACGTGTGTGCAAGTGTTTTGAAGCTACCATGCTTGTACTGAAAGTAAAATCTATTTTTTTAAATTCTTTTTATTGAGAGTGCATAGACATGAATATTACACACATAAGAATCTCATGTAAAATTCCCGAACAATTGAGCACAAAACGATTGGCATAACTATAAAGTGCAAAAGTTATCAGAACACAATTTAAATACGAATTTAAAAGTATTCGACAGTGCAATCACAGTTCCTATAAGCAAAAGGATGACCATATTCATTTAAAGTGCAAACGGCTGAAACAAAATACATACATAAATATTCTCTTTTCTTTTCTTCTTTTTTCCTTTTTCAAAATCCCAGACACTCCGAGAATTATGATAAAGATCATATTAGAGTAAAGTGCAAAGTGATACCAAAGGTCCTAAGAGTCAAACACGCTCTAATACTTCTCATATTTTCTCAGTGCTCCTGAACGTAGTGCATATTTCTTTCCCATCACTTGTATTTTAGACAATTTTACTCTCCATGCATTGAAAGTAGGTACTTTCTCTGTTTTCCAGAGTTGCAGAATTAAAGATCTTTCTATTAAAGCTGCAAGAAATAGACTTTCCTCATGTGAAGAGATGGCAGAA
Source organism: Lissotriton vulgaris (assembly GCF_964263255.1). Lineage (NCBI taxonomy): Eukaryota > Metazoa > Chordata > Amphibia > Caudata > Salamandridae > Lissotriton > Lissotriton vulgaris. The sequence goes on along the minus strand of NC_141693.1, from coordinate 1,386,425,887 downwards.
GAGCAGGCCAAAACTGCTATAGATTCATTAAGTGTGATTTGGGGGTCTATTGTAAATCTGAGATATTTCTCAATCTCCTTCCACACATTCTGAATTTTTTGGGCATTCCCACATGATATGTGTCCAGGTGCCTTTCTCTGCACAACGAAAGCATTTTTCTTCTTTTTGTGGGTATATATTATGGAGGAAAGAGGGTGTTCTATAAATCAACCATTTTTAATATTATTGCATAGGTTTAAAATGTGCCCCTCAGAATATAACTGCATTAAATGTATTTAGCTTATGCCAGGTTTTTTTTACTAATCTGTATGTCTTCCCTTTTCCTCTATCTATCCCTAATCTTTTCATATAATTGAAGAGATTTGTTATCGTCAAAAATTTAAATCAGTTACTGACCTTCCTTTGTAGTGGGCCATTAAGGGCTTCGCTAATGCTGAACTTATAGTTCAGTTTTTACATATCTAGGATGTGGAAACCCTGTTTCAATCTCTTTCCATGTTTTCCTTCAATTCCCCTTAATAAAATCCTGGATACTATCATACCCATTTTCTTTCCACAATCTCAATGTATTTCTCTCCAAAATACCCATTTCTCCTGTGTATATATTCGCAAGCCTGGTTGAGATATTAATCCTTAAAATATCATAATATGCCAGAAGCTGGGATTTTTGTCTAAGTAGCCATTGTAAGGTCTTATAATGTACTTTCTAAGGGTACTTGGTCGCTCTTGTAGGATCGATGATATTGTGTTCCCTTAAAATCTTTTTCATAAAAAAATTATCTACTTCATGGGTGTCTAAAAAAAAACAACCTATAACTGTGATGTGCGAATGTCGCATAATAATAGTCTCTAATATTTGGAAGAATGTAAAATCTTTGTGTGTTCAGTTGTCCAGTGTGTACTTGAAAAGTCTGTAAGAATGTAGAGGTCTATTAGGATGGCGGTCAAATGACCGCTGCCCAGAAAACTGCTGGTCCCATTAGCATGGCGGTGAGATTTTCCAACCACCTCTTTTCCGCCGGTAGCAGTCTGCATGCTTGCCTGGCGGGTGGAGCTGGACCGCTAAAATGGGGCCGATACAGGGCCAGGCTCTGCCGGCAAGAATTTCATGCTTGCGGTAGCCAGCCTTTCTGCTGTGGAGGAACCGCCCTGGAAAGGCATGCAGAGAATGTCTCTGGGGGCCCATTGCGGGCCCCCAATGTGTTTGGGGGGTCGAAGTGATTTTCTGACCGCTATCCTGATAGACCCCTAAGTTGGAGGACAGTTTAACTTGTTCTGCATACTCTAGAATGTATTTCTGCCAAAATGTACAATCTCAGTATGTAATAAAGTTTCTTCAAAGTGTTTGGTGGTTGTGAAAGTGCACACTTCTTAAGAAGTGCATCGCAAGGCTTTTGCCTTCACTTGACAGCTCATATCCCGAACAAGGACATTGAGGTGCGCTATTTTCAACTTTTTGAAATTAAATTTGTAGCTCATTTGGGCAGAACTATGGGATCTACTTTTGTCAAGTGTTTAGAAAGGTCATCATCCATCAAATAAATGTCATCAACATAGGACAATGCCTGGTCATCAAATTCCTGTAGACGTTCTGTGACCCATGCTGAGAGCAGCCCAGGGCTATTCCTATGCCCCTGGTGCAATTGACAGAACTGCCTCTGAGATCCCAGCATGGACATATTTGTCAAATACCTGCTTTCAGGCACTATATTTTGGCAGAAAAATCTATTCAAGATATCTGTTGTTGTTTAGTATTTTTTATACACGATACCCTTCATTAGTGCTGCGCTGTGTGCATTCTGTACTGCTAGTGTACATGCAGCTTTGTTTAGATGTCTGTAAGCTGATACTAGACAATACAATTGATCTGATTTCATTACTGGAAACAAGGGATTATTCATAGGGGAGGCAAAACTTTCTATTACACCCTGGTATTCAAGTTGTGTGAGAATCTCTATAACTTGTTTTTAGCCTAATTTTTTATTTGAGATTGCTGGGTCAACCTCAATGGTATTTCATGAAAAGGAGACCCGTCCATCCCACCACACATGGCTGTGGTATAATGCAGGAGCTAGCATTATTGGCCACAAATTGGCATTGGAATGTTTAACTGATTCATGTACGATTTCGGAGAAGACAGGTAAAATTACAGTTTGTCCATTTGGCAATCCATCAAAAATCCAGGTGCCCAATACCTTTTGGCTAAGAGAAGGTCCTAGCTAAATGACAAGTTCTCCCAAAACAGAACATTCATGTATATTGGTACGTCTTTCTCCAGTTGGAGTTGCATCTCATATAAACAATGTGGGACGCTCACCCTAGTATCTGGTGTTCCACCTAGCTATTGTCACTAAACACTACTACTACCAGACAATCCATCAAGTTCCAGTGAACTATGATGGCTTCTGCCACTCTGTCCAGCATGGCCAGAGTCGAATATCCTCTCAGAAGAATTGAGGCTTTGACTGTTTAAGTTTCTCTTTCTGCCTGCTTTGAGTTATCGTAGCATTCAGAGTGCTTTCGGACTTCGGAAGCAAGATGGCGGTGTGACGACGCCACGGAGAGGAGGCTCCCGATGTGAACCCTCAACCCCTCGCGCTCTCTACAGTTGAATGTTTGAAAATGCCGAATATGCCGGATATGCCCTTGTAATTTCTGAAAACGCTCTGGCTGCTGAAAAGACGGAGACAATCTTTTAGAAAGCTTTTCCGAGTTGTGTCTCGCGCTAAAAGCAAAAAGCCCTTCAATAGCGCTGCAGAGATACAATGTTACTTGCGTGATTGATGGGAGGCCTGATTCTCTCGTCCCTTGCCGTGGCTGACGCTGCAGTGTCTTCAGCGCGAGAAAATTGCTGAAATTTGCTGTAGCTTTGTTCGACCAGGATTGGGCTTGGGCTTCGGCTCAGGGCGGCAGTGCTTTGGAGGGCTGCCATTTGGAGGGCTGCCGTTTGCCGTTTGCCAAACTGCCGGGAGGAGGAGTCACCAAGTTGGCGAACGTGAACGCTTGGAGCACCCTTGCAAGGGCGCTCAACTGCATTGGAAGTGCAAGTGGAGGCAGAGATAGGCAGAGATAAATGTTCTCCCACAGCCTCTAAAGCAGGTAATAAACTGTGTTGGGGAGACGAACCACCGAAAATAGAGAGGCTGCCTTCACTGGCCGACTTGCCAGGTAAAATACGCTTTTGAGAATTTATTTATTTATTTTTTTTTTTTTTGGAGGAGCTTTGTTCACCAGTGGCTCTTGGATGCATGCTACCAGCGGCATATAGTCTGACTTGTCAGTAAGACTAAAGCAACTGTAATAAGAACTGTAGTAGAACTTAGAACCGGCGTCTGAAATTAAGGCTAGCCCCTGTCTGATTGCTTGACGTGTTTGGGGGGAGCAACATTGTTAATCCTTACACTACGCCAAGGGGATCAAGCAAGCATATTGCGCTAATGGCGCCCAAAAATCTCAAGAGCAAACTCACTAAAAGCACTCCCTTGAAAAACGGAGCGGGCGAGGAGACTCCATCAAATTTCAAACCGATTTCACCAGCAGTGGTAGCAAGGGTGCCCTGGCACACTGATAGGCAACCTGACAAGCAACATGCTATTCAACTATCTCCAGACGCACTGAACAAAACTAGTTTTACTACAACAGATACTATAAACAAAGATAAAGATAAAGACAAAGGCAAGGACAAAATCGAAACAGCAGGAATATCCACCAATAAATTTGATAAATCCAGTGATAAAGAAGGCAAAGGCAAAGCGATGTCAGATTTGGTGGGACGATGCGCTACCAATAAGGCGGACAAGCTGGGCAAGGCAGAACACAACATGAACATGGTGGCAGAGGCCCATATCACAGATGTTATTACTAAGCCTGCTCCACAACCTGCGCAATCTCTCGACTCTCCATTGGGCATAGCTCCGATTATAAATCATGAGAGAAAAGACAATCTTTTTGATGACGCTGATGACGCTGATGGCGCCGATGGAAATGATGGAAATGATGGTGTTGATAATCAGATATTCTTGGAGGTTAACTCAGATGACCCGGAATATGAGGAGATAATTGAGGGTGGTGATACAGAGGGGGGAGAGAGCACACGCGAGGACATAGGGAATAGCTCTCTGCAATTAAAAACTAATAGATCCTCAGCTCTAAAAAAAAAGGGAAAAGCAAAAAACAAAACTAAGAAAGGGGGGAGAAACATGATTCCCACGGCCTTATTAAATACATTAATACCAACCATTGCTGGAGGAAAATTGCTCACAGATCAGAGCCCGCTGAGCAAATGGATTCAAGCTTCAAGAAGAGAAACAAGCAAATTACCATCGACTTTACCAGTTGCAGATGAAAACCTCAAAAAAGATAATTTAAAAAGCCTGCAGACTATTCTCCCCGGGAACACTGCCTTATTTAGGGCAGACTCTCTCCTCCTGCCTCTGCCTCCTACAATTGACCCCCCCGCCCCCGCTCCCGCTCCTATGAATACAATATCTACTGGAAGCACTCTTGACGGCAATAAGGATACTATGGGGAGTATTGGGAACACTCAGAAAAATAAACCTCTTGTATCTACCTCATTTCATAGCGATTCCGCCCTAATATCTAACATTTCTTCACTACTGACCTCTCCATCGACCAACGCTGGTAATGTAAATGCTTCATCTTTAGACCTAATCTTAAAAACACTAATGGATCATCGCCAAGAAGTACAAGACAACTTCAGACAACTACGGGAGGATAATACTAAAATCCACAGCTCTCTCCAGGAAGTCACTAACAAATTGAATGGCGTGACAAAAGAAATTGAGGATATACAACAAAGAGTAGTTGAAGTCGAGGAAACGCTTGCTACTACTACGGCTTCAACGGACCAACACAATGTAGAAATAGGAACTCTGCAGAGTAAAGTCGAAGATTTGGAAAATCGGCAGAGGCGACAGAACCTGCGACTCTTTGGGATACCTGAAGGGTCTGAGGGGGCTGACGCAAGGGGTTATATGGTCCAAATACTACAAAAGGCCTTTCCGGATCTATCTGACTGGGACTGGGACTCTCAACTCCAGCGAGTAAATAGACTTCCAATCATTCCCAGAACCCAGGAGAGTAAATACCCACGGCCCTTTCTAATCTATTTTGGTAATTATTTACTTAGGCAAGCAGTTTCAATGAAAGCCAGACCAAGAACTCCAGTGACAATTGATAACTTAACTTTTTTTGTAAAGTCAGACCTGAGCAAAGCAACAATGGACAGAAGGTGGGGCCTACGCAAATTGATTGATCCCATTAAGTCTCATGGAGCAATGGTCTATCTACAGGAACCGGCCCGCCTCAAAGTTATTATGTCTGGTCATAATTATTTTTTTCACGACGTCAAAGAGGCGGAGCATTTTCTTTCGAAAATGGACTCTAAATTAAAACCTTAATTAAGAAAATAATGGGGAAAAAGGAGAGATGGAAATAATAAGATACATTTGCCTAACTTGTTATGATGCTAATCTGCTATTGGTGTTATATGTGTTTCCAACTGACTAGGGCAATTTCCATGTCCTCTGAACCCTGCTATACAGCTTTAGGTCATTTGTCTTTCTGTATGAGAGCAATACAGAGGGTTGAGGTTCCTAGGGAATCCTCTCTGGATGGCTGCCCCACAAGCGGCAGCATAAGATAGGGGGATGCTTCCGGGTGGGCACTGGGGGAGGGATCTAGGAGAATGGAAGGGAGGGAATGGTGGGGTGGTGGGAGGGGGAAAAAGAGAGAAAACCTTTATTGCAAGAAATGGGTATGCTTCAAATAAAAATGCAAATTATTTGCACAATAGGGACTATAAACAGAGGAGACTCAATACTATTAAAAAGACTATAAGATATAAAAATGTTTAAATTAAGATTATTAAGTTGGAATGTGGCCGGTCTTAATAGTAAACTAAAGAGAAAATTGGTACAAGAAGAGATTGAAATGTATGAACCCCATTTTGCGTTTCTTTCAGAAACTCATATTAGCTATCAGGAAAGAAAACTACTATCCCAAATGGGTTATGAGTTGGTGGTATGCTCTACTTTGGGTGCTTCTATTCGAGGGGTAGCCATTCTAAAACAAAAACGAATTTTGACCGAAATTCTTAAGACAGCTTCAGATACACGAGGAAGGTGGGCGATAGCTCAGATACATTTCAAAAATAAAAAAATTGTTTTTTGTGTGGTATATGGGCCCAATATTGACGATCCTAAATTGTATGAGCAATTAAGCATAGAGTTATTAGAATGGGAGGGGGAAATTTTGTTAATGGGTGATTTCAATTGTGTTATTGATTATAAAATAGATTCCACTGGACTGGGCACCGCAAATAGGATGCGCAAGGTCAGATCTGCAATACTTGAACTGGGAAGATTACATATTTTGAAAGATGTATGGCGCTTTAAATACCCTCTAATAGCAGGTTACACTTATTACTCAGCGCCTCATAGATCTTGCTCCAGAATAGACATGATTTGGGCATCTGACCAAATTGCAGACTATTGCAACATGGAATTATGCCCAAGAGTCACATCTGATCACAATCCGATGCTACTTGTCATTGAAATTAGAGACCAAAAGAGGGATACACGAAATTTCACATTCCCAAGATACTTATTTGTAGATTCTGGCTTTGTTACACTATTGAAAGCACATATTAAAGATTTTATAGCGCTAAATATTAATTCCGCCAACATAAATATTGTATGGGACACTTGTAAATGTAGCATTAGGGGATTTGCTCAGCAATATATATTGAGGACAAATGCAGATAGTCGTCGAACTATTAAAACAACTACCTCTAATATACTACTAGTAGAAGAACAGCTTGCCGAAGCTACTATACAAGCAAAAACAAGTATTGATGAGCTAAGAATTAAGTTGGCGGAACTACAATCGTCTATTAAAAAGACCATAAGAGAGAGATATAGCGCGAAAATTCATAAACACAAAATGGCTCAATATGAAGGCGGTGACAGAATTGGTAAAGTGTTGGCATATAAGACAGCCGATAAGAAAGCTAGAACTAAGATTAAGACAATTATAGGTTTAGATCAACGTGAGTATGAACAACCAGGACAGATTCTAAATCAATTTGTTAGCTATTATCAAAATCTGTACACTCCAGACAATATTCCCTCTAAAGTTACAATACTGCAATATCTCAATAAACATCTACCATCACAAAGAGACTTAGGTACTGCAACTTTGCAACAACTAAGTTCAAAAATAACACTAACTGAAATAAATTTAGCAATTTCCGCTCTACCTTTGGGAAAGGCAGTTGGAGAGGATTGTCTACCGCTGGAACTTTATAAAATATGTGCTCAGGAACTTCTACCTTTGTTAGAAGAAGTTATCAACTCTATAACCAACTCTGGGAAAGCTCAAACATCATGGAAAATAGCCAAAATAATTTTTTTCCTAAAAAAAGGTAAACCCTCGAAAGAATGTGGCTCTTATCGGCCAATATCTTTGCTTAACTCAGATGTAAAAATATTCTCTAAGATTTTGGCTAACCGTCTCGCTCCCATCATGCCAGACCTGGTTAACTTACAACAACACGGCTTTGTGTTAGGTAGAGACACTACGGCCCATGTAAACACTGCAATTACAGCCTTTAATGTTGCCGCAACTACTCTCACCCCACTCGGAATGGTCATGTTGGATGCGGAGAAAGCATTTGACCGAGTGGGGTTGGAATATCTGTGGGAAGTACTAAAGAAAATGGGCATTAGTGGACAATATCTTGACTGGGTCTGTTCACTTTATGACAACCCGCTGGCCAAGATTAGCTACGGGGGGAAGGACTCTGCTAACTTCCGGATAGGAAGGGGAACAAGGCAAGGATGCCCTCTTTCCCCCTTGCTTTTTGCCTTATCTTTAGAGCCTTTCTTAAATGCATTAACTGAACAGGCGAATATTATCCCAACGTATCATGGTGAGAAAAGCTTAAAGATAACGGAATTTGCAGATGACATCGCGGTATACACAACAGACTTAGTCATGGCTATACCCGAAATAGTTGAAGAAGCTACACAATTTGGCAAGGTGTCAGGTTATAAATTGAACGTGAGCAAGACACAAGTCATTACTAATTATAACCCAGATGAACCAATACCTGGCAAATGTCAAAGTGCGACATATTTAGGAATTAAGATAGCAGCCAATATGGAGAAGATAATAAATATGAATTATGATTTTTTATTAAAGGAAACTGCTTTAACTTTAAAAAAATGGCATAAGATCCCGCTCAGCCTAGTAGGGCGAATCAACCTTGTAAAAATGAAGATACTACCTAAAGTATTATACCTTTTTAGGGCCATACCTTTACAACCTAATAAACTCTTTTTTTAAAAATTAGAAGGTATTTGTAGTAGCTTCCTATGGGGATATAAAAAAGCACGTAGAGCAATGAAACTTCTGGAATTACCAATTGAAAAGGGGGGTCTTTCTTTTCCTGATTTCAATTTATACTTTCTCGCAACCTTTTTTCGGCGCATAAGAAGCTTGATGAAAAGTGAGAATTCACTATTTTATCATCAATACATGCTGGGACCAGATTGTAATCAATTCTTATTTCGCTTACATGATCCTAACTATTTCAAACGTGTTAAATTTAAGACGGCTAAACATATTAAAGAGATTTGGGATCAAATTATGATTATAGATAAAAGTTCCTTCTTTAATGCTGAACTTAGACTATGGGGCAACCCAGGACTTCCAGATATATTTTCAGATGGGACAGGAAATCTTTGGATTCGAAGGGGTATCAGTACTTTGGGGGATTTATATGGCCCAAATGGCTTTCTGGATTTTGACATACTAAAAATCATATTTGGCCTAACAAATGATATGTATTTTAAATATATACAGATAAGAGATTACTTGATACGCAAAATGAAAATAATGGAAGTAACACAATCAGATACTTTAGAATGTTTATACTCTGAAAGAACAAAATCACTTATCAGTTTGGGTTATGAACATTTGTCACGTGGCAAATATGATGATAGTACTAAAATTGCGTCTAAATGGTCAGACAGACTTGGCATGAATATTAGTTCGGTGCAGATCGCAACCTCATTATCACATATAAATTCTATAGTGCACTCCTCTAATTTAAGATTGCAATCATATAGAACAATCACACAACTATACTACACTCCGCAAAGAATTTTCAGTTGGACACAGGGCAATTTAGTAACTGAGAAAACAAAATGTTCGAAATGTGATTTGACAGCAGCTGGAATAGAACATATGCTGTTTTCTTGCCCAAAACTACTTACATACTGGGAAGGTATAATCAATGTTTTAAAAAGTAAACAAATTAATACCCCGTTGCTTTCAGCACATTTGGTGCTTTTGGATATTCAAGACGTTAATTGCTTGTATAAAGATCTTATAACTATAATATTTGCGTGTGCTAGGTTAGTGATAGCAAGATCATGGATTTCTAAAGAACCGCCAAATATATCAGAATGGTATAGTCTGGTAAACGAAATAAGAATAATGGAACTCACGCTAGCAAAACACAGAGTCCCAAAAGCGTGCAAAAAAAAGGAAAAGATTTGGAAACAGTTTTTTGAATTTTGAAAACTTAACTACATAACTTTTATTTTAAAATGAGGCCAAACGTATTTGTGATTTTGTATTTCGTGTTAAAGACTCTATCTGTTTCGTTAAAATGTATTTGTTTCTCCTCTGACCTTTACATATGTTTTTTATTCTTTAATTTCTCTGGAATTAATTGAATGGTTTACTAAAGTATACTTTGATATTTTTTGTTATGTAAATGCAACCTGCTCTTTCTTGCAATAATAAACATACTTTAAAAAAAAAAGAAAAAAAAGAGTTATCGTTTTTAAATTACTCTTAATTTGTGGTTTACTAGGTCTGACTCCCAGAGTATCTCTACGAACAGTTGCGCACCTTTCTTTTATTATTGTTTGGTAATTTGCGCTCCTGCTTCTCTGGAGCTGGAATTAGTGAGTCCTGACATATAGCCAACGCTGCTGCTTCCCCTTTAATGTTAATCAACATGATGGCAGACCCTTGGACAAAATTACCCATCAGTTTCATCCCCAAATCCAGGGCAGGGGCTGCCCTCTACTCATTTTGAATCTGTTTTAGCACTTCTGGCAAAACAGCTAATGAGGGTGTACCTTGAGGTCAGGAAATACTGCAGCAAAGACTGTAACCATGGGGTGCAGCCCTCCACCGGGGGACCATTTCCCATTGGCAAGCATATTATCAGAATTCTGTGTTTTTCTTGTATTTCCGTATAGTGAAACACTGCTTCAAGCTGGTTAATTTTTTGTGCAATTAAGAACAGAATTTCCTCCCATCTGGTGGAGGATCCACACTCACTAGATGATGTCATGAGTGATGTCACTGACCATGTCATGAGTCATGTAATATGTGAGGTCAGTCATAAGCAGTGCATTGCTGGGACGTAAGTAATAACTAGCTCAGGTAACTATAAATGCTGAATTTCTATGGTTTTGTGTGTGTAAAATCTGAACTGAACCTTTATATATATGTATGTATAAAATTTTAGTAGAGCTAAAAAGTCTTGGCTATTGCAGGAAAGGCAATGAGAAGACACTGTTTATGGATGGGTCTGAAACAAGATGAATGGTATTGTGTTTGTAAATGATGTGGAGCACATACTATATATGTTTTAGCTCTGCCAAAAGTAGAGGAAGTTTGACGAAATGTATTTAGAGTGTTAAACCAGATGTTGAATCGAGAAAGTAGAGGATAAGCAAACTTGATTTTTATCAAACACATTTTCTATTCAAACTACTGCCAATTGACCATATAAATGGTTTAGTTAAAGTTATTTTCTTAGGAAATAAGTATTGTGGGGCATATTGCCAAGCAATAGCGATAATTATCGCTATTGCGATAATTATCGCTATTGCTTGGTTAGAGACAAAAATTTACCGCTGAGCTGCGGTGATTTCTACCGCAAATAAACCTTGGTATTACCAAGGTTTATCGCAAATGCGATAAAAATCGCAGCAATGCATGAATATCGCTGAAAAGTCAGTGATATTCATGCATTACCGAGCTAATGCTCTTAGCCATGTTATCCACCTCCCATTGGATAACATGGCTAAGAACTGCTCAGGGCAGGTGTTAGCTTTTGGAGATATTTGCGCTTAGCGCGAATATCTCCAAAAGTTGGTAATAGGAGATAGCGATGTTAGCGACTGTTTTCAGTCGCTAACATCTTGGCACGCCCACTTTGCATGTCATTAGTGATAAATATCACTGACATGCAAAGTGGGGCCCAAGATGGTCGCTATCTCCTACTAGCTGTCGCTAACTGGTGTTAGCGACAGCTAGGTAATAGGGAGATAATTTTAGCTTTCTTGGCTTTTAAAACCAAAAAAACGGAGATAAACCCCTTTGATAATATGCCCCCGTATTCGTACTTGGAAAATCAGGATAGATGTTTGATTCATGAATGCCTACTTATCCACCCCACTTCCATGCATTGCGTGGGTTTCACTTTTGTGTAATTCTACACATTCCTGCCAGGAATTATTTTATGAATTATAGACAGGTTTAAATGAAGACATGTTTAGGCATAAACCTATGGATGAAAATGCCATTGAGATCCACATAAGGCTAGCAATTCTTGTGTCAAACTTAGTTAAACCTGCTCGACTGCTGGGTGTTAGGAATCTTATTTTCTACATCTAAAAGATTCTTCAATAACCATCTCTCAAGTGGTCACTAAGATGATGGCTACTTTCTTGGGTTTTCAGGCCGTGGACATGCTTTCCATAATGCCTGCATCTTCATGTTTTATTTATTCCCTTGTGCTCCATAATGTCTGCATCTTCAGGTCATATTAATTCCCTTGTGCTACCACACTTTGAAGTCTCAGCACATTGGCGCGTTACAAAAAAGCGACCCTAGGGGATAACCCTACTCACAAAGCTTCTGCTTCAAGAGGGTCGTAACTTTAAGTGAAATATGCAGAATTACGTAGACAGGTTTGCTAAATGAAATGCAGTGGGAGTGGTCCTCGGGGAATCGAGGGTCTAAATAAACTGCTTCAGTTGATCTATTTTAGACGTGATCGTGAATGAAGCGCTAGAGTCTGTGTGAATTGGTATGCGGTTAGGATGCACGCATCTTTCAATTTTTGCACACCGCAGTGGCAGTGACGTTTAATATTGAATGAATGAAATAAATGTTTTCTATAGCGCACGGCTACTTATAAGAGTGCCCCTGTGCTTTTAGACATGCAAAAGGGGATTAGACAGACGATCGTCCGCCCTTACTCACCGCTAAAGTCTGAATAAGAATGTTTTCGGTTCCTTTTTTAATTTAACTTCCTCAAGGATAAGTCTCAAATATTCAGGCAGTTTATTCCAGAAGTTTGCTGCTTTAACAGTGAAGGAGGAGCTGCCTTATTGGCTGATAAAGAGAGATGTGGAATGGCATCGCCCTTGTATTCCCAAAGGGTTTCCTATGCGGAAGTCATACTTACAGAAACACTAGTCTGAAATAGTGCATGCTAACCTGACATGTGAAATGCAAAGCCAATTTTACCTGTCAAGGTGTCACTTATCAGTGCAGCAATTCCCTTCCGTTGTGGATTTTCGTCATTACTAAGTGACACCTGGAGAGGTTGTGAAAGCACATAGTTCTCCTATTTTCAAAGGGGTCAGGCAGGAAAGAAAGTCTTTTCATGGACAATAATGCCCATTAGAAAGGAGAACAAACATAGTTTTTGAAAATCCACACATAGACCGTTTGCAATTTACAGACTCTGCAGACAAAGGGCTAAAGAAAGCAAGTAGGTGCCCGAAGTATGTCAGCAGAAAGGTTTGTGTGCTTGAGTAGAGAGTTTACATGTATGTATGCTGTGCGCATTTGTCAGGTAGTTGAAGTACTTTAGAGTGTGTGGGCACACCCTAATGCAAGCAGAGCTCTATGACTACTTTTTGAATGGGTTCCACAGTGTTTGATGTGGGTGTATGCACGTTGGAGGTGGGGGACTCTCATCTCCTCCCTGATTCCTACTTTCAACAAATGCATTCCTTCATTCTAACACCACCACTGTATTTTGCATCTGTTTTGTTTTGTTTTAACTCTCTCCGTTCAATCCGGTGACGTGAATTATTTTAGGTACTTGGCCCTGAATATATGTTGCATGGTAAACCAAGTGTGGTAATGAAGCATTCGAATTTACCATTACCGCACATTAAAATTGGCAGTGGGATACATAAAATCTCTTGAGTACGGCTAATATCCGTGTGAGATTTTATTGCACCCGATTTTGTTGCATGCTTGTTTTCCGCCCAGTAATATTGCTTGAAGAAAGTGCACGCACAAAGAAAATGCACCAACAGCAAATTACATATATAAAGAGAAACTATGTCATTTCCTGCTTCCTAACTAATTGCATTGAAGAAAAGAGACTTTTGTTGGAGAAACTCACTGCTCATGTTGTTCCTAAAGAGCAAGCTTCAGTTCATTCTTCATCTGGCGGCTATTTTGAAGATTTGCAACCATTGTAGTGCAACACAAAGAGAGCCATCCATCTACTCAGCCAATTCTCCTTTCAAGCATGGCTCCTGAGATGATCCGATAATTCTAATTCGATAAGCTTGTATTATAAGTGCTTGTGGAGGTGATAGTCATGGAGGAGGCAGGGCTAATGAGACATTTAGTCTCCAAAACCAGTTTCAAATCGGCTCGAAAGTATCAGTGTCTGTACCCCCTAGGAATGAAAATACATGCAAAAAGTGATTCTAAGCCCTCAAACAAAGAGTTGGTGTCCTCATATTGAAGCACAGATGGGAGATCGTGCTTGGACACTGGTGCTAAGCCTGCTCCAAAACTTAAGTTAGCTCCCTGGGGGAAGTCCCTTAAAGTGTATGTCTCTCACCTGGTCCCTTTACACCTCCTGGTCCTGCACCTTTTTCCATTCCCTCACTATTGGTAATATTTACAATACTCTCAACTGATTCCTGGCAGGGAGTTAACTTGAGTTCAGGTTCAGATCCCCCACCTGTCACCAGGCTCTCCCATCTGTGGTTTGATAACAGACCTCAAACTCAATGTTTGAGGCCATGGAATCGTTTTTTGCATTCCTCCACAGTTCTGGGATGTGCAGACACAGAAATTATTGTATGTGTTATTTGTTGTCGTAATTTTATTTTGGTTTTGGCATTAGTCCTGGAGACCAAATACCCCCTTAGGCATGCCTCCTCTTTGAAACTCTCTTCTGCAAGCGCTTGTAATTCACGCTCACTGACTTTATCAGTTCTGATTCGCTCAGGATTAATTCTTGCAAGTAGAATACGCTGACTAGATAGATAGCTGTTTGTTTTGTTAGATTAAAATACGTTGTAAATCAACAAAATGAGTGCCAGATGTTGAAAGAAATTAAGATTGCTCTCAGGAACAAAGTGATGATTGTATCCGCCAAAATAAGTCTCTCATCTGCACTAGCATAGTCAGGAAGCAAGACATAAAATTCGCTCTGTTTTTAAATGTAAGGTTATTTTTTGTAACACACTGTCGCTGTGCATGCACGTTTTTGGAGTGATTTTGCTGTGATAAAATTGGACGTGGTAAAGCTGCTTCTAGTAAAATCGATTCCATGGGCCATTAAAAAATGCTCATTGATGAACGATTATTTATATCCCTCAGTTGATTTTTCTGCCTGGGAACAGTAAGTCTGGGTATGATTTAACACACCCGATGTAAAATAGAACTCGTAATGTGGACATTGCAAGAGACGATTTAAACTGAACCTGCTACTTGTCATGTGCCATCATTAGAAGTAGACATATACAGAGTACATGATTTCCTTCGTACCACCTCCTGATCTGATTGGATATATTATAAGGTGTTTCCGGATCCATGACAAGACATCAATTTGACTAATGCAAAAAGAACACCCATTATCTTTCCATCTGTTAGATCTGGAGGTCTCTAGTTGGTAGAGGTAGGTACCAATGTCCAAATAGGGACCCTTGCTTCTGGTCAGGGTATGGGGGATACACTCTTTATATAACCCCTGCTCATCCCCTTGGTAGTTTGGCACGAGCTGACAGGCTTATCAAAGGCAATATGTAAAGTATTTGTACCAACACTCACAGTAACACAGTGAAATCACCACAAATGGACTCCATACCAGTTTAGAAAAATAAAGTATCTTTATCTAACTGCACAAGACAAAAATTACAAAAAACCAAAATACACAGTTCAAGAATATGATTTTCACAGAGTTCTAGGGTTTGCGTCAAAATAATCCACAGTTGCGTCATGTTTAGCCCAGAGTACCTGTAGATGCAACAAACATTCCAAATGGAAGCTACAGCGTTGAAAAACCAGCGATGTGTCACTCCTGAGACTGTGGGGAGGCGAAGCCGGTCTGTATGGCGAGGGATGCGATACCTTGTATGGATTCCGGTGCCCATGTACGGTAGAAAGTGTCTCACACAGGCACGATGCGACGATCTTCGGGACAGCAACGATCTCAGGTGCAGCTGCGATGCGCGGTGCAGCGTTGATCTTCTCCTCTCGCGGCCCCTCGAGGCGATGGCTCTGCGACGATGTTTGCAGTGACGTGATGCGATCCGCAAGCAAGCAGTGCGGTGAGCTCACCCAGCGATGACAGGCTCTGCCACGATACTCGCAGCGACAGGAAACTTCCCGCACGGGGGCAATGCATCCCGCAACCGAATGATGCGTCGGTTCTTGCCACAACAACAGGTGCTGCGACCATCTCGATCTTCGCTGTGGCGGGAATTTCCTCTCACTGTCGGGGATACGCTCCACAAGCGAGCGATGCGTGGAAATTGCAGATTTTCTTCTTTTCTCCTTTTCCAGCTTCCCAAACAGCAGGCAACATCTTCCAGAGGCAACACAATTGGATCAAGCACTCTAGGAAGGGCAGAACTCATACAGCAGAGTTCAGGGGGAAGCTGGTGGTGAAGTCCTTTTGTTCCTGGGACTACTTAACAGGAGGCCAGCTCTCCTCAGGCCCTTCGAGATCTATTCAAGCAAGGGGACACAGCACACAGTGAAGTCCTTCCCCTCTCCTTGGCTGCAAAACAACTGCAGGTCAGTCCACAACCACACAGCAGGACAGTCCTTCCTCTTCAGTTTTCCAGCTTTCTCCTTGGCAGAGGTTCCTTCTTCATTCCAGGATGATCTAATTTTCTGTAGTCTGGGTAGCCTTTTTTATACCAGTCTTTCCTTTGTTCTCTGGAGGCAGAGAGGCCTTGGCTTAGTCAGAGCCAGTTCAGGTCAGTCCTGGAGCACTTTGTTGACATGATTCCTTCTCTCCTTTCACAGTGCAGGGCAGAGACATCAGACGCCCCACAGGAGATGGAGCCAGCATTGTGGAGGGAGAGCACAGCCCTGGAAACACTCAGTGCACTTTACTAGGGACCTACTGGTAAAACAAATATGCCAATCATGGATAACCAATCACAATAACAATTTATACAGAGAGCATATGCATTTTAGCACTGAACAGCAGTGGTAAAGTGCCCAGAGTCCTATTGCCAACAACCACAGGTCAGGAAAAATAAAGGAGGAAGAAGCAAAAAGTTTTGGGATAACCCTGAAAAACGGTCCATTTCCAACACCATCCATCACCAAAACGGCCTGTTTTCCTGGTGATAAAACTAAACGGAGGCTCTACCCGCAAATCTTTCACCTCTTTTGTCTGTGCCTTAGGACAGTGTTGGCAGAGAAATGTCCCCTGCACGGTGTCCAGTCATGGTTTCCTGCCTTGCGTACCGCACCACATTTTTCAGATATACTGAATTGTGATTTTGACCCTGACCTGTGACCTGAGGCATAGCACTATCTTTTACTGAGGGCCTGCTTGGCACACCAAGCAGGCCCTCAGTAAAAGATAGTGCCATGGCTCTACTTTCAAAGAGTGATGCTGGTAGGGTGTTTTCTTAATTCATAATTGTTATCAGACCTTTTTACCCATCCATCTGAAAAGGAGGCCTACTGGTCACTCATGTGAAGTTCTGCTTCTATCTGCTTAATTATTTTTCATTGCTAATATTTTGAGTATTTGCTGTGCATGTTTATATGTGCTGCCTTCTCTGTACACGTGTGGTGTGTGAGAGTGAACTAGAGTAATGGATGTCTGTGAGATCTATTTTGGATATGTCTGCCCTGTTTTGCGCACATGATGCAGTTGTGGTTATTTTCCCAAAGGTTGAAGAATATCGCTCACATTTCTGAAACTGGAGGCATGTGAGCAGAACCTCCAGTTCTACAATTGCAGACAGTTGATACACAGTCACTTGTTTCTCTAGTCCATGTTCTCTATGGCTGAGGAGGGGAGTGCTCTGTAGGGTGCTCAGGGGGCTGCTGTGCAACCAAGGGTGGTGTCTGTCTGAGAGCCAGTCTCCCAAATGTAAGCAGACAACACCTCAATCTAGATCTCTTGCTGAAAGAGCTGTGTACCTGTTCTGAAATACCCAGAGGCCTGCCTGCCGAGAGAGAAGAACCTGCTAACCCTGCAGGAGGTGTGTCTGCCCAGTAAGAACAATGTGCAATGTGTCCCAGGTGTCTGTGGGGCACCCAGAAGAGAGGACTGAGCAGAGTAATCTGCTGGTCTGCATTTGAAGTGGCCCCCATAGCCACTGTTCAACTTGTCCTTGAGGGAACCAAGAATATGTGTCCTCAGTTGAAGAGGCCCGGTTAGGCTGTGATTGTGTGTCAGATTATGCCTGTCTGTGGCCACAACCGCCGCCTGAAGATTCGGCCTATGCATGGCTCTCCCTGCTTGAGCTATGATAGGTCTGTACATCGGTGCAACTTCCAAAACCTCATAATAAGCCTTTGCTTCAGAACAACTTCACAGAGTTGTTAGCCTCTGTTTGGCTAAAAGTTCCCAGAATAACCAGTTGTTCTAGGGCTGCAACTGCCAGGTGTCCCTGGCTTGTGCATGGAAGCATGTTCTGAAGTTGTGACCAGTCAGAAGAAGCTGCATGGGCTTAATGTTGTCGGGCCCCAGAATAAACCAGATAGCTTCAGTGTAGGTACTTAGTTGAGACCCCAACTTCAGAGACACTAACCATTGGTGTGTCTAGGAAAGTATAAAATCCTGACTGCTGCCTCCACTTCGCAAACCCTCTTGACTAGCCATGTGATGCAGTTCCTTTCTGGGGAATATTATTTGTGTCCACAAAAGTAACTCAGACTCACATAGGCTCAAAATCCAAAATCTTGACTCTCTGGCTTTTTTTATTTCTCACTCGGCAGTGCCCAGTGGTTTCCCAACTTCCCTTCTAGGCACGGGGAGCCCAGTCATTTAAATAGTAGATGGCAAGAAGAAGTTAACAAAGATGCAGTTGAGGTGTGATAACTGAAAAGATATGTAAACATTTTGGAGTTAACCCTCATTGACCTCTGGCAAAATGGATTTCGTATTGCAAACATAGGTGTGAAATGTCATATGATGTATAAATTAGTAAATCAGGTTAATTTTGCTTTAGATGTACTTTTCCCATAACAATTACAGATCTAAGGATTAAATATGTTCAACTCGGTAGGACTATGCCATGCAGCATGGAATGTTGGTGGGACATTTTAAAGTATATGCTTAGCGTTAGAGTTAGGTGGGCCAAATATGTTGTTCTCTCTGTGCAGAGATAATTACTTTCAATCAGTGTAAGCAAAGCCTACGATATTGGGTGTAAAAAATGCCTTATATTTCACGCATGACAAAATTATCTGTGACTGTTTGATGGATTCTAGGCACTATTGTGGTAAAACCTCAAAGCGTAGAACAAAATATACTGAGGATTAGGTGAGAGTATAGAAAAAAGATGGATTTCCTCACAAAGATCAGGACTTGAAATCATAGAGAGCACCACGGGTTCCTCTTTCTTTGTGGGATGACTTGGTCACAGCCTGCTATTGGGGTATGAAGAAACGTTCTGCTTTCAGGAGCTTCTAATCCCTCTCCTTTTCATCCTTCGACGTCTGGTATGACGCAGAATGAGGGTCTGAACTGTCCAGATCTTTTGCTGAGATTGCTGAGTACACGCCCACTGCTGTGGTGCAGATGACCAGAAGCACTCACATCATCGTTCGAAAATGATGGAACACTTTGCAAGGCAAAGGCAGTGCAGGATAGCATTGAATGTGTGTCTTCTTTCTTTAATTTCATGTTCAATGCTGTGTAGAACTTTTCACACAATTGATATCAATGCCTCCCTCAGTACTTATGGCATATTGTATTGTGCTTAAATGCAGCAGATAATGTGAGTGAGTGTGGTTCCTCATGGCTATGCTAGTTGTGCTTCATTGAGGTGCACAGTGAACACTCAAACTGAATGACAGAGAGATGGAGAAGAGGACTAAAGCGCTCAGACAGGAGCAGCCAAAAACTTGGGCAGTATAGCAAATAAATGCATTGCCTTACAATGCCCCCAGGGTAAGTAAGGTAATTAACAGGACCATCACACAAAGTCATTTGGGAAACACTTAGCAGGAATAGATAGAGAAACAACCAGCATATAGCTCTTGTCATGTTTAGGTTTTGCCTAGACAGCGCTTGTGCTGTCTCCTCGAGACATGTTGTATTCATAAAATCTGGCTCCCATGTTACACACATGTTTTTAATTGCCACCTTAAACTGTGTTTTTTAAATCCGTTTTTCAATTGGTTAATTTGTTTAGTAGTCCCTCCTTAGTCCGTTCTTTTCTACTATTGTAACCTTCCATAATGACTGCCCCTGTTACATGTGATGTTACTCTGTACCTTTTAAGTACACAGTTTGTGAGCACTCTTTTGTTAATGCGTTTTGCCCAGCTCGTGTTGCAGGCACAAAAGCTACTCACTTCCCAGATCATTATGGTATTTTTAATATATTATACTTCTTATGTTGCAGTGCGGGATGCTGCACTCTATCTTAAAGTATGGCGGCCATGCCTTTTTTTGGTTCAGCACATCGCACCTCGTCCACCTCCATTTTGTAAAGTACTTTAAACATATTCTTACTGTCTTAATACTACTACTACTACTCTAACTGTCAGTGTGGCACCTGTTAAATTAGCGCCAGCTTTATCTTTGACTTGCATCTTTTGTGCTGCATTGCACTGTGGGGTGTTCTCCCTCCCTCCATTGAAAATGTACACTCTTCCCAGCACCGCTGACTGCTTAGGGAGACCAAAGCTTCCTGCAATAGATGCGCCCAGGGCTGGACTGACTATGGGGTGTTTTGGAATGCTGGCGAGCTGGGGGCTGATTTCACTGCAGTGGGGGCTGATTTAGTTCGTGATCTGCGTGTGCTTCGAAATAATTAAAGCAAAATAAATTTTGTTCAGTACACGCAGGTCCCCATCAACAAAATCAGCCCCCAGCTCAGCAGCATTCCAAAACGCCTGGTAGCTAATCCGGCCCGTTAGGAAATGATCACCTCTCCTCTTATATTTCGTCAGCACTTCAAAGACCATAATAGTATTTTTTGACTTATTATATTAATTTTGTTGAGCTTATTACTGATATTCTTGCCTCTCCTCCACACTTAGCAACGTGTGTCCACCCCACTTTACTTTATGCCTCTTCAGGACTTAGGGAAGAGTGAAGGAGCTTAGCAGCTGGTGTGATGCTTCCACAGCTGGCAAAATCCTTTGTCTGCTAGCTGCTGACAGTCTGCTGGATATTTGAGATGATGACAAGGCAGAAACGTGTTGACCCAGATAGCAGCTGATGAGTACAGCATATTCAGTAAGGCCCACGTTTGCACAGACATGAACAGGTTGTTCTTGCCAGGTGCCCAGACTTTGACCTTGGATTCCCTTGCTCTGCGATTCCTGCTGAAGATCTCCTTTCATGTTCAACTTTGGTTGTGGCTTCAGAGGCTCATGGAATCAGCAGTGTTCATGGTCCCTCGGCCGAGATTCAATCTCCCTCCTCTGTGGGTGCATCTGTTGTCTCATTGGTCTCCTCAGTCGCAGGATCTAAGGCTTCTGTTTTCGGTGTTTTTTTCCCTCCTCATGCCTCTGTGCTAGTGGATGGTGTTGCTCAACCTTTCCAGGGGGTTGCCGGTGCAGCCATCTCCTCCTGTGGTCTTGACTATGGATGTCAGTCCTATCGGGTGGGGGTGATGATGGGGTCTGGCAAGCTGCTGGGGCGTTTGTACCTCCAGGAGGGGATGTGCTCATCCAATTGGAGGGAATTGTCTGTGGTGTCTCGAATGGTCCTGGTGTTTCACCAAATGTTGCTGTGGCAGAATCGTGCTATCCAATAACATGGTGACTGTGGCCTGCCTGAATCATCATCAGGGAAACTGGTCCCGGTCTCTGAATGATGTGGTGTTTCCCTTGATTTGCTGGGCAGAGGAGCATCTGTTGTGTCAGTGGTTCACATTAGGGGGGTGGCCAATGGGGTGGCGGATGCCCTCAGTCATTTGTTTCCCCCTCCCAGGAATTGTCTCTGACTCCGGTGATCTTTCGAGAGATCTGTGAGAGGTTCAATCTTCCCTTTCTGTATCTGTTTGCTTCCGGCACAATGTTCAGCTTCTCTGCTTTTGGTCCAGGGATCCTCAGGTTGAGGCCTGGGGAGAGATGGGCTGACTCTTCCTTGGCTGGCCCACCTGTTGCATGCGTTCCCGCCCATTGCTATGATCCCCCATTTTGTTGGTGTGGGAATCTCGGGGGGTGGTGGTAGTGGTGCTGTTTTGGCCAACTGAAACTGTTCAGGGTCCATGGTTGCTCCACTGCTTTCAGGGTCCTCTGATGCTTGCTTCCATGTTGCCTCCCCTACTCCTGCCTCTGTCGGTTTGGAAGTTAGGAGGCAGTGGTTGCTGCAATCGGGGTCTCCCCCATCACTTAGCTTTGGCTATTCAGCAGTCTCATCAGCATTCAACTCAACTCTGAAGTCCTATGAGAGACATTGGGGGAATTTTCAGAGCTGGTGTCATGCACTGGGGTTGGCTCCGCGAGAGTGTACTTTGCCGGAGGTGCTGCAGTTTCTTTGGGAGGGGTTCAAGAAATGTTTGGCTGTTTTCATCTTGCGTGCTCACTGTATGGCCATTAGGCATTTAGGTGCCCTCAAAGGAATTTGTCGGATGTGGACAACTTGGTGTCCAGGTTGCTGAGGAGTTTTTTATTTTCCCGTCCTTTGGTGAAGTCCTTGTTCCCTTTATGGGAGCCTCCCCTTTTGTTGCATACATTGAAGGCTGCTCCATTTACGCCTTTGGCTTAGGTGCATCTTAGGTTTGTCACATTTAAAGTGGCAATGACTTTGGCTAGGTAGTTGGGGGCTCTGATGGCGAGGGAGCCTTTCCTGTCATTTTCTGATGATGGGCTGGTCTTGCGTTTGGATTTCTCTTTTGTTCCGTTGGTTCCTTCGCAGTTCCATTGTCCTCAGGAGTTGGTCTTGATTCCCTTTATCGGGGATTGATTGTCGGAGGATGATCTTCCTTGGTCATTGTTGGATGTCAGTGTGCCTTACGGGTCTATCTGGATCCTACTCCTCCTTTTCAGAAGTTGGACTCCCTGTTTGGCCCTTTTGGGGTTTCCTATCAGGACAGGAAGGCTTCTCCTTCGTCCATTTGTTGCAGCAGTCATTGAGTTGGCTTACACCCATTAGGGTTCCCCTTCTCCTGTTGTGCAGAGTCGTTCTACTCATGGGATGGCGGCCTCTTGTGCTGGGGGAATTTCCCTGTCTAAAATCTGTAGGGCCGCTTCCTGGGCATTCTCTAACACACATGTGTGTCATTATCGGATCCAGAATTTGCTGGATGGTAATGCCAAATTTGGGTTGGGGTGGTATGAATTTTGGTGTGCTGCTAGGGTATTCTCCCTTGTAATGAATGGGACAATGACAGGAGGGACCTGGAGGTAATGCCGTATTTACTTACCGGTGATCCTCATTACTCCTAGTCATGTGGTCCTCCTCCCATTCATTATGACCCACCCTCCCTTCCAGATGGCTGACCTTCATCTGGGGCTTAGTAGTTCGGGGGGAATGATGGTTAAGTATGTTTATGTACTCCGGGTGGAAGGGGTGTGGGTATGGTCCTGCATTCCTTCATTTTTTTTTCTGTTGGTGAAATAGGATGATCTCACTTGTAATGAATGGGACCAGAACAGGGCCTGGAGTAATGAAGATTACCAGTAAGTAATAGTGAGAGACTCTTAATTTTATGGCTAAAAGATCGGATATGAACACTGTACTGAAAACATTACAAAACATTGTGGATTTTAAAACATCACCAATATAAGGAAATACGAAATTTGAGATTTTTCTTAATTGAGAAGAAATGTATGCTCTTAAACCATGCAGAGCTTGCTGCTATGAAATATGTTGTTGCCTGATGCCTAAATAGATTGGTTGTATATTTTGAACAATTAACATTCATGTTGTATGTTAATTTTCTAAATTAAATGGTACACGATTTCAGCAGAATGCGTATTATTTAATAACATTATATCAAATAACTAGGCTAAGACCTAGTTGAAGATACTTCTAATAAATAGGCCTTGTTTTGTGTTAGTTTTTAGCATGGTTACCTCCTCTGAGTGCAACATACATCTGAGGCAACGTTATAGCCTAAATCGGCTTTCTTTGCAATCGTGGCATTCAGTAGTGAGCTTTCCAATTTCAAACATGAAGATGAGATCATAAAATGCGTCACTGATTTTTCATTTGTTAGCCTATCGCCTGAAACAATTATCTTGCATTTCGCTCATGAATTTTCCCTAAGCTACAGTTATAAAATTGTAGTACTGCATCATGAAAACCCGCGGGAATTGCCATAAGCTAATAACGCATAACATGCAATATATTATTGTTTTGTTTCTTGTTAGTTTTCCGTTATATCTCCATTCAAATAAAACTAATATAAATATGTTTTCCGGTGAACATAACATTCAGTCTGGGTTATAGACAGAATTCTTGCATTCTGTGTCTGCGGATACAGCCTTCCAAAGACCTTCATGGAGATTAGTGAAGTACAGTCTAAGGTTTTATTTCATAACATTCAAGGTTTGTTGTGTTCTGGTTAAACCTAAATTAAGGTATTAATTTGTATATAACAGGTATATTTGTTTCACTAGAATAATGACATGGAATCAGTAGCCCATATATATGAAGCCTTTGCATTGTCCATTCATTGCTAGGAAAATGCAAAACCTCAGAAATATTTACAAAGCCACCGAGGCCTGATTAACCTGGCTTTACATAGCTTTATAAAAAAGGTATTGCATGGCAGCTGTTTGCACTGATTTACGTTCCGTATCAACTTGGGAGGCGTTTCAGGGGCGGAGCATGAGTGTTCCTATGTATCCACCCATGGATTTCACGTGCAATCCAAGATTTGCAAAGACATGGGAGCCTGGCAAAGTTTCACAATTCTACACCTGAGCAAGTGAGGCATAACAAGGAATAATATTTTAATTTCTCCTCTTGATTTCCTCTTTTTACATGTGCTGCATTCTGCTGAATACATAGAAATTGGAAAATGCCTCTCAGGTGTTCCTTCCTGCACAAAAATAATGCTGCCTGCAACATAGGCACCCTTGCATTATGGGTGTCTGTGCTACAGGCAGGACTGTTTTCGTGCAGGAAGGCACCTGGCACACAGTACACCACCACAAAGAGAGAACAGAGCAGAAATGCTCCATGTCTTCGTAAATATGAAGCATTTCGTCTATCTCCCTTCCACACAACACAGCGCAGCAATTTTGCTTGCTGTACTGCATTGCTTGAAAGTTTAGTAAATATGCCCCCGAAGTGTTCATTATTGGCTGCAAAGTTTGTTGCTTTAAACAACTCCCTAGTAAATAAATACATAATCAAAAGTAAGCTTTTCAGTAGTTGGATGACGATAAGTAAACCAGAGTTATGAAGGTATGAGATTGACAAATCGTTTGGAAGTAGTGTTTTTGTTCAGGAGTCATGTTGCATCAACGTTTGCCTTAAATGTCCTCTGGTAACAGACTACACAGTTGGGGGTAGATTTACAATAACTGGCGCATCCCCAGGGATGCGCCAGTTATTGTTCGCCGCAGCTCCGCCACCCATGGTGCGCCGCATTTAGAATGCGGCGCACCATGGGGCAAAAATGGCACAGATGCGTGACGCATTGCTGGAGTTGCCTCGCAAGCGCGACGCAGCTCCAGCAATGATCAGGGGGGGCCCTATCTGTCCAATGCTGCATCAAGCCTTAAGCCTGCTTCAAGCAGGCACAGGGTTTTGACGCAGCATTGGCCTAAAAGTGACTTTTAGGAGGCGTCCCTGCGTCGGAACTTCCCCCCCTGTGCCGTAACGCCTCCTTCTGGCGCAGGGCTTTACAACGTGACGCATCTCCCAGATAGCAATTCCTTAAACATGGCTATTAAAGTTTCACAATTCTTTACCTTCATACATGTGTTCATAAACTATGAAAAAAATCTGATAAACTAAATATGTAACTTTTTCACTTTTATTTCACAGCTTACACTGCCATACAACTGAAGTAAAAACGGTGACAACAGACAACTTTCAAGAAAACTACAACATCTACATTAAAAAAAAAACATCAAACACAGTGAGTATATAAAGGAACTGAAAAATAGAACAATATAAACAAAATAACAATTTTAACTAAGAAATACATTTCTCTTCTCGGCTTCTGCAAATTGCACCAACAAAAACTCCACAACATTAAATTAAACAACTACAACTAGTAAGTATTAATTGTTTTACTACTAAATACAAAACAATACAATTTAATTAAAAATATATGTAACAAATTAATAACAGAAACCTTTTTCCTTCATACCAACAGAAAATATAAAAGTGAATAAACAAAGACGATCAAAACATACCATCAAGAAAAGTAGAGCAACACTAATATATGTATATTTGATATAATAATATTTATACTAGCATGTTTATAATTAAGAATTGCATAATTATTAAACATATATATATATATCTTCACAGTTATACTTCAAAAATGGCAGAAAGAACAAAGTTCATTTCATCGCAAAAGGGGAAACTAATGCTTTGCTACATGGGTTACATTTATATCCAAGAAAAAGTTATTGAAAATAAAACCCATTGGAAATGTTGCAAATAATATTCCAATGCATGTTATGGGAGATCCACTACTACTGAGACCAATGTAGTAAATGTTAGAGAACACAATCATCCCCCCAATGTACCTGAAGTTGAAGTAAGAGATGTCCTGGAGACAATAAGGGAATCAAGCACAAGTTCTCTAAAACAAACACCCACAACCGAAAGAATGTATTGACTAGAGTGCCAGAACATGTCACAGGACAACTACCGTCTATAATTTGTAAAGACTAATAGCAAATACTAAAAGAGCTACAGCTCAAACTCCACCTGTCCTCCACATTTTTGGAGAAATTCAAATAGTACCTGTGTATACCTTCACCCACAAAGAGGAGAGACTCCTTATTTATGACAATGAAAGTCATGAAAAAAGAAGTATTATTCATATATTCGGAGAAGTGTGGCTCACCGGTTAGAGGCGGCAGACCCAGAAGCAGAGGTCGGCTCGGGACCAGGGTTCAATTCCCGACGCGGCAGGGTATGGAACCAATGTCAGCGGGCTCGATAAATCTCGCCTCCGTGCCTCTCTAACCATGGGTCCCATGCTGCAACTATGGGCAATAGCTTGCTTAATCTCCACAACGGCCCCCTCACTGCCGGGGATGCCTGGCTTCACCTTGGGGATGCCCAATAGGGACCATCTCACAGGAAATGCCAGGACGGGCACACAGCGCCAAGAAACCCTGGGGTGAACATGCGCTCTACAAATTCATACTAGCATAACATAACATAACATATATAGTCCAAGATTGAGGGCATTATATCGCTTCATGATGTAGCGGGGGCTCCTCTCCCCCAGGGTTGGGATTCCGATTCTCTCCCTTCCCCACTCAAGTGTGCTCGTTCGCACAGGTCGCGGGGGGCTCAATTCCCACCCCCTGCGCATACTAGAATATAAACTCATGTGTTTTCCTGGGTATGGTTAGGTTTAATCATTTATTTTGATTTCATCCTTGGTTCTTGTTTTATTTTCCTACCTATTGTAGCGTTCAAACACATCAGCATTTTGTTTTGAGGTCATGTGTTCCTCCTGTGTAATGGTTGCTGTGACAGTATGATGAGCCTGTACAAGGTTCGCTCCTCAGATTTCTGCTGGCAGGGGCAATCCAAAACATGTTACTAAACTGTACCTATACTATAGCTACCTAATGCACGTTGTTTGCTCCTGTGAAGAAAGATGGAATGCACTATGGTCCCTGTAAATTGTTTGTAATCCTTGCATTCAAATCTATAAACAGATTTTGACCCAAAAAAAGAATTATTGTGTTTGCAACTAATACGAATTTACAAAATCTTAAAACCTGCGCAATATGGATGATGGATGGCACATTTAAAGCTCCAAAGTATTCTATCAGCTGTATACCATCCACGGAGAATATGAAGAGACAAATATCCCCTTTATTTATTCATTACTGCTTAATAAACAGAACACCACTTATGTATAACTACTAACTTTAGTCAAACAATTCACACATAATTACTGTCCCCAAAGAATCATAATAGACTTTGACCAGGCAATTATTCAATCCATCCTCAAACTGTACCCACACACTGCAATTCAAGGTTGCTATTACCATTTCATTCAATTCAGAGCCTATGGAGGCACCTACAGAAATCTACTATGAGCATAGATTATTCAACAAATAACAACATTGCCTATCAAATAAACAAATTATAGCCCTGGCCTATGTCCCAACTACTGAAGCAGCCAATCAGTACAACCTACTTATAGAAAGTCCTTTCTATCAAGCTAATGAATCAAAATTAAGTCCCTTCTTAGTCTACTTTGAAGATACCTGGGTTGAAAGGTTACATAGGTCAGGGCACCGTAGATAACCTAATTTTCAGATCACCTGGTGGAACGTATACGCCAGTACTGTGGCTCAAAATGCCAAAACAAACAATGTGGTAGAAAGATGGCATACTGTCTTGCAAGCCACAATAGGAAGCGGGCAACCCACACTTCCCAAACTCATAGAAGCAATAAAAAAAGAACAGAGCTACCAAGAACTCGGACTAGAGCAATCACTAAGTAAAATAGGCCCTAAAATAAGCAAACAAACTAAAACCATGTACGAATACCTAAAAAAGAAAACTAAGTTGTATCCAACTTCACAAGGTCTAGAATACCTAGACATAGTTGCTAAATCAATTATTTAAACTCAACAAAATATTAAAAATCATTTAAATCTTACCACTATAAAACATATAAACAACACATTTTTTTGTAATATTTATGATTATGTCATAATATTTAAAAACTAGCACAAAAATATATGACATAATATAAATATTAAATAACAAAATAAATAATGAAAAAAGAGCTACATTTCCGACCCATTGCAAAAAAAATATACTTACAGTTATGTAGCAGTAGAATATACTCAAAAACAATAAAATCCACAGTAAACCAATTAAATATAATTCCATTGGATAACAAAGCCCTCTAAAAAAATGCAAAAATACAACTGTACAAAAATAATCCAATAATGCAATCCTCTTTATGACAAAACCTTCAAAAACCCTAAAATAGTTTAGAAACAAATGCTCCAACAACCTGGGAAAAAAAGGAAATGTAAAGTAACTTGTTATCAAATAACAAATAACATTTTCCTTTACTGAAAAAAAGCGTCAGCAAATCCATCCTTTCAACAAAGACAAAACCTGTAAATAAAACAAAAAAACACCCACCCACAACACAAATACAAACCCACAAACACTAACATAAACATTAAATACAAAATGATACATTTAATAAACATATATCAAACACTACATAACATTCTAATTATACCCAACACTACGTCAAACATAAGAAACACAAAACTACCAAAACAACACCTAACTACACCAAAAACGTTGAAATAATGCCCTAACAAATTTATTCACACTACTACCGTAAACCTACCCTAAAACTATGTTAAAAGTACATAAAATTAAACTTATCTGAACAGACGAAAAGCAGCTCCTAACCACCAGGTTCCAGCTTCGAAAAAGACCTAAAAACAAAACCGATAGAAAAAATGGCTGCATATTTGAAATGAAAAAAAGACTAACTCCCCATAGAAAACAATGGAGAATATAGAAAAACAGCTCAAATGTAATATTTAGGGGCCAATTCCGATTCAGTAAAATCCCGTACGAATAGCCGTATGGAACATTTTTCCCGTACCAATCGTATCCTCGAACGTCCCCGTACGTACAATGTAGTACGATGCGTACCCAAAGCAGCTCTCCGTCCGTATTGTACCAAAGCCCGCACGACTCAATAATCCGTACGAATCACATTCGGAATGCACAGTACGCGATGTCCGTACGGATCGAAGCATCATTTTCCGACCCAGCAAGTACGATTCGTCCAGTCAACACTCCGTACGACTCTTTTTTTACGAAAGCTCAAAATTTCTGGAAAAGCAGAATTCGACTCAAAATGCGTGCAAAATGGACCCCCGGTATGGTTCGTACACCCCATGATCTTAGGGGTATGGTTCGTACACTTACGATCATGGGGTACGGTTTGTACACCCCATGATTGTAGGGTATGGTTCATACACCTACGATCATGGGGTACGGTTCGTACATCCCATGATCATCGGGGTATGGTTTGTACACCTACGTTCATGGGGTGTACGAACCGTACCCAGCATGATCATAGGTGTATGAAACGTACCCCTACAATCATGGGTTGTACGAACCGTACCCCATGATCGTTGGTGTACACAGTGTACCCTACGATCATGGGGTGTACAAACTGTACCCTATGTGATTGTGTGGCTCTCCGTACAATTGCTCATACGCGATGTTTACCGTACGAATCGGGTACTCATTCCCCGGTCCGGATCGTACTTGTCGGGTCGTACAGCGTATTTACGAATTGTATGGTTCACCTTCAGGGTTCGTATCGTATGGATTTTCCCTTGCTTTTCGTACTATTCGCAACGATTCGGATGTATTTTGTTACTACAGATACTACGTGTTCAGACGAATTTGTATGATTCGTACGGAAACGGCTACGAATTCGAATCGTCAAACAGATTTCCCGAATCGGAATCGACCCCTTAATGTATATTAAATAAATGTTTATTTCATATATTGTATATGTACCAAAAAGATAAAAATGGGCAACACAATCTATATGCTGTACAAAATATTTCTGTTAATATTGTACAAAATTTAACATATTAAACATTATTTTATTAAAAATAATATTCAATGTACTAAATAATCAAATATAACCTTGTCAAATGCATATTATAAAATGTTTCAATAATAATACAATTATATAAAATGTTTTATAAAAATGTTTAAAAATGTACACAAATGTTTTGTTTTTGGTACAAACAAATAATATACCATAAAAATGAAACTTGAATATTTTGCTTAATCATTACATGACTAAGGGGCTCATTATGATAGCGGTGAATCCGTCACCGGCAGCCTGCCGGTGGCGGATTCACAGCCAAATTGCAGCTATTATACGCCTGCCATATTATGATTGTAAGTAGTTTGCTGGCGGGCAGGCATTCCGGTTGCCTGGTGGACCTGGAAAGCATACCCAGAATGGTGGTGGTGTCTAGCAGGCACCGTCCGCCATATTAGGATGCTTCATCCCCGCCAGCGGTGGATTGTGGTTCAACCGCCATTCACATACTGGCAGAGATTGACTTCAGGGGCCCGTTGCAGGCCACTCTTGTATTAGAGGGAGTTGTGGGTGCATTGAGGGGGTAGGAACCCATGGTACCCCCTTCATTTCCCTGCACCATGTGGCAGAAACTGCATGGTGCCTGCAACATAGTGAAGGGAAAAGCAAGACCTTCATGTCTACCATTGCGGCAGGTGCTGCAGCCTGCAACACCTGCAGCAATGGTAACCATGCCCAATGCGACTCCCACCTTGGCAGTCGCATTGTACCTCCATGGTCGGGACCGCCGCCATATAGGTGGACGGTCCCAATTCCCGTGATGATGGCAGCCATGGTAATGAGCCCCTATGTTACCAATTTTTTTTACTATTTTTTAAAACTGTAAAGAATATATATATATATATATATATATATATATATATAAATATATTATTTGTTTGCCATTTATACATGAAAAATGAAAGTTACAAATTGCTATATTTTATAACAAAATATGAATATAATCAAAATGTTTAATTTATGTTTTAAATATTACAATACATTTCCTAACCCAAAAAATGAAAAGAATTTTATTGTGAATGAAAATATAAATGAATTCACATATGAAGTTGTTGAAAATAAAAACTAACATACACAGATGAAATGTACAAAAACGTATACATAATATATAATAAAAAATTCCTATTACTTACTTCCAAAAAAATTTACTCTGACAACAAGCAGAATACCCCTAAAACATTACTATCCCAACAACAAAAATAAGCATACTCAACAAAACTGCTGTAAAATAAACCATAATAATTTACTATTCTAGCTCCAACTCAAACTAAACTCAGAGAAAGTGCTGGATAGTAAACCATAATAATTTACTATTCCAACTCCAACTCCAATTAAACTCAAAGAAAGTGCTGGACAGTAAACTATAATAGTTTATTATTCCAACTCCAAATCCAACTAATCTCAGGGAAAGTGCTGGAATAATAAACCATGATATTTACTATTCCAACTTCAACTCCAACTAAACTCAGGGTGAGTGCTGGGTAGTGAACAATAATTATTTACTATTCCAACTCCAACTCCAACTAAACCCTGGGTAGGTGCTGGATAGTAAACCATAATAATTTACTATTCCAACTCCAAATCCAACTAAACTCAGGGAAAGTGATGCATAGTAAACCGTAATAATTTTCTATTCCAGCTTCAATTCCAACTAGACTTAGGGTTGGTGCTAGATAGTAAACCATAATAATTTACTATTCCAACTCCAAATCCAACAAAACTCATGGAAAGTGCTGGATAGAAAACCATTACAATGTACTATTTCAACTCCAAATCCAATTAAACTAAGGAAAAGTGCTGGATAATCATTTAATATTCCAACTCAAAATACAAATAAAATCAAGGAAAGGACTGAATATACCGCCCCATATTGATCTTTAATACTAACTAAAATATATTCTTAACAAAAAACCTGTTAATAAACTTTTATTCATTTTTAAAAATACAATACAATTTTTGTTTAAAATAATTACAAATATTTAAATATTTTCAAATTATCAACAAATATTTTAAATATATAAATATTTTAAAATATGTTTTAAATGAATTGCAAAATTGTATTAAAATGTATTTACAAATACAAATTAATGATAATTTTTTAATGTATTAAAATTATTAACATTTTTTTGATAATTCTAATAAAAATATTTTGAAACACAAATATTTTTGAAATGTATAAAAATTTATCATTTAAGTTTTATGATATTTTATTATACATTTATAAATATTTTAGTGTAATATTTAAAATGTATTTTTTTCCCCAAACATTCTTAAATTACTCACCACCCATATCCCCTAAAAACCCAACATCCCACTCCTGAAGTTAAATAAAAATTTAAATAAAAAATATTTCAAAACAATATTTTTATATTACTCCCTACCCTTATCCCCTATAAACCCAACACCCCGCTCTTAAAATATATACACATTTTGCAATTATAGTAATTTTTTATCAACATTTTTTAATTACTGCCCACACTATTCCCCCTATAAACCCAACATCCCTAAAAATTACATTAAAACAAAAAAAAACATTATTTAAACATAAAAAATGTATTTAAACATTAGAAAATTACTAATACAAAAAAAGAACATTAAAAAATGTGATATTATTTTCATCAATATTTTTACCATTGTTATTTTCAAATTCGATATTTTCAAATTCGATTTTTCAAAATGACAGTAAAATTTATATTTTTAACATTGAAAATACTTACCTCAAGATTTTACACCATCGATATTCTTACCACGTTATTCTTGCATGATGATATTTTCCCATCAATAGCAGCTGCCAAGAAACAATGTGGTAAAATATGACAGTGATGAAGCACATTCAGTGAATAACAATCAGAGGCTCCCTAAGAGACATGGTACCCCCGTGTCAGTTAACCAGCCGTCATAGAAGGACTGAGACTCGGATATTGAATGACCATGACCATTCATCCAAGTACTTTCCTGCATGACTGTTGAAATGAACGTGGTGACTGCCTGTGGACAACAAAATGACACCTGCCTGGCCTCAAAAGCTTTGTGCTCCACAGTCAATTTTCTGTGTCACTGCCAGGACATGCAACAAAATAGACCACCAGAGAAACTTTCTAAAGTTAATTTTGTTAGGGCGATAAATCCATCTATTTTGGATGTACAGGATGGGGGAAGTTAGAAATGTAGGCCTAGTGCCTTTGCCTCTCGTGTAGTTTCTCGTCAATCATATAGTTGAAGATGCATGTTAAGTTTGCACGCAGTGTTTGTTTGCATACACATAGTGGCTTATTTACTACTTATTGACGCAGAGCAGCACAAACACTCACTTTGCTGCACTGCCTTGCAACAAACGAAAAGGGCAAGGATGTGCTGAATCTATGAGATATAGCACATTCCTGCCCTCTTCCACTATGCTAGGGCACAGTTGGCTGCCTTGCACCAACGCAGGCACCCGTAAACCATGGTGCAAGGGTATCTGCTGTGAAGCGATGATTGTTTTTTTGCAGGAAGGAACACCTTCCTGCAAAAATGATTGAATGGAGGTGTTTCCTTCTTTCCATGTGTGCTGCATTCTGCAGCACACATACAAAAAGGAAATAACAAGGAGAAATAGTTTTTATTTTTCCTCGTTATGCGTCCCCTGCAGAGGCTTAGGTTTTTGATGCATTCTCAGGTTTACAAGTTCTTGTAAATCTGAGAATGCATCAAATAACAATGAGAAATATTTTTATTTTTTCTCGTTATGCATCCTCTGCAGAGGCTTAGGCTTTTGATTCCTTCCCAGGTTTACAAGTCCTTGTAAATCTGGGAATGCATCAAAATCCATGGGTGTTGCATGGGAACACCCACCCAACACCAAAGGAACGTCCCTTTGATGCTGAGTAAAGCAACGCAGTGAAATGCTTGCTTTGCCTTACTCCATATCTGCCAGTCCATGAAAAGCCACATAAAGTAGCTCTGCGTAACCTCACATATATGGGTCTGCACACTGCGCTAAAAAAGTGATACACCATCAGTGAAATGGGCTTGTAAATAAGTCCCATACTGTATATGGTTACAAACTCAATTTCTGATTTGTTTCAGGACTATTCAGTGTTATCAGGGAATGTCAATGGTGTCAATGATAAATGTAAGAGATGGGTTGTGATGCTATTCATTAGGAGGTTCTCACCTGCTATAGTATTGCTCCATGAAATTAATCTGTGTGGTACACACTGCTATTTCCTTTGTAGATACGGTAATTCTAGACTTTTTCACCCGGGTTACACCCATGGCTCCAGGGGAGTTGGATTATTTTGAAACAAAAACCTCCCATTATAGTGTGCATAAGATGTCTACTGACCCCCTCAGTAGATATGTAATGAGTACAGAATTTCTAGATGATCGTGTGTGGTCTATGATAAGTATGCACGCTCCCACATCTTTGCTAAACTCAACATTAGAGATCCTTTCAAAGGTAGTGGCAGAATCTCTGATGGGATTAATATTAATTGACAGAGATTTTAATGCCATCATGAACTCCGATATGGCACAGTCACGCTCCCAAAAGCAACTTTCACTATTGTTGTTCTCTATAGTAATGGAGCCACTTACACTACTAATACAGGTGGATGCCCAAGTTCAATATTTTAGTTGACAGGCAGGACACAAGGCAATAATCCCACTATATGCAGACAATATGCATTTATAGAGAAACAACCTTTACAACGCAGTCATTACATCACACTACCTTTACATAACAGTCCTTACATCACAACATTCTTTACATAGCATGTTATTACAACGCAGCAATTACATTGCATGTCACTACAATGCATGTCATTACAACGCATGTCACTACAGCACAGGAAGTACATTGCAAGTCATTACAATGCATACCATTACAACGCATAGTACCATTACACTATCCAACACTTACCCTACTGTTGCACTCACTGGAGTTAAAATAGTAATTTTTACCCCTACACTATCCAACACTTACCCTACTGTTGCACTCATTAGAGTTAGATTAGTAATTTTTACCCCTACATTATTCAAAACTTACCCGACTGTTGCACTCACTGAAGTTATTATAATAATTATTACCCCTATACTATCCAACACTTACCTTAAATGTGATGTAATGATATGCATTGTAATTGTAAGCTCTGTAAAGGTATAATGTGATGTAATGGAATGCATTGTAAAGGTAGTTTCTGAAAATGCGATGTAATGGCATGCAATGTAAAAGAATACATTGTAAAGGATGATGTGATGTAAAAACTGTGTTGTAAAGGCATTCATTGTACATGTATGCCTTGTAACGTCATACATTCACATTTATACATTCAACCACCCTACACAATGATTCCTCATCATATGCAAATCCTTAAAATGTATGAGATTACCTCAGGGCTCAGATTTAACTTGGGGAAATCCATTTTGGAGCCAATAAAAGGAGACCTGCGGTGAACACTATGCGTATCAGACTCTGGGTCGCTGAGTGATGTTTCTGTTAACTGGGCATGATAATATCACAATCCCCAAAATATAACTGCTCCTTATCAAAGTCAAAAACATCGATAGGGTGTGGCCTACCCTCTACCGACCCCAGTGAACTCAAGAACTACTGATCCCCTTCCCAGCCAGGGCCCTGGAGAAAGTCATCAATTGTTAGCTCACTGATTGTGGAGAAGTGTGGCTCACTGATTAGAGCGGCAGACCCTGAGGCAGAGGTCTGGCCCGGGACCAGGGTTAAGCATGGGCGGAAAATCCGTTACGCTCGCGGATTTTGCGGATTTTCGGTAAATTCGCAATCTGCGAACTCCCGCAAATTTACCGAGAATTCGCAAATCCGCGAGCGGCGGATTTTTCCGGGGGCAAAAGTTCAAAACTTGAAGCCTGGCCTGTTGTAACTATTTTAGGATGGCGCCGGCAAGCTGCCAGCGCCATCCTAAAATAGTTACTAAGTTAGCTTCAACAGGAAGCTCTAATAGATAAAATAAAGCAGGTGCTCGATTTTATCTATTAGAGCTTCCTGTTGAAGCAAACTTAGTAACTATTTTAGGATGGTGCTGGCAGCTTGCCGGCGCCATCCTAAAATATTTACCATGCCCTTCCTGTGACTTCTACAGCACACTCAAGGGACCCCTGCGCCCTTCGGGGCGATTGCATAGTAACACACACATGGTCGCTCGAACTAGTTGATGCTCAAATTCAGTGACTCATTCATTAGCCCAAAAACAATCATGAGCGTCTTCGAGGCTGGACAGGTGTGCCGCTTCCCAAATCTACCGTGGAAAGTCAGCTGTGATGCTGGGTAGAGGCCTTTGCATCCTTGACTTTCATGAGCGCAATCCCCGTGCTGTTCCTGTGACCAGGAGCTTCTTTCTCTTCATATTATTGTGTTCGCACGGGTTGCTGCAAGTTCGCATGCGTTTTGTACAATTTCGCAATTTGCGAAATTGTACAAAACCCTCGCGAACTTGCAGAAACCCGTGCGAACATAAAAAAGAAAAATCCGCAAATTCGCGAGAATTCGTGGATTTTGCGGATTGCGAGTTCGCAAATCCGCAAAATCCGCGAACGCGAGATCCTCAAAATTTGCCCATGCTTAACCAGGGTTCAATTCCCGACGCGGCAGGGTCTTGGGCTCAATGTCCACGGACTCGATAATTCTCACCTAGGTGCCTACTCTAATCATGGGTCCCACTCTGCAACTCTGGGCAATAACTTGCCTAATCTCCACAACGGCCCCCGAAAGCGCTAGGATGCCTGGCCTCACCTTGAAGGTGCCCAGTAAGAGGGCATCTCACAGGGAAAGCCAGGAAGGGTTCCACAGCGGTATACAGCGCCAAGAGTGGAGAAGAGTCTAGCCGGTGGCAGTGGCTGACCCTATCTGCTTGCGCTGTGTGCCACAAGTCCTGCACTGCGAGCACTGATAAATAGTGTTTTTAAAACTTAGCGACTGCTAATTTTATCGTTCAGTGTATTTCTTGTGTTAAAATTACTGTGTACTTTTTAAAACTGTTGCCTCACCTTGTAGGCTAACGTTACTGTTGCTTGGGATTTCACTCTGAACATCTCCCGCCCCGGTCCGCCGCGTCCATCTTGGGCGTTTGCTGCGGAGGGTGGAGGAGGAGCCCAGCACTTCCGGGCTCAGGGCTGCAAGGTCAGCGCTCTAGCTGCCCTTACCTGACCATAAATGTGCATAGGACCGCGACCGCGCAGCGGACACGTGCAGCGGGCGCGCCGGAAGCGCGCTGAAGTCGAGCCAAAGTCCAGCCCGTCTGCGCCCGTCCGCGACAGGACGGGGTGCGGGGCTAGGATTCCTAGCCATCCCCACTCTTCACCGATACGGTATGATAGGCAGGAACTGCTAGACCTATGTCCCGATGTCACCCTACCTTGTAAACACACTATGGAGGCGCCATCTCTGCACAGCTGTCCTCCGTGCTCATTCACGCCGATGAAGTCACCAACTAAGGCTCCTTTTATTAGGCAGATTAAGGCGGGACTAATTAACTGCCGTTCACTCAGCAAACACAGTATTCAAATATATCATTTACTCGAGGATGAAGGATTCGATATCCTGTTCTTAACCGAGACTTGGTTAGGTGAACTTTCAGACCCTGACATAATAGAGGCTATGCCTCCTGGCTACTCCCTCTCCAGACTAGACAGGAAGGATGGTAGGGGAGGAGGAATTGCTATAGCAATCAGATCTCCCATAATCTGCTCCCTATCTCCTATCACAACTGATCACTGTGAAGCAGGATCGTTCACTATAGTCATCGGACCCCAACTCTCCCTCTCAGGCATTCTTGTGTACAGACCTCCTGGCAGACTGTATTATTTCACAACTAGCCTTATAGAAGCCACAGCACACCTAGCAATAAGGAAAAGCAGATTGATGGTGCTTGGTGACATGAACGTACACTTTGACGATCCCCTCGATATGGAGGCTAAGGAAATCAGGTCTGAACTCCTTTCTCTACAGCTCGACCTTATAAACCATGACCCCACTCACAGACTGGGCCACCTCTTAGATCCTATCTTTATAAATGGTTCCGGAGTACAAGCCACATCCCCTATTCCGGTACCCTGGTCTGATCATTTTATTATTCCATTTGTCATTCAGTTATTTGAGTCTGATCCTAAACCAGACTGTAATCACCGATACCTGCGGCGGAACTGGAATTTTTTTTCCTATGATACCTTTAACAAGTTACTCGAAATAGGAGGTCCCTTGGGAGGCACTGACTGTGAAACAGCCTATAGTCACTTGCAGAACCACATCTTAAAGGCCCTAGATAGCACCGCTCCTATTCGTAAAATGAAAAACCCCAACAATGTGAGGAAATCAACCCCGTGGTACACGCCTGAACTGCAGGCAATTAAATCTGCCTGTAAGAAATTAGAACGTGAATGGCGCACCAACTTCTGTCCTACTATTAAAACACAGTACAAAAATGCTCAAAAACAATATAATAAAAAAATCCGCTCCTCTAAAGCTCTTCACTATAAAATCCGCATTGGGGAGGCAGAGAACTCCTCTAAAGAGCTTTTTAAAATCTTCAAAGAAATTTCGGTGCTTACCAATGATAACCAATCCTGTAATGATTCGGTGGAAACCTGTAACAAAATAGCGCAATATTTCTCGGGGAAAATCACCGCCATCTATGCTAACTTTTCTGGGCACCTGACTTCTGGCCACGACTTTAAGGAAAGCTCAGAAATTGATCCTATGGAGCATTGCCTACAAAGTTTTTCGGTACCCCCTCCGGAAACGCTTATAAACATTTGT
This sequence comes from Lissotriton vulgaris, assembly GCF_964263255.1. NCBI lineage: Eukaryota > Metazoa > Chordata > Amphibia > Caudata > Salamandridae > Lissotriton > Lissotriton vulgaris. Next base: position 1,386,386,822 of record NC_141693.1, on the reverse strand, counting down.
AAAAGCGTCAAATCGGGTTCTCCCCGTGACCCAGCCCCTCCGAAAGTACTTATCACTAGCTTACATGTACTAGAACCTTACTTCAGGCATGTCACTCAAGTATCCTTTTCCTCTGCTTGCCTCCCGGAGGACTGGAAAAAAGCTATAGTATTGCCCATTAAAAAGAAACCCAATGTGAGTCAGGATATATTAGAAAATCTGCGACCTATTTCCCTCCTTCCGTATCTTGCGAAAGTGGCCGAAAAAATAGCCAACAAGCAACTTATGGCCCACTTAGAATCCAATAATTCCTTGCATGGATCCCAATCTGGTTTCAGAACGAACTATTCTACTGAGACAGCCCTCCTAAGAGCGACTGAAACTCTTCGGGCAGGAGCTGATGAGGGTCACACAATGGCACTTATCATGCTGGACCTCAGTGCTGCGTTTGACACTGTAGCACATTCCATCTTGCTACAGTGTCTAAACAAAGCTGGGGTCACCGAGACGGCACTAGGTTGGCTAAAAGCTTTCCTCTTAGGCCGCAGTTTTCAGGTCCAAAGAGGTACCTTCCTCTCTGACAGCATTACTCTTGAACAGGGGGTGCCTCAGGGCTCTGCCCTGAGCCCCACCCTGTTCAACCTTTATATGGCCCCGCAGGCAGATGTGGTACAATCGTACGGCATAAAATTAGTATCCTACGCCGACGATACCCAACTGCTCATCTCATTATCCCAAGCCCCTACCTTAGCTGCAACCAACTTCAAACTTGCATGCAGGAGCTTGCCGGTTGGATGATCCAACACTGCCTGAAACTCAATGGCTCCAAAACAGAGGTTCTTGTGATAGGTGGTAATGCTACCAGCTGGACTCAGGAGTGGTGGCCTCCTTGTCTGGGTCCTTTACCTACCCCCGGCAAGGAAGCCAAGAACCTAGGGGTCTGGGTTGATCCCAAACTCTACTTTGACAGCCATGTCCACAAAGTAGTAGGGAAGTGCTTTGGGGTGCTAAAAACCTTAAATCAAACTCTGAAACTCCTTCCTTTAGAGGCCAGACGCACCCTGACCCAAGCACTAGTCATCTCCCGTATTGATTACGGTAATGTGCTACTCCTAGGGACAACAGAAAAGAATTTGAAAAAGCTACAAGTCCTCCAAAACACGGCAGCACGGTTAGTCCTTAGGCTACCTAAAAGAGCTCCATCGAAGCCCACCTTGGATGCTCTCCATTGGCTTCCTATCAAAAAGAGGATCCTTTTCAAAGCACTCCTCATATGCTACAGGATTAACTCTATGAAAGCCCCTGAATACCTCAAGGATCTAGCCATTCCCTATGAGCCCAACAGAGCACTTCGCTCTATGGGAACTGGTCTCCTTAAAATTCCTCGTATAAAGAAGGCCAGAATGGGAGGACGATCTTTTCGGGTGTTGGCAGCCAAGAACTGGAACTCCCTCCCTATGAACATTAGACTAGCTGGAACAGAAACAATTTTCAGGAAACTCTTAAAAACTTACCTGTATACCCTTTAATCTCGCCCTATCTCTTGCTACTCTCTCCACAGCGCGGGGACACGCCGGGATGGCGTCACCAGGCGCTTTATAAACTCCTTTATTATTATTATTATTATTAAGATACCTTTCAGGTGATAGTGTGCTTTACAAGTATACACACACACACACTGATCACCTGGAAGGAAGCAACCTACTCATTGCTTCCAAGTCAAGCTTCCTCTCCAACCACAGCACTGAGATTGCTCTAATAGCCGCTAACAACGACATCAGATTGAGCCTCAACAGCAGCGGGACAGCAGCCATGATCCTCCTTGACCTCTCAGTGACTTGCAGCACAGTATCGCATCACACTCTCAACACCAGACCCCACTCATTGGCACCAGTGGAAACATCCTCAAGTGGATCACCTCTTCCCTCACAGTATGCACACAGAGTATCCACCTACTCCTTTCATCTCTGAACCCAGCAGCATCATCTGGGTATCCCCAAGGATCCACCCTGAGCCCTACCCTCCTCAATACCTACATGATGTCATTGGCCAACATAATTCGCACCCATGAACTAAACATCATCTCATACACAGACAACACCTCTAATCCTCTCTCTCTCAGAAGAAACCACCAGGTCCATCTTCCAGAATGCCATGACCAGCGTGGCCGACTGGATGAAATCCAACTGCTTAAAGCTGGACAAGACGGAAGTGCCTATCTTCGGAAGGAACACCTCCTCATGGGACAAAACTTGGTGGACCACCACACTCGGACCCTCACCTACTGCTACCAACCATAGGCACAATCTCAGCATCATCTTTGACAGCATTCTCTCAATGAACCTCCAGGTCAATACAGTAGCCATCTCCTGCTTCCAGATCCTCTGCATGTGTTGTAAGATTTCAAGGTGGATCCCCGTAAGCACAAGGAGCCAGTGCAGGGTCCCCGAATGTGGCGAGACATGAGCTCGACTAAGTAGATTGAGCCAAGCCACCACATTTTGGCCTGTTTCCATTTTTGTACCTTAATATTGTGATAGACCAGCATACAGGGAATTTGCTTAATCTTCTGTGATAAACCACTCTGTTCCGGGTTACCTGTCATCCAGGATACATCATTGTAAACTCACAAGAATCCTGCCTTCTTCGTGTGGCCATCTGGCCAAAGTTCGTAGGGTCTGGCTCATGTAAGTAGGAGGCAGATCCATCTCCCATCTTGGCCCACACGCTCACTGTTGAATCAATCTGAAGGAAAGAGGCCTTTTAGAAAGAAACTTAAGACCTGGCTTTGAAACACTTTATTCTCTCTGAACTCTTTCTTGAGTAATATATATCACTGGGGCACACTCTCTGATTAGCCATGTGCTCAATAAATCCTTTCATTCATTCAATCATTGATTCATTCATTCGTATCTCAATCTGTGCCCAGTCAAAAGTTATCCCTTATCAAATATAATAGGGTAACTCACTGTTATCTGTTGGGAGAGGTTGGCCTCACAGTAGTGAAAAATAAAGTTAGGAGTTATTCGTTACTAGGACATGTAAAACCTAAAAACATATGCCCTACTTTTAAATACAATGCACCCTGTCTATTTGAACCTGCCTTAGGGGTGGCTTATATGTTTTATAAACGAAGGTTTAGGCCTGAAATGTTTGTCTTTTGCCAGGTCAAATTGGCAGTATTATACTGCACTACAGTCTTCAATGGCAGGTCTGAGACATGTTTTAAAGTGCTACTTAAGTGGGTGGCAGAATGGGTGCTGAGGCCAAAGATTAGCACTTAATTTAACGAAGGAATGGGTTTCACTGGCATCATTCTTTCTAGTTACTATCTCTATGCTAAATGCATCCTCACAATCAAAATAGGCCCAAGAATGCATTATGCACTTTAAAAATAGCAATAAATGCTATAGGACACAAACAACAGTAGCCAGCAGCGGACAACTTCTCTTTTGTACCTGTGCTCCTGCAGTAGGATTGTTTTCCTCAAATTACTCCTAATCACTCAAGCGGGTGTAAACGCATAATATCATCACCAGAGCAATGGCTGATTGCTTTTGCTTAATTAAAATTTCTCTCACAACAAATTTGCAAGGCCAGGGCACTTGTAGTGTCATATACTAGTGACTTATAAGCAAAATAAATATGCCAATCAGTTTTAATCCATTTGTACCAAGTTTTATAGAGAGAGCACAAGCACTTTAGAGCAGGTTAATGGTGGTAAAGTGCGTGTCCTAATGCCAACAACATTTAAATACCAAAAACAGGAGAGGTGAAAGATAAAAGTTTGGGAGTGACCCTGCAAAGAGGAACAAGTCCAAAAGCAACTCAATGGTGAATTCATATTTTTTATAAATATTAGAAAATGTCACTACTAGAACATTAACGTTTCTCTTCCTGAAGCTTCTGAAGACTAATTTGTGTTAGCTCACTAGCAGTAGCTCAGTGAGTGCTTAGCACCGATGATGTGCTAAAACTGCCCCCAGAATAAAGATAATGTCCTGGGTATGAGGAGGAGATGTTTTTGTTTCTCTAGCAATAAGACCTGCTGGGCTATGCCCAGGGACCTAATTTACTTCAGAGGGGCGTCCCCTGCCACAAACAGATGTCAGATGACACCTGAACATGCCTATTGTTTGTTTTCCAATTCAGACAGGCACTAAACGCAGAGGGAGGAAACCTTCCCCCAGTACTGGCTTGGAGTGATCAGAGATGATGGCTGCTCATTTCTCTGACCACACCTCTGGGTGGGCATTTAAGCTGTGCAGAAGTGGAGAAGAGTTTTCATTCTTGAATTTAATGAGTTAGGGGCACTGGAAGATTGTTTGCAGCCGGGCACACAGGACCCTTGGGAGCCTTCATTTAGTTGTTCGGGAGGGACCATTAGCTACCAAAACCCACAAGCTAATGCCAGGCATAAATGTAAACTTGGCAAGCATCTTTTTTATAACAGCTTCTGGACCTAAGGAAGACCAATAGAGTACTGTGTCTGCTGTCTGTGACTTAAAAGGATCCCTGAAGGACTGGACCTGCTCCCCCTTCTACCTAGGACACATAATTGGAGTTCTTGGGTCAGTTGGCTGGCCTCCTGTTTGTGTAAAGGGATATAAAGCTCTACAAAAGCTCTTTCCCTTGGAACTTCTAGCTGACCAGTACCAAATGAATCTGACCAGGACTCTACTGAAGAATTCTGCTGTAGTGGGTCTTCTCCCCCAAGTGCTGTCCCTGTGGCCCTGGCACCCTTGGTTGTGTTTAACTGGACTTCTCCTAACATCTCTGAAAACCCAGGACTTATTGGATTTCTAAAATTCCAGAGGACAAGGGACACGCCTGCTAAGCTGATCTGTCCAAGGCGTGACATGACTGAGCTAGAGAAACAGGTTACCCCTGCCCCGGAGATTTATTTCAGCTGGACCGCTGCAAGAAGGCATCCAGCTTCATGGGGTCCTCATCAGATACAGCCTGCTGCCTTGTCCCACTTCAGCATTCTAAACTCTCTACGTGAGGTCGGTGGACCATCACTGAGAGGATACTCCACAGCAACTGCAATGAAGTACCCTCTCTGCCAAACACTAAAATGGCATTTAAGTCTGACGGTATAATTTAAGACCGGGCAAAGCACCAAAAGTGACTTGCTAGTGTTGGGGTATCCATGGGCATTACAGTTGAATTTCTCCCACTCAGAGCTCTTCCCATACAAAATTGAAGACTTCAGCGGTACCTTGGCCAGCATCTCTCCGACTTCCTGAGGATGTCATCAAATACAGACTGCTGCCTTTCCCCGCTGAAAGATTGTGCCTTCCAGAAAAAAGAACAATGGCAAATTCTCCGACTAGGCAAAACCTAGGTCATGTGTGTCACCTGGGCTCCATCGCGGCAGGCTTCATATCAAACCTAGGTCGCGGCCTACCCTGATCATTGATAACCATTCGCTTGTTGTGCTTTTTGTCTCTATGATTACGTAAGTATTTAAAAATGTATATCTCCGTTCCCCTTGTTGCATTTGTATTGTTTGGTTGTTATTTTGTTCATTAAAATATTCTCTATTTTTATGAACTAAAAAGGCGAGATTGTTATGGTATTGTGTTTTTGAATTTTTATCTATTTTGGTTTTTCTAAATGCTTTGCACATTTTCTCTAAGTTATGTCTGTTTGCTTTGTGCCATAGCTACAGGGGCTGAGCTCAGGTTTAAATTTCTGAAACCTGTAGCTGAACTTAACGGGATAGTGCCAATATTACTTGGAAAATAACACAAGCAAAGTTTTAAAAATTTGCCATTTTCATGGGAAAATAGGCAAAAACAGCGTGTTGAGGTGAACAAACAGGTGACACTGAGAGCACTGTACCTTATACCCTTTGTTGTAGGCATGAAGTGCATGTTTTTAGAAAGGAATGTAGATTTGTTAATAGGGCAGATTTGATGCAGAAAGATAGCATAAAAGTGTACTAGTATGTCATTGGTATAGAGCCTTATGACCTGCTCAGACAGATTACTGTCATTGAAAGTTAGCTACTTCTATGCACATGTGCGACTAACCCTTATATGATGCACCTGTGGGTAACAAAATATGTGATCTGCATGGTATAAAAACCATTTTTAAGCCTATTGTTACAAGGGGGCGAGAGAGCTTTAACAGTATGTTCAGAAAAGTTAACATCCATATTACACGTGTATGATATTCTATAGAACCGTGTACCCTGAATGAAGAATGGTCAGAAAGATGGGTTGTCAAGGTTGCTAGCACTAAGTGAAGCCGATTTGTATTTTGAAGAGGCAGAGTACGCGGTTGAATGTTCAAATGTACTATTATCAAGTGGACTGGAAACGATGAAAATGTGTGCACTCACAGAGAAAAGTTAGAATTTATGGATGGAAGATAAATGTTAAAGTGATTTTATGGATTATCTGATGAAGGAGTGGTCAGTAGTATAGTAGCATCACTGGGGAGATACCAGACAATGAATAGAATCAAAGATGACGTAATGCAAAGTAAAGGCATGTTGTGTTGGTTAGAAGACAAAATGATACCACCTATGTGAATATGAAAGGAGATTATGGCATTGTGTCACAGGGTATATTGGGATGTCTGGTACTAAGATGAAGGCAAGAGAACTTAGTGTTGATGCTGTTAATGGCAGAAGAGTGCGATGTTCAATGTGTAGTAGGAGAGATAAGCTGGCTAAAGCTTGTTGAGTTCCAGTGAATCCAGTTGAGTTAACATTGAATTCCTGGAGTAAATTAGCCATTGACTTGATAGGGCCATCAGTGGTACATCAAACAGAATCATATGTTACAGTACTGACGGTTTATAAAATGAAATAGACCGAAGTCTGGATGCAGTTATTTAATTTCTTGAAAATGCGTTTGCAAAGAGTGTTTGCTGAATGAAATTTGGTTGAATAATGGTGTGCAGTTCATTTGTAAGAATAATCTTAATTTTCTGCAAAGCAGAATCAAACATATGAGAATCACATTGTATCAGGATGATGCAAATGACCAAGGGGAATATTTAACAATGTTGTGAAAGAATCTGTTCAACTTGCCATTACTTTTGGAATCTGTTAAAGGAAGTCATTGCAGATTTCAATAATGATGAATTGGGTTGCATCTAATACTGTCACGCAAAAGTCGCCTTTTGAATTATTGATGGGCAGCAATTCAGTGACCATGATGGAATTACAGTGGTTTATCAAGAAACAAATACCAAAGTGTGAGCAGGTGGATGAGGAAATAGAAGAGCGAAGAGGAATCAGGAAAATGTGCCGCTGTGTGAATTTTTGAAAGAAAATTCATGAAATTAACGTGAATATGTTTAATTGAGGTGATGAGTCAGGACCAACTAACCTGTGCCTTTCGATAAAGGTACATTACATGGGTGGATCCACAAAAAGTGGTTGAAGTGTTCAGGAACAGATTTAAAGTGAATTCAATAAAATGTGGCATTTTAGGAGGGTTTTGTCGTGTTTCAATGTTGAGGGTAGTGGCACGAGACTGTAGAGGATGGACATACAAGAATGTGTTCCTTGATTTGTATGAGAAGGATGTGCTGTTGAGGTCGGATGAGAGTGAGAGGAGAGGGAAGGTCATGGGGATTAGGGGCAATATATATGGTGAGATTTTGTGTGTGTATGCGTGTGGGTTGTGGGGTGCGTTTATTTTGTATGTGTTTATTAGGAATGATGGTGTAAGTTACTGGTACATGGTACATGGAGTGCGCGTGGTGGGGTGCAATGTAGAATGTGAGGACGTACCTATGCCGGAATGTGCAGTGTGGAATGCTGGCTGGTGTGTTAGGGGTTAAACGGTGACTGAAGTTGGTAACCACTACAGGAGCGTCTGTCTTCTTCAAGTAAATAAAAGACCCAGAAGAAAGAGACACGTCTTGACGTTTGTGATAGGACATTTTGCAACTAAATTCGGAGAACCTGTAGACAGTAAATTAAGCCCGGAGCGAGGGGGGCTTCTGTTGATACTGACGTGAAAGAGCTCAAAGTGTTGGCCAGCATTTCAGAGACTCTCAGAAAATGCTTATCTGAGGCTAATAAAGAACTGCGCGGACTGCGGTCAGTCTGGGACTCGATCCGCCTGCGTGATTATTCGGTAATAGGCAGCGAGCGGAGAACTAGCACGCCGCAGCTTCAATTGCTATCAGCTGCTCCCCGATGAAAATGGACGCGCATCTGCCTAATGCATTGTGATGTGAATGTATCCGCTAATATGCAGCAGCACAGAAGGGAACGCCATGAAATAAATATATCCGATACTGCAATAAAATGTGAATGACAGAGTGTTAAACTAAGGCTCTCTGATATTGATGGAGGTCATAATGGTACAACAGCATGAAAAGGATCCACACGAGGCGCAATCTGGTGGCAAGCCATAGCAGAGAGATTGTGCCTGTAGGAAGCCACTGTGAGTCACTACCATGTATGGACCTTGCAAGCTGCATATTATTATGACAGTAATCTACGGAAACAACTCTACACCTGAAAAGAAGCATAGCATTCAGCAAAAGGTTCATTCCAATTCTTTCCAAGTCTTAGAAATCTTGGCAGCATTTGCAAAGCAGCTTTTGAAAGGTAAACACAACAGTAATAGTTTGCATTACGGAGTATACCATGACATATTGGCCAGCGTATTTATGCTGATCGGTGACAAAGTTAGTTTTAAAGCCTGCTTCAGGTAGCCATGGCTACATAAATGCTGATGCATGTAACTCCTTCGTGTTATTCAATCTGACTACTGAACTTTTAAACGGTAACTTCGTATGTATTAAACCTTTCTTAGTTTACGTAACCAGTTGCTGTTGTTCATTGCTTATTACACGGAACAGTTTTAAAGAGTTTGGAAAATTACTAGGGCAGTGGTACCCAACCTGTGAACCAGGGACCCCTGGGGGTCTGTAAGGCAATCTCACAGGGTTTGCGACTGCTTAGAAAATGAAATAATGTTAATAGATTAACAAAATGTATATAAAGAAACTAAACGTACAATTGAGCATTTTGAAAGGTACTGTAAATTTTAGGAATTTGAAATTGGAGGCTAAAAATTATTGGAATCCTCAGATTGATTTGTGGAAGCAGTGCAGGGTGCACCAAACAGAATATAGTATAGATGATGAGTGGCTGCTGTCTTTTTGCCTAATTCCTCTCCTTTTTTCTCACACCCTCATTACCTTGCCCTTTTTCCCTTTCCAGTTTTGTTTTGGATTGTGTTCTTACATTTCTTTTTCATAGCTTGACAACAAAATGTTCTACTTGGAACTGCCTCTCTGGCAGTTGTAGTTTAGGTGCTGTCTGAGCTGGTGGTCCTTGCATAAAGCTACTTAACCACATCCGTGCGGGTGGGATTTACTGCCGGTGCTGAGCCCTAATAGAAACGGGCGTGGTCATGACGGAACGGTTCCGTCATGAGCACAGCTCAACTGATGCTCATGACGATACCGTTCCGTCATGAGCATCGAAGCGGTTACTGATTCCCTTTGGACTTCTTTACACTGGCGGCGAGTTGTGCATGCGTGGGAACAGGAACCTGGACCATCCATTTCCCCATTAAACCCAATTTTGTGCTGCAGCTTTTATTAGCATTTTTTTTGTAATCTCCTTGGACTTTACTTCTTCTGTTTGCAAATTTTTGATTTTGGGAGAGTTGATTCACTCTCACTGTGGATTTGTGAGCTCCAGTTGTTAAAGATTTTAAAGATCTTCAGGCCCAGAGTGTTGGAAATGGCCCTTTTTGCAGGGTTATCACCAAACTTTTTGCTTCTTCCGCCTTTAATTTTCATGACCAGTGGTTGTTGGCAATAGGACTCTGGCCACTTTACCACTGCTGAACAGTGCTAAAGTGCATATGCTCTCTGTTTAAATTGTGATTGGTTATCCATGATCGGCATATTTGTATTACCAAGAAGTCCCTAGTAAAGTGCACTGAGTGTGCCAGGGCTGGTGATTCGAATGCTACCAGTGGGCCTGCAGCACTGATTGTGCCACCCACATGAGTAGCCCTAAAATGGTGTTTCAGGCCAGCCCCAGCAGTGCCTGTGTCCAGTCTGTGAACTGCCATGTCAACCTGGCCAGTGTCCTCACTGACCAGGCCTAACCCTTCCCTTTCTGTACATATTGGACACCCCTATGGAATGCCCAAGGTACCCCCCCCCCCCCTGGCAGGGTGCAGTGTATGTGAAAGGTAGAGCATGTACTAGTGTGGGTGACATGCTCTGATAGTGAATTACAGACATTTTCATTTTTCACTATTGTAAGGCTATCTTGCCCATAGGCTAAAATGGGGAATGCTGTGTACAGTGGTTACCTGCATATCTTCCAATAGGAGCAAGATAGGAAATAAAAGTCTGCTATCCCTGAACTCAGAATTTAATACCACATCTTTTAGGAAAGGTGGTTTTTAAATCCTGTGTTTGAGAACAGCACTTTAAGAAAGTGGCTGCTCTCTTGTCTGACCTTTCTGTGTGCCTTGGCCTGCTTGTTAATTGACTGTCTAGTTTGTGAGTGACAGGGTCTAGGTGGCTCCCAGAGGCTGAGTAGTCCTTCCCTGGGTTGAATTGCTCCATCTGCATCCAGAGTGGTGGGAGGGGATAGCACCTGGGCCTCAATAGGGCTGTGCCTGCCTTCCACAATGCTGGCTCCACCTCCTGCTGGGTGGCTGACGACCCTGCCCCTCTCTCTGAAAGGTAAGTAGAAGCCAGGAAAAAAAAGGCTCAAGGAACACCCAGAACTAGTTCAGACCGGGCTCAGAGCCCTCCTGCACAAAGGGAACAAAGACTTTTAGGGGTATAAGTATAGGACCCCAGACTACATAAAATTAGATCATCCTGGAATCAAGAAAGAACCTCTGCCAAGGAGAAAGCTGGAAGACAGAAGAGGAAGGACTGTTCTGCTGTGTGTTTGTGGGCTGACCTGCAGTTGCCTTGCTGCCAAGGAGAGGGGAAGGACTTTGCTTTGTGCTGTGTCCCCTTGCTTGAAGAGATCTCCAAGGGCCTGAGGAAAGCTTGCTCCCTGTTAAGAAGTCCCAGGAACAAAAGGACTTCACCCCCAGCTTCCCCCCTGAACTTTACTGAGGGAGTTATGTCCTTCCCAGAGTGCTTGGGCCAGTTGTGGTGCCTCTGGAAGTTGAACCTGTTGTTTAGGAAGCTTGAAAAGAAGAAACTAAAGATATTCTGCAAAATTTAATGCATCGCTTGCTTGCGGAGCTTATCCCCAACAGTGCTAGGAAATTACAGCCACCGCCAAGGTCGAGATCGTCGCAGCGACTGTTGCTGCTGCAAGAACCAACGCATCCAGTGCGGGAAGATTACCATTGTTGCGAGAATCGTCACAGAGCCTGTTGTCGCTGGGAGAGATCATCGCACCGCTTGCCTGTGTACCGCATCACGTCGATGCGAGTGTCGTCAGAGAGCCATCGCATCGAGGGGCCACAAGAGGAGAATATCTACGCTGTGCTCCGCATGGTCGCCGCACCTGAGATCGTCACCGTCCCGAAGATCGTCGCATCATACCTTTGCGAGACGCTTCCTACGAAACCTGTGCACCGGAATCCACACAAGGTTTCGCATCCCTCCCCTTACAGACCGGAGTCATCGCAACACACCCGATGCGTCCAGCGGGGTTGTCGCATCGCCTCCCCAGGGTCTCAGGAGTGACACTTTGCTTGTTTTTCAATGCTGCAGCTTTCACTTGGAAACTTTGCCGCATCTAAAGGTACTTTTAGCTAAAACGTGACACAACTGTGGATTATGTTTAACGCAACCCTAAGAACTCTTTGAAATCATATTCTTGAACTTGTCAATCACCCATTATGCACTTATTGTATCACTCCGCCAACACCTAAGCACTTATAGGGCTGATTTACAAGCCCCCAGCACCACCAGTACATCACCTTCTGTGACGTAGTGATGGCCCTGTGGACTCTTCCATATTTAAAAGGAGAGGAAACGCCACCCTGCATAGCTTTTCCTCTCCTTGAAAATACGACCCATTCAAACGCAGCACTTTGCGTTGAAGGGGCGTTCCGTGGGTTTTGCTGTGTATGTTCTTGGAACAAGACACATCTCAAGATTTATGAGAAATCGTAAATCTGGAGATAAATGTGAATGCTGAGCCACCCTGAAGGTAGTGTAGCAAGGCGCAATGAGAAGAAATATTTTCATTTCTCCTCATTTTTTCCTCTTTTAATGTGTGCTGTATTCCACAGCACACATTGAAGGAGGAAAATGCCTTTAGTGATTGATTTTGTGCAGGAAGGTGTCCTTTCCTGCACAAAAACAATCTCCCCACAACACAGACATCCTTGCACCATAGTGCAAGGGTGCCTACGTAAGTGCATGGCTGCAGTTTGTGCACCAGTGGAGAGGGTAGCACAGAGTTACGACATATTCATGTAAATATGTCATATCCCTGTGCTTCAGAAGTGCTGCAGCGCGGTGCAGCTAAAGGGCTTGCAGTGTCAGGCTGCAGCACTTCCTCATAGATCTGCCCCTATAAATTTACCGGACACTACAAATGCATTCTGTCAGTCAATCATGCTCTATACATATATTCAACTAAACTTTCAAACATTACCGTGCAATTATAGGTCTTTTTTTTAACCAGATAAGGTAGTTCTGATAAGAATTTCTTTTCTTTTCTATTTTTTTTGTATTTTGTTTGGTGTATTTTCAAAAACTGAACATAAAAAGGAACAAATTAAACAGGAAACTTTTGGAATTAGTTATCATTCCAAAAAGAACAGCAACACAAAATTAAGAGAGATGGTTTCGTTGGGCAGCACAAACTGCATCCACCGATTGTTCACCGTAGCATAACATTTTTTACACTGGACACAGTGTTGTTCAAATAAGTTAATTCTGGTCTTATGTCCATAGCAGGTGTTCCTGATGATGCTCCTGATGTACTAGCGACAGCTGGTGATGGGTTAAGATCAGCTTGCCTCATTTCCTCCTGAGCAAGATTGCGAGGATGGAAAGTCCTGGGATGCTTGCACATGCTGGCAGTGCCGCATGAATACTTTTTCTCACTGCCTCTTGAGAGGACTCTCTTGCAAATTTTGCAGGTCACCTTCCTGGCATTTACTCTTTTTTTCTCCTGCTGGAAAGGTGAGGAACTTCCACACAACAGATTCAGGCCTCTGTTTAGGTGGTGCCTCCTCCAACATTTCTTCATCCGAAGATACTTGCACCTGCTGATACTGCTGTCCTGGTGGCATTTTTTTTGATAATTTTTTAAAGACACCAAAATAAGCCAAAAAGGTTCTTGCCGGAAAACAGATGTTCCTCTGAAGATGCTCCAACAAGAATGATTAAAATGGGTGCAGTCCTTCAATAGTTACAGTGGGAAATGTTATGAATCAATCTAATCTTTTTTTTTAGGTCACATGGTATCCGAGTACCGTGCGCTCAAGAAGTGCGCACCCAACGCGACTTCGCGAAAATATATTTAAAAATAATATAAGTTTATTCCAAGTAGAGATATATTATTTTTATAAATACCTTAGATAATATCTTGCCCTAATATGTACATTAAAGACATATACATATAATTTTATACCATAACATTTTTTGCGGGAGTCACGCCCCAGCACATATATAACGTCACTTGGGGCCCGCCACTGCTCAAGTGTCGTATACCGCAATGCGCATGTGTCAAGAATGCATGTGAGCAGGAGTCGGGGACCGGTCGCATACAGGTGGTGTACAGGTCGCGTACACCGCGTAACATTGTACGTCTACTTTTTGGAACTGCACCACTGACACATATATTATATTCACTTACCAACACACAAATAAACACAGTCAGACACCCAAACAACTGTTTCCAAAAACCCATATTCCTAGACAATCAACCACTCACACATCTATGCATATAGTTACAACTCTCCCATACAAATACTCAGCCAACTAATCAATAACTGATATAGACACTTTTATAGTTAGTGACCAATTGAAGCAGCAGGTAAGACAACAACAGAGACAGTGATACACACATCCACATAGTTTAGTTACTAATCCAAGGATTTAGTGAGACACTTTTAATTACTTGCTTAAACAAACAGTCAGACAGCTACGAAATCCTCCATCCAGACAGTTATATATACACTCAATCTCCAATACAGATTGGTATATATATAATAGATATTTAAATTTCAAACAAACCCACATTCACAGGATGATGCCATCAGTGATGTTATCAGTGATGTCATTTGAGATGTCATAAGTGATGTCATCAGTGATGTCACTGATAATGCCATGTCATGAATGATGTAATATGTGACATCATCAACAGTGCATTGTGGGCGCGCGAGTTATAGTTGGCAGAATTAACTATAAAGGAGGAATTTCTATGGTTTTGTATGAGTGAAATGTCCAGCTAACTATAACACTCATAAAACGTATGTTTTTTTAGTGAATATATATATATATATATATATATATATATATATATATATATATATATATATATATATATATATATATATTCACTGAAAAAACCATAGGTTATAGACCATATATAGTTAGGAATTCGCATTTACAAAACCTTATTTTACTCACACAAAACCATTGAAATTCCATATATAGTTAGTTGCACTAACTATATATCGCGCACCCGCAATCCACTGCTGATGATGTCACATATTACATCATTCATGACATGGTCAGTGACATCACTGATGACATCACTGATGACATCACTGATGACATCTCATTTGACATTACTGATCACATCACTGATGATATCATTCATGTGATACTACGATGAACCTCTTCAGACTCTAATATAACCTTAGATACAATCAGTGTAAACAGACACTCACAGACTGTCACTCATCCATGGAGTTACTCACACACCTAGTCAGTCATGCAAAGAATCAATCACACCTCCATTTCCTCAACTATACAGTTATACAAACTTTACTTATTCAAACATATACTAACACATATATACTCTCTTATACAATCCCTGATACAAGTTCACAATGATCCATACAGCCACTCACACATTCACTGGCTCTTATGCACAGTTATTTATATATGTCAACTCTCACATGTACTGTGTTTTACATATGTACTTACTTTGACATGTAGCACTGAGATATCCATTCACTCACCAATACACTCATGCACACAGTCAACCGCCCATACAGCTGTTTCCACATGCACTTTTGAAACCATACATCTAGTGAATCAACTGCTCACACATCTATGCACAGAGTCATACACCTCCCAGCCACCCACACACACACTCAGTCTCCCATACAAATACTTGGGCAACCAATCAATAGCCCATATAGTTACTCATATAGCTACTTATCAACACATGCAACAGTTTACAGAACAACAGACATAATGGTGCACAAATTAAGACAGTTTAGTCACTAACCCATGCACTCAGTGAGACACATTTAATCACTCACTCATACAGTCAGTCATGCACCTACTAAATCCTTCATCCAGACACTTATACATCCACTCATTCTTCAATATGTAAGACATATTTTAACTTTACAGAAACATACAGTCACTGGATGTTGTCATCAGTGATGTCATCAGTGATGTCATTTGAGATGTCATCAGTGATGTCATCAGTGATGTCACTGACCATGTCATGAATGATGTAATATGTGACATCATCAGCAGTGGATTGCGGGTGCGCGATATATAGTTAGTGCAACTAACTATATATGGAATTTCAATGGTTTTGTGTGAGTAAAATAAGGTTTTGTAAATGCGAATTCCTAACTATATATGGTCTATAACCTATGGTTTTTTCAGTGAATTTTCAAGGTTTTGTAAATGCTAATTCCTAATTATATATGGTCTATAACCTATGGTTTTTTCAGTGAATTTTCAAGGTTTTGTAAATGCTAATTCCTAACTATATATGGTCTATAACCTATGGTTTTTTCAGTGAATATATATATATATACATACATATATAAACATATATCATCTGTATATCTATATAAATACAAACATAAATGCATGCATACATATACATATATGCATACAGATGCATGTTATTTACATGAAAGTTGAAAAAACACTAATAAAAGCAAAGCTAAAAAGCCACCTCATTACAAACAGAATGGCTTTAACTTAAACGAGGGCGAGATCTATTGCATTTTCAATGCTTGTTTACTTTGGTTCCATCAAGAAGGCATTCAGATGTGTCACACATTTGCCATAAATTCTGAATGTTAGCACTCTAGTTGCACATTAGATCACTGTAGTAAAGCTACTGCTCACCAGGGACGTCTGCTGCTGGTATTCAAAGTGCATGTTTCAGTCTGCATGTCAGAATTTTTTTAATGAAATAGAAGAGGATTTGAGAAGTCACTCAAAATGATCCCTAATTTTTCTTTCTGAAGCACTAATCATACTTTCTATGGCAACATTAACCCCCTCATGTTGTTCCTTTTTAAATTGAGTGTTTTCAGACTTACCACTTCATTCCAATCAAGATGGCTTCTGGTGTGCCATACTTTTGTCATAAGTAAGACTGTTAGCGCTCTAGTTGTTCTTTAGAACACTCTGGGACATTCTGTCATTGGGGAATACTTGGGGTACATCTGGGTGATATTTGGGCTACATTTAGGCTCTTTTGTCTCTGGTGGCCATCTTGGGAGACTGTATGTCAGAATTTTTTAATGAAATTGAAGAGGGTTTGAGAAGTCACTCAAAATGTGCCCTAATTTTTCTTTCTGCAGCACTAATCATAATTCATATGGCAAAATATACCCCCTCATTTTGATCCTTTTTAAATTAAATGTTTTAAGAGTTACCACTTTATTCCAATCAAGATGGCTTCAGGTGTGCCATACCTTTGTAATAAGTAGGACTGTTAGCGCTCTAGTTGTTCTTTTGAACACTCTGGGACATTCTGTCATTGGGCTATACTTGGGCTACATCTGGGTGATATTTGGGCTACATTTGGGCTCTTTTGTCTCTGGTGGCCATCTTGGGAGACTGCATGTCAGAATTTTTTAATGAAATAGAAGAGGATTTGAGAAGTCACTCAAAATGTGCCCTAACTTTTCTTTCTGCAGCACTAATAATACCTTCTATTGCATAATATACCCCCTCATTTTGTTCCTTTTTAAATTAAATGTTTTAAGAGTTACCACTTTATTCCCATCACGATGGCTCCAGGTGTGCTATACCTTTGTAATATGTAGGACTGTTAGCGCTCTAGTTGTTCTTTAGAACACTTTACAAAGCTGCAGTAGAGCACAAAGGAATCAACTGACAGTCTCTGTCCTTGTTGGATGTACATGTTTTACTGAGAATGTCAGACTTCATTTTCACGTGACTGAGAAAGATAATGTGAATTTACAGAAAATATGCTTTCAGTTTAGCTTATAGATCCCCTTCCAAACCACTGTGGGAAAATCATGAGATATTAGTTTTCTTTCAAACAATATTCATGATATCACAGCAGAAGGCTTTTTCACATGGTAAAATCACCTTAGAACACACCACAATTCCTAAAACGAGTATGGTACCATCAACAAATGATTTATAATGTAACTAAAGTCCTAAAACCCTCTATTAACTACAATGCTTTTTAATGAGGTGCTATCATGTATATTGGTCCCAAGATGGCTGCCAACACTTCTTGGATGAAGTGCTGACAGCCAATCAGATCAGATGTGTGGTTAGGCTCCGCCCAGATATATATATTTTTTTGAACCTAAATTACTCAAAATCCACTGGAGCACATATATTGAGACCTAGCAAAGGCACATCGGGCTAACAGTCCCTACAATTTTGCCAAGTTTCGTGCAAATCCATTCAGCCGTTCGAGCTAAAAGTGAGGCCAACCGCCCTATGGAAATTAACATGGGAAAAACGCGTTTTGAGACCCCCCTTTTTTCTCGGCCCCCCCTTGATGAAACCCCCCAAATTTTCAGGGGCTGCTCAGAAACAAAATGTTCCATTTTCCTGAAAATTTCAGCTAATTCCGTTCACAAACGCCAAAGTTATTAGACATAGAATTTTCAAAAATCCCATAGAGAAAAAATCCTAACTATATATACCTACTGGCGACTGCCAGTAGGTAATATATATATATATATATATATATATATATATATATGTATATATAGCATGGGTTGGTGAGTAGCTACATAAGTGTGTATATGGGTTATTAGTTGATTTTTTGAGTATCAGTATCACTGTCTGTATGGTTCGATGGGGGTATTACTTAGCACATAAATGCATGAATGAGTGACTCACTGTATGTGTTTTGAAGACAGCATATGTGTAGGACTGTATGGGTGGATGAGTGTGTGTATGGGTGTGTTAGAGAGTGAATGGCTGTCTCAATAGTATCTTTTTGAGTAACTACATATGTTTCAATCTAGTATATGTGAGTATTGATGTATATAAGGGATTATACATGAGAGTGAGAGATTAGAAGAGTTCCTGTATAAATAAGTATGTTTTTCTATAAGTGATTGTTTAAGAGAGTAAGAATGTGTCAGTTTCTGTAAAAGTAACTGTAGTGGTGTGTGTATAGCTGTATATGCAAATAAATGGATGTTTGATAGTTTATTTGCATGTGTGAGTATGTGTGTGAGTAACTCTATGAATGTCGGTGTATAACAGGATGTATAGGTGTATGAGTACATATGATGAGCGAATACATGCATGAGTGACTAAATAGAACTGTTGGTGAATGAGTGGATGTGTATGTAGATTTTGGAATCACTGAATAGGTTCTTCTAACTGGTATTGGTATCTCCATTTTTTTGAAAATTTTATTTTTTATTTTTGAAGTTGTGTATCAAAGGTTACATTACACTGAGAGGAGGTCTGCCACTCTTTCACAACGATGTCATCAGTGATGTCATGAATGATGTCACTGACCATGTCATGAGTGATGTAATATCTGACGTCATCAGCAGTGCATTGCGGGCGCGCAAGTTATAGTTAGCTGAGCTAACTATAATGGGGGAATTTCAATGGTTTTGTATGAGTGAAACAACCAGCTAACTAAAACATGTGTGAAACCTATGTTTTTTTCAGTGAATTTCTAAGGTTTTTAAATGCTAATTCCTAACTATAATGTGGCTGAAACCTATGGTTTTTTCAGTGAATTCCAAAGGTTTTTTAAATGCTAATTCCTAACTATAAAGGTTGTGAAACCTATGGTTTTTCAGTGAATTTCAAAGGTTTTGTAAATGATAATTTTTAAAGGTATTCATTATTATATTTCTGTTTTTCTATACTAATTTCCTAAATTTTTATTATAATTATTGATAGTTATTTTATTTTTAAGTTATATTTCATATTCTTAATGTAAAATATTAAAACAAAAGTCTAAAATAATTTATTTATTAATTATTTTTTTCTCAAATTTATGAAAATAAAATTCTATATTTTTCCTTTTTCCTTTTTGTATAATCGTACTGTATGCGTACGGTGGTTGCACATACTTTGTACAAGTAATCATACACTGAGCGTACCAATGCATATGTTACGAATACGCTTGGACGTTACGCGTCGCATCGACGCTTCCGTGTGACATCATGTACGACGCCCCGTGCGCGTACGGCGCGAAAGCTTCTAATTGTTTAAAAACATATATTTATGTATTTAATGTATTTAATGTACATGCTAAGGAAAGACATTATCTGGGATAATCATGAAAATACTTTTATTAACTTTTAATAACGGTATATTACTTTTGAAAGCAATTACGAGAAATGCAACTGTACGTCATACGTACTCGCAACGTAAACGCACAGTAAATGTACTGTAAGTGTATCCAAAGCCATGTGAGCATAAAAGGAAAGTTTTGATTCATTCATAATACTTCATATTTAAACTGTTGAAAGACCCTTCCTATTTTGATCATTCTATAATGCTGCTCTTTTTGAAACTTCATCAGAACATTCCTGTGAGGAAAAATTAGTTGCTGAGCAACTTCAGAAAAAGAGAAAAGAAGCTTTCATTTGCAAGTTTTTTACATATCCTGAGGGACTGAAAAAAGTCAATGCACTGAAAGTAACTTGCAAGATCTGTGATGTTACTCTTTCCAGAGTTGATCCCACTAAAAAGTACTCTTTCAATACAACCAGCATGGTTCACCATGTCAAAAATTTGCATCTAAATAACTATGCAAGGATGGCAACACAAACGTTTCAGGAGAATCTTCAACCTGCAGTTCCTACTACCTCAACTCCACCACCACCTCCTCCGAGCAGTCAGCATCCTATTATTGTGCCACAGTTTCCAGATGTGAAATTTCATTGTAAATATTGCAACAAATTACTTTGTTACAATCAGCAGTCTATTGATCTCATTGTGAAGACTAAAGAAGAGCACCGTTGTCCAAAACATTAATTTTATTTTTAACTTTTTTGTTCCTGTTCCACACTTTTGTTGTTTGTTTGTTTCCAGATCCATTTTTTTGGTTTCTTTTAAAAAAACTTGTTAAAAAAATACAAAAAAATAGAAAAATAAATAGACAAATAAAACAGCTCTTATCAGAACTACCCTCACTGGTCAAAGAAATAACTATATTTCTATATTAGCCTATGAAAGTTTGTAAAAATAAAAGTGTACTTCATAAATGAATAAATGAGTCCATTAGTAGTGTATGGTGAATGTGAAATGGTCAAGTGAGAGTGAAAGTGAGAGTGTCTTGCTGAATGTATAGCGCATTCACTTTTAGAACAGTATATACATAAGCACATACTGCTGAATGACTCACTAGAACATTGAACCAGTAGTGTGAGAGTGTTTGGTGAAAGTCTAATGATACACACTAGGGAATAGAACCTATAAAAGACAAGTTTGCCAGTGCATAAAAAAATACGTATGTTGTCCATAAGGATTTGAAACAGTCCATACCCTAAGGCCCACTTTACACCTTGACTAACTGGGTAGTAGCTAAATGATTACAATTCTGGAAGCAGATTGTCTCTATTATATAATAATACATTTATTCTTGTAACATTTCACAATTTAGTGTAGCTTCCATTATAATTTCATCAGGAATTTCATTTTTCTGGATATCATTTTCAAAAGTCATCTGATGAATCTCAATCTCATCTAATGCTTCCACAAAAGCATCATCCAAGGTTTCATCAAGAAAATCAAACCTGATATCTCCAACATTCATTTCTTCCACTTCAATAACGTTGCTCATAAATACTATGTTCATCTCTTCTAAGACAGTTTTAGTATTTTCAAAATTGTCTTCCATATTGTATTCTTGATTTTCCATTGTAAATTTGTTATGCTGACCTCCTTCTACCAAAACATAAACACTTTATTTTATCTTTTTCCTACTAATTTACCCTTTAATAAATATTATATAAATACTATTCTCAACTACTTTATAGTATTATATAATTATAATTATGTATATGAACGTTCAGTTTTAAAATTTCTTAAATTACCATACCAGTCACTCCTTATCACTATCTGAAAAAAAACAGGCTGTTATCATAAAATTCAGTAGCAAAAAAAAGTGCAATATCTCTATTCACTTTACCTGGTCCAAACTAGTACATGTGTTGTAGTGAATGCAAAGAATACTGGAACACTCAGTATATTTATATTTTAAGATTTTCTAATCTATATAAAAGATACAAACCATCTTTGTATCATTGACATGGATACATAATGGAAACTAACAAAGAACAATAATTTAATAACCTACCCACTCTATCTCTATTCCTTATCTATAATGTAGTCTAATGCTACTAATTACCTACTCCTTGGTCTTTATGTTTATCTGCAACCTTTGTGCTTTCTCTTCAGGAATATCTCTGAAGCAAATTAAAACGGGTCTGAACTCCGGAACGTCGTAGGTGAAGTGCGCACTCGTTAGGCAGCGCACGCCTCACCAAGGATTCCACACAGGAGTGTGGTAAATTACTAGACAGCCACCGCATCTTTCCTCGACACGGCCATATTTGAATTCCTCTATTGCACTTAAGCACTCCAAGTCTATTTCCTTGCAGATTCTTCATCTCTCCTGCGCCAGCTAAGGTTTAGATAAGCCATTATCGTATCCACTGATTAATTAGGGGTTCTGACAGGTACACTCACTATATAATTTTTTGAAATGTCCTTAAAAAATACAAAAAAATACAAACCCTCTTTACACATTGATGTTCTCCAATCCTTGTTTTGTTACTTCAGCTCGGTTGAAGCACATTCCATCGACCATTTTCAACAGTTCTTTGTACTTACCTTAAGCATAATTAATATTTAAAAAATTATATATTATACAATTCCCATCTGTGGAAGACACAAAAAAATACAGTTAATATATATCTTTTACAATACAAAATAATTTGTAAAGTATTACATTTGCCCTTTTTGCTGTTCTCAGAATATATTGAATTTCACTAGAAACACTGACTTCAACACTACTCATCACATAACAGCGGGCAAAAAAAGATTATCTTAAAAAACCATTCAACATTCTCAATAACAATCTAAGAAATAGAAATAAAACATATCTTAAATGTTTTTTTCTAAGAGCAATTTCTTACGTATATATGACACCTCTCAAACAATCATAAAATAACAAAGCATTATGAGTAATTTTTATACACTGTAAATAATGTAACTTACAAATATTTGCTGACAAAATATACAACAAAAACTCATTATTGCTTTCACATACTTTTCCGCACGGCCAAATAGTATGCATCAAATTCTTACTTTGCCAACTGTACAATAGTAATCCTCAGCATCTGCCTCCCAGCCATCTGATCCAAAACCACAACATCATTTGCTCCGTCCGCCAGTCTTCATCCCTCAACCCGACGCTATTCAACATCTACATGGCCACCCTCACACAAGTAGCACAACATCTCCTACGCCAACAACACCCAGCTCATCCTCTTCCTCACCAAAAAGTGACATACCACCAAAAGCAACCTCCACAACATAATGAGGTACATCACCAACTACATAAAGAGCAGCTCTCTAAACCTGACCCACCCCCTCAGCCTTGGACAACTCCTGCTAGCTGACTACACTGTGGACAGTACCAGCACCTACCAACCATGTGCACAACCTAGGATTTATCCTCAACTCCTCCCTCTTCATGATTAAGCAAGTCTACACCATCTCCTCGTACTGCTATAACACACTCCACATACTCCGCAACATTTACAAGTAGATCCTAACCAAAAGAAGAAGAACAGTGACACAGGCCCTCATCAGCAGCAGACTACACTGTGACAAAACACTCTACACAGCAATTCCAGCCAAACACCTGCAACAACTACAACAAATCCGAATCACCTCCACCTGAGTGATCATAAATGTCCCCTGCTGCAGACACATCACCCACCACCTGATACACCTACACTGCCTCAATATCAACAAGACAATCACCTTCAAGCTTCTTACCCTCACTTACAAAATACTCTACAACACCAGACTAAACTAGCTAAACAGCAGTAATCCAGAAAGGCCAAATTTGTATCTTAAAATTTTGGCTTTAAAAATATTGGGTAAGAATTTGGTAACTCTTTAGGCAAACGTTGCTTAAAAACTAATTGACTATCATTACAATGTATCCAACCTTTCAGACATCTTAAATAAACAGTGTAATGTCCAGATTTTGTAGAAAGTCCATCATGAAAAATAATTGCAACAGCTACAAAAGTTCTTCCTGATATTGAAACTTGACCAGCTACAAAATGTTTAATTAAAGTTTCCAATTATCTTCTATAACCTCTACAACGTTGCAGCATTAAAATTACATACTGCCCATATCTTTGTATAAGTAATGTTTATGACATTTTTGATTTACATTGGCTACACTCGATGTTTTGACTTGCTCCTCTAATTAGATTGTTAAAAGACACTGATTCACAGTCAGGTAAAGCCAAATATATGAATTGCTGTGCCTATGTTAGTGCCACACGTATCCACTGATTAATTAGGGGTTCTGACAGGTACACTCACTATATAATTTTTTGAAATGTCCTTAAAAAATACAAAAAAATACAAACCCTCTTTACACATTGATGTTCTCCAATCCTTGTTTTGTTACTTCAGCTCGGTTGAAGCACATTCCATCGACCATTTTCAACAGTTCTTTGTACTTACCTTAAGCATAATTAATATTTAAAAAATTATATATTATAAAATTCCCATCTGTGGAAGACACAAAAAAATACAGTTAATATATATCTTTTACAATACAAAATAATTTGTAAAGTATTACATTTGCCCTTTTTGCTGTTCTCAGAATATATTGAATTTCACTAGAAACACTGACTTCAACACTACTCATCACATAACAGCGGGCAAAAAAAGATTATCTTAAAAAACCATTCAACATTCTCAATAACAATCTAAGAAATAGAAATAAAACATATCTTAAATGTTTTTTTCTAAGAGCAATTTCTTACGTATATATGACACCTCTCAAACAATCATAAAATAACAAAGCATTATGAGTAATTTTTATACACTGTAAATAATGTAACTTACAAATATTTGCTGACAAAATATACAACAAAAACTCATTATTGCTTTCACATACTTTTCCGCACGGCCAAATAGTATGCATCAAATTCTTACTTTGCCAACTGTACAATAGTAATCCTCAGCATCTGCCTCCCAGCCATCTGATCCAAAACCACAACATCATTTGCTCCGTCCGCCAGTCTTCATCCCTCAACCCGACGCTATTCAACATCTACATGGCCACCCTCACACAAGTAGCACAACATCTCCTACGCCAACAACACCCAGCTCATCCTCTTCCTCACCAAAAAGTGACATACCACCAAAAGCAACCTCCACAACATAATGAGGTACATCACCAACTACATAAAGAGCAGCTCTCTAAACCTGACCCACCCCCTCAGCCTTGGACAACTCCTGCTAGCTGACTACACTGTGGACAGTACCAGCACCTACCAACCATGTGCACAACCTAGGATTTATCCTCAACTCCTCCCTCTTCATGATTAAGCAAGTCTACACCATCTCCTCGTACTGCTATAACACACTCCACATACTCCGCAACATTTACAAGTAGATCCTAACCAAAAGAAGAAGAACAGTGACACAGGCCCTCATCAGCAGCAGACTACACTGTGACAAAACACTCTACACAGCAATTCCAGCCAAACACCTGCAACAACTACAACAAATCCGAATCACCTCCACCTGAGTGATCATAAATGTCCCCTGCTGCAGACACATCACCCACCACCTGATACACCTACACTGCCTCAATATCAACAAGACAATCACCTTCAAGCTTCTTACCCTCACTTACAAAATACTCTACAACACCAGACTAAACTAGCTAAACAGCAGTAATCCAGAAAGGCCAAATTTGTATCTTAAAATTTTGGCTTTAAAAATATTGGGTAAGAATTTGGTAACTCTTTAGGCAAACGTTGCTTAAAAACTAATTGACTATCATTACAATGTATCCAACCTTTCAGACATCTTAAATAAACAGTGTAATGTCCAGATTTTGTAGAAAGTCCATCATGAAAAATAATTGCAACAGCTACAAAAGTTCTTCCTGATATTGAAACTTGACCAGCTACAAAATGTTTAATTAAAGTTTCCAATTATCTTCTATAACCTCTACAACGTTGCAGCATTAAAATTACATACTGCCCATATCTTTGTATAAGTAATGTTTATGACATTTTTGATTTACATTGGCTACACTCGATGTTTTGACTTGCTCCTCTAATTAGATTGTTAAAAGACACTGATTCACAGTCAGGTAAAGCCAAATATATGAATTTCAGCGTCTATGTTAGTGCCACAGGTAAACAAACAATTTCAACAGTCATGTTGCCCTTTATAAGAAAGGCCAAAAAGGTTTTCAATATCTATACCTTCATCTTCCAGTACAGCAAGCATGTCTTGACTTGCTCCTCTAATTAGATTGTTAAAAGACACTGATTCACAGTCAGGTAAAGCCAAATATATGAATTGCTGTGCCTATGTTAGTGCCACATGTAAACAAACAATTTCGACAGTCATGTTGCCCTTTATAAGAAAGGCCAAAAAGGTTTTCAATATCTATACCTTCTTCTTCCAGTACTGCAAGCATAAACATTACAAATTCCTGACAATCTTGCTGAATATTCAGCATAAATTGACTAGAACCAGAACATATGTCCAAAATATTTCGAATATCAGAAACACTTAAAATTTACTTTTATCACTACTACATTTCTCATAAACAGAATACAACAATGAACAAAATCTTTTGTCCTGATTTTCAACAATTTGCTGTTGCAAAATTTCAAAAACAAAAATAACATTAACAACTACATTAGCATAGCAGTTGACACCACAACTATTTTCAAACCGATAACCAACATTCTCTTCAACATTGTCCTTTTTCTTTTTGCTTTCAGGCGCAACTTCATCTTGTTTTTTTTCTTTCTCTATATTTTCACTACAGATATTCTCAAATCTTCTTTTTCTACCTACCACGCGCTTTTCAAATACTGGATATTGATGACCTAAATTAGGTGCATGTTCTCTTCTTAACCTATTATACTCTTTCACACAATTTACATCTGCACTAACCTTTGTCTCATCAAAATCAATCAAGTACAATCCAGATAAAGTTCTGACTCGAGACAAAACAACATATGCCATACCCTCTTTAAACATGGTACTTCCAATATTCACTAAAGCACAATCTACACTTAAACCTTGAGATTTATGAATGGTCACTGCATAAGCCAAAGAAACAGGAAACTGTTTTCTGCGAACATACAAATCTTTTACAAGCAAAAACCGAGCTGAACAACGACTAAATTATTGTACTTCTTCAATTTGATCAAATTTGATTTTCAAAAATTCAACACAATCTCTATTTACGTAATTAACTAAATCAACAACTTTACCCATTACTCCATTTACTAAACCTTTTTCCACATTCAAATTACGTCGTAAAATTACCCTTCAGTTTTCACATGCATACAAATTATTTTCAAAACCAGCAATTTTACCTATCGATTTCTCTAAAGAATCCAATTTCCTCTTCAATTTTTCACTCAAAATAATAGTGATTCCTTCATGTTCTATTTTATCAATATTTTCCAATTTTAAAAATTCTTCATTTTCCAACTTCAACATTTCTTCATTGAATTTAGAACATTCACGTCGTGTTAGCATGAAGCAGATTACAGATTTATTTTCTGCAATTGTCATGTATATTTTCTCTGGTACCATATTTTTATTTGGAAACAAATTGGAAAGTAATCGTCTCTGTAAAGCTTGTTTGCCATGTCCAGTCATTTTTCCAATTCTTATATCTTGAAGAATAATTCCATAATCAACATCATTTGCTTGTCGCATATTTGTAATAAGTTCCTTATACTCAAAATATGACCAAATGTTTACATTTCCAATACTCCCCAAAGACTTTCTAGTATCCTCATGCAGCAGTGTTTTAAACACTGGCTGTCCTTTTACAGGAGTATGTTGTAGAAGATCTCCAAAAACTATGACGTGCTTTCTTCCAACTATTACGTCATACTCTGTTTTAAGAATTTGCTGCATTCTTAAATGCACAAAAGCAAACATTAAGTTTGATACCATGCTTACCTCATCAATAAGGAGAAGTTTCATTTTCCTCAAAACTCTTGAAACCTCACAACAAGCTTCTCCAGATAGCTTGTGGTATTCTAATTTGTTTCCATGCTCTACTGGTATCATTAATAAACGATGTTAAGTAATTCCTTTAATATTGTGTGCTGCTAATGCAGTTGGAGCAGTGAGAACACAAGACAAATGCGACTCAGTTGTTTTCTGTAGAAAACCTCTGATTACTGTAATTAAAAAAACTTTTGCCTGTTCCAGCTTGTCCACTCACGCACATTCGGATAGGTTCAAATGATGAGCAAGAGCACGAAGAAATCCATGGTCAATCTGTTCTCTAAATTGCTCATATATTTCTTTCTGCTCAAGATTTAGTTGTTCTTCCAAATTTCCTAAGTTTCTAACATTTTCTTGACCTTGATACATTGGTGTTACCACCTCTTCCATAGCAGTTGCTGCTTCATTTTGAACAATTGGTTCTCCTAGTGGATCCTGACTCAATGGAGCAAAAGTTTGACTCTCTTGAGAACTGTCTCTAGCAATCTCAGCTGCAATTGTAGCTTCTTGTTCAATTTCGTCATTCAACATTTTCACATAATTAGCAAAAACAGCACATTAAATAGTATCTTTAGGTGCATTGAAGGAATCTTCATAGCTCTCGAAATCTCCAAGTAATTCCAATTCTGAATGCCATGGCTTGAAAAGTTGCAAAAGAGCTAAATAGTAAAATTGCTTTTTGTCAGGTGTTTCGCAACTCAGTTTACGGTGATTAATCAAATGTCCTTTTCTTTCTTTCACCGGACATCCTTCGGAACCAATCAAGGCATATATACCATTATTTATGTTTTCCTTAATATTCCGTTTAAAAATATAGTTTTGCAGCACTTCATAGAGACAAATTTTCTCAAGATGATGACTTCTATTTGGATAATATGTATCCAACATAATTGTTTTCACAAAATCTGTACTTTCTGGCTCTTTTTCAGCTAAATATTCAATTTCTTGTACAGATTTAAGAACTCGGTTACGTTTTGCAGCAAGACCTATACTCACCGAAATGATTCTTCTTGATTTGGAGTATAGACTTGCAGATGATAAGCGATCTGAGCATTCATACACTCCAATTTCTCAATGAGATAACATCTTCAAACTGTAAGTACATAATTTCTTACTTAGACTCTTCTCATGGGAAATCTCTTCGACATTTCCTTCAATTCGGTCTTTTCTGATTTTGTTATGAACGATGTTACATATCGAGCAACAGCAATGGAATTGTCTGCAACATATTGAATATCCATATGAGCATTCCACATTGACAAAATGACTGGGTTATAGTCACTTATGTAGTTTGACTCTTCATTTCTTCTTAAGTTGTAAGTATTTTTTGGAGACTTTCTTGTGATAGTATGTTGCAAAGGTGACATAAAACTGTTCACTCTTCCTTTCTATATTACTGGACGTGGAAATGCAAAACGACATTTGGTGTAGAATTTGTCCTTAGATTTGTACTTTCGACGACAGTATTTCCCACAACGATGGCTTTGGAATCGTAAGACTTGTTGTCTTAACTCCTTATCTTGTGTACTTTTGGGTATATCACATGTAGCAAATTCTTCAATAAAAGACAACACAGTATCATCTGAGTCTGTACCACATTTGGGATCATCTTTGATCCATATTAGCATGTGTATGTGAGGAGCACCTCTTGCTTGATACTCCTTTCTCCAAAAGAAGTCCAGAACCTCTCTAAGAGGAGGATTTTTTTTATTAGTGATAAAAGACATCATAGCGTCAAATCTATGATTGAAATACCTGCATACATTAACTGGATCCAAAGAGCACAATTCTCCAGGTGTCTTGTATTCAATATTTAGTATATTTGGATTTGCCTCTCAAAGAAATTGAAGTAAATCATCTCAAGCATATTCAGCACAGCTTAGAGTAAGGAACCATGTAGGAGTTCCTAAGTTCCTTTGCATACATTTGAGTTCTCCATGACGATGGTACCAGTACTCATTAGTACCACGCTGACACGCCATGAGATTAATTAGCTGAGATTCAAAAACGTTATCTTTCCTCAGTACTTTATCCATAAATTCCTTCACCAAAACATTTTGCAGATGTACACCTGTTTTCAATATATGGTTTACTGCATAACAAAGTCCAGACAAATCACTCTCAAACAAAAGATGAAACAAATACGGAATACATTGTCGAAATCTTGGATCTTCTGCATATAATCTTGATGTCCGGTATTCAGATGCAGGAATCTGCACAGGTCGGTCATCATATCGTCCTCCTTTTCCTGTGGGAAACAATTGAGGGAAACAACGAGCTTCCAAGCTTTTTTACCATACACCAATGGGACTCCCTTTTGCTTCTTTCATTTGGAATAACTCTATAGTATTTCCCATCACTTCTTTAGCATGCAGTAGATGAACACTGTAATGTTCGTGGATTTCTTCAGTTCTGGACACATCCACTTTTTCAATTTGTCGAGATGGCAAGCCACTATCTTCTTCTACAGTTATTTCTTCTTCTCTCACATACACATTTCTGTAATATTTAATATTTTTACCAGATACAACGTTGCCTTTTTAACTTTCTTAACATTCACTAATTCTTACCAGATTTTCTTACTCTTAGTAGGAACGCCATTAACAAGAATAACTAAAGGCTCATCCTCTACATTTTCTACACTAATTGTTTCAATATTTTTCTTTAAATCTAGAGCAAATATACAACTTTTCCCTTTAATCCTCTCTGTAAATCAGAAGGAGGCAATTTTCCTGTCTTAGGCTCCATACGAACAATAGCCTGAAATGGATGCACACATTGAATAAGAATAGACTCATAGGTATTTAAATCGGTCAGTTCAGAAGGGTTATTTACCGACTCAAGATTATTATGCACAGCTCTACCTGGCATTTTGTTTTCATCTAATTTGTTATAACAATATTTACAAATACACTGATCAGAACCCAAATTACGTCACACTCTGTTTTAAGAATTTGCTGCATTCTTAAATGCACAAAAGCAAACATTAAGTTTGATACCATGCTTACCTCATCAATAAGGAGAAGTTTCATTTTCCTCAAAACTCTTGAAACCTCACAACAAGCTTCTCCAGATAGCTTGTGGTATTCTAATTTGTTTTCATGCTCTACTGGTATCATTAATAAACAATGTTAAGTAATTCCTTTAATATTGTGTGCTGCTAATCCTGTTGGAGCAGTGAGAACACAAGATACATGTGACTCAGTTGTTTTCTGTAGAAAACCTCTGATTACTTTAATTAAAAAACTTTTGCCTGTTCCAGCTTGTCCACTCACGTACATTCGGATAGGTTCAAATGATGAGCAAGAGCACGAAGAAATCCATGGTCAATCTGTTCTCTAAATTGCTCATATATTTCTTTCTGCTCAAGATTTAGTTGTTCTTCCAAATTTCCTAAGTTTCTAACATTTTCTTGACCTTGATACATTGGTGTTACCACCTCTTCCATAGCAGTTGCTGCTTCATTTTGAACAATTGGTCCTCCTAGTGGATCCTGACTCAATGGAGCAGAAGTTTGACTCTCTTGAGAACTGTCTCTAGCAATCTCAGCTGCAATTGTAGCTTCTTGTTCAATTTCGTCATTCAACATTTTCACATAATTAGCAAAAACAGCACATTATATAGTATCTTTAGTTGCATTGAAGGAATCTTCATAGCTCTCGAAATCTCATTTGTTTTCACAATATCTGTACTTTCTGGCTCTTTTTCAGCTAAATATTCAATTTCTTGTACAGATTTAAGAACTCGGTTACATGTTGCAGCAAGACGTAGACTCAACGAAATGATTCTTCTTGATTTGGAGTATAGACTTGCAGATGATAAGCGATCTGAGCATTCATACGCTCCAATTTCTCAATGAGATAACATCTTCAAACTGTAAGTATCTAATTTCTTACTTAGACTCTTCTCATGGGAAATCTCTTCGACATTTCCTTCAATTCGGTCTTTTCTAATTTTGTTATGTACAATGTTACATATCGAGCAACAGCAATGGAATTGTCTGCAACATATTGAATATCCATATGAGCATTCCACATGGACAAAATGACTGGGTTATAGTCGCTTATGTAGTTTGACTCTTTATTTCTTCTTAAGTTGTAAGTATTTTTTGGAGACTTTCTTGTGATAGTATGCGGGTGCCCATATGGGCCCGCAACCCGGCCCAGGGTAACCTCTTTTGCAATCTTCCTCTCCACCACCGCTGGATTATGCTGAGCCGATAGTTGGTTTCTACAAAGTGGTTCCCCACGAAAATCCCCCGCCGGGATGTGGAAACCATATAAGAATCCATTCCTCAACACCCCAGCGGAGACATGATCAGGGTATTCGTTTAGCCAGGGGATCATTGCCATGATATCAACGGGGGTAGCTAACGGTACACAGTGGTCCCCCTCAGTCTTGTTTGGACCCTCCTCTACCTCCCGACCCGCCATTCTTGGATCTGCACGAACTCTCGGGGTGCGAGAAATTCCCGCAACCCGCACACGCATGTCTGAACTTACATGTCCCTTGTGGTCTGGTGCAGTTGCCCCTGTTAAAGCTCCAACAGACCCCCTTCTTTCCCCCATTCCCACCAGTCCTTGCTTGGCGGTCGCCACCGGCGCCCGCTTGAAAGGGCACCGCGGGCTGTTGGCGGGAAAACCCCGACCCATTCCCGCCTGGCGAGGACGTCTTCGTCGCGCCCGGCAGGAGCTGCTTCTGCCAAGAAATCGAGTCGAGACAATCCCACGTCAGTGATGAATCGTACTCTTAAGCCTTATGGAATTTCATGTCGTAACCCATCCATTCATTCCCCTCATACGTTTCATAAAAGTCCATTATTCGTGCCTGATAGCAAGACAATTCAGGCAAAACCTCGGGCTTACGTTCCCCAATAATTGCAGTAAACATCGCAAAGGCCTTGGCCCAATTTGTTATTGTCTCATCCACCCTGAATCCCGCCATCTTGGCTCGCCAGACACTCGGGTGCCACAAATCTTTCTGCGTCTTAGCATACTCCATCTCGCGATGGTCAGTCAGCAGAGAAAACATATTAACATACTTGTCAGCCCATATCAATTCTTTCGTGGCCAACGGGATATGTTGAACCACTCTCTCCCATCTTGAGGGCAATGAGCCCTCCCCCGCAATTGGCAATGCCTGCTTACCCGGTTTGGTTGTCGTTCCCGCTGTTTTTCCGATGCCAGCTGCCGGTCCTTCCGGGGTCACCTGTGGGGGGACAAGAGGGAGATTCGCCTTTGCGGCATCTCGCGACTGCCGCAACTGCTGCATTAGTAACCTGGCCTCTTCGGCCGTGTCTCCAGGTGCCGTAGCACCCCCTGTTTTTCTGCCGAGCCATGCGGCCAACTGGGCGGCCAATTCAGGTGGCATGTCCTCCTCGTTGGCGGGAGTAATCACAACCGGAATCGGCTGACCCGCGTCCGGGATTGGTACCGGGGCCTCGACTGGAATGGCAGGGCTCGCCAGGGGTACCTCGGGGACCGGAACCTCCCCCCCTGCCGCCCTATTACTGACCCGTTTCCCCCTACCCTCGGGGGCAACTCCCGGCAATGCCGGGCCTATTACCTTCTTTGGTTTACCCGGATTGTTCATCGCAGCCATCTGCTTCTTCATGTTCGCCATATCTCGGCCAAGCGCTGGGACCATAACAACGTTTCGTTCGATCTTCACCATTCTGCTTACCAGCATGCGAAGCACCTGGTCAGTCTCCGACTTCTTTCCTGCCTTCTTGCCAGACATTGTTTTCAAATATTCGCTCCAAGTTGATCAACACGGTCCTGGATCCTTAGCCTCGAAGTCGCTGAAAGAGAAACACAAGAATTACAAGTTCTCAAAATTGCTCCTTGTTCCGTCGAGGGCTCACGTTCAACGAGTGGGTGCAGCTTCCAAGCACAGGAACAAGAGGATGCTTCTTCGGATTCCCGCTCTCTTTATTCCTCATCGGGAGGGCGTGAACCCTCCGTGGGTACGCCTACTGGGCGTGGCCATCGGTGTAGGTGTCTAGGACAACCCCTCTTGGGCGGGAAAAGGCGCGCCCCGGCTACGCCGCTTCGGGCATACCAGCCGTGACACGACCCCCGCCCAAAAACGGTTTTCCGGGAGGATCCGGGCCCCCAACCATACGTTCGGGGGGACCGAGTGGTCGCCCCTTTCCATTTTCTTTGTTTCACCGGACATCCTTCGGAACCAATCAAGGCATATATACCATTATTTACGTTTTCTGTAATATTCCGTTTAAAAATATAGTTTTGCAGCACTTCATAGAGACAAATATTCTCAAGATGATGACTTCTATTTGGATAATATGTATCCAACATATTTGTTTTCACAATATCTGTACTTTCTGGCTCTTTTTCAGCTAAATATTCAATTTTTTGTACAGATTTAAGAACTCGGTTACGTTTTGCAGCAAGACGTAGACTCAACGAAATTATTCTTCTTGATTTGGAGTATAGACTTGCAGATGATAAGCGATCTGAGCATTCATACGCTCCAATTTCTCAATGAGATAACATCTTCAAACTGTAAGTATATAATTTCTTACTTAGACTCTTCTCATGGGAAATCTCTTCGACATTTCCTTCAATTCGGTCTTTTCTGATTTTGTTATGTACGATGTTACATATCGAGCAACAGCAATGGAATTGTCTGCAACATATTGAATATCCATATGAGCATTCCACATGGACAAAATGACTGGGTTATAGTCACTTATGTAGTTTGACTCTTCATTTCTTCTTAAGTTGTAAGTATTTTTTGGAGACTTTCTTGTGATAGTATGTTGCAAAGGTAACATAAAACTGTTCACTCTTCCTTTCTATATTACTGGACGTGAAAATGCAAAACGACATTTGGTGTAGAATTTGTCCTTATATTTGTACTTTCGACGACAGTATTTCCCACAACGATGGCTTTGAAATCGTAAGACTTGTTGTCTTAACTCCTTATCTTGTGTACTTTTGGGTATATCACATGTAGCATATTCTTCAATAAAAGACAACACAGTATCATCTGAGTCTGTACCACATTTGGGATCATCTTTGATCCATATTAGCATGTGTATGTGAGGAGCACCTCTTGCTTGATACTCCTTTCTCCAAAAGAAGTTCAGAACCTCTCTAAGAGGAGGATTTTTTTTATTGGTGATAAAAGACATCATAGCGTCAAATCTATGATTGAAATACCTGCATACATTAACTGGATCCAAAGAGCACAATTCTCCAGGTGTCTTGTATTCAATATTTAGTATATTTGGATTTGCCTCTCAAAGAAATTGAAGTAAATCATCCCAAGCATATTCAGCACAGCTTAGAGTAAGGAACCATGTAGGAGTTTCTAAGTTCCTTTGCATACATTTGAGTTCTCCATGACGATGGTACCAGTACTCATTAGTACCACGCTGACACGCGATGAGATTAATTAGCTGAGATTTAAAAACGTTATCTTTCCTCAGTACTTTATCCATAAATTCCTTCACCAAAACATTTTGCAGATGTACACCTGTTTTCAATATATGGTTTACTGCATAACAAAGTCCAGACAAATCACTCTCAAACAAAAGATGAAACAAATTAGGAATACATTGTCGAAATCTTGGATCTTCTGCATATAATCTTGATGTCCGGTACTCAGATGCAGGATTCTGCACAGGTCAGTCATCATATCGTCCTCCTTTTCCTGTGGGAAACAATTGAGGGAAACAACGAGCTTCCAAGCTTTCTTACCATACACCAATGGGACTCCCTTTTGCTTCTTTCATTTGGAATAACTCTATAGTATTTCCCATCACTTCTTTAGCATGCAGTAGATGAACACTGTAATGTTCGTGGATTTCTTCAGTTCTGGACACATCCACTTTTTCAATTTGTCGAGATGGCAAGTCACTATCTTCTTCTACAGTTATTTCTTCTTCTCTCACATACACATTTCTGTAATATTTAATATTTTTTACCAGATACAGCGTTGTCTTTTTAACTTTCTTAACATCCACTAATTCTTACCAGATTTTCTTACTCTTAGTAGGAACGCCATTAACAAGAATAACTAAAGGCTCATCCTCTACATTTTCTACACTAATTGTTTCAATATTTTTCTTTAAATCTAGAGCAAATATACAACTTTTCCCTTTAATCCTCTCTGTAAATCAGAAGGAGGCAATTTTCCTGTCTTAGGCTCCATACGAACAATAGCCTGAAATGGATGCACACATTGAATCAGAATAGACTCATAGGTATTTAAATCCGTCAGTTCAGAAGGGTTATTTACCAACTCAAGATTATTATGCACAGCTCTACCTGGCATTTTGTTTTCGTTTAATTTGTTAGAACAATAATTACAAATACACTGATCAGAACCCAAATTAAAACAATTCTCTACCAACAAATAAGTTGCAAAATCCTTACATTCTTTAATATTTTCCATTTCACTCTTTAAATACAAA
This sequence comes from Lissotriton vulgaris, assembly GCF_964263255.1. Taxonomy (NCBI): domain Eukaryota; kingdom Metazoa; phylum Chordata; class Amphibia; order Caudata; family Salamandridae; genus Lissotriton; species Lissotriton vulgaris. The sequence goes on along the minus strand of NC_141693.1, from coordinate 1,386,350,764 downwards.
TCATTACTCCTGGTCTGATTTTTATAATGAGTTCGTCGACAACAGACACAACAATAATTTGGCCTTTCACCTGAAATCACCTTAAGCTTTGTAAGTTCTTGCTCAAAATTATCTGCACTACAATGTTGTACATTCTCTTCTACATTTCCTTCTATTAATATCTCAATTTCTGCACTGTCTTCCTCAGGACCAAAATAACTAACCTCAATTTCATCACAAACGTTCTTTACATTAGATACAGATACATGCAGAAGAGCACTGTTCAACTTTTATTAACACTAGATCTGGAATTTTTGCATAATACAATCTTCTGACTAATTTTCTCATTTCAGAATGATGTACTACTAACATCCTGAAATGGTGAAAAACACTTCGACATACTTTTTTAGAAACACAAGCCAGAGAATGACCTTGCAAACCAATATTTTCTCTTACTCTCCAAGGGTCTAGTCCTTGCAACATCTTAATCTTTTGTTTCACACTTTTCTTTGTATAGCTACGTAAGAAATTGCGTAAAAAATCAATAGATTCTTGCCGTACACTACAAATACTACTACAATTCCAAGTGTACACTGGAGCTTTAGGACGTCTCCCTAAAACTTAATCGGCTAACACCTCTTCTGCATTTCTAGGAACAATTTTCACTTTCTCAATAGGACAACCATTTCTAACCTCATAAGCACGGCCACTAGTGTCAACTGCATGCAACAAATCATTACTCTTAAGATTACTTTCTTCATTAAAAAAAGGCTCAGAACTTGAACTATGTTTCCATTCACCCAAAAAAACCTCACAAAAATTACTTCTGTTAATTACTCTTCTCCACATACTTTTGGCCTCCATTAAATAGTTTGGTTTACCTAGTGATCGAATTCTATTGATTACTAAAAGAAACAATTTTGTTTTCATTTCAAAAGCTTTCTCAACTACATTTTCTATACCTTTCTTCTTCTTATAAAATGCTGTTTTTTTACATCCCATAATTTCTTTAATTAAATTCAACACAACTCCATTAAAATACGATTTTTTTCTAATTTCCATAAATTGGCTTTTCCTCCATTTACTATATACTATTTTTTCTGCAGTTGACTTTCCATGGATTTTCCTCTTTATTCTTCTTTTCCTTTTTCATTGCAGACACACTAATACCATTTTTTCCTTTGTGCACACTACTCTTAGTCTTTAATATGTTCCTCAGAAAAGTGTTCCTTCTCTTACCAGGACTTTTTTTCTTTCTCTGAACACATGGTTCTTCATGTAAATCTTGTGGATGACTTCTCTTCAAATAAACACCTTTCTTTCGTTGTTTCTTCTTTTGACATTTGGTAGGCATGATACCGTTTTTTCAGTATTGATAAACAGAATCTATAAAAATATATATATATATAACATTACAAAAATACCTATATCAAATATTCTATAAAAATACTTACAACAAGAGAGGAAGAGGTATGAAACAAGGGAAAATTAAATGAAAAAGGGGAGTATAAACAGACACTGCAATATAACGGGATAAAGGAAGCATGAATAAACTGGAAAGTATCAATAGGTAAGGGAGTCTATGAAGAGAAAGATGGAATTATGAGGAGAGAAGAAAGGGTATAAGAAGAAAAAAAGAAACTAAGAAGACAGGGGGGGCACTATAAAAAGACAGAGAAAGACTCTAAAGAAAAAAGAAGGAATATGTGAAAAGACGCGCAACTATAAGAACAAAAAACTAATACTAGCAAAGGCCAGTGTGTATAAGGACAGACAGAACAATACCAGAAGAGAGCACAAAGAATGTGGGGAAAAGAGGAGCATAAGGAAAAAAGGGATGTACAAGAACAGAGGATAAGGTCTGAGGAAAAAAAAAGGAGTATAAACAGATGGAATGTTATGAAGAGTGAAAAGTGTATGACGAAAGAGGCAGTAGTATGACAAGAGAAACAAATATAAAGAGAGCGATCAGTATGAAAACACGGAGAATATGAGGAAAGCGCTGCAGAGTGTATGCAGGGAGTCAAGAAGGAGTAAGAGAAGAGAGCAAACAATATCAACAGATTTAAGAAGTATAAACAGCGAGGACAGAAAATGAAAAGAGAAAAGAAATATGAAGAAAAAGAGAAAAATATAAACACAGAGAGAAGGAGTATAGGACAAAAGGAAATATAAGAAAAATTCAGTACTATAAGGAGACATGCACAAGTAAGAGAAAAGAGAGGAGAATATGAAAACGGGGGAGTTTAAGAACAGGGGGAAAATGAAGAGACGAATATGGCAATACGAAAAGACGGCAATATTAGTAGAGAGTGCAAAGTATAAGAAAAGAGAGGAGAAATGTGAGTACAGAGAGAAGAAAAAGAAAAGTGTGAGAAAACAATAGGGAGTACCTACAAAGAACAGCAAGAATAACAAGAAACAGAGAATATAAGAACCGAAGAGTATATATGAAGAAAGAGGAAAGACTGTAAAAAGACAAAGAGACAAAAATGTGGACAAAAGACAATTATAAAGGAAGACTGACCGTATAAGGAGAGAGGGAGTACTATGAGATGAAAGTAAGAACTATGACAACAGTGGTGAATATGAAGACAAGAGAGAAAATAAAGAGGAGGACAAATATACAAAAAGAGGAGCAAGTATGAAAAAAAGTATAAAAAGGGAGCATAAGAAAAAGAAGATAGTATATTGATAGAGGAAGGAGTAAGACGAGACAGGAGGGAGTATAACAAGGCTTGATAATATGGCCCATAATTCCTTATTATACACACATGCACAGTGTGATATCACCCAAAAAATTATAAGACCATACATTTTATCAAAACACATTCACTACTGTAAAATGTTTAAAAAGGTGTGAATATAACTCCTTAATGTACACACATGCACAAAAAACGTTTAAATGACTATACATATTCCATGTATATACTTACAACATTTCAGTGAACAACACTGACTCATTTTCCAAATACATATGCAAATTAACACATTTTTTCTGCCACTATTACATCAAAAAAACTAGGGGGCATATTATCAAGGACCGGTGTTACAATTATCGCTGTTTTATCAGCAGGAAACTGCAGATAAAACAGCGATAATGAGCTTGATAATACACCCTTGTTAATTCCCATAGAAGCCCATGTTAACATCAGATCATGGGCTTTTATGGAAATTAACAAGAGCGTATTATCTCGCCCATTACCGCCGTTTTATCAGCAATTTCCTGTCGATAAAACAACGATAATTTTAACACCGGTCCTTGATAATATGCCCCTAAAACAATCAAACAACAAAGACGCACAAAAGGCTTGTAAATCGATCCAGACTATATACAGAGGGAGAGAAACAAGAAAGAGGACAGAACCGGTAGTATCAAGAAAAAAATTAAATATCAAGAGAAAGGGAAGAAAATGAGGAGACAGAAGGAATAAGAGAAGAAAAAGGAAAATATAAAAATACAAACAAGGGCAATTTGACCACAGAGGACAATATAAGATAAAGACAGTAGTACCGAGAGAGAGAAAGGAGTAAGAGGAGAGAGAGGGAGGTATAAAAAAGAAAGGCTAGAAATTATGGAAAAAGGGACAAATATAGGGCCATTTTATGAAGAAAGGGTGACACATTATCGCCGCTTTTATCGGCAGGAAACTGCCGCTAAAGCGGCGATAATGGGCTTGATAATACGGCCTTTTGAATTCCTGTTGAAGCCCAGGTTAACACCATAACCTGGGTTTCTATGGGAATTCACAAGGGCATATTATCAAACCCATTATCGCCGCTTTAGCAGCAGTTTCCTGCCGATAAAAGCAGCGATAATGTATCGCCCTTTCTTGATAATATCGCCCATAATTCCTTATTGTACACAGACGCAAAATGTGATATTAAACAAAAAAATATAACAGCATGCATTATAGCAAAACACATTTACGACTATAAAATGTTTAACAAGGGACTAATATAGGGGCATATTATCAAGACAGGCAATAAAATTATCGCTGCTTTATCGCCAGAAAACTGCTAATAAAGCGGCGATAATGGCCTTGATAATATGCTCTATGGAATACCAATCGAAGCCCATGTTAGATGTCCTTCATATCTAACGTGGGCTTCGATTGGAATTCCATAGAGCATATTATCAAGCCCATTATCACTGCTTTATCTGCATTTTTCTGCCGATAAAGCAGCGAAAATCACCTGTCTTGATTATATGCCCCATAATTCCTTAATGTACAAAGATGCACCACATACATCCCCATACTATTTATCAACTAACCTTTCAAGTTAATTTCTTGATTAAGAAGAATACCACTCAAACAGTAGATATTCTTATACAGAATCTCTCTAGTTCAGTGTTTGCAGCAAAACCGCGAAATGGAACATTTTCCCTCTCATTTTACACATACATACATATAAACAACCAATTAAAATCCTCCACACATTAATTCAAAACGAAGCACACATTTCTATTGCTTTAACATTTCAAGCCTTTCCAACTGACATACCTTTCCACCCTACCCCCAACAGATCATGCAAAAGTCAACTGTCAACAGAGGTGAAAAATTCAGCACTGTATAAAACACTGCTCCTCAACAATTTTAGACTATGCATAAGCACTTACTTATAAGTACCAATACAGAGAAAAGGTCTAATTACAAGCAACCAACATATAAACACATAAACTTGATAGATATCTGTAAAATATATTTTTTATTGATTTTTTCTTGCTTACGTACGCTTATGTGAAACGACAATCAGAATTCATAGAGTACACTTACACTAAATATACCGTAAAAAAAAAAGTTGCATCACTAATTTTTTTCAATCCCCAGGGACCCCATCCCCCGGTGCTCAAATATTACATTCAGGACCGTGGGGAGAGCCCCAAAACCCTCACGGTCGCAGCCGGCTCCCAGCGTCCTTCAGGAGCCAGCATTGCTTTTTGTCAGAGAGATCAGCTTACATGCCGCTCTCTCAGACGAAAAGCAATCTGCTTTCCTACTTGAAACAGAACTCTCCCCCTACCATAGCAAACAGCAGTGTCCCAGGGATAGGCACCCCATAACACTACAGGAGCCCGCCCTGTTAGGTGGTGGTCCCCACGGCCATCAAAGACTCAACAAAGCCCATCCAAGACTTTGACCTTGCGGATCATTGTAAACCCCCTAAGCTGTCCTAGAGGGACAGGAAGTCCTATAGCAAATAGCAAACTTTTCCTGTCAATCTACACACTCAATCTACACATATATACAAATAAATAAAAAATCACATTTATTCCCACATTAAATCAAAATGAAACACACTTTTATATTGCTTGAACTTTTGCACCCTTTCCAACTGACAGAACTTTCAACCCTTCCCCCATTCCACAATCTGCCAGTTACCATAGAAACACTTCAGAAAACATCTAATTCAGCACACAGGTGAAAAGTTCATCATACATTGTTGCAAAATAAAACAGCAAGTGTACTTGACTTGAGAATATACCAGCTTATCTTATGTAACATTATTTTCTATCAGTTTTTCTTAACCAATAAAAATCAGGCTTTTAAAAAACAGAAACATGCATCCTAGCTTAGTGTAGAATATTGTCGAACAACCAATCACTTCTTTTCTTTTTCAAAACTGCATGTTGTCCACCATTTTAGAAAAATCTTACTTTTTTAAACTGCCATTTTATTTACAGAGACCTTCAGAGTGCATCCAGATCTCTCTTCAAGATGTTTACAGTGTGGATTGTGGGACACAGCTACCTTTTCTGGAGCCAAAGGTACGCAATACAGAAAAGAATTCACAAAGAATTATGTTTACCAAATGTAGACATTAAATGGATTGGACAGATACAGAGAGGATTAAAGTGGCATCAAATCGATGCCATTGATGAAATCCTTTTTACATCTCCAACACCCTGACCTCATAATTGTGTAGTGTGGTGGCAATGACCTAGGCACTTTGACAGGGGTAGGTCTGGAAATGCTTATGAAGGACACCTTTCAACAATTGATGACACTGTTCCCCAAAACTGCCTTTGTATATTTTATTATATGCCAAAGGCAGAAATGGAAGTGGTCCAACCGCTATTGTCCACAGATTGAAAAAGCTAGGAAACATGTGAATAAATATGTTTCTGCCTTTCTCCGAGACTATAGAATGGGGTCCATCTACCACAACAATCTACGTTTCAATATGGATGGCATCTATAGGAGAGACGGTGTACATTTTACAAATGAGGGAAACAGAGCATTCCTTTTTCTTCCTTCAGTACACTTATGGGATGACATCCAATCTTTGCACCGTACGTCGTCCATACGTGCTTGAGATATCAACAATAAAAAATAGCTTTTATCACAAATTTTTTATAATCCCTGAGGACCCCATCCCCGGGGCTCAAATGTAACGTTGCGGACCGTGGGAAGAGCCCCAAGTTCCTGCGGGAACCGGCATTGCTTTTCGTCACAGATAGCAGCTTACATGCTTCCAATCTACTTTCAAAGATGATTTCAACACTTATACATTTTATAAAATAATATAGTACTGCACGCTAAAGGAGAACAGTCAGCGCAAATATAATAGACTAGAAAATAGAAAAACAAACAACTTCCACACTCAACAAAGTCGTAAGCAGACTTCACAGTTTAATTTAAAAGCACGCTACCACAACTATTTTTTGAAACGCATTATACAATAAAATGGGTCACAAAATAGGCTAGATACATGGTGACTGTATTGTAACGTCACATAAAAAAAGAAAGCCACTCTTACGCTACCAGGAAAACCCAACAACACTATAAAGCCCAAATTTCCATTGTAGTGATTTCTTAGTAGCAAGTCTAGTTGTCGGATCGACACACAAACTCCCTCATGACTGGTATACACCCACACCACACCCATTCAGCGTATCCGTCACTACACACGTGACCCTATGTATAAAAAAGACGGAGCGCATGTGTTATACGAGATTTTAGAGTTGTTCCCAAAGCACCAAACAAGGGGCCCTCTACCACATGCGTGGCCTCTTTGGTCACTGAGTTAGTGGTGCCCGAAGAACTGAGCGGGTAAAGAACTTGGTATGATTATGATGGGTGTACGAATATGTTGTTAGCCATAGAGATATCAAGACTCAGCACCATATAAGAGACTTCTTTGTTGGAGATCGGAACTACCTCATGAAGAAGGTGTCTTTTCCACGAAAAAGTGAGCAGTGAGGCTGAGTATACATCAGAAGGAGTCAAAGGGTTGTAGATGAATACATACAAAAATGCGACTAAATATTTTAGACAAACGCACTCCTACATAATGTATTCATACACAATACAAACAGTTCATAGAAATCTGACAATCAACGCCTATAAAAGCGCGATATTATTTAACCCAAAATTAAAATAGCAAGAATTACCAATCATAACATCTTTCTTTTAATATCTTTTAGATGTACAGCTTCACAATGCATTATGTAACACTGACAACGGCAATAGCGCAAGGTGAGCAGACAAGCTTGTTTCTGAAACAACAACAAGTTATCTGTCAAAGGAGAGAATATGTACTATGCAGCAGGCGCAAAAAAAACATTTGGCTAACGGGGCTTCAGTTAGGATGGGATAGCTTTCTGGGCCCACACACAGTCACACCAAGTACGTCACAGGTCTTTTAAAAATATTTTGCTTATTAATGAGGCTTTGATAATCCCCCCCTGCTTACAGCCCCTGCAGCTCCACTCTTCTTTTTGCTTGAACTAAAGCCCCACCCCAAATTTTTTCTAGCCTCCCCATCCCCGATATTTTTGACTGTGGTTGCGCCTCTGGCTTCACGTACCCCTCTCCTGTCGTGTGTGTCTCTCCCATGTTTTAATGTCCTTTTTTCCTTTTCTCTTTCTTACTCTCTCACATTGTCGATCTTTCTTTTTTAAAGATTTGGACGCTGCTATCTCCACTCTGCTGTATACAACCATATCTGAATTTAAATGATTAACTCTCTTGATTACAGTGAAGGCTTCTTCCACATGTAGAGCACCATCTTTCAATATTGCCAATGGCACTAGGTGACAAAGAATTTTGCTTGCGAAACAACAAATTATCTATGAAAGGAGTGAGTGTGTAGTGTGCACCAGCTTCATTGTGTAAAATGTATAATTACCTCCGAGCAGTGACAACAGTCTGACAAACAGATCTACAAGCTTATTACGCTACTTTTGTGTCACTTTTAACATGGGAAAAGTAACTTAAGGAGCATTTAAATCTACGTCTGACTTTTCAAGAAAAAATCTCAACTCCACAGTCTGCAAGACAGTTTTATTGTTGTTTTCTCTCTCTTTCTCTCTCTCACTCTCTGTGACATCATTTCTCTTTCAAACTTATAGAAAATGCTGTCTGCTTTGACGTGTACAAGCAAAAGTGTCTTCAAGTTGTGAATTCCACTGGCCGCAGTGTTTAGCCGCAGTGTTTATACAACGGTAAGTACAGAGGCCTAGATATACAATGCCTTCATTACAATGCATTAGAAATAAGTCGTCATTTTTACAATCCCGTTCTGCCACTTTTGTGTCAGTAATGCAGTAGGCACTTCCATATAGACACCACTTGAACGCGGCACAATAACAGAACTGAAATGTACTAGGCGCACTGCACTCGTAAAACTGTAGTGTTACCTTCATTTGAGAAAGGAGACAGTGGATAGTGTGCAGCAGCTTGACTGTGTAAAATGTATGATTACCTCTGAGCAGTGACAACAGATATGTTACAACATTCTGACAAATAGATCTACAAGCTTTTTACACTACTTTTCTGTCACTTTTAACATGTGAAAAGTGACACAAGCCGCTTGTAAATCTATGTCTGACTTTTCAAGAAAAAATCTCAACTCCATTTTCTGCGAGACAGTTTTAATGTTATTTTCTCTCTCCTTCTCTCTCTCACTCTCTGTGACATAATTTCTCTTTCTCTTTTAAACTTATAGAAGATGCTGTCTGCTTTCACATGTAAAAGCAAAGGAGTCTTTAAGTTTTGAATTCCACTGGCCGCAGTGTTTGGCCGCAGTGTTTATCAGCCACGGCTCGTGGAGGGAGTTTTGGTGGGGTGGAGAGGCGGGCGGGGGAGGGGCAGGGTGGGGGGTGCTAAAAACTGGAGTATGGATAATTGAAGGTAAGTAAATAATTTAATAAATACAACAAATTTCGTAGCGCACCATGCATCGCATTTTGCGATGCAGGGTGCGTACTCCAGTTTTCAGCACCCCCCACCCTGCCCCTCCCCCGCCAGCCTCTCCGCCCCACCGAAACTCCCTCCACGGGCCGTGGCTGGTGTTTATACAATGGTAAGCACAGAATCCTAAATATACAATGCCTTCATTACAATGCATTAGAAATAAATCGGCGTATTTACAATCCTGTTGTGCCACTTTTGTGTCAGTGACGCAGTAGGCACTTCCATATAGACATCACTTGAATGCGGCACTATAACAGAAGTAAAATGTACCAGGCACACTGCACACGTAAAATCATACTGTTACCTTGACTTTTAATGCTTCAGCTCATTTACTCACATCTACATATTTCTAAACTCTAATTTTCTTTTTTGTTTTGCAGATTACCAATCCAACGTCTTTTGAAGTCCACTTCACAATTTGTTTATAATATTGTTTTTTTAAAGTTATTTTTCTAGTTGTTTATAATATAGTTATCATTAAGTTTGTTTACAGTTATTCTTTTAATAAATGTTAATTAAAAAAAACGACATACTTCTTTTTTTTTGGGGGGGGGTTGATGGTCCACAATAAAAATAATATTTATAATGTTAAAGTACTATAGTAAGATGTTCAAGAGTAAGATTGAAAAGTACTGACTTATATGTTCTCTGGGTACACTACAACATGGTAAAGAAATCAAACTAATACGAAACAATGTGTACCACATTTACAAACCTCTTGCGACATTTTCCCATGCAAACCTACCACCCTACAAAATTAAGTGTGGGCCTCAATGACGCCCCTCAAACCACGGAAACAATCACCCAACAAAGATTTCTGTATTGTATGAGAGGGGTTGCGTGCCCTCCGCCAGGTGCTCTGGAGTCCACCACGCCCAGACCCGGTTCCTGCAGTGTCCTGGGGAAAAACAGCCATTACAGCGCGGTCATAACCAGGTGTGATCGTCACCACAAATACATTAGCACGCATATGCTTTACAACACATGATTTTACTACTAGTATGCATTTACCACGCATTAACCACGCATGATAAACGCATAACGTGGTGTGGTGTGGCTCACTGGTGAGAGGTGGCAGACCCGGAAGCAGAGGACGGCCTGGGACCAGGGTTCAATTCCCGACGCGGCAGGGTCGTGAACCAGGGTCAGCGGACTCGATAATTCTCGCCTCGGTGCCTACTCTAACCAGGATCACACTCGGCAACTCTGGGCATTAGCTTGCCTCATCTCCACAATGGCCGCCCACACATGCCCGGGATGCCTGGTTTCACCTTGGAGATACCCAGGAGGGAACATCTCACAGGGAAAGCCAGGACGGGTTCCCCAGCGGTCTATAGCGCCAGGACGCCTCCGGGTAGCAGTGCGCTTTACAAGACACACACATTTACACATTTACATAATCTTAATAATGTCTTTGTGTTGACGAACACGCGTTGTTGTAATGGCTCTGGCTTATGTCCTTCAAATCAGTTTTTAGATATACGTGTGATCAAGTCATAAGATCGGAGGTCAAGGACAAACACCATGGTGTCTGTGCCAGGAAATCTCATGGAGAGTAAAATGAAAGCAACACTTATAATAAAAATTACGGAGAAAAACTACTAAAATGGCGGTGGACGGAGTATGTAATCAACGTTTGGCGCCTCAACACTACATTTCAAATAAATATAGATACAATATGTTTATTAATATATTACAGAAGTATAGCAGCGGATGACACACACGGCCCGGGAAAAGAAAGCAGCAAATTTATTACCTGAAATGAGGTTTGCTTGGCGAACTTGAAGAAAAAGAAAAAACGTGGGCTTGGAAACAAGGCTGTGCATGTGTAGAGAGTACAACTGGTGCACAAAAAAAACCGGAAAGTTTCACATACTATCATAGAAATAAAGATTTTTTTTTGACCAGTAAAGTTAGTTCTCAAAAAGAACTTTTTTTTTTTAGCCCCAATGCCCCCACGATCCCAGACGGCTCCCCGCGTCCTTCGAGAGCCGGCATTGCTTTATCAGAGACAGCAGCTTATATGCTGCGTTCTCTTTTGAAAAACAATCTGCTTTCTAGAAAGAGAGAACAGATTAACTTGCTCTCTTTTTCAAATAGGAAAGCGGTTTGCTGTGGTAAAGGGGGAGCGGCGACAATACCGCCCTACCATACCAAACAACAGTGTCCCGGAAGTATGCACCCCGAGACACTGCAAGAACCGACCCTAGAAGACGGTGGACCCCAGGGCCACCAAGGGTTCCAGGAGGGGGGCAGTGTGACCCCCTCCCAACATTAAAAAAACACGGAAAAAAAGCTTTGTCCGGGTGACGGTTCCCGAGACTGAGGGGAAGAGGACTGTGATGTCATCAGTGATGTCACTGACCATGTCATGAATGATGTAATATGTGACATCATCCGCAGTGGATTGCGGGCACGCGAGTTATAGTGAGTCCAACTAACTATAACGTGGGAATTTCAATGGTTTTGTATGAGTAAAATGTTCAGCTAACTATAACTGGTGTGAAACCTATGTTTTTTTTGATGAATTTCAAAGGTTTTTTAAATGCTAATTCCTAACTATAACAAATCTGAAACCTATGGGGTTTTTTTGTGAATTTCAAGGGTTTTTGAATCCTAATTCCTAACTATAACGATTGTAAAACCTCTGGTTTTTTCACTGAATTTCAAAGGTTTTTTAAAAGGTCATTCCTTTCTATATCGAGTTTGTAACCTACAATTTTTTTTATTTGCTGCTTTGTGTAAGTATTAATTATTATGAATTTATTTTTGAAAAATATTTTTCCAATGTTTTTTTTTTTTATAATTTTTTTCCTGGGGCGCTCAGGGTGCGCGCACTGGTAAGCTCTCCGTACAGCGCACCGAGAGCGCTACTTCTACGTTCGTTAAAAAAAATATGTATGAAAAGTAAATAATAACGCAAGACATTTAGTACCATACTTATAAAAGCAGTATTTTTGAATTACGAAATGAAAAGGAATTTACATTTCCATAAAGCTATCAAAACGTCACTCAGGCGTGCCGCGTAAGCGCCCCCGGAAGAACCTACGTTCGTTCCTCGTAAGTGCCCCTGGAAGCGCTCCGGTGCGCGCAGCGTAAGCGCGTCAAGTCATGTGACCTTAAAATAAATCTTTTCATTGGTTGCTAACAGTTTTTTTTTTACAAAGAATGAAATCCCCACCCATTTCCTTCACTTCTTCTTTCACTTTTGTGACTGCAAGACCTGACTTTTTGCTCTTGGATCTTTGTTGGATTACCATGGCTGCCAGAAGATCCAGCAGTGAAGATGACATAGAGACATTTATTGATGAAGAGGTTCCTCCGCCCCAGGTAAAAGAACACTTCATATGGAAGTTTTTTCCATTCCTGATGATAAAAAAAGGTAAATGCTCCAAAGGTGGAGTGCTGGATTTGTCATACAGTCCTCTCACGGGGTGACCCCACCAAAAAATATTCATTTGGGAACTCCACGATGATACGCCATGTCGAGAGGAGGCCCCCAGAACTTTGCCCGGGAGAGTGTCAGAGCTCTGGCACAAGAGACTCCCAGGGATGGTGCCTCTACTTCAACCTGAGGACCAACTACATCGGTGAGGGGGCGACCAGAAGAGCTGATCCCTAATATTCAACATGCATTTAATGAAGCCATAATTAGATGAAAAAATTTGATCAGCTACTTTGTTATCTGGAACAAAGTGTTATGCTCATGGTTCGAGCAATAGACAACCACCGCTGCCAACCCCAGTCCTAGTTTTGATTATATTTTTTTGCTCCTGTTGAGCAGTTTCCCATTCCCTGTTTTTGTTTCTGTTAAAAAATTCTCATCAAAGAGCTGTATTCTTAAAAAAATGAAAAAGAGTAACTGAAGTGGAGTGCAGTGAGAGAAGAGAGGAAAATGAGTGGGAAAGCAAAGAAAGGGACGAGAGGGGAAGGGAAGTGAAGTAGGGGGACTGAAAGAAGGTGAGTGTTGGGAACGAGAGTGAGGAGAAGGAGAGTGAACATGGGGAATGTGGATAAGTGAAGAAAATGTAGTAAAAGAACGGTGGTGTCCTCATCCTGGGATCTTCGCCCTCCGCCTGGGACCACTCCTGGTGGCCCCCTGCCCTGGGCAGCGCACCCAAACCAATGGACCACGCACGCAACCTGGGCTTCATTCTGGACTCCTCCCTCTCCATGACCAGACAAGTCAACGCCGTCTCCTCGTCATGCCTCAACATCCTGCGCATGCTACGTAAGATCTTCTGGTGGATCCCCACCGAGACCAGGAAGACGGTCACCCAGGCCCTCGTCACCAGCCAACTGGACTACGGCAACTCCCTCTATGCCGGAACCACTGCCAAACTCCAGAAGAGACTCCAGCGGATCCAGAACACCTCAGTAAGACTCATCCTGGACATCCCCCGACACAGCCCCATCTCCGGACACCTGAGAGACCTGCACTGGCTCCCGGTCAACAAGAGAATCACGTTCCGACTCCTCACCCACGCACACAAAGCCCTACATAACCAAGGACCAAGATACCTCAACAACCGCCTCAACTTCTACACTCCCACACGCCAGCTTCGATCGACCAGCCACGCCCTCGCCGCCGTTCCCCGCATCCGAAGAGCCACCACAGGAGGAAGGTCCTTCTCCTACCTGGCGGCCAAGACGTGGAACTCCCTCCCGACCCACCTCCGCCTGACCCAAGACCACCTCGCATTCAGGAAGCAGCTCAAGACCTGGCTGTTCGAGCAGTAGTGGACCCCCCTCCCCAAGCGCCTTGAGACCCTCTGGGTGAGTAGCGCGCTATATAAATGCTTTGATTGATTGCTTGATTGGAAGGGTAAGAAAAGAGCAATGATTTTTAGGAAAGAGTGGAGATACAGACTGGATAAAGACAATTGAGTGTGAGACAAGGTGAGTAAGGCAGTGAAGAAACAGAGAAAGTGGAGGAAAAAGTTAGAGTAGAAGACTAAAGGCCACATTTATGAGGCCATGCGTCACTTTTACGCCGCCGGTGCGTCACTTTTTGTGACGTACCAGTGGTGTAAAAAATGCACCTTGTTGAGTCATATTTACAAAGTGACGCACAGCAGGCGTAAGACTGACACAGGCCCTTTCACATGGGGTTAGCCCTTGTTGAGTCATATTTACAAAGTGAAGCCTCTAGGTAAATGCATCACTTTGTAAACCCCTGCGCCACATTATACCTGCGCCAGGTGTAATGTATGCAAAGGGGGCGTATTGACGCAAGAAAGGGTCGTAGAAGTGACGCAGTGAAATCTATGAGATTTCACTGCGTCACTTTTAGGACACCGTTGCGTCAAAATCTTGCGCCTGCCTCACAGCAGGCGTAAGACTGACACAAACCCTTTCACATGGGGCTGGCCCCATGTGAAAGAATGCATTGCTGGAGTTGCGTCACTTTTGTGACACACTCCAGCAATGCATCACTTTTGCGCTTACAGATATGTCAGAAATACTGACGTATCTGTAACTCCTTTCGACATAATGCGTCATACATTAAATATGACGCATGAGTAGAAGACTGAAGGCCTCATTTATGAGGCCATCCGTCACTTTTACGCCACCGGTGCGTCACTTTTTGTGATGCACCTGTGGTGTAAAAAATGCACATTGTTGAGTCATATTTACAAAGTGACGCATCTAGGTAAATGCGTCACTTTGTAAACCCCTGCGCCACATTATACCTGCGCCAGGTGTAATGTATGCAAAGGGGGCGTATTGACGCAAGAAAGGGTCGTAGAAGTGACGCAGTGAAATCTATGAGATTTCACTGCGTCACTTTTAGGACACAGTTGCGTCAAAATCTTGCGCCTGCCTCACAGCAGGCGTAAGACTGATGCAAGCCCTTTCACATGGGGCTGGCCCCATGTGAAAGGATGCATTGCTGGAGTTGCGTCACTTTTGTGACACACTCCAGCAATGCATCACTTTTGGGCTTACAGATATGTCAGAAATACTGACGTATCTGTAACTCCTTGCCACATAATGCGTCATACATTAAATATGACGCATGAGTAGAAGACTGAAGGCCTCATTTATGAGACCATCCGTCACTTTTACGCCACCGGTGCGTCACTTTTTGTGATGCACCAGTGGTGTAAAAAATGCACCTTGTTGAGTCATATTTACAAAGTGACGCATCTTTGTAAATGCGTCACTTTGTAAACCCCTGCGCCACATTATACCTGCGCCAGGTGTAATGTATGCAAAAGGGGCGTATTAACGCAAGAAAGGGTCGTAGAAGTGACGCAGTGAAATCCATGAGATTTTACTGCGTCACTTTTAGGACACCGTTGCGTCAAAATCTTGCACCTGCCTCACAGCAGGCGTAAGACTGACGCAAGCCCTTTCACATGGGGCTGGCCCCATGTGAAAGGATGCATTGCTGGAGTTGCGTCACTTTTGAGACACACTCCAGCAATGCATCACTTTTGCGCATACAGATACGTCAGAAATACTGACGTATCTGTAACTCCTTGCGACATAATGTGTCATACATTAAATATGACGCATGAGTAGAAGACTGAAGTCCTCATTTATGGGGCCATCCGTCACTTTTACGCCACCGGTGCGTCACTTTTTGTGAGACTGATGCAGGCCCTTTCACATGGGACTAGCCCCATTTGAAAGGATACATTGCTGGAGTTGCATCATTTTTATGACACACTCCAGCAATGCATCACTTTCCTCTAAACACTCTACTTTATTTTTTTACTCTATTTTTTTACACTGTTTTTCCCCGTGGTGCGGTCAGTGTGCGCGAACCGGAGAGCGTACCCGGGAACGCACCCAGCGCTTACCCCGCGAAAATTAAAAAAAAATTAAAAAAAGTTTTTTTTACCCTTCAGGGTCCTTCTAGGCCTCCCTCAGAAAACCTAGGGGGTCAGGTGGTGTCTACTCTGTCCCCTTTTAATTATTTCCCCCTTTCTTTTTTACCTCTTGTGTCTTGATTCTACCGAGACACAAGATGGCGGATTCTCCGGACTGTTCAGAATGTTGACAGACACCCGACAGCCAATCAGCTTTCCGCTCGCGCACTCCCGTAGCGCGCCGGGTGCGCTCCCCGGTACGCACACCGGTGAGCGCTCGGAGGGCGCCTATAGATATATATGTGCTTTTGAAGTTAATTTTCGTAAAAACCACTGAAACAATTTTCACCAAACATAGCAAAGGTACATCTGCGTACCAGTCCCTACAATTTTGCCAAGTTTGGCATAATTCCGTTCAGCAGTTCGGGCTGTAGACTTGTCAGACCGTCCTATGGAAATTAACACGGAGAAAACACGTTTTGGGACCCCCCTTTTTTCTCAGCCCCCACTTCACGAATTCCCCGGAAACTCCAGGGAAGGAGCGCCTCGGAGCTGGCCAAAATTTTGTAAAATTACACACAAATTCCTCAACCGGCGCCAGAGTTATTCCCAATAGAATGTTGCGGATTTCCTATGGTAGCCAATCCTAACTATAACTACCTACTGGGGACCGCCAGTAGGTAATATATATATATATATATATTAGTAACCAATTTGGTGATTAATGTTTAAATTTGATGAAAGCAATTAAAAAAGGAAACCAAAGGTGCACTTAGCTAGGTTTATTATTGGTGTGAAAAGCAGTACCAGAGTAAAAGTAAGCACTGATAATGATTACAAGTGATTTTGTTGTACTTATTTCCGTTTGAATATAGGTACTTTTCAGATATGACTATTCTGAGCATATGGCTGTAAGCCGTTTCCAAAATGATCACTTTAAAATTCTTGGGCGATAGAGAGAATCTGTGGATTCATTCTCTGCCCAGGAATTACAATTTCAATGATGCATTTTAAAGACTGTAATAACTGGGGTCAAGCAAATTAACATGATTATGCTGGAATTATTTGGAAATCAAAACTAATTACAGGCAAAAGAAAAATGGATGGCTTTTGACAATCTTGTTTTAAAGATGCAGATGGCATATGTACTGAGAGGCATATTTACCGGAATTGTGGTACAGGGCAGTGCAGCAAGTTACCTTACTCCGCCGCCCTGTGTCACAGGCAAAGGGTAGGAATGCACTATATTTATCCAAAACAACGCATTTCTATCCTTTTCCCCTGCAATAGCGATGTTTCAGCAGCCTCACGCCAATGCAGGCACCCTTACACAGTGGTACAATGGTGACTGTATTGTAGGCAGGATTAATATTGTGCAAGAAAAGGTACCTTCCTGCTTCAAAAACATCTGTAGAGGTCTTTTCCTCTTTCTACGTGTGCTGCATTCTGCAGCACATGTACAAAGAGGAAAAAACAAGGAGAACTACAGATAAACTGGAGAAGTATATTTTAGAATAACATTGATGTATTCAATCTGATATATATATTTTTGTATAAAAATGTGTTTAATTATTGTGATTTTTTGGGGGGGTTTAAATCAATTTCTTTTATTAATTTTGTTATTATACTTTAGTACAGAATGCAATTGTAGTTGGCATGTTGAAACACACCAACATAGGAAGGAACATAGAACTGAAACTCTGGCACAGCAAGCCACCCCAGCTCCATATGCATTCAATACACATTATTGCGATCCTCCCACCCACCGGCCCGACGAAAATGCATCTCCCTTCTCTTTATTTTATACATTGACTCAGTCTGTGCTCTTTGCCAACATGTAGATAACATACAGGGCTCATAAATCTCTGGGTCTGGAGGCCTGAGGCAGATCTCCAGCCCACGTTTCCAACTGAGCTTTGCAATAGGCTAGATCCCACATCCAGTCCGAGTGTCATGGTACCCTCCTCCCACCCCAGCATACGCCACTCTACATTTTGCCATTAGTAATGCTGCTGCTATGAATTTGGGAAGCGATGTTGTAAGTGTTTTAATGAGACCTAGTAAACAGATTGAGGGAGCATATTCTAGTTGCACCTCTACCATTGCAGATAGAGTCAATTGGTCGGAATTGTTTTTGAAACTGCTTTTAAAACTGAAATTGACGTACTCTGGTTTTTTAAGTCCATCTTTTAAATCGCACACTCACCCGCCTGCTCCTCGGTCCACTGCAGCCGTTTGTGCTGATTGTGTGGAGGGTGTCAGTCCGGCTAGGGGGAGATCCACCCGATTCTCCTAACTTTCTGCAGGCCATCTCAGGGCAACATTTTGGTGGGGTGACGTTCTAGTCTCCTGATCTTGGCAATAGAGCCTGCCTACTTTAGGAGCTGATGGCACCAATGTGCAGCGGACATTGAGATAGTGGCAAGCAAACATGTTGAGAGATGCTGCTGTATCTCTCCATTTCCAAGTTACACTCTGCACTGAGTCTTTTAAATATTATTTGCACCTTGATAATTATTGAGTATGTGTTTGCCAATCTGTCCGAATTGTTTTTAAAACTGTAATTGACTAACTCTGGATTTCTAAGTCCTTCTTTTAAATCGCGTTCTTGCCTACCTGCTCCTTGGTTCACCGCAGCAGTTCATGCTAATTGTGTAGAGGTGTCAGTCTGGCTAGGGGGAGATCCACCCGATTCCCCTAACTTTCTGTGGGCCATCTCAGGCCTCCATTTTGGTGGAGTGATATTCTAGTCTCCCGATTTTGGCAATAGAGCCTGCCTACTTTAGGAGCTGATGGTGCCGACGCGCAGCAGATGCGCCTGCAGCGAGCCAAAGGCAAGCCTGTCTGCACCCGTCTGCATCCGGACAGTAGCCTGGACCAGCCATGTTGCCCAAAATTCTGGGGGTTATCTACTCAGTTGCACTTGTGATGAGCTCCTGTCCCTTAGGTAATCCACTTGCCAGAACCAGATACTCCCTGTACTGGGGGACCCTGATGAATGTTACTCTTGCCCCTCTTTTAAGTTCTGCCTTAACTCTAGACCTGATTGCAGTCAGAACAAAGTCTTACGTGTGACCCTCCAAAAGCCTCCCAGATCCATTAACCTAAAAGCTTGCCTCATCAATTGCAGATCTCTGCCAAAACATGCCTTAGACATACATCAGTCTCTAGTAGATAACAACTGGGACCTTATGTTCCTGACTGAGACATGGTATCTGGAAGATTCAAACCCAGATGTAGCATTAGCTATCCCCCAGGGCTATGGCATCATCTGCACAAATAGACAAGACAATAGACCAGATGTGGGGGTCGCGATTATCCATAAATTGACTTGGGAGATCCCAACTTGCAATTTGGACCGGACAGGCAATATTTAAGGTCCCCCTTCTGTATTAAATTGTCTGCCTCGATCTCCTGCTCGGAGTTCCTCCTCCATAGACACCCAGATTGCTGTCATAGTTCTTCCCTCACCTTAGTGGATCATATTGCCCAGGCTAGCATGCGCTATTCTAATTTCAATATCCTGGGCGTTCTCATCCTCCATGTGGACGATCTATCCTGCTCACATAGCGCCAATTTTATTTCAGCACTCGCTGGTTGCAATTTAATCCACCTAGTTTCCTCCCCACTCATAAAACTGGTCATATATTAGACCTTATTTGCTTGAACATACCAGACATCTCTGTTCACACCCCTGAGCCGGTCATTTGGTTGGATAATTTCCTGATGCCTTTTCAGGTACACCTGAAAGGTGAGCTTAGGTTCACTTCCCGACAAAATGACTCAAGAAGGAATTGGAATAGGGTCTCCTTAGAGTCCCTTACCCCACTTCTGAAGGAATCTGAGCCTTCCTTATCAAATAGTCAAGACAACAGCATCATGAATCTCATTGCTTGGGTCAGTGACGCCCTCGATATATTTGTGCCCCTGAGGCCTGTTACCTCCGCAAGAACCCCCCCTTGCGCTCCCTGTTTTTCAGTGATTATCAGAGCACAAACAAGTGAATGTAAAAGACTGGAGCGCAAATGGAGATCATCGTATTCTTAGGAGGACAAAATTGTTCATCGAGCAACTCTTAAAGAGTATCGTAAACTTCTCATTGGAGCTAAAAGAGATTTTTTTACTGAACGCATTGCCATTGCTAAGAACTCTCCCAGAGAGGTTTTAAAGGTTGTGAAGTTCTTCCCTCACCCTACTGCACTCGACAAGCTATTACCCCTTCACTGGAGTTTTGCAATAAGATTTCAGATTTTTTTATGGAGAAAATATCCCAGATGTATGCGTCTTTCCCAGTAGCACACTCTCACCAAGTAGAGGGCACACCTAGCAGCCCTTGTGACTCCCAGTCAGTGTTCTCAGAATTTGTAACTATCACTTTAGAAGCTTCCTTGGGGGAACTCAAGAAATATAAATCTCGGTCACCTGGCTGAGTTGCTCAACCCCTCCCTGAACGCTATCTGGAATTCCTCGCTTGGCCAGGGGATCTTTCCATTGGCCTGGAAACATGCGTTTCTTCCCCCCATTTTAAAGAATGCCAATGCTGACCCTGCAGTCACCTGTATTTATAGGCCTATTTTGCTGTTGCCTGCCCCCTCTAAAGTTTTAGAGAAGCTAACTCATCAGCAGCTGGCAGCTTTCATTGAGTCTAATGGCGTACTGTATGAATCCCAGTCCGGCTGCTGCCCTGGCTTCAATACAGAATCAGCTCTGATTGAGATGGCAGATGCCATTCGCTGGGCTGTAGATGGTGGCTCTGCGGTCATGTTGATGCTTCTCGACCTGTCAGCAGCGTTTGATAAGGTGTCCCATTCCATCTTACTGGATCGCCTTAAGCAGATTGGCATCCAGGGGACAGCGCTTGTCTGGATCACATCTTACCTACATGGCCAAGAACAACAGGTCTCAATCCATCCTTTCACCTCTCCCGCAAAACCATTAAAATGGGAAGTACAGCAGGGATAGGCCTTGAGCCCGCTACTTTTCAACATCTTTTTTACACCGCTCGAGGAGCACATCGCCGATACTAGTATCATGGTGATATCGTATGCTGACTACACTCAACTGATGTTTACCTTCAGTGGAGTGTCAGCATCTTCATTTGACTACCTGAAAGATTGCCTAAGGAGCATTTCTGTCTGGATGAGTATTGACTTCTTAACCCCTTAGCTTCGGTGGCTATTCCGCCGCAGTGCTAGGGGGGGTGGGGGGGCCGTGCGGCACTCCCGTACTCGTGACGGAACCGCTCCGTCACAAGCCTCGGGTGGGCTGTGCTTGTGACGGAGCGGTTCCGTCACGGCCCCGCCTGCTCAATGGTAACGCACCGCGCAGGTGCGGCGAGCGGGCCATGACGGAACCACTCCGTCACCAGCACAGCCCACCTGAGGCTCGTGACGGAGCGGTTCCGTCACCAGCACGGAACGGGTTAAAACTTAATGCTGACAAGACTGAGGTCCTGTTCTTTTATCAAGCTGTAGCACCCTCTGCAGCGTTTTCGTGACCAGCTGATTTAGGATCTCCCCCCACACCTAAGGACTTAGTTAAGAATTTAGGAGTCAGGTGGGACAAAGACCTGTCTCTTGCTATCCATGGTCAACAGGTATCCGTGGCCTGCTTTGGCAAAATAAAACTCATTAGAAAATTTATTGACTTCTTGCCTGAGTCAGCACGCAAAACCGTTGTCCATGCATTAATCACCTCCCATCTTGATTATGCTAACGATCTCTACATGGGTCTGTCAATTGGACTGATCTGTAGGCTCCAGATAGTGCAGAATTCAGCAGCCAGACTAGTCTGCAAGGTCCCTCTTCGCAAAAGTATTTTTCCTTACCTGAGACAGCTACATTTGCTGCTTGTGGCCAAGCGCACTACCGGGCACTTTTGAATGCTGCTGAGCTGGGGGTTAATTTTGTTGATGGGGACCTGCTTGTACTAAACAAAATTCGTTTTGTTTTCATTATTTCGAAGTACATGCAGGTCTCCACGTACGAAATCAGCCCCCACTGCAGTAAAATCTTCTAGGAGCTCGGCAGCATTCCAAACTGCCCGGTAGCCAGTCCGACCCTGGCGAAGCGTATCGAATTTAAGGCCCTCACGTTTGCCTTTCGGGCATATCAAGGTAGGGGGCCCAACTACTTGAGGACAGCAGGACAGAGCTCTTAGGTCTAACCACAAACGATACATTACCACCCCCCGGTTTGCAAAGGACAAAATGGGGGGACGGACATTCGAAGTGGGGACCACTAAATGCTGGAATAACCTACCTGCTCACTTACGCGCATAGCAGTCCGAACAGGAATTTAGCAAGGCCTTGAAAACCTGGCTCTTTAGTCGCAATGACTAAATGAATACTGAACACTCTCTCTGTTGATGTCCGTATTAGCGCCGGGACACCCCATCCGCGGTAGCTGCATGCTCTTTAAATATCTTTATTATTATTATTATTTTTATCCTGCCACAGTATCGATACACTGGTCCACACACATGATAGATGCAGAAAGTGCATCCCAGCCATCCCACATCTATCGTATGTGTCCTCAGCACGCAGCCCAGAATTGTGGAGTTCTGCAGGAGAGTACTAAGCCTGCTGTAGGTATTTAAAGTGTATTATTTTAGGATTACTGTTTGGAATACACTCATCCAACAGTGCACAGGAAAACATCCAGTCTGCCTGCGCTATTGGACCCCCAGCGCTACCTCCCATTTTTCCTTGGTTTTATCTATGGACCTCCTAGTCGCGTGCTGTAAGGCGCTGTAGAGTTTGGTGATAGCTTTTTTCCTGTCAGCGCATGCAAGCAGGGATTAAAGCTATATCAATGTGGGTGGTTCTTGGAGAAAGCATGAGTGCTTTCATGGCTGCCCTTAGCCTATAGTAGAGTAACTCTGTAATGCATTGCATGATGGCCCTCCCAAATGCGGCAAATATGAAAAAAGAACCTGCAGGGAAATCGTCACCCATGGTGCGGACCTCATCCTCTTGTAAGGCAATCAGTGCACCCGCCTCCTTCGTGACTGATGTAGATGGGTGGTGCGCCAGCGGGAGTAACTGTGCGTATAGTGGGGTTTTGTTAGCACATTTTGCAAGTGCGTACCGTGCTCTAGTTGTGCTGTGTACCAGTCCCAAGGATCTAATGTTGTTGGACACCCTCGCGTGTGCTATCATTGCATTAAATGTATTATAATTGAATAATTTCTGGGTATTTGTTCATTGGATAGGATGCCACAAAAGCAAAAATAATCACGTTATATGTAACCATTCATTAAATATGATTGTTCTGTCCCTGTCGTAGGAACGCCATTTTCTTCTCAGTGGTACCCCCATGTATTTACAATGGAAATAAAGGTGTTTGTCCTCGTTGCGCTTCGCTCAGGAGGCGTATCTTTTTGGCGCATTCCCATGTTTAACAGGTTTGGTAAATCTGGGAATGCATCAAAAACCATGGGATTTGCATGAGAACAACTACTGCACTGTGCATGGAATGCCTCCCTTGCACAGGGTAATGCTGCAAAGAAGCGATTAGCGCAGTGTTGCATTACTCCATATTTTTGAAGTCATTCGAGGCTTCATAAATGTGACTTAGAGGCAGAGCTTTGGGACGTGCATGTATCTCATTGCGTGGTGCAAGCAAGACCCAGAGCTCTCAAAATTATGCCCCCGAGTGTTTTTTTAACATGGTGTTGTGACCTGCGAGGAGCAAATAAAGCTGATGGGGAGCTGACGGATGCTCAGTCCAAGGGTATAGCATCACAACAAATGAGTACCATTATTTGGACATAAGGCTGCAGGAAATCACCTGAACATCATTTTAGCACTGCAAAAATTAGATTATGTGGTATCGGTGACCATCTGTGCCTACATTCAGGAAGGATGACATTTCTATCTACCAGATTTCAACTGCAAAGTTTAAACAAGTTTAAAAAACATCCACCTCTAGTATTTCTGTAATGTAGATCTGATCAATAGCACTGTGGATATCTAGGCATGGAGCAGGGGTATGTGTCACCTCCTGCAGGCTACAGGAGCTTGGGTGAACGTTGACAAATGCAAGTAGGAGATTTTACGTCATATTGAATGGGGGATCTGGTTCGGACAGATCAGTAATTGGTGTGGATAGTAGCCATTGGAGCTTCGACCATGGAGGACTGGGGATTTGATAATAAAATCTTGATAAAGATTTAACTGCTAAAGATGTTCATTCACATGGCATAGTAGGTCAATCTCAGTACACAAAACCCACATTGTCCTACCAATGCAGTGGCGTAACGAAGGCCCCCACAGCCCGCACAGTGCACAAGGGAACGAGCTGCAGGGGGCCACCTCGGCACAGTAATCTGGCATGCGCACTCCTGAGTAAGTCCAGAAGGGAGCCCCTCGGTGTACTTTGCAGAGGGACCCCCTCAACTTTAGTTACGCCACTGTACCAATAAACCTGAATGAGACATCTAGTAGAAGAGGAGGTCACTCTTTCACTAAGACTAATTATTAACCTTTTCTTGTGGAGGGGAAACAGGGGTCGTTCTTCCTGTGGTACTGCATTTCTGAGGAGCCCCACAACCATGCTGTAGCATATTTGTTTATAGACGTTAGTAAAAAAGAGTGTTGTCTTCATTTTTCATATTTTTGCCACTATTCGTTATGGAGTTTATGTGGGGCACAGAATAGGGAACGTGGGTTGGAGGATAAAGGCAACAGATGATACAAGACATAATATCATTTTTTGAATTCAAGTTTGAATCACCAATGACAATAACATATAAGGTTCATGGACCATGAGTCACAAACATTTCAACCACATTTAAGGCCCATAAAGAGCAAATTATTCCTAATTGGAATTACATATGGGCCAAACACAATAACAATGACAGTAGTAAAAACAGGAGCAACAGGTTACAGATGCAAATATAGGTAATACCAAAATTCAGCGGAGGACACAAGCCTTGGGGCATCACACTTTTAGCAGGTGATATATTGACATAGTTAAAAGATTTTTTGAAAAGCAGCATCCAGCCGTTAATCAATATAATAGGGTGGCAGCAAGAAGAATATATTATTTATTTATTTTTACTTTTTGCAATTTTATATTGTGTGGACATGACCGGAAGGCTTCAGAGTGCTTTATAACGAGCAAGATGTAAGAGCTACAGCAGGCTACATGACTGATAAATAAACTCAAACGTTTACTTCAGTGTATGTGTGCAGGAGTAACTACAAGAAACAGCTACAGCAATTGTTGAGAGGAAATGCACAGTTACAGCATCAATTTAGATGCTGGGGTCACACAAAGAGGCAGGTCAGAACGTCGTGGAGTGAGTACATAAGTCTGGTTGAGGGTGAATTAACCAAGATGTCTGTAAAAAATGAGAAGCTTGGTGTCCTTTTTGAAGGTTATTAGGTAGGTGGTTACAATGCTTTGGAAGAGGGAGCACAAGGGAGAAAATCATGTTTCAATATTACCAGGAAAGTAGAATAAGGCAAATCAGTTGAAGGTAGATACATCCTTAAGGCATGGTCCTCACATATTATGTGTTTCCTTTTGGCAATAATAGTTCGTTTGATAAGCCAGCTGTTCAGCGTAGGTAAGGTTTGCTGACACCAATGTTTAAGTGTGCATATTTTGGCTGCTGAATATGATGTTGCCCACCACCTGTGGTGATGGTGAGAAAGTTGGGAACAAACAAAGCCTGGTTGACTCAACTAGAGGGAAACGTTATACAAAATTCCTATGACCTGCCCATCCATTGTCACAAATTTGAGCAAATAATTCAAGATCATGGACACCAGCAGGTCACATGGAGGTGGGCCCATTCTGCTTCCCAGACAGCATTGCAGTTTTCTGTGTTTCAAATAATGATCAAACAGCAGGGAGAAGGCTTGTCGTAGCATCAGGAATGAATTAATTTTACAATTACCCAGCACATGGTCAGTGGTGTCAATAAGCATTGCCTTTTAGTTATGCTTAACAATTCTTCTGTTATTGATCAATTGACCTTTATTGGAAGCTATTATTGGATTTGACACATGGCTTGAACATAGTTGGTGATTGTAGACTGGAAGAGTTTTGCTTCTGGACATTTAAGAAGATGTCCCTCAATGTGACCCTAGACAGAGGGTTGGTAGTAAATATTATAGCTGCTATAATTGATGGGCAAACTGGTAGAGAATCATGTTGAGAAGTGGAAGCCCACCCTAGGTAGTGCATGCCCATAAGGTTCGAGCTTTAAGTTGTGGTCTAGCAGACCCCCAAATGAAGTGCATAATGTCTGAGGTTATCCTTTGTAAGGTTTTTCATTTTACTGATAGAGACAGAATCCTGAAACAATAACTGTAGAGGGGTGCTACGGTCATTTTTGTTAGATGTACTTTCCCTTACAAAGAAAGATTTAGCTAGGTTCCATTTGACGTAATCCATTGCAGCGCATCTGATAAGGGAAGGAGATGTCTGCTGTTATGTTTCCTTACTAATCTTATCTTATCCTAATTCCCAACTATACCCGGCCTTTGGTGATCCACTTCATAGAGTAAACATAAATGCTGACCCTTCTGGTCATATTAGTAATTAGAAGGGCTTAAGATACATCCTTAAGGCATGGTCCTCACATATTATGTGTTTACTTTAGGCAATAATAGTTCGTTTGATAAGCCAGCTGTTCAGCGTTGGTAATGGTTTTATGACACCAATGTTTAAGTGTGCATATTTTGGCTGCTGAATATGATGTTGCCCACCACCTGTGGTGATGGTGAGAAAGTTGGGAACAAACAAAGCCTGGTTGACTCAACTAGAGGGAAACGTTATACAAAATTCCTATGACCTGCCCATTCATTGTCACAAATTTGAGCAAATAATTCAAGATCATGGACACCAGCAGGTCACATGGAGGTGGGCCCATTCTGCTTCCCAGACAGCATTGCAGTTTTCTGTGTTTCAAATAATGATCAAACAGCAGGGAGAAGGCTTGTCGTAGCATCAGGAATTAATTAATTTTACAATTACCCAGCACATGGTCAGTGGTGTCAATAAGCATTGCCTTTTAGTTATGCTTAACAATTCTTCTGTTATTGATCAATTGACCTTTATTGGAAGCTATTATTGGATTTGACACATGGCTTGAACATAGTTGGTGATTGTAGACTGGAAGAGTTTTGTTTCTGGACATTTAAGAAGATGTCCCTCAATGTGATCCTAGACAGAGGGTTGGTAGTAAATATTATAGCTGCTATAATTGATGGGCAAACTGGTAGAGAATCATGTTGAGAAGTGGAAGCCCACCCTAGGTAGTGCATGCCCATAAGGTTCAAGCTTTAAGTTGTGGTCTAGCAGACCCCCAAATGAAGTGCATAATGTCTGAGGTTATCCTTTGTAAGGTTTTGCATTTTACTGATAGAGACAGAATCCTGAAGCAATAACTGTAGAGGGGTGCTACGGTCATTTTTGTTAGATGTACTTTCCCTTACAAAGAAAGATTTAGCTAGGTTCCATTTAACGTAATCCATTGCAGCGCATCTGATAAGGGAAGGAGATGTCTTCTGTTATGTTTCCTTACTAATCTTATCTTATCCTAATTCCCAACTATACCCGGCCTTTCGCGATCCACTTCATAGAGTAAACATAAATGCTGATCCTTCTGGTCATATTAGTAATTAGAAGGGCTGTACCTTTACCCTAGTTCATTTGATAGCCCAAACGGTGTCAGAAGGTCTCAATTAGTGCCATAACTGCAGGGTGGAGATTGCGGGATTCACTATTGTCAGCAGGATATCATCTACATAAACAAGTGATGTTACAGTTCCTGGAGGAGTGTCGATTCCCTCAATTTCAGCAAGGTGTGTATGGCAATGGAAGACAGTTTCAATCCAGTCATAAAAAGGTGTGATGCAAGTGCAACCGTGCCAATTGCGGTGTTCGATGAGAGAGTTACCCTCTACTCTTGATGTATGCTGTGGGGAGTGTCATAAAGCCAGCACGCATTAGATATACAATCTTGACCCAGCCTAACCTTCTCGAGAATGCAGAAAAGTAGTCCTTTACAACTCTATTGAATACCATCTACACACCTAATGAGATTGCTACCTCTTCTGTCTTCATGTCTCCTGCAAGCCAAAGAGTATGAGAAAATGTTTGAATGTGGTTCCTTGATATTCTGCCAGGAATTATGAGATGCAAAATTGTAGCATGGTTATAGGGGAGGAAAATTTGAGAGGGAAGGATAATAAGACCAGGGGAGGTGGAGTTTAGTTGTATTGCCAGAGCGAATATCTAGTGCCTCCGAGGCTTTCATCTCTTGATCTGGTTACCATACAGAGGCGGCTCTTCTGTGAAGGTGGAGGAGCGTTGCCGCACAACTGGACCCAGCAGACACACAAAAACTAAAATGATAATAAATAAATTAATAAAACTGCTTTATTTTCATTTTATTTTACTCCAGAGCCACTGATGAGTCTTGATGGTGGGGCTTCCGGCAGCAGGAGGAGTGGTGTGGCCATGCACTGCCAGTGAGCATGTTAGTTCAGCCGGCCATTCACATCCGCCAAACCAACATATGCCCTTTGATATTTCCAAGCTGTTGCTTGGTGAGATCCACAGGGGTCTGGGGCACAGGCTGTTAGAGCTTGGAAACAGCTCGCTCCACCCAATCCACACGCTTCTTTCATGCTGGGTAATACCAGCATTTGAATAGCGTCTGGATTGGTGCATGGCCCTCCGGGAGCTTGTGTGAGAATCGTTGCATCAGAGCTGACCAGGCGAGAATGTGGCAGGCGTCGGGCTTACAGGTAAGTTTTTATTCGCCCTCACTGATTTCCCCAGCTAGATGCCGCCACTTTTACCATACAGTGAATTTCCATCTGGCCACTCTAATCGGGTAGATTCATACATCTTTCACAATCTTGACTTGATTGTGCCATTTAGTTGTTCTACCACTCCACAAGCCTCTCGGCGGTATGCACAGTGTAGCTTTTGTTTAACATTGAATGCTTCACAGATTAGGCCAATTATTTCATTATTAAAATGGCAGCCTCGGTCTGATTCAATCGTTACTGGAAAACAAAAACGTGGTATGAGTTCTCTGAGTAGGAGTTTGGCTACAGTGATGCTATCATTCCTACGTGTGGGGTAAGCTTCCACCCATTTTGAAAATAGGCAGACAATGACAAGAATGTATTTTAGTCCTCAACAAGAGGATAACTGAATGAAATCAATCTGCAATCGTATGAAGGGACCCTCTGCCTTCCCAATCTTTCCTGGTAACACTACAGTTTTCTTTGCAGGATTCATTTGTTGACAAATTAAACACCTCTGGCAAAGTGCTTCTGCTATGTTCCTGAATTTCGCATTGAACCAGGACTGTGCAAACAGACGTATCATGGCATCTCTCCCCAAATGAGAATCTCTGTGGAACATCCTAGCCATAGGAGCAAGCAAACAGTCTGGTAACACAGGCCTACCATCAAGGTAAACAATGACACCATCTTCAACCCTTCTCTGACAACCTATCTTTCTCCACTCTTCCTTTTCTTTCAGTTCGGCTTCATTTTGCAAGTCTCTCACTTCTTCCCTCGTTCTCACTCCTTCAAGCAACATAAGTTGGCAGATGTTTCCTCCTACTCCAACTTTCTTGTTTACAGCCATTCTAAATTTGGCGCAATGTTGGGCTAACTGGTCAGCATATTGGTTACCCGCTGTCACTTTGTCATTTCCAGATTTGTGAGCAGCACACTTGACCACAGCCACTTCTTTTGGCAATTGGATTGCTTCAAGTAAATCTTTTATGTAATGACCATTTTTAATAAGAGTACCTAAAGAAGTCATAAACTCCCTTTGCATACATAATTGGCCATAGTCGTGCACAACCCCGTAACCATACTGGCTATCAGTGTATATGGTTACTTTCCACTTTTTCCCAAATTTGCAGGCTTTTGTCAATGCCATCAATTTGGCTACTTATGCAGTCTTGACTCCAGGTAAATAGAATGCTTCAATTGGACTCCCCAATGTGCACACTGCATAGGCAGCACTCAAAACTCCTTCTTCATGTCTCATACATGAGCCATCTACAAATAGCTCATATTCAGATTCAATTAATGGCTCTTCTCTTATGTCTGGATGTGGGTTTGTACTGTATTCAGTTAAGTCGATACAATCATGTTCGACTTCTCCCTTCACTTCTGCAAAGTGTGAATTAGGTAGCAGTGTTGCTGGGTTCAAAATATTACACCTAGCAATGGTTAAATGTCCTGCACCTACACGGATTCGCTCATACTTAGTCAGCCGACTAGGAGTGAGGTACTGAGTCTTGGTTCTTGTTAACAAAATCACAACAGCGTGCGGAACATACACTGTCACTGGATGTCCCATAATAATGGACTCACTCTGCTCAAGGGTCATGCAGGTTGCAGCTACTGCTTTCAGGCATATTGGCAATGCAGATGCCACTGGGTCTAGTGTGGAAGAAAAATATGCCACAGGACGTCTCACTAGACCATGAGTTTGGGTCAAGACTGAAAGTGCACAATTATCTCGTGTGTCACAGAATAGTACAAAATCTTTTGATTAGTCAGGCATCCCTAATGCTGGAGCTGTACACAGACATTCTTGTAATTTCAATAAAGCAGTCATGCTTTCGTCATCCCATTCTACTGGGTCTTTTGCTCTTTTCTTTGTCATTTGTATCAATGGCTTTGCTAGAACTGTAAATGCCACAATCCACGGCCTGCAGTAACCTACAACTCCAAGAAACATTCTGGTCTCTTTTCGAGTTTGTGGTAGATTCATGTTTTTGATTATTCTGATTCTTTCTGAGGTTACCCTTCTGACACCTCTTTCGATCTGGTACCCCAGATATGATGTGGTGCAAAACTGTAATTTCTCAGGTGACACTTTATGCCCTCCTTCACCCAAATGATTCAGCAAGGCAATGGTATCTACAACACAGTCATTTCGAGTTTTAGATGCCACCAATGGGTCGTCTATATACTGAATGAGGACTGACTGTCCGAGCAGCACCAAAGACTCAAGGCACTTTTTCAAAATCTGATTAAAAATCAATGGACTCTAGGCCATTGCATTTCCAGAGAAGAGTTTAAACCTAAACACTGTCTAGTTGAGGCAGTGATAGAAGCCCCAGCATCTACCAATAAAGAAGAACTCAAATCGTTCTTGGGATTGGCAGAATACATAGCCAAGTACGTCAATCATTTTGCTGAGTTGACCGCTAATCTCAGAGAACTCACTAAAAAGAACATCCAATGTCAGTGGTCACAGGAACACCAGATATCCTTTTCTAAAGAAAAAGATTGCATACTTTCAGCCCCTTATTTGTGTAATTTTGAGCATAATTGAAAAACGATTCTTATCACATATGCAAGTGGAAAGGTTCTGGAGCTACCCTCTCACTGGTGATTGATGGCAAAGAAAGAATCGTTGCATTTGCCTCATGATCCTTGACTAAGGCTGAAATTAACTACTCGGTGGTGGAAAGAGAAGCACTGGCTTGTTTTTGGGGGGTGAAACATTTTACGTTTTTTCTTTGGGGCATTCAATTTTGTATACGTACAGATCACAAACCTTTGGTTTTTATGTTTAACCCGAAAAACAATTCTTGCAACACCCCTCGTATAGCCAAAAGGATACTAGGGTTGGAAGGTTTCTGTTTTAGAGTTGAATATTGTGTTTTCATTAACAGTATATTGCTTATCATTTAATATTACTTATAACTTGTGTTGGACATGGTATGTCCCTTTCTCCCCTCCCCTGAATTTCTATTAGCACATTCCATATGCTCTGGAGGCTACCTTAGAATGTTCATGAGAACTGTACCTGAGACTGGTGGAGAGAGGAGTTGTCCAGAATAAAGGTTTTCTTACTTTACTGGTTTTTGTTATTGTATCAGAAACCTAGCAAACCTATACATTTTTGAAAACTAGACATGAAGGGAAATCCAGGATGGGGTGACTTGTGTGTCTCTTACCAAGTTCTGCTACCCAAAATATCTTGTAAACCTCAAATTTAGTTGAAAAAAAAACACATTTTCCTTACATTTCTGTGATGGAAAGTTCTGGGATCAGCGTGGATCCACAAAATTTCACCCACCACTGGGTAGGAAAACATTGGAGGACCTATGCAAGTCATACCTCTCGAAAGACTAGGGCTAGGGTGAAAATCTACTGCTAGGCACTTTGCAAAAATATTGTCAGATTTCACTGTGAAAATGTGATGATTCCAAGTAGCGTTTTGGGCCGTTTCCTGTCACGGGCACTAGGCCTACGCACACAAGTGAGGTACAATGTTTCTGGGAAGACTTTGGGGAATTTTGTGGATTTTGTGGATCAACGCAGATTGCAGAACTTTCCACCACAGAAAATGTGCATTTTTTTAAAGAAATGTTGAGGTTTGCAAGGGATTCTGGGTAACCTGGTGACAGCCAGACAAGTCACCCCAACCTGGGTGTCTAGTTTTCAAAAATGTATAGGATTGCTAAGTGCCCCTAGGTGCTGGCAGAGCTAGGGTTCAAATCTACAGCTAGACACTTTGCAAAAAAAGGGTCCGTTTTCACTTTGCAAATGTAGTGTGTCCAAGTTGCGTTTTGGTCAGGTTCCTGTCCATGTCGTTCCTGTCCATGTCCTACCCATACAAGTGAGGTACCATTTTTCTCAGACAATTTTGGTGAATGCAGGGTGGGTGGAATTTTGTGGATCCAGACCCATTCCAGAACTTACCTCCACAGAAATGTGAGGAACATGTTTTTTAAAACATTTTGAGGTTTTTAAGGGATTCTGGGTAACAGACCCTGGTGAGAGGCAGAGAAGTCACCCCATCCTGGATTTCCCTTGGTGTCTGGTTTAAGAAAATGTATAGGTTTGCTAGGTTTTCCTAGATGTCGGCAGAGATAGGGTTCAAAATCTACAGCTAGGTTCTTTAAAAAAGGGACAGTTTTCACTGTAAACATGTGGTATGTCCACATTGCGTTTTGGGCTGTTTGCTCTCACAGGCACTAGGCCTACCCACACACGTTAGCTACAATTTTTCTCGGAAAACTTCGGGGAATGCGGGGTGTGTGGAATTTGGAGGATCCACGCAGATTCCAGAACTTTCCACCACAGAACTGTGAGGAAAATGTAGGTTTCTTTTTACAAATTTTGAGGTTTGTAAGGGATTCTGGGTAACAGAACCTGGTGAGAGGGAGACATGTCACCCCATCCTAGATTCCCCTGCGTGTCTATTTTTAAAAAATGTATAGGATTGGTGGGTGACCCTAGGTGCCAGCAGAGCTATGGTTCAAAATCTACAAAAGTGTCAGATTTCACTGTGAAAATGTGGTGCGCCCACATTGCGTTTTGGGCCATTTCCTCTCGCAGGCACTAGGTCTACCCACACAAGAGAGGTACCATTTTTCTTGGAAGACTTTGGGGAATGTGGGGTGAGTGGAATTTTGTGGATCCACGCAGATTCCAGAGCTTTTGACCACAGTAATATGAGGATGATGTGTTTTTTTAACAAATGTTGAGGTTTGTAAAGGATTCTGGGTAACAGATCCTGGAGAGAGGCAGACAAGTAATCCCATCCTGGATTCCCCTGGGTGTCTAGTTTTTAAAAATGTATAGTTTTGCTAGGTTTCCCTAGGTGCCGGCAGAGCTAGGGTGCAAAATATAGAGCTAGGCAGTTTGCAAACAAACAATCAGTTTTCACTGTGAAAATTTGGTGTATCCTTTTTGTATTTTGGGCCGCTTCCAGTCACAGGCACTAGGCCTACCCACATAAGTGAGGTACCATATTTCTCGGGAGACATTTGGGAATGTGGGGTGAGTGGAATTTTGTGGATCCATGCAGATTCCTGAATTTTCCACCACAGAAATGTGAGGAAAATGTGTTTTTTAGACACATTTTGAGGATTGCAATTGATTTTGGGTAACAGATCCTGGTGAGAGCCCAACAAGTCACCCCATCCTGGATTCCCCTTGGTGTCTAGGTTTAAAAAATGTATAGGTTTGCTAGGCTTTCTTAGGTGCTGGCAGAGCTAGGGCTAACCAGTTACTCACTTTGCAAAAAATGGGTCAGTTTTCACTGTGAAAATGTGGTGTCTTCCACGTTGCAATTTGGGCAGTTTCCTGTCACGGGCACTAGGCCTACCCACACAGTAATGTACCACTTTTCTAGGCAGACTTAGGGGAATGCGGGGTGGGTGAATTTTGTGCATCCACATATCTTCCAGAACTTTCCACCAAAGAACTTTTTTTTTATTTTGAGGTTTGCAAGGGATTCTGGGTAACAGAACCTGGTGAGATCCAGACAACTCACCCATTCTGGTTTCCAATGGGTGTCTAGTTTTGAAATATGTAAAAAGCTAGGGTTCAACATCTACAGCTAGGCACTTTGCAAAAAAAGGTTTTGTTATCACTGTGAAAATGTGGTGTGTCCACGTTGCCTTTTGGACCGCTTCCTGTCGCGAGCACTAGGCCTACCCACACAAGTGAGGTACCATTTTTCTCTGAAGAATTTGGGGAATGCGGGTGTGTGGAATTGTATGGATCCACGCAGATTCCAGAACTTTCCACCACAGAAATATTAGGAAAATGTGTTTTTATTTTATTTTGGGGTTTGCAAGGGATTCTGTGTAACAGAACCTAGTGAGAGCCAGACAAGTCACTGCATCCTGGATTTACCTGGATATCTAGTTTTCAAAATGTATAGGTTTGCTAGGTTTCCCTAGGTGCTGGCAGAGGCACCTAGGCACTTTGCAAAAAAAGGGACAGTTTTCACTGTAAAAATAAAGTGTGTCCACGTTGTATTTTGAGCTGTTTCCTGTTGCGGGCACTAGGCCTACAGACACAAGTGAGATACCATTTTTATTGGGAGACTTAGGGTAACATAGAATTGTACAGCAACTGTTATGACCTATTGACTTTCGATGCATTTCTGCCTTCCAAATGGAAGACTGAGTAAGTCTCCTTTACAAATTTCCTACAATTCTCATGCTAGTATGAGTATTCACAATTCGGAAATGTGCAAATATCTACTGTTTCTAAATGCGATACTTTGTTCCAATTTCAGAAATACATATGTGTCTTTAATACTGATTTTTCCATGTATATATTTCCCCAAATTAATTCTTATATACCCGGTACATAATAAAAAAAATTGAAGACGCTGCTCAGTTATAGGCTCTTGGTTCGTCGGGTTCTTGCTGAACCTACAAGTCCTATATATCCCCACAACCAGAAAGGTCCAGTGGATGTAACAGTATATTGCTTTCAAACAGCTACCATAAGAAGTTACAGGTGAAAACATTGGCACAAATGGCTGTTGTTTTCAACTAATTTCCAATTTTTCATACATTCAACTGTTTGTTTCCATAAAGAAACCTTGACGGGTCTACACAAAGGACCGCTTGCTGAATTCAGAGTTTTGTCTACTTTTCTAAAATGTATAGTTTTCAGGATCCATTATTGCTTTCATTCCCATTTCAGGTTGAAAGCACAAAAAATAGCAAAAATTGGCTATGTCCCAGTAAAATGCCAAAACTGTGTGAAATATGTTGGTTTTCTTACAAAAGTCTCTCAGTCCCTAAAAGATGAGAAAATGGTGATTTCAGCCCCACAAAGTCTTTGTTGCTACCATTTACAGAGAGAAAACCAGATTCTTTCATTTGCAATACTTGATATGCATTTTTCCATAAATCCCCACAATTTAGTAGTTTTCTTGTCTGATTTCTGAGTCCCCTCCTGTAGAATCCACAAACCTTGGGTACCTTTAGAATCCCTATGACGTTGGAAAAGAAGGATACAAATTTGGTGTGCATACCCTATGTGGTCTATAAGTTACAGGTGTCTAAGCACAAAATACACCAAATAGCCTAGGTGGGGGGATAGGACTAGCAGGAAAGGGGTTAAAGATAGCTTTCATTTACACCTCCTCATTAAGTTGAAGCTTAATGAAATAAATTACACATATCATATATAAGCATTTTATAAAGTTGTGAGTGGCTTTGACACAGAAGTGTTCAACTTTAATTGTGGCCTACTACCACATTATCAAACAGAAGCAGCATGTAAACTAGTTCTAAAAGTCATTAAAGTACAATCGTTTTTATGCATAAATGACCTTTATAATTTTAGGCACTTATGCTGAACGTTTCAGAAATGTAACTCTTTGCATATTCAAATTGCACCAATGTCGATTTTGTTATGATACGCTGCAATACAATCATTAGAAATGCTAGGTTTCATCATTCGTTTTTCATGACATCTCTGTTCATGACAATTCCTTCACTTTTATTTCCCAAGCACCCTCAGATTTGAATCCTTTCCGGTCTTTGTTCAAGTCAGTAATATTTTTCTATAGCTCTCTAGATCTCTGCTCTTATGTGGTAGGTAACTGCAACATAGTTGGACTTTTAACAACCAATTGCCTCTGCCCTCCTTTTCGAGACGTATTTCAGGGGCAAGTCAATTTTGCATCACCATCAGTCTTATTGAAATCATTCCAATATCTACAACAGAAAATCCCCCAGCTGTGCTGGTGGCTAATTTGTCAACTATAGTAGAAAGGTTTCTATGTGTATGCATGTTTAATGCTACTCCTACAGAAGGTATCACTGCTCCAAAAATATTACCCATTCTTTCACTAGCATGTACACCTCTCCTCATTCTCCCATTTATCTCTTTTAAATCTCCTTCCATTTATTATATATGAAACTTTTTTTGAGAAATAAAAATCCATGTTACAGCTCCCATACCATCCTTTTGACAACTTATAAAAAGCATTCTTTCCACAAATGTAATCCACTCCAGGAAAGATAGGACTAGCTCCTTTTAAGTATCTTTCCCAGTTTTCATCAATATCAAAGTTATGTTCACTTTCACTAAACCCTCAGAAATTTGTGTTAATATTTGATCTTTTTCTATATATACACAAAGTTTTCCTTTATGTTCTCAGTCTAAGGCTAAAGTAGCTATCCATTCTTCTATTTTATTTGCTTCTTCTGGTAAATTCCAAAGAGTTCGTTTTAAAGGTGCATCCGATTTATTTATCATATTATTTTGCCTACTTTCTACTAGATGTTTACATTTCTTCTCAACTCTCCATGTTTAGGTTATTTCTTTGTGCATGAATATCCAAAGATTGTCAGTGTTAATAGATAACTAATAGTTTCAATGAGCGAAGCTTCAGGATGTGGGTTTAGACATTCTGAAAATATCAGATCTTGATTTGAATAATAATTTTGTAAACAATTAGTACCATAAAACAAACTAGTCAACACACTGCAAGAAATTCCATATGCTAATAGTAAACTATGGCAAGTTCCACCTTCAGTAACCGATGAAGGTAATTGCATATATACGTAGCAATCACTAGCATCTGTAGTGTCAATACATTTGTTTAGTAATCTAGTATAGACATTTGGGGCCTGATTACTAATTTGGCGGTGCAACACCGGGTCCACCCTGCTGCTGCACTGCCAAAGCCAAATCAGTTTCCTCCTTTCTAGTGGGCTTCTTTTTGACATTCCCATAGCCATGACTCAGACAATGGACACTGCAATGTAATACCAAAAACTGTTCCTGAATGCCATAACTGAAAAGTCTATGCCATGCAGGAACTGCTGTGCATTCCCACAAGGGGGCACATGCTGTGCCCCGTGTGTATCCACATACATAAAAGGCACGAGGGGCCCTGCAGGACCCCCTTTAGTTCCCAGACGCCTAAGTGTTTAAGGAGTAAGAACCTCCATGACACCACCAGCGGAGAAGAAGCTAGTAATATGCTTGGTGGGACCACGGCGGTCCCATCAAACATTTTGCCACTTCCTGACAGCCAGAACACCACAAAAGAATTGCAGTTCCCGGCGGCTGCAGTGGGGCTGTGGTGGTCCAACCGTCCTAGTCATAATTGGTTGGTCGGGAGACTGCCACTGCTGTGCCCCCATAAGTATGACACTTCGTGGACCGCCAGACTCATAATAAGGTACTTAGTGAATGTCCAGTTTTAGAGGAATCAAGATGTAAATGTTGTCACTCAAAGCAGTATAATCAGAACTATTAGTTTTAGTAGTTTTGAAAGAACTGGTAAGCTTAAGGTCTTCAATGGGTACATAAAATGGCAAATTTAAAACAATATACAAAGCAACTAATATCAGGGTAGTAATTTAAATAATTCCTGCAAATACACCTTTGCTTCTAAGAGATATTTCAGTGTTAGGCCTCATGGCTTCTCACAATTCGGACCGTTTAACTAAAAATAAAACAAATATAGCAACAAGTCGTTTGAGCAATTCGGCAACATTTGGCACAAAAATACCAAATTACAGTTCAAAATGCGAAGTATGCAGATCACTTTTGTATGTGCTTTTTCACCCTTGTCTGTCACCAGGACTGAGGTCATGGCACTGCTCCTGTTGATTTGCAAGGGCAGTCTCTCCAACCTCATGAGACACAGAATATATCACATCAGCCAAAACTTTTTAATAGTCTAAGATCGAATTATCTATTATGTCGATGAGAGCATTTGCAGGAACTGCTGGCTGTCATAACTCTGCACATTATAACTTCATGGGGTGTCAATACTGTTTGCTTGTATGGTGTACTTCTCTGGTTCACTGATAGGGAAAGTGCTGGATAACAAAGGGGTAAAAATTACTATTCCCACTCCAGTGAGTGCAACAGTAGGGAAAGTGCTGGATAGCTGAGGGGTAAAAATGACAATTCCCACGCCAAAAGGTTTAATAGTAGGGAAAGTGCTGGTTAAATAGTTACAAAAAGTCAGCTTGAACTTTTGACCCAATCCGTTCCGCTCGCGGATTTTGCGGGAAATTCGCGAATCTCGCGGATTGCGAATTTACCGAAAATCCGCAAAATCCCCGAGCGGAACGGATTTTCCGCCCATGCTTACTGTTAATAAAAAGTAGAAATAGTGTTAAGACAAGTCCACATCCTTGCCTTACACCCTTATCTACTGGGATACGATCTGTAAATTCACCTTCAGGGCCCCATTTTACTTGGGCATAGTTTCCAGTGTGGAGTCACACAATAATTTTGAGTAGCACAGGAGGGATACCCATGTAAGTCAAGGCTGCCCAGAGTTTACATCTGGGGACCATATCGAAGGCAGCCTTGAGGTCCACAAATACTTTATAAAAGCTCCCTCCATTGAGGCCTGCGGTTTTCCACCTTAGCATCTAGAACCTAAAAACTTGCTCTACTGTACTTATTTTTGGGTAAAA
The DNA here is from genome assembly GCF_964263255.1 of Lissotriton vulgaris. Classification (NCBI taxonomy): domain Eukaryota; kingdom Metazoa; phylum Chordata; class Amphibia; order Caudata; family Salamandridae; genus Lissotriton; species Lissotriton vulgaris. The sequence continues at coordinate 1,386,311,559 of NC_141693.1, read as the reverse complement.
TCCTGCCTGAAAAGGACACAATATATTATTTTCTTCCAGCCAAGTATTTAAATGGCCCAGGACTTGTTTGCAGAAGATCTTCTGGTCTATATCTATCACGTTTATTGGGCGATAGTTGGCAGAACCAATCTCATGTCTTTCTTGTACATGAGGACTATTTCTGCTCCCTTCCAGGAAAGTGATATAGGTGCATCAGCCCAATGGCACTGCATATATAATTTAACTAAGGTGACCAGATATCTGGCGCAGATTTAAACAAATCCCGGGGATCTTGTCCGCTCCCATAAAGCGATTGAAAATGGACCACCCGGTCCATGGGTAGGATGTTGTCTTTCGGTCTTATTGTGTCTGACTTATGACTAGGTGGCTTGGGTTTTAGTTAGAATGGGTTCTGAGACATCACCCCATATTTGAGAGTCCCAAGTTTTCTTGGTGTTTGTAAGGATTGCTTAGGGCAATTTTTTAGAGATTTAACCAGGGAGGTGCTGGCCTCTCTACACTCTATTTGATACTAAGATCAATTATTAATATGCAAGTGGTTGGTATTTGCTATAGTTTTGGTAAAACAAGTGCTCCTGAGAGCAAGCAAACAATCGCCATGGAGCTTTTTTTACATCAGGATGCTAAGTTTTGGGTCACTTATTGATGCTCAAAAGGGCTCCAAATAAGTATAAATTTGCTTTAGAGCATCTGAAATTGAAGCAATACTTTCTCATCTGATGTTTCACCTGTCGTTGGTGACAGCCAATGTCCCTGTGGGTAAGTCTTTATCCAGATCTTCTGAAATTAGTCTACCCTCAAGACTTAAAAGCAGAGGAAAGTGCCCACTTTGATATCTGTCCTTGAACCTCATATCAATCAGTAAAGGCAAAGAACAGAGATCTAGGAGAAAATAGTAGAAGTCCCCTTCTAAATGTGGCTGCCTCTTTAAATCTGAACGGGTACGGCCATTACACCTATCAATTGTAAAGCAACCTTAGTGGTGGTTGGGATACACGCTCCTTGCTGCTCTCTAGTTGCTCTCTAGTTAGAACTGAATGTTCAAAGGATATATTGAAATTGGCCCAATTATAATAGTGGTATCTCTAATAAGATTGGTTAAGCGTTATCTCAGGTTAGTTATAACCTCTGAGTCTGCGGGTTTTTCCCTATTGTACGCATAATTTAAAAAAAGATTTTCGCTATTCCACGGTCCAGTTTGTAACCACCAAGATATCCTTGGAGTAGATGCTTATTTGTTTCACCTGATACCCTAACCTAATACTGACCCCTATTGTGAGGCCCCCTGAGAATCTGGTTGAGTGAGACATCTGTGCTGGGGCTGAATAAATGTTCAAGATCATGCCTATCAGAAGCCATTAGGTCCCAAGTCTCTTGAAACCTGATAATATCAGTCTTGACAATAAAGACCCCCCAGTCCGTTTGAGACAATTTGCTTTTTAGGTCAGCAACATTTCAAGATACTATCGTCAGGTTATGGTCCCCCTGTGTGTTAGGTGATTGAGCCCCCTTGCTGATGTTAATGTTGGCAATAGCCCAATGTCAGAAGCACCTGATGGTGCCACACTATTGTCTAGGGGAGAGGAGGAAAGGGTTTTCAGTCACATCAATTCAATGCTGTTCAACTCCATTCGTCACAGATTCATTTCCAGGCAGTGGCAACAGAGTGGATTGGTTCATGTTTGTACATCTTTTAAGTGTAATATTCTTTGCACACAGAAGTATTTGTTCATATTTTGTAAGACAACAATTGATTAGATACTGTGTTCAGGTCCACGTCAACTGTACTTCCACTAAGTTAAGTACAAACACAGTCTGTGGATGTCCTATGCCTATGCTGTCACACAGTTCAAGACATGCAGATGCAACTGCTTTCAAACATTCAGGCAACACTGCAGCTATTGGATTAAGTGTCACTGAAAAATAAACAACTGGTCTGCGATTGATTTGGTGCATTTCTGTCAGAACTGACAGAACGCACCCTTCCCTTTCACTATAAAATAACCCTAAGTTCTTGTTGTAATCAGGTATTCCCGGAGCCTGTGCCCTACAAAGGCATTCTTGCAGCTCGTGAAGGCTGTCATACAATTGTCATTCCAAGGTGCCAGATCCGACACATCTTCTATGTGTGTCAAGATCTGGAGAGCTTTCGATGTGAAAGAAAAGTTTTGAGTCCATTGTGAACAGAAGCACATCGTTGCTAAGTGCATTCAGACGTCTTTTTGAGTAGTTGGTGGACTCATTTTAAAAATTGCAGAGATTCTTTCTTGTGAGACTTTCTCAATGTGTTGTCTTAAGCACGGGACTTCAGTTTGGAAAATGTTATCCTAGTCATGGATACTTTATGTTCATTTTTGGCCAGATGATTCAAAAGGACAAAAGCTTCCTTTGTATTTGATGCCACCTATAGATGGCCAATATTCTGCACTAGAACTGAATGGTTTGGCATTACCAGAGACTCAAGATATTTCTTGATCATCTGATTAAAAATGGAGGGACTCTCTGTAAGCCCATGTGGGACCTCATGCAAATGGATAGAAAAGAAAGCTTGACATAAAACAATGACTGAAAAAACATTCAGCCTCAAATGGAATCTGAGATAAAATCATAGCTGGACACAGTACCACAGGACAACAAGAGACAATGATTGCATTCACTTTCCATACAATTCTGCACAATATGATACTTGACATTTGGCTTCAGTAAGCCTATAATGGGAGATACACATGGAATCCCCATTATCTCCTTTAAGATGCCATGCTTAATAATTAAGTCAATCACAGGAGTGATTCTGGCAACAGTGTTTTGTGTCAAATTGTATTGTTGGATTCTTGGATATACTTCAATGGTGTTTGACTGTGATTCAGACTGGTACAACAGCTTTGACTTTGACTTTGACCTGCAAAGTCCTAGAATTTCAGTAACACTGTGTCTCTCAGTTTAATGGGTAGATCCTCTTTGGTCAGTAAGGGTTACAGTCTCATGTCAAATCTCTGTCAGGAAAGTTTAAAAACAACATCCTCATCATTGGTATGAAATTCAATACCCCTATTCACTACCCTTTGTAGTGCAATAGATGGAACAATTCAATCTACAAAGAAGATCTTGTCTAAGTAGATTCATTGGACTTAAATCACACAGCACAAACCATTGTTGATCCTCAAAAAAACCTATTTAACAGGAACTGGTTCTGAAATTCTATAGCTTGGATACTTCCTACCGAGCGCGGTAGGGTAGGAAACTCTGCTGTTCTTACAGTAGAGTGGGTAGCACCAGTGTCAGCAAGGAATGAGACATGATTCTACATCTAAATATGACCACTCTGGTCTACCTCTAAGGCTGCACAAAGCATGTAGTCCTCCTCCCACCTCAGGCACCATCAGGTTGATGAGTCTTGATCAAAATCGTCTGTGTCAAATTCAGTTGTGACACATTTTAATTTGGTAACAAATCTCTATTTATCTGCTGACTCTGAATCATAGTGTTCCGTTGTACCTGAAGGCATCAGAGATTGAGGTATCTGCATTGATTGGGATGTATTAGGATTTTGAACCCTCTTTCTGTTGAGTTTGGCCCGTGTTATTTCCCTGAAACTGTGTGTACCCTCCATTCTGTATCTGATTTCCAGACGTGTTTACAATAAATTTATACTCACTTATACTATGCCCTATTTTCCCCACACATGACAAGGATTTGTTTTCCTCAAAACTGATAAATCAACACTAGTTTGAGAGTCCACTGGTACACCAATAGGTCTGCCAACAGCCATTAACACCCTACATCGCAGGAACTGTATTAAACCCTTCCTGTGCTGTAGCTGTATTGTCAAAGGAATTCTGACCTTTTTGCACTGCTCTCATCTGTGCTATCATACATTTCTCTCCTTCAACTTTTTGTGCTTCATCTCTAATTTGTCGTCGCAGTACTTTGTGTAATGCAAAAGTTCATCAATCTGTTGGTTCTGCCAGCATATTAAATGCTGATGAATCATAGATGCAATCACAGCTCTCAAACCGTTCATAAATCTGTAAACAAAATGTCCCATATCATTTCTGCCACATTATTCGTTCTACTGTACTGTCTGAAAAGATGTATCAATCTATTGTAGAAAGCAAAAACCTATTCTTTAAGTTCTTGAGTTGTTCTGTCAATTTTTAGCCAATCGACTTCTTTAGGTGAAATCTTGGTTTGAAGGAAAGTAATCACTTGTTGGTATTTCTTCAAAACAACTGGAGATAGGACACTTCTTCTTGGATTCCTCTCTGGTTTTGTTTCAGGCCAATATACAGACATTTTTGGTCCACAAATCTCCGGGAATGACAATGTCCAACAGAGTATTCAAATCTCTCCACAGGACTTTTGCGATTTTCACAAAGCTTTCAATCTGTCAAGTTCAGGAATTCATTCGTGATTGAAAAAATGTCATCTCTTATCCATGACATATGCACATACCCTACACCTAGTACTTCCATCATAGGAAGCATCTGTATATCACCTACTCCTCTGTCAATTACACCTGATGGTGTCTGCATTCTTACTCTCTGTATTTCCTTCTTTTTTGACAATATACGGTCCCATTTCTCTCTTTCACTCCATTTCCTAATCAATGTCATCTGCAATTTACTCCCAGCTGGCCTCAGGTTTGTAACATCTTTGTCACTAAAGTCTAATCTGTATGTCTTTTGTAAAGCATTTGATCTCTGAACATCAATTTCATATTTCTAACCAGGTACAGTCAGAGTGTGTGTAATACTTACCTGTGACCCAGATTTATAAAGAGGTAGAACAAGACCAATAGTATGGGTAAATCATCTGGTGCTGGTACTTCTCTTCCCCCTCTTACATAAGAAACCACAGTAGTTTATTTCTGTACTTCAGGCGTAACAGGGGCATTTGGAATCTCAGCTTCATCTCTGTTTATCATATTCTCACTCTGAGATTCATTGTATGGTTGTGGACGATTAAGCAATAATGCATAGATTCATCAACCGAAATTGAGATCACAATAGCTGCGAAACAGCCATTGCGATCGCAATTTCCGTTCCGGCAATTCATTGAGCAAAAAACCAGCAAATTGTGAATTCGCAAACATAAATTCGCAGAATCAATGTGGAACCCTCTTAGCGAATCTGTACCAGTGATTTTCCACTTATTCTGCGATTTTTTTTGCAAATTCGGAATTAAATCGCAAATTCAATTCATCAAACATCGCAAATTGCAAGAAAAAACAAATCGCTAAATGCGAGTCGCAATTTAAGTCAAACCAGGTGGTAACCATGAAGTTCAATTGGTAAAAAAACCAAAAAAAAACATGTAACAAGAAACAGGTGCGGGCTAAAATAAACACACTTAAGGAGACACAGCAGGAGCATGAGGACATTCACAATGCCAGGTATATACATCGTGGCAGGACGGCTGAGGCTCCAGGCTGCAGCGCAGGATCCAGGAGCGCATCTTCCAGCAGCGGATAACACTCCTGGGCCAGACTGAAGAAGAGATCAGCTCCAAATACAGCTGAATGGGGCAATGATAACTAAGCTCATCCGAGACCTTGACCCCCTTGTACAGCACCCAACAAGTCGGACCATAGCCGTGCCCACCCATTTTCAGGTACTGTGTTGCCTGCACCTCCTGGCCTCCGGAAGCTTCCAGGGGATAGTAACATATGCAGGGGGGATCTCTCAGAGCACACTGTCACGCTACCTACGTAGTTTCCTGGATGCCATGCTGGGCGGGATACACCACTACATAACCTTCCCAACCACCCAACAGGACTGAAACCAAACAAAGCTTGACTTCTATAACACCGCCCAATTCCCCCATGTAATTGGCTGCATTGACCGTACCCACATCCAAATCTGCCCACCCGCTGAGACAGAATACATGTACCGGAACCGCAAGTACTACCACTCACTAAACATCCAGATGGTCTGCAATGCAAAGACATTCATCACCAACATAATGGCCCAATACCCAGGGAGCACGCATGATCGGTTCATCTTCAGGCACAGCGGCATACACACCCTCTTGGCCAGGGGTGGCTTTGGCGAAGGACATCTCCTAGGTAAGTACACATGCCCACATACAGTATGTCATGACCATGTAACTGCGCATAACAGGCGCTGACCCTCTGCTCCCATCCTTCAGGTGACAGCGCCTAAGGCCTCCGTGAGTATCTCCTCACCCCATACCTCAACCCTGCTACACCACAGGAACGGCGTTACAATGTTGCGCACATTCACACAAGAAATGTCATTGAGCGGACATTTGGGATGTTAAAGAGCCGATTCCGCGTAAGGTGATGGTGGCGGTGGCAGTGTCTCCGACCCGCTTGCTTGACCAGGTTGCTGAAATTGGGCGATACGCTGTGTATGCTGTGTTAGCATATATGTTTTAGCCCATTGTATTTTATTTTGTATTGGCCTGTTTTAATATTGATACGTGCACTTTGTGCTGACAACTAGCACGCCAGTTTCAAACGCTAATACAGAGCGCTATCGTGCCGATTATCCCCACCTGGTTTGATAGGAGTGGAAGTTGTTTTCTCTCTCAAGAGGGCAGCGAGAAGCCTCGGCTCAATTCTCCTTCCTGTCCGCCCCGTTCCGACAGGGTAACTAGTACCGTTGTGCGGAGGGTGGGCAGGTGAGAGCCAGGCACTTCCGGAAATCACTGGAGCGGGTAGCGCTCTAGTGGTTCTACTTCAGGGGCTATTTAGGCGGAACATCTGACATGGCGCAGCTGCGGTAAGGTGACGGTGGCAGTGTCCCCGACCCAATTGCTTGACCAGGTTGCTGAAATTGCGCGATACGCTGTGTATGCTGTGTTAGCATATATGTTTTAGCCCATTGTATTTTATTTTTGTATTGGCCTGTTTTAATATTGATACATGCATTCTGTGCTGACAACTAGCACGCCAGTTTCAAACACTAATACAGATTGTCCCCACCTGATTCAATAGGAGGGGAAGTTGTTTTCTCTCTCAAGAGGGCAGAGAGAAGACTTGGCTCAATTCTCCTTCCTGTCCGCCCCGTTCTGACAGGGCAACTAGTACCGTTGTGCGGAGGGCGGGCAGGTGAGAGCCAGGCACTTCCGGAAATCACTGGAGCGCTCTAGTGGTTCTACTTCAGGGGCCTATTTAGGTAGAACATCTGGCATGGCACAGCTGCGGTAAGGTGGCGGTGGCAGTGTACCCGACCCGCTTGCTTGACAAGGTTGCTGAAATTGCGCGATACGCTGTGTATGCTGTGTTAGCATATATGTTTTAGCCCATTGTATTTTATTTTGTATTGGCCTGTTTTAATATTGATACGTGCATTCTGTGCTGACAACTGGCCCACCAGTTGAAACGCTAATACAGAGCGCTATCGTGCCGATTATCCCCACCTGGTTTGATAGGAGTGGAAGTTGTTTTCTCTCTCAAGAGGGCAGCGAGAAGCCTAGGCTCAATTCTCCTTCCTGTCCACCCCGTTCCGACAGGGTAACTAGTACCGTTGTGCGGAGGGCAGGCAGGTGAGAGCCAGGCACTTCCGGAAATCACTGGAGCGCTCTAGTGGTTCTACTTCAGGGGCTATTTAGGCGGAACATCTGACATGGCGCAGCTGCGGTAAGGTGATGGTGGCAGTGTCCCAGACTTGCTTGCTTGACCAGGTTGCTGAAATTGCGCGATACGCTGTGTATGCTGTGTTAGCATATATGTTTTAGCCCATTGTATTTTATTTTGAATTGGCCTGTTTTATTATTTATACATGCATTCTGTGCTGACAACGAGCACGCCAGTTTAAAACGCTAATACAGAGCGCTATCGCACCAATTGTCCCCACCTGATTTGATAGGAGGGGAAGTTGTTTTCTCTCTCAAGAGGGCAGCGAGAAGCCTCGGCTCAATTCTCCTTCCTGTCCGCCCCGTTCTGACAGGGTAACTAGTACCGTTGTGCGGAGGGAGGGCAGGTGAGAGCCAGGCACTTCCGGAAATCACTGGAGTGGGTAGCGCTCTAGTTGTTCTACTTCAGGGGCTATTTAGCCCTCGCCCCCTATCGGGCGCGCAGCGATCACGCGCAGCCGAAGACATGCCGAAGACCAGCCAAAGAGCTGCCCGTCTGCGCCCGTCCGCGACCGGACGGGACTAAGGGCTATGGACTCGATTCTTCAGGATAACCCTGCTGTAGGGACACAGTTTATCAGGTACTCTGCAAAAAAATGTACTTGACCTAAGGACATCTCCACAGAAAGGGTGAAATAGAGACTCCTGGCCATGGCCAGAAGGCGCCTTCTCTTGCATTAACTGTCATTTTCAGGCATCTCATGACAGTTCCTATTCTAAGGCTATTAACGTGAAATCAGTAGCGCTAAAAGAATTAAAGTGTTTCCTTCTCAATGTCCGTTCCCTACCCAAACACCAGTTGGAAGTATGGGATCTGGTACATACACTACAACCAGATCTATGCTTCCTAACGGAAACATGGTTAAAACCCCATACCGTTCCGGCCATAGCACTAGGGAACCCCTGGGTTATAAGTTCCCAAATTTAGATCGCCCAGAGAAAACAGGTAGCGGCTTAGCCATTATGTATAAAGCACAACTGAAGGTTACTATATTGGAACAAAAATGCTGCCCAAAACTTGAAATAATGATTTTTAAAATTAATACTGCCTCACAAATTTTCTAGAAAGGAGCTCTTGCATATCGCCCACCAGGATCAAGGGTGGGCTTCTCTCTTTCTCAGAGCTCTTAGCCCCATATTTTAAAGCGAAAGAAGACTTTCTTCTTCTTGGTGATTTTAACATTCATGCTGACATTTTAGCACATCCAGAAACTATATCACTGATTTATCTACTATTGGTCTAGAACTACAGAATAGTGGGCCTACACATATAGGAGGCCATTCCCTAGATCTAGTTTTCTCTAACTGTCCTAGAGTACGGTGCCTTCCCATAGTCCAAATAAATTGGTCTGACCACTTTATAGTGGAATTTTCCTTATTAGGAATTGATAAACCCTCTCAAAAGAATACTCTCCCACCGATCTGGCGACGACAGTGGCACAAAGTGACGGTAGAGGAATTGCAGAGGGTATGGAAACAGCCTACTCCTATAGAAAAGGATGATGTAGAACTTGCTCTATCTAATTTTAACAATTCGCTCATAGAAGCAATTGATAAAATAGCCCCTCTGAAGCTGCACAAACAATACCCCACCTCCAAGCAGGAAGCTTAGTATACTGAAGCCCTCAGAACAGAGAAGCAGGGATGTAGGAGGATAGAAAAGAAATGGAGAAAAATGCGAACAGAAGAAAGCAAGAAATCATATCATGAGGCCCAGTCTAACTATTATAAGAATATTAAACTTGTACGGAAGAATAGCCGTACCCAGCAACTCGCAGAAGCGGGTAATTCCTCTAAGGAATTATATAAAATACTACAGGCATTTGTAAAACCAGTAGCATGTGAAAGCCCAGATGATTTTTCACAAATACTATGTGATGATATTTCTCTGTTTTTTGAAAATAAAATCAATCTGATCTACGAAAAAATAATGAAGGCTTCCGGTCAAAAGAATCAAACAGATACTCCCTTCACTCCTTCTACTCTGCCAACACATAGAGACATTTCATTAATGACTTTTCCAGCAGTCAAGGACTCAGATTTATCCTCCCTTTTTAGTCATAATAAATCAGGATCCCCAGATGATCTTTTGCCTGCTAAAATAGTTGCCCCCCTGAGTATCTTGCTTGGTCCTTCTATCCAAGGAATAATAAACCATTCCCTCAGGGAAGGATGAGTGCCCACATAGTGGAAAAAAGCGGTGGTGAACCCTATCCGAAAAAATACGGCACTTCCCTGGACGGACCTCTCAAACCTCCGACCCATCTCCTTCCTTACCTCGGTAAAATGACGAGAGGCATGTGAACACCCATTTGTCTAAATACATCGAGGCAGCGGAGGGCCTGGACTTTTCTCAATCTGGTTTCAGGCCCAACCACAGCACTGAATCTGCCCTACTCTCAGTGACCGATAACATCAGGATGACACTAGATGGAGGAGGATCTATGATTCTGGTGCTGTTGGATTCATCCGCCGCCTTTGACACGGTGTCACATGAAATACTTCACGGTCGCTTGAGGGAGGTGGGTGTAGGAGGCGTAGCTCTGTCCTGGCTGGAGAGCTTTCTTTTGGGCCGCTTGCAAGGAGTCAGATTGGGCTCCCATCATTCCATCCTAAGGGAGCTCACCAAGGGAGTGCCACAGGGCTCATGCCTAAGCCCCACACTCTTCAATGAGTATGTGGCCCCCTTGGCAGACATTGCTAGAGCATATGGGTTCACCCCGGTGTCGTATACTGACGACACTCAGCTTTTATTCCCCTTCAAGACTCTCACGCCCGCAATACAGAGATCCTTTGCGGAAGGAATGAGGGTTATATCAGACTGGATGGCTTCAAACTGCCTCCAGTGCAACGTAGGCAAGACGGAGGTCATACTGTTCGGGGAGGCCACGCTTCTGTGGTCCCCAGAATGGTGGCCCCCAGACTTGAGACCAGTACCAACCACCAAACAGACCATAAAAAATCTTGGTGTGCGGCTCGATAAGACACTCCTGCTCAAAGAACACACAAACTAAGTAGCAGGATCCTGTTTTCATGTCATCGGACTGCTTCGTCGTGTCTTTCCATTTCTACCTGACAACCATAGAAAAACACTTGTCCAGGCACTGGTAATTAGTAGACTGGACTACTGTAACGGCCTGTTCATCTCGGCCAATGAGGACCCACTACAGAGATTGCAAGTAGTCCAGAATACTGCAGCAAGACTTGTTCTCAATGCCTAGCCAAGGACTGCATCACGTCCTCTCCTGGACAAACTCCACTGGCTGCCGGTTAGGCAACGTGTAAAATATAAAATCTGTTGCACAATACATAAATGCCTGTATGGCACAGGACCCAAGTACCTGAAACAAATATTAAACCCCTACAATCCTGGGCGCACACTGCGTTCTAGTGGTCAGCAGTTGATCCAGGTTCCTAGGATCAGAAAAGCCCGACAGGGAGGCCAAGCTCTTTCCTATAAAGGCCCCATTTTATGGAACTCACTCCCCCATACTCTGAAACAAATTACTAATCTTCTGTCCTTCAGGAAGACATTAAAAACATTTCTTTTTTTTCGGCCCCATAACACACAGTAATATTTACCCTCTCACAGCTTATGGTCAATATTAGGTTTCTCGGGAAAAGCACAAGCGCGGAGATACCCCTTCGGGGGTCGAATCCTGCGCTATATAAGAAAATAAATAAATAAATAAATAAATACACAAGACTGGTGGGGACCTCAAATACCAGCCTGAAGTCTGCTGCCGCATCGTGGCCGTGTGTGCCATACTCCACAATATTGCTACCAAGTTGAGGATACCTGTGGAGATCTCTGGTAGTGAGTCGGAGGGGGACAACCGGCCACCTGCACATGTGCATTATGCACGCCGGGAGAATCCTGCAGGAGGACACAGGCGCCGAAACAACATTACATTGAACTATTTTTAGTGCACCCTTACCCCTAACACCACACAGCACTCATGCAAGCCACATGAAATAATGACATGAGTAATATTTGAGTTCAAAATAAATTCTCATTATATTTTTTTAACAAGATCTAGAACTTTTTTGTATTTTACAAACAACAGAACTGCTGTATTGCATCATACATCCTCTTGAATGCAGAGCAGGCGTGATTGGTACATCAGCATGGCACTGCTGCTAATGTTAAGCAATTCACTGGCGCCTCCTGCCGGACGCACCCTGTCGCCTCTCCAAATCCATGTCGGCAGTGTCCGGCCATGATCCTGCACTGGGCCTGGTACTGCGGCGCCGTTCTGGTGCCACCGGCACTGACAGACTGCTCAGGCTGGATGTGCCCTCACTAGCATCATCACCCCCCCTCCGAATGGGCATGGCCAAACACCTGTTGGTTTTGGATAGGCATGGGCGGATTTTGCAGATTCGCAATCCGTGGATTTGCGAATTCACAAAATCCGCGGATTTTGCGAATCTGCGGATTTGTGGATTTTGTGGTGGGGGGGGGTCTTCTGTGCGAGTTCATGTGCCTCCTTGGCAGACCTGTGCCCAGCCTACTCATGTAACTATTTTACAATGGCGCCAGCAAGCTGCCAGCGCCGTTGTAAAATAGTTACAAAGTTAGCTTGCACAGGAAGCACTTAGATAAAATAAAGCAGCACCTGCTTCGTTTTATCTAGTGGTTCCTGTGCAAGCTAACTTTGTAACTATTTTACAACGACGCTGGCAGCTTGCTGGCGCCATTGTAAAATAGTTACATGAGTGGGGGTTCAACTTTTGAACCCGTTACGTCCGCGGATTTTTTTTGCGGATTTTGCGGGAAATCCTCAAAATTCGCGGATTGCGGATTTCCCAAAAATCCACAAAATCCGCGGGCGTAACGGATTTCCCGCTCATGCCTAGTTTTGGATTGCGGTGGTGATCTGCTCCAGGGCCCTTGCAACATCCTGGCTGCATTGCACCATTTGAATTTGCATTGCCAGGGACCGGAGTGACAGTTGGGATGTTGCATTCCCGATCAGGTGGTTTGACCTGGTATATGCTGATAGCCGGGTTAGCAGCTGGTGATGGCGGTGGCGGGTGATGTCCTGCTGCGAGACCATCAGTTTGCTGTTCTCCTTCACTGCAGCAGTGAACTCCTGCACACTTTCGGTGAGCTGATTCACATTGCGTGCAGTCTTGTACAGCTGCAGCTGCATGGCTGCCATGTGCTGTGCCCGCTTGCGGGGCACAGCTAGCATCCAGCGCTTGATCCCTAGCCCTGGATCTTGGGCCTGTTGCTCCCTCTCTGCTCTTGTGCCCCCGTTGCGCTGCTGCCTCAACCGGCTGCTTGCCTGCGACCGCACAGTGGCTGTGCGGCGTGTCTGCCTCCTGGGTGGTGGTGGGGCCTGTTCCACTGCCATGCGTGACGCATGAGGTGGTTGCACTCCTCCTGTGGCTGCAGGGGTGGCCCTGTCCGCATGTGGAGGTGGTGGTACTGGTGCAGGTGCAGGTGTGTGTGACGGTCCAGGTTGTGGGGCAGGATGGCTCTCTCCCCCTATCTCCTCTGGGGTCTCCTCGATATGAAGTGCCTCGCTGTTTGTGGTCTCTGCTTCTGCAGCACCTGTGATGTAAATGGGTGCATGATCATTGATATGAATCTTGCACATGGGATGTTGCAACATGCATGCAGGCTTGCATTCCCTGACTGGCTTTAGGGATATGTTTCGCTTGACAGTTCTGGCTGCGTGTGGCTATCAGGGAACTATTGTCACACTACAGGTCCCACAATGCAATATGCGTTTCTGATGTGCAGGGACTGCATTACTGGGTTATCAAATGGCTAGCTCGGGGGAAATGGGCATTCTTAGGGGACGGGGTCACAGTTGCATGGCTCCTACCTTGTGATTGTTGTGTGGGTCGGGAGGTTTCCAGCCGAGTGACCCCCACTCAGGCTGCAGGGTTGATGGTGTCCTCAACTAAGTCTTCAAGTGGTGTGTTGGCGGCAACTGTGGGCTCTCCTCCTCCTGTGGCATGTTGCTCCCCCAGCCTCTCTGCTATGCGCTCATTGGCACGTCCTCTGAGGTCATCAATTGACCGCTGGGTCGCTCCTATGGCGTTTACCCTCCCCCTGATGCGCAGCCAAATGACCCTTTTGTCGGCCTCGGGCACCTTTCTGGATAGCTTCCCAAAAAGCTTATCATGGTCCCTGCTGACTCCAGCTCCTGTTCTGAAAACTTTATTTTTCTTTTCCTGCCAGTTTCACTGGCTCCTGCTGCATCCTGGGACATTTTGGTGTTGGATGTCTGTTCTGTTGTGGGGGTGCAGGGTGTGTCTTCTAGAGCTCAGGGCTGTGCTTCCTCCTCTCTGCAGCTCTGTGTTCAGAATGAGTAAGGGAACTGCCTACTTCCTGGTTGTGATGTCATCATTGTGCTCAAAATGCGACTTCCCGTTTTTGCGATCTCGGATTGGGAAACAGGAGATTCTGCAAATTTTCAGCAATTTTTGAAAATTCGCATTCGGCGATTGCGGCCGATTGTGAATCACATTTTTTTATCACATTTTTTGATGCATCCCATTCTGCGAATTCCAATTTGCGATTCGGTATTTTTCACAAATTGGAATTCGCAGAATGGGTGCTTGATGAATCTGGGGGTAAGTCATTTAACAGATCATCATCTATGTCCTGATTTTCTTGGTCTGTGTCGTCATCACTCTTTTCTGTCTCAGTTTGCTTCCTTTCCTCCTTTCTTTTCCCCCTTATCTCTCCTTCGACAGTTATCAAGGAGTACATTCTTGTTATCTGAAAAAACAACTGCTCTCCATACCCTCTGTTGTGCATCCCACCTAGTTTCTGCATATTGATCTATGATTCTTCTTTATCTTGCGGCAATTAATATCCTAGCAACGGCTACTGACACAAATGCAAAATACATCCGAGAGGTATTCAAGCCACTGTTGCTGTCATGCCCCAGCATCATCAAGGTTGGACTAAGTTTAATCCTGTGCCCTAGCAAACTTTCCCAGAAGATCTCCAGCCCACGCATTAGAGGGTGTAACCTGGCGCAGATCGTGTGTCAGCATTTATTAGAGCAATTAGCCTATACGGGGCCATATTGTCAAGGCTTTTACCCTTCTTGGAAAATTTAACAATGTTGGTGCCTTACCAAGACTCTAATGGAACCTCATTATATTGTAACCCCAAGAATAGGGGCTAGCTGGGAGTGAAGTTTTTTATTAAATTCAAGAGGCATTTTATCAGGACTGGCAACTTTCCATGAAAGAAGGTATTGTACGGCTGCCAGGACCTCTTCCAGTGATGTTTCTCTTTCAAGCTCGTCCCTGACGGGTTTGTCCAGAACAGCCCTGAGATCCAGCTCTAACACTATATTAGGGACATCCAAGGGTAACCCACTGATACCTGGAAGAATTCCTGGAATATGCAAAGTATGTCACTAGTCTCTGTAAAGGTCTTCCATCTTTCCGAATTGAGCATATTTTACTTCTACCTTCCTTTTGCTGAAGACGGCTAGAATGCCAGAAACCGGTCCTCAGAAGCTTGTTTTCGGTCCAGGGAAGGCATGGCTTGGCAGTTCGGGCTGGACTGTTCCCATGAGGCACAGGGTCAGACTGATTTGCATATGGCCATGTCTGAACTGGGGTCGTGTGGAGTGCAAAAAAACGATGGATTTAGGCCCAGATCTCTGTACTGGGGTGAATGTATGACATTGTTCTGCATTCTGTCCATCACCTGTGGTTTTTGCCTAATGAGAAAAGACATATTAAATGTATTTTAATGTTAGCACTTCATATTTTGTCAACTGGAGGGAATACAGGCAGGCAGGCACATATTGTGTCCACCATAAATGTATCCCCATGGTATGGGGGACATGGGGGCTCTTTAGGTCCCCCTTTGTTCTTGCACCGCAAGCTTTTTCATGGTGGAACTTCTCCATGAAAAGGTTGGCAGTGCAAGAACTCAAAATATGCTGATCAGGGACTGCACCAGTCCCTGCTCAGCATATTGCATTGTGGCACTCCTGCACCACCTCCAGGGAACTAATGTTCCCTGGCGCAGGAGATGGTCCACCACCAGTTTGACTTTGTAAGCCGTAATTGGCAATACGGTGGACTACCACTCCTGCACCACCACGAGTCTAGCAGTCAGAAAACTGCCAGACTCGTAATCAGGCCCTAAGTTTCATCATTAGTCTTTCATGATATCTCTGTTCTTTTACCTACATCATCTTAAATGTACTATTAGATTCATCCTACTGTTTCTAACAGGTCAAGCACACTTTTTACGGTGCTGGTACAGCAACTTTTTCTCAGTTTCAATAACATTTTACTAGACATGTGCAAAAAGCACATTTATGTTTTTTGGTGTCAAGATAGGTTAATGTGTCGTGCAAAGCATGATTAGCTTTTACATTGCATGAGTGTAATGGTATGATGTACTTTTCAGATAATCACCTGTTATAATAGCATTTGACAGGTATTGCTATCTTAAAGAATAACTCTTTTTCAGAAAAAAATCACTTTGATCTAGCTCTTGGCATGATTGAAAGCAGATCTACTGTTTGAATGTCAGATACAAGTGTAACAGTAGATATCATTGGCATAGTGGTATTTGACCAAATATAGAGTTTTAAATATTGATTTACAGAAATATCATGAAAATATATTGTGAAACTCACATATTGTGATGCAGTAATATTGTCATTTATAATTTTTTATTGAATTTCTAATAGTAATGTATAGTGTCATACCAGGTTACTAGGTTTACAGGGGTATAGGGTGGGAAGTTTATTAAGTATAACTAATTAAACATCCATTATTCAATTGTATTAATTATTTAATTTATTATTAATTATGTACATGGTGCAAAATATATATTGGTAAGTTATATGTAAGGTGTGCACTGGTGGGTTTGTAAGGGTGTGGGGTAGGAAGGTGATTAAGTGGTAACTAGTCAACAATTAATTATTGATGTGTTAATAAATATTTAATTGTTTATTAATTATGTACATTTGTAATAATTGCATTTTTTATTTATATATAAGATACAGGCTTATGGGTGAGTTGCTATATAGGGTGGGAAGTTATTTAAGTAATAATGAACTAACAATTAATTATGAATATATTATCAATTATTTAATTATTAAAGTTGTACATTGTGTTATGATTACATTTTTTAAGTTATATATTAGGTGAGGGCCTCTGGTTTTTTTGGGGTATAGGGTGGGAATTTAATTAGGTAACATTTAATTAACAATTAATTATTAATGTATTAATATTTATTTAATAGATTATTACGTTAATTGTGTTATACTTATTTAAATTAGTTATATATTAAATATGGACTGATAGGTTTTTGAGGGTATATTGTGGGAAGATAATCACATAATAAATACATTAAAAAAATGGATAATTAATTAATGCATTGTATAATTACTATGAAAATAGTAATGTAAAGAGTTTAATAATTGTTGAAAATGAATAGCGTTATTCAAATATGTTACTTGTTTGAAGTGAAGTACTTTATATACTAGAGAAGGGAACAGAAATGTAACCTAGTTGAAGTCCAACTCTTTCCCTACTATTGCACAGATGTGAGTGGGAATAGTACATTTAATGCTCAGTAGTCCAACCCTTTCTCTACTGTGCACAGACTGGAGTTGGAATAGTAAATGTAATCCCTCCGAAGTCACATGCTTTCCCAACTCTGGCACATACTGTTGAGGGAATAGTAAATCTTACTGCTCCGAATTTCAACGCTTTCCCTACTGGAGTGTTGTGGGGATATTGTGTGTGTACAGCATTGTGCATTGGAAACCAGGACCTCAGTGTCTTGTGGTGTACCAGAAACTCACCTCAGTACCCAGAACCCCTATCCGACTAGCATCAGTGTCTCATTCGCTCTCCGTCCTTTCGTAAACCTACCAATGATTAGACAACCTAGAACAAGCGACTTAGAATACTCTCAGGAATGGTGGGATTCAAGAACACTTTTTCGTTTGTGTTTCTCATACAAGTCCACAACGTGAGTAAGTAGAGACACAATGAAGTTTAAAATATTTATTTCAATGATGTGCTTTAAGATGCAGTATTTTGGCTAACATAGGCAGGCATATGATTAAACATAAAACAATAAGCATTGTTACAATTTCATAAAATACAAAGGGAGAAATAATATTATACTGATAGTGGAAACAGCTTTGTGTACCACCCTGCCCCTGCTCAAAGCTAAGTTTTATAATAATAGAAGGTCTCTAGGTTTTAACTGGGAACCCCATACCTCAAAGATCAGCTTAGGTGAATCATATCAAAGGACTAGCCAGCTCTCTTTTAGACCGAAATCTTTTTCTCCAAGTGCCTGCAAACCTACATGCAGTGTAATATTAAAGGCACTCAAATTTCAGCTTCTTGCAGCTGGATGCATGTTATGTCTAGAGCGTGGGCCGATCACATTGAATCAACAGCATTCATTGTTATTTGACCTTATTTCTGTGAGCACAAGCTGTACAGACAGATGCTGCTGTGTAAGTCTAGGGATTTATAAAGCAGACAGTTCTAATTTGAAGAAAATCAAGCAAGTTAACTTACAACAACAGATATATGTAGTGTGCAAAAGTGGCAAAGTTGCAAAAATGGCATTTAAACTTCTAATGCGGTTATGCTAACATAGCAATGTGTGCAGGGAGACATCGGTCCTCACCACAGTTGCACAGACTGGAGTGGGAATAGAATATCTTACCTCTCCAAAGTCCAATGCTTTCCCTACTGTTGCACAGACTGGTGTGGGAATAGTATATCTATTATTCCTAAACTTAAATACTTTTCTTGAATTCACATGGTAGGCTACAGCCAAACAATGCTATTGGAAGTCCATATTTGATGCAATATATTGGCACGAAGAGTATTGGAAGTGCATTATCAAGAGTTTTATACATTTCAAGCCTGGATGTACTGAATCCAATAAGCCAGAAGAAGCAAAACAATTTCACGTAACACGTGTTGTCTTGGCTGCCTATATCACTACATTTGGAATATTTTTTAACCAAACATATAATGTATTTTGACTGCGACTTCTACTCAAGTTGAAAATAAGCTGTTTCAAGTGTCCGTGAAAAGGACTTGCAATAAAAAGGATTTGCATGGACACTCAAGATGTGAAGTGTATTTTCTTCAGTGCTTGACCTAATATATATATATATATATATATATATATATATATATATATATATATATATATATATATATATATATATATTTATATATATATATATATATATATATGTGACAACAATAGGGTTTCTTGGCCCCCAACGGACCTTAGTAGCTAAGGGGAGTTTATCCGCCAACCAGCAGTACACTGGGCGGGACCTTTATAGAGTGGTTGTGAAAGAGAATGGGGCCTCTGATGAGTTCTCAGAAATCCTGCTATGAGGGACTAACTTGTGTTCACAAAAGGGATTATTGGCCCTCAGTGGCCCTCAGCAGCCAAAGATAGATCATCCCCATACTATAGTGCTATAGGAGGTTCATTTACAGAGTGGTTGAGAAAGGGGGTGGGTCCTCTGACCAGGTCACAGCAATTCTGCTCTGGGGCTTACTTGTGGCAACAATAGGGGTTCTTGGCCACCAACGACATTCATGAGCCAAAGGGGGGTTCATTCTCCAAACATTATTGCTCCAGGAGGTGCTTTTGCAGTATGGTTGAGAAAGGGGGCGGGGTCTCTAATGAGTTACCAGCAATCACATTGTGGGGTACTTACTTCTGACAGCAATAGTGGTTCTTGGCCCCCAATGACCCTCATCAGCCAAGGGGAGTTCCTGCCCAACGAGTAGTGCACCAGGAGGTACCTTTGTAGAGTGGTTGAGAAAGGAGGTGGGGAATTCGACGAGTTCTTAACAAGCCTGCGGCGAGGGACTTACTTCACGAAGGATCCCAAAGAAACCAGACTCAGTTTTCAGGAAGGAATGAAGGACGTCATGGCCTGGATGAAGGACAGCTGCCTGAAGCTCAACACAGAGAAAACAGAGGTCCTCATCCTGGGACCCTTGACCTCCACCTGGGAAGACACTTGGTGGCCCTACGCCCTCGGGAGTCCTACCTCCCTCCTGAACAGACCAGGCTCGGAACCTCGGCATT
The DNA here is from genome assembly GCF_964263255.1 of Lissotriton vulgaris. NCBI lineage: Eukaryota > Metazoa > Chordata > Amphibia > Caudata > Salamandridae > Lissotriton > Lissotriton vulgaris. The sequence goes on along the minus strand of NC_141693.1, from coordinate 1,386,291,869 downwards.
ATCCTTGACTCCTCCCTCACCCTGACCCACCAGAACAATGCCGTCTCCTCCACCAGCTTTAACTGCCTTCACATCCTCCGAAATATCTTCAAATGGATCCCCCTGAACACAGATAAACCTTCACAACACACTCATAACCAGCAGACTGGACTACGGAAACACCCTCTACGCCGGTGTCAACAAGACCCTTCTATACAAGTTCCAAACAATCCAGAATGCCACAGCCAGACTCATCCTCTGGACCCCTCGGCACAAATACATGACTCAACACCTTCGAGACCTACACTGGCTCCCCGTCACAAAGAGAATAACCTTCAAGCTTCTTACCCACACCTACAAATCCCTCCACAACATTGGACACAAATACCTCAACGAGAAAGTCTGCTTCCACGCACCCAAAAGAAATCTCAAATCCACTGACCTCACACTAGCAGATACCCCCCGCATCCGCAGAAGCAGGACAGGAGGCAGGGCCTTCTCCTACATCGCAGCCAAGACCTGGAACAACCTCCCTGTCAGCATCAGACACTTCCCGAGCCTGCATACATTAAGGAAGGACCTCAGACCTTGCTCTTCAACTGAGCAAGAACTGCCCACCCCCCTGCCCCCCAGATTGATTTATTGATTGATTGATTGACAAAAGGGAATCTTTATCCCAACGACCCTCAACAGTCAAGGGGAGTTTATCCCCAAACAGTAGTGCATTTGCAGAGTGTTTGAGAAAGGGGACAGGGCCTTCAATGAAAGGAGTCTCAGCAATCCCGCTGTGGGAGACTTACTTGTAGCAACAATAGGGGTTCTTGGCCTCCAGCAACTCTCAGCAGCTAGGGGGGGATCATTCCCCTTATCAATAGTGTGTCGGGGTGCGTTTGTGGGGAAGTTGATATAGGGAGCGGCCTCTGACAAGGTCTCAGCGATCCATATGTCGGGGACTTACTAGTGGTAAAAGAAGGGTTCTTGGCCCCTAACTACTCCCAGCATGCAGGGCAACTCAATTAGAGGTGGCGAAGTAATGCTCCACCCATTCACAGGACTCAGTGGAGTTTTTTGTTAGCTCTACAGAGTGAATCTCCATTAACTTTGCCAAGGACTAGCAGGAAGTGGAAAAATAAACGTCAGCAACAAGCAGAAAGAGGCAAAATAAGTCAGCAGATGATGAGCAGAACCCACTCATTCACTCATGCACCCACTTATATCAAAAAGGACCTCCTGATCTGCTAGATGTTCCTAGGACAGGGAAACAATGCTTAAAGTAGTAACAATTCCTAAGCAACTTAAAACCTGTCATAAATCAGGTCTTATACATAAAGAATGATAAACAACAACTCAGTGTACCACAAAGGATAATTAAGAACACTTCATTCTATTCATACATATATTTTATATTAAAACAAATACCACAGCATCAATGACATGACAAGAAACATTTAATGTCTAATTTCATGCGGGGAGTAAAACTGAAAATGATTGTGTGGGATCATAAAGGTAGGAACCATGAGTTCCGATAGGCAACGCGGTCCTTGACACATGTCAATAGAGGAAGCAGGCACCCAACGTAGTAGCACAGGGGGCGTGATAACACTCACCCAGGAAACGCCCTCTAGACGTGGTATCCTAGATACTGTGGATTACGGAAGGACGCATTTCCACGTTAGTCACATGGACGCGAGTGAGAGCAAGCAGGGAAACGCCCTCGTAATAGATTTAAAGCTGCGACTTTACCTGAGACACTGACTACGCGGTGTCACGGAAAGCAGGCAAGGGAGCAGGACGCCACCCAATGAACAGTAAGGAGTACTGAGAGAGGGAGAGAGAGGGGGGTTTGTGTGATAAGATTACACGTGAGCCACAACTAGGAAGTCACACAAACTCTAAGTGCATTTTTTGTACTTTCCTCCCCTCATCTTCCCCTGTATATACAGGTTGTGTTCCAAGGGGGAACCTGCCGCAGGGCACCAATTCGGGTTCATGAATTTAATGAACTCGGTAAGTAAGGCAAACAGCAATGCTGGATGTGTTGCACGATGGATGATCTATTTGAAAACCGAGACGATTGGTGTGAGTTATGGACATACAACGGGGAATGTGAAGAGTGGAAGCAAAAGTTTATGAGCCATCTAATCTAGAGGCACGGGGTCGGATAGTACTGTGCTCATGTGCTGGAGAGGATGGCAAAAGAAATCTCACTTCAGCTGAAAGGTCATGAACAAATTATGTGAAGACATGACCAGCCTAACCATAACACAGCATGATAAGAGAGACACAAGTGGTTTGCAAAATAGAGATGGCATGCTTGAAGATGGGAAAAGAGATCGTACTACATTACTTTATTTTCTCTTTTACCCACAGTGAGTGTTTTCCCGTATTTTGGGAAAAGTCTCTACTTGTAACAAGAGGGGGCACGGATCTACAGAGACCGGCTCAGTTCCAAGGGGCCCAATATACCGAATTGTGGTAGGGCTCAGAGAGAAATAAAAGGCGACTGTCCTGAAGAAGACCAAGGTGAACAGCATTGGCACGTTTATTACGGTTGAAACATGTCGACATAAGCAGTATCAGGAGGGAGGTCTTGTGAGATCCTTATGTCTCGAACAAGACATTTCCCATCCCAATTTGAGTTTTTAATCCTGATAGGGGTACCAGGTAACGTCCAATAAAATACTTATTTTAGTTGGCACCCTTAATCAGCTTTAACACTTCCCATTAACTGCACTTTAGTCGCACTATTTATTTCTGACACTGGGTGATTGGCACAAATCACACCTCATTATATGTTACATGTCGTCAGTGATATATGGTTTGTTTTGTTAAGTGAAATGTATTCTTATTTTTTTCCCCTTCCCTAATGCTCCGCCCTGAGTGTGGCTACACCAGGGCGTATTGCAAGCAGGCCCAATGATGGTAGAATGTCACATACTTCGGTATGTGAGTGAGGGCAATTATTTCCAATGATTGAATTTCCCCATGTCTATGTTTCATTGTGGTCATTATTTGTGAGTACTCTACTACCCCTTCTGTGTGTACATCTGAATTTCTGTGGGGGTTTGGGGTGGTAGAGTTAGGAGCCCTCACCCCTCCTTTGTGTTTAATAAAGAAACATGTAATATCATCTTCAATTTACATTCTTCTTTGCATGAAGTATACACAAAGGACACATAAATATACATTATATAAAAAAATAAATGAAGAGTCACTAGATCTAAGTAGATGAAGATGGTAATCATGCACCCACTCACAGGCCCACTCAGAAACTCACCCACCTACTCACATACCCAGTGAGACAATCCAGCACTCAGTCACACACCCACTGAGACATTCATGCACTCACTCACACACTCACTCTCACAGGTTACAGTTTACAGTTAGGAAATAACATTAAAAAAATGGAAACACCAACGGTTACAGGGATGTTATAGTCAGGCTTAGATTTCACTCATTATCTGAGCTAATTATAACTTATGCCACTGCAAATGTACTGCTTAGGCCCTCATATATTAAATAATTCATGCCATACTCAGTGACATCATTGATGACATCTCACATGCCATCACTAAGCTTATCACTGGTTCCATCAACCACAGACACACTCACAGACCTACTCACACCCCCATGCAACATCTCATATACTCACTCACAAACCCATACAAATACTCCTGCACACACTCACAAATGCATAGAGCCACTCATACACCCACTCACTCACTCATATAGTCTCTCACACAACAATCCATCCACCCGCTCACTTACTCATACAGATGTTAACACATGTACTGTCACCTACATAGTAGCTGAAACAACCACATAGCCTCCCATGGAGCCCCTCTAACTCTAATGTACTCACCAATACAGGCACTCACACACCCACTCACTCACCCACACAGCCACTCGCACACCCACTCCCCCATACACCGACTTCTACACCTATTCCCATACCATACAGCCACTCTTGTAGCCTCACACACACCTATACAGACATCATGCACCTGCTCACTAACCCATACATATATGTGTGCTCTCTCTCATTTACCATTTACAGCCACTCACACACTCAATAACCACATACCACCCATGCACCCTATCATTCACCGTTAACAGTCACTTACAATATCCAGTCACTCACCCACACAGCCACTCCATTACTCAGCCAATGACATAACCACTCGCTCGCCGATACAGTCTCTCAAATGCCCACTCACATACAAAAACTCACACAAGCACGCACTAATCTATGCAGTCTCTCACATGCCCACTCACTCATCCATATACCACTTACACACCCACTCACTCACCAATACAGGTACTCACCCAATCACTTATTCACCCATACAGCTACTCACACACCCACTTATTCACTCATACAGATAAATACACACAACCAGTCACATACATAGATATACAGTTACACTGACACTCACATAATCAATGTTTTAAAATAGATTAACTCATTATAGAAATACACAAAGTGAACTAATTTAACTTTTGTAATACCTCAGTAAATATATGTAACACACAGAAACTCACAATCACTGGATGATGTCATCATTGATCTCATCATACCTGTTATACCAATCATAATCTCATAGTGTTTGATTTATTAATAGCCCTGGGAGATGTAGGAACAAAGAACCCTGGCTTGATGGGTCTGAGCACGAAAGTTAAGTGGCTGAGATTTAGATAGCACCAACCTTAGCCAGCTTTTGGACCCACAACTAATGGTTGATCCTTCTCAGGAGGAGGTCTTGGTGGCCTTTGGGTCTCTTAATCACTCAGCCAATCAGATCATGATGGGTGTTTCTGCCACAGGGAGATAGGAGAATTTCACATAAGTGAATTAGAGAGGCTTTTAAAGCCATGCCAATAATCCAAGCAGAAGTTATACAGGCAAGGCAAGCTATAGGTTAGCACTAAAACTTAGGAAGCAACACCTAAAGAAAGTGACATAGGACAAACTAATGAATGCCTGTGCCGGGGGTGATTCCTGAGGCTTCTGGCAGATAATCAAGGTCAATAACTCACTTGTAGAAGTTCCAGAGGATACTAAATACAAAATGTTTAACTGAGCAGTGTTCAACTAATTTATCTGCTATCTACTCAGCCGTTCTGAGGTGGCCCATCTAAAAGGGTGTGGATATACATAAGTTCCCCCTTGCTATCATCTTCACGATGGAGGATTTTAAGGAGACTTAGTCTCGCTAACAAGACTCCCATCCCCAATAGGGTCCCCATGGACTTAAATAAATCAAACATCTCATTCTGGGCCTGCAACCTCAGTTTAGGAGTAGTAAAGGAGTAGTAAACTCAGGAATCCTAACTTTACACCTCCTAATGCCTTTTGTGAATGCCGAAAGTCATAAAGTTAGGATTTTATCTCAGATTACTATTTTGAATCAGGTTTAAGACTTTAAGAACATAAGTCTTTTATATTACGAAACCAAGAACATTAACTACACGGAACCCAGATCTGTGACTGGGGGTGAGTGTCTGAAAAGTTTCAGCGCCCGTCCATCCCATTAGGCGCAAAGTCAAGACTAATTTGCATATGGTTGGGTCCAAACTGAAATGGCATAGTGAGCAAAAAATGAGGGATTTAGGCCCAGATGTCTGTAGTGGGGTGAATGTATGACATTGTTTTGCATTCTGTCTATCAATTGTTCTTTTCGCATAAGCCCTCATCAGCCAGGTTAGCTTGAAAAGAGTGGCAAAGTGAGCAAGGGGCCCACTTCTGGGCATACCCTGCCAACCTCGTTCTTTAGCTCACTTCGTCACCCCAGTTCAGACACAGCTATATGCAAATCAGTCTTGACACTGTGCCTCATGGGAACAATCCAGCCCAAACTGCCAAGCCATGTCTTCCCTGGACTGGAAACAAGCATCCTGGGACCGGATTTGGGTTAACAGTCCTCATTAGCCAGGCTAGCTTGAATCCAGTGGCAAAGTGAGCAAGGGACCCACGCATGAGCATACCCATAGGGCGAACAAATCAAACACGGAATTGACAGTTCTTCGAGAAGCTGGTTATTATCCTACGTATAGTCTGATTATCAACAGTATTGATCCTTCATTACATATTATTTGCTCAGGGATAGTTTTGCATAAGGAGACGATCCCTTTGTTGAAGGCAGAATACCCCAGTATCTTTGTGTGGCATTCCCGATATTGTGCAGCGGATTATGATATACCAATTTATGCACACCCAGGTTTTTCTTTTTGTCTAATGGACCTTATTCTATATTCATAATGGTGTGAACAATGTGGCACTTGGGTTGGTGCTGCCGTTGGGTGCATCCTGTAAAATTGCAAAGCCTAAAGTAAGATGGATTAAGAGAACACTAACCAAGGAATTCTGTGAAGGGGTGACAGATATAGAGGTAACTAATTAAAGTAATCTTATCACCTTTGGATACATTCTTTCCTCTATTTTCACTTTGGGTAGTACTTCGATGGCTCGAGGTGAGAAAGCCAAAGAATATTTTAGGTGCAAGCTCCAAATTGTATCTAATACTACAGTGGCTGCTTTACGCGACATCATCACTCAGTTGGAGAGTATGCGACTATATGTGGAACAAACCAGATATGCTGTTGATTTTATTCTAGCCAAGAGTGGTATTGTATGCACAGTAGTGGGAGATTAGTGTGTTATCGGGATAACAAATATGGGAAAGAATAATACCCAACACAGTTTAGACATTCCTGACAATGTCAAGGAAATGTTAAGCAGGAACTGGAGTCTCTTTTTGGCAGCTGGGTCTGGATTCTTGGAAAGGTGATTTGCTTAATAGTGATAATGGTGTCTTGTTGTACCCTTATACTATGGCTTTCCTTCTGTTGTTCTTATTGCACCACTCTTCTTACTCCTAAGAGGACAATATCGATTCATGACACCAATGTTGCAATTATGGTCCAGAAATAAATCGATGACCTAATGCAGATAAATAGGGGCATTTTCGAGGCTTCCTGCCTCCTTACAGTCTCTCTTCCTGATGCTGACAGTATGGAGTGCTCCTAAGAAGTTTACCTATGATTTTCTGTTTAATTGACTTAAATGTTCTTTGCTATTACTAGAAAATATTTAGCTCATGCTAAAAGGAGGGTCTGTTAGAATAGAAAAAATGCATGCTTGTACATTGTTCTATGTAAGTTAGCATTTGCTGTGCCATTTTCAATGTGGGCGCCATTTTGAGTTATAATCAAAACTAGCCTCTTGCTATTTCTGGGAAAAAACTTCTGCTGAGTTGTGTTTCTCCAAGATTGAGTGTTGCTTCACTAATGAATAGACTGTTCTTATTAGCACATACCTTTCCCTCTAGATAGAGGCCTTCTACCACTGGTGTAGTGGCAGGCTCAGGCAGAGTGTATGTGCTCGGCCTAAGAATCTAAACGTATTTTCTGTATTTCACTGTTTAGATGCATCTATGTCAGGATCCTGAAAACGGCTCATGAGCTTTGCAGTGCAGGATCGGCCATAACATGCCCAGAAACGCATCGTACCCACACTTAGAATTACACAGAAGGACTAAGTCTAAAACTTGAACTTGTGTATATATGTATATAATACTCACCCCAAGAAAGTCTTGCTGATTCATTTCTCAAAAACCTGTAAGAAATAAAGGATATAATCAGGAGAAGTGGTCGCAGATATAAGACAGCAGAAAAAAGTGAAGAGAGTGAAATAACAGATCCCATATAAGGATTAACTCTTCTAGTTAGTGAAGTAAGTGCACTTACTATAATACGTCATAGAGGGAGAGTAGGTACCTTAGAATTAAGTAACTAACTTGTTGTTTATTCTAATAGTAACAACTAACTGAGGAGGAAGCAGTATAACCACTACAACTGAAGAGGAGCAAACGTCCAGTATAGCCAGGGTGGGTGAGATCCTAATACCTTTTAGTGGACAAGAATAAAAAGAGAATAGAGTTGGTAGTCTTAATGATGTATTAATTTACAGGTTCCTAAGAAGAAAAAGAAAATTTTTAGCAAGAAGCTGACGGAAGGAGCCAAAATCTGGACCAGTCTCTTCTTTGTTTGTTATTTTATCCAATTCCCCCGTCCCTTGAGGTAATGACTGGGAAGTTCTATAGAAAGACCTCCTGGCATTGCTAAGAGGGATTAGGGATCTAGCATCTCTGTTTCTGTGCAAGAACCGGTAAACCAGCGTTATTTTAGCTTCGAGTTCTGACAGAGTGAAGTGCCCAAGTTGCCTTCACACCTGAACAGAGATGGCGGAAGGAATTGATGTACAATCCTTAGGAACCATTCTAGATGCTATAAAAAGGAATTAGGAGCAGTCAGAGAAGAAAATCATAACCTTAGACAAGAGGTAGTCAGCGCTAGGAAAGAAACTGCAGAATTAGCGCTAAGATTAAGGCAGTCTAGTAGCCTAGAGAGAGAGGTGATGAATCCTGTATTGGACACCACAAATAGGTCAACCACGCAAGTCATTCATTCACTATCCCCAGTTATCCCATTAGCATCCCCAGAAAGATTTAACGGGGATCCGCAGAAGGCGCAAATATTTCTCTCCCAATGCTCCTTACACTTTATGTGCCGCCCTTCGATATTCCCTGATGCGCAGTCTAAGGTGGCTTTCATTCTCTGGGGGTTATCATTCTAAAGTCTTTTTTCTTTTCTCCTCTTTCATTCTCTCATATTTGAGTGGGGACGCAGCTTCATGGTCCATGCTCTTAGTTACCCGAGATGATCCTTTACTGAGAAACTTCGAGGATATTTGACAGACGAAGAATATCTCAAGTAGTGGATAACGAACTACTTGACCTACGGCAAGGGAATCGAGATCTATTCGCGTATCTGGCCCAGTTCAATAAGCTGATCCTGGAAACTAACTGGCCAGAAAGCAAGAGAGCGGCAGTGTTTTATCGCGGTTTAAGAGATGAATTGAAGGATACCTTAGCTCAAATTCCGAATCGACCAACAGAGATCTCAGCTCTAATAGATTTGGTCTTGGAGATAGATTTCCGTCAAGGAGAAAGAAGAGGAGAAAAGAAAAAAGACTTTAGAATGATAACCCCCAGGTTTGATAGAGTTCGAACCGAAGGCACAAGAAGTTCGGACACCCAATCCGGAGCAGGACCGATAAGAGGACCGCTCTCTAAAGAAGAGAAGGACAAGAGAAGAGCAAGTAACTTGTGTATGTATTGCGGATCCAATGGGCATTTTGTTAGAAATTGCCAAAGAAACCCAAGGGCACCTTCAAGCCGAAGGAAAACTAATGGCACCACCTGTGGAAGGAGTTGAACAGGTGGGTGCGATCATAGAAAAGACACCATAGGAACATCAGGTAGCAAATACGCTGCAATCGCCGGCTCCGCATTTGAATCTGTCCATGGAAGTGAGATTCAGGGAAACAACTCTGATGGATGTATCGGTCATGATAGATTCAGGAGCCACCGGTAACTTCTGTGACTTAAGATTTGCCGCCAAGGTGGGTATTCAAGCCATCCAGAAGACAAAGAGTGAGCCATAAGAAAAAGATCCAGTTCAACTTAATTGATGCCCCCACAGTTTCAGTTAATTCTTGGTCTCCCATGGCTTACTGAACACAACCCTACGATCGATTGGAGCTCCAGAACCATAGTATTGGACTCAAGTTATTGTCATGAAAATTGTTTTGGCGTAAAAGAGAAACCCTTGGAGAGAAATCCAGCTTTATCTTTATGCTCGACTGGGCATTCCATGTGTGTGATAAACGTTCAAGAAATTCCTGACGAGTATAGGGAGTTTAAAGAAGTGTTTAATGAGGTGGAAGCAGAACAACTACCTCCACACCGGGTCTATGACTACAAAATTGAATTGGAGCCAGGTTCGAATCTGCCCTGTAGTCGAGTTTATGCATTGACAGAGAAGGAACATCATCACTTGAAAGAGTACCTGGATAAATATTTAGCCAACGGGTTTATTCGACCATCGCAGTCCCCGGTCTCATCTCCACTATTTTTCGTGCCAAAGAAGGAGGGAGACTTATGGACGTGCATCGACTACAGGGCCATCAACAAGATCACCAAGAAGAATCGGTATCCTCTACCATTGATCTCAGTCCTCCTGGATCAAGTAAGGGGTGCCCAAATCTATAAAAAATTGGATTTGAGAGGCGCGTACCATCTAGTTCGAATCTGCGAGGGTGATGAGTGGAAGACCGCATTTCGGACTAGATTTGGGCTCTTTGAATATCAGGTAATGGCTTATGGATTATGTAATTCGCCAGCTGCCTTTCAGCACTTCATTAATGACGTTTTGAAGGAATTCATTGACCAGTGCGCAATCGTTTACATTGATGACATCTTGATATATTAATCTGAGGTCACAAAACACCACAAACAGGTGAAGGGTGTTTTGAGGAAGCTGCAAGAAAATAAGTTGTTTGTAAAATTGGAAAAATGCGCTTTCGACATTTCGGAAGTGGAGTTCTTAGGTTTCGTCATTTCACCCACCGGGATACTGATGGACCAACGAAAAGTGGAAGCTGTTACGAACTAGGAATCTCCAATGAGCGTGAAGGAAGTCCAAAGCTTCATTGGATTTGCTAATTTTTATTGGAGATTTATTCAAGAATTCTCCCGGAAGATCCTTCCTCTTACTAAGCTGCTGAAAAAAGAAACCAAGTTTGAATAGTCAAAAGAATCGTAAGAAGCGTTTCAGTCCTTGAAGAAAGATTTCACCACGGCGCCAGTCCTGTTACACGCGGATCCTACTGAACCTTTTTATGTAGAGACGGATGCGTCGGATCAAGCCGTGGGTGGAGTATTATCCCAGCGACACAAGACCACAGGGCAGTTACATCCGGTTGCTTACCGATCCGGAAAACTGACTCAGGCAGAGATCAACTACACCATCACTGTGAAGGAGTTATTGTCTCTTAAGGATGCCTTCAAAGAATGGCGACATTATTTGATGGGAGCTCAACATCAAGTGACAGTGTTTACAGATCACCGCAATTTAAAATTCTTAAAGACAGCCAGAACCCTCACACCCAGACAATTAAGATGGTCCCTATATTTTGCAGACTACGATTTTGTGATTACATATCGTCCTGGAGCCCAGAACGGAAAAGCGGATGCATTATCCCGAATAGGCACAGAAGCTCAGAAAACCTTCACAGAGAGTCAACCAATCATTCCTTGCGAAAAGATTATTGGAGTCACCACCTCAATCTATTTAGAAAAAGATATTGCTGAAGTCATGAGTCCAGAAGCTATGCAGGAATGGGCAAAGGAGGATATTAACAGGAAGGTTATTCAGCAACTGCCCTATTATCCTTATTGTTCTGTATATCCCCACTGCGGAGTTACAACAACAAGTGATACGCGAGAGTCATGATAACAAAATGGCCGGGCATAAAGGAGAAGCCAAGACTGAGGAACTGATTAAGAGACACTATTGGTGGCCCAGGATGATTTCAGATATTGAGAGATATGTTAAGTCATGTGAATCTGCGCTCAGGGAAAATCCGAATGGCAGGCCCCTAAGGGTCTGTTGCAACCTTTACCCACACCTCCTTACCCATGGCACACAGTAACTCTTGATCTTATCACAGATTTACCCAATAGTCAAGGTTTTGACACCATTCTTGTAGTGGTGGATGCCTTTTCCAAAATGGCCCATTTTACAGCATTAAAAGGGGTTCCAACTGCCAAACAATTAGCTGCTCATTTCAGTTCCCAGATAGTGAAGATACATGGAATACCTAAGATTGTTATATCAGACAGGGGTTCTCAGTTTGTGTCGCATTTCTGGAGGGCCTTCATGGAAGTATTAGGTACAGAGGTTAGATTCTCCACTAGCTATCACCTTGAGACCGATGGACAGACAGAGAGGGTAAACCAAGAATTAGAATAATATCTGCGACTAATTCTCTTGAAAGAGGAGGGTAACTGGTCAGATTATCTGTGGACTGCGGAATTTGCCCACAATAATGCGAAGAATAGTTCTACAGGTTCTCCCCCTTTTTCTTAAATTATGGCAGACATCCTAATGCTCCCATTCTACAAACAGACATATCTGTCCCTGCAGTTAAAGAGGTTGTTTCACATTTACACCAAGTAAAGAAAAGAGAAGAAGAGAATCTTAGGGTAGCTAAGAAAAAGTACAAAAGTTACGCGGATCGAAAAAGAAGTGAAGGGCCTTCTTTGATTATAGGAGATCGAGTTTGGCTAAGCACAAAAAACTTAAGGTTAAAAGGAAACCGAAAGTTTCAACCTCGCTTTATTGTGCCATATCCAGTAGAAGAAAAGGTAAATCAGGTCACCTATAGATTGAAGTTACCCACTAAATTGAGAATCCATCCAGTTTTTCATGTTTCCTTATTAAAGAAAGCTTCTACAGATTTGAGAATCCAATCACCCCCGAAACCAATCCAGCTAGAGACAGGAGCTGAGTTTGAGGTAAAAGAAATTTTGGATTCAAAAAGATCCAGAGGAAAACTGTATTACTTAATCGACTGGAAAGGTTATGGTCCAGAGGAGCGATCTAGGGAGCTGAGTGAGGATGTTCATGCACCTAGATTAATCAGGTCATTTCATCAGCGATTTGCCATGAAACCCAGGGAGAGAGAATCTGCCTTGTTGGGGGGTACTGTCAGGATCCTGAAAACGGCTCATGAGCTTTGCAGTGTAGGACCGGCCAGAACATGCCCAGAAACGCATCGTACCCACACTTGGTCTGATTTAGTGAAATTATGAAGAACCAAGATGGCCGCCCAAGTGCCCACGTCCCAGAATGGGGTGGCGGTCTAGTCTATTGGACACAGCTGAAGAGGAGATTAGGTGATGCGCGAGCTCCCGGCAATCTGCGCACTTTACCACAGTTAATGGCCAGAGAAGACGTCCGTAGAAGAGGCTCAAATAAAATCGAGTTTCCCCAAGTGTTTCCTTGATAGTTTTCGTTTCCGTTTAGTAAAGGACGAGCGCGGTGTATTTCTCGAAGTCTCGGCGCGATAATTCAAGCGCAAGTGAGAAGGTGGCAGTGTTTACTCTGCGACGGCTTCTGAAGTAGAAGTGAGCGTTTACCGTCAGCTGAGGTGAAAGAGTCTCCAAATACGTTGTTTGCAGAGAGCGAGCTGACCAGCGAGAGAAGCTCGTGTGAAGGGGAGAATCCTCCTAAACAAACGACGTTCGAGCTGAAGAGCAGAATCTTCTGAACTGAGCTAAGTGAAAATATTTTAGTAACTATAATGATAAGATATTAAGGACTTACTTGACATTGATATATCCTTGAGAAACCTTTGAGCAGAAAGACAAGAAAACATATGAGAGAAGCGTTAATAGGCTGTTGGAGTAATTACACAGAAGGACTAAGTCTAAAACTTGAACTTGTATATATATGTATATAATACTCACCCCAAAGAAAGTCTTGCTGATTCATTTCTCAAAAACCTTTAAGAAATAAAGGATAAATTGAGGAGAAGTGGTCGCAGATATAAGACAGCAGAAAAAAGTGGAGAGTGTGAAATAACAGAACCCATATAAGGATTAACTCTTCTAGTTAGTAAAGTAAGTGCACTTACTATAATACGTCATAGAGGGAGACTAGGTAACTGAGAATTAAGTAAGTAACTTGTTGTTTATTCTAATAGTAACAACTAACTGAGGAGGAAGCAGTATAACCAATAGAACTGAAGAGGAGCAAACGTCCAGTATAGCCAGGGTGGGTGAGATCCTAATACCTTTTAGTGGACAAGAATAAAAAGAGAATAAAGTTGGTAGTCTTAATGATGTATTAATTTACATGTTCCTAAGAAGAAAAAGAGAACGTTTTAGCAAGAAGCTGACGGAAGGAGCCAAAATCTGGACCAGTCTCTTCTTTGTTTGGTATTTTTTCCAATTCCCCTGTCCCTTGAGGTAATGACTGGGAAGTTCTATAGAAAGACCTCCTGGCATTGCTAAGAGGGATTAGGGACCTAGCATCTCTGTTCCTGTGCAAGAACCGGTAAGCCAGCGTTATTTTAGCTTCGAGTTCTGACAATCTACTTGGAAAAATCCATTGTGGGCGTGCCTTCATTCGTTCTGAAATGTACATATCTTTATGCTGGCTGATGTCAGTCGCTCTGCAGCACTTTTAGTGACTGGGCAGACTGGGCTCCACTATGAGTGTAACTGATCAAACGGATATTGGTTTGCATTCTCTACTGTCTGACCGACTCTTCATTTGGTATGAAAGACTGAGAGGTGGTTATGAGTGACATGGGTGACACTAAATGGGCCACTTCCTTTATCCAAATTATGCATAGGTCAACAAACCCCACAGAGCCATGACAAAACATGTTGTAGATCCAAATTCACAGGTGAACATGACATTGTTACTTTGGAACAGGAAAGCATCACTTTGCATGTCACAATCCTTGCAGCAGCAAAGCTAGCAATATATGTATGGCCTGGAAAGCACACTGTGCTTTTGTAGGATACCCAGGTGCCTAGACGCAGATACTGCAGAGTTACAGCAGGCTGAAGTTGTCATCAATGCCTGCATTGTGAGTTAGACGGTGGGCCCTGTCTCTTGCCATCGGATCTTAAGCAATGACCATTACCTGGTGACAAGGTCAGGCATGTTAAATGTTTACACATTGCTAACATGAGAAGTATGCATGGTGCAGCTTGGTTTTTTGATCATTCAAGATGCTTCAGATCATGTACAACGGGTGGTGTGCATTGCATGACATACTCCAAGAGGAGACTGGGATGGCAGGGGAGATATCCTATATCTTTGCAGTGCCTCTCTAGGGCATTATGCCCGAGTAGGTTGTGCGGTCAGTTGATGACAAGGGGGAGGCCCTTCTACTCTACAAGACTTGTGATGCAGGGGACCAGTAAGTAGGCAACTAATATGGTCCACTTGCATCTCCTGTATCTTTAGTCTGAAATGCATAGTTAGTGTACCATGCTGTACCCAGGCTTGTATGATCTGGACTGACCAAGGATTAGGCTGACTGAGTCAGTGAGTCAGAGAAGATGTTGTGATATGAGGTTTGGTGTAGTTTTAAAGTCTTTCTTTTAAAGTTTGTGAAATGGTTGTGTGTGAAGCAGAGGAGGTCCAGGGCTTGTATCTGCACAATAGCCATGAATAAACTGCTTGTACCAAACGGTTATCCATGGACAGTTTGGAACATGTGATCTGCTTGCTAATTTTGACATTCATGAGGCAACCATGTGGTGCAGCCTATTATCCACACATGTTATGGAGCTTTTGGGTTTACGTAGGATTTCCATTAATGTTATCGAGACAGATATTTCTGTCATGCATACTCCTGACTGGAGTGGAGTGGCTTATTGTCCACACTGGACTGCTACATGAACCATACATGATTGCTGTCCAGCTTGTCCAACACTGTTTCATGATGAGTATTTGTACATTGCTTGAGAGATACAACATTGTTTGACATTAGCATTTATTCTTATGAACATGTTTGTCTGTGTTCAAATGTGCCTGCAGATGTGTGGCTGTTTTGATTGTTGTAGTTGTGATGATGGGAAATATTACACACATCATGCAATTGACCTGAGTAAACTTGTAGTGATTATTCAGTTGATGGTGGTGCACCTTCTGTGCCTTCTGGGGGCCAAAATGTATATTTTCTATGTCTGTATGACCCAAAACAATGTCCATTCCTGTTGTCATATGTTGCATATTGTTAGCATGTTTGGGCTGTACCTATTGTATTCCCTGTAGCACATCACTCATGTGTATGCCTATTCTCTGTCTTATGGGTGTGAACACAGAGCAAGAGTAATTGGATGAGGATATCACCCATTCTACCCCTTTTGTGCCATAATACACTCATGTTGTTGTGCATGTGACACCAACAATTTATTGACATTGCATTAGCAGCTACCTGGTCCAACATACATGTTGTTGTGTGCTGTTGTCTTGCCAGTTGGCTATTGGCTGACATATGTGTCATTGATTGCGCTTATGTGACTACAGCATTGTCAGATCAGTGCTGTGTTGTAGGATGATTCATGCACAGTGTTAGTGATGCATGACATCTGCTTATTGGTAATTCCAATGGCACTTGTCATCTTTGTAGGTATTCCCACTTTCTGATGTTTAACTGTGTATGCTTTGTGTTTGTAGCATTCCCTGTACTGTGTTGATACATCAGTTATTGTATCTATATTATGCTCTGTATCTTCATCCTCAACTCCCACAAGTGGATTCAGTGCAGATTAGTAATGTACATTTGATACTGTTGTCAGTTTCCTGTTTCGTGTGTCATGTACTAGACAGATGTAGGATTTCACATATTATGATGGATTTTTTATCTATGTGGCCCAATCTATAATGATGCATCAGACATGCAGTGGTGTATGTTACGCTACACTCTTCTAAGCAAACAGACCTGTAGGTGCTCCTGTGATGACACAACACCCAGTTGTTGGTTCTCAATGAGGGACAATGCACAGTAATTGGCTTAGATGCCCAATACGTTGTTCCATACCCACTCTTCATTTAATTGGTGTCATGTCCCCTGCTAGGTGTGGGAGCTATGTGGCACTGTTGTTTGTACTAGATTAATTAGCTTCAGAAGTCAGAAACCAAGCATACAAGACTTTGTTGTGGTGATATTTTATTTATCACAATAACAGTCTGTGGAGTTTGGTTTTAAGAAATTCTTGTGATGTGACATTTGTTGAGGGAGATTAGGAAAAGTAAATTGTGGATGAAGACATCCTTCCTTTCTATTTCAGCAGCAGAATCTGTGGTTTATCTTCCAATAGCTTCTTTGTCCAGGCTATCCTCTGATTGTCCTGCTCCTCCTGGTCTTAAGCAATGGTGACAAAAGTCACAGAAGAACACAACTAACCAATATTGTGTGTCCCATGTGTTTTATTGGGTCACAATTTTGAACTCAGATACACTCAAATCACAAATAGCTTGACTTGTAGTCTTCCCACCATTTCATCACCAAGTCCCCTTTCTTTGCTGTATATTAGCCCGCACTGCCCTGGGTCTTCAAGGGGTTTTGGTTGCATTTGGGGCCTATATGAAATCCCTGGACTTGACAGTGAACATTGCAAAATCACTTGTCATGTCAATGGGCCAAAGAAACAGAAAAGCATTTACGCTCTTTTGTAAGGGAATAGAGGTGTCCAGGGTGACCTCTTTTACATACTTGGGGGTCCTGTTTGACGATAGCGGTTTCTGGGTCTCTCAAGAAAAAGCTAAAAATCATGCCGTTGTAAGATCAACGTCAGGCCTTTTAGGGTTTGAGTAGGGTTTGGAAGCAAGGCCCATGGAAGCAATGCTTAGCGTGTATAG
The DNA here is from genome assembly GCF_964263255.1 of Lissotriton vulgaris. Taxonomy (NCBI): domain Eukaryota; kingdom Metazoa; phylum Chordata; class Amphibia; order Caudata; family Salamandridae; genus Lissotriton; species Lissotriton vulgaris. Next base: position 1,386,274,601 of record NC_141693.1, on the reverse strand, counting down.
ATCCAAATGTTTGGCTATTGCAATGTAAGGGTCAGCCATTTGGAGATATAAACAACTGGCCAGGGTTCAGTTAGCAGAAAACAGCTTTTACGTATTCTTCTGTCCATACCTCAATCAACCCCCACCTTTGTTATCCATCAGGAAGTGGGGTTGCGTTATGTGTCTGACCTGCTGAGAATAGCTCCATCGATATGTTGGCTTAAAACCTGGCTCAACCCAGATTTTTCACTGAACCACTTAATTATGAGGGATTGTGTCACCTTGGATAAAGCCAGTAGCATTCCATGGCTATCCTATGTTAAGTCTATGATTCTGAAACTGGGGCGCCCGGAACTTTTTAATGCTTCTGAAAGGATTAAAAAGGAGGATGTTAAATGGGTTAAGTTGCAATTCACAAACACTCTGATAACAGAACGTGAAGAACAGGAGTTAAAGAAACCCACTGCCAGGGCTCACTATTTGACAAAAACCTCACTATTAATGGAGCCATATTTGAGAATCGTAACTTAGCCTTTTCAACGCTGGCTCCTGACCAGGTTCCACTTTAATCTAATCCATTTAGCGCTTGGTAATTTTACCAGCTGATGCAAACCAGAGGATTTAGGCACATGTCAGTGTGATAATTTCGCCCTACAAGATACGCTGCATTTTATGATGTTTTGCGATTATTATAGTGATATCTGTAGGAGGTTCCTGGTCCTCCTTTTGAGGGATAGGGGATTCCTACAAGTTAGACCAGCATTGCTTTACCTCCTGTTGCTGAATAATACTTGGGACATTTTTAATGTTACTACTGTTTTAGTTGCTGCGGTCAGCCTTAGGAAAAAGAAACTCCCTATGCTATCTGTTTTATGAAATTCCAATTTTTTAAATTTTTATGTAATTTTATCAAAGTTTTTTGCTGATGAATCATACATGTGCTGCGGATGCTTTTAAGCTTAATTTTATCATTGCTCTTATGTATTGTCTGATAATATACACTGGTTTTTATGGATCCTTTTGTATTGTACTTTTGTGATTTTAATTAATCGAATAAAGTGGTTATGTCTGTCTGCTGTTTATTTAATAATTTAATAATTGTAGATACATGCATGTGACTAACAGCAAGGGTTGGAATGAGCAAACAAGCATTCAGTCATACACTTCCTTACATTGATTTTAATAGGTACGCTTAGGCACCAAACCACAAGGGTAGTTGATGCTCTAGGCTTATAACTTATTAACCCCTTTGCTTCCATTCTCTAGTCACTCTTTTAGTTACCATAATGGTTCTGGTTTGCATATGCTGTCTCTGTAGGTATCTGGGTGGAAATCTAAATCATCGCATGAAGGAATAGTTTTTATTTATTGTTGTAATGTTGGTTGTTTATATGTTGTACTACACACTATTGGGTCGATTAGGATCGCGGACGGACTTGAGTCCGTCCGCGACCCCAGAGTATGAGGGAACGTCCGCATGGGCTGCGGCGTTCCCTCATGTGCGATTAGGATGTGACCGCCACCCTGGCGGTCACATCCTGGATATTTAACATTGCGGCGGGTGCTGCTTCAAGCAGCACCGGCCGCAATGTTAAAAGTGCATGTGTAACATTTACATGCACAAAGCGGCAGGCACCGCGCGGTGCCTGCCGCATTGTGCATGTAAATGCTGGGGGGTACCATAGGTACCCCCCATGTGCACCCCCCACCCGCCAACACCCTGGGGGCCCGCAACGGGCCCCCAAAATCAAAAGTACACATGCTTTTCCACGGCGGAAAAACCGCCGCGGAAAAGCATGTTTTCAAATGCTTCCTAATTTGGCCGGCGGTGTCTGATAGACACTGCCAGCCAAATGAGAGCTTTTCCACCGCGGTTGTAATCCGATCGCGGCGGAAAAGCAGCGGACAGAAACCAAGACCCACCAGCCATCGTAATGCGGCGGTGGGTCTTTGGTGAGTCCGCAGAGGATTTTCCGCCTCCTCCGGGCCGGAGGTGGCTTCCGCCGGCCCGGAGGAGGCGGAAAATCCTCCATCCTAATCGGCCCCTATATGTTTTTGTATGTTTCACAGCTCTGATGAGGTCCACAGGAGTTGGATGAAACATGTTGCCTGTTTTTACAATGCTCATGTGTAGATTAAAGTTAAAGTTATTGATTTAGTTCTATATTTGTTATATTATGTATATATTGTGTGAATGATAACTAAAAAAATATTTTCTAAAATTGTATGTATGTATTATTTTTGTGTTTTTCAAGTCAGATATAGACAGTACATATACATTCAGATTTAAAACATTTGGGAATTTCCCCAATTATAAACATAAAACAAAATGCAACATTTAGGGGCCTATTAAGATCTCAGTTGGAAAGCTTCCGACCTGAAGTCGCAGGCTGGTCGACCAAGATCGTTAGTTTCAAATCCAACTGCATAATTACAAATGAAGGGGTCAGATCTGGAACCAGCCAGTCATTCCAGCTGGATTCTGGCCCGCTCAAGGAGCCCATCTGCAAGTCGGAGGCTAGCATGTAATCCCAATGGATGGCATTTCTGCCGTTGGGATTACAATTCTCGGTTTCAGACAAGCCTTCCATGCTGGGCTTTATGACATGGAAAGCCTGTCAGAAAGCGAGTTTGGGGGCTCCTAGCAGGGCCCCCTCCTCTTTATAGCCCCCATTTGGGGGTCGAGGTTGATCTTGGACCATGTGGCAAGGCAACCTGAGGCCACTTGGAGCAGGGATGAACACAACCTCCCATTTTCTTATGGGAGCTTGTGCTACATGCTCCCATAGGGAAATGTGAGTATGCGACCGTACCATGTGTGGTCCCACCATAATTAGGCAGTTGGGACCACCGACCGGAGGTTGGTCAGGTCCAATTCTGCCATGATGTCAGTCAGAAGCAACTCCGACTTGCATCATAATCAGCCTCTCAGAGTTTAACAAATAAAGCAGCATAATTACATTGGATATCGGATGATAAACATTGATTTGATATTATCAAGGATTTAATTTAGAGGATCCCAGTTAAAACCCACCCAGGTTCAATCACATTTTTTTAAATGAGGAGAGACCTCTAAATTTGGCCAAACACAGTTCAGACTCATGAATGTGCCTGAAACAAGCCCACCACTCTGCTCCCTTTGGAGGAGAAGGAGAGACCCATGACCAAGCAATGCTGAGCCAAGCAGAAACTATCATTATTGAGAACAAGCATTTAATAACCCAATAATGTTCCAGCCTAACTCCCATCAGCATCTCTTTAGGAGATAGCTGGACTTCAACACCTGACCTAAGCCGGATGATTCCATCTTAACTCCCATCAGCATCTCCTTAGGAGATAGCTGGAATTCAACACCTGACCTAAGCCGGATGATTTTAGCTTGGTCGCACCATCTCAAAATTCCTGTAAAGCAGGAAACGTAGCAAATATATGTATGGTATCTGCTGCTAACAAGCCACACTTAGAACTTCTAGTCTTATAACTTCCAATATTCCCACCCCATTTTGAAGTTTTCTCAGTTGTATAGTACAACAAGCAAATAGTCTTGATTAGCTGTAGTTTTAAATTCATAGAGTGCACTGAACAGTCAACAATGTCCAGCGCACTCCGGATTTCAGAAGAGAGAATATTAGAGGAGAGAAACCGGCTCCACCTAGTCACAAGTTACATATTATCATCAGCACTATATTGGCAAAAATCTTGATAAATTGTATGCTTCCTAGCTGACTTATATAAATATGATGGTAACTCCATAACTTCAAGATCATTAGCAAATTTAGAGCCTGATGTATTTAAAAAAAAAATAAAAGTGGTTAGTTTAATGAGATGAATCCATTTTGATCATAGAGTTGTCTGACAGTCATAACCCTCAATATTTTCCAGGACTTGCCCACTGGGTCATGAAATACCTGTGGGAAGGCAGGAATATGTCATAGGAGCACATTTTTATTTAATATTCCTATGGAGTATTTAACATCGACTTCCTGCCATATACATTTGATGTCTCTAACAACTTTAAATTGAACATGTTTGTCATAATTCGGATCCCCACTCACATAGACGCAAGGAGCTCAATGAGTTCCTGGACTATCACAATCTGGTCTCTTCTATGGAACAAGTGGTGAAATCTCAACACCCTGTAATTTGTCTAACTTTTAAAGGGAGGGGTGATAGGTCACTTTTTTATTTTATCTTTGTATCTGCGCCATTATTTGGGTTGATTACCCATTTTAATATTATTTTTAGTTATTTTAGTGACCACAATCCCTTATCCGTAACTCTGGATGTACCTAAGGTCCCCTGGTCACAGTCTATGGGGCAATTTTATGAGGCTCCCTACTATTGATCAGCAGAGGAGGCTAAAATGGTCCCAGATTGACCTTGAGCGCCTCCAGGGGGCACTTTTTGTACTTTGTCTCAGTGAGATTAAAATCTATCTAGACAGTGACGCTGGGGAAGGGCAGGTCCTGGATGCTTTTAAAGCTATTGTAGCATGGGTTCTAAAATAGATGACTGTCACAGTCTCTTGTAGCAGGACATTGCATGTCCAAAAATGGTTTTATAAGGATTTTCAGAGAACCCTCTGTCACCTGAAGGCAGCACTGAAGCAGTCACTGAGGGATGGACAATTGGTTAAATATTGCAGGCCTGCTTACAAGCAGGCCCAAGTTACCTGTAAAAATAAGTTACAGAAATTAGCATGGGTGGAGCTTTGTCAAACATGTGAGATGAGGGATAGCTCTCTCTTTTGGAGAGTTGTAAACAGGCTTTACTACACAGCAGGTTCCAGGCCGCTTTTATGTTACCATATTTCTGAGCATTGCTGGGTGGGTCATTTCGAGGGTGTTTACAATCAGGGGGAATTTAGTGGCGATAAGACTTCTTTGTTGGTCAATTACAGCTTGTGCCCCAGTGGTCCGGACCCTAGAGGAATTTACATCAGATATTCTTGCATTGTCCAGTAATGAGGCCCCGGGCCCTGATAGTATCTCGCAAGATCTGTGTAAATCCAATAGTGAGTATGGGCTCCACTTTTAACACAGGTGCTGAATGCAGCTGCTCGGGTGGGGACGTTGCCCGCTTGGTCTACTGCTGTGATTGACAGGCCCCAATCTTATAGACCGATTTTATTACTGAACTCTACAGTCAAAGTTCTTAAGAGGGCAAAGAGAAGGTGTTCCTCTACTTCAGGGTTTTATTTGATGGTAAAAATGCTGAAAACCCCTGGTGGAGGAAAAAGAATCTGAGCTGCTCAAAACCATGGGGGGTGTCTTTAGTTTTACACAGAGGGTTGGCTCTAGGGTGCGGAGAGACCTCTTAAAAATCTATCAGGCAAAGTATATTTATCAATTATTACATTTTAATGAGGTATGGGGGTATGCCAAGATGGACTGAATTCAATCGGCTGAAAATTATTTTCTTCTTAGAATGGTTCAGGTTCCACAATACACCCCAGCTTTTTCGGTGCAGACGGAGCTTGGACTTGCCCAAGTGTCAGAGCTGGTATCCCTTAGTCCCCTCTTGTGCTAAAATAAGATTTTGAGCAGGGTGGAACTGACATTGAACCAGTTGATTTTAGTGAACTGCCTGGCTCTTGACTGGGCTCACAGAATACCTTGGATAGCACACATCAAAGCTGCTTCTAACTGTATAGGTAGGCCAGATATCTTTGTTGACTCAACCCATCTCTCGGTGAGGGAGTTGGGTTGAGTCAAAATGTTGTTTCTAGAACACTCTCACCTGGAGAGAGAGAGTTTAGATCTGCAGAAAACATCAGTTCAGGGTCACATGCTATTAAAACAGTGCAGGGGTTGGAACTGTATCTTGCCAAGGTCTGTTCACAGCACAACAGATTTTGGTTCAATAAAATACATCATCTTTTTGCATCTGCTTCAGGGTGGGTGTGGATTGAGGCAAGGGAACCCTGCTGCTGTGACAATACGTCTCCACCTGATATGCTACATTTAACAATGTTTTGTTCTTAGCTGGCTGAGGAATTCTTTTTTTTATTTTCCCTTGGTGAAATCTCTGAATTTTAATCAGGTGAGGCCAGATTTGGTGTATCTTCAGAAGCTTCCCACTGATTTTATTTAATGTGTTTAATTTATTTGGTATATAACATAAAAACCAACATGGGTACATGTGCAGCACAGACCACATCCAGAGCAAAATAAATATCATTCATACATCGGATTGTCTTTTAAAAATATTTAGGGAAATAGGTTCATGAAGGTCACTTCAAACTGTTCATAAAGACTTAATTTGTGCCCTCTTTTGAATATATACATTTCTTCCTCCCCACCATCTTCCCCCATATACTCTTGGTGGTTAAGTGTATTTTCGTGTCGTATCTATCTGGACTCAAGGTGAGTGTTGTAGCTTGTTTCCCTTGAATCCCTGCCCTCTCGCAATGGGTGAATAATTAGGTACATTTTCAATGGGTACCAAATGTCTTTCGGCCAATATGTGACCAGGAGCAATTCCGCATACGTCAATGTTTGCTCCTGCCATAATAACATACCTAGGAACCATTTCTTGAATTTGGGGGCTCTTCCCCATCCCCTTCTGCAGGCCACTGAACGTTTCTTTAAAAGGAACCCCAGTGCAACATCTTTCCTATACGCAATGTCCAGCTGTTCTGTGTATCCCAGTAAAGTAGTAGTGGGGACATTGGTAGCGGTGCTTCTATCATTTGTGTCATTGCTGTTAAGACCTGTTGCCAATATTGATCTATTTTAGCACATCCCCATGAGAGGTGTAAAATATCTACTCCTTCTGATCCACTTCAATCACATCTGTCATCTTCTTGTATCCGAAATGCATGCATCTTTGACAGCGTATATTAAGTGTGATGGATAGATTTTAAATGAATTATGTGCAACCTGCTATTAGCAAATAATTGTCCGGTTTGTGTGCAACAGTAGTCCTACTTTTTGTCTGATAGCTTGGCCCCCAAATCACCTTCCCACTGCTTTCGTGCCAAACATTTTTGAGCAGCATATGAAGTATGTACATTATGATATAGTAGAGAAATTACATTTGTGGGTGTCTCAGATTTCAGAAGTGGATGTAGTGGGGGCAGTGTCAGGGGTTCGTGTGGAAAGGATGTCGTGATAGCTTTAATGCTCTGCCGTATCCACACATATATGAACACATCCATGAAAGCAGGATGAGGACTTCCGTCTTGTCTGAGTTCAGTTTCAGGCGGCTGTTCTTCATCCACTTGGCGACGTCTTTCATCCATCCGTGTAGGCTGGTTCTGGCGGTGGCGGGGTCGTTGGTGAGGCGGAGGATCAGCTGGGTGTCATCGGCGTAGGAGATGATGGTGAGGTTGTGTTAGCGTGCGATGGCTGCGAGGGGGCTCATGTAGACGTTGAAGAGGGTGGGGCTGATTGATGATCCTTGTGGTACGCCGCAGATGACTTTGGTGGCCTCAGATCTGAACGGGGGGAGGCGGACTCTCTGGGTTCTTCCGGCAAGGAACGAGACGATCCACTCCAGTGCCTTCTCTCTGATTCCGATGTTGCTGAGGCACTGCACTAGGGTGCGGTGGCAGACAGTGTTGAACGCTGCGGAGAGGTCCAGGAGGATGAGGGCCGCAGTTTCCCCGTTATCGAGTAGGGATCTGATGTCATCAGTGGCTGCGATGAGGGCGGTCTTGGTGCTGTGATTGGCACGGAAACCGGATTGCGAGTGGTCGAGGGATCCGTTCGTCTCGAGGAAGGCGGCAAGCTGTCTGTTGACGGTCTTCTCGATGACTTTGGCAGGAAAAGGGTGGAGCGAGATGGGGCGGAAGTTCTTGAGCTCACTGGGGTCCGCTGTTAGTTTCTTCAGGAGGGCGCTGAGCTCGGCGTGCTTCCAGCTCTCCGGGAAGGTGGCGGTGTTGAACAAGGTGTTAATAATGTCCCAGAGTTGGGGTGCGATGATGTATGAAATGTATGCATCTTTGACAGCGTATAATAAGTGTGATGGATAGATTTTAAATGAATTATGTGCAACCTGCTGTTCGCAAATAATTGTCCGGTTTGTGTGCCACAGTAGTCCTATTTTTTGTCGGATAGCTTGGCCCCCAAATCACCTTCCCACTGTTCTTCATCCACTTGGCGACGTCTTTCATCCCTTCGTGTAGGCTGGTTCTGGCGGTGGCGGGGTCGTTGGTGAGGGGGAGGATCAGCTGGGTGTCGTCGGCGTAGGAGATGATGGTGAGGTTGTGTTGGTGGCGATGGCTGTGAGGGGGCTAATGTAGACGTTGAAGAGGGTGGGGCTGAGTGATGATCCTTGTGGTACGCCGCAGATGACTTTGGTGGCCTCAGATCTGAAGGGGGGGAGGCGGACTCTCTGGGTTCTTCCGGCAAGGAACGAGATGATCCACTCCAGTGCCTTCTCTCTGATTCCAATGTTGCTGAGGCACTGCACTAGGGTGCGGTGGCAGACATTGTCGAACGCTGCGGAGAGGTCCAGGAGGATGAGGGCCGCTGTTTCCCCGTTATCGAGTAGGGATCTGATGTCATCAGTGGCTGCCATGAGGGCGGTCTTGGTGCTGTGGTTGGCACGGAAACCGGATTGCGAATGGTCGAAGGTTCCGTTCGTCTCGAGGAAGGCGGCAAGCTGTCTGTTGACGGTCTTCTCGATGACTTTGGCAGGAAAAGGGAGGAGCGAGATGGGGCGGAAGTTCTTGAGCTCACTGGGGTCCGCTGTTGGTTTCTTCAGGAGGGCGCTGAGCTCGGCGTGCTTCCAGCTCTCCGGGAAGGTGGCGGTGTTGAACGAGGTGTTAATGATGTCCCGGAGTTGGGGTGCGATGATGTTGAAATGTATGCATCTTTGACAGCGTATAATAAGTGTGATGGATAGATTTTACATGAATTATGTGCAACCTGCTGTTCGCAAATAATTGTCCGGTTTGTGTGCAACAGTAGTCCTATTTTTTGTCCGATAGCTTGGCCCCCAAATCACCTTCCCACTGCTTTCGTGCCGAACATTTTTGAGCAGCATGTGAAGTATGTACATTATGATATAGTAGAGAAACTACATTTGTGGGTGTCTCAGATTTCAGAAGTGGATGTAGTGGGGGCAGTGTCAGGGGTTTGTGTGGAAAGGATGTTGTGATAGCTTTACTGCTCTGCCGTATCCGCACATATATGAACACATCCATGAAAGCAGGGTTTCCCCCATTGAAGAATTGGTCTAGTATCCTGAAAGTACTGTCTGTGTATAGGTCCCCTCAGTTGCGTATGCTCATTTTATGAAGAAATTGCTTGCCCTTAGGGGCAAGTATATCATTGGAAACTTCAAAAACTTGGCTAAATATCGCCAAGCAGCAAGAGTGGATGTAACAGTCGTGGGATCTCTCTCCCGAGTTTTGGTGGTGTTAGTGATGGCTCCCGCTAGTGGGACCGGATCCATGACTCCCTGCTCAACTGCTAATGTGGCATGTAAGGGGGAATGGAACCAATATGTCACATAATGAACTTGGTTATGGTGATAACAGAGCTCTAAATTGGGGACGTCAAAACCCCCCAGTGAATAGGGTCTGGTAAGTATACCCCATTGAAGTCTTGACTGATTTCCCGCCCATATCCAGACAAATAATTTTGGTCTTTAAGGCAGTAAAAAATTGCCTGCCGGGGTGAAACGGTATATTCATAAATAGGTATAATAATTTAGGTACTATAATCTTTTTGATGAATGATAGTCTCCCCGCCATCGACAGGGGTAAAGAGATCCATCGTGTGACTGAACAGCTATAGAACTCAATGCAGTACCATAGTTAATTCTCATTAGTTCTGCCCTGTCCGTAGTGGTGTTAATTCCTAGATATTTCACCTCTGACATGCACCACTCTATGGGATGGTCTAGTGAGAAGGGTGCAATAGCAGTAGTCAGTTTATATGAATACCGGATATCTCCCCAAAAATAATAAACTCTTTCAATTTGTGATTCAGATTTAGTTGTGGATTCCATGCGTATAACGTGACGATTTCCGCGTAGAGGGAAATTAGTATCAATCAATCAATCAATCATTCGCATTTGTATAGCGCGCTACTCACCCGGAAGGGTCTCAAGGCCCTGGGGGAGAGGGGTACGTTACTGCTCGAAAAGCCAGGTCTTGAGTTGCTTCCTGAAGGAGAGATGGTCCTGGGTTAGTCGAAGGAGAATGGGGAGGGAGTTCCATGTATTGGCAGCCAGGTAGGAGAAGGATCTTCCTCCGGCAGTGGTTCTGCGGATGTGTGGAATGGCGGCGAGAGCGTGGCTGGTCGATCGTAGCTGGCGGGTGGGCTTGTAGAAGGTCAGGCGGTTGTTGAGGTACTTGGGGCTCAGGTCGTGGAGAGCCTTGTGTGCGTGAGTGAGGAGTCTGAGTGTGATCCTCTTGCTGACGATGAGCCAGTGCAGGTTTCTCAGGTGGCCAGAGATGTGGCTGTGTCGGGGGATGTCCAGGACGAGTCGTGCTGAGGCGTTCTGGATGCGTTTGAGTCTTTTCTGAAGTTTGGCTGTGGTCCCGGCATAGAGGGTGTTTCCATAGTCCAGTCGGCTGGTGACCAGTGCCTGGGTGACCGTCTTCCTGGTTTCGGTGGGGATCCATCGGAAGATCTTTCGGAGCATGCGCAGGGTGTTGAAGAACAATGATGAGACGGCGTTGACTTGTCTGGTCATCGAGAGGGAGGAGTCCAGGATGAAGCCCAGGTTGCGTGCGTGGTCCGTTGGCTTGGGAGTGGTGCCCAGGGCAGGGGGCCACCAGGAGTCGTCCCAGACGAAGGGCGATGCTCCCAGGATGAGGACTTCTGCTTGTCTGAGTTCAGTTTCAGGCGGCTGTTCTTCATCCACACGGCGACGTCTTTCATCCCTTCTTGTAGGCTGGTTCTGGCGGTGGCGGGGTCGTTGGTGAGGGGGAGGATCAGCTGGGTGTCGTCAGCATAGGAGATGATGCTGAGGTTTTGTTGGCGTGCGATGGCTGCGAGGGGGCTCATGTAGACGTTGAAGAGGGTGGGGCTGAGTGATGATCCTTGTGGTACACCGCAGATGACTTTGGTTGCCTCAGATCTGAACGGGGGGAGGCGGACTCTCTGGGTTCTTCCGGCAAGGAACGAGATGATCCACTCCAGTGCCTTCTCTCGGATTCTGATGTTGCTGAGGCGCTGCACTAGGGTGCGGTGGAAGACAGAGTCGAACGCTGCGGAGAGGTCCAGGAGGATGAGGGCCGCCGTTTCCCCGTTGTCGAGTACGGATCTGATGTCGTCAGTGGCTGTGATGAGGGCGGTCTCGGTGCTGTGGTTGGCACGGAAACCGGATTGCGAGTGGTCGAGGGATCCGTTCGTCTCGAGGAAGGCGGCAAGCTGTCTGTTGACGGTCTTCTCGATGACTTTGGCAGGAAAAGGGAGGAGCGAGATGGGGCGGAAGTTCTTCAGGTCAGTGGGGTCTGCTGTTGGTTTCTTCAGGAGGGCACTGAGCTCGGCGTGCTTCCAGCTCTCCGGGAAGGTGGCGGTGTTGAACGAGGTGTTAATGATGTCCCGGAGTTTGGGTGCGATGATGGAATCGGCCTTGTTGAAGACGTGGTCGGGGCAGGGGTCGGTTGGGGATCCTGAGTGGATGGTGTTGATCGTGCGGGTGGTGTCTTCGGTGCTGACCGGGGTCCAGGTGCAGAGGGTGGTGGTGGGGGGCGTTGGGCGTGGGGGGCGTTGGTTCAGTAGTTGGGTGAGTGGTTGGTGCACCGAAGCTGTTGTGAATATCGGCGATCTTGCGGTGGAAGAACGAGGTGAGTCGCAGAGGTCTTGCGAAGGAGTGATGTTGTTGTTTCCGGCGATGAGGTTGGAGAGCTCTTTGACGATGCTGAAGAGTTCCTTGCTGTTGTGGGCGTTGTTGTCCAGTCGTTCTTTGAATGCTGTTTTCCTGGTGGTGCGGATCAGCTGGTGGTGTTTGCGGGTGGCGTGCTTGAGGGCAGTCATGTTGTCTGTGGTCTGGTCGGTGCGCCATGCTTTCTCGAGGGTGCGGCAGTTCTTCTTGGAGTTCTTAAGTTTGTCAGTGAACCAGGAGGCTTTCTTGCTGCTGGGTCTGCTGGGAGGGGTCTTCAGTGGTGCGAGGTCATCTGCGCAGTTGGTGATCCACTGTGTGAGGTTGCGGGCTGCTTCGTTGGGGTCCGTTGTGCTGGCGGGAGGGTTCTGGCTGAGGGAGGTGGTGAGCTGGTCGGCGTTGATCTTGTTCCAGCTCCTGCGAGGAACCTGTTGCGGGTGGTGGTGGGTTGTGGTTCTTTCGAAGCTGAAGTGGACGCAGCTGTGGTCGGTCCACTGAAGTCCGGTGGAGTGGCTGAAGGAGATGTGCTTGCTGGAGGAGAAGACTGGGTCAAGCGTGTGGCCAGCGTAGTGGGTGGGGTTGTTCACCAGTTGCTTGAGTCCGAGGTTGGCAAGGTTGTCCAGCAGGGTGGTGGTGTTGCTGTCCTTGTTGTTCTCCAGGTGGAAGTTGAGGTCCCCTAGGAGGATGTAGTCAGCGGAGGTGAGGGCGTGCGGGCTGATGAAGTCTGCGATGTCTTCGCAAATTGTGTGCGTGGTCCCGGGGGTCTGTAGATGAGGGTGCCTCTGAGTGTGGTCTTGGGGTCAGTGTGTATCTAGAAGTGGAGGTGTTCAGTGGCGGTGAAGGTGTCGTTGGAGTAGGTCGTGATGCGGATGGTGTTCTTGTGTAGGATGGCAATGCCTCCTCCAGTCTGGTTGACATGGTCCCTCCAGGTGATCTTGTATCCGTCCGGGATGGCTATGGCGATGTCGGGCGCTGAGGAGGCATTCATCCAGGTTTCCGTGAGGAAGGCGACGTCTGGTGATGTTGTGTTGAGCAGGTTCCAGAGTTCAACAGCGTGTCTGTGGACAGAGCGGGTGTTGAGCAGGATGCACTTGAGGTGGTTGTTGTGAGGTTCTAAAAATTATGAATTAATTCGTGCTCAGCCTCCATTTTGTGATCGTAGCCATTTTATGTTGCCCTCACTCAGGCAGCTCGGCAAACACAATGCTTTTGTCGTTTCTGCCTTTGCTTGTCTGGTGGCTTCTTTGCTTATGTTTACTAACGAGTGTCAGTGTCTGGCCGAGTACACTAATTCCTGTCTGAGCTGATTAATCCCTGTCCAGACTACATGTTGGTTCACACCATTGTTTCCTTTTAAGTTATCTTATCTGCTGTCCTTCTCTACACGTCTCGTGCATTCTCCTGTTTCACGACTTTCCTTCTACAACAGGCAGCTGTGTTTTCTCTACCTGTAAATTGAATTGTGTGGATTCATTTGTGATTTACTTAAGGGTTCGAGGGACAAACAGAACCAGGAACTTGAGTTGTTTTGGTCTTAAAACATTGTCTATAACGTTTGCCTATAGCTCATGCTCTTGTGTGATTGTATTTTGCATTGTATTGTATCGTATATAAACCTGTGCGCCACAGAGTTAAGTGGCAGTCTCTTTTGAACCTCGTTTTACTGACGACTTCTAAGACCACTGTACTAGCTGCAGCTAATAAATACCATCTTCTAAGCCAGTCGAAGAGTCCGTGTCTCTGTTTTGACAAGGCAGGTGAATCCCGGGGATTTCAGGCGCACCCTGCGCTGCCGGGCCTTAAGGCTGCGGTTCTCCAGTTGCTGGTGCTTGGCTTGGCGGGTCGGTGCCATTCCGGAGGCAGGTGAATTTGCAGGCTTGGCAGGTGAAGGGTCCGTGGGTGCGTTTCGGGGTGGCTCGGTAGCAAGCTGGGTATTAGTATTTGTAGTGTGGGGTGATAGAGAGCTCTCATCTTGTGATGCTGCCGAAGTTTCCCCACAATGGGTTCTTTAGCCAGAGCAAACAATAAAGGGGATAACGGGCAACCCTGACAGGTGCCTCGCACGATGGAGAAAGGCGATGATATCATATCATGTCATTTATCAGAACTCTGGCTGTCAGAAGCTGATATAGCAATTTTATCCATGATAGGAAGCCTATTGGCATACCCATTCTTTGCAATACTACTATTAAATAGTCCCACTCGACTGAATCAAAGGCATTTGTGGCATCCAGGAAGACCGCCACAGCAGCTAATTCCAAATCTATGTCCTGCATTGTGAAGGAGAGAGTACAGAGATTGTGGGACGTCGCCCTTCCTGGTATAAATCCTGCTTGGTCAGGTAGCACCAGCCCTTCCAACAAAAGGCTCTTTTTATTAGACAACACTTCAGCATGTATTTTTGCATCATTATTAATTAGGGATAGAGGTCTATATGAGTTGCAACTATCGGGCGCCTTCCCGGGCTTTAGTAGTGAGATTATCAGTGCTTCCCTCATTGTCTGAGGAAGGGCTCTTGTTTCTTGCGCCTCCTCATACACCATTTTTAGTATTGGAGTGAGCTGGTCTACATAGGCTTTGAAAAAAACCACCGGAAGACCGTACGGTCCGGGCGCCTTACGAGACTTCATTTGCATTATTGCAGCAAGAATGTCATCTTCCTCTAGAGGTGCAGCGAGAAATTCTTGCTGTGCATTCCCATTTACCCAAGGGCTACATCCCCCAGGTTATTGCCTAGGTCTATTGGTTGATGTCGTATAGTGGTACAAAATGTGGAGTAATGTGTGATAAAAGCCTGCAGTAATTCAGAAGCATTTCTGTATGTGGTATCATCGTGGTCATGTATCTCTAGTATTTGGCTAGAGAAGCGGGGTCTGCGAATTACATCTGCTAATGCTTTTCCAGGCCTCTCACCCTCTCCTTATTTGTGAATCCTCGAAATTGGCATTCCCCGTCTGCTGTGTCTTTACAGTTCGATAATTTATCCATAAACACTTTTTGATGATTTCCATTTGAGGTGTTTCTCATATCGCGGTCTAGGTGTTCCAACTCTCTTTCCAGCATTTGGAGTGTTCTGTGAATGTCCCGTAGTATGCCCGCCCTCTTAGCTAGGCAAAACCCTCTGATTGTGACCTTAAAGGCCTCCCATACCATGGCCAATAGTTTAACCATGCCGACATTGCATTGGGAAAAATCAGTGATCTCTTGTCCTAATTCTGCGCAGAACACTGTGTCTAGTAGGGATAATGGCATAAGTCTCCAGCGCCACTGAGGTGTATTGAGCACTGGAAGGGACAGCATGAGTAGAACCAGTGAGTGATCCGAATATGTTCTCGCCAGATGTTTTACTCTAGTGATCCAAGATCCCACACCCAAGAGAAATAGAGTGGTGTGTGCTCTCCTGCTTCGCAGGGTGTAAGTGTCTCCAAGCATTATAAAGCCATTTGTAGTAAGTATGTTGTTTAGCACCTTATGTGCTCTTGTGTAATGATATTATAGGGGATTTCACCTTTCATTAGTTGGATTCAGCATAGTATTGAAATCACCCCCCCATTGTAAATGTGTGGAGCCTATTTCTAGTATCTTACCCCATACTGTAGAGAAAAAGACAGGGTCATCTATATTTTGTCGGTAACAGCTTACCAGTGTGACCAACTCCATACCCAATCTTCACCGCATAATAGAATATCTACCTAACTGATCTCGAATTTCACCCATGGGAACATACGGGGTGTGTTTCTTATTCAGAATCGCTGTCCCTCTAGAATACGTGAAGTATGATAAAAATGTGTGGTGTTATGCCCATTTGGCAGCAAAGGACGGGGCACCTCGGTGACCTAGGTGGGTCTCTTGAAGCATAGCAATTTGGACTTGATGACGGTCCAAGTATGGCAATATCTGTCCACATTTTCCTCATTCCCCTAATCCTCTGACATTCCAGGTGAGCAGGGTTGTTTCATGCACAGTTTTAGAGTGTGTCATTACGGCACTGAGAGGAAGATTCAAATAATGGTGCGCAATGTGATCTCAATGTAGTAATTGATGTATGTAGTGGAGAATACGACATTTATTAATTGCATTGTACCAACTACCTGTTTCAATCCCACTCCCACCCCTTCCCACATCAGCATCCCAACTTTGTCAGAATTGCTATACCCCCCACCAAAAAACCCCAAAAGTGTATTTCAAATGACATTTCAAACTCAGTGGGTGAACTCCCTTCGAGGTATGCTAAGAGCTAAGGCAGTTTCTCCCTGTCTGGCATGTTGGTTATTGCGGATGGGGGAAGGGTGCCTGGTTCATAATGTTAATAAGTCCTCAAAAATGGCACTTATCTGCTTAATGTGTCATTCAGTTGTTTCATTGTCCATAGAAGACATTGTCGATCTTATGCGGCTACTTAAATGCATCAGGAATATAACTATTCGTGTAACATGGTGCCCAGTGGACGTGTAGCAATGTGGTTCATGAGCTAGTGTTGCTATGTTTCTAACTTGACCCTGAGTGGATGCGATTATTCCAGTAGAGGCGACGCTGCTCGTGAAGAAGAGTCAGCAGATCACAGGTAGCGCACCAGGAACATGTCAACTTGCTGTGCATTTTCAAAGAAGCAATGCTTGCCCTGAGGCGTGACTCTGAGGCGGGCTGGGTACATAAGATCGTAATCTATTTGCACTTGTCGCAGCTTTCTTTTAACCAGGATGAATTTCTTCTGCGCTTCCTGCATAACAGTTGTGAAGTCAGGATAAATTGTAAACTAATTTCTTTCAAATTGGAGTTGTTACTTCTCTCTTGCTAATAGCGCAACATTGCGATAATTCAAAAGTCTCGCAATTATTGGACTTGATGGTGTGCCCGAGGGTGGCCTAGTGCCCACCAATCTATGCGCCCACTCCACCACCATATGGGGAGAGAAGGGATCTTCTCCAAAGTTGGTACCTAACAATCGCTCCGTGTATTCTTTCATATGACCAGTGTTCGTATTTTCTGGAATTCCTAGTGTGCATATATTATTACACCTACAGCGCACTTCCAAATCTTCATTTTTGGCTGATATTACTTTCAATACCTTGTCCATCTGTGTCACCAGAGTCTGTACTCCTGACAATGTGTCCTCCATGTCTGAGATCCGAGGTTCCTCTGTAATTCGAGCATCATATTTGTCCTGCTTGTGTTCTATGGAGTCCATACAAGTTGTCATGGTTTCCATCTTGGCTTCTATGGAGGTGAGACTTTGTTTCATAGCAAGTAAAAGCGTAATCACCTCATCATCTTGGTTTTGTGCAGTTTTTTTAGATTGGTCCGGTCCTTCATTTTCGGGTTCTTCCTGCTATGTATGTTTTGACTCCTTGGGTTCAAAAGTTAGTTTGGCTTGTTTCCCATTTGTTCTCCCCATCAGGATCGCCTAGTAGCCACCACAAAAGTGGAAAGTTATCATCCCAAGGAGTTCATGTTTTTTTTTTTTTTTTTTACTTTTTTTTAGTCCTCATTTTGCAACTTTTAAGTAAGGAGAATCAGGGTCACCCTTTCCCTTTTTTCTCTTGCCTTCCCACCTTCCTGGTGGATTCCGGAATTTATCTTAGTGGGAAAATTGGGTCCCCTTACATCCATTTACTTATTTTGAAGGTTACTTTCCGGGGTTGATTGAGCTAGCCATTCTGGCTACTCTATTTGGCCTTCACATAAATTGTTGCTTGCACTAATCATAGGACTCAGGGAAAAAAAAAAAAAAAAAAAAAAAAAACAGAGAAAAAAAAGAAACACATCCCAAGAGCCATCTCGTTTTCGTTAAGTCTTTAACCGCTAGTATGATGATTCTCCCATAACTCCCAAAATTTGTATTTTTTAGAAAAAGGTTTTTTCTTTTTATCTAACCTATAAATTCTTAGAATTGACGAGAGCCACTCACCCTTAGTAGGTGGATTTGGCATAATCCATTTTAGACAAATCTCCCTCCTAGCCAAGAGGATTAAAATAAACATTAGATTTTCTTCATGTTTTGTTAATTTGACTGCTGGAGAGCCAAATACCCCAAATAATATTAAATCAATACTCACAGTTAGCCGTTTTCCCAGTACCTCTTCGATAGTCTTACCCACTTCCTTCCAGAAACCGTCGAGATGGGGGCACTGCCAGAACATGTGTAGGTCATTGGCCTTCATTAAACCACATTTTGGACATGACTTCACCGTATCTCCGCTGAATTTGGATAATTTATCCGGCGTCCAATAAGCTCTGTGGGTGGTATATAAGTGGTTTCTTTTTAATGCCGCAGAAGTTACTATAGACCAGCATTTGCACATTGATACTTGCCATAAGTAATTCGTATCCATCGTTGGCAGCTCTTTCCCCCAAATTCTCTCCGGAATCCGAAATTCTTCCTCCCCCGCAACTATGAGAGCCCAATACCAGAATGATATTTCCTTCTTGAAAGGTTTTCCCAACATTTTCTTTTCCAGTGGGATATTGCCAGTTTTGTTTTCCTTCACAGACTTTGTCCAGCTCGAGAGTTGATAATACTTGAATTTAGAGAGTGAGGAATTCGTGATTTGATTCAGAAACTCCCACTCCAAGAGTTTATTCTGATAAAGCAGTTGTCCCCATGTCGCTATTCCTGCTGTTTTTAGGGGAGTTGCAAGGGAGTCTTTAAGACACTCCGGTGTAGTAGGTGAGTTCCATATTGGGGCTTTATCACTATAGAGTGGAATATTCACTGTCGATCTGACACAGTACCAGGATTTAGCCGCTGCCCTCAGAGTCTTCAATTTAATTTTTTTGAAAAATTTCGGATGGCCGAATTTAAACAGGAAGTGGCTAGTATTCTTGGTTAACTTCTGTAAATATAATGGGTAATCTTCATATGGACCTAGCATAATTCTTATATTTTTAAATTGAAATGCTCTACAATATTCCAGGATGTCCGGGGTAGCTAACCCTCCCTGATTTTTCTTTCTCCTTATTTTAGTCCAAGCAATTCTAGGTTTTTTGGATGACCATATAAAGCTTGATAACTCTCCCTGGATTTTCTTTAAGTATTCCCTATTAAATTCTAACGGGATTGCACCAAAAATAAAAGTAAACTTAGGCAAGATTGACATTTTTAGAATATTCGATTTCCCTAAAATCGTCAGGGGTAGGCCTTTCCATACATTCAATAATCTCTTGACCTCCCCCTGTATCTTATGGAGATTAACTTGTGCTACCTTATCTAGATCTTTGACCAAGTCGATACCCAAATATCTGATTTTTTCTTTATTATAAGGACTTTGATAGTTCTCATTTCAAGTCATGGTTTCTGTTTTGGACTTATTTATTAAGTAGCCCGATATTTTCCCAAATTTTGTTAATGTATCCTCAGTAGCTATGAGAGCCTCCTCCAAATCAGATGTAAAAATCATGAGGTCATCGGCATAGAGAGATACTTTTTTACGCCAGTCTTGATATAAAAAGGGGACAATGTCAGGGTGATTCCTGAGGCATTCTGCTGCGGGCTCAAAGTATAAATTAAATAGTATTGGGGATAAGGGACACCCCTGGCGTGTCCCCCTCTTAATTGAGATTTGGTCAGTCAATTCCCCATTTATTAGTATTCTGGCTTTAGGAAGGTTGTAGATTTTTTCTACCATCTTTAGGATATTAGTTCCTACATCAAACTTTTTTAACACCTCACTTAAATATATCCAGTTAACTCTGTCGAACGCTTTTGCAGCGTCGACAGTGATTATGGATAAAGGAATTTTCTCGCTCATAGCTATATCCACTGCTCCAATTAACTCATGGGTTAATTCTTGTAGGTGTCTTCCCGCAACAAAACCTTTTTGATTAGAATTAATCAAAGTGCCTACTACTCGTCCAAGTCTCTTTGCCATTATTTGGGTAAACATTTTATAGTCACAGTTTAGTATAGATATAGGGCGATACGACTCACATTTCTTAGGGCTTTTACCTGGTTTTAGGAGAACTGTGATAGTTGCATCATTCCACGATTCTGGGAGGCTGCAATTTTCAAGGAAGATTTTATTAAAGAGTGAAGTAAGATGTGTCACTAAAGTATCCTTTAATTTAATATATAACTCATTTGGAAGGGCATCTGGCCCTGCAGCCTTACCTCTTTTTAGATTTCTTATAATTCCCATTACTTCATCCGTGGTTATTTCGGTGTTTAACTCATCTTTCATTTCTTGTGATAAATTAGGAAGATTTTGTGTGTCTAAAAATTTATTTATCTCTTCCACTGTTGGATTACAGTCCTCGGAGTAAAGATTCCCGAAGAAGGCTGTAAATTCTTGCCTTATTATTTCTTCTTCAAAACCATTAAGCGCTGGATTACTAGGGTCTATGTAGGCGATTTTATTTCTGGACCTTTCTGTTCTTATTTTCCATGCTAATAGTTTTCCACAGCCTTCCCCGTATTCGTAATGAGCCAGCTTACTGGAATCCCATCTTTCTTTAATTCTGTCTTCCAGGATCTCAGACAGTTTTTCTTTTTGCTTAGTTCTTTCCGATTCTAATTCCGTCCTCCCAGCTTCTGTTAAGATTTGTTGATCTATAGAGATAATCTTGTCTTCTATTCTTTGGATCTCTTTTTTAAGCTCTTTTGATTTATGAGAGGCCAGACCCACAATCACCTCTCTAACCACTGCTTTATATGAGTCCCAAACTATATGAGATGGGGCACTTCCATTATTTATCTCGAAAAAATAATTAGTTTCTTGCCTAAGTTTAGTGATAATATCGGGATTTAGGAGAACCGAGCGATCCAATGTCCATCTTGGGGGTTTCATTACTTCTTTTAATGATAGTGTCAGTTGGACCGCTGAGTGATCTGAAAGATGTGCTGGTAGATGGGCCACTTGTTGAGTCTTTTCTAACAGCTCTTGGTCTATTAGAAAGAAATCTATTCTGGATTGTATTCCTAATTTTTTGTTCTTGAAAGTAAAGTTCTCAACTGTATCCCCTTTTTCTTTCCATATGTCAGTTAGATTCAGGTCCCTTTTATAAATTTTCAACCATTCTCTCATTTTTGGCAGGTTTGGCAGGTTTGCTTGTTTTCCCCTTGGGAACCGGTCAGTTCGCGGGTCCGGGATGATATTAAAATCCCCTCCCATAATAAGCAAGCCTGGTACCGAGATTAAATGATTAAATAAAGTCTGCAGAGGAGAAGGGTCGTCTAGGTTCGGGCCATAATATCCCACCACCGTTAGAGACTGATTGAGCACTCTAATGTTGGCTATCGCCCATCTTCCCTTAGGGTCCATTTCTGTAGATTTTAATCTAGCTTTTAAAGAAGTTTTAAATAGAATAGCAATTCCCTTTGTGACACAGTCCTGATTGGTGCATACATGTGAGTCCACCCACCTCAAATCTTTCATTATCTCCTCCCACTCTTTCTTCAGAAGGTGTGTCTCCTGTAGGATTATTATCTCACTATCTATTGATTTTAAATATTCCAAGATCTTTCTCCGTCTACTCTTCATGCGTAGCCCATTTACATTCCAGGAGGTTATCTTTATTTCTTTTACTTTCTGAATCATTTCTTTTTTCTATGTCGCAATTTCCCAGATTTCTCCTTCTTTGCTTTTCCAAAGTTTTTACGAGGACATTTTTTTATTTTTATTTTTACCCTATCTTGCTCCCCACCCACGTGTATTTCCACCTCTTTTTGTCCCCCCTCTCTTTCTTTTTTTTAAAAGTGTGGCTATTAGAGTTTAGGTGAAAGTGAAAAAGAAGAAACAACAAAAGTGGGGAGACACACCCACCCTCCCTGGGGAAGCCTCCCTTTCCTCCTTTGGGCTCTATTTTTGGCCCCTTTGAGCTCCTTACCTAAATTCTTATGTTTTGAGGTGCGCTACTACAATTTAAATTTACAGAGGTAGCTATATACTTGCATTTAGATTTGTGTTATAGATTGAATCTTGATCTGATCACGCATAAGCTCTATAAGTGCTTCTACTTCTTTCGGGTCTTTGATATTATACATTTTGTTCCTCCACATTATTCTAAGGGAGGCAGGAAATTTCATCTGTACTGTTGTGCCTAGAGATTTTAATTCTGGCATCATTTGACCTAGTTCCCACTGTCTATCCTGTGTAGCTTTTGCGATGTCAGATCGGATTTTAAAAGACCAATTATCTTTACTGATGTCCCCTCCTTTCAGTGCTTCACTCAGGAACCTTTCTTTTATAGTATATGTCTTAAAATTCACTAGGATTTTCCTCGGGTTCTTTCTCTCTTTTGTTTTCCCAAAGGGGTCTCGGTGAACCCGTTGGATGTCCTCATCTAGTCCAAGTGTCTTACTCCATGGAAAATGTTCTTCCAATAATGCAACCACAAAGTTTTTTATATTTGAGCCCTCCTTGCCTTCCGGAACGTTAAGAAGTCTGAGGTTGCATCTTCGAGATTGATTTTCCAAAGCCTCCAACTTCTCCTCAATATTTCTGTCCTTAGCTTTCAGGGATCTAATTTCCTTCTCAGTTGTTTCCATCTTTTTGTTCATTCCTTCCAACACTCTTTCCGTTGTAGATACTCTCTCCCCTAGGTCGTTAAGCTTAGCGTCCATCTTCTCAAACTTATCATGCATCTTGTTTTGGTTGCTTTCCGAGATCTCAAATCTTGCTCTCATCTCTTCCATCATCTTCTCTAAAAGAATCTCTGTGTTGTTACTAGGAATAGCTTGTGCGGGTTCAGAAACCGTAACCTGATTCCAAGAGGCTGACTTAGGCAGATTTACACATATATTGTTACCAGGACTTTGTGTTGGGCTTTGAAGTGGGCTTTGAAGTGGGCTCGAGGTTGGGCTAGGGACCGAAATAGCTTTGGGATTAGTACCTTTATTAAACTCAAGACTGGAGAAGTGAGCTTGGACTGGTTCCTGGGAGGGGCACCTGTCCTTTTCAATCGTCTCCCCTCCTAAGCTTGCTAGGCCGGTATCATGGCTGTTTTCCATTTCCAAATCCAATTCCATTCCTACTTCACCTTCAGATGCAACTGGTGTATGATTGCCTTTTTCGCCGCTTTTTTCGCCGCTACTATTTTGGATCTTAAAATAAGATCTCAGTGAAGGAGTAAATTTAACCTTAGGAGCTTTACTCTCTATACATGCCTCTTTATTGTCCCTTACCTGACCTTTTCTATTGTTGGATTTATTTATTTGGGGCTTTGAGGCTTTACGAGTTACTCTCCTGGTAATTTTAGGAATCACCAGTTGTTTAGCAACTGGTAGGTGGCTAGTTTTAAGAAACTGTCTATTTCTAAGACAATAAGCAGACCTACCCTTATCGTCGGAATTACCTGGAGCTGGGGCCGAGCTTAAGTCTTTTTTATTTATATCTTTTCTATTCGTCTCCTTAGTTTTTTTCTCAACATCCCCCGGGGGGGGTTAGACCGGACCTTACCCCCTTCTTCCGGGTTGAGGCCGCCCCTGTTGATGCCACCGTACAAACACTAGCTACAGGGGCAGGGGAGACCGTTTCATTAAAACTCACGTTTTTCCCCTCCACTTTTGCTGAGATTACACTCACTTCACTCACTTCAATCACTTTAATCTGATTTGGGCTTATAAGTAATGGAAACTGGGTAGATGATAGGTCTTTTATATTTTTACCTGGAGAGGGACAATTCAAACCTTTAACTATTTCATCCTTCAAGCCCCTCTGTAAAGTGCTTGGCAGTATTATTAGTTCTGATGGTTCTCCTATTTTCAGATTATTACCATCTCCGCTCAGAGCCGATCTTGCAACAGGGAATCCTCCTACAGCCCTCCCAGCCTTTCCTCGCAGGAAAACAGCAACGCGGCTCGCAGCCTTTCTACAGCGCCGTTGAGCCTCTGAAGCCGCTTCCCACCAAATCTCAGCTGTGTGAGGCGAGGGCGGGGGACTGGCTCCGCAGGGTCCCTGCTCCGTCAAATTTGCTCCCTCTCTCCCTCGAAGACAAACCGC
This sequence comes from Lissotriton vulgaris, assembly GCF_964263255.1. Lineage (NCBI taxonomy): Eukaryota > Metazoa > Chordata > Amphibia > Caudata > Salamandridae > Lissotriton > Lissotriton vulgaris. Next base: position 1,386,250,902 of record NC_141693.1, on the reverse strand, counting down.
CTCCTCCACCAGTATACCGATCATATCCTTCCGGCCAGCTCCAGTACACAGACCCGAAACTCTCTCCAAGGCTATCCACCAGGTGTGTAAAGCTTGCCTTGCGGGGGCCGCTGCAGCAAACCGATCCAGTCTCCCGTGCGCATACGTACTTGCAGGTATGTCCAGATCACGGGGTTTTTCCCTTTTCACGGAAAGAGAGTTCCGAACTCAGCTCTGTAACGGTGGATGCCGCGGGACGCAGCAAGGGCCCAGCTGGGAGTTTTATGTTTTTTTCAGAATCAGACTCGACCACTCCTGTGTTTAACTTTGGCTTACACACTACCAAGTTTGACAAAATTATTCATAGCGCTTCCATTCTGCAGCAATTTCTCGCCTCATTAGGCAAGGAGCTCCCGACCGGCTTAACGTCCGGCCGCCATCTTCCCCCTCCCCAAGGAGTTCATGTTGTGGGATGCCCTCTAGTGTTTGTTAAAGACTGACCTCGGGATTCAACTGCTCTGCCCTGCGAAGGTGGTGATGGTCTGGATAGTTGGGAAATGAGAGTGATAATGTCAGTCTATATAGCGAGTAACAGTGCCCAGTGCACCCCACTTTGTTAAGTTATTCCCAGAGGTTCACACCCAGATCTATAATGCTGGTTTCTAATTGTAGGGTCTCCTGTCCGAGGTATGAGGGGGGCCTCAGCAGTTGATTGTCTTAGCAGCCGCATTGTTAGTAACAGGAACATTGCCTGCGTGTGTGATGTAAGCTGGGCTCTGCTTGTGTATCGGTTCTAATGACATTTGTTCTTAATTGCTGTTGATTTTAATAATGTCCGAGTGCTGGCACATCTCAACCCCAGCCGCATGTGTTTTTGCTGAGTCAATGAGTTGATCTGCAGTGGGCGGGATGGGAGCAATCCGGAAATGGTGTTGCAGTCTCTATGCCGCACCAGTGTCGTACTTTGGAAGTTCTTCAGCATTCATTTCAGCAGTGTTCATAATGATCCCCTTTCAAAAAAAATGTATTGCCCCATAAGCAGCAACCGCACAAGTTTCTGCAGCATTTGCGGCCTACCTTCGATATCCTCTTCAATGCCAGTGGGGGCGGGGAAATAGTTTCTCAACCGGAGTCTCTGTCTCCGTAGCATAGCGCCTCGCTCTCTCCCGGGACTCGTCCAGCCTGTCGGCTGAGCGGAGCAGGTCCCCCAGCTTCTGCCTGCGTTTGGTAAGCACGTTAGTTGGCCCCTCTTGTTGTCATGCCTCGCCGAGTGTAATGCCGCCGCGCTGCGTGATGGAGTCTCCGGGCCGCATTGGATTGCCGATCTGCGGTAGGCCGCCAAAACTACTTGCTGGATATTTTCAGCTCCCTTGCCTCCCAGCATCTCTCCAGCATTTGAAATTACCGATTTCCCAGAGGATTTTAATCCATTATTGAAGAGGATATTGCTGGATTAATGTTCCAGGTAGACTGAGCCTCACAGGTGTGTGGCCATCTTGTATGTGCGCCACTTAGCGCCCCACATGCTTCCCCCTGATTATGTCATTTTTACAGTTTTATCTTTTGTACGAGCAGTCTTGATGTCCAGAAGATTGAGATTTGATAAATTGCCCTATTACATAGTATGTATTGTTTATTTTATTTATTGTATTTAATGTTAATTAATTTGACTGCAAAGCTTTTGTTTTGTATTCTTTTATGGTGATAATATCAACCAAATAAAGATTTGAAATTATAATAACTGAACATGTTTGTGATAATTGGGATCTCCAGTCTATATAACAAAGCCTACATTTTGACCCTAATGCAAGATGATATCCAAAAGCTGATGGATCTGATTGTGACTGTGCAGGTGGCCAGCGAATACTACCCCAAAAATATAACTTCAAATCGGGGAGCTGTATCTCCCCCTTGCTTGTATGGGAGTTTCAAAAAACGAATAGAATGTCTAGACAACCTATAACCCCATACAAAGCTACCAACAACTAACATGCCTAGAATCCACAATGGGATGACCCTAAACAAGTACAAATATTTTGGCAGAATATTTGTTTTAATGATGTTCCAACTACCAATAATACTGACCGGGAGCCTGTTCCAGAAACTTCATTTGGCGATGACTGAAATTAACACGATTTCAAAATTCAGTTTAAAAAATATTATCAACACAACTGCATAGCTTTATACCAAGGTATACAGCGGTTGTAGTGACTGATGAGGTTGGTATATGTGGATTTAAAATACAAAGTTCCTGCTTTTTTGCTACATTTAGCTTGCACCCTGAAAATGTACAAAACATATCACCTCATTTATAATATGACCAAGCGATAATACAGGATTTGAAGATAAGACAGCAACGACATCAGCAGCATATGCAGTAAGTTTAAGTATGTACCCATAGACTGAATGCCCATATTCATGTACAAAGATTGCAACTCCACAAAGAGTTCAAATGATGGGGAAGATAGTGGACACTTCTGCCGGGTTCCGCGATAAATCTCAAATGACAATGAGTGCTTCCCAGCATATACGAGTTTGGGACAGGGGGATTATATAATGACTGTTCTAATTTGCTAAATCTATCCCCAATGCCAAAAGCTTTAAGCGCAGCCCACATACAGTCCGATAAAACACAGTCAAAAGCCTTCTTGACATCTAATATTATCATACCTATTCTGCTGAGGTCTGCGAAGGTGGCCAGTCTCCCCAAGTTCCATACGTCACCCACCATTGAGATGCCAATCAAATTCCACTTATCAAACCCGGGACAGGCACTCAGTCGACCCAAGAAGTCTGTCTTCCAGAGCTGTGTAGCGCTTGTAATTTTATTGTGCCAACCCAGTTGCCTATTGACCCTATGTCACGTTTCGATTGTGTATGCAGTGGGCCCCAAATGGTTTAACTTCCGGGGGTTTTATACAGTGCCATGTTGTATCCGCCCTGTCACATAAGCCACCAGTCTGTGCTGAAGTTCGGGACGTCATGTTTCCCGTGTGCCCATCTGTTGATTGTGACCAGTTGGGACGCATGGTAGTAAAGTCTGATATCAGGTAATGCAATGCCCCCATCATACCACCCCGTCGTTCGTTTTTTCATGGCAATCCGCGGTTTCCCAGGGGTGTTCTGTAATACGTAAAGGAAGCGCAGTAATGCCAGCATCTTAAAAAGGGCCATACGTCCCAAGAGAGTTAGAGGGAGAGAGTGCCAGTGCTTGACATCGGCATGGAAACGTAGCAGGGGTTCAAGCAAGTTCGCCTCATAAAATATTAAAATAGGGCTGGGTCAGTTGTGATGTATATGCCTGAATGGCGCAAGCCCCTTGAAGCCACAGGGATGTCATACCCTCTGGGATTGCATGGTGGTGCCCCCCACAGTATGTTTATTTGAGACTTGGTCCAGTTGATAGTGCAGCCTGAGTGGGTGCCAAATATGTGAAACATTTGAAGGACCCGGCGGAGGGTCAGTGATGGTACGGACATGTATAAAACGATATCATCCGCGTATAGCAAAATGTGCTCTTCATGGTTCCCCGTCCACTTCAGACCACGGATCAGGGAATTCCCCCTCACCCAGACCGTGAGTGGCTCATGTACCAGGGAAAACATTAGGGTGACAGGGGGCATTGCCGTCTGGTTCCCCTTTCTAATTGAAATTGTCTAGAGGTATGTTTATGCACCACAACCTGGGCAATCGGGCAGGCATACAATAGTTGAACCCATTTTATGAAGTAAGTTCCAAATCCCATTCTATCCAGTACTGCAGAGAGGAAATCCCACTCGATAGTATCAAGTGCCATTTTGCGATTAAGTGAAAGCAGTGCTGCGTCCTCCCTAATCATCTGGTGCCTACCCAATACCCGGTTTAGTCATCTTAAGGGCAGTATTCCGTCCAGGCATGAAGCCGGATTGGTCCGGATGTATCAGTCCAATGATATGGGGAATGAGTCTATAAGCCAGCAGTTCTTGCTAGAAGTTTTGCCTCTACCATGAGAAGTGAAATGGGTCGGTATGCCTTGCAGTTGTGCGGTGATTTACCCTGCTTAAGGATAACCACAATGGAGGCCGTATCCTTGTTTTGAAGCTGTCAAGGTACATTTAGGGTAGATCGGGACAATTTGGAGGCCATTGGCTTGAAGAATTCAATATGGAACCTGCTGGGTACCATGGTCTTGCCCGAGTGGACATTGCGAATCGCAATTGGATTTCCTGTTCAGTAAGTTCTCCCTCTAGGGAGTCCCTATCCTCAGGGGACAAACAGGAGACTTTGATAGTCAAAAGCAATTCTGCAACCGCAAGCGGTGTGGTTGTCCCAGTAGATGTATATACTGATGTAAAATAGGTGGAAAATGTGTCCGCAATCCGCTGGGGAAGAGTGATTTCCTCACCGTTGGACCCACATAGTAGGTGAACCCATCTTGATAACTGCTTTTTTTTTTCAGCCAGGCAAGGAGCTTGCATGTTCTCTTCCCATACTCTTATATCTTATGACAGGTTGATTTGTACTTCACCTTAGCCGCATCTGTGATGAGCTGCTTGTAATCTAAGCGTACAACAGCCAGTGATTGTTGCGCATCCTGGTAAGGGGTTTGTACAAGTGCCCTTTGCCTCCATAGGATGTCTGCTTCGAGTTGTTCTATATGTTTGGTAAGTTCTCTTTTGTGGGCCACCATCAGCCCAAGGGCCCTGCCCTTTATCAATCCACCAAACGCACCCCATAGCATTTGGGCTGAGGTGACAAATCCTACGTTTTCTTTGGAATACAGGTCAGACTCCTTAATCAGTGTCTCCTGATATGCAGTGTCTTGAGCACCCAGAGGTCTATGGTCAGGGTCTTACATCGTGAGTGGGAGCAAATTGTCAGCTCCGTAAGAATAAGTGAAAGGTCTGAGATACCCCGTGCGAGGCAACAGAACTCAGAGAATTCGAGGATGCCCTGTGCATTTATGAACGTATGGTCAATCCGTGACTGACTGTTATGGGGCCTGGAGTGGAACGTAAATTGTATAGTAGTTGGATTAAGTTGTCGCCATGTGTCGATCAGGCCCATGGTGGACAGGAATTCAGCAAGTTCGGATCCCCCTGCAGGGTGTCGGCGAGGTGGGAGGTGGTCCAAGGTGCCATCCATTGCAAGATTGAAGTCTCGCCCTATCACAAGTGAGTCAAGAAGAAGATCAAGGAGAAGCTTTCCTAGGTCCTGCAACATGAGGCGCTGCAGCCCCGGGGGGACATATGTCGATATAACATTAAGTGCGTTCACCTCCCAGGTACCAGGTAATGCAACAAATCTCCCTTGCTGGTCAGACCAGGTCATGTGTACCTTGTATGGACAGCCATTAAGTATAAGCACCCTGTCCACGTGAACCAGAAGTAAACCTTGCATGTGCTGCTAGGTGATACACCCATCTATTCAGGGCCCCACAGGAATTACCAACCAGATGAGTTTCCTGAAGAAGAATGATATCTGGTGCCTGCCTCTTCAGATATTGTAGGACTATCCCTTGTTTGATTTACGTGTGGTCCCATGTGTGGATGGATAACTGACATGCGCCTAGCCGAAGTGGAGGGATTATAATACTGGGCGTACACTGCTGGCATACTATATAAGAGTGGTCGTGCCATGTAGCTCTGTGGCCGGCCTGTTCCATTGTGTAATTTGTGGAAACCCCATTGTAAATGTACAGGGGCATCTCTCGTGGATCCTACACCACCTCAGTGTAAGCATAGACCGTGACCTGTAACGTTATATGGTAATAGCGCTGCTGCACTAACTAGAACTACAAAAACGACCCATAACAATTCCCAAAACTCCCTCTGCACCCCTCCCTGCCTCCTTGCTAAACAGATGCGAAAAACCTATACCCCCAACAGTGCAGAGGGCCCGTCGCCCACACAATACTTTTGTGGGGGAACTGTGGACTTAATCCGCACCTCCCATCCATAGTAACAAAGCATTCCATTTGAGCCCCAGAAACTGTTATATATTATGAAGTATACTCTTCACATTCCTAGAGCGTGGTTCTTGCGGCCCGCAAAATGAGAATAGTCAAAGTCATTCAGGGGCGAGGCCCCATGGTGGAACAGCATAGTACGTTGTTGATGTCAAGTCAACCTCTACTTAGTCTGTGCTGGTCGGGCACCATGAAGACTATTATTCCTGCAGCATCTTCAAAGCTAGGTTACCCAGTCCATTGCGTTTATTCCCCAAAGATATTCCCTATTACTGTGCTCAAGGGGACGCTGCAGATACTGTTGGCATGGGCCTTCAAAACTGTGCTTGCTCTGAGCGTCCACCTTCCCCCATTTTCTGTTGTTCATCGAGCCAGTCCATCACCTCGGTGGGATCCATGAAGAACTAGCTCCTTCTATGTGCCTCAACATGCAATTCCCCGGTAAACAACATAGCAGATTTGAACTTGCATTCTCTGAGGGCCTTTTTTAACTCCAAGAAAGATCGTCTTTTTTTTCGACTTTGATGGTGAAGTCGGTAAAGAAAGTTATTGTGCCATTCTCAAATCTAAGAGGGGGTGCACTACGGGCCGTTTGGAGGATGTGGTCCCTATCCCGGAAATTGAACACTTTCGCAAGGATGGGTCGCTAGGGTGCCCCAGGTCTTGGTCTGCCCTTGGGAACATGGTGAGCTCTCTCAATTGAAAAATAGTTGGATAGGTTTTGGGCTTGCTGACCATCCTAGCACAGGCTGGCCAGGGGAGAGGGCCAGGATCACTCGGGGCTCCAACTGCGCTGGATCCGATGGATTTCAGTTTCATGCCTACACCGCAATCTATCCATTATCAGAACACCCCACAGCACGGGTCCCCAGCCTGAGTTGTTAACAGTCCAGGCACAGTGTCATGTGCCAGTATTGTGAGGACCTTCTCTTTACCACTTGTTGGTTCTGGTGACCCTGGTCACGGTGGCCCCCCTCAGTGTGTCAGGGCAGTGGCTTCTAGTGCTTGAACGGGGGCTGGGCCAGAGCGCCACAGTGCCCCCGCTGCTCTTGCCGTGTGGGGGAGGCGAAATCATTTATTAGCTGGCCACAGCACTGGGGACAGCTCATCAGGGGTACACTGCCCAGCACCACCACTCCAGCTACAAGGTCGTCTTCCATTGCGGGGGTCACTCACTCCACTTTCAGCGCCGCCCCCCCTCCCTGAATCTGCCCACTCACCTCCAGGCGACCGACCATGCCAGCCCGCGGTCTTCACAGGCTTCAGGGCCGCAGCTATGTCATTTCTCTTGCTCCGCAACACTCGCAGACCGGACCAGCAGTTTTGGGCTCACGGCTCAAGGTTGTCTTTCATTGCAGGGGGTCGCGCACTCCATTTTCGGGACCCGCCCCTCACTCGAATACGTCCTCTCACATCCGGCAGGTCAACCACGTCAGCCCACGGTCTTCTCTGGCTTCAGGGCCACAGCTACGCAGATTCTGTTCTGCAACGCTCGCGAACTGGACCAGCAGTTACTACCAGCCCTTCTCGGAGCTCTGGAATTTATTGGCAAGAGACTACTACAAGAAGCAGGGGGCACTACACGCCCAGGTGCTCGAGAAAAATTGTAGAGAGGCCGGTAGTAACTGATGCCAGTCATGAAGGATTTCATCAATTAAACTGTTGCATGTCCTTTTCTCTCCTGATTACTAAAGACAGGATCAATAGGACAGAACAAACAAAAGAGAGACCTGTTCTGTATTCAAAGGTGTAGTAGAGGAATTCACCAACCGTTTCATTGACTGGAGAATCCCTTGAGGTCGTAATATTACACTAAAGGTTACTTCTTGGAATCATATAAATTGATTGCACACAGGACTTCCCACAAGTTGGATTAGTGCCCTGAAGAAGTCCGGTGAGAACAGGGACGGAATGCCTAGGCTATTCCCAACGTGCATTTGTCTTTTTGTACCATTACATATTTTGAGAAAATAAAGAAGATTAAATACAATCTGACAATTGGAGTGTTATGAAACTAGTACATGTTTTCCTGCTGTCATTTAACTGAGTGTAAAGTAAGGCACTTGATTTCATTGTGCTTGAATATAAGCATCGTACAATTTTTGATTAATTTCGAACTCTTGGTGCAATGAAAAATATATATAGTGCTCCTCTAAATTGTGAATTTGTATGAAGAGGTTCGGTTTTTTCTCGGTTGACCCAGAAGAGTGAGCATTGTTCTGAAAACTAGTAGGGACAAACGGTGTACAGGCGAATTTTGCACCCAAAACCGTTTTCCTGTTGTATTATTGGAAACATTTATGTAATTTACCACAATTTCCCCACATTAGCTGAGCCAGAAAACAGGCTGTGTTATTCCTATTTGCAGCTTTCGAATAGTACTTTTGTTCTGAAGAAATGTAATCTACTTTTGCCCGATTCAATTCAGAAAATGTTGGCAGATGACAAATCAGGGTCCTCATTAAACATTTGTTCACCTGGTATCTCAGCGACCTTGTCCTTTTGGCTTCCTCCTGTTAATTGTTCATTGTTTACCTTGTCCATTAGCATGGGAAAGTTCCCCATATCTTGAAAAGCAGCACAGGTCATTCAATTTTTTTTAAAGTCCATTTACCAGCTATGGACCTTTCTAACTATCGAACTAGCAGCCACATGCATCATTGTAGGAATTTGCGACTCCTAAATTGCGAAAATTAAGGAATCGCAATTTAGGAATCGCAAATTCCTATACATCAAGAAATCACAAAAGTTTTTGCGATTTCTTAATTTTCCTTATTTGCGATTCCAATAAGGAATTGCTTTACATTGATTCCTATGGGCCTAGAGGCCCATAGGAATCAATGGGAAGGCATTCTCATTTTGCGAATTCGCAATTAAAGAATCGCAAAATGAGAATGCAATTTCAAGGGTGCAGGGGGGTCCAAAGGACCCCCCCCTGCACCCCTGAAATGTCACGTAAGTAAATTTTACTCACACAGATGTCCCAAGGGCATGTGTGTGTGTGAAATAGAAGTTTCAAAAATTCATTTATTTGCATTTTTGAAACTTTTTGCAAATTACCATGAAGGTTTACTTCATGGTAATTTTTCCCTTCAAAATTGCGAATTCGCAAATTAAAATTAATCATGCATAGCATTTAAGAAATCGCAAAATTTGTGATTCCTTAAATGCTATCGCAATTTGAGAAATCGCGAATACTTAAATTGCGATACATGAGAAATAAATTATGCATCCCAAAAAGTGATTTGGGAATCGCAAACGGTAGAATTTAGCGATTCGCACCGTTTTCGATTCCAAAATCGCTTGATGCATGTGCCTGCAGGTCTCTGATTCCATTACTTGGCCAACTATTCCAAGGACAAATACATATTCAACTCATGGAGTAACTTGAAACTAATACGTTGTTAGATCAATCTCGATCAGGTTTTAGACCCAAGCAGAGTACTGAGATTACTCTAGTTGTGGTTTCTGACCAAATGCTTATGCTGCTGGACTTATCAGCAGCTTTCGACACTAGGTCCCAACCCAGAATGTTGCAAAGGCAACAGAAGATAAGAATCCATGACAAAGTATTGAAATGGTTCAAGGATTTCTTAACCAATTGAACCTAGATGTATTAATATGTAAATGTCTAGTATTTGTAAAGCGCAAACAATTACCCGAAGGTGTCAAGGCGCTGAGGGCCATTGGGAAGATTAAGCGAGCTATTGCCCAGAATCACATGGTGCTGGGCAGAACCTTGTCACTGGAGCCGGGGATCGAACTGTGATCCCCAGCGTCCAGCATCAGTCGCCCTGGCCGCTGCACCACACCTCTTCTACAATATGGGTCCTTATAAATTGAGAACCTTACAATTAGATAAGGGGGTGCCACAGGGCTCTTTTCTGAGCTCTACACCTTTTAACATATATTTAGCCCCATTGCTAAAAGTGCCTGATCCTTTGGTTTTGAAACATTGTCTTAGGCAGAAGATATGCAGTTAATTATTGCATTTGGCAAAGATCTGAAGAATATAAAGACACTCTTTCCTGCCAGTATGGCAGCCATTGCAACCTGGATGACAGAAAACTGTCTCCAGTTGAGCGCCAATAAAACTGATATCATGCTTTTTGGCAAGTTCCAACAGCTTTGGACACCTGACAGGTGTTCTTCGGAATTGGGCACCGCTCCCATTCTAAAATTAGTTGTAAAAAATGTGAACATTGGCCAAGATCAAGCACTCACAATGAAGGAGCAGGTTGGGACCATGGTTAGAACTTGCTTTCAAATTTTGCACGTGTCACAGAGGGTTTTTCCTCTCCTTCCACAATGTACAAGGAAGATCTTGATTCGGGCACTAGCCATTAGCCGCCTAGATTCCTTTAATTCCTTACTAGTTTCCATTAATGAGACAGTGATAAATAAACTGCAAGTGGTCCAGAACACAGCAGCACGTCTCATAACTAACCTCCCGCCTGAGACAGCATGCTCTCCTCTTCTGCGCTCTCTTCACTGGCTACCTATTCATAAAAGAATCATTTTAAAAATGTGTTATTTGACTCATAAACCCTTGAATTGGAAAGGCCGAAACTATCTATCTGCAAGGTTTTTTCCTTACCGACAAGCTAGATCGTTAAGATCCAGTGATAAAGCTTGCTTACTGTCCCCCGGATAAGAAACTCTCTTGTTCAGTGGGCAGGCCTTTTTCCTATTTATTGTATCGTACTGGAGCAAGCTTCTGCTTCACTTACATCAATGTATGGATCATTTTAAATTTATGTGGCTTGCATGTATATGACCACTTTGTTTTAGCCATAATGTCCACAAAATCTCATACTTTGTATGATATTACAGCATTCCCTCTTATTCTCTTAAAAAAGCCCAAGGAACAAACTGTGGAAATGTCAAGCATTTTGTTTTGAACTTGTATTGTTTCTTGCAATGTGGATGGACATTTTTGTATTTGAGCCTGAGGTGAGCCAGCACCAAGGGAAACATAACTAGAGCATAACTTTCTAAATAATTGACATACAGAGGATTCAGGATGAAGAATAGCGCTCGGCTGGATTGTAATTCCGCAAGCAGAATTGGAGAATTTTGGCAACTCCATTTTGCTCTTGTAGGGCAGAGTTCCCGCCAAAATCCATCAATCATTGTGTGGTCGAAGTTTTTTCAGTTCAAGCAACACCATGACAATGGGCACAACGTGAGGCATCAGAATGCAAGCTTGTGTCCAGAAGGCTCCTCCCATTGGTTTGTCCTTCCCTTGGTCACTATTCATATGGATTTTTGGGAAAGGTCCACTCTCTTCGTCTGCAATCCCTGGTGCATACATGTACAATTGGATTTTATGGTTTTGTTTGAGAAATCAAGTTATAGAACTATTTGGATAAGTCTGCACAAGTATGTTTTCACCCTTTTTGTATTTCTTAATTTCATTTGTATTGTATTGTATGTTGGATTTATATAGCGCTTATAACCCAGGGGTCTCTAAGCGCTTGCCTTGGGAACCCGTCCTGGCTTTTCCCTGTGAGATAGCCCCTACAGGGCATCCCCAAAGTGAAAGACAGGCATCCCGCCACGGGGGCCGTTGTGGAGATTAAGCAAGCTTAATGCCCAGAGTTGCAGAGTGTGAACCCATGATTAGGTCAGGCACCGAAGCGAGAATTATCGAGTCCGTGGACATTTGAGCTCAAGACCCTGCCGCGTCGGGAATTGAACCCTGGTACCGGGTCTGACCTCTGCTTCAGGGTCTGCCTGCTCTAACCAGTGAGCCACACTTCTCCATTTGTGGGAGGCCTTAAGTTACAGCCATCAACCGCTTCTTTCAAAAGGAAGTGACAACAATCCTAATTCACAGGTTCCTGCCCTAAGAGACCTTGGCTCTACTGCTTATTTACCTGCCCTCTATTCTGATGCCTTGATTGACTACTACATTGTTGTACATCTCTGATCCCTAGCTTTTCCTACAATTGTATCCTACCTACCGTAAATGTGAAGCACTCTGACACCATCTAGGGTCATGTTCACGCTATACAAAACTTCAAAAATAGATAAACATTCAATAGGTTCCTACTTTCCATTAACATTTTTAGTTTGTTCTAAGTGGAAAAGTATTCACATTTTTGAGATATCTGAGTTTGAAGTACTTTTTCTCCATTTTCCTGTGTTGTTCATAGCGTGTGCAGTGTTATGTACATTTTTCATGTAGCTCCATGTGAATCTGCGGAAATTGTGTGAGTTCTGCCTAGGCGTGTGATGTAGCTTGTATGGATCTTACTACCCACAATTCCATGCTAATATCAAACCTAGGCTAAAATCACAGGTTCCCTCACTTTTCTGTGAGGTAAATTCCTGAAATCTGTGGGGGGCAACAATACTTCTACCAGCCATTTGTCCTCCTAAGGTGTCCTTCAAGTATCAGAACTTGGAGCCTGATTTGGAGTTTAAAAGAAGGATGGTCTGGGAGGCATTCTGGGATGTGTAGTATCGGAAGATACAGGAAGTCAAATTATTGGAGGTAGAAGGGGGTGGAGAAAAGACTCATGTAGTGAAAAGAGCGAGTGGTATAGAGTAGGAGGCTTTTGTATTTGTGAAAGGAAGGAAGGATACAAGGCGGGAAGACGAGCAAATGTAAGTATGGAGAAAGCATTTGACTGAGAGGTGTTATTGTAATACAGAGTGACGGGAATAGCCTAGTGACGGTTTCAGCTGAATAGGAGTTATGTTTGGCGGGAGAAGTCTGTTGAGATTTCTTGTTTCTGATGTAGTGCTGCATGAATAGAGGGAGAACCTTAACCCCTTCACTGCGGCGGCTATTTCGCCGCAGTGCTAAGGGGGCGGGGCGGAAATGCGGCGGGCGCATGCTGGTGACGGAACAGCTCCGTCACCAGCGTCGGTTGCGCTGTGCTTATGACGGAGCGGTTCCGTCATGGCCCCGCCCGCTCAATAGAACGCTCAGCGCAGGCGCGGTATTCGGGCCGCGCAGGAGCGTCGGGCGGGCCATGACGGAACCGCTCCGTCATTAGCACAGCGCCACCTCGGCTGATGACGGAGCGGTTCCGTCATCAGCAGGGGAGGGGTTAAATAGGGCACAACTCAGTTACGTGAAATAATCTGGATGTATATTGAACTGAGGCATCGACCTTCATGTTGTAATGGTGTGTATTTTTTTAATACTTGCAGTGAATCCCTGAGGAAGGGCGAAGATATGCCCGAAATGCATTGGATTAAGGATGTTTTAAATGTATCCGTCGTGCTGCAGGATGAAAGTCCTGTTTGGCAAACTGCAACATTAAGAAAAGTTGGAAATACATTTACCATCGCACATTAGATTGTAAATACACATGGAAAGTTTTCAAAGTATTGGATGAATTTGGCAATAAAAAGAAAAAGAAAAAATTGATAAATTAAGTTACCTTTTGTTCAAAGGATTGTAGCTGTGAGTCCGATAAGGAGCGCTATGTCGTTTCCACCCTTGTTTTTTGTTACTTTTGTGGTTGTAGGGCAAACCACATTTATCTGGGCTGCACACAAACGGATTAAATCAGACAGAGACTTCCAAATTAAAATGGACAAAATGGTGTGCATTTCGTCACTCGTATATGCAACCACAAACAGGAACAAGTCGATCATGATATGATGTACTTGTAATAAGGCGGGTTCAATATTCGTCATGGTTGTGACTGAGTACCTGTCTGCCAAAAAGTAATTCTGGCCTTATTTCTAAAACCCGCAGATTACTTTCAGTTTGTTTAGCGGATGGCTGGTACCAACAGAACTCTAGTAACACAGGGCATTTCGGAAACTAGCAACATTTAAGTTTATTATTTTCTTTTTTGTATCTGGTTGATAATTATACTATATATTTTTGCCTACTATTTATAAGACATTAAATGCAAGTTTTCTCATTTAATTTAATGAAAATAAAACAAAAGTATAACACTTTATCTGCGTTTCTTTACTGTTGTTATCTGTACATCATTTTGCTTATTCCTGCTGTGAATATTGAAGCCTGCATGTCTTATTGTTTAGTTGTAATGTGTTATATTCTTTTATTATACAAAAGCTTGAAGCACTTTCTCCTAATATGGCCTGTGTATTGGATCAAGTTGCCAAGTAGGAAGGGTAGGTGAAGGGAACAATACTGTTTTCACTGAAACCAATTTGCTGTCACGGAACACACTACTGGCAATAGAGTAAGCTTGAATAATAAAAATTACATCAAAACAACAAGAACCTAATAAAAGGAACTGGAGATATGATTTTTTTAAAGTTTTAAGTAGATATAGCACCAAAACTCCCAAAGCATCGATAATAGTCTATTAAAGTTGAAGACCAGGACCTAAGAGCAATTTGAGGCAGACTGAAATGGAGGCCTAGTCAGATACAGCCAATGAATTGGTCCCCGTACAAATTCTGGGAGTGAAAACGATCTGAAACATTTTAAGTAAGAAAGAAAGTTTGACGCTTTTTTAAAGAAAGACGCATTGAAATTTCTTCTCATTCCCAAGACAGAAAAGTACTTCGTTTTTTTGTAAGATAAAGCTCCTCTCCAGCAGGCTGCCGTTGATACTGTAACTGCAGCTGTAGATCTAAAGGCCAAATACTTGGAGCAGGTTGGCCCTGTTGAAGCTCTGGAGATTTGCAGATTTTGAGACTAGCCCAAGGCACAATGAGAGTTGTTTTTTTAAGGGGTTCTGGGAGCTTTCAGCGGGACGAAGCTAAAAATCAATCTGGTGCTTTGGGGTTGCTGGTTGGATAATTTTCTCTGCAAGTCCCTCTGGAGACCTGGAGCAAACATTTTCAAATGTTTCCAAACTTTATTCTGGTCCCACAACAAAGACAGATATACACTTCTAGGTCCCTCATGGAAAGGCACCCTTGGACCCTCAAGGTGTCAGACACAGGCCAGCACCAAGGTCCAATTTCAGTTGCCACTTGTCAGCTGGGCACTTTACGGAAAAGGAATTGTACAGCTTCTTCTGTCCTTGTGGCCACAGACTAGGTCAGTCACCTGACCCTTGGAGACCACTTATTTTTTCAGGAAACTGGGTACAAGGGGGTACAGGTCCAGTCCATCAGGGTACCTCTCAGATCACAGGCAGCAGGTCTAGTCTTTTTTTGATGTTCCACAGGGCCAGAAAGTGTTCTGAGGAATGTACCGGGTGCCTTTTTTACACCTGGCACCAGTGAGTAAATGGATGTCACTTCTGTTCATTCCAAACCAATAGAGTAAATGTTCCCAGCGGCAACCCTACCCACGTTTTCAGATGCTCCTGATTGACTTACTGCAAACAATCCCATAGTGCCCCTACTCCCAAAAGCCAAGATGGGGCAACACGTCTACCCTTGTGCAGAGCCTGTGTGCTCACCAAGAGGTGGGGCCAAGGGAACAGTAGCGGTCGGCAGTAGGTGTTTCTATAGGGCGGTGACGTGGGCAGGAGGAGGGGCAGGGTGGGTGGAAATAATGTATGGATTACGGAGTTTTACAGGTAAGTAAACATTTCAATACATAAAACGAATTTCGTTGCGCACACTGCATCACCAAATGTGATGCAGTGTGCGCAACGAAATTCGTTTTATGTATTTAAATGTTTACTTACCTGTAAAACTCCGTAATCCATACATTATTTCCCCCCACCCTGCCCCTCCTCCTGCCCACGTCACCGCCCTATAGAAACACCTACTGCCGACCGCTACTGCAAGGGAACAAACCATCCCCTCCTCTGTTGTCACTCAAAACTGGTTCTGAGGGTAGCTTCCCTCCCAACGGGTTTCATGCCAACCTGACTAAGAAGATACAAAGGATGCTTCCTCCAGGTCTCCACACACTTTTACTGGTGAGTGTGCAGATCCCCTTTAAAGGTAATGAAGTTCACGGGTCCACCCTATTCATCATCATGCAAGGGGGAGAAAAACACCTCCCCAAACCCAGGCCATTATTTCTGCTCTGGGAGAAGTTTTTGCACCTCTTTCACACCACACTAAGTGGCAGTTGCTTGAAAGCTAATGCAAATGAGTCTCGAGCATCTTAGGCTTTTTAAAGATTATATTTCACATATATTTAATGAAGATCTGACTGCACCATTAGATCAGCTTTTTATTAATTATAAAAACGTCTTTGAATAGAGCTTGTAGCTAGCATATTTTAAATATGATCTAATTATTGTATATGCTGTAGAGAATCTTCGAATACTCAAATCATATTTGATCTTTTTGCTGTGTTTAATTATTTCATTGATAAAATTATTACCTCGTATGACTATTTGCTAATACGCTTTATCTCATATACCGAAAGACACAGAATAGGTAAAACCCATTGATATATCTCCCCTCCCCCTTTTCTAGCAAACCAGTATTGACAGCAGGTCAACTGTCAAACACCTCAGGCTTTAAACATTTATTGCAAGGTGCAGTAACGTGTACCATTAAAAAGAACTCTGTCACCATACTCACATGGTGAAAACATGACATAAGACTTTCCACCTACCAACAAAATCCATAGTTGCAAGGTGTACCATTGCTATGTATAATATCTTGAGGGAATTCTGGCTTTTTACCCAGCTGCACTTTACTGCTGGGGTTTTTGCAGCCGATAATTACAATGTTAACAGCAAAGTTCATTTCTTAAAATCATAATACTATGTTATGATTGTTAAAAAGTAGGTGCTGACTTAAAATCAGATAATTACCGTGGGGACACCATGAGCTATGACGGTCCACACAACAGCAGCACCACCTTATTGTAGCCAGGCAAAGAGAACATAATTCAAAAGGTTTCAGAAGTTAGTACAAAATGATTGGCCACCCCTACAGTGTCATAATATAAGTGTCCAGTAATATGTTTATTAAAACATATGATTAGAGTACTCTTACATTTTTTCCAATAATTGTCCTGTAAACCAGACAGAGTCATGGCAGAGCAAGTGTGAGAGGTAATGAGATGTGAGAGAGGGTAATGCTGATTTCAGTGTGAGTGTGAGACCAATGCAACGACTTTCTATGCTTAAACCTGTTTAACATAAGTTCATTGGACACCCTGTCAATGGTAAGACACACCAAACCCTGAATTACTTCTCTTTCAAAACAAAGATGTGCTTTTTAAGAATCACTGTAAAAAATTAACATGTATTGTAAACCCTGGAACAACACTGTTTTTTTACTCTTATAGGAGTTATATACACTGACAAGCATTGGTTTTAAAAGGTTTGAAAGAAACTGAGATAACAGCACTGAATCCCACACAAATTGACACTGACAACGGGAAAGCCTACCTATGAGCCAGTTACTGCCTCACCAGTACCAATGTTATGTTAGGCCTAGTCACTGGGGTAACATGCCATTTCTAATGCCACACTTGTTCCACTTGTAAATATCAAGCACTCTACCTTGTGGGAATCAAGATATACTTAGGGGTGGCTCAGCGTGGCATAGTAAATCATGCTCAAGGTGATGTTAACGCAAAACAAGCCCTTAGTGAACCTGGGCTTTAGCATTTGGAAGTAGGGGAGCTCCTTCTCAGCTCCTTCCCTGCCAAGCTAGTACTTCAGTTCGAACCACGTAGCGGTGGGGGAACTACTGATTATGCATAAGTGGGCACCTCTGCCGACTCTGCCTGCACACAATTAATGGAAGCAGCTCGTCCACCACAGGATCACCACCTTTACTACCGCTTTTAATATTTACAGCAGTCCTCTCGATGCAGATTTAGCATGAAACTAGCCGTAAAGCGCTTCAACAGCTCGTAAGGGATAGCAAGCGCTATATAAATAGAATTACTGGGATAGCTATGCATAATATGGTGAACCCAAGCAAGGAAAATCAACAGTGGTACCAATTCGGAAAAATGAATGAGAACAATTAATAAAGGACGTCCTAGAGAAAACTCAGAGCATGTTATGGTCACTGTTTGTTTCCATTTTAGAAACAAATCCCTGTTTGTGGATTTGAGGGCCTCTGTCAGCCATTGGTCTAGCAGACCACAGACAAGCTTCCAAATGACCTTGCTAGGCTCTTCGAGGGGAACAGTGAAAATTCGTAAAAGCAGCAAACACAGGGAAAAAAAAACCATTGCCTCTGAAAGAGACAGACTACGAGGAAGAGATAAGGGGTGAAAGAACGCCTGTGGGATGTGGAAAGATCGATCAGATAGAAGCACTCATGATTTTAGGGAGTCCCAGAGAGCTCTTCTGAATCATTGCACATCATCTGCTGATTCCCTTTTAGAAATGATATGGGGATTAGAGGCATTAGATTAGCCTATTAACTTGCCCGGAATTATATTTATAACGCTGATGCTCCAGAGCTTCAGAAATAATGCATGCTCAGGGCGTGCTTAAAGCATTCATCATACCTCCGAGGTGATGCTAGGTGTGGGATATGCCTGCCTGTCTCCACAGTCTAAGTGAATGGATTTGATGTGCCTAGTGATAACTGCATATCTTAGATTGGCTTTACTTTAAGCAGAACATCTTGGCTGAAGTACATCGAAAGGGATTTGTTTAACTCGTGATATTTTTTTATTAGAATGAAACGGCATTTCTTTACGATCGCCAACACTGCAGTGGCATTCAATATGCTTCAGTGCAACTCTTATAACCCAACCGTCTACTTCATGTAAATAAAATGAAATTGGCATTTGGTTAAACCAAAGTGGCACTCAAAAGTCATAGAAAAACGTATTTTACAAAGGGAACGTGTACGCAAAATGAGTTTCAAGAAATACTCATCTGTGTAACATTAGGGCTGCTATTTGAGGGTGCCATATAATATTTGTTAAGGTCAGCAGGATTCCACCCTGAATGTAAGGGCAAAGTTTAATATTTGTCAATCCATATGATAATTAATATGTACGATTTTTAATTTCAGAACTTAGGGCAACATGCATTAAGCATTTTTGAAGTCAGAAGCGGCGATCGGTTCGTTTCCGACCTGAAAAATGCTTTTAACATTAGTATGAAATACAAATGCGATTCGTTAACACGTTACCGAATCACAATTTTTGTTTGCGATTTGATATTTGGAAGGGGCATGTTTAGGGCGTACCTTCCAAATACCGGATCTGAGTGGGATGTAAGAATGTTTTGCTACCAGATTACGTCACAAAACATTCGTATTTTACACACTCCTTGAAGGAGATGGTAACCCGTTCGCAAATGGGAAGGAGTTTCCAGGAGACCCCTTCTACTTTGAGAGTGGAAAACCTTTTTTAAAAGTAGGCAGTGTTCCATAGTGCCACCGACCACTTCCTAATCTTAAAAAATGAAATTACAAAGTTACATTATTTCTTTTTAAATGCATCCCGTTTTCCTTGGTTGGCATGTGAGGAGCACGCTGTGTGTCAAAAGGAAAAAGTGTGAAGTTTGAGCTCTTCACAAACACGAACCGGGACGTTTGTGCCTAAACTCTGCATTCTGTGACCACCACCAATACGAAGCTCTAGTCAACCTAACTCTTCACGCTACAGCAACTGCCAGCACCAACCAGCAGAACCCTTAGAGCCCTCAAAGAGGTCAGGAAAATGCAAATCACAGCATAGGAGCAAGAGTAGGATAACCCTGAGGATGAGGAGAACTTGGAGGTGGAAGAGGAAGAAAATGTCCGGACCGAGAGCTTGAGCTGCAACAGGAGGAGGAGGGCCCCATGCCCACTAGAGTGAGGTCCCCTGTCAGAACAAGGAGCAATGTGTCCTACCGCAATCTATCCCATGGGGAAATGGAGGACAGAAAACATACAGAGAGTTTCAGCTGCTCAAATGGAACCTAGCCTTTGAGAAGAAGAAACTTGTATTGGCTCACGAGGTGAGTCTGACGAAGTTGGATCACAAAACCAAACAATGTAAATGTGTATAGGCATTTATATAGCGCACTACTTACCCGTAGGGTCCCAAGGCGCTTCGACCGCTGCGAAACCCTTCCTGGCTTCCCTGAGAGATGGTCCCTTAATGGGTATCTCCAGGGTGAGACCAGGCATCCCCGGCGGTCTGGTGGGGCCGTTAGTGAAGATGAGGCAAGCTAATGCCCAGAGTTGCCGAGTGTGATCGCTGATCAGAGTGGGCACCGAGGCGAGAGAATTATCGAGTCCGCTGACCCTGGTCCAGAAACCTGCCGCGCCGGGAATCGAACCCTGGTCCCGGGCCGTCCTCTGCTCTCGGGTCTGCCGCCTCTAACCAGTGAGCCACACTACTTCACTTGACAATGCACAGGGTTCAGCAGCAATAGTGGGAGCAATACCCAAGGACCCAGTAGAAACAATAGGATTCACTTACCCAAAGTTCTGGTGTCTTACTTTGTTATGAGGGGAGTGACATTCATAAGTGATTTGAAGGTTTGGAGGTTGCCTTAGAAGTTCACAGTGTCCCTACGGAGGTTTGGGTAGGCAGTCTCTCAAGATACATTCTCAATGAAGGGAGGGATGCATGACTGGCACTGGGAAAGGGGGACAGGATGAAGTATTCCCCATGTAGGAAGCACTTGTTAGGAAGTATGTCCTCACCCCTGAAAAGTACATGTTGAAGTTTAGGGACAGCCAGAAGCTGTCAAGACAGTCCTGGGTAGATTATGTGGATTACTTCTGCAGGGCACGAGATGGTCGGGTGAAGGGCATTGATATGATTGAATACAATTGAGTGTTCAATTTAGTTGCTAGACAATACGTGTTCAGTAGTTGTTTTCCAGAGCTGGTCAAACGCCCAATTGATAGCAAGCTCCCTATCTCAAAGGAGCCTGCCAAGGAGGTGGACAACTGGCTTAGCACCACAGTCCATAAGAAGCTACTTGCGAGTGACTCCAACAAGAGTGGTTCAGGTCCTCCCCATTAGAGTTAAGGGAGGTCCCTGTTGAGGCAGACAAGCCCCAGAATAAGGGGGGCAGGGAAGAGTTCCCATGCATCTTGTGAGAAAAAGTGACAAGGTTCTGAGGGATATTGCCCAAGGGCACCCAATTTCTAACCCTGTGGCTTTGAGTGTTCCAGTTAGGACACAAGCAGGAAGACTCAGTCTGTCCCAAAAAGCAACCTGCTGGTGGGAGCTCTACAGGGATGGAGAATGTGGCCACGGGGGAATAATGCCACACCGCAGAGGGTAAAACATGCCCTAAATTTTTTAGTTGGGAGAAAGACTCAATGGGTAGGCTTGTAATCCCTAGGGGTGGAAGTCACCACTTGCATCAGATCACAGTGAATGGGATCCCTGTCACTGCTCTGAGAGATACCAGTGCAAGCCAGTCAGGGGTAGTGGAAATGCTGGTTGCTCTTGATTGGTACCCGCAAGGACAGGTATGTATGGTGAGCGAGGCTCTTGGGCATGACTTTGTCTGCCCCATGATTCTGGTACCACTAGAATTGGATGGCAAAGTGGATTACAGGAGAGTCACAGTTAGTCCCCAAAAGTTCATTGACTCATTCTGGGAAGATAGTTACCACTGGTGTTTGAGGATCTGGAAGGAGTGGTCTCCCATGGTGCCCTGACAGCAGAAATCTCTGTACTCTCTTTTTTCCCCAAAAAGAGGACCAGATGAAGGGGAAGGAAGCAGAGACAGTCCACAGTAGGAGCACCAGTGGATCAGGGATTACCAGCTCTGAGAACACGTCACCCAAAGACTGTACCTGGTGGCAATTTCTGACCTGGAGGTTCTCCCTAAACTGTCACAGAGAAAGAGGGCTGGAGGCCTGTAACAGAGAGCCCCCTGCATGACACAGAGGGGCTGATTCCGATCCTGGAAAAACACTGTACAAACTGTGGTATGGAGCGGTTTCTCCATACAACTCTTACTTGTAACGAGGCCCCTACAACCCAGGAAGTACGATCCGTACAAATAGACGCACTCCATACAAATTGTAAAAAAGACCATACAACTCGTATATACAAGCGATTCCGGATTGCTCTGTACGCGACGTTCCCATGTATTCCCGGCAGCAGTTTACAACCCGGCAAGTACGATTCGTACAAACGGCATGCGGTACGGCTCTTTTTTTACAAGAGCCAAAAAGTGCGGGAAAAGCCTTGTACGCCCGTAAAACAGTACAAGACAGACCCCCCCATGTACGCGTCGTATACCCCATGAATACAGGGGTACGGTGCATAAGCACAGTGCGTACGGATGACACGGAAAGTGGGGTACGGTGCGTACATACGCGATGAAGGGGTACTGGTCGTGTACGCACCCTACAAGCACCGTACCCCAAAATCACCTGTGTATGCACCGTACCCCAAAATCATGTATGTACGCACCGTACCCCAAAATCGCCCATGTACGCACCGTACCCCAAAATCGCGTATGTACGCACCGTACCCCAAAATCGCGTATGTACGGTGTGTAAATGCGCGATGTTGGGGTACAGTGCGTACACAGGTGATTTTGGGGTACGGTGTGTACATACGCGATTTTGGGGTACGGTGCGTACATGGGCGATTTTGGGGTACGGTGCGTACATACGCGATTTTCGGGTACGGTGCGTACATGGGCGATTTTGGGGTACGGTGCGCACATATGCGATTTTGGTGTACGCACCATACACATGCCTCGCATGTGGGGGGACCCCTGTACACCTCATACCTCTATACGACCCGTACCCCGGTATGAGTCGTACCCCCAGAACGAGTCATACCAGGGTATGAGGCGTATAGGGGTTCGCTTCGTTGCCCGGTACGAGTCATTCCCCGTATATAGGCCATTTTCCATACAAATCGTATGCTGACAAACTGGTACGAATCGTACTTGACGGGTTGGACAGCCTTTTTACAATTTGTATGGTCTTTTTTACAAGTCCGTGTCGTACAGCTTTTCCCGATCCAATTTGTAACGATTGGGCCGATCTGTATGTATTTTTCCCGTACGAATCGTACTACACGGTTTGGAAGTGACTTGTACAATTTGTATGGAAAAAAACTACAAATCCTATTTGTATGGAAAAAAAAATCCAGGATCGGAATCAGGCCCAGAGTGTACCACCCTTGAGGGAGGTGTTGGTTCCCTCCTGGAAGTCCTGGCTTGCCAAGCACCTGTTCAGTCTCAGGGTACAGGGTTCTGAACTGAGAGGATAATCTCAGGATATCACCCCAGATTTGGTAGGAGGGACAGTGAAGCAGCGTACCTAACAACTGGTACTGATGACCCCCAATCTGTGGGACCTCAGATGTTGGGCAAGCCTCAAGAGCATTTTAGGAATCCTTTCCAGCCCCATGGCTGAAATTAAATCCTATCCATGTCCCCCTCTTGAAGCCTCCACCAGGCAGTGGATAACCAGGGCCTGACTCTTGACACTGATGGTTGTCAGGGGGCCTCTGTTGGTTGTTGATATTATGGACGGAATTTTCCTTGGATTGGGGACAGAAGTCTGACCCAAGGGGAATAAAGGGCCAACTGGTATGCATCTGTGAGCAAATTAAGGTCTAGCGCTTCAACAATGGGGTCCACAGGTGAGGAGAATAGTTCCCCATGGGTCAGTCTAGTGACATCAGAGAGTGGTGACAGAGTGCCTCAACTGGGTTTAGAAGGGCATAGAAGTGACTAGTGCCTTGGCGGAAGAGGGCCATTGTCCGCATTCTATTGTGTCTTCTACCATTGTCCTGGGTCACATGACTGTGAGTCGCCCTACATTTAGGGTTTGTGTATTCTTCCCAAAAAGTGACACAGAAAGGGACTAGATGTGGGGCAGACCTGTTCCCTACCCCATTTACATTTCGAAGGGCTTGCCTCCAGCACACATAAAGGAACCTGGCATTAACTAGTCTTTTGTCATTTCAGACTTCTTGGAGCCTTGACTGGGGAAGGGTTGAACTTTCCAGAATCAGATTTGGGGGTAGGATAGGGAATCCCCCACCGCAAAGGCTGGTACCACAAATCAATATTAGACATACTGAGCCACTCTTCAATACAGTATTGGCTCTGTGAATATTACAGGGGAACGGTAGCCTTGCTCTTTAGAGGACTGTCCTGCAGTGACCAGAGGACTGCCCTGCTATTAAAGGGCTACCTTGACCCCCATAGTGCTGCCCCGTTGCTTGAGGACTACCCTGCTCTCTGAGAAGGAAGACTGTACCTGCTCACTTCATGCCAGGCTAATCTTTATGGCTCCAAGAGTTAGTTGACTGACCTCCTGTGTGAGCTACATGGACACAAAAAACTCCAGAGGCCTTACTGTAACTACCCAGCTGACCTGCTGCACTGGACCTGCCTGAACTGGACCTTCCCAAGGCCTGCTGGCCTCTGCTGAAGTGACAACAACAAAGAATCCGCAGGTCTAGATGAAGAAGTTTTTTAAAGTTTAGACCAACAAACAAAAGTGCATAGAACAAGAGAAAATCACAAATGGAAAAAATCTTATTCAAGAGGATAGATTCCCATCAGTAACCGAAGTGATATGCTTCATCATTTGGGATCTCTTCTCGGCTGCATGCTAGTACAACCAAGGAGCTGCACCTCCTTGCTGTCGTAAAGGAGGAGCTCACAGATGTGTGAAATGGAATCCAAAACTAGATCTAAGATCAATGAAGCATAATGCAGTGTAGTGACTGTGTAGTGCAGTGCTATGTTAATTAAAATTGATTACCAAAGGAAAATTATGTTTAATCAGTATCCTATGGTATCAAAAGTTTAAAAAGTGCACAGGCGCCCTCAATAAATGTGTGAGTGCACCAGTAATGAGGTCGACATGTTTCAGCCATTTAAAATCACAACTTTCTTCAGGACTTAGATCTAACTACTGTACATGAATAGTGAAAGAAGATAAATAAATCTTATATTGAACGATACAACCATATACCTGTACTCAACATTTTATAGCACCAAGGCATAGGTGTCGCACCTCTGTGTGCTAAATGTATTAACACAAGTGAGTTGTGTAAGGGGTGGTTTAGGCAGAGTGGGCTCCATGAGGGCATTGATTTGACTACCACCAGTCTTTACTCTCTTTTAAAAAAATAATAATTAATTACTGTATAATTAATCACAGCCTTTTGAAAAGGCAAGCTCAGGTGCTGTTTTTGACAGTTTCTTTACCAACAGCTGCTGTACATTTATACTATACTGAGACCATAGTATACTGATTAAACATAATTTCCCTTTGGTAATCAATTTTAATTCACATATCACTGCACTTCACTGCACTTCACTACACAGTCACTACACTGCGTTATGCTTCATTGATCTTAGATCAACTTAAAAAAACTTCCTCATCCTAGACCCCCGGATTCTTTGGTGTTGTCATAAATGGATAGGGGATTCATCCACCCAGGTCTTTAAATATCCCTTGGACCCTCTTTTTTCTATCCAGTAGTGTATTGCTCTGCTGAAGTGAGCCATTGATCCCCAGGCGGTGCCTCCCCAGGTCCTGGACCAATGGCTTTCAACATTGTATCTCCTCTTGCTACGGAAGGAGAAATCCTGATATTTTGGGCTTTTCTTGCTTGTTCATGCCAAGACTCTGCCATCTGCGATGACGCCAACGTGAAGCTCCGGTGAACCCAACTCTTTGTGCTACAGCGACCATCATATGTGAGGGTCCTACAATGTCTGTCTCCCGACAAGCTCTTGGACTACAGCAAAAATTACCTGGTGCCACCCAGCCTGCTCTTTGCGCTACAGCGGTGATGATCAGCCACATTCTCCCACCTCCTTGCGGCATCCTCCCTAATGAAGGGAACTCTTCACCATGACAATGAGAAGGCAGTTTTTTCAGCGGGACAACCCTAGTTCCAGTATCTGGCTACGCTCCATTGCGGTTGGCCTGAATTTGTCTACCTCAAATTGAATATCTCTGCTTCGGATCACTGACAGAATGTCAAGGAGCAAAACATCAACCTGCCAAAATATCGTGAAAAAAATATAGAATGCCAGAATATCGAATTCCTATCTACAAACAAGTAAATACAAAAATATTGAATCCAAAATATTGTGGTAAATAATATAGTTTGTTAAAATATCGATTTTTTAAAATGTTTTAAAAGTAATGAAATAATAAATAATAATATATATATAATTAACTAAAACATACTTAAAAATACTTAAATACTGAAATAACCTTAACATGACGAAATGGGTTAACATTTTCTATTCCCACTCCAGTGAGTGCAATAGTAGGGAAAATGTTGGATAGCAGGAGGGTAAACATTTCTATTCCCACTCCAGTAAGTGCAACAGTATGGAAAGTGTTGGATAGCGGGAGGGTAAACATTACAATTCCCATTCCAGTAAGTGCAACAGTAGGGAAAGCGTTGGGTAGTGTAGGGGTAAAAATGACAATTCCTACTCCAGTGTGTGCAACAGTAGGGAAAACATTGGCTAGCGTAGGGGTAAAAATGACAATTCCCCCTACAGTGTGTTCAACAGTAGGGAAAGCGTTGGATAGTGTAGGGGTAAAAATTACTATTCCCTCTCCAGTAAGTCCAACAGTAGGAAAAGTAATGATTTAATATTTAAATAAAAATGCATTTATTATGAATACCAATAAAAAATTAATTACAATTAATTACCAATTACAAAATCGTTAATAATTAATTAATAATAAATACTCAAAAATATTATTCATAAAAACATTATTACATATTAATAATTAATTAACAACCAATTTAATTTTCAATACCAAAAATGTAATACGTAATAAAAAAATGTATTAATTAACAGTAAATGAATTGTCAATACACAAAACATAATTTCAATATTTACTTAATTACAATTAAATTACTTCCCATCCTATTCCCCTATTAAGCCACACCCCACTCCAAATAAAATTTTTATACAATTGATATAATTATCAATTAATCAATTAAAAATAATAATAACCAATTCATAAAAGTTAATTACCAATTATGAAATAATTAACAATACATTAATTATCAATACCAATAAATAAAAATAAATACTTACTTAATTACAATTAAATTACTTCCCACCCTATTCCCCTATAAACCCACAACCCACTACAGAACTAAAACGCAAAATTAAATTAAAAATAATTAATAATTCTTAAACATTAATATTGAATTTACTATAATTAAATTACTTCCCACCCTATTCCCCTATAAACCCGCAACCCGCCATGGAATTAAATTACGCAAAAATTAAATAACATAAAATTCATCACAAAAAATCAAACATGCATTACAAAAATAATACATACTTTAAACAATTATACTAACACTTAAAATATTACAATAAAATTTGGTCTTTTTAACAACTATATCATGACTGTCAATATTTTTAACTTCAATATTATTGAAATCGATATTCCTTACCTGAATTCCGATATTCTGCCCCACTATGTTTTTGCAATTCAATATTCTGTCCATTCTATATTAAAAACTCGATATTCTGTCCAGTCGATATTTTTTTCTTCGGTATTGTGACTCCGCTTCTACTGACTGGATTCTTGTTGTACTGGTATAATTTTATTTATTAGAATGTACTCTATATTTTCACATTTTGTTTGTGTGATGCAAAAATATTTTACACATTGCTTCGAAGTTAAGCCTGAATGATTTTGTGACAAGCTACCAGACAGTTAAATACATGTTAACTTAGTGACTTTTGTGATTTACTCCAAGGATGGTGATCGTTCCACTCCCTTCAAACAATAACCTAATTTCTTACAGTCACTATTATTTTCACCTGCACTAATAGGGAGGATGTTTTCTAGACAGTTAAAGCCCTACCACTCATCTTACTCATCTCACCTGCAGTTGTAGAGGTCAGGAATATCAGGAATATTAGGAGTTTGTGCTTGCCCTGCTCATGGAGGCAGGGTTTAGAGAAGTTCCGAAAAGGTCAGACTTGGCAAGTACAGAGGACAGGAAGCTAAGCAAGTATTCACTTCCACATTGCAGATGGAACTTCTGGGGCCTTATGAATCAGTGACTATAAAAGTTGAGTGCAGCTACTGCGTTAGGACAAGGCAATATTTCCCAATTGTTTCAGCTTGCTTTGCTTCTGTCAGTTTCTTACTCAACATTTGCGATCCTTACCTGTTTTTTTTGTACTCTAGTTGGTTCCCTTCCTCTGCTTGTTCTGTCAACTATTTGTTCTCTATCCCCTGTTTTGCATTTTCTCCTTTGTACCTGCTAAGTTATTTTGCTCCCTTACCTGTGTGCACCATTTCCAGAAGCATCTGCTTCCCTGCTTAAACGTCCGGCTTAATGGGGAGAGTAGCGCTTTCCCAGAGAAAGTAGGTTGCAAAGAGGCCGGTCTAATGGCCGCAGCTCATGAGTCTCTGAATTACTTGAGGAGACCACGTAGTGATATCGGATAGAACAGAAAGTGTTTGTTCTCCTGCTGACCCTGTGGTTTTTAACTAGGTCCCAGCTTGTTAATACTCTGTTGTGTGAGATTCTCCGACAGGATACGTCAGGTACAGCTGAACGGTGGCGTCCGGTGGTGATTATGTGAAGCTGTTGTGGCCCAACTAAAGTAGGTTTTATCTATAGGGAGCATTTGTGTTAAATTACACCTTTGTCCTGAGGAAGCCTGACTCAGTGAGCTGAAACGCGTCGACATATGAAGAGGAGGAGTTCATTTAAACGGAAATATTACTTGTCAATATGATTGTTACACACTATATAAATGATGTCTAGGTAGTGTGTAAAAAGGATTACATCCCCCAGGATTGCTGTCATATTTTTATCTGTGTGCAACCAGGTTAAAATGGATGGGTACAACAAAAGATTGTGAACAACTTATGATTGTGATTATGTGTTTATTTATATATATAGTTTTTTGCTTAATGATAAATGTTCAACTCTGCAGATACCCATATCTATAATAAAGGAAAGAAATGTTAAATGAACTGAGGATGTCCTCAAGAGTCTATAAAGAGTTGACAAGTTATAGTTGGGTATACTTGGCTCCCATGCATGAGACAAATTTGTATTGTCTTTCTACTAAAATTACTTGTGTATATTTTTCCCTGGACATCTTTTTTTGTGCTTTTCGCTTTGTTTTTGCCCAGATGTTTCCATGGGGGATTAGGGCATAACCCGTCTTTTTGATGCATTCCTGCTTGTTAGCAGCACCTCTGTTGCATTGGTATCAGCTCCTGTTTCAGCCTCTGAAAGAATCCAGCTTAACCGGCAAGCTGCCTCACTCTTTCCCAGCAGTGCCACATACTCTCCATGGCCATTGCGCTCCAGGCCAGACCATCATTTGTGTGATGTATTCGGTGTTTTTTGATCTGCAAAATCCCATACTGTTTCTTTATCTCTCGCTCAGAGATACCTGAGCTGTAGTTTTGAGATTATCTTATGCTGCTTTTGGCACCAATCTAAACCTGTGTCTCTGGTGTCTTTTTCCTTCTACCTTTATTCCCTGGGTTCCTAATAGCTGTATTATTATTCACGACCTTGCTTTGAATAGGTAGAGGAATTATATTGCAGCGATATATTGTTTCAGGGAATAACAATGTTATCCTTATATTTTGACCATTTGCCAAGCCGTCTATCCTCTCCACTATGGATTCTGCTGACAATCCTTTCAAGTAATGGCACAAGAAATAACAAACCTTTTAAATAAATCAGTTAACCTTTCCTTGTACTGAGAGAACTAATGTTACCTATGGGAGACAATTATTACTGCATAGTACATGAAGGAATTATCAGTCTTTAATTCTGGTCATCAGTTTGACTCAGGTAGGAATAATGAAGCCTTGAGCAACCTCACAACACCCAGTACATTTTCAGGAGAACCTCATTTGTTCTAAACTGTTTAAGTGTAATGCCAATTATACTTTGTAGTGAAGGCCAAAAGCTTTCCTATGGCTACTTTGAAAGGTATATTTATCTTGGCTTATTTATCAAAAGTCGCCTTACTACTGGCTACAACACTTAGCATAAATTGGAGGCATGTGGTTAAACAATTATGGCCAGTGCATTCAACAGTTATTGCCAGCGTTCAGGAAAAAGCCAAACACACAAGCTACCCATATTGGGCTAGTAATGCTGTCATGTAGGTATCAATATTTGGTCACCTGTATTAGCCACTTTCGACAACTCTCAGTTGTAGCACAGTGGCAATGAAGCAGTAATAGCTTTCTTCTTTCAGGGATATAAAAGACCAAGAGAGGAAATAAAAACCCATTTCCTAGTTGTTAATTATTCTGTTGCACAACTTTAATAAATTTGATACTTCAAGTAAATGCTCAAAAAGACAATCACAAAAAAGAAAAATGACAAGACTCTCCAAAGTTAGAATGAAATATCTTCTAAAAAAATGCAGATAGCCGAACCAGTAAAATAGAACCTAGGAATTTACTATAAGATGGATAAAGAGTTGAGATGGAAAAAAGGACTGCATTGTCCATCAGGTCACTTTAAAAAAAATCTATGTTGATAGGAAACGGAAAATCTAATTTTTTATGCATGGATGGCGGTCCAGCTTAAACATTGAACATCTGCCAGTCAAAATGAAGCCACAGATTTACATGGCTGTGGTACTCTTGACAACCAAACTATGGGGCAGATTAGGATTGCGGTTTTTCAGCATCCTCCGGGCCAGCGGAAGCAACCGCTGGCCCAGAGGATGTGGAAAAAGCGCAACGGACCCACCAAAGACCCACCGCCACATTAGGATGGCTGGTGGGTCCTGGTTTCTGGCCGCAGCTTTTCCGCCGCGGTTGGCTTACAACCGCGGCGGAAAAGCCCTAATATGGTGGCGGTGTCTCTCAGACACCGCCAGCCCTATTAGGATGCCCAAAAAGAAATGCTTTTCTACGGCGGGTTTTCCGCCGTGGGAAAGCATACGGAGCTTCACTGCGGGCAGCCGTTGCGGGCCCCCTGGGTGAAGGGGGAGTGGGGGGTGCACATGGGGGGTACCTATGTTACCCCCCTGCATTTGTATGCAGTAATCGGCAGGCACCGCGCGGTGCCTGCCGCTTTCTGCATACAAATGCAATGTATGCATTTTTAACATTGCGGCGGTGCAGCCTGAAGCCGCACCCGCCGCAATGTTAAAAATATAAGATGTGACCGCCAGGGTGGCGGTCACATCCTAATTGGACAGGAGGGAACTCTGCAGGCCATACGGAGGTTCCCTCCTCCTCGAGGGTCGCGGACAGACTCAAGTCCGTCCGCGATCATAATGAGCCCCTTAATGTACAGATTTGAGCTCTGATTGATTCTGGGGCTACCAAATGCTTTATAGATGCCCAATTTGAGTACAGGGGCAACAAAAACCCAAACTCAGGGAGATTCAAGCAAAAGTCAGAGCAGCTCTGATATCAGGAACCATTTGCAAAAAACAAAGATCTGATTCCTCATAGGACTGAGGTTAATCACAGTAAGGCCTTTGAGAGGTAAACTATAAATGCCATTAGCTTAACATATTTAGTGTTTCTTGCCTCTTTTAAAGAGTCTTAGACTCATTTTGGAGCCATTCATACCATTTTCTTTAGTGTCATTCCATTCCCACATGGCTTCCTAACCAGCGTTCAATACCTTGGTTTGATCTTGTAGGCACTGAAGATTCATTTTTGGAAATTACACTGTTATTCTTATATCTAGAGAGTTGATTTCTTGTGTAGATCTGCTCTTATCTGTGGTGAATGGTAGAAATGTCCTCCTGGTACTCTACACCTGCACCTGCTGATTACTTTAGTTTGCTCAGGGCTTTCAAGCAGTAAAGAGGAGCAGCGAGTAAGGCCAAGAAGTATTCGGCAGGGCATCGGTTTTAGGGATTGATGGAGTAATTATCTTAGTTTCAGTTCAGTTTATAAACTTTATTTCGATTTAAAAAATCACAAAAGTCATAACAGGACAACATACAGACTAAGTTGGACAATACAACATGTTGCTATATCAACACACTTGATTAAGACTTGGAAATATAATACTCATTATTAAAACAATAAATAATTGAATACAGCTCTAATACCCTCACATAACAGCAGCCTGGAAACAAAATTTCCTTTTTAAAAGAGCATCAAATCTATACAATAAAATTCATATGCAATAAAAAAAATATTAAATGATGAATAAGGGAGGAAGTTGACCTATACCTCCCTTCAGTCCAACGAATCACCCACACCCAGCCCAAGAACTAAGTAATCTGAAAGCCTCACTGTATACCCTAGTCCCCAAAGATAAACACAAGGGTTTCAACCAGCATCCCCTCGGATTGTTATACGCTGGACATGCAAACAGAATGTGGGCCACAGATTCAACCCTATCAGGTCAAAAAGGACAGTTGCTATTAGTTGCATGCCAATTAGACCACTTTGAAGTAAAAGCCTTAGTGGGTATTGTTCCCACTCGAAACTTGTGGAATAATTTTCTGTCACGTGTCGATGTGATTAGATCCCAGTACTGTTCATATTTTGGTTCAAATTTCATTTCAAGAAAGGTGCTGGACAGGGTAATACAACTGGGAGCTGGGAACTGCCTGGAATAAATGTATCACCAGTAAGCTGTCTTTAACTCTGTTTTACTGGGAAACGGACTTCCCACGGGGGAAGTCCACAGCCGACTCAATTCCAGCTCACAGAGAATATTTTTTACATTCCTAAACCACTCAATTTTATTATTTACATCCATATCCCAAATTTCTAACAGCCAGGGCATAATTGACTAGCTCGGGACTCACCCAAAGTCTCCTCCAGTATGATACTAATCTATAACGGGCTACATCCCTAATGGAATGACACCCCAAATCCAAATAAAGGGGGATGAGTGGGGTAGATTGTGGCAGGCCCATTAACGATCTTAAGAATTAATTTTTGCCCACCACTAAGGAATCCAGTTTTGCATGCGCCCACAACTCTGAACCATAGAGGATTAAAGCACCAATTTTGAAGTTATAGATCTGCAATACTGGAGCTATGGGTTTGGTATAGGAACGTCTATGCTCCCTAAGCAACACACCCGAAAGTTGAGCATGTCTCACTGTGAGACAGTCTATTTGCGGAATCCAGCTAATTTTTTTGTCTTGAAAAAATCGCTGTTTGCTCAAGAACACCTTCCTGCATCCTAACTTCACTGATGTATTTGTTAGAGTTCTGGAGGACCATAAACTTCGTTTTGTCAACATTGACAACGAGGTCATGATCCGCACAGAACTCCTCAAATCTTGACAGGGCACGTTGGAGGTCCTGTCTCATTTTGGAAAGAATAAGAGTATCATCGGGGAGCATTAGGAGTGGGATCTTTAACCCAGTTAGACATGGGGCATCTGTGGGGCAGTATGCAAAGTATTTCAAAACCCCATTTATATATATTGAAAATAGGGTGGGTGCGAGTACGCACCCCTGCCTTACACCCTTCTCAACTGAGGACTTTTCAGTGGTGCAGCCTGCCTTATCCCACCTAACCTGGGCATAATTATCCGCATGCAATTTGACAACAAATTCAAAGATGTCCAATGGCATACCCAACTTTGATAGACTGTGCAACAGCTTGGAACGTGGAACTTGGTCGAAAGCTGACCTGAGGTCCACAAAAGCTGCATAAATAGAGCCTCTCCCCAGGGTAACAGTGCTCCAGTATATGAGAATGAACCTTAAAACCTGGTCCACTGTACTGATACACAGTCGAAACCCTGCTTGCAAGTCTGAGAGGATATGACATTCCTCCATCCATGCCTGCATTTTACCTAAAACCACCCTTGCTGCTACCTTCTGAATGCAATCAATCAGGCTTATAGGCCAGTAATTCCCTGGTAGGGAGCGATCCCCCTTTTTAAAAATGGGAAGGATTACTGCACCTGCCCAGGAACTATGGATTGCCGCTCCCTTATCGATAGCATTCAATAATGGTTGAATATATGTTGCCCAGGAGTCCAGATCTTGTAGAAAAAGGGCTGCAGGAATGCAGTCATGACCTGGAGCCCTACTTTTAGGGACCTGGAGAAGAGCAGATTCTACTTCCTTTTTAGTGATGCAGAGGGAAGGAGGAGAAGATGGCACTACAAAGGTTTCTTGAGCTCCTGGATCGTTAGCGAATTGAGCTTTGAAGTGGCAGACGCACTGATTTGGTTCCACGTGATTTGTGGGAACATTTCTAGGATCCCCTCTCCCCCATTTCACCAGATGCCAAAATCTCGTCATATCCCTCCCAGAGCATGCATTAAGTAGTTCCGCCCAATGAGCTTCATCTCAGTCTCTTTTTGCCTGGGATTTTGCTGCCTTATATGCCTGCCTTTTCTCTCTTATAGAGACCTGTTCTTTACTCCTAATTGCTACAGCCAAAGCTCTATAGGCCAAGCAACAGTTGTAATTATACCAAACTGCAGCCTTGGCGTTGGGTGATACGGGACCTTTTCTATTTTTCATAATAAAAAATCTTTTCAGTTGATTAAAAAGATGCTCGTGTGCCTGGCCAACTCTATCCCTGTGTACCCCCAATTCAGCGCCTGTCTGAAGAGTAGCTATAGTATTAGTCACTAAGTTACTCATATCTAGCAGCTTCTCTGGGTTGAGTGCAACCTTGGCCCATTTAAGACATCTTGTATCATTTGACAAATGACCTTCTACGAAATCTGGACAGTGTGACAACTCTTCAACATGATTTGATTCTATAGCCCGTATAGAAACTAAAAGAGGATTATGGTCACTTTCAGGCCGGGCTTCAATCATCATGTCTAGCAATTTAGGCCAAAATTCCTTATTTATAATAAAGTAGTCCATGCGACTGAAGCGATGCCCACTACTATATGTTGGCATCCCTAATTTATCAGACTTCGTGCGACCATTTGCTCCTCTCAACCCATGTTCCAGACAGAATGCTTTTAATTGGAGTGCTGCTCTAGTCCACTTTTTTATGGGCGGAAGTTCCAGAGGTGGGATTGACCACTGGTCATCCTCCTCCACACTAAAAATCCTATCCACACAATCAAGTGGTTCATAAGTGCAATTAAAGTCCCCAGCTATTATGATATTACTATTACCTCTGTGATTTGTTAAAAAAACATCTAGAAGGCCTACTATATCCGACGCCTTCCCGCCTTGCTGACCCCTAGAGTGAACATTAATGAGTAAAACTTCCGGGGAATGGCACTGTGATAGCTTAACAATGAGAATGTCCCGAGAGTCAATAGCAATATCCTCTAGCTTGTAGTGGTGGAGCTGTCTGACACACATTGTCAAGCCCCCCTTCGCTCTACCCCTTTCACCCTGTACAGCTAACTTTGAAAAATTAATATATCCCTCACAAAAGACCTGCTCGACTGCCCAGGTTTCATGGAAAAATATTATATCCTGGTCCTCAATAAATGTGGTCCATTCGGTAGAAGCTACTTTACTTACAAGCCCCGCAATGTTCCAATAAGCTATTTTTAACACAGTGCTAGTCCCCATCGGAACACTTATTTGGGGGCCTTGACGGTACTTTGACAAATGGAAGGCTGGAACATTATCAGTGGAGTTACACAGATGAACCGTGCCATTATCACGTTCCCCGGGGGTTAGAAGTGTACCCATACAACGAATGCACAACACTCGACTGCCCTTACCTTGCTCATCCCTTCAGAGTAGGATATTTCTGATCAGGATCGGAGGACCCAGTCAATCTATATCCACCAGATTAGTGAAGGATTCAAATCTATTAAAGGTTTGGACAGAGTGCTAGTACATTCCCTGAGCATGTTTTACAATATTACAATCAGCCCTGGCCATTGTCGACAACGGTGTGGCTTGGTAAAAAAACCCTAATGGTAGGATGTTGATGCCTTCCCCACTCAAATACCTTGAGTAGATTGAGAAATTCATTACAGTTATGACTATTCATACCTCCCTGTGGTACCCTTCTGGTGGTACTCGCCCGGTACTTCCCTCCTTCGTGAAGCTATTGCATGGGAAACTAGTAAGCTACACAATGTTTGAGGGGGTGCTTCTGGGACAATATTGGCAACCGTAACCATGTCACTCGCGCGAAGAGTTAGTACAGAAACCAGCACTTCATTTGCAACAATGGGGCCATTAATAGGATTACATTTTGGCAGTGATAGTTGGTGCTCAATATTAGTCAATCTTTGAGCAATGTCTACAAGTTTAGATACTAGGGTTTCTGTCCTCCATATCACGTGGTATCTGATTAAAACTGGCCGGGGAACTAATAGATGTTTGACTAGAGACATTTGGTGTTGCAGGCTCTTGAGCACAGGCTTTCTTACCACGGGGGCCCTTTAGTTTTTGCCACTTTACTGGCCTGATGCAGAGTAAGGGGTAACCCACCTCCTTCCTTTTCTTAGAAGGGGCTGTATCCAAGCCCTCCCCCTTCTTGGCCTGGGTTTGGCGCTGCTGACGTGTTAGCATCTTATCTGGGGATAAAGTAGTGGGGGTAAGAACTCCAACTGGGGTGGAAGGAGCATCTATCGGTGTTAGAGGTGACCCAGAGGATAATTGCTGCGTTAATTCTGCAAATGAACCCAAACCCTCCTGAGGACTTGCTAATGGAACCCCAGCAGGTGCTCTACGGGGATCTAGAGACAATCTCCTTTGGGTAAGCTCAATCTCTTTAATAAGTACAGATTCTGCTCTCAGGAGAAAGGCATCAAGTGTCCCAACAACCCCCTTTTGATTCATATTACTCATTTTTAACTTTTATTCCAAGACCTGGTTACCAAAGAATATGAAATGAATGAACAAAAATTTTGCGAATTTCACAGTCACTAACCAGGTCCTTGTGGGCACCAATTAGCTGTTGAAAAGGAGGTGGCCTAGCCCTTCCTCCTCCTGGCTATGACGGGGGCAGACGGGCCAGCCCTTGGCAACGCCTGGGCCCACTTGCGCGCGTCCCGCGCTGTGGGAGGCTCTAGATGCTTTTAAGCACCTTCTGGCGCTTCCATATGACGTCGTCAGAGGGCGCCGACAAAGGCTCCTTGTTCCCCCTCGTCCCAAGGTGACAGACACACTATGAGCTTGGTAAAAGAGCCGAAGGAATTCACGCTGCGGGAGGCTCTAGATGCTTTTAAGCGCCTCCTGGCGCTTCCGTATGATGGCGTCAGAGGGCGCCGACAAAGGCTGCTGGGAGTTGCAGTCCTTCTCCTTGTTCCCCCTCGTCCTGACCAACAGTCCAGGAAACGGCACAGCAGGAGGTGAGGCGATGTCGTAAGCCCCCGATGGCAGCAGCAGGTAAGGCGAGAGACACACTGTGAACCTGGTAAAAGAGCCGAAGGAACGCTATCTTAGCATGATTTGACTCAGCCAATTTCTGCTCATTGTATAGTATAATAATGATACATACTTAAAAAAACACAACTAACAGTGTGATTCATAAACACATGAGAGTGTAATCTGCATCATAAAAGCATGCAGTATGATTGCAAACCAGTTTGAGATGAAAACTGTTAATGAGAGAGAGAAAAATGTATAATTTTAATGAATTCACAATACATATGTGCTATAAAAACCTATAAATGCTAAAATGTGTGACGTAAAGATGTAGGTTTTAACTAAAGGACTATAAAAGGTTGGAAAATTGTCATTTAATAGCAAAAGTGGATTAACTAAGTTGTTGAAAATGAAAACTAGAAATGACTTTTATTCATGTAGCAATACTATCATGGAAACCTGCAATTTCAAAATATCGAGAGAAAATGTGTTTGTTCACTTATAAATTATTTAGCAAATGAGTTAATGTATTAATGGGATACAAAATGGTGTTTGAATATGACATTTTTATGAAGAACTAATAATTACAAACCAAACAGATTCATCTAAATTCAAGTAAATGTTTGAAAAATTAATACCTTTTCAGTAAAAAAAAAATTAGTAGGGTTTCCGTGTGTTCCTAAACATACATTTTTCCTTCAAAAAAGACTAGAATGAGCTGAAATGCCTTCACTAGCAGTGGTGGGATTTTCTGCTAAAGTTTCTTTATCTAGTTTTGAATAATGTACACTCTCTCTGCTAGTATAAAATGGTGTCAACTTTTTTGCAAGCTCAGAAAAGAGCGCTTTGGAACAGACATGAAAAGTTACAAATTAAATTCTTAGTTCTGAAGAGGAATTACATTTTACTTTTTATAGAAGGATGAACATATGACAATGGTATTAGGTACACATTTCCAGATCAATTTGGTGAAGTAATGATCTCCCCATGGACAGACCACAGACTTTTACCAATGGAAATCATGCAGAACTGCGTAAAGTATAATTTTGTGGGAAGAAACTATGCATAATCGGGAGCATAAGTGCCCTGTTGGAACAGAACTGTTGGCTGGCTATCCTTGAAATTTCCTTCATGCCTGGCATGCTGTCGGACAGTACTTTGATTTTCTCTGAAATTAACTTTTCTGATTTCCAGCACTTCGCCAGCCGGTGAAGTGTTGCCGGCAAACCCTTTCGGCTAAAAAGGGATAAATGACTCCGACTATTGAACGTTGTGCTCTAGTGTCTTTTTTTAGCTTCCCTTGAGTCTCTGTATTCCTGACAATCTGCTACTGAACTTTGGTTTGTATGATTCATAATCTGTATTCTGATACCGCATTTATTTAAATTGAAATGTATTTAACTCTGAACTGTGATGTGTTGTGATTTTATGTGTACTTAAACGATAATCAAAATTAAATTATTCTAAATGTATTTTTGGGCTGTGACCATTTGAAACTTGGAGATTAGATAAAGATTTGTTGATTATAACCTTTATGCGTATGTTGCTTTTTAGTGTATTAGTCTTTGAATATTTGATGTTTGACAGGTCTGTACTAATCTACAGGTTTCGCTCTGAGCTTTGGAAATTCATTTGTAAATGACAATATATCTTGTCGGGACCATGGAACATGCACATAACCTCCACCTGGTACTTCTCTCATTGGACACAACCTTTCTACTTTTTCTGTTTCGTTCAACATATATTCTGATACGGTGCTTTTCCCTTGAGCGTCTTCCTTTTTCTTTAACCATCCAGCTTTCCATTTGTCTTTGTCACCCCAATTTTGCAACAATGATAACAGTTCTTTTATTTGTAATTTACGACCTGACACATTCATATTTTCTAAATCTTTGTCAGAAAATTCAGCTCGATATGGTTTCTGTAACACTTTTGATTTACCAATGTCGATCCCCATTTCACTTGCTAAACTTGTCAATTTTTCAAGAAATGTTTTTGTATTTCGAGTGATACTTTGACATATAAACAACAATTCATCTTCATTTAATACATTCAATCGATCTAATCCCATATTTCCAGCAATCATTTCTTCTAATTCAACTCTTAATTTTAAAATATTCAATGTCTTTGATAGTGATTTTTGTTTTTCTATTTCTCAAGCCCATCTTTCAATTTCTTCTGGAGTAACTGTAGTTGCACTTCTTGTACCTGAAGAGTTTTCTATTTGCACTTCTCTAGTATATACAGGTGTAGTTTTTCTAACTGAGCTACTTACTGGTTCTCTTATAGGTAATTCCATCAAAGAAATTTCTGACCCATATTCACTTGGTTGGTCATCCACTATTAATGTTTCTTTCCTTGGCTGCACTACAGGTGTAGTTAAAACAGGATGTCTGGGACTGGGACTGGTCTGTTTCTCTCCATATAAAGGAACAACTGGACCTATAGTCACTGGAATTGTTACTGCTTCAGGAATATTTAACTCTGTAATTTTTTGCATTAACTCATTCCTTTGCCTAATTATTGCTTCTCATTTTTTTTCCTGCAGCACGTTTTCTAATGATGCCTCATGTAACACTTGTGGAACTAAAGATGGCTTTAAAAACGGAGCACCAGCATTTGTCTGATTCTGCTCCTCATTATAAGGTGGCGGATTAATTATTAATAAATCCTCCAAGTAATCATCTTCTGGATCAGCACTTGTCATTACATTTTTATTTTTCTCAGTACTTTTACTCCCTGTTTGTTCTTCTAATGATCGGACAGGATATAATCCTTCCACCAGCATAGACTGTCTCCATTGTTTCATCTGCTTATCTCGTTTCTTTAGGAAATGTAGGATAACATGTACTAATACTTTTATCACTTCTGGATCTGTCTCGCTCAAAAGCTTCTGTTTCCCATTCCTCCAATGCCTCATATTGGGTTAACCTAGGTCTTGGATCTAATTCATTCATGCGTGCTCTTAAATTGTACAAAACTCCACCATTAAATTTAACATTTTCTGGAAATGCCAAAATTCCATCATCTTTTGTGTATTCTATTCAGTTTTCTAACCATATGCAAGTATGGTAGCCCCTTTCAACCATCATGTATGATGTGGGTTTATTCGATGGTGGAATAATAATCCCTTGTCAGGTTTTAATAGGTTTATCTTTTTTAAAGAAATTTTTGACTTTCTTGACAAATGACATTTTTCTTTTGTCTCTGTACATGATATAAGGTCTCCCTCTTATCATCTGTTCTTTAGCAAAACCTAGATATTTTCTATCTGGTCTATTTCCTATGAATCGTGGATGTAAATGCCACATATATTTTATGCCGCTTTACTTTGTAATGACACTCAGTTTGTTTATGAAAAACCTCCAATACCAAAACGTTTCTTATTTTCAAATGACCAATCAAGAATTAGAATCCGAAATATTTTCAACCAATGGTTGCACGGCTTTCTCTCGTGGGGCAAGTTCTCGCGCTCCTGTACTCACCCCTCCTTTACAAAATTACCTCAGCTACACACCCGCTGTATTAACCAATACCAGCGTAGCTCTGAGTGACGTCAGTGCAGCTCCGCAACTGAGTCCCTCCTTTTCAAGGTAATACAGGAGACTTATTTTAAATGTTCATTTTAATTCATTAACAACGTAAAAACATTTGCCACTATGTCCGAGTAACTTATTTGAAAGAAAGAATGATTTATATTCACTGTGAGTAACTCCCTTCCGTTTACTCTTCATATACTACAAGTAGACAAGTAGATCTCTTCCGTCTATGTCAAGGTTACAAGCACTCTTACCTGTAGGATGCTTGTAGTTGGATTTCGCAGAGAAGTTATGGACCAACTTCCCTGAGTTCTAGGCAACACCCAGTGTTTTTATTATACACTTAGGTAATTAAATTGAAAAGAGGGAGATAGGCCGGATCGAGGACGCTACCTGTTCCTTGGTTGTCGACCTGCGAGGCAACAAGAAAACTTTTGTAATTTTTCACCCTCGTATCTTCAGTAAACAATTACTTCTACTCTACTCTACCATTTACTCTTCCCATGTATTTTAAAGAGCCTACCTGCGACTTCCAAAAGCTAAACATTGCGTCTGTGTTGTCGTTTTGAAGTCAGATAATTGTGTGGGTTGATGTTGCAAGAGTTGTAGCCAAAGAGATTGTTTTCTGTATTCCTAAGTAAACAATTGCATAAAGAATAAGTTATTATCTTTTCTGAATTGCATTACACCATATCAGTTTTACCACAATTTTGCCACTTTTCTTTATATCACTTACTCTTTATATTCACTCTAGTCTTTCTTTCTTCACAACCTAAGTAAAAAATATGAACGAAGCCAGAAAGCTAAAACATAACATCACATGTACATTTTCCTAATTTTCTCATTGAATAAACTAAAAGTCTTTTCTTCTTTTCAGGCAAAACACAAATATATCGAAAAGTAACTTTTGCTTGGATTCAGCAAAAGTTCTCGGATGATCCTTCAGGTAAGTTTTGAGTCTTTCCTACAGATTGCAGCTTGCTTGCGTTGGGCGCCGTGTAATAATTAGGAAAAGGTTTCACTTAGCTTTTGTCCCGTGTTTCTTTCTTTTCTAGCAGGGCTGCGCGAGGAAGAAGGTTTCGATCCTGAAGTCTTGGGCGTTTTCCGGTGAAACTCCCAGGGCTCTTCAAGGTGAGTTTCCCTCAGGGAGGCAGGAGGCAAAGCGTCGAGCAACGTCGGGTGTGGCCATTTATAGTGGAGCCACACCCGAGGGATGATGACGCATCGCGCACCTTTCTTCTGCGTGCGTGTGCGTCTGGAAGATTCTGCAATATGCCCATTTGCCTTCTAGGTTGACTGTCTGCATACTGCCTTTAGAGCGGATCTTAAACTCAAATGAGGTTATTATTTTGGCAATCCAAAAAATTAGAGCTCAATACAACAAACGGAATTTCAATAAATCGAGCCTTGACACAATATTCACAAGTAATACGAGTAAACAATAAACAAGGAATATTCTTGGTTTTTAGTTGCACCAAACATTACACTTTTTCACTTTGGCGTGCTGGGTGCACGGGACAGGGGTGGGTTTCTTGAAAGGGTAAACTGCTCTCTCTTAGAGCTTAGTGTAAGGAGATGTACAGATTCATGACAGTACTCCCCTCTCAAGAGCCCACCTAAAACCTGAGGAACTGGTTTTGCTTTCCTGGATTTAGAAGATGAAATCGCCTCACCAATCGAGGAGCATTTTGAAGGTTAGAAAGAGGTTCCCAGGATCGTTCTTCTGGGCCATACCCCTTCCAATGTATCAAATAAAATAGTTTTCCCCGAATTCTTTTTGAATCTATAATCTTCTGAACTTCAAATTCTGGGACTCCATCAATTTGTATTGCTGCAGGAGGTTTCTTAAATCTGGTCATTGGATTGCAGGGGTTAATCAAGGATACATGAAATACCGGATGGAATCGATATTTGGCTGGTAAAGTCAACTTAACACTAACAGGATTTATCAGTTTTTCAATGTCAAATGGACCTATAAACTTAGGACAGAATTTTTTACAGGTTTTTATCTTTAGATTTTTTGTGGATAACCATACTTTATCTCCAACGGAGTATGTAGGTTGTGGTCTCCTATGTAGATCTGAGATACTTTTTTGTCTTTCTTTTGCTTGAGCTAAATGATAACGGGCCAAATCTTGGATGTGAACTAGTTTCTTAATATGATCCTCCAAAGATGGGATTATAAAAGGAAACCGTATTGATCCGGGGGTATTTTTAGGATGGAAACCATAGGTACTAAAGAATGGTGATAGAGTAGTGGAAGAATTATCCATGTTGTTGTAAGCGAATTCTAGGATCCATAAAATATCTGACCATTCCTGATCTTCCTCCGCTAATGCACATCTTAAAAACTGCTCTATGGTTTAGTTGATCCTTTCGGTTAACCCATCCGTCTGAGGATGATAACCGGAAGATGTACGGACGTCCATATCTGAAGTTTTTCCTAAATTTTGCCTGAAGTGAGAAATAAATTGAGGTCCCCTATCAGAAATTACTACTGAGGGGATGCCATGTAGGCGAATTACTTCTCTTGAAAATATTTGTGTTAACTCTTTAGCAGATGGAATTTTTTTTAACGGGATAAAATGTGCCATTCGAGAAAAATGGTCTACCACTGTTAAAATAGTGTTAAAACCATTCCTAGTTTTAGGGAGTTCAACTATGAAGTCAAGGGATACTGTATGCCAAGGTTGAGGTGGAATTGGCAGAGGGAGTAGAAGACCGCTAGGTGCTTGGTGTTGTGTTTTTTTCTGGGTGCAAACCACACAGGCTTCGATATAGATTTGAACATCCTTTAACAAAGAAGGCCACCAAAATTTTCTTTTAATTAACTGACTGGTTTTTGTTATTCCTGGGTGGGCAGACATTAAAGTATCATGATGTAAGCGTATCACCTCTTTTTGAAGTTCTTGTGTGGGTACCATAATTTGCTCATTCATGTACAACAAATCATCTCTAATCTGTAATAAAGGATACTGAGTTTGCCATTCTAGTACTGTTTTTTCTTGTATTTTCTTTCTTATTTCTTCTACTACATCGATTTGAACAACTCCAATCTTAAAACAGTGATCAGACAATACTGGCTGAGATTTGTCAGATGTGCAATCTTTTTCTTCAGTGATTCCTATGCGTGACAAAGCATCAGCTTTTAAGTTCTCTTTTCCAGGGCGATAGGTGATTATAAAATTGTAATCATTGAAGAATAATGTCCAACGCAGCTGTCTAGCAGTGAGAGCCTTTACGGAGCGTAAAAACTGTAAATTTCTATGATCCGTATAAATTGTTACAGGATGCCTAGCACCTAACAAATAATGATGCCATTCTTCAAAAACTGCTTTGATAGCTAACAATTCCTTGTCGGCAATAGCATAATTTTGTTCTGTAGGGGTGAGTTTTCTTGAGTAATATGCTATTGGATGCATCTGACCGGTTTCCTTGTGCCTTTGAGATAGAAT
This sequence comes from Lissotriton vulgaris, assembly GCF_964263255.1. NCBI lineage: Eukaryota > Metazoa > Chordata > Amphibia > Caudata > Salamandridae > Lissotriton > Lissotriton vulgaris. The sequence goes on along the minus strand of NC_141693.1, from coordinate 1,386,206,977 downwards.
ACCTCAAATAGCAAATTGTGAAGCATCTGCTTCAACTATAAAAGGACTGGAGATCTGGATGCATTAACACCGGTGCAGAAGTGAACTGTCTCTTTAGATCTTGAAAGGCTTTTTCTGCATCACTATTCCATTCGAATTTCACATTTTTTCGCAATAATCTAGTTATTGGGGTTATGATTTGAGAAAAGTTACAAATGAAGCGCCTGTAAAAATTGGCGAAGCCCAAAAAACTTTGAATTTGCTTCACTGTGGAGGGACTAGTCCAATCAAGAACTGCCTGAATTTTCTTTGGATCCATCTCAATACCTTTTGGGACTTAAGACATACCCAAGAAATTCCACTCTTGTAGTATGAAAGGTACTCTTTTCTAATTTAATGTACAAGGAATTGTCAAGAAGTTTTCGAAGAATAGCTCTTACTTGTTGTACATGTTCTGTGGTGTTTTTGGAATAGATGAGAATATTGTCAATACAAACTATACAACAAATGTCCAGAAATTCTCTTAAAACTTCATTTATAAAAAATTGGAAAACAGCTGGAGCGTTGCAGAGTCCGAATGGCATGACCTGATACTCATATAAACCGAATTTGGTACAAAATGCCGTCTTCCATTTGTCTCCGCTTCGTACTCTTACCAAGTGGTAGGCTCCTCGCAAGTCCAATTTGGTATAAATGGTAGCATCTTTTAATTGGTCTAATAAGGTTGGAATTATTGGAAGTGGATATCTATTCTTGATGGTCACATTATTTAGAGCACGATAATCAATACGTAGACTCAATTCACCTCCCTTTTTAGGGATAAAAAAGAGAGGTGAGGATACAGGTGACTTAGAATGTCGAATAAAACCGTTGGCCAGATACTCATCTAAATATTCTCTCAAGTGTTCATTTTCTTTTTCGGTGAGAGCATAGATTCGACTACATGGTAAGGTAGCTCCAGGTACAATATCTATACAACAATCAAAATCCCTATGTGGTGGTAGTGTGGTAAATTAAATATTACCCTGTCAGAATTTCTATACTTAAACAAAGGGTCATGCATATAATGAGAGGCAGAGTCCGTGGTGTCCGATTCAGAAGGGCTTTATTTCAGTAACTCGAGTTAAGGGAGAATCGGGTTCCATCACCACTAAGGTTCAGGAAGGGTCTTCTGAACTTTATTCCCAGAGTACAATATTTATGCATGGAAATATACATTGCATTGCATAGAGAAGGAGGAGCGCTCCAGGCAGAGCAAGAGAAAGAGAGAGATAAGAGCATGTGGGCGTGCAAGAGGCGTGTAAGAAGGCGTACATGTGGGCGTTCACTTGAGGAGTCATAGGTGAATCATAGATGGGTGGATACATGGAGGGGGTCTGCATGGTCAGCTGGAACCTTTACCCTACTTGTGCGCGCAACTTGGTCATGACGTACAATTAACGTGTAACTGGGGGAAGCTAGGGGGAGCTGACTTTCGATCTAGTGGAGAAACCTTCAGTGTCGGGACGACCTGCACGTCTGGTATTATCTGATATCTTGAGTTTGGAGGATGTATTGTCTGAAGTAAAGGTCGCCTGAGCAAAGGTTGCTCATCACCAAGAGCCAGTGTGTGCATATATGTCTTTGTGCATTGCATGGGGGCCATGGGCTTTCTATGGATGCGAGCTCTGTAAATCACGTAAACGGAGACAGGAAGGCTAGGCTCTATCTCTGTAGACGGGTTCTGTTTACCTTCTTCACTAGGCAGGAATGTGTTTCTGTGGAGCAAGCAGATAACTGTGTGCAAAATACTGTCTTGGCAGGCCGGGCTGGGCCCCTCTCGGCTGAGCCAGAAGTATGAGAGAGGTCAGGGATACATAGCCGAGCTACAGCTTTCAGAGTGTCTAGGGGCATGGAGCCTGAATTCGGGTCCTGGCTCAGGCTGAGCCAAAAAACGGGTTCATCTCGACTTTAAAACGTGCACCATGCAAATACATTGGCAACATAGGCCTCAGTGCAGAATTAACGTTTCTTTCATGGGGGACTTGGTAACTGACATGCTAATGTGGGACGGAAATGCAGAGGCATTATTATTTCAGGCATGAGAGGGAGAATGCATGGGTGACATGCACATACACCAAACGTGGGGCACACACAGGGGACACATTGGCCACATAAAATTTCTATTTCCTCATTCCCTCCTTGTCCCCTACTGTGCCCCTCAGGACACATCTATATTCATGAGACCGTATATCTGATCATACAGCATCATTTGTTCGTCTTTCTTCTTTTGTATACGTGGATGGGGAATACAAGCAGTGGCACACAAGCCGCAAATCGCCGGGCCACATTGCAGACAGAGACAGCAACTGAATATCATAAGCAGTATCATTCCTAGGAACGACAACACTTTCCATCCCCATGCTGATATTACACCCCAGAGCCAACTGGACCAAGTCCATGTGCCTGGGTCTTGATGTATCTCATGAACAATCTTGTGGAGTCTTGTTATTGCTGCGTACACGGATGGTGCGTTATTAGGAATAAACACGCAACAACTGGAGCCGATCACTCTACAAGCCCCGCCCCTATCTGCCAGGATGACGTCAAGAACAAGACGATTCTGAAGAACAACAAGTCGCATGGCAGACTGCTCCTCGGTCAAGTTCGCCAGGGCAGCTGTAGTCTCATTCACTACTGCTTCTAGAGTTCTTGTTAACCTGCGTATGAGTTTACTGTTTTGGACGGGACCTATGAAGAAAAAGAATCCTCTATTGAAATCTGTATATTGCTCCCAAGCTGTCTCAGTCTGATCAACCACTGGGGAATCGATCTCCCTCCTGTGTCTAACATGCACTAGTCGTGAATCTCGATGATAATGGGATGGGGCTAGAAAGACGGGTGGCAGCAGGAACGCTATATAACATGTCCCACCCCAGTCTAAGGGCAGACGTACATAGGCTGTCTGACCGCAAATGAAATAGGAATGGCGGGAAGTTTTGAAAGAAGACTTTCCTTTATCATTAAACTCGACTACAGTATTACATTCACTGTGTCCCAAATGCACTGATCCTTTCTTTCTAACGCACAATTCACCTTTTACTGGTAGGACTGATATAAACGGTGGACCTGTATTTTGCTCGGGCTGGACATTCAGAATCATAAAGTTAAGGGAAGCATTTCCTTGTTCGTACACTTCATTTTCTAGATCGGTCCCTTTCCTTTGGGGAAGACCATCTTCGTCTGGAAAACATGCCTCATTCATTACTTTATTCAAATCTCCCCATATCCATTCGCCCTGGGAAACTGTGGACTTTCTGTCAAGTGATGACATTAAAGCAAACCATGCTCCGCAAGAACCATTGTGTGAGAACGGAAAAGGAAAAAGGGCAGAACTCCCTTCGTTTTCTGATAAGGTGGGAGTCGGCCACATACCCAGCAATTTGTTACATTGCTGGTCTGATGAGAATGGTGCAACATTCGAATAAAAGTATTGTTGCGCAGGGTTAGTCGATATGACAGTTCATGGGGTGGCAGATCACTGAATGTATGCTCTACAGTGTCATTGAAGGAAGAGTGTATACGTGAAGAAAGAGGAAGAAAGAAAACATGTAGTGTTAAGCTGATACATATTACAGTGATACTCAGAAGAGACATAAAAATCAGAGTTACTATACATCTACTGCGTAAAATCTTGCAGTATTTCTCTCTCATCTTGCTCTTTTTACTATTCTGGTCTACGATCTTATACATGTCAGGAACCTGTCTAACCGATTCACCACCTAGTGGACTTAAACAATGAAACGCTGTCTGACTTACTAGATCGTAACTTGGACCTATATTCCTGTTGCGGAGTCTTTTCTAGCAAAGGGGGCTTAGAGTCAGTACTATCGGGACTGTCTTTAGTCTTGATCAAAGTTCCAGAATCTCCAAAGAATTTCTTGCAGTGTTGGGCATGAAGCCAGCCTTTGCGTCCTTCGACCTTGACGGCAGTCCTCGTGGTGAGCAAAACTAATTTCGGCGTTTTCCAGCGTGGCTCAAGGGGGCTTGATCGATCAAAATTCCGAATATACACGTGATCACCAGGGACGATGGCATGTTCCTTGACTTGGGTGTTGTCAGGGAAGGTGGCGGCAACCTGTGAACGACAAGAGAGTAGTGCAGACATCAAGGAAGCCAGGTAATCTGTCAGCATGTTACTGTCAACATCAGTTATTTTCTTAGGCATAGGCGTACCCCACATATTCGGTGGTCTACCAAAAACCACTTCATAAGGCGATAGGCCTGTTCTGGAATGAGCTACCATACGCATGTAAAAGAGGGCAACCGGCAAGGCTACCATCCAATCCACACCTTTTTCTGCACAGACTTTTGCTAATTTTGTCTTAAGTGTCAGATTATGGCGCTCGACAAGTCCAGCTGCTTCAGGGTGTCGTACACAATGAAACTTCCACTGGTATCCTAACAGAAGGGACACTTGTTTCATTAATTCAGAGGAAAATGGTTGACCATTATCTGAGTACACGACACAGGGCAATCCGTATCTGGGGAAAAACTCCCGCACCAATTGCCTGGCGGTGGTCACAGCAGTATAATCTGGGACTGGGTACGCTTCTGTCCATCTAGATAGTGCACATACAACTACTAGGACATACTTGTAACCTCTACATCTGTCCATCTGGATATAATCCATCTGGAGGACTTCAAAAGGATGGTCAGGAGGATGAAATCCGCCTTGTTCCACCGGAATGCCTTTGCCTGGATTGAACTGGCAACAGATCATACAGGTACGTACTTTCTGTTTCGCTGCTGCACGTAGGTGCTTGTTAAACCAGATATTCTGTAAGCTGTCTAGCATTGCCTTTTCTCCCAAGTGTGCTGGACTATGTGCTGCGTTTATGATGACTTGTACCATAGAATCTGGGAGAAACCATGTAGCTTTGCCTTTTGTCATCCAACCTTGGTCAGTCTGGACCCCTCCTTGTTCAGTCCATTTCTTTATTTCATCTGGAGTGGCATGTGTCTGTATGTCGAGTACATCTTGTGAAGGATCCCTGACTGTCATGCTTTTAGTCGGTAACGGTACCTCTGGCTTTGTCGGGTCTGCTGGTGTCTGGGCTGTAAGTTTAGCGGTTCGGTCTGCCAGGTCATTACCCTGGGAAATGGTGTCTGTAACTTTGGTGTGTGCTTTGCATTTCAGGATGGCTATGGCTGTAGGTAAATGTATTGCTTCTAACAGAGCCTGAATAAGCGGACCGTGCTGAATTTTAGCCCCATGAGAGGTTAAGAAAACCTCTCTCCCTCCATAACACTCCGAAATCATGAACAACACCAAAAGCATACTGTGAATCTGTATATATGTTCACTTTCAAGTTCTTGGCTCTTATGCAGGCTTGTGTCAGAGCGATGAGCTCTGCTGCTTGTGCTGACAGTGTGTCTATTCTTTGTGTCTCTATGACTTCAGTATCAGTGGTCACGGCATATGCGGCCACTAACTCTCCTGTGCTTGTTCTCATGCATGAACCATCTACATAAAGTGTCAGGTCAGGGTCTGGCAGTGCGATGTCTGTCAGGTCTTGTCTTGGTTTCGTCACTGTATTAATTACTTCCACACAGTCATGTGGTGCAGTGTCTACTGTACTTGAGGGCAAAAGTGTAGCAGGGTTGAGAATATTGCATCGTCTGATCTCTATGTGTGGCTGAAATAACGTCAGTTCATATCCTGTCAGTCTCGCTACAGTCAAGTGCTGTGTCTGTGTCCTGTTCAAGAGAACTTCTACCGTGTGTGGTACCTGTACTGTCAGGGGGTGTCCCAGCACTATGGAGTCACTCTGTCTTATGGCTAGGGCTGTTGCTGCAACTGATTTCAGGCACGCAGGCAGAGCCTGGGCCACTGGATCCAGTGTACTAGAAAAATAAGCGCAAGGCTTGTGTTTTCCTGCTTGATCTTGTGTAAGGACAGATAATGCTGTTCCATCTCGTTCAGTGACGAAAAGCATAAAAGGTTTGCTGTAACAAGGCATCGCTAAAACTAGTGCTTGACATAAGGCTCTTTTTAATTCTTCAAATGCCAGGGTATGGTCTTGTGTCCAAGGGAGGACAGTCGAAGACGCTGCCCCCTGTGATGTCAACTGTATGAGTGGTTTGGCTAGATAGGCATACTGGGGAATCCATTGTCTGCAGTATGAAGTGAGGCCAATGAAAGCCCGTACTTCCTTTTGTGTCTTGGGCTGTGAAAGATTAGCAATTAACTGAATGCGTTCTTGTGTCAGCTGTCTACCCCTCTTGGACAGCAAGTGTCCAAGGTATACCACTTGCTGTGCACAGAATTGCAACTTTGAAGGGGACACTTTGTGCCCCTTGTCTGCCAGAAAGTGTAAAACTGTCAGTGATGCATTTTCGCAGTCTGGTTCTGATCGTGCTGTGATTAGGATGTCGTCTACATACTGGAGCAGTGCAGTGTTGGTAGGCATATGAATACTGTCCAGTTGTCTTTTTAATGCTTGGCTGTAAATGCTAGGACTCTCTGTAAAACCTTGGGGAGCTCTCGTAAATTTAAAACTGCGTCCATTTAAACTGAATCCGAAGAGGTACTGACTATCGGGATGAATTGGGACACTGAAAAAGGCATTCTTCAAGTCAATTACAGTAAAGAACGTTGCCTCAGAATCAATAGCAGTCAGTAATGAAGAAATGTCTGGGACCACTGGGTATTGAGGAACTACACATTTATTCAATTCTCGAAGGTCAACAACTAGTCTGTAAACTGGTGGTGCATTAGGGTCTGTTCGTTTAAGAATAGGGATGACAGGTAAATTACATACATTCGAGTCAGTCTCTACTACCACCCCTTGTGCAATGAGTTCGTCAACAATTTTCAGTAAGGCTACTACGGCATCAGGTGGTAACTTGTATTGTCAGATACATGGTAGTACTACTCCTGTTTTCAGAGTGACACGGTGTGGTGTAATGTGCATGTAATCTACGTCAGTCGGACCTTGTGCCCATAGGTGCTGTGGTACATTCCGGAGTCTGTGGTCAAAATCCCTCAACACATAATGTCCTTTAAAATCACGTAAGAACAGTCGTACTCCTTCCGGAGAACAACATATAACTGCTCCTAGTTCTTTCAATGTCTTTATACCAAGCAAGTTTTCTGGACATGATTTAGTAAGTAACAAGTCTGTGGTACGTGACAGTGGACCGACCCCTAGGGAAACCGGTTTCGATACTTCATTAACAATAGGCTTTCCTGAAAATCCCAGGGAAACATTCTGTGAGCCTGAGAGGGGTGCCCCTGGAACCTCGTCATGGCTGATGGTAGTTCTGCTCGTCCCTGTGTCAATCAGAAACTTTCTGTCCTTTCCCAATACACGACTATGTACATAAGGACCCTCTTGATCTACAGGAACCTCAATAAGGGGCAAGCCAACTTCCCTCTCTAGGCTGTTTCATGAGAACTGTTGGTATTCTGGATAGTCCGACTGTGTGTACTGATACATTTGTTGTGTGGCATGTTGTGTGGCAGGTGGTGGTGGGGGTGGAAAATTCGCTACTGTCTGTTGTGTGTTATGTGGGGTGCTATTCTGTCTAGGAGGATGCGGTCGTTCCTTTGTCTTGCCTGTAGCTATATTGTGTTTCAGGACAGCACAATCTTTTACAAAGTGACCTGGCTGTTTGCAATAATTACAGTTCCCATTAACAAGTGTCGTGCCCTTTTTGTTCGCATTAGCTGGTACCGTTTGGGCAACCAGCACTTTCATTTTTGTATCTTTCATGCGTCTCTTTTCATGATCCTGTTCCTCTCTAATTCTGTTCTGGTGATATTGTAACATTTGCAACATTTGGGAAGGGCTATTTGCTTGCCAAGTACTCTCAACCTTCAGTGCTCTATTCTTAATCTGAGGTAAGGAATTCTCTACTAGTTTGCTCACGAAAAGATGTGGATATAACTCGCTACTGGGCTTAAGGCCACTATTAATAGAAAAACATTTCTCGAATCTGGAATAGAAATCGCTTGTGTCCTCGTCTTGTTTCTGTTTACAGGCTGAAATAGCATCCCAATCTTTCTTTTTAGTAATCAATAATCTCAGCAAAACCTGTATTAGGAGTTCAGGTAGTGCTTTGGCTTTGTCCCCAAGACCAACACCAGGGTGCCGGTCTTTATCCTCTCCTTCCAATTCTGCCCAACTTAACTTTTTCTCTCCCACCTCCCAGTCCTTTTCCTTAAGCTTTTCATAAATACCAGCAGGCAACAGTACTTTCAATAGTTTTATAATGTCAGCGTACGTGTAATCCCCTATGCGGAGAATGTCTTTTAATTCACGGTGAAACCCCCCCGGGTCTTTATCATGGCAGGGCAACATCTTTTTCATTTCCAGTATTTCTAATTTCGTTAAGGGTGTGTAAACATACACTCGTTGAAGCTCACCCGCTGCATTTTTGACGGGATGTACCTCTCGTAGGGGGTTCTGTCTGTCTATGTATAAGCTCTTTCTGTCGTGGTGTGGGGCGAGAAGCATGCATGTGGTCAGAGAAATCAAGTACTTATGTCGTTGGTTCAGAATGACATTAATTAATTCAGTACCTAAGTCTGTCCATCTTTCTAGAAGTATATTGTCCAGTAATTTATACAATGGACCGGGATCAGAATATTGACTCTCATACAACGTTATCAAATGTTGAACCATGTAAATACCAGCCAAACGCTGTTCGTTCGGCGGAAGGCTCAAGAAAGTCTGGGCCACTATATCACTGCTATATATGTTAGAATTGGACACCCATTGGACGGCTGACCGGACCAATTCCTGTTCGTGTGGGGTGTGGGGTCTCTCGCTCTCTACCCGTCGTTTCAGTGCTTTTTCAGTAGCTTGGAATAAATTTTCAAGGGAAAATCTTTCTTTTATAGAATGTCCCTGTTTGCGGTAGTCGAGACACTTGGGCCTGTCAAACTGTCGTGCTTTGCCTACGTAATTCATTTTGTCCTTTTCCTCGGTTTCTGGCTCAATATCTTCCGTTGATGACTCATACTTTCCGTCAGACTCTTCCCTGTGTATTTCTAAGATCTCCTTTTGTATTTTCTTGTACATACTTTCTGTCTGTCCCTGTCTATCATGCCGACCGGCAGCTATGTTGTCACTCCAATCCATCAGACCTTTCTTTACATCTCTGTCTGGTTGGTCTTGTTCCCTGATCAGACAGTTAATCATAAAACGTAAAATGAAATTCTTAACCTCCACCTTTCTTTGTTCCATGGCCTCTTCTATACTCTTGGGTCCCTCCCCCGTTCTAATGAAATGGTATATTTTATCTAAGTGCTCCTTCATGCCTGGTAATGTGATCAAATAGTCGACGGCATGTCTTAATCTTAGTGAAAACACGAGCATTGCACCCTCCCCTGGTACTGGATCGTATATACAACGTGGGATTGTTACACCTACATACTTAAATGGTGTTGATGTCATTTGTGGCGTTCGTGGTGGCCCTAGCCCTAGCGGTGTTCGTGTCGTTGGCGGTGTTCGTGGCATTGGCAGTGGCCCCCCTCCCACTGCCCCGAGCCCTACGTCGTCTTTCACGACCTGCGGAAGCTGAAGCTGTATGAGCTGATCCTGTGATGGGGCGGAGGGAATTCTGCGTTTACATAGTCCGGTGCGGGCTCTTCTAGATAGGAGGATATAAAAGCTTCAGAGGCTGTCGGCTTTGTTCTACGTACTCTAAAGGGTACAGGTGGGGAAGTACGCGACCTACAGGTTACTTCTGAGGGGGTCACTCTAGCTAGTTCTTCTGAGAGGACGGGATAAATACCTGCAACGAGGGCATTTCTTTCTCTTTCAGCCTGTTCTGCCTTGACCCGTTCCCCCTCCTCCCGCAGTTCTTTTTCCCTGGCTTTTTCCGCTGCTTGTTTACTTCTCTCTGCTTGGTGGAATTCTTTCTCTGCTCTCCTATGCGCTTCTTTACGCCATAACTCAATGGCATCTTTCTGAGACGGTCTTACTTTCCTTTTCCACAGCGCTTCCTCTACTTTCATAATGCATTCAGAATCCCATGTTCCTGAGGCAGGCCATCTGTACTTCTCCTCTAAATCCTTCGTGTAATCTACCCATAAGTCTAAAAACAATATGGCATCTAGCCCATGTTTATTATACATAAAATGACCAGGTGTGTCTCTAGGCGGGACGGGAACTGACTCTTCGAGTATCCCTTTCCTGGTCCCTATCTGACGTAATTTCAAAAACAGTGGCATGTTGAAACTAACACAATGAAAACACAATATACACCAAAATAGACTGACTGGAACAATCATTCACACTACAACACTAAAACACTAAAACAGATACATTCTAACTAATACATGGGGAAAAACATGAAAACTGTTAACTTTATGCACTGGAATACAGTACAGCCATACCGGTCTCGTAAAGAGACACGTCTTTACCGTGCCCACCGAAATGGACCCGTCTTTACCGTGCCTGTGTGAACAGACACGTCTTTACTGAGCTCAAATAAATGAACCCGTCTTGAACTTTATGCGTTCCCTATAACGGTACTCACCGGGAAGCAGAACTTGCAGGCCTCGGAAAACTTGATACTGCGTGACTGCGGTGCTGCGCATGCGCCTCGGAACAGGTGGGCCTCTGGATACCTTGGACCCTGCTCTCTCACGGCTTGGGATCTGGTTGGGATGATCCGCAATCCTCACCGCCTCGTGTGGATGCCTGGTCGCAGTCCGTCTCCTCCGTGGGCCTGAGGGAGTAAGCAGGAAGTCCCGCTGTCGTGTACACTTTGAAGTCCGTCACGGCTGTAGAAGGGGGCAAGGGCTGGACCTACATCGCCGGAGCGTGGGGAAGGGGACTTGTCCCTGTTCGGGCGCCAGAATTATGTGGTAAATTAAATATTACCCTGTCAGAATTTCTATACTTAAACAAAGGGTCATGCATATAATGAGAGGCAGAGTCCGTGGTGTCCGATCCGAAGGGCTTTATTTCAGTAACTCGAGTTAAGGGAGAATCGGGTTCCATCACCACTAAGGTTCAGGAAGGGTCTTCTGAACTTTATTCACAGAGTACAATATTTATGCATGGAAATATACATTGCATTGCATAGAGAAGGAGGAGCGCTCCAGGCAGAGCAAGAGAAAGAGAGAGATAAGAGCATGTGGGCGTGCAAGAGGCGTGTAAGAAGGCGTACATGTGGGCGTTCACTTGAGGAGTCATAGGTGAATCATAGATGGGTGGATACATGGAGGGGGTCTGCATGGTCAGCTGGAACCTTTACCCTACTTGTGCGCGCAACTTGGTCATGACGTACAATTAACGTGTAACTGGGGGAAGCTAGGGGGAGCTGACTTTCGATCTAGTGGAGAAACCTTCAGTGTTGGGACGACCTGCACGTCTGGTATTATCTGATATCTTGAGTTTGGAGGATGTATTGTCTGAAGTAAAGGTCGCTCGAGCAAAGGTTGCTCATCACTAAGAGCCAGTGTGTGCATATATGTCTTTGTGCATTGCGTGGGGGCCATGGGCTTTCTATGGATGCGAGCTCTGTAAATCACGTAAACGGAGACAGGAAGGCTAGGCTCTATCTCTGTAGACGGGTTCTGTTTACCTTCTTCACTAGGCAGGAATGTGTTTCTGTGGAGCAAGCAGATAACTGTGTGCAAAATACTGTCTTGGCAGGCCGGGCTGGGCCCCTCTCGGCTGAGCCAGAAGTATGCGAGAGGTCAGGGATACATAGCCGAGCTACAGCTTTCAGAGTGTCTAGGGGCATGGAGCCTGAATTCGGGTCCTGGCTCAGGCTGAGCCAAAAAACGGGTTCATCTCGACTTTAAAACGTGCACCATGCAAATACATTGGCAACATAGGCCTCAGTGCAGAATTAACGTTTCTTTCATGGGGGACTTGGTAACTGACATGCTAATGTGGGACGGAAATGCAGAGGCATTATTATTTCAGGCATGAGAGGGAGAATGCATGGGTGACATGCACATACACCAAACGTGGGGCACACACAGGGGACACATTGGCCACGTAAAATTTCTATTTCCTCAGTAGGGTATTGGCCTTTTTTTTATCGAATACATCTTGGAGATCTGAATATTCTTTTGGGACTCCTTCCAATAACAATACACTTTTAGAGTTCATAGGAAAATTACTGCCTTGTATTAGTAACTCCGATAGCTGGGGTTAAAAACAAGAAGATTGACAACATTCCGAATCAAACAATACAGTTTTCTTCACCCAATCAATTTTGGGATTATGCTTTACAAGCCAGGGTATCCCTAGAATCAAACGAAATTGAGGGGCATCTATGATGTCAAAAGTAATGTCTTCTTTATGTTTATTTAAACAAGTCATTTGAAGAAGCTCTGTATAGAACTGAATCAAGCCAGAAGATAATTATTTTCCGTCAACAGCTCTAACTACCTCTGGGTGTACTTTGGACTCTGTTTTGAAATCTAATTCCTGTAAAAAATGAGTGTCAATAAAATTGCCTGTTGCCCCTGAGTCTATCAAAGCGTCAACAGACCAAACCTTTTTTTTTCTAGCAAGGGACTGTAATGAAATCTTTATACTGAGATGATGAGACATTACGTCTGGAGTTGTGGAGGCCAAACTAGATAACATACTCGATAAACGGACCTCTAGATCTGTCGAGCCAGCTAGTTTTCCGCCTGCTGAACTAAACCAACCTCTGTGTTTTTTCCTTTAGTTTTATTAGGGCGTACTGGACATTCTTTAACAAAATGTCCAGGTTTCCCACAATAGAGACATTGATTTAACTTTCTCCTTTTATCTTTTTCTTCCTTAGTCAGGGGTCCTTTGATGGTACCAATCTGCATAGGTTCCCCTAAATCTATTTTAGGTGTTGATTCTGTTTTGACGCTTATTCTATCTTTGAAAGAAAATATCTTTTGTTCAGATTTTCCTTTTTCCCCTCTGCGTTCTGACAAACGGTGATTTAGTTTCACCACTAGATCAATGAACTCCTCAATATCATCAGGTGGATCTAAAATTTGGGTAATCATATCCTTTAACTCATCCTTTAAGCCTTTATAAAAAACCGAAACTCTCTTACCTTCTGGCCAGCGAGCTTCTATTACTAATCTGTTAAACTGAGAGATATAGTGAAGCAAATCTGAAGAACCTTGTTTTAAGTGAAGCAGTTCATGATCTGCAGACTGAACAAAAACATGTTTAGCAAACAATTTCTTCATTGTATCTTTAAAGCGTCTAGGATCATAAAGAATGGGGTCATCACGTTCTACAATTGGTACTGACCACACAGCCACGTCACCTCCTAAGTAAGATAAAATGAAAGCTATCTTAGAAGAATCATCAGGAAAAGCTGTGGGTTTGGCTATTAAATGTGAATGACATTGGTTTAAAAAAATTGAAAACTTGTCTTTCAGGTTGTGCTAAAGGAATTGGTACAGGAGTCACCACTTGAATCTGAGTTGGTGCTGTTGAAGAACTAGAATGCAGGGTTTGTAATCCAGGTTGAAAGGTTGGCGGTTTCAGTACTGATCTCTGAGTTGGGGAAAAACTCCAAGTATTGGGCCAGATTGAATACTGTTCTGAATTACAGTGACATCTCTACGAAGAGCTGCATTTTCAGATTGTATTGCTGTCAGCATATTTGCTATGTCTTGCAAAGATATCGAGGCGGAAGAATCCATAACGTCTGGGCGAAAAATTCGTTGTGGGCTTTGCCTTCTGTCAAGGTTACAAGCACTCTTACCCGTAGGATGCTTGTAGTTGGATTTCGCAGAGACGTTATGGACCAACTTCCCCGAGTTCTAGGCATCACCCAGTGGTTTTATTATACACTTAGGTAATTAAATGGAAAAGAGGGAGATAGGCCGGATCGGGGACGCTACCTGTTCCTTGGTTGTTGACCTGCGAGGCAACAAGAAAACCTTTGTAATTTTTCACCCTCGTATCTACAGTAAACAATTACTTCTACTCTACTCTACCATTGACTCTTCCCATGTATTTTAAAGAGCCTACCTGCGACTTCCAAAAGCTAAACGTCGCGTCTGTGTTGTCGTTGTGAAGTCAGATAATTGTATGGGTTGATGTCGCAAGAGTTGTAGCCAAAGAGATTGTTTTCTGTATTCCTAAATACACAATTGCATAAAGAATAAGTTTTTATCTTTTCCGAATTGCATTACACCATATCAGTTTTACCACAATTTTGCCACTTTTCTTTATATCACTTACTCTTTATATTCACTCTAGTCTTTCTTTCTTCACAACCTAAGTAAAAAATATAAACGAAGCCAGAAAGCTAAAACATAACATCACATGTACATTTTCCTAATTTTCTCATTGAATAAACTAAAAGTCTTTTGTTCTTTTCAGGCAAAACACAAATATATCGAGAAGTAACTTTCGCTTGGATTCAGCAAAAGTTCTCGGATGATCCTTCAGGTAAGTTTTGAGTCTTTCCTACAGATTGCAGCTTGCTTGCGTTGGGCGCCGTGTAATAATTAGGAAAAGGTTTAACTTAGCTTTTGTCCCGTGTTTCTTTCTTTTCTAGCAGGGCTGCGCGAGGAAGAAGGTTTCGAATCCTGAAGTCTTGGGCGTTGTCCGGTGAAACTCCCAGGGCTCTTCAAGGTGAGTTTCTCTCAGGGAGGCAGGAGGCAAAGCGTCGAGCAACGTCGGGTGTGGCCATTTATAGTGGAGCCACACCCGAGGGATGATAACGCATTGCGCACCTTTCTTCTGCGTGCGTGTGCGTCTGGAAGATTCTGCAATATGCCCATTTGCCTTCTAGGTTGACTGTCTGCATACTGCCTTTAGAGCGGATCTTAAACTCAAATGAGGTTATTATTTTGGCAATCCAAAACATTAGAGCTCAATACAACAAACGGAATTTCAATAAATCGAGCCTTGACACAATATTCACAAGTAATACGAGTAAACAATAAACAAGGAATATTCTTGGTTTTTAGTTGCACCAAACATTACACTTTTTCACTTTGGCGTGCTGGGTGCACGGGACAGGGGTGGGTTTCTTGAAAGGGTAAACTGCTCTCTCTTAGAGCTTAGTGTAAGGAGATGTACAGATTCATGACAGTCTACCTTTCACGCAAGCATCTGAGAACCTGCATCCCTCGGGCTTACCCTTTCTAGGTAATGCAAGGCCAAAGTTTCACCAATGAACCCCTTTGCTGTCAATCAAGCTCAGAAGAACCTGCTACTCCTCCAGTGTGATCCTTTCTAGGTGATATCACACCAAAGTTTTACTAGCGAACTCTTTGCTATCAATTATTCACACATGTATACTGAAAAAATAAATCACTAAATCAGTGCTTCCGGTTTTACCTAACCATGCACTTACTATCTCGAACAAGTGACCTCACTACAGAATTGCTTCCATTTACCACCTTTTATTCAAGACAAAACATAAAAACAGGTATGAACAGTTTTGGTTAATGCATAAAATCAATAACATCAATAACTAATAATCAATCAATAATCAATATTTACTATCTACCTATCTACACTAATCCTTAACCTTGCCTCTTCTACCAAAATAACTGATAGAGCGCAGGCTCACCTGCTCAACATACTCACCTTGGCCCATATATCGATATATGCATTAAACAGGTAAACCTACACTCAATCAATTGGGGTTTTTACCATTTTGATTTTATACCATTTATCTTACCAATCCAAGTCACTGATACCTAAAGTCCTAAAGGATCAAAGGAGTTAGGGAGAAAAATAGGTAGCAATAATAACATTTAACATTTCATAAATAACCACAAACTCGAGAAAGGTTTAAAATCGTTATCTATGTAAATCTTTGAAAAACTCATAAAACATGAAACTCAAATTAATTTCTTATTCTGTTTTGACTAATGTAGATTTAAAAAAAGAAAATTTGCAATAACTTGGAGAGAAATTGTCGTTAATCATTTGAACAGAGGGTGGGTAAGAGAAAAAGGGAAAACAGTACAATGATAAACCCACACTTAGTGGCTCATTATATCAAGTCCGTCCGCGACCATAGAGGAGGAGGGAACCTTCGCATGGCCTGCGGAGTTCCCTCCTGTCCAATTAGGAAGTGACCTCCACCCTGGCAGTCACATCCTCTATTTTTACCATTGCTGCGGGTGCGGCTTCAAGCTGCACCCGCCGCAATGGTAAAAGTGCATACATTGCATTTGTATGAAGAAAGCGGCAGGCACCAAGAGGTGCCTGCCGATTTCTGCATACAAATGCAGGGGGGTACCATAGGTACCCCCCCATGTGCACCCCCCAACCCCCTTCACCCAGGGGGCCTGCAACGGGCCCCCGCAGTGAAGTTCCACATGCTTTTCCATGGCATAAAAGCCGCCGTGGAAAAGCATCTCTTTTACACCATCCTAGTATGGCTGGCTGTGTCTGATAGACACCGCCAGCCATGTTACAGCTTTACCGCTGTGGTTGTAAGTCAACCGTGGCGGAAAAGCGGCGGACTGAAACCATGACCCACCAGCCATCCTAATGTGGCGGTGGGTCTTTGGTGGGTCCGCAGAGGATTTTCCGCATCCTCCGGGCCGCCGGCCCAGAGGATGCGGAAAATCCTCCATCATAATCAGGCCCTTAATAGTTACCTATTCCGGTGTGATGACCAACCCGGTTGGTCATAGGCTGAGTCAAAGAATAAGGATCCCAATGTACAGGTGCCAGCAGAAGAGAACAGGTGCAAGCCAGAATCAGGACAGGTTACTGACCAAATTGGATCAGGATAGGATCACCACAGGCTAAGACCAGCACCACAGTTAAAGTTCAAAATGCCAGCGTTGTAAACCCTCTCTGCAGCTAACAGTCAAACCCCGATTGAGTCATCGATCTCCTTCCCAGAACCCCGATTGGGTTATCGAATCTTCTGACAGAGTGCTCCGCCAGCAACTCTGCTCCTGATCACCTATTGAGTGCGTTGGGTCAGTGACAGGTCAGCTATTTTGACAAGTCGGACAATCTAGCTAGCTAAGCCTACCCCAGTTATACTATTTTTCAGGTCAGTGTACCACCCCCAAATGTTGCAAATGTGTTAATCCCACAATGTTATTGGACAAAGAATGAGGAGTAGGCATCACACCATACTTTTCTAGAAGCAACTTGTCAATCATGTATTCAAGTCGTTCCCTCCCATAACTTTATCTGCCCATGTTCTTTATTCCTCCCGGTAGTGAAATGTATCAATGATTTGTTTTTTAAACAATTTAATCAATTCAGCTTTCTCCAGCAAGGCAAGGAGTTCACTCTTCTACGGCTTCCAGGTCCATCTGGGCCATGATTCAAGGCTACAGCTTTTGTGGCTTCGGGACATTTGTCGCACAGGCGCAGTTTCTCCAAAGATGGAGTTCAGCAAAGCGTTTAGGCCCATATGAAAAAATAGAAAAGAAACAGTTTTAGAGACACAGAATAAAAGAATGCCTTGTATACCACTTCTTTCTACTCTATTCCCATTATTTAATTTTAACTATTGCGTTAGATATTAAGCAAAAACAAACAGATTAGCAAAGCAGCAATGCAAGCTTCTTGCACATTAGGACACATAACAGCCATCTTAGTTCTATTGCACAGAAGCAAAGGTTTTCCCACCAAGCATGTCACGTGGGCATGACAGATGCAGTACAAAATCCCGCGTAGCAGCAGCCATTTTAGTGCAAGCGGATTATAGTTAGTAAAAGCACATTGACAAGCTTTCCTTAGATATCTAATATTTCGCGTAATGCAATATTAAGAAGACAAAACATGTTAGTTAGTACATTATTATTGTTATCGAGAGGGTTGAGTACGAGCAAGTCACTTTATGTGTGAAACCTTGCTCCATCACCTCACTTCAGTGGTTTGGGATGCGTTCCATCCATCAGCAGACATTCCTCTCCCTTCTGGTATACCTGATAGTCTACTGAAAAAAAATCTATGTATACCATTCTGTACTTTTGGGTAGATGTGCAGAGGTTGCTACTGAAGATACCTTTATTAGTTTGACGCAGATCGCCCTTTCGTTCACCCATATGTTGGCACTGTTGAGGATTAACAATGCCTTTTATGCATGGCTCCTCTCCTCTGGTGCAGTGGCATTTCCACTCTCCTAACTCCTGTTCACCAGTGAGACACAAGTGAGACTCACTGCATCCAAGGTGCCACTGACCCCTGAGCAAGAGAGGCTGCTGGAAGAAGGAGACTTCAAACTTCCCAGCTTGCAAATTACAAGCATGTCTCCCACAACCGGTTGCTTTCAGCAAAACCAAGAATCCTAAAGTTAGGACAGTGCTAGGACCTGGTGGAAAGGTACAAACAGGACTCCACCCTACACGTAGAGCTCTTGCTGCACTTGATGTTTTATCTTCGCCAGCAAGACTGTAACATAACATATGAGATTGCTCCTTTGCTTAGAAAAATGAATATGTGCATATGATCAGTGAACACTAGTATGTTATTTCTGTATGTTATTGCTTAAACTCAGCCATAGCACACGATGGCCATGATAAACCGAAGACCCATATATGAAGAAACATCTATCCTCATTTTAATGTGTATTTATATCATTAATGTCAAATTGTACTTTATTTCCGACGACTTATTTGTGTTTTAACAAGTTGCCTGCTGAAGTACCCTATTTAGCATTTTTGTAAATTAAAATCCCTTGACCTCTTGCAAGAAAACATTTTAGAACTGGTGTAGAACCCCCCAATGAAATTTAACTGAAAAGGCATTGGTATGGGATAGATTTTCAAACTGATATTTTTATGCTATTCCTTTAAACAGATACAGAGCACGTGGCAGATGATATCTCAGCAAATGTGCAGAAAATAATAAAATTAGACAGAAAGAACAAGAAAATTGGAACAAGAGTGATCACATCAATCAATCGATCGATTTAGAAAGCGCTGCAAATCATCCGATATGATATCCAGGCACTTGATTGTTTGCTGTCTGTTGTTCCAAACAAAATGGCTTATGATTAAAAAACAAGTTGCCGTAATAATCTTTGATATATTAAAGGCGTTTTGTATATCATTCCTTTTACAGAAAAATGCACTTTCATGAGTTTCACAGGCAGAAATGTATCTTGAAATCTGTCGTTCTGTTCCACCTCGAAAACCATGCCACTGTTTTGAATGCCTCCAACTGATCATGCCACTGTTAGATGCATTTCACCTTAATAGTAGACTTTGTGACGTCATGTTTCTAAGGATCCCTTGGTCAAGGACCAGATGCAATGTCTTTGTGAAAGATGTACTCCCGATACTGGCTGCCAGAAAGGTAGGTTGGCACTGCTGCTGATGTTGTATATTTAAGTCGTTGGAGCATTAACTGAGTAAGCCTCTTTAAAGCTTGAATAATGTAAGTCCCCTGTGGATCGTTGCAGGGCGATATGTGGCTTTTTGTACTGTTACATCTCAATCACAGGAGGCAATAGCATTTATATGAACTAAGGCAGATGAAAGAAATTAAGCGTTTAGTGTTTTACATCAAACGCACAGTGACAAAAGGACAGCAGTACTGGGGTGTTTCAATATATTAATGTTAGATAATCAATAAGCAGGAGCAGTATTAGAAATTAGCCAATTAATGTGTATTTAAGAAAGAGTTATTCTACAGAAACATGACCAGGGCAAGTGTCTCATCAATTTAGAAGGGGTGATGGTTCTGGGAACAGTGAGTTAAAAGTGGCGCACAATTCAAAGATGTTTTTTAGTCATTGCTTCATTGGCGATTGCACCAAACTAGGGGGTATATTTACAAGAACTGCAGTTAACTAGCATGAGTGCTAGTTAGAGGCAGTTTTTTTAACGTGGCCTATTACCAAAACTATCGCCCTGTCAGCGATGTATTTACAATACATCGCTACATGGCGATAGTTTCAGATCGACATGGTGAAAACTGCAGCTAACACTAGCGTGAAGGCAAAAAAAAATCACATTAGTCAGCAGAACTTCATCTTTTTTGCCTCTACAGGCAAAAATAGCCAATAAGGCCACCTCCAATGAAAAAGATAAAAGAAAAGCAATGGAATGCAGAATGGAACAGCCAGGGACAAGTGCAGCACAGATCAACAACCTCCCCAAATCCACCAACAGCCAGGATGACCAGCCAGAGTCGCAGGGGGAGAAGAAATGCAGAATCAGGGCTACATATATGAAAACAGGGACATAGCTGGGGAAACCCTATGATTCATCACTTTTCATAGCACCGTCCTTGAAACACCATGGCAGCCAAAACCTTGAAAGCACGGACAGTCCCTGTGGCCTGGAGGCCTCACTGTGCTTGAGTCTGGGACCTGGAGTGGGATGCAGAGGTGCTGTGGAGTTGCTGGGCCATGGTGATAGACATTGAGGCTTCAGTGTTTGTCCTTATCTGGTGGAGACACAATGCTGTCCTGTGTCACAAGACCGCCTGCCCCTTGGAGCTGTCAACAGTAGAGGTACTTCTGCGTGCAAGCATCGGGAGGTCTGCATCGCATACCATGCACCACCAGTACACTGGGTCACGCCTCTCTGCATCACAGGCCGAAGGATGCTGCATTGACCGGAAGCTGTGGAGGGTGAAGCCCCTGAGCTGGGCCAAACATGTGGTGGGAGCGCTGCAATTTCACGTATAAGGTATCCCTGTTGCATTTCCTGCATTGTGAGGTTTCCAGTGGACATGGTGGAGACTGCTGTAGCTCTGCTTGTGAAAAACTGCCCAGCTAAGGCTCCTGCTGGCTGAGTGACAGATTTGAAGAGAGTGCAGCGGATTGCGCCACAGTGTAAATGTGCAGGTGAGGAGAATCTGTTCGCAATGCAGGCTGCATTACAGCCTGCATGGAGAACATACCCACCTCTCCAGCCCCTGGCTGAACACCTTGTCACAACCCTCAAGAATGATCATAACACTGCATTGCATCATTGTGATTGGCTTAGGGGAGGGAGTGACCACTGACTGTTTGGTTTCTATGGTTAGAAACCTTCAAATGTGTATAAACTGATAATACTGTTTTTATTTTTATGTATGGATTATGTTTTTAATTTTTCATTGTCATAGGGTATATATTGTACTATAAATTGTATGATTTTTAAATATGTTTATTAAACTGACATTTTAATTTTAGTTTGCTTTTGCTGTTGTTTCATGCTGGTTGTTCTCCATATTGTTACTGCCTAGGAGTTTTTTCACATACACTGCTGGATCAAGGCCACCGAAAAACTTCTCGTCATCTCCCTCAACACCACCACTCCAGCAAAGCTTACAGACAACAACACCGCAGCGTGCAGCATCCACCGATGGATCTCCAACTGCGTCAAAACCATCAAGTAAAGACTCCAAGAAGGCCAACTGGTTAACTCCCACCCTCCACTAGTCCAGACTCACCTGCAGACGTCTAGAGAAGCGATGGAGCAACAACAATACCCTTGAAACTCACACAACCTTCAAATCCACTGTCAACCTCCTTTCCTGCACAATATCAATCAACTCCCCAACACCATAGCGCAACGGTGCCTACGTTGGCGCATGGCAGCCATTGTGCATCAATGTACGGGAAAAATACAGGGGCGCCCCTTCTGACAGTTTATAGCTGCTGGTGCATCATTTTCTTGAAGTAATTGCAGCAATAATGTAGCACCATGCTGCACCTTATTTGCAAAGTGATGCATCTAGTTATATGTGTGGCCTTGTGAAACCATGTGCCACATTAAACCTGCATCAGGCATGATGTATGCAGAGTGGGCATTCCCAATCAACCAAGACTCATAGGAGTAGCACGAGTAATCCATCAGATTTCACTGCAACAATTCCAGAACCCCACTGCATCAGAACCTTATGCAGTGCCACAGGGATAGGCTGGCCCCATGCTTTGCTGGAGTTGCATTATGCTTGTGACACAACTGCAGCAATGCATGCCTTTAGCGTTGACAGATGCGTCAGGATTCCAGGTGTATCAGTCATTAAATGCTGCATGGAGCTCCGTACAGTGAACACAGTGCATCCATGGTGTCGCAAGACGAATGCGGTGAAAAGTGTTGCAAAGCTGCATGGCAGACTGATCAAATTTCTTAAAGCCTTTAGAAAGCTTTGCAAACGAGGTCTAACTTTCTGCATTGAACTTTTAAAGAAACAAAATGATTTTATACTTAAATTCCTGCTTTTAACTGCTTATCGTAAAATTGCGCTTTTGCTACTTGTTTTAAATTGTTATGGTTTTAACTAACTAAACAATAAACATTACTTACTTACTTTACTTACTGTCTTGTCACAGCGCTGCAACACTTTTCATGGATGAGGCCCAGGAATGTGCCCTATCTTATTGATAGTGCCCATTCTTGCCCTTTTGTTTTGTTGCAGCACACCAACATTCCTTGCAGTGCTGTCCAGCACCAAAACTTTCTGAAATGAGACCACAAGCATTTGCACCAATTTTAAGACCTGCTACTTTCTGTTCTTAAAAACTGCCTCTAACAGGAGTTAGAGGCAGTTTTTTGAGTTTTGCACCATACAAGGAATTCCTTGTAAATATCGCGAAGTGGAATGCCCACCTTCCATCTCATTTTCGTGAAACTCCTGCTAAAAGAAGTGGTGATCTTAAAGATTCACATTTACCCCAGAAAAGTGCAGCTAGCTGCAGTTAGAGACAACGCATAAATACAGTGATAAAAAAAGCTGCTGTAACTTCAGCGGGGTGGAGTCCTTGAACATATGCCCCTAGATCTCATTTTACCTTTCAGTCTGTGAGGGATGCTTGGCAGATCTTAACTAAGCCTGGAAGACATTTTAATTACTCTGAAATCGTTTTAGGATTTCTCTGTTACTATTTTTACATGCAATTTAGCAAATTAGTTTATTATGTTATTTTACTTCATTACATGCTATTCCCTGTAAACATGTACAGTGAAATGTTTTGGTCAAAAATTACAGCGACAACATTTGAATTACAGAATGTGAGTGGCTATTGTTCGTAGTACTTTTGATAAATGTGCCTTCGCACCCGAAATTGTTATGTGCTAAAATATTGCTCAAAATTAGGGATTTGCATTTTATGTAATTACGAGTAATTTCACATAATTCTTCAGACATTTTGTATGCATATGCAAAAGCAAATTATGCAAAGTTCAAACACCAATATTCTTAATGGATTTAGTGCACTTGATGAACCATTCACTACAATTCTACTGTGCTTGACATGAAGAGCTCATCAAGCACATTGAAGAAGACCATCCTTGAGGTGCTCACACTCAAAGTATTTCTTTTTAAAAAAATGTCAGGGAATGAGAGGAAAGCTTCCTCTGAATTCCAGCATTAGTTTTTACTAATCACTGTGATATAATGCACCCTGAAGTCGAAGTGATTGAAAATGGAACCAGTCAGCGACATTAGGTGCCAACTGGTTTCACTTTGACCCTTGTTCAGGAAACAAAACTAGTATGCACACTGATCTAGGGGAGAGATACTGCTGACATACATTGTACACAATGGGGGGGGGGGGGGTTGTCCACAGGAATGGGTCAATGCTCCACCCAATTTAAATTAAGATGGAACAGTTTTTCTGCCATACCTGGGCAGAGAGTCTAATAAATGCAAGTGAAAAAATGAAATACGGGTATTGGACCGTAACCCGACCACAAAGCAACCTCGAAAGTCATTCTGAACTGGGAAGCATTGTAGGGGTGTTCATCCACTAGCTGCCACTAGGGAGCAGAAACATCACTAGACACCAGGGATTATTAAAAAAAAGAATGGGTTGGGAAAGCCCAATCAGACATCAGTCCTGAACCTTACCCCTAAAGGGCTCCACAGTATTTCAGCCACCCCTGGTGGACTAATTAAGGATTTACATTTATCTGAAATCTCACTAGACACCAGTGATTAATATTTATTTTGGTAAATATGGGATGGGGTAGCCCGTTCAGGTTTTGAACAGAACCCCACCTCCAAAGGCTCCTGCAGTCTTTCTGTGTAGCAGATCGGATTTGCTCACAGTCTGCCTGGAAATGGGGGATACAAACCCACTAGACACCAGGAATAATTTTGTTTCATTAAAAAAATTGTTGGAGACAGTGTTTCTGTGCCCCATTAGACATTGGGGTTTACCTACAACCTTCCCCTCCAGGTGACAGAATGTCCACTACATCCAGGCATTCTTAAAAAATAAAAGATTCCCTAAGGACCCAACAGCCTTTGTGGTCCCCACGTTGCCCCTGTGGGGAGCAGAAAGCTCAATTCATGCCTATTATATTTAAACAAAATTGGGTTTGGGTCCATCAAGACATGACTAAACCCCAATATTTATGTATTCTCAGTTTGAATCTGTCCTCAGGTGATGATAAATCATTACACATACACAGCTATCAGGCCAAACAGATGGATCTTCATTTAGTCAATACTACATTTAAGCATAACATCAAATACTATATAAAACATGCTCCATTAAAAGAACAGAGAAAGGGATACGGTGCAGTGTCCATGAGCTGTAACATAGCAGATAATGAAAAAACAGGGCTAGTTTATGCATATACCTACAACGCCCTCCATAACACCGGCCCTGACTACCTGAACAGCTGCATTAATTTCCACCAACCTTCCAGATACCTTCACTTTACTGCACTCCCACCAGCACACCACCCACACATACACAAAAAGCAGATTAGGGAGTCACGCCATCTCATACATGGCTCCTAATGCCTGGAACTACTAATCCAATTTAGATTAAATTTCGAATATGTTCTGCATAGTTTTGCAATATAAACCAGCAGAGAGGATGTAAATCCCAGTTTATTCTCACGGGTGAATGGCCCCATCATTCGGGCTCTGGGATATTTGGAACCCAGGCTAGCCCTGGTCGTTTATGAAAGGTAGAGCCCCAGGCAAATCCGGATGGTATGGCTTGCTTTGATCCAACTAGATGTTCCTACCCAGAATGCCCAGCAAATGTCAAACTTTAGCTAAAAGCAAGCATTTTTGTGACAAAAAATTCTGAAAATCTGCAAAATCCACATAGTTTCTAACACCTAACATTACCACACTTCTTCCTGAGAAATATGGACCCTGCTTGTGTGGCTGGGCCTATTGCAGAGAATGAGAGGGACAGAGCCTGAAGCATATCAATACTTTTCCGCCACAAATGTGGTTGTAAATCATTGATCAGAATACACCTAAAAGAGGGTGGCATCTAAATTTGCAAAGGGGAAGCTGTCCCAGTAGGGTATCTTCCCCATTTAGGAATCTGGATAGCAGCCTCTGGGGAAATGGCCAATATTCCATTAGACCATTGTATGCTGTGCCTGATGTCTTTACAAACTGTATTTTTTTATTTTTTTATAACACTACTGGTCAGTTTAATGGAAAAAATTGTGAAATGCAAATGCTGGGTTAGAGGTCTGCTCTTTCCTGCACGTGTCTATCCTCAGAATGGAAAGGGGAGACCACTCGGTCCCCCCGAACGTATGGATGGGTGCCCCGATCCCCCGGGAAACCATTGTGGGCGGGGGGCGTGTCCCGGCTGGTATGCCCGAAGCGGCGTGGCCGGAACACGCTCCTCCCGCCCAAAAGAGGTTGTCCTAAACACCCGCCCGGAAGTCCGTGCACTGATGGGCGTGCTTGAGGCGGGCCCCCACCCTCCCGCAGCTGGATAAATAGTGCAGGAATCCAACAACGCTTCCTCTTGTTCCTGTGCTCTGAAGGCTGCACCACTCATCGCTCGTGAGCCCTCAAGGGCTTCAGTGAACGAGGCGATTGACCCCGAGGTATGCTCAGTGAGGTATGCATCGTTCCATGACGCTGTGGTGATGTTGAATCGCCTGGGCCCTGGGGCATTGTTAGCTAAATCAGACATTGAATCTGCATTCAGATTGCTCCCAGTACATCCTCAAGACCAGCGCCTGCTGGGCTTCACGTTTCAGGGGAAATATTACATGGATATCTGCATGCCTATGGGGTGTGCGATTTCATGTGCTTATTTTGAAATGTTTAGCTCGTTTTTGGAGTGGGTGTTCATGAAGGCCACAGGGCACAAACATGTGATGCATTATCTGGATGATTTCCTCTTTCTTGGCCCACCGGGCACTCGGGACTGCGCGCGGGCATTGCAGGACTTCTGCGTGCTCATGCGGGGTTTCGGGGTCCCGTTGGCACCGGGTAAGACGGTAGGGCCGGCTACCTCAATCGAGTTTCTGGGTATAGAACTGGACTCGGAAGAGGGATGTTTCCGTTTGCCGTTGGAAAAGGTTGCCAAGTTTAGGGCTTCCCTGTTACAATGTCTCCGAACGGAGAAAGTGACCCCGCACCAGTTACAACAGACAATGGGTCAGCTGAACTTTGCATTGAGAGTGATACCGATGGCTCGCCCTTTCTCTCGATCCATAGCGCAATCTATGGTGGACCTTAAGGAAGGACACCACCAAACTAGAGGCAGAGGTTCGCCAGGACATGCTCATTTGGCTGGCATTCCTGGCAGACTTCAACGGTCGAGTGGTATGGAGCAAACCCCCAGCCTCGTCGGTGGAACTCGGCTTATGGACCGACTCGGCGGGGAGCGTGGGGTTTGGCGCAATCTTCGGAAACCGGTGGTCAGCACAAACATGGCCGGCGTGGTCGCAAACAAGCGGCCTAACAGGTAACATTGGCTCTGATGGCATGGCCAGAAGACTTTAGGGACCGCTCAGTTGTGTTTTGGTCAGATAACATGACAGTGGTCGAGTGCATTAATCAGCAGGCAGCACGCTGCAAATGGATCTTACGACTGTTGAAAGAGATTGTATTGCGATGCATGAGATTGAACGTACAGTTTAGGGCAAAACATGTGCCGGGTGTACTGAATAATGCCGCTGATGCACTCTCTCGTTCAAAAATGCAGGCTTTCAAGGGTTATCTACCCACAGCGGAGCTAGTGGCGGCACCTTTCCCAGAAGCACTATGACAGATCGGTGCCCCGGACTACAAAACCTCGTGGCAGCCAGTTTAGCGCCAAGGATGAGGAAAGCTTATGAAGGGGCGTTCCGTTCGTACTGCGCCTATCTGGGGCCGGTAGGGGAGCATAGATGGGGGCGGGATGAGTCCTTGCTCCAATTTTTGGTGGCACTTCATAAGGAAGGCCGGTCGGCGGCAACCGCCAACAGGTATAAGGCCGCCATATCATTTATGGCACAGCTCAACGGGATAAGGGACCCGACAAACTCCTTCTTAGTCAGGAAGGCTCTCCGCGGCTGGCGGCGCCTGGAGGGTCGCAGACAGGATAACAGGCACCCGATTGGGTTTGATAAATTGCCCACCTTACTGGAGAAACTAGATGAGACATGCTCCTCGCCCAGCGAGGTAATACTATTCCGAGCAGCTTTCGCATTGGCATTCTATGGGGCCCTGCGGGTGAGTGAACTAGTGGCTGGGAATATGAAAGATGTGGAAGGAGGTCTACGCAGGGATCACATCCAAGTAAGGGGTGATTCTCTGCTGATCTCGATAGCCAGGTCAAAAACGGACCAGGAGGCCCTGGGGAATAGTGTGGTGTTGCAGCGCGCTCGGGGGAATCCCGGTTGTCCAGTGAGGCATGTGGAGGCCTACCTGAAACAGAGGTTGACAACATGGGGGGGGGGCCCTGCTTAGACATATGAACGGCACCCCATTGACAAGATTTCAATTTCAGAGGGTGCTGGCAATTATGATTGCAGCAGCGGGCTTGGACCCGCGTGATTTTGGGACCCATTCATTTAGAATAGGGGCCGCTACGGAAGCTACGGCTCGGGGTCTGCAGGCAGACGAGGTGAAACAATTAGGCCGTTGGTCCTCGAATTGTTTCAAGAGATATGTGCGACTGCACATGTTGTAAATGACTGATGAAATGCACTCACGCTTGTTGTCTTTTGTTTGGATTACAGTTTCGCGAGCCTGTCACGCAGGGCGGAAATTGGGATCGGCCCAGCATCAGCTGACCAGCGGGAAGGGATCACCGAATGGAGATCAAGTGGTCTGGGTCGTGGGCCACTCATACGTGAGGCGTGCCGGGGACATATTCAAAGCAGGTGATGCGATCCACACATCTGAGGAATATGGGTTCAGAGTGACCTTCCATGGGAAGGGCGGCCTCTGTATTGACCAATTGCAAAATTTTGTGGAGGAACTCTTAGGGCGGCACAGGTCACCGCCATCTGTAGTCATAGTGCACGTGGGGGGCAATCACTTGGTGAGACTGGGAAGACGGGTGTTAGTTGAGCACATACTGTCTGCAGTTAGCTGGTTAGCCAAAAGGCTCCCGGGATGTACGATTGCCTGGTCCCACATGATTCCCAGGAGAATATGGCGGGGGGGTTTGTCTATGACAGCATTGAACCACTCGGTAAAGAGGGTCAACAACAAAATTGAGAAACTGTTTCGCTCCACTCATCTCCAAAGCATTTCGCATGGGTGTATCAGGGGCGATCACTGTTATTCGAATGATGGGGTGCATCTGTCCAGGGCTGGGAATGACTTACTGATAGGAGACTTCGTAGCTTGGCTAGTGGGTTTGAGGAGACATGACCTGTAAGAGGTGTGGGGGGGCCAGATAGTCGGTCAACTATCTGGCCTGTGGCGGTAAGGTCTTGATCGGTGAGCAGTGATTTCAAGGTCCCTAGGGAGGGCTCCACCCATTATGGATGGGAGCGCCCAGGGGGAGGCGGCCATTGGCTCCTCCCACGGGGGGCAGCACCCACTATGGATGGGTCACCCAGGGGGAGACGGCCATAGGCCCCTCCCAGGGGGAGACGGCTATATGCCCCTCCCTCGAATTTCCCGGGGGCCGGATATCTGCTCCGGCGGAAGAGATTGTGGGGAAGGGGGGGAGTCCACGCTGTCCTTCTTACGGATACCTCGCACACGAACCCAGACGACCTTAAGATGGCGTTGAGGGAAAAGGGGCCCCCACGACAAGGGAAGTTACAGTTGGCTGCGAGGGTAAAGTCCTCTGCGCATGCGCCACTCACACCGTGAGGGCGGGAAGTTGGTGATAGGGATCTGACACCGGTTAAGACCTTGCCGTTGGCCCTTAATGTTAGGTTGTACAAATTCAAAATGTAATGCATTTATCAGGATGCTAGACTCGGCTAGGAAACCTTTGTATTAGAGATTTGTTAAGGTTAGCCTGGAAAACCTGTCTTCATCAAGATGTAATTGAAGTTGAATTTGTACATGATTCATGAAACGTTTTAATTTAATGTTTTAAATTTTGTTTCAAATTTTAATAAATACGGCCTTCCAAAAGTTCAAATCTGTGTCTGTCTCCTACCATGGGGAATTGGTGTTGGGAGGGGTGGCGGGCATCCCGGCCCATATTATGTCTAATCAGAGGGGTCAAAAACTACAACATTCCTAATTCATTTTCACTGGACAAGTCATTCTGTGGACCGCTATGGATGTGCAATTTGCGATGCAACATAATAATACATAGCTTGCATTGCAAATTGCATTTAAATTCATAAATCAGTCCGCATGCAAATTGCACATCCCAGGTTTGCAAATGTGAATAGCACTTCATGACCTTGGTCCCTTCAATTTACGGAGCATAAACCTTTTGTATAATTTTTTCAATTTCTCGTTCTCTAGTGAATAAAATGCTATTATTTAGATGACCTCAACATTATTTTGTTTATTAAAACGTTGACCAGGCAACTTAAATTGAACATGCCATACCACCATGCTGGGCTATTAATTATATTTGGACACCAGCTATACACAAAACGGGGGAACATGGCAGAAAGAAAAGCAATGGAGTATGTTCTCCAAACAATGACTTTCAGCCACATGCATCAAGTGATTTAGGAATCGCAAACGGTGCGAATCGCAAAATTCGGCCGTTTGCGATTCCTAAATCACTATTTGGGATGCATCAATCAAAAACTACACGAAATCGCTATTTTTTACGATTTCTGAAAATGCGATTGCATTTAAGGAATCGCAATTTGCGATTCCTTAAATGCAATGCATGACACCTAAAAGAAATTGCGAATTCGCAATTAGGAGGAAAAAATTACCATGAGGTTGGACCTCATGGTAATTTGCTAAAAATCTAAAAAATGCTATTTTGTGCATTTTTCAAACTGTCATGTTGTGAACACACATGCCCTTAGGGCATGTGTGTGCACAACATATGTGCATAGATTGATTTCAGGGGTGCAACAGGGTGTCCTTTGGACACCCCTGCACCCTTCAAATCGCAATCTCAATTTGCGATTAGCTAATTGCGAATCGCAAATTGAGATTGTCTTCCCATTCATTCCTAAGGGCCTTTTTGGCCCATAGGAATCAATGGGAAGGGATTCCTTAATTGCGATTCGCAAATTGTGAATCGCAATTAAGGAAAAATAAGGAATCACTAAATAAATTGCGATTTTTTTGATGCATTGCCGTTTGCGATTCCTTAATTGCGATTCCTTAATTTTCGTAATTAAGGAATCGCAAACGGCCACAATGATGCATGTACCTGTAAATCACCAAAGTACTCCCTGCTGGATGCAAAGTGAGTTGGAACATGCTGAATACATATGTAAAGACTTGAGAATGCACTGATAGTCCTTTTTAAAGGACAAAAGCCCTCACCCATCCTTAGGTGATATGCTGTACATTTGGACTCGTTTTTAAAGTAGCATTAAGTGTGCTGTTGCAAGCTAGTATTACCCTTGTAGAGTGGAGCCTCTTCAGTAAGCCTGTGCAGAATTTGCGTAGCAGGTAAAAAAACTCTGCAATGCTACATGGAGTTCCGTGAGCATGTGGAGTTGCTTGCAAGACGTTTCTGATGTTCGGCAACACGGATTGGGTGTTCTTGTTTTTCTACTCTTTCAGGCACATGCATTAAGCAAAAAAAGCCTCACAAAAATAGCGAATCGCAAATACAGGCTGTTTGCAAGCGCAATTCAGCCCTTTCCAATGCAGTAACCCAATTACCGCAAATCAAACAAAATCGCAAGAATAAGGACTCGCACATATTGCGAGAAGCAAATATGCGAATCCTGTTTAGCGATTTTTTTTAACATCAATCGCGAATTGCGATACACTAATAAAAAGTCACAAACAAATGCAGGTAAACTCGAAAATAGCGATTCGCATGAAAATCGCAATTTTGCAAGTGCAGAATAAGGGGAATCACAATCAGGTGGTAAAGTTGTGAAAATTAAATCACACAGGTGCAACCACTCAGAAACCTATTTAAACTGACCCAAAAGGCCCCTGGAGCTTTTCACAATGGCAGTGCTCTACGTGATGCTAAGGAGGAGGAGGGTCCATGCAGCAGCACAGAGGGAGAATACAGGAGCGGATTTTCAGCATCACATTGCTGTAACAAACAGATAATGAAATTTACGATAAGTACAGGCTGAACGATGCAATGATCCTATACCTAATAGCAGAATTGGAACCCCTAATGCAGCATCAGACCCGGAGGACCCATGCCATCCTCGCTCATGTACAGGTCCTATGTTGCTGCACCTACTTGCCTCAGGGGTTAGTAGCTGTAGATGGAGGGGTATCACAAAGATCCCTTTCATGTTTCTTCAAATCCTTCCTGGACACTATGATAACAAGGATGCACACCCACATCACCTTCCCCACAACCCAACAGGATTTGAACAAGACAGAACTGGACTCCTACCAGGTTGCACAGTTCCCTCATGTGATCGTTTGCATAGATTGTACACATGTTCTCATTTGTCCCCCAGCAGCTAATGAATACATTTTCAGTATCTGGAAATCCTATCATTCAATCAATGTGCAAGTAGTGTGCATTGCAAACCATATCATAACAGACATTGTGGCGCTATACCCTGGAAGCACCCAGGACTCCTACATATTTTGACACAGTGGCATCCACACCCGTCTGCTCAGGGGTGAATTTGGCGAAGGATATCTGCTTCGTAAACACATATACTTACAATCTACACAAATAGACAAAATGGAAATGCATAACAGTCACTAACCCTTTGCTTACTACCCTGTAGGTAACAGCGCATACGCAGTGCGGAACTACATATTGTCGCTGTAAATCAACCCAGCCACACAACATGAGCAAAGGTACAATGCAGCACTCATCAGCATACATAATGTTATTGAACATACACTTGTACTACTGAAAAGTTGCTTTTACATACTACACAAAACTGGTGGAGCGTTGTAGACCCATTCAGAGACCTGCTGCCGGATAGTGGCTTCATGTGCCATGCTGCACAATATTACCACCAGGAGAGGTATACCCATTGAGATATCTGGCAGTGAGTCTGAGGGGGACAACCAGCCACCGCCACAACTCCGACAAGCGCAGAGGGCATACTCGGCAGACGGGCAAAGGAGACGTGCAGCCATCACACAACGTTATTTCTGAGGTATGTAATGATGAGACAAGACACTTGAATTTCAAACAGAAAAGGTTTTACTAACATGATCCCATGTAGTATATTGTGTATATTGTAGCCACACAGAGAATGGTGCAAAATTGAACAGTGATTGTATTCAATAAGTACAAAATTAAACAATTCCTGGTCCTGGAAGTCAATCACTATCATGGTTTTGTCCATGGTTACATCACCAGAAGGTGTTGTGTTGCAGGTACTATGCCTCCTGGCAGTGGACACTGGCACCGACAGGCTGCTAAAGCTGGATGCCTCCTCCCTACCCTCCTCCCCCATTACATTGCTGCCACCAACAGTAGCAGCCTGGATCTGTTCCACGGCAGTGGTCACTTGTCAAAGGGCACTGGCCACATCCCCACAACAAGACCCATATCTATTTGCATGGCAACGGAGCCATGCAAATAGATATGGCATCACGTAGAGTGCTGCTATTGTGCAAAGCTTCAGGGGCCTTCTGGGTCAGTTGAAATAGGTTTCTGAGTGGTTGCACCTGTGTAATTTAATTTTCACAACTTTACCACCTGACGTGCGAGCAGCGCAGTGGTGTTGCAAAGGATATTGTTAGACCTGGTATAGCTGGCCATGCCCATCATGACCTGCCGAAGCCTTCTCCTCTGTGTCTCATGGCCCGCAAGCATTGCTCTGGTCAGCTCCTGCATGCTTGCAATGGTCTGCCTATTTCCCTCCTCCACCGCTGTGGCTAGTTCCTGAACACTATCTGTCATGACTGTGATGTTCCTGGCCAATTTGGTTAGTTGCAGCTGAAGTGACCCCATATGTCTTGATTGCAGGCGTTGCACCCTCAACATCTGGGACTCCACATCATCCCACACATTTGGAGCCTGGTCATCCTCAGCAGCAAAGCGGGCCCTTGTACTGCGCATCTGTCCTTGCCAGACCTGTGCCTGGGGTGCAGGTGTTGTGTTCACAGGTGGCTGGCTAGTCACAGGAGTGGGTGCAGGAGACAGCTCAGAATCCATGGTTTGTAGTGATGGAACATGGACCCTGGGTTTGGTTTGTGTGGGAGTGTGCTTGCTGGGGCAACATGTGTCTCCACGTCGGTCTCTGCAGGAGTCTCTGAGATGTGTAGAGATTCACTGTCTTTTGAGTCTGCCTCTGCAGCATCTGTGATGTAAAATGTGGCTACACATTAAATCACTGCCTGTCATGCATTGGAGGCGTATTTAACTTGCCATTGTTGTGTTGGGGTTGGACTGGGGGGGGTGTGCATGATTGAACAGTATTTTGAAGTATATGGTTGCATGCATCTTACCTTGTGTGGAACTGGCCGCTCCAGATGTGGCCAGCTGGGTCACTCCCACCACTGCTTCTGGCTGGACTGTGGCTTCCTGAGCTGTTTTGTCGGGGACTGTAGATGGGTCCCCTTCAGTACTCCTGGCCTCCGTCAGCCTTTCTGCTATTTGCTCCTTTGCACAGCTGCGGAGGTCGTACCATCTCTTCTTGAGATCATCTATGCTGCGGTGTGTGACCCCCACAGCCTTCACCTTGCTCTTGATACATAGCAATATCCTACATACTTCTGCCTCAGGCACTTTCAGTGAGAGTTTCCCAAAGAGCTTGTCATGGCTCTTGGACACAACGTCTATGAAGTTCTCAAGTTCCCTCTCACTGAAATTTAACTTGCAATTCCTGGGCGTGGCACTCTCCCCTGATGTTGATGGATCCATTCTGGTGTACAGAAAGTAACTGCAGACAAAGTTGGATGGTAAATCTGCTCAGCTCTAGCACTCTCCTTCCTCCTCTCACTTTATCTGGGCACTGACTGAATCATGGGCTGGTTGACTTCCTGGTTGTGATATCATCAGCATGCTTCCAATGCGACAAGCAATTTGCGATTTCACAATTTGCGAGATCGCACAGTGCGAAATTGCAAATTGACTTTTCCGTGATTTACGCGCCGCATTTGAGGAATCGCTATTTGCGATTGCGAATATTAATGATTCGGTGATGTTGCGCTAGGGGGTTCTTGCATTGCAGATTGCGATTTTTAAATAGGGATTCCTTATTAATCACTATTTAGGAATCACTAAATGAGATTTTGATGCATGTACCGATGTGTCATGGTTCTAGGGCCTTATTTTTAATCCTCTCACATCTTTTCAATCCTTTTGTTAAAACTTTTTTCTGATTTTTTTTATTTATTATCTACCCTTCTCTCTTCCTTAGTGTATATTTTGTGCTTTTATTTCTACTATTACTGTGTTTCTGCACTGTTTTTCTATAACCTGCATTTTTTTTACTTTCCTACTTCTTTTCTTGACTTTAATTGATTTTATTTATTGCCTGCACCCCCAGAACCATAGCTAAGGATAAGAGTGTGACCAGGAGCTGCTTTCCTTGTGGAAGGCAGTGCCTGGATGGGTTGCAGGCCCGGGCCTTATTCTCAGAGGTGGAGGTGGCTTCCCTAGTTTTTTTTCATGCAGGGCAGACTCCCCTTAACCTTGGCAGCAGGTGGCTGGCCTGGTTCCAAGTATGGGATCCAGGAGAGTCACCACCGCTAGGCAAGGATTTGCAGGTGCAGGGCAGTGTTTAGCTGCTCTGAGGTTTGATGCACCCACAACCATCTGACTCACTGGTGGTCCGACAGTCTGGACCAGGAGCAGGACCTGCTGGACCTGCTAGGTGTTGAGGTCATGGGGCTTGGTGAGTATCTAATTTATTACTATTGTGTGTTCTGTTCTGTGGTATTACAAATATTTTTTGTTTTCCTCAAACAGCAAGAATGCTGCTGATTCTTACATGCTGGTAAGTTACTTTTAGAAATGTCATGTTATGTAATTGTTATTCTTCTAGACAGGTGAAAGGCACTACTAATCTTGTTTGCAAGATTGTGCTCGCTTGGGCTGATTATATAATAGAGATTAGAGAACTTAAGTTTGGTAATGCTAGAGAGACTCCTTTCCTTTGTCCTGTCACTAAGATAGTGGTGGTAGGTAGTTATTAGTTATAGTTAGTTACTTAGTATTAGTTGGTAATTTTTTAAGCGGTCCTCGTGATGCGTCCTCTGTCACGTGCTGCAGACTCCAATCCTTAGTAGAACATTTCTGTAGTTTGTTAGTGAGTGAATAATACAGCAACTCAGCACATCAGCAACCAATAACAATTTGGTGTATGCAAAATAGATGCGTCCATCGATGCATTTTTGAGGACTAAAATAAATGTAAATGCAGACTTAGTAAACAATTGAGCAGTCAAAGGGGGTTGATTAATTGATGATTGCACATGAGATTGGAACTTAGAATATGCAAATATAATTTTTGGTAATTCATTCCAAAGTCTTTGGATTAGACGGGCTAGGTGGTTCTCAGGTTTATGATTCTGGAATCCGAATGAAACACTGGAATAATAAAGAGATAAGATGGTCCGTGAACAAGATAATGCTTGTCGATCGGATTAGATAGGACAATTTTATTGCAATTGTTGTCCTGTCAAAAAATCTTGTTGGAGCGTTTTAAAAAAATATTTATTATTAGTTTCACACCAATCAATTTTTGTCTCTTTATTATGTCTAACATGATCAGCATCCAGGAGCAAGAAGACAACGGGGTCTGCTGAGGTGGGAGCTGGATGTGCCTCCACAGATAGCTTTGCTGCTGGCCCCAATAAGTCCTACTGTTGTTAATATTAATAATTATATATCCCTAACTTTTACTGAACCTTATTTTTTCAAACTAATATTTCTGTTTCCTAATTCTATTTTTTACCAAATCTTCTTCGATCTTTCTGTTTCTAAATTCTTATTATCCCTGCATTACCTACCTGGCTACTTAGCTATATTTCTAGTGTCTGTCTGTAGCTTGGTTCATAATTTATTCTGTTTTTTGAGTCAGCTTTCCCTCTCCCCTTATATTATGTGAACTGACTAATGGTACTACTACTGTAAGACTCAGAGAGCACATTGGTCTTTTACTACTACTAGTACTACTAATCTGCTGTGCAAATTGCATACCTAACTAAGGTATTCTACGTATGTTTGCTGAGATTAAAGGCTTTATTTTACTTTCTTTCTCATGCTCAATCAGTAAATAAAATGATGGTCAAGTTAGACACCCCAAAGTGGTGTATTTTTTACTTTTTCTTGTCTAGGCCTAGTACTATTAATATTAGCAGCAGTAGTTGATTGCGAACAACTGATAACCGTACACTATGGCTGGAAGGTAGTATGAGGAGGAGGAGGGCATAATTATATTTTCCAACCAAGAGAGAGGACTCGAGACTCGAGAGACGTCATGAAATTCTTTCAATCCTATTTTAAATTTCTATTTTTCTTCTCTTTGCAATGTATTTAATCTCACTGTAAAATCAATGCTGCACAATACGAGGAATCTGCAAAGTTCAAAAATACTAAGGACATAAGTGAAAATCTGGAACCGATGACTAGTATTGAGGTTTAGGTTTTCTTTGAGTGTGTCAGGAAATATATATATTTTAAAGACCACTGGATGCCCACCCACCCTTTTGTAGCATGGATTATGATGGGGTCCACGTTTCATCTGTATGGAGCTTCACATGACATGTGAGGCTCACATCATAGCAGAGGGAGTATTTTCAGACGGGTAGAGGGATGGAGCTTTTGGTATGGAATATAAAGATGCATATCAAGGTGGCTGAACCTTGATACCAAGGGGAAATCAAGGAATCATCACAAGAAGAGTTACATGTACCTCTTGGTTGACACAGTCAAGGTTCGATTGGGGTAATAGAAGTAAATTATGACAGCACTGCTTACTGCATTCCAGTTGGAAAACAGATGGGGAATAGAGGTCTCAGGGGATTTTAAAAACAAATCTAGTCCTATTGACCTAGTAAAAATATTTTTAAAAACACTCACCTTTTGTTTGAGCGGTGAGATCTGTGTGTGCACTGGATCTTGTGGAAATTGTAACTGAAGTGAAAACCAAGCGTAAAATGTGAATTGTGGATGATGCTGAATGCAATGTGACAATACTTCCAGAGGATGCACATATTTAGAAAAAGTCAAGACTGCATAGAATTCTAATCAAAGCAAAATCAGCTAACATATAGCAGAGTGCTTATGAATATTTTGTGAAATACTAGCCTACATAGTGTTTCTAATCAAAACAATGCCAATCATCTTGTAGTAGCTTCTGAGTATTATGTGTCATGAGACCACGTTTCATGATGGTAATACCAAGCATGCAATTAGGATGAGTGTAATGATGAATTACACTGTGTTATGTAATATGTAAAAATTGTAAAATAGTATGTAAACATCTCAAAAACGTGGGTTAGCACGAATGGTGCCAGAAAATGTTTCCTAATTACCCATTATAAGACTGAGAGCTGCTGTGAATTTTTTTAAGGGAGGATTTACTCTAGTTTAAGTGTTCTCTCTTAGTTCTAATCAGGCATATGTATGTTTGTGCAGCAGCTTAGCAATAGGAGTCAGTGTTATATGGTTTTGAGAGTAGATTGCAGATGATAATTATTCCCCAGCCTTTGAGTTCTACCCTAACCAACATCACAAACTCCTCTCCATCCTCTTCCCCTGTGCATATCCTATATAAAAATGGCTGAAATCACATGACTTGCTTTTGATGAAAACATTGGCACTACCATATTGGGCACTAACCTTACACAGTGTCTTTTAGATCTGGATGAATGTGAGAAATCATAATTCCTAAAAATGTATGTTAAAAAGTCACTCTTTTTGGTGCTAAATGGATACTGATGGTAACTGACTCTGACTTTGTCCTAGGCTTTGTTGACATGCCCAGGTCAGTGCTATGTTGAAAACACAAGTGAAAACACATAAAGGGATTAGGGTTCACTATGTGTTAGGGTACACATATAATTGGCATGACCTACCCTGTATGTCCCTAGAAGATAATAGGGCAAGGGGGTTTAAAACTGCCTTTTAGTCTGTAGTATATAATAGGAGATGGCAGTTTAGAGGCCAGCAGCCTTGTTGCACCTGCACAAGTGCACTGTTGAGTGCTTGAGGTCAAACTCGAATTTGGTAGTAGAGGCACTTAAAAAGTGATAACTTACATTACTTTAACATATTAGGTACCTCCAGGGTCTCCTCTAGGTGTCTCAAGGGTGGGGGTCATGTAATAATAAGCAGGGCTCTTATAAAAGATTCTTTATATGCCCTGGGGATAGAAAACTGCACAATTCACTTCCTCCATTGTAGTAAACTCCATCCCAGAATCGACTTTGGAGCTGTGAGCACATTATTTTTACACATTAACGTAACATACATCCATTTGTAAAGCATGCGTTCACTACAATGTGCATCTTCGTGCTGAATAACAGATGTACATTGTTACCCAACTCATTTTATCAACCTCAGAAGGATGAAAGGCTGAGTTGACCCACTGGGATTTCAACCTGTAACCAGAAGGTCAAGCACAGTCCCCTACTGTGGATGTATTAGTCCACTAAACCACCAGACCTGGCTGGTCTCCCAAGGTCTCCCCTAGGTGTCCCTGAGGTGAGCAGTCATGTAACAATACGCAGGGTCTTTATAAAAATGGTTTATATGCCCTGGTAATGGAGAAATTGCAAATCTCATTTTACCCATTGTAGATATCTAGCCCCATAGGATAAGATTTCAAAAGTTTTTGGACGCATTACTATTGCTAGGAATTGAATGAAAAATATCAAAGACTCAGAAGAATCATATTGATAAATCCATCAACATGCCATTGCTGAATATATCCTAAATTGTACAGAAAATACGTTATAAGTCTTTCTTATCTGAAGCCAAAACTCAGCCTTCCTTCTGTCTTCTCTGATTGGTCAGAGTTAACAGGATTAGCCAGGCTGCTTTGATGAAGTGGTAAGTGGCTCGCCAGGGGAGAGGCTATCTGCTGGAGAAGGCTCTGCTTAATAGGACTGCTGGGGGGAGGGGTTGTAAAGCATGAGGCTTCAAAGGAGAAACAGGACAGGCAGGGAATGCCAGGCCTACCTACCCCCATCCTCTCTGACCCAGTCGGATGGCAGGCTTATGGACGGAATCTGCAGATGTTAGTGGGATGAGAACTATGGAAATGAGCCACACTGGAGGTTCTTGCTCCTCTGCTGAGACTCCAGCTATCATGAATTTTAGAGGAATGGTACTTTCCAGGACAAGAATATGCCACACTTTGGAAGAGGTTGTCATGCTCAGGGTTGTTGACTTGCACCTCATTGGACATGAGTGCACTCCTCCTTGACCCCAGAGAACACTGAATAAATATGTGAATGGTACAGAATCTCTCTGATCTGCTGCTTGAAACTAAGATAAAAAGAAGGATTGCCACGCTGGAGCCATGATTTGCACCTCAAGGCCCTTCATTCTGACTGACTGTGCCTGCTGCACTATCTGGACCTTCAGCCCTGTGGATGTACCTTGCATCTAAAGGATTAAAGAGTGGACTAACTGCAAGCTACAGGTTAACAGAGCGTACCTGCATCATCAGCACCAGGGTCCACTGCCTGTAGTGTGTCCAGTGGACCTTTAAGGGTTTTTGTCTAGGTGGAATGTGGTAATTGTGGTCTCAACCTTTCAAGGACCACCTAGGAGCTTCCATATTATTGGATTGTGTTTTGGATGCTTTGGATCCTCAAGAGGAACTTCAAGAATAAGTGCCAGAAGTTTGAGAAGTTTGTTGCAACGTTAGAACAAAGCTCCATAAGGTGACGACTCAACCTGTGAGGACCAAGCCAGCCACAATCAACCGCGACCCAGCCAGGATTCCAGGTTCATACCGCTGAAGCGTTCCAGAGGTCAGACATCTAGAATTTGACCGTGAGCTCCCAGAACGTCAAGCCAGTGAACCCTCATTGAATCCAACCTTGTAAAGAGCAGTGAGGGCCCACAGAAGAAAAAGCTCCAGAAAGGGTTCAAAGTGCAAAGGTAAAATTTTGACTGGAGGCTCTAAACTTAGAGTATCTGAGCGGGGCTTTTTACAGTCAGCCTGAAACTTTGACTTTGTCTCGGTCAAGTGTGACCAAATTTCCCAAAGTGGCGCTATTGGCTTCTAAGTGCTAGAAAGTGTTCAATCTTTAGAAATTCATATCTCCGGTTTCCTACATAGGAATGCTGTTTTTTTGGTGTCATTTTAAGGATAAAACGATTTCCTATGTTTATAAATTGTGTGGGACTTTTATTGTGTCTGTTGTCTTAATTATTTACTGAATTAGTGTTTTTAAATGCTTTACATACCTGTGTCTTAAGATACGCCTGACTGCTTTCAACCATGCTACCAAGGGTTAACCATCGGAATAATATATTGAGACCTATACTGGACCTAAGACTGTGTTGGTGGCGTTATTGCCAGTGGAAGAATTTGCATACACCACTACTAATAAACCACTTTTGAACAATGTATCACATCAAAACCCAGCTAGATGGTGCTATTGTGACAGAATATCTCAGAGGTAAAGATGCTCGTACAGGATTTATTGTGACCAATGAGCCAAGGACACAGTTAAATTATAAAACTTTCAGAGAAGCGTGGTCTGTAGTTTCCTGGCAGATTTGCTGATCCTCACAATAACCACAGCCAAAAGGTGTTATGGCGGTTCCTGTCAATGTATGAAAGATTTGACAAATGGTACCATCAGCCATGAATGCAGGCGTCAAACATTTCAAAAGTTTTTTGTTTTTCAAAAATAAACTCCAAAAGTGTAAAAATAAATAAAAAACGAATGGGCATATGTGTGTGTTGTCAGTAATATTTTTTTCTATCCTTTGCTGCCAGGCATTTCTGGCATTGAAGGACCGGGGGAAAAAAGTCTTCACACCATCCACCCTAAATCGGGTGAATGGTGTAAAGTCCTCCCTTCAACAGTCCTTACTCTGTCAGGTTGATGAAGTTTTCCACTGATGTAGCCTCACATGCTTCATCAACAGAATATATATGGACACCTGATCTAAATAGGGTGAGTGGAACATCAGTTTGGCATACAGGCTGCACTGTTTCATTCTGTCAGAGTACCCTATCCACCAAACTCCAAATCCGTTCCTACAACTTAATTGCTGCACACTAGATACATCTGATGAAGAGGTGGACATGCACTCTAAATTGCAAGACAAACTTGCCCACAATATTTATAGGGACTCTTTCTTGGAGACATACCCAATGACACCCATGTCAAGAATACCTTGTTTCACTACCTTTGTGACCAGTCTAAGCACTACATCATAAAATGCTGGCACGCATTTTATGTTGGCAATAAGAGTTAACAAAATGAGAGTTAGAGCTATACGCATTGTAAATGTAAAAAAAATTCAAAGTAAGTTTTTAAAAAATTCTGATTTTAGGGGTGATCTGAAATGCTAAGCGGTTAAAAAGCATCCTGTAAGATTAAGACAAAATACACTTGGATAAATAAGAACATTATTTAAATAAACTAAGCACGCATTTTAGAGTAAATATAATTTCTGTGGCATTTATGGAAGATTTTACAATCAAGATTTGACACAATTGTAGTTCCAAAATTCAGGAATTGTGGGACAAAAGGGTCAAAAAGAACACTCATATTTTTACGTGATTGAACTTTGATTTGGAGTTCCAACATTGTGCTCAGAAAGCTCACTTCAGCGTGGTCATAAACTGGCAAGGGCTGCATTGCCGATTAATGATTTTTCA
The DNA here is from genome assembly GCF_964263255.1 of Lissotriton vulgaris. Lineage (NCBI taxonomy): Eukaryota > Metazoa > Chordata > Amphibia > Caudata > Salamandridae > Lissotriton > Lissotriton vulgaris. Next base: position 1,386,165,049 of record NC_141693.1, on the reverse strand, counting down.
CAGCTGTGAACAGTGTTGGTGAAAATGTAAAACACCTGTGGAATCTTGGTTTCTGGCAACATGTTACTTTGGCAGCATCAGAATGCTGGATCTGGAATGAAGGGCCAGCATTCTGGAAGGGCGGAATGTTGACATTCAAAGGTGTGAGGGCAGTTGCTCAAGGATATGGTTAGTGTATGGATGGGATCCTCATTTTAAGGGATAAACCCAACTTCAAGTTGATAAGGCTCCTGTCGTCCTTTGCTTTTCTAAGGACAGGATCTTACACTGGCGTAGTTGGCAGCACACCTTGTGGAACCACTACAACAAGCCTCTCTTTCCTTCAACACTATGGAAGGCTTCTCACTGGGATCCAACATGACACCCAAATCACCTTGGTGTAGCCAGCTGATAATACTGTCACCGCTCTCTGAGACATAAATTTTCTCTGACACATAGCGATCCTTGTATTCGATAAGCCCAAAAAAATATCTTTTAGGCATATTGGCTCACCACCGTAAGCACAGGTATTAATATCAGGTTTCAACAAAGTTACTTTCATCTCTAATTTATATCTGATTTTTTTTTATACAATTGTAATTTTGGCAACCGAATCAAACAGGACACCTGTTGGTTCACCTCCTACAAGAATGGAAGCAATAGGGCTCGATGAGTTTTCCCCCTTTTTATTGGTGGTCCGTAACACCATTTGACCACATTAAAAATCATCAACTTCATGTTTGATGTCAACATTCATACTTTTAACCCGTACTGTAGAGTTTTTAGATCGGCAGGCTACCGCAATGGTATGGCAAAATCAAGTGGTTTGAATTGGAAGGATGAACTGATGTTAAATGTTGACATATATAGAATGACTCCTCACAGCACCATGGGCAAGTCACCTTTTGAGTTGTTCAGAGGAAGGCTCTGATCACCATTGTAGAGCCATATTGGGTAAGAAAGTTGGGAGTTGGTCTCGGAAAAGGTGGGCCAAAGGAAAATTGGTGCGAAAAGGAAATCATAAAGTACATGCCAGAAAACAGAACTATGATAATAGAAAAGCAGTTAAGAAAACTGTGGTGGCTGTGGGTGCCTTAGTAATGATCAAACATCCTGGTTTGGGTGCTAAAGTAGCCAAGTATTCCAAACCCATTAGGGTCACCAAGATTTTTGGCAATGCGGTAAAAACCCAGGGTCACTGCGTTTAGTATCTTAGTAGGGTGGTGGTGTTCAAGTGCCCCTCTTGTCTTTCAGAGGAGGAGAGGAGAGTTGAAGGAAGAGGGGAAGAGTTCAAGATTGAAAGACAAGTTGATCAAAGGCAATCCTTTAGGGGTGTAAGGAAACCTTTGTATTTGAGAGATTATGTGGAAGGATTCAAAATCTGCTTTAAATGTGTCATGTTAAAAAAAAGAGGAAAAGAAAATGTGTATATATAAGCAAACTTTGCTAATCTCTGGTAATCTTTTTTGTGTCACAATGATGTTATCAGTTTCCCTGTACATATGTTTTTGGTTTTCATTTTGTAGGAGGAAGGTGTGTAGTATCTTAGTTGCTGGCAATATGTCACCTTGACAACAACAGAATGCGGGCTCTGGAATGAAGAGCCAGCATTCTGGAGGGGTGGAAAGTTGTCATTCAAATGTGTGATGGCAGTTGCTTAGGACATGTTTGGTGTATAGATGGGATACTCATTTTAAGGAATAAACCCAACTTCAGGTTGATAAGGCTCCTATCATCCTTCGCTTTTCTAAGGACAGGATCTTACAACACTCATTAACAGTTTCTTGTTTTTATTTTAAATATGTCTTTCTGTAATGCAAATGTAAGCCAATTTACCACAATGCCAACAAATCACGTTCTTTGTAAATCTAATATTTATGCTACTTTTAGACGTTGCTTATTTGATAATAATCCATTACACAAAGTGCAATAATTATGCTTTCCTCAATCCCTTGTGTTTTGAGGAATAAATTAAAGGTCCATCAGCATTCTTGAGCTTCCTGGCAGGACATTACATGACTCAATTTTAAACAAAACACAAACACAACCCCCTTGCACACTAAAACGCCTCCCTGTGTGCATGAACATCGGTACAGGCAAACTGAGGGGAACCAATCGATGTCTTACAATTTCCGATTCGCTGGAAATTAAACCTCAAATGAATGCTATCAGTTAATCACGACTGGTGCGATTATTCACTTATTATGTTTTTCAGTTTTTTTTAGGCATGCACTGTGGGTCGCACTACAAGGAGGAAAGGGCAAAATTTTCCTGATTTGCACTAAATGTTGTGCATTTTAAAACATAACGGGGGACACAGAGGAAATCATATAATATAGAACATTGGATTCCAGCAATGACCTCTATATTACTGCATGGGCTCCCAAGTTATAATGCAGTCAGGAAGGGCAGTGGTAAAATGTAAAAGAAGGCTTGTGCAAAAGCAGCCTGTGCAGCTGGGCCCAGTGTTTACTACTCTCAATGAGGGTAAAGACAAGCATCACTTCTCCTAGCAGCAGCGAGGCGTGTTCTTTGCATCACCTAATCATAACTAGTCTGTTCCTTTGAAAACAACAAATTTATTTGTACCCAATTCCGAGTCAGATCATGACTGGCCCTGCCCCTTCTTCTACCCCTTAGCGGGCCCTCCTTATGGTAGAAGTCCCCTCCCATTTCTCTCTCCCAATGGTTGCTACGGGGAGTTCTCCAATGTCTGCAATGTCTGCGAATTCTTCTGCAGGGGGCTTGGCTTCCCTTACTATACCTACCGCGGCACACCCTACACCCAGGTTTGTCGCCCCCCCCAACCGCCAATGCTAGGTTATGCCCAAATGCGCCTGCGCGGGTGGCTGCTAGGTAAAGGACCGCATCAGCGACTACCCAGAAAGCCCCTGCGCCCTTGGCACCTCATTTCAACCTAGTGGCAGCTCCCCTTGGAGGGTCCATAAATACAGATGACAAATTTGGTAAAACAGGATGGTGAAAAGGACCCTAAATGTCTCCCCAATCATGACCTCATCAGCAAAAGTAAATACAACAGTTTAGGGAAGCAAAATACTGTTAATCAACCAAAAAATGACAGCCAAATACTGTTACTCAAAAACAAACAAGTGAGCAAAACACATGATTAAATACTAGACCTAAGTCATGACCAAACACAAATACATATGACAACGCTCATCACCCAAAGCAAAAAAACCCACATGAGCACCGTGGATAGACCCTTGTTCTTGGGATGGTGGGTGGCAAAAACTTTAGCCAGCGCAGCTCCTGGAAAGGAGATGCAGTGGCAAAGGGACAGGGTCACACGGGCGAAGAGTCGGTTGGTCTGGAGTAGCTGCAACCGTGTGTTGCAGCAGGCAGGATACAGAGACCAGCCTGCACCAGCATGGGTGCTTAAATAGGGGCGGGTTTTCCTTCGGCTGACGGGGCAGCAGGTGCGGCAACCAATCCCGTCCCCGGTTGGTCCCCAGCTCCCCGCTATATCAACAAGAGTTTCTGTTAAAGGGCATCAACACAGCTGAAGCTGCGAGGGAAGAGATTTCTCAATATCATGCAGCTAGCAAGATAAACTATACAACAGCACAAAAAAAATGAAGACACAAAATAATAAACAGGGATCCAAAATACATTCATTTATATATTATATTTCATAGAGTACAACTGCCATAGAATTGTTTTTAATATATATCCTGTTCTTAGCAATAGGGAAACTAAGGAGCAGCAGCCGGCGGGAGGAGCGGGGAGCAGGGCTTTGGCGGGATGCTAACAAGAACACTTTATAAATAAATAAAGGTGTGCGTAAAGTTAAAGCAGCGCTGTTCACATTGGGAGGGATGGGGTTGAGTAAACAATGATGACAGAAAGCAGTAGGTGAGTTTTGATATGAAGCTTGGTGCCCGTATACCAAAATAACGCTAGGCATCGCTGTAGCAGTGATGTTTCCTCATTTTCAGCTTGCCTGAGGCACATACCTCCTTTATGGTAACAAGATGGAGCAAGGATTCGCACGTAAAGCGCCTTGCTCGTATGCAAAACCCTTGTCTAAACTGCATAATAATATTAACCACATTATTCGTCATTTATAAAGTGTTTTCCCAACACGCGGGTGTCCACAGGATGCTTGCTTGTTTGTTTTTCCGTACTAAAACGAAGCTTGCACTTAAAATGGCTGCTTCGCTGAGATTCAGTCTGCGCATGCGTCGGTCATACCCATGTGATGTGACGCACTCGCATTCTGGAGGGATTCTGTGCTCATGCGCACTGATGCAAAATATGGCCGCTTGTCTCTCACCACGCTCTCTGCTTGCTACTGCTGCTTTTGCCTATCTGTCTTTTCGCACTAATCCATAATGCTATAGTCATTATAAAATAAGGGTTGGTTAGATTTTATCATGGTATACAGTGCGATCATTTTTATGTATGATTTTAATTTGTTTCCGCTTACTTTTCATGTACCGCGTCTTTGTGGGCTGGGGCATACATGAGCGACGCCATGCTGAGGCTCCTCTGAACCCTGTCAGCTGACCAGGGAGAGTCCTAACTGCGCAGAAGCTAAAACTAGCCAGCTGGCTCCTGGAGCCCGATGCGCCTGGGAACCCATCCCGAAGATGCAAGATTACACCTTGAATTGTCATACACTGTTGCTATATGCTGGACTCTTGCATTGTCTTCTGTATTCCTATGCCTGGGAACGTGAACCAGGGGGGCGGGTGTGTAAAATTGAATAATTATGATGGGAACGTTGAATTCTAGGAGGTGGTAATGACCGCACCACCACTCCTGACCAATCACAATGTGGGAAACTGTCACTTGCAACATTAGTGGGTGGTCTAAGGGTCCCCAAAACAGTATAATTGTCCTAGTTTAGCTTAGGAAAGTTGTCCGACTTGTCCGAGTAGCAGACCTGTCACTGACCCTACGATCTCAATAGGTGCTCATTCTGAAAGTGCTGCGGAGCACTTTGTCTATACTTTCCACAATCTCCTAAGGGGTGGAAAATCCTAAGTGCTGGCGAAGCACTTTGCTGGGGAATTCGAAAATCCAATCAGGGTTTCTGGCGGATTACTTGCAGGAGGGGGTAACGCAGGCGTTGCTGTCCGAAGCTGTGGGTGTTGGCCGTACCCTGGGAGGCCCAGTCCTTGACCTGAACCTGAGGGGTATCCTGTCCCTACTGTCCGTGAGCTGTACCTGCTCGCATTTGGCATTCCTTTTCTGAGGGTCCCTGTCCCCGTCTTCCCAACTGACCCGTGGCCAGGGTTGGTCTTCAATCTGAACTAGGTAATTATTGATTGTGGGTTTGCGTATCTCTATCTCTCTCTCACCTTTTGTCTGATCTGTTATAGCATTCTTACCTGTGATATTGTTCTATTGCCGTTGAAATATCAAATATATGTGTCTGAATTCTTAGTTGGTTCCTTCTCTCCCCCTCTCCTTTAGAAGTTCATTGATTTTATAAAATAATAGCATGCTCCCGTTCTTCCCTTTCCTTTAGTGGATTACAGTGAACTTAGCAAGAATAGTTTAAACACTTAGGTTAAGTACATGTTCTAGGTCCCATCCCCATTCCTATGTTCTAGTATAAAATTGCAGTGACTAGTTTTGTTCTAAAAACTTCTACCTTTAGTCTTCCCATATATCCTAATGGTCATATTTTTGATGCAAAGTTACCTATTGGTGTTGATTTTAATGTTTGATATATTATTCTGTGTATCGCTTATTATCTTGGCATCTTCTCTTTGAAATCTTATATAAAGTTTTAAACTTCATCAGGTGTCTGTGGTCATTTTACAGAATTGTGGAAAGTATTTTTCTGATTATAAAGAGTACTTGATGTTAGGCCTGTCTACTATTTTCCCTGATAGCTCTAGGTCCGTCGTAAGAATTGTGCCTGTGGTAAATCGGGTACATGGTAAGCAGAGGTAAATCCAAACTTTGATTACTCTTAGCAGCGTGCAGGAGGAGAAATCCTCACCCGGTTCACCCAAACAAATTTGTGTGGTAATAAAGGTTTTTGCACGCCAAGGGCCCAGTGCGTGTAAAGAATTGGTAACTCGGGTGACCCGGGGCAACTGCGCGCTCTAGCAGTAATTTTCTGGCAGCCAGAGGATGGTTTGGACTAGTTAGATTAGGTAGACAGGATAGGTCATAAACAAACCGTGAAGATTAAGAGTGCTGCTGATTTTCTACTGTATTGATTCAAAAATTTGAAATGTTTTAAGGATTTATATGTTAATGTATATGATTTTTGCATTGCTGCTATAAATGTTATATTAACCAGTGTTTGTGAAAGTTCAGTGTAGTCCGAATCCCCGGGGAAGTATTTTAGCTAACGGTGAGTAGAATCCGGTTAGCTGTTGAAGTCACTAGGGTTTGAATCATTAGTGCAGGGTTAAAGGAGTAACTGGAAGCACTAATTAGGTCCTTTTTGTTTTAGAGTGAATGATAGCTACGAGTCCTTTATAAAACTTTCATTGCGATATCACCTAGTAAGGGTCGCATACGGAAGGAGTAGTAGGGTCTCTGAGGCTTGTCTGGTAAGTAAAATAGTTCGCTGGTGAAATCCTGGCTCAGTACATATCCCCGACTAAGGTGGATGAGTCAGAAGAATAACGGGTTCTATGTTACTAGTGTGAAGGGACAGGCAACGAAGTCTATCCAGAGTGAATGAAAAGTAGACAGAAGTGGTTTACTAGTAGCGAAAGAAAAGTCTTTTCTCTCTTTAGAACACTCAGACATAGTGGCAAACGTTGTGTGTTGTTAACTAAAACGTGCACTCGCACTTTAGAGAGAGTAAAAAGTTTCCGTTACCTTGTGAAGGAGGGAGTCAGTCGGAGAGCTGCTCTGACGTCACTCCGTGCCGCGCTGGTATTGGTCAAAACAGCAGGTGGGTAGTGGAGCTGAATTTGTAAAGGAGGGGTGAGTGCCGAAGCGTGAGACTCTGTCTTGCGAAAAGGCCGCGCACCCATTGGTTAACAGTATTTGTATTCTCTGACCTGATTGGGTGGTGCGAAATAAAAGTCGCGCTAGCATTGGAAGCACAAAGGTAAACAAAATTAATCCAGCCGAGCTAGAAGCGAGTCTGGAGAGTTGTATGTGGTATCCAGACTTCATACCAAATCCCAAGTACCTAGGATTTCATAAGGAGCAGATTGTACGAGGTAGACCGCACATGATGTATGGAATAAAGAGAAAATTGTCATTCTCTGATAAAGTAAAGAATTTTTTCAAAACTGACAAGCCCATTAGAACGAGGGAAGGCGTACTCATTCCCCCGCCAAATACCCCTGCTTCTTTCATGTTGTTTGAAAAAGGGTATCACACTTGTGTCTGGCTAGAAAATTGGGCAAAGTATACTGTAGATGACGGAGTCCTAGCATTCCCTGTTGAAGGTACATTTAATGGTCGGATCCTGTTTAACTTAAGGACCCGCATGAATGAATTGCACCCTAGACCCAGGTTGACCCAGTACGAAGCTTTGGAGGAATGGGAGATTGAGGCTGCAGAACGAGATAAACCCCGGATGGATAAGGGAGTGAGTAAATGGTATCCCAGGCTTCCAACGCCAACCAAAGAGCAGAAAATGAAACAGTGGAGGCAATCTATGTTGACTGAAGGGCTGTTCCCTATGATGGGGGTATTAGAAGAGAAGAGAGGAAAATGTAAAGAAAAGACCCATCACCTAGCACCTATGGGGGACATCGAAGATGAACACCTGGAAGATTTGTTAATGAAGAATCCACCTCCCTATGTTGCCGAATTAGAACCGGTGCATTCTCAAAATCCCTTTACAAATTATCCCAGAAATAGGAGGGACAGTGATACAGACGGAACGGCCACAGGCAGTAAAACCAGTGAAAGGGATGGGTTTTGCAGACCTAAATCCACAGTCCCAAATTATCAGCCATTCGGAGAAAGTCCCCCTCGATTGGTTGCTCCGACTGCCCCGAGTATTTATCCGTCCTTAGTACCTCAGGTATTGCATGGCAGTTCTGCAGAAAGGGGGTTGCAGGAAAAAGAGAAAGAAGCCCTGACCAAACAGCGAGAAGAATTAGTTCGAACCATTGCCCAGATGCATCCCCATCCTGATTCCTTGACTATTCCGGTAACTATTGGTCCTGCTATTCCACTGTATAGAAATGACCTGACTAGTCCCCATCCTCCTGTTATCACCCCAATACTGCCTACTCCTAGCATCCAGACCCCGAGGAAGGAAGTATTCATAGATGAGGATCAGGAAAGTGAGTGTGATTCTGTGGTTCTGATGGATCTGCCCATTAGGGAATCAAGGGCTAGTATAGCAGGGACAAGAAGCCAGCCCAGACAAAAGGAGGTGGTGATTGAAAGTGCAACTGGGGTTAGGAGTGCCACTTTAGTTTCCCCTGAAGAATTGGACAGATGGACAAAGGAGCTAGAGAAGGAGACCACTCCCCAACCTAAAGCATTGGAAATATATAAATTAAGAATAGAAATAGAAGAAATGATGGCTGGGAACGTAGGAGTTGAGCGCCTAAGCTCGTATAATGAAGAAGAGTTACTATTCATCAGTAAAAGTCTTACCCGGAGTGCTAGGGTGCTCCATGAAAAGATAATGGATACCGCCACAGAAATGGGAGTTGATGCTAGTCGCTCCAAAATTCTTCAAAAACCCTACAGAGTGGACTTTTCAGACAAGGATTTAGAAAGCCTGAATGTGATGGGAAAACAGATCCAAGTAAGAGAATTGTTGAAAATCCTGCAGAAATGGGGCGAAGTGGGAAAATGGAGAACAAGGTGGGCAAAGAAAAAGGAAGGCAGCAGGGCTGGGTCAGTAACTTCAGAATTCGTATTAAAGGAAGTAACCCAAACAGAAAAATTGTGCCCCATGAGAGAGGTCCCGGGAGGAAAATATGTCCATGTCCCTTGGTCCAGACAAGACATTGTGTCATTTACAAACGACTTCCCGAAATTACGTGAGAAACCAGTTGACTGGTACAGACAGGTAGAACGTTTCATAAAAGTTCAGAAATGTCTGCTGAAAGACCTGGATGGGTTTTTCGACATTGTGGTCCCTGTAGATCTGTGGACGGAATGTAAAATAGAAATTGATTGGCCTAATGATGAATATCCCAGAGATGAGAAAACGGGAGCCCCTTCACCGGATGTAATGAGGAAATATGACCAGGTCATACAGTACCTTAAGAAAAAGGTGCCAGCAAAAGAGACAGATTGGACCCGAATAGATAGAACCACCCAGGAACGTGATGAAACGGTGCATTCATTCTATGAAAGGTTACTACAGGTATTCAAAACTTACAGTGGTATCGATAATGTAGACATGAAAGACATGACCCATTTCAGTTACAGATTTGTGCTAGGATTAAGGCCTGAAATCTCACAATGGATTCGAGATAACAAAATCAGTTGGCAGGGAAAGCCCATAGATGATGTCCTGAAATATGCAAAATACTGCAAAGATGAAATCGAAAATAAAAAGAAGACCCTCAAGGAAAAGGTCATGTGGGCACAGGTGAAATTAGCTGAACAGCAAGAAAAACAGTTAAGTAAAATGACTTCTGATAATAATGTTCAGAATACCAATACTGGGGGGGGAGGAAAACCCAGACCTAAAATGAGTCGTGAAGAGGCCATGAAAAAGTTTCCGTGCCATGGGTGCGGCCAGATGGGGCATTGGCGAGACGAGTGTCCACACCTACAGGCCGGTAATGCCCCTGTAAATGGTTTAAATCCGCAGGTGCCGAAAGAGGGGACAAGAAAAACCCAGCAACAGGTAAAATTACCTCCAGTACCCCGCGCTCCCAGACAGAATTTTAAGAGTCAGGGTCAGCAGAATGAGAGGGCGGAAGTATGGGAGGTTGAGAGTGAAAGAAACGCAGTCATTCCACAGTACTTGCTAAATGATACCTTCCTTTGTGAGGATCAAGATTGACGGGGCCTGAGAGGGGAGGATGAGGAGTGCGTACTTGGCGCCTCCTTACCGGTAGACCAGACTGGACCATACATTGAAGGAAAGGTTGAGGGAAAAGACGTCACCTTTCTGTTGGACACTGGTGCTACCAGATCTACTGTAAGAACAGTGGATGTTCCTAACCTACCCCTCTCGGGAGAAGCAATCCAAGTAGTGGGCGTCTCAAATCAGATAATAAGTACCCCTGTAACTGAACCAATGGAAATTTCTATAGGAAATTTTAAGGAAATGCACAGATTTGTGGTCTGTGATTCCAGTCCTGTGAACCTGCTAGGACGTGATTTGTTGTGCAAGATGCGTTGTACCATTTTCTGCACACCAAATGGCGTAGAAATTCAGACCCCCGACGAAGATGGCCTGTACAAACTGATGTTGGTCAGACAAGATGCTGATATCAAGCCTTTGACAATTGAGGATTTACCTGAAGAACTCCAGTTAAGAGTAGTACCAGAAGTGTGGGATTTCACAGGAAAAGATGTAGGCCTGATGGCAAATGTGGACCCAGTGAAAATAGCCATAAAAACAAATGCTGTATACCCCAAAACCAGACAGTACAAAATGAGTGCAGAAGTAAAGGCAGGAGTAGCGACTGAAATTACGAGGCTGCTCGAAGCAGAAATAATAGAAGAAGTGTTGAGCAGCCCCTGTAATTCGCCTATCATTGGGATCAAAAAGCCTAGTGGAAAGTACCGGGTGGTGCAAGATTTGCGCAAGGTAAACCAAATTGTTGTGCCTTGCTGTCCTATTGTGCCCAACCCTGCAGTAATTCTATATCAGATTCCCTGGAATGCAGAATGGTTCACTGTCATTGACCTATGCCACGCTTTCTTTTCCATCCCATTGCATCCAGAAAGCAAATTCCTTTTCAGTTTTGAATTTGACAGCCATATCTATGTCTGGAATCGTGTCCCTCAGGGGTACACCGAAAGTCCATCGATTTTCAACCAGATACTGAAAAAGTGCCTTGAATCCCTAGTGCTGCCAAGAGAGTCTGTTTTGGTACAGTACATAGATGACCTGTTAGTGGCATCTAAAACCCAGACTGACTGTGTCACTGACACAATTGCCTTGCTGAATCACTTAGGAAAAGGAAGACATAAAGTGTCGCCTGACAAGTTACAATTCTGTAAAAACTCAGTAAAGTATCTGGGGCACCAGATAGAAAAAGGAATCAGGAAGGTCACTACCGAAAGGATCAAAATAATCAAAGCAATGGAACTGCCCAGAACCCAGAAAGAGGTGAGAATGTTCTTGGGAGTTGTGGGTTACTGCAGACAATGGATTGTAGGATTTGCGGCTCTAGCCCGACCCCTGATAAATATGACAAAGAAAGGAGTAGAAGACCCCGTCCATTGGGATAGTGTAAGCATGAATGCTTGGGTGACTCTAAGAAACTGTCTATGTACCGCACCTGCATTGGGTATGCCGGAGTACACTAAGCCCTTTGAGCTGTTCTGTGACACGAGAGAGAATTGTGCTCTTTCAGTCCTGACCCAGGAGCACGGATTAGTCAGAAGACCAGTAGCCTACTTTTCGGCCACCCTAGATCCGGTGGCTGCTGGATTGCCTGGATGCTTAAAAGCCGTTGCTGCTACTTGCGTCAGTCTGGAACAGAGTGAGAACATTGTCATGGGACATCCCGTCACTGTCTATGTTCCTCATTCTGTTGTCATCCTACTGACTAGAACTAAGACCCAGTACCTCACACCTAGTCGGCTGACTAAGTATGAGAGAATTTTGATTGGTGCTGAAAATGTAACTATTTCCCGGTGCAATGTCCTAAACCCTGCGACACTGTTACCTATCCCTCTGGATGTAGAATCTGATGAGGACGGGGAACATAATTGCATCGATCTGACTGAATATAGCACAAAACCCCGTCCCGACATCCGTGAAATAGCGCTACTTGACGGGGATAAAACAATGTTCGTGGATGGCTCGTGTTTGAGACATGAGAGTGGGAGTCTGAGTGCTGCCTATGCTGTGGTTACACTGACAGGAACCATCGAAGCATCTTACATGCGCGAGGTGAAATCTGCACAAGTGGCAGAGCTCATCGCGTTAACCAGAGCCTGCAAGAGGGGTAAGAACAAGAGAATAACTGTTTATACAGACAGCCAGTATTGTTTTGGGGTCGTTCATGACTTCGGCCAGTTGTGGCTACAAAGAGAATTCATGACTTCCTCAGGCACACCTATCAGAAATGGGAAGGTGGTGCATGACTTACTGGAAGCTATCCAATTACCCAAAGAATTGGCTGTGGTCAAGTGTGCGGCTCACAGATCTGGAAATGATGATGTGACTGCCGGTAATAGGTACGCTGACCAAATTGCACAGTTTTGTGCCCGACACCATATGTCCCTACAAATTGCCCTGTGGGATGGAACCAGCTGCCAACTTATGTTGTTTGAGAATGTGTCAACGTGGGAAGAATTAAAGGAGTTGCAACAAGCCACAGACAGGCAAGAAAAAGGCAGGTGGGCCGCAAATGGATGCGAGTTGAGAGAAGATGGTGTGGTGGTAAATCCGACTGGGGTGCCTGTACTGCCTGATAGTTTGATCGACCCCATGATCAGAATGATACATGAGCCAACACATATGGGAAGAGACGCGATGTGTCGGGTGTTTGAACAGGTGTTCTGTAATTCAAGGTTCAGGAACCAGGCGGAAAGGCTTTGCCAGAGGTGCCTAGTGTGTCAGCAATTCAATGCAGGAAAAAAGACTGTAGTGGAACAGAGCACTATTGGAAAGGCAGTAGGTCCCTTCGTTAGAATGCAGGCAGACTTCATAACCATGCCCAGATGCAAAGGATATAGATATATCTTAGTCATAGTTTGTCTATTCTCCAGGTGGGTGGAAGCATATCCAGCTAAGAAAAATGACGCTATCACCACAGCCAAGTTATTGCTCAGGGAGTTGATACCTAGGTATGGGATCCCAGAGACAATCGAAACGGACCAAGGTGGGCATTTTGCCAACGATGTCCTAGAGGAACTCTGTAAAGCATTCAAAATGAAACAAAGATTGCACTGCGCCTACCATCCAGAGGCTTCTGGGGTAGTGGAACAAATAAATGGCACACTGAAGTCCAGATTGGGAAAAATGTGTGATTCCACAAAAATGAACTGGATAGAGGCTTTACCCCTGGTGCTGATGAGTTTGAGAAGTATCCCGAACCGAAAGACTGGCCTAAGTCCCCATGAAGTGTTGATGGGAAGAGTGATGCGCCAGGCATGGGTACCCGGAAACAAACTGCTAAGCATTTCTGATGATATGGTGCTAGAATACTGCAAGCAGCTGGGTGACCAAGTGCGTTCTCTCTCTCAGCAGATTGGAGAGACAGAAGACGAGTGGCCAAAGACTCCAGCACACAATCTGCAACCAGGAGACTGGGTGGTGTTAAAGAAACACACCCGGAGCAGTTGCCTGAAGCCAAGGTGGGGAAAGCCGCGACAAGTGATCCTCGTCACTACCACTGCTGTGAAGTGTGCTGGTGTACCGAAGTGGATCCACGCCAGCCACACAAAGCGGGTATCTGGAGAAAACGCGACTGGAGCTGAAGGCAGCGCAGCCGAAGAGGCTTCCGAGGAAGAGAGTCCGGAGCTAGCTGACATCGAACTGCCGAGCACAAGTCGAGACGTTGAATGGTATCCCGCCGACGAACCGGTTCATGATCCAATACGAACCCGGAAATATTCTTACTTAGACAGTGAGTGGGATAGTCCAGGTGAGTCAGAAATAGAGGAAGAAGGTCAGGTCAACGAAAGCCACAACACACCTGATCAGGACGTAGGCCAAGTAGGGTCAGATCAGGACATCGAAACTCCTCCTGAAACTCCTGAGAGTGGAGAGGGACAGTTAGAAATCAGAGCTGACGTTCATGCAGAAGAAAACGAAGAGATCGAAGAGCATGAACAGGAACAGATAGAACTAGATCAAAGTGCTCAGACAACGGAAACAACAGTAACCAGAAATAAAAAGAAAGTGCGATTTGAATCTGAGCAGGGACAGATTAGGGACCAGGCAGAAGAAGTAGACGAAAGACCTGGAACTAGTCAGACAGGCAGGAAAACAGAGGTGCCACCACAAAAGGTGAAAAGAGTGCACGAAGAAGGCGAAGTCTCCTCAACCACTGGGAGGCACGGAGGAAGAAGTGCACCCCGATACGTCAAGAGACTAAGGCTCAGACTAAAGACAGTCGAAGAAAACGATAAAGACCGGAAAAGGGCTCAAAGTGAAAGAAATGCAGCCCAAGGCAAATCACTGAGAAAGAGCGACAGAATAAAGAAACAGAACCGACTGTATCGGAGCCCTGAGTGGACGTACTTTGTGTTGGAGGAAATTGACGAGCCACACCACAGTGGCAACAGTGACAACGAGTCCATTGCTGATCGGAGTTCGGACGAAGACCCTCCTTGAGAGAGCCCCGAAGTGAGCCTTTGGTGCAAAGAAACGAAGAGGGGTAGCAAAAGCCACCTGTAAGCTAAATATGTCTGATCCGAATGTCTCTGGGAGATCCCGGTGTGGGTGTCTCAAAACCTGTTGTAAGATATGCGTGTGTAGTATAGCCATGCTAATAGTAATGTGGATAGGACTAACAGTGTTTCTACCTTTTATGATAAGTAAAAATCCTAACTTGTCCCCTACTGAACCCGAAGCAGTAGACGTAGGGGTTGTACAGACTGCAGAAACACCACGAAGCCTAGAAAGACGCGACAAACGAGTAGGACTGACACACACACGACCTAAATTAGAAGCACCAGATGAGGATGGACTCCATTTTCACAAAATGAGAAACAGGACGCATCTAAATGTTTTTGCTAACTTGTTAGTGCATTATGTAGAAGCAATGGAAATAGAGGACTGTTATGTCTGCATGAAGCTACCAACCTCAGTGGCTGAAGGCGTGACATACCACCATCTACCTTTGACCTATGGAATCTCCTGTAGTATATTAGCTAGCTTGTTCTATAGAAGCACCTTGCAGTACTATTATTCAAATGATGACGTAGTATTTTCTGAACTTCCTGTTAGAGGACACTTGAACCGTGTACATACTACAAGTGACGTGACCCGCTATATGGGAGAATATTTCCTGACTATAGGTAACATAGATTTAGATCAAGCAAGAGAAGATAATCTGACCTGTTCACTGCAAGAGCAGGAAAAGATGTTTATAAAGATGGCAGACAGAAGGAGAGAAAAGTTTCAGAAAAAGGCAAATGACGAGAAGGATAGAATCCCTAGGTGGGCTGAGCACATGGATAACACCTCGGAAGGCGAAGCTAGTCCTGCCTTGTTGCTGGATTTTGAAAGAAAGGGGAAACTTTGTATCCATAGGGAAAAGACAGAGTACTATAACAATGTATTCATCGGTTCCAGCGAGTGTGAACATAATTACAAGGTAATTGGAGGTTGGGGTTTCAAAAATGGGTCAGAGCCTGTGTTTCCCGGAATATATTATATATGTGGGAACAAGGCTTATTTCAAATTGCCGGATCACTGGTATGGAAGCTGCTACTTTGGCATTGTTTTCCCGAAAATATACCATGTGAATAATGCAGCTGGAAGCGATGAAGAAACTAATGGCTTAGTGCGTAGTAGACGTGAAAGTGTAGGTGAAATTATAGGTGATATCTTTAGTGCACTGATACCTGGAATGGGGGTAGTTCTGAACACCCATAGAATCTGCAAACTGTCTACAGTAGTGGACCGGCTATCAACGGACACTGCTGCTGGTTTCCTGCTGGTCAATACTGAAATGGTTGCGATCAGATCAATGGTTTTACAAAACCGTCTTGCCCTTGACACCCTATTAGCAAAAGAGGGCGGAGTCTGTAGAATGCTGAAAGCGCAACATTGTTGCACTTACATTCCTGATAAAAGTATCGAATTAAAACAATATGTAAAGAACATAACTAATTTGGAAAAGGAACTCAAACCATTGGAGGTTGACAGTGCCTGGACGAGACTGACTGGAGGTCTCTCCTCTATAGGTAGTTGGTTTACTAACTTAGGTAAAAATCTTTTATGGAAAATACTGATGCCAATAGTTATAATAGGTGTGATTGTGTTGATCATTTTTATCTGCTGCAAATGCCAAAAGTGCAAAAAGAAATATACAGTAAATCAGAGGGGGGTGAAAAGAAACATTGATGAACTAGAACTAGAAGAACTAAAGAGTGCAATTTACAAAAAGGCGAAAAATCACCACTCTCATAGGGAAGCTGAAAGAAAACTAAACAATAAGTTTATTGAAATAGAAATGGACGATGTGGATGAATGAGAAAAGTTGGCATCTGTTTCCTTCATGTAGTGATGATAGTAAATATCATCAAAGAGGGGATTGATGGAGCAAGGATTCGCACGTAAAGCGCCTTGCTCGTATGCAAAACCCTTGTCTAAACTGCATAATAATATTAACCACATTATTCGTCATTTATAAAGTGTTTTCCCAACACGCGGGTGTCCACAGGATGCTTGCTTGTTTGTTTTTCCGTACTAAAACGAAGCTTGCACTTAAAATGGCTGCTTCGCTGAGATTCAGTCTGCGCATGCGTCGGTCATACCCATGTGATGTGACGCACTCGCATTCTGGAGGGATTCTGTGCTCATGCGCACTGATGCAAAATATGGCCGCTTGTCTCTCACCACGCTCTCTGCTTGCTACTGCTGCTTTTGCCTATCTGTCTTTTCGCACTAATCCATAATGCTATAGTCATTATAAAATAAGGGTTGGTTAGATTTTATCATGGTATACAGTGCGATCATTTTTATGTATGATTTTAATTTGTTTCCGCTTACTTTTCATGTACCGCGTCTTTGTGGGCTGGGGCATACATGAGCGACGCCATGCTGAGGCTCCTCTGAACCCTGTCAGCTGACCAGGGAGAGTCCTAACTGCGCAGAAGCTAAAACTAGCCAGCTGGCTCCTGGAGCCCGATGCGCCTGGGAACCCATCCCGAAGATGCAAGATTACACCTTGAATTGTCATACACTGTTGCTATATGCTGGACTCTTGCATTGTCTTCTGTATTCCTATGCCTGGGAACGTGAACCAGGGGGGCGGGTGTGTAAAATTGAATAATTATGATGGGAACGTTGAATTCTAGGAGGTGGTAATGACCGCACCACCACTCCTGACCAATCACAATGTGGGAAACTGTCACTTGCAACATTAGTGGGTGGTCTAAGGGTCCCCAAAACAGTATAATTGTCCTAGTTTAGCTTAGGAAAGTTGTCCGACTTGTCCGAGTAGCAGACCTGTCACTGACCCTACTGTGGTACACAAACAAAGATGCGTAGTCCAGGTGTAGTGGAAGATCCCTCTTTATTGACAAGTAGTTAGGTGGCAGGTTACAGGATAGTAAGTTGTAGGGAGAAACCCCACCAGGAGAGAGCTACCAGCTCCTCAGCCTCAGATGACCAACTGACAATCTTTACACAGAGAGGCACACCAACATTCCATGATGTCACAGGACATTCTCATAAAGTGGTAGAGAGGGAAAATACATAGAAGCATTTACCACACATCCTCTTCCGTTAACAAACAACAGCAAGAAAGAAGTTAAGACGGAGCAGAAGGATTCAGAGGAGACTGTAGACACAAAAGCTAATCAAAGGGACATATTGAAAAGCAGGAAACTCAAGCAAGAAAGCAGAAACAAAGGACAATAAAAAGAGGCATGTAGAAAGATAAACATAAGATGCACAGATAAACTAAATGCAAATTATATAACATGCCCATCCACCCTCCTTAATAAAACAAGGTAGCGATCCTGGCAAATCAAGCAGGGTGTAACAACATAATGATAAAATCAGTGCAGGTGGAAATAAGCACAATAAGATGAAAATAGGAACCTACAGAAAAAGGAATGCCTTGCAAAAGAAAAAAGGAATGCCTTGCAAAAGAAACTAGTGCATGACGTGCACTAAAAACCTCCCCAAAAAGGGTACACATAGAAAGGCAACCTTAAAACCGAGAAACAAAACAACTCCCCAGGAAAGGTTACACCAGAGGAACCAAAGACCCCTGGAACAAAGTAGACAGTAACCACGCAAAGGTGGCACAACTACACCAAGAGGTAGCGCTGACAACGCACCCCGACAACCCACATAGAGTGATGCAACTCCTCCCCAAACAAAAGGGTACACCATTGACCAATGTAGAAATTGTTCAAGATAACATCACTAAATGGCGGCGCTGACAACGCACACCACTTTCCCCATAAAAAGGGTACACAAAGAAAACTAATCTTTGAAACTTTGGAGAAAAATATCTAGATGCAGACAACCTCCCCTAATAAAAGGATACACCACGTTAAAAAAAAATGACTTCTCCAAAGAGTAACGACAAGACCCTAGAAAACCACAAATAGGCACTGACTGGCACCACAACCCCACAACTTCCCCTAAGTAAGGGTACACCAAAACTACTAACCCTAAGTAGATGGATGGAGTATAAATTAAACACAAACACCCTAGCTGCACAAGCAGGGTGAAACACAGGATACACACCCTGTGAGACCAAAACCGAAACATCCCCTATAAGCACATACAGGGTACACCATAAGGTACAACATCACCCTAGACTCAAAATAAGGCACTGTAGGGTTAAGATGTTGCCTTAGGAAACGTACAGCTCAAAACATACACCCACCCACAACATGAACAGAGATGCTAAAAAGTTCACCACAATGACATAGTACAACCCCCAAAAGTAAATGAAACAATCCATTACGCCCAACACACACATCAAGCTTCAACATACACCAAAATACAAATAAGGTAAAACATAGGCAAATGAGTTTTTAGCTCCGGTGAGCGATTTCTCACCCGAGGTCTTCATGGCCAGGATTGTCCATAGACTCCGAAGCGTGACTGCAGGCAAGTCCAGAAAGGTAGTCCACAATACCCTCCACTCAAGGAAACTAAACATCCAACAAAGGGAAGCGAACTGCAGAAGAAGAACATCCAAGGTTTAGGTATCGACTGCCCCTGTGCCAGCATTTGAGAGGAGGAGAAACTGAGTGATGCGTGAGAAATACACAGTGATTCCGACAGTCAAAAAAAAGGAGTTCGTCAAATAAATAAATTATCCACAGACTCTGCACAGACTCTGCAAAGAACAGTTGAATCACCAAGAATGCAGAGCGACAAACGTCACCGAGGAAAAACGACCACGTTGCTTGAAGGTTGTAGCCTCACAGAACCAAACCGCTGTTGGTGACGCCTGTGTGAGAGCAAGAATACAGGAAGCTGCCACAGACTGACATCATGACGCTCCACCTGGCGCTCACCGAGTGGCTCAAGGCACGCTGCTGCACCAAAACTCATCAAGGCAGCAGAGGCAGAGCACACGAAGACAGACGTCATAGAGTCAAGACGGGTGCTGCCAGAGGAGAGGTGAGAAGCGCGCGCCTTGGGAAGACTTTCAAAATGAAATATCAGTTGAACGGTGACGAAGGGGCAGCCACAGAAAGTGTTAGTAAAAGGCATTGCAAAACGCTTGAAAAATGTTCTCCACTCACCACAAAAAAAAAATAGAAATAGGCTTACAGGCTTCCACACGCTGTTTCCACACGCTAAATGAGTCAAAGTTGTGAAGAACACACTAACGAGCCCAACAAACAGATGGTGGGTGGCTGTTCCCCACTCACTGCAAAAATTCCAGGTTTGCAGACGCTGCAGGGAGTACTGGCAGCGCTGAAAACTTCACATGCCTGAAATAACACTCAACAAAATTGGAATTAGTGAAGGGTAGTGCCAGCACTGGGCAAACGTAATAAAACACTCACTGATGTTGGCAGTAATGAAAGAAACTGCCAGCAATGGGCGAACTGTCAAGGTGCAAAAGCCATAGAGAAACAATAGGGTGATCAGGCCAGATGAATCCCACACGCTTTTGTGGCTGGAGATATTCAATTTCCAGATGACAGTAAGGTCGCAGTGAGCTCCTTCACTTATCAAACGCCCAGGGTGGAGGCTGTCCAGGGTGAAAAGGACACTGGTGGGGTTTGCTGGGCGTTTCTCCAATTACAAAAGGAAATAGACGTACTTCTTTTGAATTTTGACCGGGTCCCAAACAGTCCTTGGTTTCCTTAGTGCTCAGTTACAGTCCTCTTCATGTGCTGCATAGGTTAGTCCAAGAAACGTCGCCAAACTGTGGTACACAAACAAAGATGCGTAGTCCAGGTGTAGTGGAAGATCCCTCTTTATTGACAAGTAGTTAGGTGGCAGGTTACAGGATAGTAAGTTGTAGGGAGAAACCCCACCAGGAGAGAGCTACCAGCTCCTCAGCCTCAGATGACCAACTGACAATCTTTACACAGAGAGGCACACCAACATTCCATGATGTCACAGGACATTCTCATAAAGTGGTAGAGAGGGAAAATACATAGAAGCATTTACCACACCTACGATCTCAATAGGTGCTCATTCTGAAAGTGCTGCGGAGCACTTTGTCTATACTTTCCACAATCTCCTAAGGGGTGGAAAATCCTAAGTGCTGGCGAAGCACTTTGCTGGGGAATTCGAAAATCCAATCAGGGTTTCTGGCGGATTACTTGCAGGAGGGGGTAACGCAGGCGTTGCTGTCCGAAGCTGTGGGTGTTGGCCGTACCCTGGGAGGCCCAGTCCTTGACCTGAACCTGAGGGGTATCCTGTCCCTACTGTCCGTGAGCTGTACCTGCTCGCATTTGGCATTCCTTTTCTGAGGGTCCCTGTCCCCGTCTTCCCAACTGACCCGTGGCCAGGGTTGGTCTTCAATCTGAACTAGGTAATTATTGATTGTGGGTTTGCGTATCTCTATCTCTCTCTCACCTTTTGTCTGATCTGTTATAGCATTCTTACCTGTGATATTGTTCTATTGCCGTTGAAATATCAAATATATGTGTCTGAATTCTTAGTTGGTTCCTTCTCTCCCCCTCTCCTTTAGAAGTTCATTGATTTTATAAAATAATAGCATGCTCCCGTTCTTCCCTTTCCTTTAGTGGATTACAGTGAACTTAGCAAGAATAGTTTAAACACTTAGGTTAAGTACATGTTCTAGGTCCCATCCCCATTCCTATGTTCTAGTATAAAATTGCAGTGACTAGTTTTGTTCTAAAAACTTCTACCTTTAGTCTTCCCATATATCCTAATGGTCATATTTTTGATGCAAAGTTACCTATTGGTGTTGATTTTAATGTTTGATATATTATTCTGTGTATCGCTTATTATCTTGGCATCTTCTCTTTGAAATCTTATATAAAGTTTTAAACTTCATCAGGTGTCTGTGGTCATTTTACAGAATTGTGGAAAGTATTTTTCTGATTATAAAGAGTACTTGATGTTAGGCCTGTCTACTATTTTCCCTGATAGCTCTAGGTCCGTCGTAAGAATTGTGCCTGTGGTAAATCGGGTACATGGTAAGCAGAGGTAAATCCAAACTTTGATTACTCTTAGCAGCGTGCAGGAGGAGAAATCCTCACCCGGTTCACCCAAACAAATTTGTGTGGTAATAAAGGTTTTTGCACGCCAAGGGCCCAGTGCGTGTAAAGAATTGGTAACTCGGGTGACCCGGGGCAACTGCGCGCTCTAGCAGTAACAATGGTAGAGGAGAAGGAGGGGGGAATTTCATCTTGGAAAGCATGAAGATGGGAGGGAGGGGCTGATTGAAACACGAACAAGGGGTGCAAGAAAGCTGGAGGCGTGGCTGAAAGTGGGACACGTTGTGGCGCTTGGAGGTATGCTGCAGGCATCATGAACAAGAAATGTAAAAAACAAGCCAAGGCAAAAGAAAATAAATGGTAGTGTGGGACACTAAAGTAAATGGCCTCACCGAACCAGCAAAAGGAGGGACAAAGGAAAGCTATTCACCAATGAAAACAAAGAGATTTGGAAAAGCACACAAAGGATCTAATCATAAGCAATAAGCATGGTGAATGTCCATACACTGGATACAGCATGTCCTTCGCATGCACTGCCTAGGCGAGACCTAAAAAACATTATTTCCATTCAAACATGGACAGAACCATAAAGACATGCTAGTATGTTCAAGACTAAAATCTACTGAAGACTGGAGAATAAACCCAATAGGGCTTGTTCCTTGCCATGAGCAACCAATCATCCGGCAACTGTAGGATCTGTTCCTTGACCAGACATACCAACATCTTAAATGTGGTACTCGAATACTCTAGGATACCGCAACACCATATAAAATGCAAAAGACACAACGTGATCTAACTGATTACTTGTCCATGTAAATTACTATTCATTGGTGTGACTACATGGATTGTGTAATTATGGAACAGTGTACTCTGAAACACCATTAGATGTGAATGAGATTCTATTAAAAATACATATACAATATTATTTAAAAAAATGATTGTAAATTGATTCTAAATTAACTTTTAGTCATTTTACTACAAAATAAAGTAAACATTTTACATTAGGTGGAATGGTTTTACAATCAATTTAATAAAATAATTTTAATGTAATGTAATATATTTTCATTAATTACTTCATTCAAAAATATATTAATAGTGCTGCAGCATTTTTTATTCGATTCTACATTTAAATAGTATATGTACAATTATATTTAACATAATAATAGCAAAGGTAAAATACTGTCCTACAGCTACTACTAGTTTAACTTTTAGGTTGTACTTCCAGTTTTTCCAAACTCCACCCGCTGTTACACTTTTAGTAACTTAAAACTCAGAAATGGTAAACAGCTAAATTCAGCAAAGATACTACAAAATGTACCAGTAAATTTACTAGCGTAGATTTATCCATGTGTAGATTTTCCTTTCTGAAAAGTCGGCTATATTCTTATCTCGCATATGTCACTTTACACGGTGCACATGAAAAGACTTCCAGCTGCCTGCTCTTTTTTCTGATCCTGAAGATTATTGCTGGGATTTAGGTGCTGAAGAAACCCTTCTCTAAATGGGCATTTATGGAAAGCTTCAACCTGCTGACCACCATGTAAATAATGTTTATTTTACCAATTTTTATTTATTTTTATATTTTAATAAATACGGCCGGGGGTCACGAGACCCCCTGCCTTCCAAAGAAATCCGTTGCATGGCTAAATTACTACGGGGATTGTATGTGGTGTTTGCATGATGGGGAGGGGGTGGTCGGTAGTCCCAGACCATGTGGCACCTGGTTCCCCAGTACAGACGTTTTCAGCTCTGGCCCTAACTCAAATGTTCCAGGAGAGACTTGTTTATTTATTTTATGCGTTTTTATATAGCGCGGACTATACCCGAAGGTGTCAGAGCGCTTCACAATAGGAACAGTAATGATACATGAGGAGAAAATTACAAAAGCAAACGTTAAGTTACATTAAGTAAAAGTGACAATTGTGAGCAAACAAAATAAAAGAGGCAGCAAACTATACATTACAGGAGGAAAAAATTGATATATGTGCAGGTTACAAAAGCATACAAAGTACAAGTAGAGGTATAGTACTGCAATAAATGGCAGACACTCCAGCACAAGAACAAATGTTACATGAGGCAAAGGTGGCACTTGCGCAAGTATCTAAAGCAAACAAAATGTAAGAGGTAGCAAACAGTATGTTACAAGAGAAAAGTGACGTGTGCATGTTACAAAAGAGTACCAGTACTGGAGAGATGGCTCAGTGGGCTGTAGGCCACCGGTTCGATTTAAGGCAGGCTGAATCAGCATGTAATCCTTAGGCGGTTGATAAAATGCATGCAGATTTCGTGCATACAACGTTGGCACGGTCAAAAAGCTAACCCCGCCCCTTGTTCCCCCTTAGCCCCGCCATAAACTCCGCCCACTGCTCCTTTTGGTGAGTACCTGCACTTATTTCTTTTTTTCCATTTAAAGCACTGACATGGTAGTGTTTTCGTGTCATCCTTTCGTTCGTAGGTCTTTGAATGAGGAACGTAGTTTAGTTTGCTGAAACTTCTGAAACAAGCTCTTCATTATCAAGCACAGAAATGTGACATCGTGCACATGGAAAGCACTTTTACAACCGGCACACAGTGCATGTTGTCATGTCGAACAAGGCGATTGTGCACTGCCGTCCTCCGAGATCGTGAGGAATATAATCTTGACAACATTCTTTCCAGCATTAATCATTTTAAGCTGATCCTACAGGATGCAAGGGCAAATTAAATTCTATTTGCAATTTCATGCATGACGCGCAGGAGCGAGCAGTGTCTGAGCTAGCAGTTTTTCAGTAAGACAAGCGTGTAAGTTGCAATTATGCTGAGTTACTTTCTCCCATGTGCCAACTCTCTTATTACTGACAAATTTGTAAATGAAAATATATGAATGGTATTACATTCACCTTCAAGGATATATAGAATTAAAATAAATACGGCTATAGAGTGTGTTTGGGAAAATACATCTCTTTTTTTATGGTTATATTGGCACATAGAACCCCTTGCTGTCTAGGCCTCCTTCGGCTGGACTCGTAATTTTTCCTGCATGACCTTCTAGCCCGTAAAATTGTATCCAGGTGGCTACCTTTCCTCACTGCATGGTTATTAACTAGGAAGTGCACCCGTCTGTGAACTTTCACTTGCTTTAGATGATACGGAAAAAGAGGCTCGGTATTTGTTGTGTCCTCTTTGTTTCCAGCGTTCCTTTTCTGTTTGTGATTTAATTAATAAGGCACCCATTTGAACCAGGGTTCACAGAAGGCAGAAATTGGTGTAACTGTACTTTTCCTTGGTTATTTAATGTCCCCTCGACCAGGGTTGTATATGTGTGTTATTATTGTACATAGTCTACTGCAACATCATGATTGTTATTGGAGAAGTTTAAATGTATTCAATACAGTTTTGGATTCTTTTTGATCTTTGGACTGCTATTTAAAAACAAATAACTACATACATAAATACACACATCCATATACACATACATACAATCGCTGCTCCTCATTATACAAAGGTTAACTCCTGCCACATTTATTTAAATGACCAAGATTGCTCTCCATATTACAATCTACCTTCGTAAAGAAAACAGAAAATTATATCAGGAGGATTGACAACCAGTGCGTAATTTTGGGGGATCATGACTTATTTTTCCTCATCAAACATAGGAAAAGAGACAAAGGTATAAAAGGCTGAAAGAATGAGGGAAAAAAATCTGGGAAAATAACGACAAAGGTAGAAAGTAGGTATGAAAAAAACCTGCAAGCGCCAGATAATAAGAAAGGAGTGTTGGGAGGTGGAAGGATGCATAATTAAATACAATTAAGATTATTAAGCCTTAGTGTTAAGCAAACCTGGCATTCAAAACATGGGTCCTTGCACTTGTTTATATTCTCCAAACTACGCCCTCAGGCCCATATATTTATCATGGGTATGCATCGCTCAAAGGTGACGCAAAACCTAGAAATATACTTGCTAAGCCACACAGGGTCACCAGGCATGGCCTTGTGTGGCTTGGTAAATGCGGGGTAACACAAATCAGTAAAAATTGCTGCCTTGTGTTATTCTGCCCCAGGTATGTATTACATAGGTGAAGCCTGGGTGTATTTTGGTGCATTATCAGATTTACCATTAGTTGTAGCCCTTGGAATGCATCAAAATGCTATGCCTTTCCAAGGGAGGCGTAACAAGCAGAAATGTGTTTATTTCTCCTCGTGTTATCCTCTTTCGATATGTGCTGCACACATACAAAGAGGAAAATGCCCCTGAGGATTGTTTTGTGCAGGAAGGTGTACCTTTCTGAACAAAAACAATTCTGCCTACAATACCGGCGCCCTTGCGCCATGCTGCAAGAATGCCTGCATTGGTACCAAGCAGCACATTTTACTCCAGCACGGGCAGAGACAAAGAATGCGCCATATCATCCTAAATGTGGTACGTTCCTGCCCTCTCCCTTTCACAGCGCAGGCAGGTGGACACTGTGTCGGGTTTGGTGAAAATTTGATAAATATGCCCCTCGCTGTTGTCATCGAATTAAAGTGTAATCAGTGCAGTGAGCAGATATTGTATAGCAGCAAAGTGAAGATTTGCATTTTTTTCAACTTTTCACCCAAATATAAATCAACATTTTGACCTGATTTTGAGCCCAGAATACTTTGTTCACATTTGAAGCCTTACCTCCTATTTGCGGAGTGATAAAGCAGCACTTTAGTGTTTGAAGACTGCTTGGAAAATACATGGTTACTCGCTATCATTTATTTTTTTTGTTGTCATTTTTTGATTGAAGTAAGTTACAGAGCATAGGTGCAATAATGCAGAGAATGGAACAAACAGTGTCTATACAGTGTAATAGTAAGGGGGGAGGAGGGAGAAGCCGGGGCAAAAGGGGATAGGGAGAAGGGGAAGTTAAAAAGGCGAGATACCAGTTCGGGGGCGCCTGACACATGTAGAGTAGAAGGGGCTAGCTAGGCACTGTGGCGATGGACGCTGAGTGACCTCCCAGAACAGTAGCAAGCATTGCATCAGTCCTATGGGCCATGGCTTTCAACAGAGGGGAGAGGATGGAAGTCCAAGTATTCTACCACGTGGGACAGTAGAAGAGGGGGAGGTAACTACGCAAGTTCTGAGGTGGAATCTGGGTCTCGACTTTATCAGTTTAGTACGTATGAAGGAGGGGGTTATAATGGAGTGAGGGGACCCTGCAGTGCCGGACCGGGGGGGACAGTAGCCCTCAAGGAGGAAAGAAATGAAGCCCTGGTGGGGGGTGTGCAAGAAGCTGCGAACTCAGGAGGATGGTTGCCTATGTAGAGTGGGGTCCAGTACCTGCGTGTCTGGTTGGATTGGGAGGGGTATTGGGAGAAGGAAGGGGAGGGCAATGGTCTACACAGGGAGCACAAAGGGAGAGGTGGGGAAGAAAGAAAGAGAGTGGGAAGGGTAGATGGGAGGGAGGGGGCAGGGTGCAGGGAATGGTAGGGGAAGGCAAGGATTGTGGCCTAGAGTGGAGCACAGCAGTACATGGTTGCCTTGTTTGGGCACCCGATTCAGAGCCACCAGAGGAAGCACTAAGGGCTGCCTACCTGGTTCTCTGATAATGGTGACTCTTTTACATCTCTCCTTAGGCTTTACAAAATTTCAATTAAACTTTCATGTCCTTTGGGCACACAACAAAGCTTACACACATGTTTGTCTCAATTCTATAGCAGCCAGTAGCTAGATGTTATCCCTTATTTTTACAAGTTTGTGCTGGGCAATAAAATACAGTTTAAATAAAAGAAAATACATTAATATTGTACAGTTGGTGCTTGCTCTGAAGCTGTATTTCACCTGCCGCATGTCCCACAATCTCTACACTCTAAACTCAAAAGGATTTAGCTGAGGGAGGGAGAGGAGAAAGAGAACACTGGGCAGGTAGAGATTCGAGAGCGCAGGTAGGAAGTATTCCTAATGGGCCTGGCTTCTACTTCTCCGTATTACCGGCTACCTTCCCAATCAGTAACAGATTTAGTGTCCTAGCCCAGGTTGATTGACAATTCATTGGAAACCCCCAACTATCTTTCAGGGTCCGCCGGCCATGTTTCGATATCCCTGAAGAGGGGGAGGGGGTTCGTGAGTTACCACCAATAGTAATCAGGGAGACTGCAGGCATTGAAATGTCTAGGGGATTGCTTGACCAAGGTGGTGCACTGTTGGGCAAGGCAATGTCTATTTGTACTGAGATCAACATGAGGAATTCTATAGTACTGAATGAGATACTAGTAGTGCAAGCCCAACAGGTAAACAATGCTTCTGCTGTATCTGTGGTAGAGAGGGGAATAGATGGGTTTATCTCTGGAGTGGAAACAGAGGCATCTTTACCATCTATATTGCCATTGGCTACCCCATTAATTATCCATAACAATCTTCCCTTGGTTGCCATAGGCCCTCCTACTCCCCCAATGTCAACAGTGATTGGTTCCTGTTACCCTGATGTTACTTTAAGACAAAGTGGAAATCTTAAGATCCTATCTTGGAACCTGGCAGGCATCAAGGCTCAACTATCTTCCCCCGAATGGGGTCTGTTTGTCAATCAGTTTGATGTCTGCCTGTTCCAGGAGACATGGACGAGAGAAGATTCTGTAAGGGTGGGTTTTGTTACTTTTAATATACCTGCTAGTATTGGGGGGAGAGGAAGGCCGTCAGGTGGATTTTCTTTGTGGGTAGCTACTCATGTGGGTTGCTGCACCACCTTGTTGAATACCGACTCTTTAGATATCCAAGCAGTACTCCTCACCTTCCCATCTAAAGTGAAACTAGCTATAATTAACATCTACACCCGCCCCATTTCACTTGCCAAGGAATCTATAACCATGGAGGAACTAAACCTCTTTATTCCTATGGTGCCACCTAGCTGGTTATGATAGTTGGTAGAGACTTAAATTGCCACTTCGAACCCCTCATAGGCACAGCTGAGGCTATTTCTAACAAGGAGGATTTGCAGTGAGCTATACCTGACCCCCAATCGTACCCTCCTAAAGCCTGGTCACCTTTGGTCCTACAAATTAATGCCATTGCATTAACCGACTCGCTGAGGGCTTGCAATGGCCGTACACCCTCAGATAGACCTAGTAGGCTGACATTTAATAGAGTTGGCCAGGCCTTCCAAATAGATTATATTCTGGTTGAGTGCAGGTCCTGGCACCGGTTGAAGGACTTTGAGGTTATTGTACGAATGGACAGTGACCACAACGCCCTCTCCCTATTCTTTGGGGTTCCAGGTTCTGGTTTAGCACCCCCTATTGGGACACCATTAGATGACAGACTAACTCTGATCAACAACAGGAGAAGGATAAAATGGGGGGCAGTGAAACAGTCCCCGGAGAAACTGTTGGAGATTTATCAAACGGTTATTCCAATACTACAGGAACTATCCACGCTCGAGGCTGATGGAACTAACTCTCCCAAGCAACACTTGGTTGTAACACTTCATAACCAGCCTGTTGTTGATTTAGCTGATATCCTAAATCCGATTAGTTGAACTAAGAGAACCATTTTATGTTTCCTTTGCACATTGTAGGTGGGCGGGTGGGAATGGCTGCTCTGCTCTTTGAGCAGGGCAGGGGAGGAGTGGTTTGCCCACTCCTGGGGAAGATAGACAGAGCCCTTGTATACGAGGACTATATTTGAATACCGGATCCATTCCTAAACACTCTATGGAGACTTGGGATCCATTAGATGAGCGTAAGCCTGATATCTGTTTTTTATAGAAACATGGCTCAATAATGATGCCACTCCCGTTCTAGCAGTGGCCTTTCCAGATGACTATGTTGTCATCATACTGGTTAGGCCCGAGATGCATGGTGGGGGAATAGCCATTGCCGTGCGGGCCCCTTATTACATAACTACGTTGGATAGAATTTCTGTGGCCACCATGGAGCTCCTTATCTTTAGAGTAGAATGTAATCTGGTGGCCGAATGGACAGGTGCATTAGTATACCATCTGCCTGGGGGCAATAAGAAGGAGTTTAGTATAGCTCTTCTGGACAGACTGGCTCCCCATGTCCTAACTGAAAATAATGTTCTACTCGTAGGGGACTTTAACCATCATTTAGAGATGCCTTCCAACTAAGATTCTGCTAATCTAGTTGCCATGATGGACTCTCTGGGGCAATCGCTTACAACTATTGGCCCCACCCATAGTGCAGGCCACCCCCTGGATGCCATTTTTTCCAATATACCGGACCTGAGTACTGAACCTCCACAGGTCCTTGATTGGACAGATCATATGGCACTAAGCTTCTCGATACCGTCTGCCCACTTAGTGCAGCAGGGACAAGGTCAGAAGAGTCTCCGAAGACCTTGGTCAAGAGTAACCACCTCCGCTTTCAGTCAAATCTATGGGGATCCCCAGCCAAATGTGGATGCAGACCCTAACTTGGCCTGGAAGAGATTGGAGGGAGCAATTCAGGCAGCCAAAGACATCAAAGCTCCATTAAAAAAAGCCTTCATCCAGAAGAGGGTAGCCCCGGCTATCTGGTATTCAGATACACTTACGAAGGAGAAGTCAAGGTGTAAAATTCTGGAGAGGAAATGGAGAAAATCAAAGAGGAAACAAGATGAATTGCTATACCGGAAAGCACATAGAGATTATTTGAATAGCTGTAACTCAGCAAGGAGGTCCCATCTGGGTGCACGAATTCTGGAGTCTAAGAATTCCTCTAGAGAATTGTATCAGATACTAAAAGAATTCACTAATCCGAAGGCGAATAATGCGGCACCTCCCCCCACACAGGAACTATGTGATGATCTAGCTAGGCACTTTACCGATAAAATCGATCTGATTTATCAGTCCTTTTATACAAACAGGGAGGAACAGGGAGAGGGAGATGTTCCTAAAGAACCCTGGCTGGGAGAGGACTCTCCCTGTGGGGTGGATTGTTTTGTTCCCATAACCAGAGAGCAAGTAAAAATCCAATTAAGTCAGGTAAAGTCGGGCTCACCTTTTTATCCTGTACCACCGACAGTGATGTCAACACTTAGCCCCATCTTAGCTGATGCACTCTCCAAAATGTATAACATCACATTGGAGACAGCCATATTTTCAGATGTGTGGAAAAGAGCGTGGGTCAAGCCTCTCCTAAAGAAGGCGCCCGCTGACCCATCTGAATTACAGAATTATAGACCTATCTCACTCCTCCCCTGCTTTGCAAAGGTTCGGGAAACTTTGGTAAACCAACAGCTGTCCCAGTATCTGGAACAACACCATCTCCTAGACCCCTCTCAGTCTGGCTTCTGTGCATCTCACAGCACGGAAGCTGCACTGCTGGAAGTGACAGACTCCATCAGAATGACATTAGACAGAGGGACACCAGTGATCCTTGTCCTCCTCAATCTGTCAGCAGCTTTTGACACCATTTCAGCTTTGGTTATTGCTGGACAGATTGAGGGGGATCGGGGTGAGGGGTAACGTTCTTGAATGTATCCAGAGCTTTCTATCGGGACGGACACAGAATATCTGAGATGGGGTCATTTGTATCCCAGACAGCAGGGGTAGATAGGGGTGTTCCGCAGGGCTTAGTGCTGAGCCCGACCCTGTTCAATGCCTATGTGACAACCTTGGCAGACATCATCAGAAGTTATGGGTTTAAAACCATCTGATATGCGGATGACACGCAGCTACTTGTCCCCATTGAGGGGGATATTATGTCAACCCAAGGAAACTTCAGAAGCTGCATGTCTAGCATCGCGATCTGGATGAGGAGGAATTTTTTGCAACTGAACTCCTCAAAAACTGAAATCCTGCTTTATGGAAAGGTGGAGACAATCTGGTTCCCCAAGTGGTGGCCACCCGAGTTAGGGGAGGCCCTCCACCCAGGAGTTGGGCCAAGAATCTGGGTGTTAGGATAGATGATCAATTATCCATGGAGGAACAGGTTAAGATAGTATCTGGTATGTGCTTCGGTACTATGAGGATGCTAAAAAACAAGTCTTCCCCTGGATTCCTTTGTCGGTGAGGAAAACTCTTGTCCAGTTATTCGTTCTGAGTCGGCTATACTACGGCTACGCGCTGCTGGTGGGGGCTAGGGAGGACCTATTATGCGCCTACAGGTGGTGCAGAACACCGCAGCCCTTCTGGCCCCTTACTGAAGCAGCTTCACTGGCTCTCTGTGAAGAAACAAGCCATTTTTAAGATGCTCGTTGTCGTCTTTAAATCATTACAGGGGAAAGGACCTGGTTATCTGAGCAATAAACTCAGGTGGTATCTACGGCCCGACAACTGAGATCCAGTAGTGCCAACCTTCTGTGTTTACAGAAGATACCGTGGACAAGACTAGGTGGGAGAGCCTTCTGTCATCTGGCCCCAAGACATTGGAATAAACTACCAGCAATATTAGGGCCTGTAATGAATTACCCAGGTTTAAAAAACTGTTAAAAACATGGCTGTTTTAGTTGGCTGCGTCCCCCTCATCTTTCCTTGACAGCGCCGAGAGATCCCTTTGAGGATGATTCGCCTGAGCTTAACAAGTCCACAAAGTAAAGTAAAGTAAAGCAAGTCCACAAAGTATTGCGCAAAGACTGTTTGGTTGGCCCTCTTGGGATGCCCAAACCAGTCATGTGCACTCTGCCCATTATCTCCATGCAGAGAACAAGGCTACCCCATTAGCCCTTGGCTGGGGTGGGATCCTGGCTGCCTGCTTCCTGTCTGAGGCAGGAGAGCAGGAGCTGAGAAGACGTGCGACCTGGTGCATCGGAATGGTAAGTTTAATTTAAAAAGAAATAAAAAACCCTGCTATAGCCCCGTCCCCGCGACACCTCCGCGAATTCCCTCCCCCTGCGAGCAATGGCAGCTGTTACTAGGGAAATGGGGACTTTAAACCTTGATGGTGATCTCTGTACATACATATCATTATTTACCATGGCACTTCTGATCGAGGCCTCTGATGTGCACATATCTGATTTTAATTTTTAATTTCAGGTCTGCTTCTGTAAATTCGGTTCCTTTAATTTCTGTTATTGATGTCACATCACATTGGTTCGCCCAGTTGGGGACTCTTCTGTTACCTTGATAAAGCTATAATGTGTGGCTCTGTTTTATGTGCTCCTTGGCGTGGCATTCTTGTGATGCCATTTGCTGGACGGATTTTAAAATGTCATGGTTCAGTTGCACTTTTCCATTGTTGATGACTGGATGCTTCCACCAAAGCAGAAATTGCACAGCTGCACAACATTGATACTTTAGTGCTGTGTTGACAAACTGAAAACAGCAAGCAACAGTTGTTAAAAATGTTTGAGTATCCAGCAAGCTGCATCACTGCAGTTCATCCAAAAAGAAGATAACACCAGTGTCTGGGTAACAAAACACTGCGTGAAATTGGCAGATCAAGCAACATAATTTAACAGAAACACCAGTTGCTTAAGAAGAGGATACATATGCTGTACTGTGAACAAGTTCATCGTATTAATACAGAGCAAACAGAAATTAGAAACGTGGTTATACAGAAGAAAACTGCATCTGTAAAAGAGCATATAAAAAGGTTATGATAAACTACCTGCAGATACAGCGTATTCCACAGCAGAAAAATCTAATTCCCCATCATAGTTTTCGATCCAGTCACCTGAATCACATGCAGGAGCCTTACAAAGGAAGAGGTATGATAATTTCTGTATGCATGTGGTATTTCTACAGTGCGAGCTTAGGGGCTCATTACGATGGTGGACGGACTGTGATGCGGAGCTGGGAGCGCCCGCCGGTAAGTCGGTGGTCCCGCTGAATGTATTAGGATGTGCCAGCCACTTTGGTGGGCACATCTAGGTCCCTGATAATTGCGGGTGGTGCTGCTGGCTGCAGCACAATTCGCAATGCACAAATGCCATGTAGTGCATTTCCCTGCGGTGCCTTACACTTTGTGCATGAAAATGTAGGGGGTGCACATAGACCATCCCCCACACAGAGGGGGCCAACAAGGGGGCCAGCCAGACTTTCAATGGCGGTTCCACCGCCATAGAAATGCTGGCTGATGTCAGCATTGTAATCTGGCGGGCTGTGCCAGCTAGGCACTGCCGCCATTTCACACATGCTGAAGATTGCCGTGTCGGAAGTGTGAAGGGCAGTCTTTGTGACCGCTGTGGTCACTAAGCGTTTCCCCCCACCATCAATTAGGATGGCAGGGGGGAATGGGAGCCATATGGCAAAGGGACTACCACCGTCGGCCCGGCGTTGCCTCCACCATCATAATGAGCCCCTTAGTCATGAGGCAGGAGAGGACAGTAGGTATAGGTGGTTTTGTGATTGTAGGGAGTTGGGTTATTATTAGATGTAGGAAAAGGGTTTATTAGTAGGGGTGGGACATTCACCCTCTGCTAGTATTAATACCGCAATCACTATGAGGTCCAGTAAAATGTCTGTAAATTAATCCTTGCACAAGCTTTGATATTTTATCAAATAAGCAGCCAGGCTTAATTTAGGATGAACAAAGCAAAACCAAAGGGGATGATGGACGGAGGTTTGAACATTGCAAACACTCACCCTCAGTCAACTACTCTGGGTTTAATCCATCAACATTCTTTAGCTCACTCTGCCACCCCAGTGGCCATATGCAATTCAGCGGGCCATTTGCTTCACGGGAACAGTCCAGCCCGAACTGCCAAGCCATGTCTTCCCTGGACCGGAAACAACCATCTTGGGGCTGGTTTCTGGCTAATCAGCCATAATCAGCCAGGCTAGCTTGAATCCAGTGGCAAAGTGAGCAAGGGACCCCCGTCTGGGCATACCCAGAAAATGTAGGGCGAACAAAGCAAAACCAAAGGGGATGATGGACGGAGTGTTGAACATTGCAAACACTCATCCCAGTCAACTGATCTGGGTTTAATCCATCATCATTCTTTATCTCACTCCGCCACCCCATTTCAGACATGGCCATATGCAAATCAGTCTGATGCTGTGCCTCATGGGAACAGTCCCGCCCAAACTGCCAAGCCATGTCTTACCTGGACCGGAAACAAGCATCCTGGGTCCGGTTTCTGGCTAAGCAGCCATCATCAGCCACGCTAGCTTGAATCCAGTGGCAAAGTGAGCAAGGGCCCCACGTCTGGGCATACCCAGCCAACTAAGGGTGAACAAACCAACACAAGGAGATGATAGACTGAGCCCTGACACTTTTCATACACTCATCCCCAGTCACAGATCTGGGTTGAGTCCATCATTGTTGCTCAGACGTGAGTCCTGTGCTCTCCATTCCACTGGAATCAAGCTACTCTGGCTGATGAGGGTTGAAAGCCCGAAACCGATCCTAGGATGCTTGTTTTCATTCCAGGGAGAACCTGGCTTGGCAGTTCGGGTTGGACTGTTCCCATGGGGCACAGGGTTACGACTGATTTGCATATGGCTGGGTTCAAACTGGAATGGCATGGTGAGCAAACATACAATGGGTTTAGGCCCCGATCTCTGTACTGGGGTGAGTGTATTATATTGTTCTGCATTCTGTCCATCAACTGTTGTTTTTGCAGGCCTAATTTAGGAGACACGTTTTTGTAAAGCATGTATTACCACCAAAAACAGTACATAACTATAAGACACAACTCAATAAAAATTAAACACCAAATTTTAAACATTGGAAAAATATTTTATCTTTAAAATGACACCATAATGATCAGAAATCCAATGTATTGAACCAGAGATATGAATTTGTAAAAATGTAGGTGAATATAGCAGCAAAAGGCACAACGCTGGTCATGCTGGACTAGGACAAATTCGCAAGTTCAGTCCGATCGTGATGGAGTACAGGCGAGCCACAGGACCAAGTTAGGCCCACTCAGTTTTGCACCTTTTGTCTTATGTGCATGGTCTGGTTGGTTTATCTATGCGGGGCTTCGCGTCTTCCAGCCTCAGTTCTGAGGAGCTACGAGGGCTACAATGCCAGGTCCTGCTTTGTGTTACGTCACACTGTGTCTGCTCCAAATAAGTTGTTTATCGAGGCTTTGCATCATCTTGCGTTGTTTCTGTGGAATCTGTGCGGTGAGGCTTTGCGAGTCTTCAAAAGCAAGCATGTACAACTTGTATGAAAGCTCAAAAAAATTAAACAAATTAAAATTGGTATTTCAGCTCCAGAAAATTCCCACAGGTAAAATCCATCAACAAAAATGCCTTCTCGTACTTGTACTGCTTGCAAGACTCAACGTGTGAACCATCACCAAAATGTGCATGACTTGCAGTAAAGGCTTATTCCATACTCTCCTAACTGAATTCATGTCAATCAATGTCTCCATCTGACCTATACTGCTCGCTCGACCTTCCTAACTAAACCCTACTGAGTACTTGGTACCAGACCCACAGACCCACCAATTATAAGCATGACCCAGAACACATAGAACTGTATTCACGAGTAAAACTAATGTCATCCAATAACTCAGTGTACTAGGGCAGCCATAGGTAACACTTTATGCATATACTATTTCCATTAACCCAAGAGACACAATTAGGAATACAAATAGATGGTTGACTAAAGCATATGCAGCAGTAATTCACATCTAACGCCCTTGCCCACTAGAAACTGAATGCAACTAATCAGTAGAACAACCACAATAATGTTGCCGAATATGTCTGTACTTTCTGTGTTGTAGGTAGGCCTAGTTTGTACTGATTTCTTTTGTTTCTATAAGAAAGACTATTACTGTATCCACTCTAGCAAAGCGTACATACCTTTAAAAACCGGAGGGTTGTTTTTACGTTTAAATCGTAAAGCACTTTACTCCATTGTTTCTATCCCACCTTTTTCATTTTAACTCGTAATGCCTTTCCCCAAACCCTAACCCTCTTTGGCTGAGATTTAATTGGGAATCAATGGCGTTGTAATACAATGAAATTAACATTGATTTATCTCATTGTAACTGACAGCAAACCAATACGTTACTGCTCAATGCTCACTTCTGAGGTCCCGCCTGGTTCTTCATTGCTGATGAATTTCTACTGGCTATTCATTAATTAAAACTCTTCTGCGCCTTTCGCAAATCAAATTAGACAAAACTAAAATGGTCTCAGTTTATTGAGAGAAGGTCAAAATCCAAGGAGGGTGGATCTGTGAAAATCTTGATTATTTTTATGCTTCACAGGCAAAATTCCACTCCTCAGATGCAATTCCCCGAGGTTTTTCAGAACTGAGTAGCACTTAAAAGCAAATCGCATTTGAATTGGCCAGTTGCATCCACATTAATTCCCCTGGTTCTTAAAGCAAAGAGTCGTCGACTTAAATTACTGTAAAGCGCATGAGAAGAGGAAACATGGTTAAAAAATGCCCTTTATTAAAATGATACATTAATTGGCTACAGAATCATTACATATGTCCTCACGTGTTGATATCTGTCCATACTGTCTTGAAAAGATCCATGCTGCATGAGGATCAAATAGATCCAAGGCTGATTAAGGGGCAATTATTTTCTTTTAAATGCTCAACAAACGTATTTTTTGGGCTCCACTTTTAACAATTTGCATGCTACATTGGGTGATTCACAAATGCATTCGGGGTATGTATTGAAGTTAAACATTTAAACATTTAAATGAAATAGCAAAACATAACCGTTAACTCTACTGTTTTTCTCTGTGGGGAAATAAAACAGCAAACGTGCGATGTTTATTTCGTATTGTTATGGAATTCTGACCAAATGGATTGCGTGAAAAACATTAGCTGATAAGGCTTAATCGAGGCATTGTGAATGTGTGTATTTCACAGCAAAATGTTTACTGCTATAGCAATTAGGCATATTAATTGCAAATTGTCATAAGATAAATTCTATTTCTGAAACATTCTTTTTTATTCTTTGTTGGACCTGGCCCTATTTGCAGGGTTATCCCCAAAGTTTTTGCTTCTTCCTCCTATGTTTTTACCCTCTTTTTGTTGACTTAAGGACTCTGGGCTCTTTACCACTGCTAATCAGTGTTAATGTTCATGTGCTCTCTCCTTTAAACATGGTATGATTTCTTTACACCTTGTTATGATCCATATAGGCACCCTAATATAGACTCAGGTAGTCACCTAATCTTTCACCTATATTCTCCCTATCATTAAACTACATAACAGTTCTTAGTACTGACCTTTTACCTAGTTACGGTAATGTCCAGAGATGACATGGGGTTTTCTCCAAAAACCTAAAGCCTCATTTATTATGCATGAGGATTTTTGGGTTCACAGCAGGACAGCAGGCCTACTATCTCCTGCATAAAAACTATATACAAGGGTCATTCCTTCCCTCAGGGGATAAACACTTGGGTATATATATGTATATATATATATATACATATTCCTAAGGTAGTCAGAGGAGAAAAGGACTTCCATGCCGACACACTGACGCAAGATGCTGAGGCTCCTGCATGCAGATACTCCAGCTCACAGTGGTCTAATATCCCTTGCGGGGCATTTCTCTGTGCTTACAACTCTAGTGTTTTGCATATTGTCTCCAGTCCACGTCTGGGCCTGTTTAACAGCTACACTTTGTGCATATTTTTCAGGCAGCCATCACACAGGAATGGATCAGTGTGACAGGGCTATATCTGCATACTGGTGGTCTTCCTGAGCTGGGAGAGAGGGAGGCGGGGTGCACTTACATTTGTAAAGGGCTGATTTACACTCTACTGATGTCTGGAGCAGGGGCAGGGATAAAAGGTTGTGTTGTGGGTTTCTTTTGAAGTGCCCCCTAGATCAAAGACATTTGTAGTATAAGCACAGGGGTTATGACCCCATTTTTTCAGAGCACTTTTGGAACTGGGACTGACCCTCTGTCAGAAGGATTGCTGCGCTGCATAAAAGACTCATCTGGACATCTCTTTTGCTGTGGCCCTGCTACTTGCTACTTGCTGGGAGGCCTAAAGGACTCACTGGATTGCTTTTCTGCTTTTTGCCCTGCTGCCAACTTGCCCCTAAGTCTGATCTAACCAGTCTCTCCATGCTGCACAATTGCTAGAGGGCTGCTGAGTTACCAGGAGAGACCACTATTTGTATCACTTGGTCTCATGAGCTGTCCTGCCTATCTGCTGCTCCCAGCTCTATGCCCAGTGTTCTCAGAGGGCTTGTTGGTTTGCCCTACCTGTTGATTAGAAAATCTCAGGGAATACCAAAGATTCCCACAAAGCACTATTTCCAGCTCCTGGGGTTCTGCAAGTCTCGTGTGTGAGGAGAAATTCTCTTACTAGTTAGTGCTTCAACTTCTCAATTCCAGGGAGATGAGCACCTTGTCGTCTGAGCATGTGTGAAATGCTTTGCTCAGGTCCCCTCTGCAGTATGACCATGTTCTTGGGAGTTGTACTGGCCCAGCGCAAGGTGAGCACTTTGCAAATTTCCAGTGCATTGTGAGCGTTGGGTCTGATAAGGAAGAATGCATGGTGAGCACCCATCCATTTGCAGCTGACCGCCCAGTTCCTCACCGCACAAACAACCCTTATGCTCTTGCACCGCCAGCCCGCCTGAGTCGTATCCAAGTGCAACCCTCTGAGAAGGTGAATACCAGAAACCCCATTTCTAACAGTTCTTCTACTAGGAAATGCTGGTCAGATCATTTGAATCTCCAAAACATCATGTTCATCAAATCAAGTCAAGTCATTCTCTCTTTATTCAGACAATGTAGGCCATAAAAGCACATGTAAGCACCCATGGTTCTAATCATATCACAACTATGCATACAAACATGTCTTATCACAAATGTACAAACAAGTATAAAAACACAAATGTGACATGAGATAAGAACATATACAAATTAGTTTTTAACATAAATATGATACATCCTATAATATTATGTTCAAAATATAATTTAAAAAGGAAGCATCTAAAATGGTACAAAAAAACAGAAGAGGGGCTCATCCTAATAAAAACCATCAACAAAAACTTATTCTTTAGGGTCGCTATGCTAGCATGAAAAGATCATGGCCTCCCATGACCAATGGTTTGTTTACGTTACACTAAACAAATCTAAAGTCCAAGAACGGTGCCGCAGGATGCTCAAACTGTGGTAGGGATGCAGGAGGCGTGGAAGTCAAATTCAACTTTTATTTAGCAGCACTCTCTTTATGAAACTGGATCCAATAAATGTTTGTCTTGGAGCAAATTCAGTTTCCAATTGTATTCTTACACCTTTTTTCATTTAGTCATGTTACTTTAAAAAATATTGAACAAGGGCAGTAGTATACTGGATTATTGTTGCATTGTAGGATGTTTAAAATAAATGCAAATCATCCTAACTACCAATGGTTGTCTGACAACATTTAAAAAAATATATTTCTATAAGTGTTGTATCTGTCACATTACACGGGCAAAACTGGTATTCCTCTTCAAATGAGTGCTAATCAGGCCTGGGCGTAGTTCGTGGAGTTTTGCTATGTGGAACTCTGCCAAGTGACAAAAAAAATCTGCAAAGTACCACAAGTGGCGAAGTGCAGTGCGAACTGCCGTTATTGCTAGTCTTCCTTAAGGGTGGGCGTAAAATCCGTTTCGCGGGCGAATTTGCGGATTTTCCGCGATTTCGCGATCCGCGAATCTCGCGAAATCGCGGTAAAATCCGCGAATCAGCGGGGACGAATTTTCAGCCAAGCAAGGGTTACAGCAGCAGGTGCAAAAGTTGAACCTAATTTCTTTGTAACCTTTTACAAAAGGGTTACAAACAAATTAACTTCAACGTGGACACCTGCTGCTAATTGCTTCCTGGCGCCTCGTTGCCTACTTGCAACTATTCTCTGACCCTGCTCTGACCCTTGAAGCAGGGTCAGAGAATAGTTACAAGTAGGCAACGAGGCACCTGTCCAAGGAATTAAACCTCATCAGGAAGCACTACAGATATAAAAAACAGGAAGAAGGGAGAGGATGGCAAATACACCCATTTTGAGTTGTCTGGAGGGGTTAAACTAAAAGAGACCTTTACAGCACAATTTTCATATGCATTTTGCTCAAAATAAAAAGCTGTATGTTCTGTAGGGGCAACTCAGGAATCTGGCCCTTCAGAGATCCGGCCTCTCTTTCTTTCTCTCGTTCTCTCTCTCCCTCTCTCTTTCCCTCTCTTTCTCTATCTATCTATCTATCTATCTATCTATCTATCTATCTATCTATCTATCTATCTATCTATCTCTCTCTCCCTCTCCCATAAACGACTGCATGGGTAACTTCGCTATGCAAAATCCCCGCGAACACGCAAAAAAACCAGCGAACACGCAAAAAACCCCGCGAACACACAAAAAAATAAAAATCCGCAAATTCGCGAATTTTGCGGATCGCAAATTCACAAATCCGCAAATTTGCAGATCGCAAATTCGCAAAATTCGCCCATGCTTAGTCTTCCTGCCACTTGGGTAGAAATTCTACTCGATGGCAGCTTGCGCTTGCGAACTTACTGTTCGTGAGCGCTAGTGGGGAATGAACTCCACTCCACTACATGAAGTGGAGTTTTCAGCACACCACGACCTCCAGGGTGCGGAGTTCAGAAAACTCTGCAAGCTCCACGAACGGAGCAGAGTTCACCCCGGCCTAATGATGATTCCACAAATTATGGTCATCTAAGATTTTGTTTCCTCCTTTTTTGTATAATAGCTTGTCCTCTGAAACTGTGGCTTTGTCAACTGACACGCAGCAGCACCCAGTCTTTCTTTCCCCCAACTAATCAAGCATCACAAACAAGATACCTGTTTCCTAGAGATCTAGTCAGAAAACATTGTCTGTTACCCTACAATCAAAGAGCTAATATAATATATAAGAACTATATGATCTTAACCGTGTATCTTTTATGTGGTCAGCCTCTGAGTGCACCTCTAGCAATGGCACAACCTGCAAGGCCAAAAAGGGTAATGAGGGATAGTCCATAGAGACAGAAAATTAAAGTGACATTTAAAATGCTGAAAGCCAATCACAATCAAGTGGAGAATGCTATTTCAGCATGGAAAGGACATCCTTAGAGACAATGAGCAATGTGAGACTGTACAAAAACCAGTGATGTCTCTAGAAGTGATTTTTAGGGGTGCACAAAAGAGGCCAGAGATAAATCTTCTAAATATTTTTTTTAAAACTTCCCTCTGTGGTTCAGCTGCTGTGTTGAAAGGTTCGGGGTGATCCGTCAAGTAGGGGTCAAGAAAAAAGGGGGTCTTAAAATTAACAGTGGGCGGACTTTGCGGAGTTGCATTACGCGCAAAGTGGAAAAAAACTCTGCCACACTATGAGGAGCTCCGCAAGCAGCGGGTACGATAGAAAAATGCAGTTTGGGAGTGTGAGTTATTTTTCTCTGTTTAGCACAGAGTAAAGGCCGGCCTGTAAGTGTAGATGGAAAAACATAAGGGATATTTAACAGTCTTTTTTTTTTTTTATTTTTTTTTTAAGATCCATCCAGTTTAAAAGTAGCAATGGAAAACATGTTTAGGAATAACTTGTGAGATAACTGCATATTTGTTTTCAGTGAGAACTAGCAATCGTGAGTTAGCATTGCTAGTCTTCAATGAAAATTGCACTATAGCATAAACACAGCAACATCAGGATGCTTCCATCCTTGTACATCAAGCAAACAGCTACCAGACGAACACCTCAATTTTTTTCCTTAATGCCATGATCTTGGCCAATTCTGTCACTTTCACTTCAGAACTCATAACAATGCCTTAGTTCTTTTTTTAAAAAAAAAAAATTTTTTTTATTAAACACGCCGTAGGATAAACATTGGTACATTAAATACTTCATAATTGGACAAAAATTTCCAGACAATAAACAAGGGACAAAACTACAC
This sequence comes from Lissotriton vulgaris, assembly GCF_964263255.1. Classification (NCBI taxonomy): domain Eukaryota; kingdom Metazoa; phylum Chordata; class Amphibia; order Caudata; family Salamandridae; genus Lissotriton; species Lissotriton vulgaris. Next base: position 1,386,122,992 of record NC_141693.1, on the reverse strand, counting down.
AAACTGCAATAACGTACGACTAAAAATTTTTTCCTTTCATAAAGTGCTAAAACAAAGACGTAGTCAGATTGGAAATATAAAAACTATTGGTATGGAACAAACATCAAGATTGCAATACGGTTGATAAAGTGCTAGTGCAATGTAGTATGAAATCCGCCAATTTAAAATAGCAAGAATATTGTTGTACATTTTTTAAGTGCTAGTGCAGTAACATGTAAAGTTGGCATATATAAAGAGACTAGTGCGTTAAAGTGGGTGGACCGACAATATATATCAGGAGGAGTATTATCATATTTCTTTAAAGTACAAATGCAAAATCGCGCAACATTAACAAATAAATATATATATGATAAGGTACACAGACAACTGATATAATATAGCAGATTAAATATATAGTTGAAATTCTTTAAAATGTAGAAGCAATACAATCTAAAAATTTGACTTAAATAAGACTATTAACTTCCTTTTATCGATTCAAGCATCTCAAAATATTTCCAGTTTCTTTCAAACCTTGCAATCGCTCCCACTCTACCTGCATAGGCTCTCTCAAAGTTACATGTTCTTCTCATTTTATTAATCCATTTTAATTGGCATGGGGCTATCATAGATTTCCAATTTTGTAAGATCAAAGACCGTGCTACCGCCGTAGAGATAAAAATAAACACTTCTTCTGATTTGTTAAACCTGTTCCTTTCTTTACAGATACCGAAAAGGGCTACCTCTGCCTCTGGTAGTAGAATTTTCCCAATTGTCATCTCCAAGTCTGTAAAAATCCCCTTCCAAAAGGATTCTAACTTAGGACAGGAGAAGAAGATATGATACCAGCCACCCTGGCCCCTAGTTTTGCATCTGAAACATTTATTCTCGTATTCAGGGAATATTCTCTGCAAAGCCTCAGGGGTATAATATAACAACCAACGAGAAAAAAAGGACATACGTTTGTAATTAGCTGCTCGGAGTGCTTTGTTTCCTAAATGACATATAACTTCCCAGTCTTTCTCTGTAAAAACACACTGAGTCATAAGGCTTATTTTTTCTAAGTGACAAGCAGTTATAGGAGATGGTCCAGAGGGGAAGAGCTTTTTATACCAGAATCCAATACCCGTATGTTTCTCCCCATATAGAGCTGTTAACAAAACATTAGGTGTTGTGTCTAGCCCTCCTATTTCTTTTTTTATAAAATTGACCAGTTGTATATATTCGAAAAACCTAATACGTCTAGGATGTGCTCTATCTATTACCGTTTGCCAGCCAATTACAGAATTTTGGATGAGTAGGTGCCTTATTTTTCCAAATCCAGCAGATTCCCATTCTAGCAGGTGATTCAAAGATATCTGAAGACCCATCTTAGCACATTCTATCAGTTTCAAATAAATAGATCCATCTGAACCATATTTTTTAAATAAAAGCCGTAATCTTGATGCATATCCTATCAGTGTCTTATATCTGGTTTTCTTAGGAAGCTTTGCAGTTTTTAAAAAGAAAAAAATTTGAGAGCCTGATTCCTCAAGCATTTTATCCAAAAAAAAATTGTCCCTTGTCTGTCTATTCCTTAATAATCCCGCCACTATGTCAAAAAAAGCTGCTTCATAATATGTTTTAAAATGGGGCAGAGCGAGTCCACCTAGGTTTACTGAAAGTTGTACCACCGAGAGCTTAGCTCTTGAGGCCTTTTTATTCCAAATAAATCTTCTCATCATGGATTCAAGTTCATTAAAAAAGGCCATGTTAACTTTAATTGGGATATTACTAAACAAGAATAAAAGCAAAGGCAGTACCTTCATCTTTACCAAAGCCACTCTGCCAATCAAAGACAAAGGCAACAGGTCCCATTGTTCAAGTAAGCTCTTGATTTTGTTCTTCGTTTTTAAATAATTTAAAAGAAAAAGTTCTTGATACTCCCTGGTCACATAGATCCCTAGGTATCTTATTGGATCCCGTTTTTCTGCTTGGGGCTGAAGTTCTAGCGGAAGAAAATCTAAATTTGAGCATAAAACAAGAACTTCTGTTTTTTTCTCATTGATCTAGTAACCCCCAATCTTTTCATACTCCTTGAGATCTTTCATAAGATGAAGAATATTTTCTTTATCGGGAGCCATATATAAGATAATATCGTCTGCGAATAATTTTAGTTTTGACATTCCAACGATTGGGGGAGAAATTGCTACATTATTCCTTAATTTTATTACTAGAGGTTCAATAAAAAAAGTAAAAAGCAAGGGGGATAAGGGGCACCCCTGTCTAGTGCCTCGATTTATTTTTATCTTCCCTGCTTGCCTAGCATTAATTATAACCTGGGCTGATGCCCCTTCATAAATATTCTGTAGCATATTGATAATTAGAGCAGGGAACCCAAAATAACCCAGGGAAGTAAATAAAACTGACCAGTTAACTAAATCAAACGCTTTTTCTGCATCAATCATTAAGATGCATGCAGGGATTGAGTTAATTTTAAAAAAATCTAACGCCTGTATCAAATATTCTGTGTTGGCAGCCATATAACGACCGGCTATAAACCCCGTCTGGTCTTGATGTATTACCTCCTGGGCTGCGAACACAAATCTTTGAGCCCAGATTTTCATAAAGATCTTATAGTCCGAGTTCAACAGACTAATTGGTCTAAAGGAATTCACATCCTCAGGGTTCTTATCTTTCTTAACGAAACTAATAATTGTGGACTCTTTGAACTCTGAAGGAACCGTACCGCCAATTCGAATATAATTAAATAGATTTTTCAAGGGATCTTCTAGTTCCTTCAAAAACACCTTATAAAACTCAATTGGGAACCCATCTATACCTGAGGCTTTCGCTCCCGCTGTTTCCTTTATACCCTTTTGTATTTCCAGGGAACTTATTTCGCTATTTATTTGATTACACCTGGAGACAGAAATTTTGGGTATATCCAGATTGTCAAAATATTCCCTGATTAGTGTTTCTTCCACTTGAATAGCTGGAGAATAAATTCTCTTATAATGATCAAGGAATATTTTCTCAATCCCCTCACTCCGAGTCTCTGTACCACCGAGGGGATCCTGAATTTTCAAAATAATAGAGGACTCTTGTTTTTTTCGGATCGAGTTAGCCAAAAGCTTCCCCATCAGTTGACTATCTTCATATAGTTTTTGCTGGAAGGCCTTTGAGCTGTTTATCTCTTCCAGAATAAAGAAGTCCCTGAGCGATGCTTTGGCTTGTTCCCATTTATTAGGCATTTGATGCAGTTTTAATGCGTACTCTTTCTCAGCGATACACTGAAGGGTAGATATTTTTCCCTTACGGACATTTGCCTTGTTGCTGGAAAATGCTATAATCTGTCCTCGGGCTGCAGCTTTAAATGCGCCCCATACTGCAAAAGGCTCTGCTGAATCCTTATTAACCACAAAAAACTCTTTTATCCATTCTCTGAAGCTCTCTACCCATAATGTATTCTGCAAGAGGGTACGATCCAGCTGCCACCTAGGACGCACCCCCTCCATACCCTCCAGAATCAATTCAATTTCAATCCTCCCGTGATCTGAAAACGTATTACAACCTATCAATGCGTTGGAGATTTGAAACGATCTGGAGGATAGAAATAAGTCTATTCTGGAGGCTGTCTGAAATCTATTAGAATAACATGTGTAGTACTCAGTGTTGGGATTCAGTGAGCACCAAGAATCTCGCAGTTGGTATTCTGCCATAAAGGCCTCTAGCACCCTTTTCGTTTTTGGTTTTAATTGTTTCTTATTCTTGTTAGAGGTATCCTTCTTTAAATCCTGAATGTAATTAAAATCACCCCCTATTATAATTTGCCCCGGAGTACCCCTTAACGTTTCACTAATTTCAGTCAGGGCCGTGGTGTCATCTAAGATTGGGCCGTAGTAATTTACAAGGTTGAATGTCTTTCCCAGCAGTTTTACTACCACCCAAAGCCATCTACCTTTAGAATCTCTTTGCACCTGCACAATTTCCCAAGGTAGGTTTCTTGAGAAGTAGATTGCGACACCCCTCTGTGCCACCCCTGCTGAGGAGAAGAACCCATGGGAGAAATATCTTGGCGGAAACAACTTTGGAGAATGTGTTTTCAGGTGTGTCTCCTGGAGGAAGACCACCTGAGGTTTAAGGGCTGTAATCCATTTTAAAAGGGCACCGTATTTCTGTTTGTTGAGCAGCCCATTTGCATTTATGGACAGGATTTTGCATGGATCAAATCCCATCTATAGAATTAAAAAATCTTAAACATATTCTGTACCAACTAATTTCAAGAATAACAGACCTACTGTGCTTGTATTTTTTTTACTGCATTTACCCCCCCCACCCTACACCCCCCCAGTGACGTGGGAGTCCCCCCTCCGTCCACGCAGCCCACATCTCCCCCCCCATAGCTTCTTCAGGTGTCTTCTTGTTACACCTGGTGTGACCCATTAACCCAGGCACCGCCTTGATTGTTTCCCTCTTTTTTATTTACTTTTATATATATATTTTTATTTTTTTATTTTTTATTGATAGCAGAAACTCGGATTTCTTAGATGTAATCACTTTTAAGTTTTTAAGCTTTTGGGCTTTTAAACCTAAACCTTTGTGGATATTTCATTAAGAAGAGTCTGGGCCTCTTCAATATCAGTAAACAGAAAGAATTTTCCCTTTACAAGAACCTTCAGCTTTGATTGCTGTGCAATCGAGGCCTGGGCGCCATTAGCTTTGAACAGCTGTAACAATTTTACGAATTCTTTCCTTCTTTTGGCTGCGGCCGCTGTCATGTCTGAGAATATCCTACATTTAATAATTTCTGAAATAGCAAACTGACGTTGTTGATAGGCTTTCGAAAGAATCCGCTCCTTAATCCTGAAGTCCGCAAAATTCAGTAAGATAGTTCTTGGAAATGGAGAATTTGGGAAACGCTGAGCCGGTACTCTGTGGGCCCTTGTTATTGTTAAGTCTCCCTCAAAGTCTGGTAGGACTACTTTCTGGATAAAGGAGTTAACCCATTGTATTGTGTCTGGACCTTCTGTTCCTTCGGGAACCCCCACACTTCTCAGGTTTGATCTACGAGAATGGTTCTCCAACTCCTCGAGTTTATTTTCCATAGAGTTCCTCTTCTTTACAGCCTCCTTGGTTGCTCCTGAGGCCCTATTCATTTGATCTTCCAAGCTTGTTATCCTTGACTCAGCTTCCTGTACCCTTATAGGGAGTGCTAATGTTATTTCCTCCAGCTTATCTATTCTGGCATGGATGGCAGCTAGCTCAGTTTGTTGATTATTTTTAATCTCACGGATTTCGTCGAGAATTAAATTGAGCATCTCACGAATGTCTAGCTGGAATTTTGCTTCAGATCTCCCTTCAGAGTCCAGTATACTTAAGTCGAGCCCTGTTTCTCCTTCATTCCTGGGAGTTAACGCTTGTATGATTTCCCCATCACTTACTTCCTCATTTGCTGTTGGAAGCTGGGTTTGAGGTGCAGATACTGTCTTGTCGGGGCCTTTAGATAAGGCACTTGGGGCAGGTGTATCCTGTGAAGAGGAGGGGAGGATCAATTTTGGAGTTGTTTTTTTCGCAAAAAGTGGAAAATCCTTCACTTCCTTTCCTCTGATTCCACTCTTTCCATTCCCCACTTCTGTCTGGGCCGCTGGTATAGCCGAAGTTGTAGAAGGATTTGGGGTTTGAGGATGAACTACCACCTCTAACTGAAGAGAAGGAACTACAGTATTAATGTCAACCATGTTGCCCTCCTTGATTACTGCTTTACACTGTTCTTCATGCTGTTGGGGGGTGGAGGGGAGAGGCAATTCATCATCTGAAGACTCGGGTGTTGTATCTTCAGGCACAGGGCTTTCCTCCCTGTTACCATCCTCCTTTTTATCCTTAGCAGCCTTGCGTGCCGCCTTTCTAGCCAGAGCGAGGCGAGTTTTAGCCTTCTGCCGGGCAGCCGCTTCCACTTTGCTGAGTTTGACCGCATCCTCACACTCTTTCTGCGGTTTGCCCATTCTTAGAAGTGCAACCTCTCCTTTATATATATTTTTTTTTTTTGCAAAGAACTTTTGAAGCTTTTGAAGCTTTAACTGTACAATTGCGTGACCATCAAGAGTTTTTTTTAATTTTTTTTTATGGTCTTTTTCCTCACTATTTACAGCTTGGCAGTCTTGACAAGGCCCTGGAGCTGAGAAACACCGCTGATACTTTACTGCCGATTTTCCCGAAATGATTGTATAATGACTGTGTAAGGCGCTTTATTCAGCTTCTGTTAATGTCAGATTGACATTTTTTATTTTCCCCTTCCACTTTTGCCGACCTAGCCCTAGCCCCAGTCCTTAAATCTCACAGTTGTCTCAGTTCAGGTATCACTGATTTAGGGAGTGCTCACCTCGGGCATTCTTGGAGTGCGCTCACCTCTGACAGTCCCGGAACGTAACGAGTGTAGCGATGCGGCAATTGAAAGTTGAACCGGACTCGCGGGGCAGAGTTTTTAAACGGCTCCTCTGTTTTCAGTCTTCAGAGGTTTTCAGCCGCGATTACCGATGCTTCGTTCACGCTCCATTCACGCTCATTTCCTTGCTTTGCGGCGCCCAGCGTAGAAGCAAACTACGAGGAGCAGCGGGAAGCAGCTAGCGTCTCTGAAGCTCGAACGCCATTCCTGAAGGCGGGGCCGTGGGTCGTGAGTCACGGGAGACTACGCAGAGGCGTGGATCTCTGCAGTCCCCGTCATCCGCTCCATTGTCGCAATGGATATTTAACAGTCAATGAGGAAAAAAGCAACAAATTACAGAGGAGTGCAAACACTTTCAGAGCGGCATGGCAAAATCATGTCTACTCTGTTGTATGTTTGCAGCAATAACCTACAACAGAAACAGGATAGAGCAGGCCCACAGCGCCCACCCAACCTCCACTTAGCTTAAATTTTGACTGAGCCAGACAGAGCAAACATGTCACAAATGGAGCAACATAGCATTTTCCAAAGTATGTAACTAAATCAATGGCATGCACAGCTGTCAGTCATACCACCACTACTACACTAGGACTCGACTCCACCACTGCACAGAAATGTAGGTGTGTTGTGGTTGTTGTTGACTTTTTTTCCATCAATCATCTCTGATCCTACTGACTGACTGCAAATATATTATGTCACTGTGGTCATCATCATGGTGTTGTACAACTCAGTCTGCAGTGTACCGAGAGTGTCCAGATTCCATATTCAAAAATGCAATGGATCGGCCAGCAGTACAATTTTGTTATTAAACATCAAAAAGGGAAACATTGACTTGAGTCACTTTTAGTGTGTAGATTAAATAATAGTACACAATGAATTCACTTCATGCACAACAAACAACAACAACACAAACACCAATCACTCAGAGTAAGTGTCCAATGCATGCCATCATTACCTGTTCTCATCTTAAGTTAGGGGCAGTCTCTCTTGGCTCAGAAAGGAGGATAGCTATAGTAGTCATCATGCTCCACTTCTTTTGGAGGGACTCGACGAGGCAACATTTTCTTGTACAATTCTCTATCCAATCATCATCTGGCTTGAGGGAAATGGATTTGGGGTGAGTCAGGAGGATGGAACAGGACTCGTAGGAGTGGACTTAAGTTAAATGTACACAGCTACAACTCCAATATGGCATTAAAAAGACTAGAAGATTGTGGTGATGGATTTGTTGTGATTCGAAGTTTCGAACCAGAAAGACAGAGACACACTCAAATAAAAGTAAATAAGGAAGAAAGAAAGTAAGAAGTTGAAAGCCTATTTGTCAGGGAAGTATAGCGTGTCCTCAAACTCTGGTGGTTCAACCAGAAGTAGGTAATCATCTAAGACACTATTTCCATCACCTAAGTCGCTGTCCTCATCTTCTTGTGTTCATTCACATATTTTGCAATTTGGTGGTATGAAATGCTGATTCATTTTGGTTAACCTCTCCACGTTTTTAGGCAAGAGACTGGTCATTTTCACTATTACAATGGCACCAACAGCACTGAAAACACACTCAGAAGAGACACTTGTAACAGGGCAAGCCAGATATTTTATCGCCAGCCTGCTGACCACTGGCCATTTGTACCCTTTCCCATACCGAAACAGTAGTGGGTTTCGATCAATGTTAACCTCTGTTGGATCATCCAGATAGGCTTGGACCATCCTCTCAATGTTCAGAGGTGTTCCACTTTGCAAGGCGTCTTTTGTCTTTGCATCAGCAGTGGACCTAGCAAGCCCTTGCTGTAAATACCAACCTGTGCAGATTTTACAGGGGCTGATGATCCGGTTCTTGCTGTTGTCGATAGTGTTGGTGACTGCTCTGAGCCAAACGCACTGCCCTTGGGCTCTTACGTTGAACTTGACCCCGGATGCCCTGCTGCAGTACTTGTTGTGGGTTTGAGTAGCATACCTTTAAATACCAGCCATTCATTATCCAAGTGACTGGCTGACTCAGCTATCCAAGTTTTGTACTGGGTAACATTCACTTCTGAAAAAGGAAATAATGTCTAAGTGTTCAGTGCCGATTTTATACTGTGGTTCCAGAATTGTGGCACAAATGTAATGTTTTTCTGTAATATTGTGAGTTTTCATCCTTGTATTTTCAGCTAAGCAACGGGATAAGCTCTCCACCAACTCATATGCTTCATTATTTTCCTCCACACCTTTGTCCGTTTCAGATATCTCCTTCAACAGTTGCTCTAGCATGTGCAAGAATGGCATTGCTTGGCCCATAGTACAATCCTCCTTGCTGACTTCACGTGTGAAGACCGTGAAAAGAAGTAGCATCTCTGTCAGTCATTTAACTAGGCCCCATTGGGCCATCTGTAGGGTCATGTCTTTCACAGTCGCATCCCTTATTCTTTGTATGATATAGTGATTGATTTGTCTGTACTGATCAAAGAGACGATCAAGTATGTAATAAGTGGAGTTCCATTGTGTTGGCACCTCCTGGATGAGTGTTTTTACTGACATTCTATGCTCACATTAAATGATTCTCAGCTATTACTGGACTTTAAAAATATGGCTGAAATGTGTGCATATTCTTCTGCAGGTGGTCAGTAAGTCGCTGACTCAGGTTTCTTTTTACCGAAAGTCTTGAACAATAATGTTAATGCTGTGCACCAAACACAGTGCCCTGAAATAGCCACCATCCTGCATGGTCTGAACTATATAAATGCCATTATCCGTGGCAACAAAACCAATGTTAAGCCCTCTTGGGTGCAGACCTTGCTGTTAAACTCTTCCAAAATATTTACAGCATTATGAGATTTCTCCAAGGCGAACATGGCTACAGTTGCATGTTTCAGAGTAGAATTAAAAATCTCAGCAGTGTCAACAACAACTACTTCAGATATCTTTTCTCTAACCCCAACAAAAGAGATCCAGTGTGCATTGATGCTTGGCAACTGGTCCACATGTCTATTGTTAAGGTGGATATTGTGAACAGCACTCTGCGGCACAGGTTGTCCAAGCAATTCCAGCACATGGTGATGTAGTGCTGGAACAGCAACTCTGGCGAAATAGGACCATCAGGGAACCTTCCATTTGGGCAGATGGCTGTCACAAATTCAAGAAAACCCACCCCTTCCGCAAAAGAAATAGGGAGAAGGTCCTGTGCTAACATTTTAGCCAGCTTTGCATTGCAAAAACTTGCCATCGGGTGGTTGTGTTTGTACTGTCCCTCCTAACTAAGTATGCGTACAATGGTAGGCTAACATTTTAGCCAGCTTTGCATTGTAAAAATTTGCCATTGGGTGGTTGTGTTCGTACTGCCCCTCCGAACTAAGCATGCGTACAATGGTAGGCGGGATTTTTTCCTTTCTGGTGCAGTTGATGCAGCTGATGCAGCTGATGCAGATGACTTCTTGAACCCAGTTAGACTCAACAATGCACTTTTTTTAATTGTGGTACTCTGGTGCCTTGGTGCCTCAGCCTGACTCTTACTACGGTGCCACTGAGATGTTGCTGAGGATGTCGGCGGTACCACTACACTGATGGGGACAGGGCTACTTTGTGTACCAGAGAAAATGTCTCCCTCTTGTTCACCTTCCACCGCAATCATATCTTTTTCTACTTCTTTATCCCCACCAACAGCAATGAGTGCAGTTTTACTTTTTTGTGCGCTAAGTAGGTAAGCCTCCCACTGGATCATGTGGTATTTTTTCAGATGGGTTGTTTGGCCTCCGGTACCATAGTTTGTACCAAGCGTGCCCTGAATAACACCTTGCCAACAAATTGGGCATATAGCAACATTCTCCTCCTTACTTCTGACCGAAAAGAAGTCCCAAACTGGAGAGGTGAACTTTCTTGTGCTGCTGGAGGTGCCACTTGCAATGCTGGATGACCTGGAGGGTGTGTCTGGAATTTGACTCTGTGCAGTTACAGTACCACTACCTACTGAGGTGGTGGTTGTGCTGGATGTAGGTCCCTGCTGGGCATTTGCAAATGAAAATATGGAAGCTGGAGGTCATGTTGGTGTTACCTGTGTTGGTGGTATCCATGCCACATCCCTCACAGCAATTTGGGATGAGGTACTAATAATGTCGGTCCCCATTTCCATTGAGGCGGGAGTGACCTTCATGATGAATGGCTCGTCATCATCCTCCTCTTCTACATCTTCTATTGTGGGCTGTTGTTGCGGCTGTTGTTGCGGCTGTTGTTCCGTCTGTTGTTCCGGCTGTTGTTCCGGTTTGTAGTTGCCCACTTATCTGCTGAGTTTCCGCTTGCGTTGATTGGGTACTACTGTGCGATAATGACATTTCAACATCACCTGCTTTTTAGCGTGTCTGCAAGTAGACTGGCTACCTCTTCGACACTCAAGGGCTTGGGCCTAGGTTGGTGGGGTGGGCCCTCTGATGCAGAGGTGCCGGTCCCAGTCACTGCTGATGCAGGCGTAATTTTTTGTTTCCAAATCATATTGGGCGGTACACCAGTCTTGATAAGTGGCAGTGCCACTACCTTCCTCTGTTCCTTCTTCTCACTGGCAACTTTCTAGGTACTGGAAGACCTGGTACCTTTCTTTGGGGCCATCTTCTTCCGATGTCAGCAGGACCCAGGTGCACAAGTTGCAGAGATGTCTGTGGTCACACTTCATGTGACGTGGTGCGCAGCAGGACTCGTGTCTGGCAATACAAAGGGTGATGATGACACCTCCTCCTCAGTCTTTTTGTGTACCTAAAAGCAAAGAAGCTAGAAGAACAGCAGTGAAATGTTGCATCTGTTGTTGTGGTTCAATTACTACTAGTACAAACAAACAAAAATGTATATAATTTTTTTCAAAATCTTTATTGAACAAATTTGCACAACAGGGTTACAAAATTGCGCTGTATCAATACATTATATATGAATATACAGTATTATGCAGCAGATGTTACCTCATACATGTAGCACGTGAACTCCAGATAGAGGAGAAACGTCGGGGCAGTACAGGGGGAGTAATATGAACTATGGGAAGAGACACATCGAGTGCAGGAGGGAGACCAGTGGAGCAGAAGGGAGAGTGAGCAGGGATCCAGCTACTCATTGCCCACCACTGGCATTGGCCGCTGGCAGAGCACCAGCGGGGAGCATGGGGGGGGGGGGTTGCAGGGCTGTGAGAGTCACGGCTTGAGAGATAAGACACAAGTGGGCCCCATATGTCAATTGGGTGGGATTTGGCTGGCATTGGGTCCCAGAATTTGGACTAGAGTGTCTGACATCGTGAAGCATCCTCTAGCCAAGCGTCAGCCTTAGGTACAAGCCTGCGACCCCAGCACATGGAGACCCTACGCCACGCAAGTATAAGAAGCATTCCAGTAAGGCGGTGCGTGGCATCGGGGCAACATTTCAAGAAGCCTAGAAAACAAAGCAAAGCAAAGGGGCAGGCTGGACCAGAGATGAGGTAATCTCAGAAACAGCAGCACAGACCTCGCACCAGTATACGGAGTGAATGAGGTGCAGGCAGTAATTTGGGGATATGCGTTTGATCTGAGTGCAACAATATAGCTAGTCTTCTGGGGAGATTTCGACACCCAGGTCCTGACCGCACGCCTGGTCTGTAGAAATGGGATATGCTGCCAGTGTAAAGGTGTAAATCTTAGTGACCAGCTTCTGGGGGGAGGGGGACCTGTAAAGAAAGTCAAGAGTGGCCATTGAGGAGGGAGGCTGGGGAACCGGAGGGTGAAGCTCCCTGCAGATAGCCCCAAGTAGAGCAAAGGGCCAGAGTCAACAGCAATAGAGAAGAATGAGTTCCCAGGGTAGTGGTCCGACACTGTGGTAAGCCCTAAGCGGGTGGCATGTTTAACCATCCCGGAAGACTGAAAGGGGGGAAAGCCAGATGAAGAGCCATAGGCATGGCATTCGTGGAGAGAATGTTGGAGCCAGAGAGTTTCCGGAGCCCACCCCAGGTCAAGTGCAGACTCTCCACCGTGCCAATCTCAGTTCATAGGAGTTTTGCTTGGGTAAACAAGGTGTCGTGAGCGGCCATGGGGCAGCAAGGTCAGCTTCCACCGTGACATGCAGCTTAAAAGGAGTGGGGTGGATTCAAAAATGAAGAAAACCTGCCTGGGCGCTAAAGGCATAAAGTTTAAAATCAGGGGCACCAAGACCACCTCGTGACATAGGAAGGTTGAGGATGTCATATGCAATTCTGGGCTGTCAACCAGCACAGACCAGAGTGATGAACAATGAGCAGACTTTGCAAAAAAAATGGGCAGTGAGGTGGATTGGGACATTGACGAATAAATATAAAAACTTTGGGAGCACCACCATCTTGGCAATGGCTATGCGACCGGCCAAAGAAAAAGGTAACTGGTGCCAGACTCAAACCAGTCCACATCATGACCAAAGTTGGCCCTCCAAAGTTCGTCCACATCCCTACTCAGCCCGACGCCCACACAAAGGGATAGTCCGGATTGAAGGGTACCAATGGCATCAGTGAGAGGGAAAAGCACAGACTTATTCCAGTTAACCTGGATGCCGGAGAAGCCCCCAGACCATATCACCTCATGAACTAAGGTTCTCTTGAGGGTTGGGAACATAAAGAGTAATGTTGTTTGCATACATGGAGACGACTAGAGCATGAGTTGCGAAGCCAAGACCTCTCTGGGTGTGGTGCTGTCGAAGTCTAGCAGAAAGGGTTCTCGTGTTAGGAAAACAAGATGGGGAGGCAAGGCCTTTTCCAACCTGGCCCCTAAATGGTGGAATGCTCTCCCTTTGGAAGTAAGGTCCCGCCCCACTCTACAAGCTTTTAGATCTGCTTTAAAGACCCACCTTTTTACACGTGCATACCTTTAGTGGGGCTCTGCAAATTTTTTTTGAGATGTTTTGATAGGCGCCTTGACACCTTCGGGTTTAGTTTGCGCAATACAAGTTGCCTAAAAAAAAAAAAAGGGTTCCATTGTGATGGCGAAGAGCATGGGTGACAGCAGGCACCCCTGCCTGGCACCTCTCTCGATGGAGATAGGCTCAGATAATTGACCATTAATCCCGAGTCGCGCAGTGGGACGGGTGTAAAGAAGCAATATTTTGCATGTGAACACCGAGCTAAAGCCTAAGCGAGGGAGGAGATAAAAGAGAAAGGGCCACTCAAGGGTTTCAAAGGCTTTGGTGGCATTGAGCAGGGCAGCCATTGCCGGAAGCTTAAGGTTAATTTGATGAATGTCGGAAAATATAGTCCTGAGGTTATGGAATGTCGCCCCTCCACAATTTAATCCGGACTGATTTGTGCGATCTATGAGTGGCATGATGGGAAGAAGGCGGGAGGCGAGGAGTTTGGCAAAGATCTTGTCCATATTAATTAGTAAAAGGGGACAATAAGAGTCGCTTAGCTCTGGGGGTTTGTCCGGCTTAAGAATCTAGTGTGAGTAGTGACTCGTGGAGCGAAGGGGGAAACTGACTGGCCTCAAAAGAATTGTTGTACATGGCAGCTAAGTGTTGGACCAGAAGGGGCACAAAGGTCTTGTAAAAGGATGCTGGCAGGCCATCCGAACCAGGGGCCTTGTCACCGGGCATGCTGTTAATCGCAGCAAGGATTTCTTCTTTGGAGAAGGGCTCATCAAGGAATTCCAGGTGAGGGTTGCCAAGCCAGAAGAGCTGAAGGGTGTTGAAATAATGATTGAGAACCTTGTGCGGGGCACAGTCCCGGCCGTGTAGAGCTGTTAGTAAAATGTGGTGAAGCGTGCCCTGATTTCCTCAGGAGAGGTAGTTCTATCTGGGCCTCCGTCCTGGAGGGCGGTTATGTAGGATGCTGCATGAGGCAAGTGGAGGAGGTTGGCAAGGGTCTTTCCAGGGCAGTCGCCCTCACTGAAGCTGCCCGCCCGCACATCCCTGCCCGAAAAATGGGAGCACTCTGTTGGTCACGTCGGCAAAGTCAGTAAGCTCTCCCCAGATCTGAGCAAGTGTGTCAGGATTAGGGTTCTGGGAGTGGGAAGAGTCCAGAGCCCTAATCTCCATCTCTAATTTATCAGGAGTGCCACGAATAGAGCAAAGGACACTGGACAACTTGGAAATACATTCTCCCCGGATTAGGCGTTAAAATCCCTCCCAAAGTGTGGAGGTGAAGTCAATGGTGCCTTCATTAGGATCAAAATATTTCGAGATAGCGGTTTGAATCTTGTTGTAAAAGGCCGAATCGTGCAGTGCGTTAGGGGGAAGCACCAAGAGAATATCCGGCATGGGGAGTGAGGGAGTCGCAGACTAAGAAAACAGGAGCGTGATCTGAGAGGGTGCCCACCATGTGTTCAACAGAGGTGAGCCAAGCAAAGGTGTCCAGAGTGGTGATCCAAAGTTCCAAGCGGGTCCAACAGCCAAAGGAGCCAGATACGCAAGTGCCCTTGAGTGCCTCGGGATGAGTGTGACACCATGCGTCATGTAGGGAGTTATCAGTGAGGATGGAGCTCAGTAGTGAAGCTGCCCACAGGTGGATAGTGTACGGATCAGAGCGATCTAGCATGGGGGACAGCATCATGTTAAAGTGCCCTCAAAGAAGCACAGTGGGGCCCAGGGATGAGATGTGGTGCCAAACCTGTGCAAAGAATTCCGGGTCATCATTGTTGGGACCATATAGCGCAGCCAATGTCAATGGTTGGGCCTTGAGGGTACCATGGAAGACAACAAAGCACCCCTCAGGGTCCACAATTACCTGGGAAGTCTGCCAATGAAGCCCTCTGCTCTGCAGGATAGACACCCCAGAGTAGTTAGAGTAATAGGAGGAATGTATTTCACTCCAATGCCTGGAGAGGAGTCTGGAGGAGGTCGCAGGTAGCAGGTGGGTCTACCGAAATAAATTACATATCTACCTTATGCCGGGTGAGGTGGGCATGGAAAAGACATGCCTTACAGTGGTTGTTAAGACCGCGGACGTTCCAGGTCCAAATCATGGTATCTGTCATAGTGCCATGTCAAGGAGGTCAAGATCGAGAAAGACTAAAAGAAAAATGCAGGTTATACCTCGTGCAGTCGGGTGGAAATATGCGATACGGCGAACAGCAGGAAACACAGTGCTATAACATTGGAAGTGCAATAAAACAACAAAAACCGCCATAGTGTAATCGGGGTAGAATGACAAGGCGTTGCCCCAATGATGAATCTCGCCCCTCTCCCTGGCTGCCCAAAGAATTGTGGTGCCTGAAATTCAGGAGTTTGGCAATGATTGGGTGAGCCAGCAGGCCAGGGGCAGGGAAAGCAGATTGTGGGAGTCCTGAGTGGCGGCGTCTTCAGCATCGGGGACCCATGTTTCAACGTGCAACAGATGAACGTTGCATGCGTCTACATGGGCCTTGACTGTGTCAAGACGGGTCGATGTCAAGACGGGTCAACAACTGGTCGAGTTAGGTCACAATGCCTGTAACTGTGGATTTGACATCTAACATAATGGACTTGAGATCGCGTGTTAGAGCCATGTCTGTTTGGGCAGCAGGGTCACCCCAATCGGCAAGTTTGCTGGTGCTGATTGAAGTCGATCTTGGGTTGTTTGGGGTCATTCTTCCCCATGGTCTGGCAGATGCAGGTGGGGAAGGCCACCAAAGAGCTGGGGATAGTCAGCAGCAAGGAGTCAAGGTTGCAGAGCCCTGAGAAGTATGAAATGTGCTGTGGCGAGAGTAGGTGAAGCAGGCAATCTGGGCAGGAAGACAAGAGCACTGGCACTCAGAAAGTAGGTGGCGGCCAGGCTGAAGAAGGAGGGCAGTGAGAGAGCCACTGGTGGCACACCTCGTGAAGGCAGGCTGTGGCAGGCATCTGTCAGGCCCGCAGATCCCGCAAAGGAGTGGCAGTGCCGGCGACGTGGTCAGGCAAGCGGGTGGCGATGTGTGGGCAAGATCCTAGCCGCACCAATGCCTGCCCCCGCAATGGTAGCAAATAAGGGAATTAGGACTGTGGTGGCAGAGGCAGCGGGGAAACGCGGGGGCATGCTGCCGTCATTACGGGCCACACAGTCCACGAGAAAGACATCCAGGGCCAGCAATGAGGGGGTGGTTCAACAGAGTCTACAGGGGACCAGGCACGGTCAACAAAGCAGGCCACCGTCAGGGTAGCAGAACACCAGGGAGGAAGGAGGAGAACTGGTGCAAGAAGGCCGCAGAGGATGGTGGAGCCGCGGCAGCGGTGGCAGCAGGGAGGCGTGGGGGCGTGCAGCCCTTGACCGGGGGCCAGTGTAGAGAGGCCAACAGAGGAGAGTGGTACAGGGAAGCCCAAGCAGCAATGGAGGTAGGCCAGGCCCCGGGGTGTGGCATACACACCCCCAACCCCATGAGGAAGGCCCCCCAAAGCAGCAGCACTCACCGGGACCAGCAGGAGGCAGGCGGCGGGTATGCCCCAGTGGAGCACCATAGGCCCAGAATATGAGGAGGCTGGCACCAGCTGCAGGTAGCCGTGTCCGGGTAGTAAATGTCCATGGCGCCCTCACGGGCCCATCAGGAAGGTTGTCCCCAAGGGGGTAGTCAGCTGACAGGCAGGGCCACCAGCGCTAACAGCCTGAGAATGTGTGGCGGCAGGTGAAGGGCCCAGGGCCGGGCGGCAGGCGGGTTGATGGCTGTGATAAGCTGTCAGCCAGGCAGCAGCAGCAGGCAGCCGGCTTATAGGCCAGGACTGAAGGGGAGCTGAAGAGTCCACTGTCACAGCAGCGAGGCAATGCAGGCAGCCAGGAGGTCACACCGGGAGAGGGCAGCGAGTAGCGAGGAGTCATGGGGAGCGTGCCACCTGGATCACGAGGCCCGGTGGGCTTTGCCATCACAGCGGGTGCCAGGAGCTGGAAACGGCACCTGCGCTGTGTGAAGGCCAGGGCCTGGTGGTATGGCACACGCGCTCCCAACCCCGCCATGAGACGCCCCCCCAGCGGCAACACTCACCGGCTCTGATGGTAAGGAGCTGGGGGCAGGACCGACAATGATGCTCCAGTCACAGGGGGCCATCAAAGAGAGGCACCAGGAAGGCCAAGCCACACCAACAGGAGGGCCCAGATACAAGGCCCAGGCCCAGCAGCAGATCTCGGTCCGGCAGCACCAGAGGAGGGCAGGAGATGGATCAGGATGTGCCCCGGAGCGAGGTAGGTTGAGATGGTGTGGCGTCGAGTAGCAGCAGAAGGAATGTCTGCAGGATTGCTGTCAGCTAATCAGCTTGGCCGGCAGAGCCCATTTAAAGTGCGGACATCTTGCAGCCAGATAAGCCACACCCCTTAGTACTAACAAACAAATATAACATATAACTTAGTGTGTGGTGGTCACACTTGTTAGTGCTATATTATTATATTTTATTAACTCAGTTTAAGTTATAAAAAGTGTAGCTCTTTGTGAGGCTTTGGCAACAAGGGTTTTAATGGCATACTGTGTACACTCAGGAAGGATGGGAAAGAAGAAGAACAAAAACAAAATACAAATTTAATGGAAGTGGAACCTGTTTGGCTTTAATTTGTGCATCACATCATTCAGGGAGCTGCAGCTGGCAAAGGGGATGGAAGCAGTAAGCCAAGAGGAAAAAAGGAAAGACACAGGCCCATATGCCAAAAGCAGCACACTACTAAACTACCCCCACAAAATGGCTACCAGCCACATGGTCACTCACGGTCACAAGAAGCAGGAGACCTTGAAAACAATGAACTCAAGCAGGCCTATATGGCCAGACAAAGGAGGCATGCTAAACCACACAGCGTTAATGCATAAATGCAAAAAAGAAAATCCACAGGGCTAAAAAAGGTTGGAAAGTTATGCAACAGCCACACCACGCACACATATCCAACAAAGGCATTTTTTTAACACACACTAAAAAAGTGAAATGCCCCCCAAAAAATAATTTTTTCAATATAATCTAATGTCATCCATGCCCTAAATGATGGTTAAATTCAACAGACACAACAGAGACAGTTGTTTCATGCACCCATGAGTAGCTCTGGGCCTACTGAATGAAAGGCCTATTGGCAGACTAGGCCTCAAGCTTGCAGGTCTATGCCAAAAGCACACTGGCTGGCTAAACAAAATGGCCACCAGCCACATGGCCAGGCCACCCACAACAACAAGAAAGGGAAGGTAGACAATGCAGGCCTATGGCAAAAGCACCCCGTCTGGCTTCAAAATGGCCACCAGCCATATGCCCTGGCCTACAACAACAAGTAGCAGAGGCCAAGAGGAACAAAGGAAAGACATGAAGGCCTATATGGCAAAAGCAGCACATTATTAAATTACCTCCACAAAATGGCCACCAGCCACATGGTCACTCACAGTCACAACAAGCAGGAAGCCCGAAAAACAATGAACTCAAGCAGGCCTATATGTCCAGACAAAGGAGGTATGCTAAACAACACAACTTTAATACAAAAATGCAAAAATAAAAATACACAAGGCTAAACAAGGTTTGCAAGTTACACAACAACCACACCACACACACACATCCAACAAAAACATTTATTTAACACAATCCAAAAAAGCGAAAGACCCCAAAAAATACACATTTTGCAATTTAATTCAATGTCATCCATACCCTAAATGATGTTTAAATTCAACAGACACCACAGAAACAGTTGTTTCATGCACCCAGGAGTAGATCTGGGCCTACTGGCTTGCAGGCCTATGGTAAAAGCACACTGGCTGGCTCCACAAAATGGCTGCCAGCCACACAGCCAGGCCACCCACAGCAACAAGGAAGGGAAGACAGACAATGCAGGCCTATGGCAAAAGCACAATGCCTGGCTTCAAAATGGCCACCAGCCATATGTCCAGGCCCACAACAACAAGAAAGGGAAGACAGACAATGCAGGTCTATTGCAAAACACACTTCCTGGCTTCACAATGGTCACCAGATACATGGCCGGGCCCACAACAACAAGAAGCCTAGGCCAAATGGAACAAAGGAAACACATGCAGGCCTATATGGCAAAAGCAACACACTTCAAAACTAGCACCACAAAATGCCCACCAGACACATGCTCACTCACAGTCACAACAAGCAGGAAGCCTGGAAAACAATTAACTGAGAGAGGCTTATAATCCACAGGGCTAAATAAGGTGTGCAAGTTACACAACAACCACACCACACACACAGACACAACAAAGGCATTTATTTACCACACACCAAAAAAGTGAAATACCCCCAAAATATAAATTTTGCAATTCAATCCAATGCCATCCATGCCCTAAATGATGTTTCAATTCAACAGACATCACATAAACAGTTGTTTCATGCACCCATGACTACCTCTGGGCCTTCTGGCTAACTACAATACATTTTGTTAAAAATGAAGAAATGTACAAAAATTTAAGTTGCAGTAACTGCAATGCCCCAATCAAACAAACAACACCAACTTACTTGTAAAATCTCAAATCCAAAAGTTCTCAATTCCAAAAGTCCTCAAATCCAATGATAAATGATGCAGCAGACACAAAGAGTGGTCCTTCCAGCTTCAAATCCAAATGAAAAGTGAACAGGACACGGACAAAGCACTGGGAGGAGCCTGCTGGACACGAACAGGAAGTTGGAGACTCTGGGGCACTTCCTTCCTCTCCGAAAAAAAAGTTTAAAAAAAAAAGGACTCCGTGCACAAACAAGTACAGCTAAATGTCAATCTGAGAAGTGTTAATCATCCAAATCATAATTTTCGATAAGTTTTCATGCTGCTTAAGAGAAATTCTTCTCCAGATTTAAATTTTGCTTGTTAGGTACTACGAGCGTCACCAAACTTCCTTCGGATGTCCGAAGATGTGTCCGAATGACGTGTTCGTGATCGCACGACCGACTACCAAACTCTTGTGGTGCATTAAAACGGATAGGAAAACTCGTCGGAAAACTCAGGGATCCTGGTAAGTCGATACCGCGCTCACAAAATGCATTTTGAAAGCTCCGCTACACCGCGGATCGTGGAGTTTTCGGTAACTCTGCGTTCTACACATAATGCGGAGTTGCCAAAAATCCGCAAACTCCGAGAGAGGAGCGGATTTTATGCCCAGAGTATATACATATATCCCAATACACCATGGGAATGTATCAGTACAGTTTAATGAGTATGGATGGATTACCTGCCCTCTATATTTGTTCTTTATTGAAACTTCAATTCATATTCTCATTCCCACTTCTAGATGGGGACTGTTCATGGGCAGGGGTATGTCTGTGCTGACTACTGTGTTCGTAATAGATAGTATAAAATAAGAATAAGAGATGTGTAGTATTTATTTATTTATTTAGAAGCTTATAAAGCTTGCGGCTAACCCCAAAGGGGGTGTCCCAGCGCTACGGACTGAAGAGCAACTTGGATATCTTGTAGGCTAGAGGTTGGAAAACAGCCAGGTCTTCAAGCTGCGCCTGAACAAGGATTCAGTTTTAGTAAGTTATTCCAGAGTTTAGCGGTGCCAACAGCAAATGCTCTGCCCCCATCCTAGAACGGCGAAAACGGGGAGAGAGAAGAAGACGGAGGTGAATAGATCTGAGAGCACCGGCAGAGTGTACAGGCTTCAACCTATGTCTGAGATACGCCTGCCCCTGGTCATTTAAAGCCCTGAAAGCCAGGACCAAGGCTTTAAACTGGATGCGATAGGGCACAGGTAACCAGTAAAGTTTCAACAGATGGGGGGTTATTGAGTGGTGGTGAGGGATGTTGCATAATAGCCTAGCAGCAGCATTCTGTTTAATCTGCAACCAATTGATCAGATAGGCTGTAGCTCCCACATAAAGGCTGTTGGAATAATCCAAGTGAGAAGTAATAAGGGCATGGATGACAGTCCTACGCGAATCCAGAGGGAGGAAAGGGAGAATTTTGCTAATCATGCGAAGTTTGCCAAAACAAGCGGAAGTGACCTTATTGATTTGAGTCTTACATGACAGTTCATTTTCGACTTGGAAACACAGATTTCGTGCTGATTTTATGGGTATCTGTGAAGGGTTGAGCTCAGATGGCCACCACAGAGGAGGCCAAAGTGAGGCACTTTGATTGAAGAACAGCACCTCAGTTTTGTCTGTATTGAGTCTGTAAGAGGGGAACTACTCGTCCTCTGGGCCCCTACATACTGCTCAAGATCTATTAAGCCACATGAACTTTCAAACGTGCAGGAACCGAACTTGGCAATATTTGACACTTACCCCCCTCAGCCTATTCAAAATTTACTATTTCTTTAAGGGGCAAGAAAACATATACCTTTTTACTATTTAACTACTCCTCGATTAAGTGAATCAAATCTGGGGCAAGTACATTCACATGGCCCATCCTTGATGTTGCTCCCCTGCGTTTCTAGATACTTCGAGAACTTTTTGTGAAAGAACTTATACTTTAAAGTTCACGCCCTGACGAAGTTCCGCCATTGGAACAAAACTCGTTGTCTGTTTGTGTTACTTGGTATAATTACCACAATAAAGAAGATAACTTTTTGGACTTAAAACATTGTCTCTGAAATATTCTATTGAGTGCGCCTTCCGTCATTTGTGAAAAATTTGTCTGATTGGGAACTGTGCCTTGGGACAACAGGCACTGGAAGTGTGCAGAACCACATTAATATTCTTCATACTACTGTGTTGGTCATGCTAAACCTTGGTCGGGTTGTCCTGTTTGTTCTCTCCTGAGCTTTAGGGTGTTAAGGGTCATCCAAGACACAATATTGGAGAGGCAGCGTCTTAAGTTGGCCAGGCTGGTGTCAGAGTAATCTCTAAATGAAAACACAAGCTGAGTGTCACTCTGACGCCCCAAGGTTCAACTACCTCAGCCAGAGGTGAAAGATAGACGTTGAAGAAGAGGGGGCTTAATGCAGAGCCCTGAGGCACTCTGCAGCTGAGTGTTTTTTTTTTCCTTTGAAACATAAGGCCGGAAAAAGACCTGCTGAGTTCTGCCACTCAGAACTTAAATGCAACAAACGCCTTCTCTTGAGGGGCCCTAAGATCCCGTTAAGGGCTAACATAGGCCTGATTGAAGGAGGAGGAGATATCAATGATTTTGTCATGGAAGAAATTAGAAAGGCCATCACAGAGATCTTGACTAGGGCTGATCCAACAGGCAAGGGCCGATGGTTTAGCAAAATCCTTCACAATTTTAAAAAGAGTTTTAGAAGAATTATCAGCAGCACTAATTGTACTAATAAAATATTCTCTTACAGTAGCTCGCTTAAGTTTATGATTTTTTTTATTGCAGCTCTATAAGTGGCTTTAGCGAGAGGATCATAGGTAAGTCGCCAACTGCGCTCGAGCTTTTTACAATTGCTCCTTTCTTCACGTAGAGCCTGAGAGAACCAAGGAGCAGAGGGCTTAGATCTGACGGAGGAAAGAGGCTGCACTGGGGCGATGACATCAATTGCAGAGGAGAGACAAGTATTAAAATTAGAGACATCGGTGTTCAAGTCGCCAGAAGTCTGCCAGCTCGAGTTAGCCAGTATAGGTTCAAGAGCATCGCAGATGACCTTATACCATTTCCTGCCCAGGTCCCTGGCTTTAGTTGAAGTTGCAGGTGGCAGGGAAATGGCCAGATTGAATGGAATAAGGTAATGGTCAGACCAGGTAAGGGGTAATGGGGCGCAGTGGATAGGCCAGAAAAATTTGTAAATAAGAGGTCAAGGGTGTGGCCCACTCTATGAGTGGGGCCCTGTACCCGCTGAAGAAAGTTCAAGCCCTCTATAGTATCCAAAAGAGGTCTAGCCTTGTAGCATGCAGCATCATCCACATGCAAATGAAAGTCTCCAAGGATGGTAAAATGTGGATGCCTCAGGGAGAGGTCAGCAATAGTAGCAAGGAGCTTAGTAAGAAAAGACGGAGAGGCACCAGGGGGAATATATACCAGAACACCCGCTAAGATTAGGTGCATTGCATCAGAGATGCTAAAATACATAGCTTCGATAGAGCCAATGTTCACAAGTTTCCTAGAATTAATCTTCCAATGAGAGCGAAGGATAACAGTGATCCCTCCTCCCACCTTAGTGCCTGTATGACTAATCCCAACAAAGCGGTAATCTGGGGAAATAGCCAGACCAAGTTTGGGGTTGGAGGAATCTTTAACCCACGTCTCCGTCAAAAACATTAGGTCCCAGGAGTAGGTGGACATGGAGAGCCAGATGTCTCCCGCATGACGAGGGAGAGAACTGTAATTAAGAAGACAGGCCTAGATAGCATATGGGGGGCTGATAGGTGTGACTTCCCTGCCTAACGCGAGAGCCGCTCAGTAGGTGGGCTTAAGGAAAATTAACAATTATCGTAGCTGAAATAGTTAGTTAAAAGTCGGGAGGGGATGCAGTGTGAGTGGCAACCGCATATCCCTTTTCTAAGAGACAATAGTTGGGACCTGAACCAGCAGAGCCTTGACATAAGGGGACTACCGGCAGCATGGCTGGTGCTGGTCACGGAACAGGCGCAGATGGGCTTCTGCACGCCACCGGCGCGTCCGCTGCGCATAGGAAATGGCATCTCCATTATGTGGCTAGAGTGCTAACCCCTGACTCCACCCTCCCAATCTGAAAGTGGTGATCGGCCGCCCTGACTACCCTCCACAACAATCGGGCAAGCCCGTGGTGGACCGGGGTAGGGGCTGAAGGAGTGGAAGTGCGTGGTGCACAATCAAGATGCAGGTAGGAAACAGCACATAAAAAGTAATTTTAAAAAACAGAACAGTCAGAACAGAGTTATAAAACATGTAGCAGCTAGCGCGGGGTATCCAAGCTGGGCGTGTCCGCTGCAAGCAGGAAATGGCATCTCCCTTATGTGGCTAGAGCGCTAACCCCTGACTCCTCCCTCCCAAACCAGAAGTGGAGATCGGCCGCCCTGACTACCCTCCACAACAATCGGGCAAGCCCATGGGGGACCAGGGTAGGGGCTGAAGGAGTGGAGGTGCGGGGAGCACAATCAAGATGCAGGTAGGAAACAGCACATAAAAAGTCATTTTAAAAAACAGAACAGTCAGGGCAGAGTTAAAAAACCTGTAGCAGCTAGTGCGAGGTATCAATGCTGCGTTCATCCGCTGCGAGCAGGAAATGGAATCTCCCTTATGTGGCTAGAGCACTAACCCCTAACTCCACCCTCCTGAGCCGGAATTGAGTCCACTATTATTTGGAGCAGGTGGATATGTTACTCTGTACCTGTCCCTCTAAATAGCAAGGATCAACCAGTAAATGACATATTGTTAGAACCTGATCATAATCTATTCAGGGTATTCCATGTAATATCCTTGTTCAGGCCAAATTCATGGCTTCGCAACTTGTATATCCATTTTGTTCCATTAGAATTCTGTTGGGGTCTGAGGTCGTAGTTGGAATACATAGTTTGTCCTATAGCGTCCAGTAAAGATAGTCTACTGTGTGTTTTTCTCAGCATAGAGTGTGGTAATGCATGTCATGGTCCTCTCACACCTAATTTTATTTCTATCCTCCATGATTCTGACCTTCACCCCCTGTGTTGTCATCCCCACATATATTAGGGTACATGGACATAAGCTGATGAAGATAACATTGGTAGAGTAACAATTTGTGTGTTTCCATTGTTCCCATGGGTAGCTGAGACCTACATCACTGGTTTTAGTATTTTCAGTTAGTTTGCACACGTCACATGATCCACACCTCGTGTGTCCCATGATTGTGGAGAGATACCATGGTCTTTGTTGATCCCTCAGAGTATTGGGACAGGGTCCTGTGTGGACTAGATGGTCCCTTATATGTGCACTTCTGAATGAGAAGAGGTGTCCTCCATGCTCAAGCCATTAGAAGTAAGAATTCGCCAATTCCTAAGTATTATATGCTTAATGTGATTAGAGGCGTTGCTAAAGGTTGTGGCGCAGATGGTGATTTTATTCTGCAGTTTTTCTAACTTTTCCAGGAGAGCCTCCCAGTGGCAGTTTAATGCTCTTTTCTGCGCCATCCTGAAAACTCTAGTAGGGTACTTTCTCCTTTGGCATTTCTCTGCTAATGTTTCTGATTCTCTCTTAAATTCCTCTGTATCAGAACAGTCCCTACTTAAATGAAGGAGATGCCCTACAGGGAGGTTCTCCCTCAGTGATCTGGGATGGAAACTCTCAAATAGCAAGAGACTATTCCTGTCAGTAGGCTTATGAAATACTTGTGTTCTTAGTTTGCCATTCATAGCTATTATTTATAAGTCTAAGAATGGGAGACATTCCTTAGTGTTTGTGGATGTGAAATGTAAGAGGAAATTGTGGCAATTAAGCCTCTGTAGAAACGCCATGATAGACTGTTTGTCTCCCATCCATATCAGAAGCACAACATCAATGAAACGTCTCCATAGCTTGATGTTGTTGCTCCAGGAACTGCCAGGAGTGAACATACATTTTTGTTCAAATGAAGACAAATAGAGGCGTGCTAAACTGGGGGCGAAGACACTCCCCATTAAAGCGTCTTGGGTTTGCAGAAAGTACGTCCCCTGAAATTCAAAGTAATTCTTCGTCAGCTCAATTTCATCTAAATGAAGTATAAATGAACTTGGTGTGCAATATACCCACTCCTGATTGGGTAGGATTTCCTCTACCACCACCAATGTCTCCATTTGGGGATGTTGGTATAAAGGGACTCAATATTCAATCCCACCAAGTACTCCCTGGTAGGATCAAAGTCCATTTCCTTTATGAGTTTCAGGACATCTGTGGTGTCCTTCAAACAGGCCTCCCTACTCTGCGCCAGTAGTTTAAGGAAGAAATCACAGATATGCGATAAATGGTTCCAGAATGGATCCAATTCCTGACACAATTGGTCTGCCTTGGGGAGGTCTAGTAGATTTGTGCCACTTGAGGAGGGTATAAAAATATGTTTCATCAGTGTTCTGCTGGCAAAGAAAGTTCCCTTCTTGTTCTAAAATCCAATTGTTGCTGGTTGCTTCCTCTATCAATGTAGATATCTCAATGTTCATTTCTGTGGTAGAATTCCGTAGGAGGACTTTGTAGTTCCTGTAGTCTGGTGCATTCACTCTCATAGGCTGTTCTTGTTTGAAGGACTATGGCCCCTCCCTTATCCACTGGTTTAATGACCACATCTTGGTTATTCTTCAATTGGTCCAGTGCCTCCTTCTCATCCCTGGTGACATTTCTAAAATGTTTTCTTTGGCTAGTTATTTCACTTTGTGGATCACTGCCCGTTCAAAAGATGCTGACCTCTAAGGGGAGTACCGAAGTCACTAGTGTGAAGTTTGATTATGGGCGGAACATGGTATCCCTTTTCTCTCATCTGTACCTGTCCTTCCCTCAAAGAAACCCTTTAGTCGGCTGTTTCGAAAAAACTCTGCCAACTTCTGTCAAAGTTTGAAACTGTCCAATGTGTTAGTGGGAACAAAGCCCGGTCCCTTATTAAGCAATCTCTCCTGTGGTTCAGTCAATGGGATTTCTGTCAGGTACATTACTAAACTCACTCCATGCTGTTCTCTGGTGGATGATCCCATGCCATGTTCCTTGTCACCCTCTGGTTCAAGTTCTCATACTGCACCCCCTGTGCCCCTCTCTGTCTGCCCATACCTTTCCCCCTGCCTCTTCCTAAAAAATGATTGGGTGTTTGGGGATATTAGGGGGTGTGGGGCCATTGCATCTGTGGAAATGGTTGGAACATAGAGGGCCATCCAAACCCCTGTCCTGGAAAGTTAGGATACATTGGGTAAAAAGCATGGCGTGGTCCATGATAGTTACCTCTACCTCTTCCTCTCCTACGTGGGCTATTCTCATAATCACTACCATCACTACTGAAGCTAATCCTTTCCATATTCCTTCTGCCACCATGAGGCCCCTTCTTCATCTCCTCCATCTTTCTCTGGATATACTCTGTTGTAGTGTATGGATATACCTTCTCATTATCTGTAACGTCCCTGTAACCTTCAGTTTTTTCAGTGAATTTCCAAGGTTTTTTAAATGGTCTTTCCTAACTATAGCGTCCCTGTAACCTTTGGATTTTATGTGAATTTCTAAGTTTTAAAACAATTCTATTTGCTAACTGAAGTGTCCATGTAACCTTTGGTTTTTTCAGTGAATTTCTAAGGTTTTCTAAATGCTAATTCCAAACTATGATATCCCTGTACCCTTTTTTTGTGAATGTTGATGTTTTTTTAACTAGTAATCACGTTCGCAGAGTGGTGGTGAAAGGGGGCTGGACCTTTAACCAGCTCCCAGGAGTCCCACTGTGTAGGACTTACAGGTGCCAACAGGAGGGGTAGTTGACCCGCAAGGACACTCAAGAGCCAAGGGCACTTCATCCTCCAACTAGTAGTGCACCAGGAAGTACGTTTGCAGAGTGGTGGAGAAAGAGAGCATGGCCGTTCAACATCTCTCAGCAAACCCACTGTGTTGAACTTCCTGTAGTTAACAGGAGGGGTAGTTAGCCCCCAGGAACCTCTGGAGCCAAGGGGACTTCATCCCCCTATCAGTAGTGTGCCAGGAGCTGTGTTTGAACAGTGTTGGAGAAAGGGGGCATGGCGTCTGACTACCTCTCAGCAATCCTGCTGTGTGGGACTTACTGGAGGTAACAGGAGGGGTAGTTGGCCTCCAATAAATACAGATTCAATGCAAGTATTCTTCCTACTTATTATGACTATTCGCACCAGTATACTGCTCAGCTATTGGAAGAATGGGTGAGGGTTTTCCCATTATCAGGGAAAAGCAGTCTCATAATTATCCTCATTAGTACGCAGGAGGGCACAATATTTGGATCCATTACCCCTAAAAGTTTAGCAATATTCACTCTATGACTTGACTGTTTCAAAATCTATACACATTCTCAAAACAGGCTGGAGTTGCATCAGTCTTACGACCAACTCCAGCAATGTATCACTATAGCATCAAAAGATACATCAGAATTTCTGGTGCATCCATGAATCCAAGCGCCATGGAGCACTGTATTATAATTGAAGTGTATTTGTGGTGTTGTTAGGGCACAAGAAATCCGATGCATTAATGCTCATGTGTTAGTTCTTGTAAATATGTCCCTGGGATTGTAAGTGCTGAATGGATGTGTGAGTGGGAGTGTACGTGGGTTTGTGGGTCTGTGAGTGGCTGTATGGGTGTGTGAGTTGCATACTAATAAAGTGAATGGGGCATAGCTGTACGAGCATTGTCCCCAGGTGATTAGGCACTTTTGCATACTCGTGCTCATTTTTAAGGGAGACCCATGGACTCTGCTCTCACCAGGAGAGACCAAGAAAGAGCCCATTTGTCACAGTCACTACAAGTTGCGCTCTGATAGAGCAATGATGCATTCACCTTTACCAAGGATTTCAGATTGTTTTTCAATGTGGAATTGCCAAGAAAGCACACTTGCTTTGCCATAGCCAAGCTCAGGAAGTTAAAATTATTTGTCCTTTCCTGAAGTTGAGCTTCAACTGGGGCACCTGCTAGGTTTATATTTGTAAGTGCTTCCTGTTGAGGTTTAATTTTGGTAAAATGAATATCAGGGCATTTCTGTAAAATGAATATCAGGGCCAGAAAGGAACCTCACCTGCCTGTTTTTCCAACAAGAGTCCACAGTTTTGCACAAAATGCCTACCTAACAGGAGTAGTTTCTACTGGTTAATTAGTGTCTGCTACCTCATTGTTTAAATGCCAGGTGAGTATTCTACACTATAGCTGCATAATGGATCACGAGGAAATGTCTCCAGGGACCTTTCCAGCATGTTGGCAATGTGATTGTTCCTCATGTGTCTTCATCCAGAAATCTGTAATAGCATGAATCCTCCCATAGAGAAGACAACAAGACAACAAAGAGAATAATGTTCACCAAACATTGATACTTTCTCCTAACTCTTTGAAGCAAATGCTTCTTTATTTGGTGGAGATGTCAACATTTTCTTGGGCATCAAAAATGTGGCATCATTTTCTTCGGGATCAAGAAACAGATGTGCCCAGAAGGATTTTATTTATTTATTTACATTTGCAAATTCATTGTGAAAAGTTGCAATACAAATATTCCACTACTGCGATTATTCTCAAGATTGGTGTGATTGTTAGAAAGTATAAAAACATATATACGCATATTCTAAATAATGTTTCTCATCAGTATTTCTTCATTATTCTAGAAAGGAAGTCTTCATCCAGTTTTCTTTTTTCTTCAGACTTCCATTGCTGATATTACCAGTTCTTATTTCAGCACCTGCTCCTTTCTTCTTGGAAATTAATTTTGGAGTTTCTTTGGACATTTCTGAAATAAAATGGCATCTGCTGGCAGTGGAGACTAGCAGCCTCACCCTGCTGAAGACAATTCTTTGGGTATCGCTAACCCCGGCAAAGCAAAAATCAATTGCATGGGAGTTTTTCACCATCCCCTCTGGGAAAATAAAGTCCTTGCAAAGCATGTCAAGTGCTCTATATGTGAGAGGCCCTCTCCAGGGATATGTCAAAGAAGTATTTGTGTGGCCCAACAAGTATGGTATTGCATCGAAAGACCCTATACCATCTGATGGTCGAGCAAGTTCTCTCCAAGTAGTCATCTTAACTGGAGAGAATTGCGAGATTTTGTTTGGACTACAAGAAGGTCCTCAATGTAGGGGAACACAATGTTGCTGCATTTCTGGAGGCCACACGTGTTATTTTTGTTTTATTGTTGCATGACACTTGGAACCCCAGTTTTGAGTTTTTTCAATTAGAACAATTTATTTTTTAAAACAAAATACAAATTGTTAAAAACACTTTTTGAAACGTTCTGAAAAATCACCTTTCTTGGTTAAAAAAAGATTAACTGTATGTGTCTATATTTGTAAGGAGTATGACTGAGTGAGTTACTGTGTTAGTGGGTAAGTGGGTACATGAGTAAGTAAGTGGATGTGACAGTGGTTGACTGAGTGACTGTATAGGTGAGTGAGTGGGTGTTTCAGTAGGTATGTCAGTTGATGTATCAGTGTGTGTGAGTGAGCAAATGCATGTATTAGAGGCTGTTTGAGTGAATGAGTGGATATGTAAGTAGATGTATGAGTGAGAGTGTGAGTGATTGTATCAGTGAGTGAATGGGTATGTAAGAGGATGCATAGGTGAGTAACTGCATATGTTACTGGCTGTATGACTGAGTGTATGTGTGAATTGCTGCATGGATCAGTGAGTTGATATGTGAGTAGTCGTAAGAGTGAGTGAGTGGTTGTGTAGAAGGCTGTAAATGGTAAATGACTGGTTGCATGAATGGCTGTGTAGGTGAGTGAGTGCATGAGTGTCCGTATGGGTGAGCAAGTATGTGTATCTGTAGCTGTATGGGTGGCTGACTGGCTGTGTTAGTAGAATTATAGGTGAGAGACTGACTGTGCAAGTAAATGTATAGATGAGTGTGTAGGTGCATTAGTAGCTGTATGGATGAGTGATTGGGTGTACCAGTGGTTACATGGGTGAGTGGCTGGGTGTGTTACTGATTGAATGAGTGGCATAGTGACTGTAGGAGTGGCTTTACGGGTGCGTGAGAGCATGTGTTAACGGCTGTGTGAGTGAGTGGGTGTGTGAGTATTTATATGGGTATGTGAGTGCATTTGGTAGTAGCTGTATTGGTAAGTGAGTTGTGGGTTACTGACTGTATGGGTGAGGGAGTGGGCGTATGAGTGGCGATATGGGCAACTGACTGGGTGTATGAGTGGCTATATCAGTGTGTATCTGGATGTCTCTGTGACTGACACACCAAATCACTAACTCATATAGCTTCTAATATACCCACTTATACACCCATACAGTTACTGACTCAGAGGGTCACTCACCTATACAGCTACTAGCACAGCCAGACAGTCACCCATATATCTTTTGATATACATTCTCACTCACTCATACAGATACTCATGCATCCACAGACTGGTCCATACACCCACGCATGCACCCTCCCATTAAACATTTACAGCCATTTACACACCTACTTACTCACCCATAAACCTTCTCACACATGAATTCATGCATCCACACACCCACTCACACACCAACTCTCTCTCCCAAGTGTGTATCTTGACAAAGTAAGTTTGCTGAACTACACAAAAAAGAAGTAATTAAGATAGTACTTTACTCCAGTAGATGGTGTCATTTATTGGTTTAAAAAGATAAAGATCATACATATTCGTTAGTATTACTTTCTACAAAATTCCACAATAAACTTTGAGCTTCTTCAATGCATGAGCTCATATTATAAACAAAACAGTTGACATTTCCTATGCTGTAATAGTATTTCACATTATAATAAAGCATTTCCTTTGACCTTTTTACTGTTCTGATATTTTGTACTTGTACAACATAAACAATGTACTGTATAAAGATTAATCGTTGAAATGTGGAGAAAAATTAATCACAATGATTGTAGAAAAAACACCCCACTTCACAATTTAAAACCTGCCCTTTTCTTCTTCTAAATTCATTTTGGTGATAAAATGGCATCTGGTGACAGTGAGGATCAGCAGCCAGAAGTGTTGCAGAGAATGTTAAGTGTTCTTTATGTGACAATACCCTTTCCAGGATTGCGTCTAGAAATATTTGTGTGGCACAATGAGTATGTTGAAACATCTAAAAACATTTCACTTCAAGCACTGTTAAAAAGAACATAAATTAAATTTAGTATTACATTTTCAAAATTCCGGAAACAAAAGAGTTCACATTGCTAATAATGTAAAAGTATATCACATTATAGTAAAGCATTTAATTTTCGCCTTTTTTTCTCAGCTTTTATACTTGTACAACAGAAACAATCTACTGCATAAAGATTTGTCAACAGTGGGGAAAAACAGTACGGAGTTTGTAGAAAAAAATCTGCACAGTATAAAACTACAAATAAATGACACTATGCTTGAACTCACTACAAATATTTGGATATTTACACAACTGAGATAAACAAAGATATGCTAAAATAATGTATTAGAACTGGTACAATACTATTAATAGAT
The DNA here is from genome assembly GCF_964263255.1 of Lissotriton vulgaris. Classification (NCBI taxonomy): domain Eukaryota; kingdom Metazoa; phylum Chordata; class Amphibia; order Caudata; family Salamandridae; genus Lissotriton; species Lissotriton vulgaris. The sequence goes on along the minus strand of NC_141693.1, from coordinate 1,386,090,810 downwards.
ATAAATTGCATTAGAATTTTGGAGACCCTTTCGAAAACATCACCCCTGGTAGGCTGACTGATGTAGACGAAATACCATACACCACTTTTTTTTATTAGTAATCCTCCTTAAAACTTTGGATGAAGAAATAAAAGGTAAGAATTTGGTAGTTTGACAGACAGTTTTTGAGTTTTTGTTTGAATTTAAAAAGGTTGCTATCATTGCATTTCATCCATCCAGTATCACTCTTTAAATAGACAGTAGAGTGTTCAGATGTTATAATAAGTCATTTCTGAAAGATGATAGGCAACGTAGTATATGTTGTTCCAGAAAGTGATATTTGTCCAGCCTTGAAGTTTGTAATTTACGCATCCAGTTTGATCCATCTGCTCTGCACTGTTGTAGCATTACTATAAGGTATTTTTCAATTCTTCATATATGCAATGAAGATATAACATCTGATTTATAATCTGGACGGGGAATTTTTTATGTGTAGCATTTTTGATCAATCTGTCCAAAAACACAGTTTTAGAATCAGGTAGTGTTAAGTATATAAATTGCTCAGAATTGATTTGAATGGTAGACATAAAAGAAAAATGTTCACACTCATAGTTCCATGTGTAACTGAGTACAAATAAGTCATAAATATGTATTTCTTCTTCTTCTAAAATTCCAAGGTTCATAATTATAAACTCCTATGTGTCTTGTTGACTGTCTGAGTAAATAGTAATGATCCATTGCATATATCTACTAGATCTTGAATGCCTGAAGCACATTGTATTACAGTCTTATCACTATGTAAATATTGCAGCAAACCACACTGTGCAGAACATAATATTTTCTGTAGTTTCTGTTCAATTGCATTAAAAAAAATATGGTAATGGAAAGAGTACATTGAGAACAACATTTTCATAGCAGTTACATCAGAACGGTTTGACAACTGGTAAACTACAATAATTCCCTCATTCTCCAGTTTTGTTTTTGTAAAATAATTATTTTAATATTGTGTGCAGCTAATCCAATTGGTGACGTTACTACACTCAACAAATTTGATTCTATACCCCTCTGTAGGTAAGGGGTGAGAACTTTAATAAAAAGGTTTTCACGGTGCCAGCTTGACCACTGACATATAATAATATTGGCATACATTCATTCTTCCCATGGATGAATCATTCTGTTCATCATTCTGTTGTACGACTAAGGGCCATTAGGATAATGGGCGGACTTCGTGAAAATGGACTGCCCACCATAAGGGCGGGTTCCCGTGGATACTATTAGGATGCACCCGCCACAGTGGCGGGTGTATCCTGCATCCCTAACATTGTGGCGGGCAGTGCACTCAGCACCGCCCGCCACAATGTTAGGGAGGCATGTTGTGCACTTCCATGCACAACATGGCAGGCACAACGCGGTGCCTGCCATGTTGTGCATGGAACTGCAGGGGGGTACCATGGGTACCACCCATGTGCACCGCCCACCCCCCTTGGAGTCCTTGGGGGTCCGTAACGTGCTCCCTAGCAGACTCCGCATGCCTTTCCATGATAGCAATTCCGACACGGAAAGGCATTCCTAAATGCACATTGTGATATGGCTGGTGGTGTCAAACAGACACCACAACCATATTTTAGCCTTTTCCGCCTGGTCGCAAGTCGACCGGGTTGAAATGCGGCAGACGGTCTTTCGGTACGCCACGGACCACCCAGCCATAATAATATGGCAGTGGATCTTTTCAACAGGGATGGCGGGCGGATTGCGGATTGCCGGGCCGGCGGTGACTACCGCCGGCCCAGTGGGGGCAATCCACCCGCCATCCTAATGGGGCCCTAACTGTTCCAAATCAACATTTTCCTGTCTTGGTTATTGCATTTCCACCTCATTCATGACTTTTGCAGATTTATATTCAATAATTGGTTGTCTAAAGAGGATCTTGACTCAATGGCCCTAAGCTTTGGCTGTTTTGTGAACTCTCTTAACTATCTCAGCAACAATTGTTTCTTCCTGTATAATCTCATTATTTAAGATTAGCAAATAAATTAGAAAGACTGAACACTGAATGTTGTGTTTTAAAACATTGAAAGAACTTTCATAGCAGCCAAAGTTTTCAAATAATTCTGATTCAGAACGCCAAGGCATGAAGAGTTGGAGAAGTGTTAAATAGAAAAACTCTCTTTTGTCTGGAGTTCAGCGAGTACGTTTTCTGTGGTTAATTCGATTTCCTTGTGTGTGTCCAAACTGACATCACCACCAACTACTGCATATTTCCCTTGTCCTATGTTTTCAGTTATGTTGCTTCTATATAGTGTTGAAGTATTTCATAAAGGTACATGTTTTCTAGCTGTGGACTCCTTCTATTGTATGTGTCCACCATATTTGATTTCACAATATCTGAAATTTCCAGGTTGAACTCTGCTAGGTTCTGAATTTCTGGGTAAATAATTCAACACTCCATTTTGTGTGCTAGCAAAGCCAAAAGTTAACCAAACAATTCCCCTTGACTTTGAGTACAAACTGGCTAAGCTTAACCGATCACAGTATTCATAGGTGCCTGTCTCTCCACGGGAAAGCATTTTCCAGCTGAAACTGTACAGTTTCTTGGTAAAAGTATTTTCTGCAGTATTCTCCTCCCATATCTCCTTCACCTCTGTCTTTTCTGATTTTGTAATGTACAAAGGGACATAACAAGCAACAGCAATGGAATTGTCTGAAACAACTTGTATATCCATTTTAGCATTCCACATTTAGAGAAACACAGGGTTATAGTAATTATTATAGTTGGAGGCTTCTGTTCTTCTCAGGTTGTATTTATATTTCTGTGATTTTCTTGCCAGTGTATGTCTCACTGTAGATAAAACGCTGTTTACTCTTCCTTGGGAAATGATAGGTCCTGTAAATCCAAAAACACATCTTGTGGATTTACTTTTTTTACATCTAGATTTTTTATGGCAGTATTGGCCATGTCTACTTGTTTGAAAGTGCAAAATTTGGTGCCCGAGACCTTTCTCACCACTGTCTTTCAGGATGACAAATGTAACCTACTGTTCTATGAAAGAGAGTACTAACTCACCACTGTCTGTTCCAAAGTTCGGTACTTTTTTGATCCTTAACATCATGTGAATTCAAGGAGCTTCTGTACTTGGTACTCTTTAAGCCAAAGGAAATCTGTTACCTCACCAAGAGGCTTTTTTTGTTTCATATGAAAGACAGCATGACTTGAAACCTGTGGGTAAATTATATATAAACATTAGCAGGATCCAAAGAGAAAGGTTCACCTGATGTCTTCAAATGGATATCCTTAACATTATTGTTTCCTTCTCTCAATAATTCAAGCAAGTCGTCCAACGCATACTTAGCACAACTCACTGTCACAAACCAAGTAGATGTACCTGGGTTTCTCAACATATATTTGAGTTCTCCATGATAACAATACCAAAAATTCATAGTTCCCTTGTTGGTACGCTATCAAATTAACCAAGTTTTATCCCAACCTTTCATCCTTCCCATGAATTTTGTCAACAAATTCCTTTGCAGGGAGATTTTGAAGGTTAACTCCTGTCTTCAATATGTAGTTCACAGCATATGAGACTCCAGACAAGTCACTCTCAGAGAGAAGATGAAGTATGTACAGAACACACTGGTGTAATCGACTATACTCTAAATATCATCTGAGTAAACAGTATTCCTTTCCAGGTATTTGTATGATGTGGTCATCATAGTGTCAATCTGCTCCAGTAAGAAATAGTTGTGGAAAACAATGAGCCTCTAAACCTTTCTCCCACACACGCATGGTAATGTTTCATCCTCCATACGAGTTACATCTCGAAGAATATCAGCATTTTTGTAATAAATATTATTTTGTACAAGAAAAAATGTTTTTTTTTTGTTTATTAACATCCACCAACTCTTAGCAGATTTTTGTATACTTGGTATGCTCACCATTTACTAGGTTCGTCAATATATCCCTCTACACCTACAGTTTCAATATAAAAGACAAGTATGCAACTCTTCCTTTATTCGCTTTTAGAAGCTCTGTTGGTGGAAGTTTTCCAGTCTTTGGTTTGATATGAACTATTGCTTCAAAAGGGTGTAAGCATTGTAAGAGAATTGATTCATAAACATTTAATTTTCAAAGGTCTTCTGTAATTGAAACTTACTCTAACTTGTTATGTATTGCTCTAGCTGGCATTTTGTAATCCTTTAACTTATCATATCAATATTTACATATAATTTGCCATGTGGACAAATCATAGTGTTCCATCACAAATAAATATACAGAACTATCTTGAAATGTATCTCTGTTCTCTAATTCATTTTTGGAGTACAGGTCCTCATTGCTAGTTTGACTTTTGAAGCGAGTGCATTGACAACAAATATAAACACAGTTTGCTTTCTGTGAAGAAACAGTGTTAAACTTAGCAATCTCTTATGTAAAGTTATGAGCACTAATGCTTGCGTCACATTCCTCTACACCTCCAGTACCCAACTCTTTATTTTCTCTAGACTATTGTTCAGGACCAAAGTAATGAAACTGTATATCTTCACAAATATTTTCTATCTCCGCTACTGTGCCATGCAATAGAGCTTTAGTCATTTGTCCGTAACATAAAGCATGACTTTTCACATAGTGAAGCCTCTTAACTACATTTCTCATTTTAGAGTGATGAACAACTAACATTTTAAAGTGATGGAAAACACTTTCTTTAGACATGCCAGTGGATATCCCAGTACATTTCTATACTTTCTTACTTTGCATGGATCTAATTCTTAAAATGCCAACTTTCTGTTTCAGACTTTTGAATGGAAATGTATGTAGAAAGGTTCACTATATATCAATTGATTCCTGTTGAACATTACACATACTGCTACAGTTCCATTTGTATGCAGGGGCCTGTATATAGTCAGCTATCATTTCCTCAACATTCCTAGGAACCATCTCTCTTTTGGAATGAGAGAACCACCCTTCACATCATAACATCAACCAGCTGCTCCAACTGTGTGCACCAATGAGTTCTCTTGGACGTACCTTCCTTCATTAAAGAAAGATTCAGCACTAGAAGTATACTACCAGTTACCACTGAAAATGTACAGAAATTGCTTCTATTCACGAGTCTCTTTTTTGGCTTCTTTACTTCATAGACAACACTGTTTTATCCAGTGTTCTCATTCTTCTCAGAATCAAAGTAAATTGCTTCTTCTTCAGGGCAAATACCTTACAGACCACAGCCTCAACATGTTCTTACTATTTGACGGTTTCTCTTCTCCTTCTCCTTCTATACTGCCGCATAATTCGCATGAGATTCTGAATTACCCAGCTACGAAACATTCGCTAAATTGCCTTTGTCTTCTTGTTGAAATATCTACTTATAATTTATTACTCTTAAAGTCACTTATTTGTATTTCTTTCTTAGCTGACTTGAAACCTCCCTTTTTATTAACTTGGTTTTGCTCACTTTGCAGTTTTCCAGATACTATCTTAAGAAATGTCTGGTTTTTCTTACAAGCAAATCTTTTCTCTTTAACCGCATTGTCCACATTTTGTTTCTTTTCTTTCTCTGTTGTATGGAGATGGTACACTTTCCTCAGATTTTTTCGTTTATGTTTTTTTCAGCATTACAACTCTCTGTTTTTAAATACAAGTAGATATCTGGAAGGGAAAAAAAATCAATACATCTAGGGCCAGATGTTGGAGCCCTAATACCGTTCGGAAACGGCCGATTTCGGCCGTTTCCGACCGGTATTAGGCTTTTCAGATGTAGGGGGTCTATCAAATCGGTAATTTTACCGATTTGGTAATTTTACTGATTCCGTAAATATACCGAATCGGTAAAATACCGAATCGGTATATTTACCGAATCGGTAAATCCATATGTAGCTGACACTCCTAAAAGTGCCACAGGCCCTTAAGAGTCGGTATTTTACCACACAATCCTATTGTGTGGTAAAATACCGAATTCAGGTGTGCATGCACATATGTGCATGCCCACCTGTGCCTTGTGACACACAGACATGCCCTTAGGGCATGTATGTGTGCCACATGTTAGACAAGCCTGTACTTGGGGTGCTAGAGGGTGTCAAAGTGACACCCCCTGCACCCTTGCAGGATTCGGTATTTACCGATTCGGTAAATACCGAATCGGTATTTTCCATTGATTCCTATGGGCTTCAAGGCCCATAGGAATCAATGGGCAATACCGATTCGGTATTTACCGAATCAGTAAATATCGAATCTTACAGATTTGGTATTTCTAAATTCGGAATTAACTAAATCGGCCCCCTTCCCATTTACAGACTCTTAAATACCGATTCGGTAAAATTCGGTATTTAAGAGTCTGTAAATGGGAATTACCTACATCTAGCCCTAAGTTTTTCATTAGTTTTCATTTTATACTACTAAATTGCATAATTTAGGCATTTAAGTACCCACGTAAACTGTTATGTCAATACATCATTGCCACTCTACATCTGTTAATTGGGTGTGTTCGTATATGCATAAGCGGTGCCTTATAGAGTCACTTTATGCATCAGTGTCTGTCTGGGAGTGTCAGTGTATGTATAGGTTTGTGTCTGGTTGTGTTAGTGTATACATGAGGGTGTGTATGAGTGTATTAGTGTATGGATCAGTGTGAGCCTGGTTGTGACAGTGGATGCAAATTCTGTGGTTAGGTGTGTTAGAATATGCATGAGTGTATCCCTGAGTTTATCTTTGTATTCATCATTGTCTGCTTGGGTGTATTAATGCGTATGTTTGTGTGTGCCTGGGTGTGCTACTATACGCATCCAAATGGATCCGGCTGTGCCTGCATATGCTGGGTATATCAGTGTATGGATCAGTATGTGCCTGGGTGTCTTTATGTTTGGATCAGTGCGTGATTGGGTGTCTGAGATAGTGCAACTGTGTGTGCATGGTGGTGTCAGTGTATGTATTACTGTATTTCTTGGTGTGTCAGTGCATGTGTTTGCCTGGGTATGTTAGTGTATGCATCAGTGTGTGCCTGGTTGTGTCAGTGTATGCATCAGTTTGTGCCTGGGTGTATTAGTGTATCCATAAGTGTCATCCTGGATGTCTTACAGTATTTATCAGTGTGCGCTTAGGTGTACTAGTGTACACATGAGTTTGTACTTCAGTGTGTTAGTGTATACATAAGTATCCAGGGTGCCTGGGTGTGCTACTGTATGCATTGGAGTGTGTCTGAGCGTGTATGTGTATGCTTCAGTGTATGTTTAACTACGACCTACTCAGACATCACTTATATTTAGAAAAAGGGACTTTAAAGCTTGGCGAGGAATATTAAATGCCTACTAGACCTGGTAGTAAACCTGCACACACAGGTTCTGCAGCAGCAGGCCCAACACATGTATAAAGGGCTACTTGTATGTATGGGTGACTAGGTGTTTCAGAACTTGAGCACATATCTAAATAAGTGTATCAGTCCCTCTCTGGGTGTGTTACTGGTTGTGTAAGTAGCTATGTTGCTATATAACTAACTGTTTAGTATGCGCATGTCTCTAAATGTATATATAAGTGACTATATGGATAGCTTACTGGCTGTATTCGTGAGTTTAGGGGTATGTAGCTGTGTGTGCAACTGGCTCTGTTACGGTTAGAAAAATAAGTGCTGTATGAGAATGCAACTGAATGTCTTAGTGCTTATGTCTCTGTTTGACTGGGTGGGTGAGTGCCTTTATACTCTTTTAAATACATATGTGAGGTGCAGTAAATAAATGTATCAGTGCCTTCCTGTATGTATCATTGGATGTGTATTAACCATGTCACTATATGACTAGCTGTACCCTAGTAAAGGGTATTTCCTTAAAAGCCCCAGATCCAGATGGGGTGCCCATGGATTTATTTAAAAACAATCCTCAACTTTGAGGTCCCTTGTTATTAAATGTTTTTAAAGCAGCAATAGTGGGTCATATCCTATTATCATGGAGAAATGCAGTGGTAGTCCCAAATTTTAGAAAAGGTAACAGGAATGACAACACATGTTACCGGCCGATCTCTTTAATTGATGCTACTTGCAAGGTTATGGGGAGGGTAATCCTTACACTTTTGGAGTCATGGGCTAATGCCTCTGGACTCATATCTAATACTCAATACGGCTTCAGAAAGGGGATGGGAACCAATGCACAGTGCCTAAACTTGTCCATGATTATGGAAAAGTACATGAGGGCCAGGGGGGGGGTCAATCCACCAGGCCTTCATGGACTTGTCCAGTGCCTTTGATATAGTGAGCATGGGGAAGTTGTGGACACTGATGGAAAATATAGGTTTCGAAATTCCCCTGTTGTGTAGGTTACATGCATCTACCACTGTAGATGTCCGTTTTGGTCCTGGGGAGAGAAGACTAGGTCCATTGCTTCCACTGAGGGGGAATGCCAGGGTTGTATCCTGGCCCCTTTTTATTTCTAATGTACACAAATGGACTGGAATTATTCGTGTTAAAAGAGAAATTGGACTTCCCAAGCACAGAAGGCAAACAGGTTCCATTACTGTCCTATGCAGATGGCACAGTCTTGATGACCTTAACGGCCAATAGCCTCCAGAAATGTCTGAATGTGTTTATGAATATATGTTGGCATTGGACCTAAAGGTACATTTTAGCAAATCATTTATTATGGTATGCGGCCCCAACCAAACAAAAACAAGGACATTTGTAGTAAAGGACAAAGTTAGTGAAAAGATGTCAAATTCTACCTACTTGAGAATGTTTTTAATAATAAATTAAACTGGGAACATCTAATTATGACTAGGATTCAATGAACTAGCAGAACAATAGAGGGGCTTTTTCGCTTTGCTTGTATGCTTGGACACAAGCTGGTAGCTGGAATGCTAACTCTATATAAATTAAAATGTCTACCCGTAGCCACCTTTGGGGCAGGAGTATCGGGTTACCACAAAAGTTCCCAGATTCAGATTCCAGAGAAAACATTTTTAAAAAGACTATTGATGATTCCCCACAGTTCTCCAACATGTTTTTGCCACTCTGAAGTAGGTTTGGATTTTGTGAAAGATAAGATAAATATTGCCCCATTGATTTTATGGGGTAAAATCTGGACTTTGGAGGACCTATTATTCTCAAGAAGTATCCTCAGAGACTCTATGAATCTTGATAACATAATGTCACTCCCTTGGCTTCGGTATGTTAAAGATACTTTTTATAAAATAGGCTTAGAAAATTATTATGATAATCCTGATGGTATCCAACCAAACATGAAACAGGTTATAAAAAAGCATTTCAAACTGAACAATGTATGTCTAATCAGGATAATGGAACACCAGATTGTGAGTCTCAAAGCCAACAGCAATCTAACTTGTCTTTTACCATGCATGTTCACTCTTGTTTCATTATGACTAGACTCCGCCTTTGCACATTGCACTTTCTTGTTGCTTTTCCTAAACAGGCAGATTGGTGTGCAAGCCTAACCCCCTGTCCTTGCAATAATTTAGCCCATCAGAGTACAATGCACTTTGGGGCCAATTATGATGGCGGACGGACCTGAGTCCGTCCGCCACCATAGAGTAGGAGGGAACCTCCGCTTGACCTGCGGAGTTCCCTCCTGTGCAATTAGGATGTGACCGCCACCCTGGCGGTCACATCCTCTATTTTTACCATTGCGGCGGTTGCGGCTTCAAACTGCATCCGCCGCAATGGTAAAAATGGATACATTGCATTCGTATGCAGAAAGCGTCAGGCACCGTGCGGTGCCTGCCGATTTCTGCATACAAATGCAGGGGGGTACCATAGGTACCCCCCATTTGCACCCCCCGCCCCCCTTCACCCAGGGGGCCCGCAACGGGCCCCCGCAGTGAAGTTACACATGCTTTTCCAGGGCAGAAAAGCCGCAGCGGAAAAGCATGTTTCACAGCCCATCCTAATCTGGCTGACGGTGTCTGAGAGACACCGTCACCATATTAGAGCTTTTCCACCACGGTTGTAAGCCAACCGTGGCGGAAAAGCTGCGGACGGAAACCAGGACCCACCAGCCATCCTAATGTGGCGGTGGGTCTTTGGTGGGTCCGCAGAGGATTTTCCGCATCCTCCGTGCCGGCGGTGGCTTCCGCCGGCCCGGAGGATGTGGAAAATCCTCCATTGTAATAGGCCCCTTTATGTTGTTTTGCACACTTTATAAAGACCCATGGGCACATTTTATCAAGCCCATTTTTAAGGAAATTCGTCACTGCACTTAACATTAGGGTTTTAATTATTTGCAGTCATTATCTACTGCTGTTATTGTCAGCGCTGTGGTTAACTTCATCAGAATTGCTTTTTTAATCAGGAATGATTCCTAAAATTAATTTAAGTTTTTAGAGATCTTAGGGGTTTTTAATATTTGGTATTTTGTATAAATGTGTTGCTGAATGGTAGGAGCTTCTTTTTATTATTTAATGTATTTATGTAAACTCTTATGATTCCATTGAATCAAATAAAGTTATTTAAACTGAACTGACTAGCTGTCTTAGTATCTCTATGGGTTTCTATATGTGTATGCAACTGGCTGTAAGGATTGCTTACTAGCTGTATTAGTGAGTGTTGGAGTATATAACTGTGTGTGGAACTGGCTACATTACTGCTGGATAGATCATTGCTGAATGGACATGTGACTGAATGTGTAAGTATCTCTGCCTAACTGGTTGTTTAAGGCACAATGTTTTTGTTTGTATGTATGTAACAGTATTGGTGGACAATTGAATGTTTAACTGTACATATAGTTCAAGAACTATGCATATCACTCACTGAAGCTTCTAAGTACATATCATACCTTTTAAACACATAGCATCATGTTCTATGGCCTACATAAACCCAACCTCAGGGATGACATGTGTAGTTCAAGGGAAGTTTAATCTTGGCAATGAGTGTTTAATTTCAAATTGAACTGGCAATAAATCTGCGAATGTCTGACATAATATCGACAGACAGAATATCGAAATACAAAAATATCGTCACAAAAATATCGACATCAAAAATATCGGAGTCATATCTTCATAAAGGTAAGTACAAAAATATCGAAAAAATAATATCGTAGTACAAAAATATCGAAATTAAAAATATCGTTTTTTTAAATGTATTAATAATAATGTAAAAATAATTTTAAAATACATATAATTTTACAAATATTAAATAAAAATATTAAAACAAAATTAAAACTAATACATATACATTTAAAATAAATAAAACACTTAATAATTTAATGTAATTTTCTTTTCTTTTTTTTCATTTAATTGATTTAATGTAATTTTTTTTTATTTTTACCCTGTACGCCTGTACCCCAAAGACCCAAAACTGACCCTGAACCCTAAAAATACCCCTTTACCCAAAAACTGAAAACTGACCCTGAACCCTAAAAATACCCCTTTACCCAAGAACTGAAAACTGACCCTGAACCCTAAAAATACCCCTTTACCCAAAAACTGAAAACTGACCCTGAACCCTAAAAATACCCCTTTACCCAAAAACTGAAAACTGACCCTGAACCCTAAAAATACCCCTTTACCCAAGAACTGAAAACTGACCCTGAACCCTAAAAATACTCCTTTACCCAAAATTAATTAATATTATTTAATTACCAATTAATTATTAATTAACAATAACAATAAAGTAAATATATTAGCACATTAGCTGTAATTAATTTAATTTAATAATTAATATTATTTTTCCCAATTAATTAATTACGAATAACAAAAAATTATATATAAAAAAATTACTCTAATTAATGTAATTAACTAATTAATATTAATTAATTACCAACTAATTAATAATTAAAAATATGTACAAAATTATATTAATTAATTAACTAATTAATATACATTAATTACCAATTAATTATTAATTAAAATATGTACAAACATATATTAATTAATTAATTATTATTAAATTACTTCCCATCCTATTCCCCTATAAACCCATAACCCGCTACAGAACATATTTATCAATTAATCAATTAATTAAAATTAATAAAAAATTAATTCTCAATTAATTAATTAATAATTCCTACTAATTAATAATTAATTTAACATAATTAAATTACTTCCCACCCTATTCCCCTATAAACCCACAACCCGCTACAGTAGTAAAAGACAATATTTAATTAAATTACATTAAAAATAAATAATAAAACATAATAAATACAATATAATATACACTAAATTTATTTAAAAATTGATATTAGTAACATCGAAGTTATTATTTCGATATTATTGACATCGATATTTAAAACTTCGATATTACTGATATCATACTAATATCGATATTAAGACTGTCGATATTACTTACCTTCGATATTTTGTCCCATCGATATTTAAACTTCGATATAATTGTATATCGAAATTTAAAACTCGATATTTTGTCTGTGTACCAAATCTGCAGGCACAGGCTCTGCCATAACAAGCCCAACACATGTTTAAATGATCATTAGTGTGTAAGACTGATTGAGAGGATACATACTGCAGTACAAATCTAAATAAGTGTTTCAGTCCCTCTCTGGGTGTGTCACTGGTTGTGTAAAAAAACTATAAAACTATTTGACTAACTGGCCCAACACACGTTTAAAATATTACTCACTCACCTACTCTCAGCCCCAGTGAGACACTAACAGACTCACTCATACACCCACAGAGACACTCACATACTCATTTATAAACACACAAAAACACTCTCACACCCACTCAAAATCCCAACATGCACCTCCAATACTTTTGTATATATCTTACATACTTTCATCAACCACATGTACACATATATCTTTTCAATCACAAATTCACATACCTGTTAATTGAATTGGTTGGTCAGTAATTTCTTTTTGAGGTTACCCGATACACTGTACTCTTTAATTTTTTACTTGCTTTTGTCATCATATAACAATCGTTTGGAAATGGAGGTGTTGGGGGCCCAGTTTGTTTTGTATTTCAACCTTTTTGGGGCTTTTCCTGTGTAAATGCTACATATGCGTGGAGAATCTCTGCTTCCCCTTTTGCACTTAAGCTCCTTTTTGTCCACTTCTGGTGCAATTCAGTTCTGGGTTGGGCTAGTCATTTTGACTATTCTTTCAAGTTCCACTTGAACTGTTCTATTGCATTGCTTAATCATTGAACTATAGAATGCTTTCACCAATGTTGAAATGTGAGTTTAGGTCTTCCTAGATATTCCAAAATGTATTTGCCTTTCGCTCTGCCCGCTTCTATCTAGCTTATTGATTTATTGTACCAACGCCACCCACTCTTTATGTGTTGGAGGTGTACCTTTTACCCAGTTGATACAGATCTCTCTTCTTGCTAGTAATATCAGTATGAACAAGATGCGTTCTTGGTCTTTATTCAGTTTAGTTACCTGGGCTACATTCTGACTTCTCCCATACATAACCAAATTCATACTCACCTCTACCTGCTGTCCTAATACTCTAGACAATGTTTTACCCGTCTCTTCCCAGAATTCCTGAAGGTGGGGGCACTGCCGAAACATGTGTAGATCATCGCAACCGGCTCTCCACAATTGGGGCAGCTCCTCTCCTCTTGGCCTCTGATCTTTGTTAGCCTTTCTGGGGTCCATTATGCTCTGTGGATAGTGAATAGATGGTTCCTTCTCAATGGTGCACATTTCACAATTTTCCAAAAAGTAGCCATAGATACTTGCCATTCATTTAGGATATTCAGCTCCAGCAGTACTTATCCCCAAATCTGGTTTGGAATTTCATAGTGATCCTCCTCTTCTTCAATAAGTGCCCAGTACCAGTAAGCTATTTCTTTTTTGGTGATCTTTTTTTCCTGCAGTATTTCCTCAATTATCCCACTTCCTTCTTCACTGTCTTTTAAGTTCTTCACTCAACTGCTTATTCGGTAGTACTTGAATCAGCGAACGTGCCCTTAGTTTTTTCACTCAGTGCCTCCCACAGAGTTTTGTGTCTTTAGCTCGCCTCACTTTGAGATATTTGTGATGTTATTTTCCTTCAGGGCATTTGTCAGCCTGTGTTTTAGGCATTCTGGGGTTCCTGTAGAGTCCCATATGGCCGCGTATCTGCTGTTGTATGGTATTTTGAGTATCTTTCGCATTTGATGCGAGAGTGTTGCCGCCGCCTTTGAGCTTTAATTATATTTTCTTAAAATACTTAGGATGGCCATATTTGTATAGGAAGTGGCTTCCCTCCTTAATAACTACTGCTTTCAAATGGTCGTGATACAGATAATAACTCACTAAAAGTATCCTCATGTTTTTGAATTGGAAAGCTCTACAATAGTTTAAGATATCTGGACTAGCAAAACCCTCCTTGTGCCTTTTTTCTCCTTATTTCTTTCAAGGATATTCTTTCCCCTTTTGCAGCCTAGATAAAACTATTGATTCTCCTTGTAGTTTTTTTATTTGATTGTAGTTAAATTCCAATGGAATGGTGCTAAACAAGTAAGTGAATTTAGGGAGTATGGCCATTTTGATTATGTGGGATCTTCCTAAAAAAGATAGTGGGAGACCCCCCATACGTTCAGTAACTCTCTTACTTGTTTAAAGATTCTTTCCAAATTTTAACTTGCAATTTCCTTAATGTCCACTGTGAGGTCAATACCCAAGTATTTTATTTTTTAGTTTACTCTGGGGTCTTGACAGCTGTTGTTCCACTGTAGGATTTCTAATTTAGCTTGATTTGCTATGTACCCTGATACTGCTCCATAAGCTTCGTGGATTTCTTCTATTTTTAAGGAAGGAGGCCTCTAAGTTGCTGGTACATACCATTAGATCATCCGCAAAGAGTGCAACCTTCTTTCCCCATCCCTGATGTTTAAATGGTTCAATTCTTTCCACCTTTCTTAATATTTCTGGCAGTGGTTCGATGTACATGCCGAATAATAAAGGGGATAGTGGGCATCTCTGTCTTGTTCCTCTTTTTATCATTATGTTGTCTGTTAACCCTCCATTCACTAGCACCCTTGCTGTCGGATTTTGTATATCTGTTTTATTTCATTCTGGAAGGTCTCCCCAGGTTTAGTTTTGCCAGAGTTGCATTTAAAAAAGGCAGGCTTACACTGTTGAATGCTTTAGCGATGTCAGGGTTAAAATCGATAGTGGGGTTGCATGGTTTTTTGCAATGTCTATTGTGGTGATGAGTTCATGTGTCAGTTCATGTATGTATCTTCCTCTAATCAAACCTTTTTTATTTGTGTGAATTACGGAGCCTGCAATCTTTACAAGTCTTTCTGCTAAAATGTGTGTATAAACCTTGTAGTCAGCATTTAGGAGTGATATTGGCCTATAGGACTCACTTCTCGTGGGGTCTTTCCCTGGTTTGAGTATAAGGTTAATAGTTGCGTTATTCCGAGAGGGTAGGAGCGTCTCCTGTGTTGCAAATATTTCATTGAGTAGTTCTGTCATGGGGTAGCCAATACCTCTCTCAGATGTGTATACAACTCATTTGGGAGTGCATCCGGCCCTGCCGCCTTACTTTCTTTAAATTTCTTTAAGGTTTCTAGAAGCTCTTCTTTGGATATCCTGTGATTAATATCTGTTCTTCGTTTTTGAGAAAACTTTGGGAGGGTTATATTTTCCAGCACTGATTGTACCTGATCTTCCGTGGGTACCTTGTCCTCCAAATAGAGTTCAGTAAAGAATTTTACAAACTCCTTCCTAATTTCTTCCTCTTCTGTGGTATACTGTTGATCTTTTGTCTGTATCTTTTCTATCTTATTACGCGGTGCCTCTGTTTTCTGTTTCCACGCTAATAGTTTCCCACATCCTTCCCCATATTCGTAAAGTGATATTTTGCATGTTTCCCATTTATCTCTTACAATTGATTCAAGGAAGTCTGCCAGTTTCATTTTTTATGGTTCTCTCTTCCTCAATGCTGATTTTCGCTTGCTCAGTGATAGTGGTTCTGTTTAGCTCAACCTCCAGGGATGTTATCTCTTCTTCTAGTTCTCAGATTTTGCTTTTTCTACACTTGTTTTTATATGCCGCAAGGCTAGATATTCTTCCCCTGATATAGGCTTTATATGCCTCCCAGGCGATTTGATTTG
Source organism: Lissotriton vulgaris (assembly GCF_964263255.1). Lineage (NCBI taxonomy): Eukaryota > Metazoa > Chordata > Amphibia > Caudata > Salamandridae > Lissotriton > Lissotriton vulgaris. The sequence continues at coordinate 1,386,074,837 of NC_141693.1, read as the reverse complement.
TAGTCCCTTCTTTGTTTATTTGGAAGAACTCCTTGGTATCATTTGTCAGAGCTTCTATGCAGCTTTCATCTAAAAGAATTCCCCTGTCTACTGTCCATCTGTTAGTTGATGCAGACCTTTTTAAGTCAAGGTGTAAGATCACTGCAGAATGATCTGATACGTGTGCTGGAATGTGTTCTACCTTTCGTGTTGAATTTAGTAGGCCCCTGTCTATTAAGAAGTAGTTGATTCTTGATCATGTCTCAATATCTTGTTTTGTAACGTGAATTTGGAGAGTTTGTTATCTTTCACCCTCCAAACATCCATGATCCTGAGATCTTTAATATAAAGGTTCACCCACTCCCTCATTTTTGGTAGGTGTGGACCCTATTTGGGTAGGAATCTGTCCTTTTTTGGATCTAAAATTATATTAACCCCCCCCCCAATATTATCGGAGTTTGCGCTGTTAGGAGTTGTGAATATAGTTTTTGGAGTGGTTCTGGATCGTCTATGTTAGGCCCATAATACCCAACCACTGTACATAAATTATTGTGTATCTTTAATTTACATTGTACTCTCACAGAAAATGGGAACACTAAGCATAGGAAGGGTACATCACTCTCATACAAAGCAACCAATAAAGATAATCTTTGCAACTTTGCAACACTGTAGTAGTTAGCAAATCAGTAAGTCAGTTTCATATTTGTTTTTTATTTTAGTTCTCAATCGTAAGAGTTTGTTAACCCTTTCCTGCACTTTTGTAAAGAAGTCCAATATGGTACTCTTTTGGGAAAAAAAACTCAGGAATGTATTGCTACCCTCAGCACGGACTGCCGTGTAACTTGACAATGAAATCACGAATACCTACGGGAGTACGAAAAAGCATTATGCATTCTACACTTAGGGCCGATGCTGATGCGGGTTGGAAAGCTTCCCAACCGAATCGGTTTGGAAATGGTTTCCGACCACTCGGATCGGGAGAGTCCGACCGACGGAGTACGATGCATCCAGATGCTTCCAGATACAATTTGGTTGGACTCCCATTGACTTCAATGGGAGCATATGTTCCTAACCGCATCATAATTGGGCCCTCGGTCGGGAAGACACGTTTCTGATCTGATTTAGAAGGAGCAAATGCCATTAGGAGGCCTTCCTAACTGCATCAGCATCAGGCCCTAGGTGGGAATGCTTTCCTAACCGCATCAGAATCAGGCCCTAAATAGTTTAAAACTACAACAAACTTTTTAATGTAGTTTTGACTAAGAAAATAAACCCTCCTTAGGTAATAATAACTCTAAACCACGTTCACTTTGACTAATTCACTACACTCTGTTTCAAACCCTTCCCCCAAACGCCCTTTAGCTAAGTTTTCATAACATCCCCCTTTGGAACACTCTCTTCAACCAGTAGTTCAAAAGTTTGCAACACATTCTAAAAGAAGCGTACTAGCTCCAAAATTGAGTAAAGCAGGTGTAATTGACTGTTTGAATTAAAATATATCCAACATTCCATTATTGTTTTTACCAGAGAAAATCACAGATCTACTTACTTTTCCCTAAAGATTATTACTTAAAATTAGCTACCTGCATATTTACACATCCAATCAAATATGTCCTTTTATTTAAACTAGATCCTTTCCTCTATTTTAACTGCCTTTTATTTTGAGAACTATCTCATTCAGCTACTACCTTCTCCTCTGTGTTAGTCCCCCTTTCCTTCAAAATGGTTAGAATGTGGATTGTGGGACATAGCGTTTTGTTTTGGGCTAGCGAGTGTGCTAGAAAGAGTGCCATTGCAGAGACTTGGTTTGCCTAATGTGGACTTTATTTGGGTTGGCCAGAGAGGGTCAAAGTGGGATCAGTTGGTTGGAAGCATTATGGATTGCCAACATCCAGACTTCATGATTGTGTACTTTGGTGGTAAAGACCTATTCAAACTTACTGGAGTAGGACTGGAAATTCTAATGATAGATACTGTAGTGTAGTTCCTATATTCCCAATAGGCTTTGCGCATTGGAATAAAATATACTATAGATTTGACATAGGACTGAGGTCTACTAGGTCTCTATCGAATATATTAGACTTAATTGTGAGTGCCAGCAAGCTCAGAGGTCACTAGAAACTTTCTCGAATTCACAAGAAGGGATTAGTTTCTGACAACCGCATAAACATGACAACTTTGTTTCCCAAGAATAAGAAACATACCTTTAGTGTCGCGGAAACAATATATAGCTAATTTACTCAGTCAATCATGCATGCTTTGTTTCACCAGAGATGCAGAGAAATAGAGAGATGGGCGTTTTCAATAAAAGTATTTATTGAACAGTCTTCTTTCTCATGCAGAAGAAATTAACTGCTACAATCGTAATACTGGCTGTAAAGTACAATGTGTACAGTACGAAGAGTATTATAAAATAATACTGTAAAAGCATGATATGGTTTCTAAGCCATAAACTACATAGAATACATACATTAATAAATAAAGACTAAAAGTACTCAACTGGTGCTTCTAAAATATGCCTACCCCGGTGTACCTAACCTAGGTCTAGTACAAGGGAAGAAGTGAGGTGGAGCTTAGATTCAGTATTCTTTGCCAAGTATCTATTCCAAGAATTCTCTAAGGGTCTAATCAACTCCGTACCTTGGTTTAGAATGAAGGTGGTCTGGTATCTCTCTCTCAGGACTCGAGTTCCCAACAACTTGCAAGGGTAGGTTGGAAACACTGGTGCTGGATTTCTCAGCAGGAGAAAATGAAATGAAATGAAATGAAAAATGATATTTGTATAGCGCGTAAACTACCCGGAGGCCTCGCAGCGCTTTAGACTGATTACTGTGGCGAGCTACCCGGAGGATTGACACGCTTTTGCGAACAGATGAGTTTTCAAGGCTTTTCTGAATGCCATCCTTTTGTTATTCTCTCTGAGAGCCAAGGGGAGAGAGTTCCAAAGCCTCGCAGCAGTGTGGGAGAAAGAGCGGCCGCCCCACCGGGCTTTGTTGATTTTAGTTGTGGTTGCTAGATGCAGTGACCCAGAGCGAAGGGCTCTGGAAGGGGCGTAGGGCACAACTAAGGGAAACAGGATGGCAGGGCCTGTTCGGTGGAAGGATTTGTGCACAATTCACATGGCCTTGAACTGTGCTCTAGCAGCCACTGGAAGCCAATGAAGGTCTTTTAGGGCTTTCTTGGATGACTGCCAATGGGGAATGTTGAACAGTAATCGGGCGGCACAGTTTTGCGTGACTTGAAGCCTGTAGGTCACTGCTGCCGGGGCTCCTAGATATAAAGCATTTCCATAATACAGGTGGGAGAGTATCAGGGCCTGAACCATGACTCTCCTCGCCTGGAAAGGAAGCAGAGGGAGCACTTTGCAGAGCATTTTCATTAGCCCAACACACGTGGAGGCTGTTTTGGTGGCTTGGAGCGAAAAGTCTAGTGCTTTATCAAGCCAAATACCAAGGCTCTTTATCTGATGTTTGGGGGGGGGGGGACGCCGAGACATGTGGGCCAGATGGAGGCCAGAGTAGTCGGAGGAGGGTTACCCAGTAACATGATGTCCGTCTTCTCTCCGTTAAGTTTGAGACAGGAGAGTTGCATCCACTTAGCAACAGCCTCTAGACAGGGGCCCAAGGTATTGGACGATCCCTCCGTGTGGTCAAGAGAGACCACCAATTGGGTATCGTCCGCGTAGGTGACAATACGCACACCGAAGGGATGGACTATCTCTGCTAGAGGTTGCATGTAGGCATTAAAAAGTGTGGGGCTTAGGGAGGAGCCCTCAGGAACCACACAGCTAAGAGGATGCTTGGGGGAGACTACCTCACTCTCAAACACCTGGAAGAATCGCTCATCCAGGAAGGAGGTCAGCCATTCCAGGACCGCACCCGACACGCCCATGCCTTTTAGACGATGTAATAAAGTGGCATGGTTAACCGTGTCGAACGCGGCGCTGAGATCGAGTCGTATGATGGCTGCTTTTCCTCCCTGGTCCAGCACAGCTCTAGTTTCTTCCGTCACTGCTAAGAGGGCAGTTTCGGTTCCGTGCTGAGGGCGGAACCCCATCTGGGAGGCACATAGCAGATTATTAGATTCTAAGTAATCTACAAAGATGTTGTTGACGTGCCTCTCAAGCAGTTTGCTCATCCAAGGAAGTAAGGAAATTGGGCGAAAGTTGGCCAAGTTGTTCTGGTCCAAGGTAGGCTTTTTTAGTAGGGCCTTGACCATCGCACACTTCCATGGGGCTGGGACGGAGTTGGAGGTGATGGAGGCGTTAAGGACATCCAGGATGACCGGGCGAATGGCATCAATGACCTTGATAAGAGTCTGCGGAGGTGCTGGGTCATTAGGAGATCCCGAGGTGACTTTGGGGATCATTTTGTCTAATGTGATGGGATCTAGGAGGGGGAATTTGTCCAGCGAACAGGGAACAGGAAGGTCAGGCTCTATTGTGATGGTGGATTCCATGCCGTCACTACCAGTGGTGAATCAGGAATAAATGGTCTGAATCTTCTGGGAGAAGTAGGTGGCCAGGTTATTACAACGGGTTTGTGCGCCATCCGATGACAGACGCTCAGTGGCAGAGAAATTAGAGATTTTGCTATTTTAAAAATTTCTTCATGGGAATTTGCAGCTAGGTTAATTTTGGATTCATAAAATTGGGCTTGTGCAGATTTTATCTCATTTTTGTAGAGCTTTATTGCGGCTGTATACTCTGCTTTCTTAGGTTGTGAGCGATCATTTCTCCATGCTCTCTCTAGTTTGCGGAAAGATTGCTTTATAGTTCTGAGGGCAGGGGAGTACCAGGGGGCGACTTTGGATCTTTTTTCGAGTGCAAGGATTCCTTCCGGAGGACTTGATCAAAGGTACCCTAAATCCAGTTGTCAAAGTTGATAGTGGCTGTGTTAGGATTAGTCACCTTCGGAGGTAGATGTTCGGTGAGAGCCAGTGTCCACTTGGGGAGCGGGAGCGAGACCCATTTTCTTCTCCAGTGTTTATTATGATTTTGTAGAATGGGGGGAGTGCTTGTGGACCATGTAAAGGGCATTAATAAATGATCGGTCCAGGGCAGTGGTATGGGTACCTCGACAATAAGGTTATCTAGATTACTATAGATATGATCTAGAAGATGTCCCTTGGTGTGCGTCAAGTGAAAGCCTTTCTGGAGCAGGTTGATAGCCTGGAGGTTTGAACAATTACTTTTGGCTGCTGAATCAAGCGGGTTGTCTAAATGCAGATTCAGGTCACCCAGCAAGGTAAAAATTGCTGAGGTGAGTACTAAGTTGGCGGCTATATCCGTCATATTAGTGACGAAGTTACTAAGGGTACCAGGTGGTCGATAAGCTAAAATCCCAGAAAAGGTGGTGGTAGAGGAGAATTCGAGAGTAAAATGTAGGCTCTCGCAGACTGGCGTGGTGGAGGGAGTGATGCAACATCTATAGTTGTCTCTGTAGATGATGGCCAGCCCTCCACCTCTGCCTGTCTGGCGATCCAGTCGCTTAAGAGTGTAGCCTTGGGGGGTGACCCATACTGTTGCAGGATCGGTTTCTAACTGAAGCCATGTCTCTGTGAGAAAGAGGGCTTCAGGATTGAGCTCCTCTATCAGCATGGCCAGTTCGGTGTAATGCTTCGGCAGAGACCGGCAGTTGAGAAGGAACATCCTCCACTTATGCATGGAGGAGTGTTTCCCTATAATAGGGGTGGAAGTACCCCGGTCACATGTTTTACATCAGGCCATCGTATTTATAGGGGGGACCAAATGTAGGCATAGTGAATTTGGAGTAGGTCGTAGAGCGTGCAGGGAGGAAGCGCTATATGAGAGGCGGTTTCATACCATAGTGCCGGCAAGGACCGAGAGCTGAGAGCATCTGGAAGCGGACTGGCGCAGACTGGCTTCTCTTAGGCGCCTCTTTGGCGCGTCTATGGCGCTCCCGCTGCGCGTCACCGCTGCGCGAGTGGGCAGGAGAATAAGTAGATTAGGGAAAGGGGAGACTAGAGCGTCGCCCTACAAAGATGGCAGCCCAGCGTGGAACAACCAGGAAGTAAAGACGCTTTTCCTCCCTCCAATACAAACAGCATGAATTGCTACGGTGGACCAGGGAGTCAGCGTGCAATGTGGTGAGAGTAACAACAATTTTAAAACAGCAAAGTTAAAAACGCTTGTAGCAATGCAGATTAACACCCAAGCGCTGGCGCAACGATGTTAGTAATCAATCAATTTGTGCGCGTAGGCGCTGAGCTCTTATGTAGTCAGGGGGAAAGCGGAGACTAGAGCGTCGCCCTACAAAGATGGCTGCCCGGCGTGGAACAACCAGGAAGTAAAGACGCTCTTCCTCCCTCCACTACAAACAGCAGGAATTGCTGCGGTGGACCGGGGAGTCAGCGTGCAATGTGGTGAGAGTAACAACAATTTTCAAACAGCAAAGTTAAAAACGCTTGCAGCAATGCAGATTAACACCCAAGCGCTGGCGCAACGATGTTAGTAAAAAAAAAAGACAGCGTCTCTCTCAGTGCGTCTGCTGGAGGGTCGGCTTCTTTCGCCACTTGCTGCAGCGAGATGCGTCGGGCAAGTAGATAGTCGAACTGCTCCAAACCACTGTGTATTTGCCTGGGCAAGTGTGGGCATATGTATACCTTAAAGGTGCCGAGATTGACGTAAGGTTGGACATAATAACGTCCTCAAAGTCTCAGTTCTTTGAAAACTCCATGAGTTCTTGGATACATCAATATTCAAGCAGGGGGAAGTCCCTGACTGCTGAAGGTGGGTTTTTCCAAGAAATCGTTGTGGATTTTCTGAACTAGTGGAAGTAGCCATGCCGTATTTGGACTGCGTAGGCTAAGTCTAAATATGGTTTAGATTTCTATGCCTATATAAGGATAGGGGGATTTATACCTATATATGGGCATGAATCTGGAAAACTACACTAGGGTCCTAAAACACTACACAACAATACCTTTGCTAAGTTACTGGTGCTTTTCCCCCAGACTGCCTTAGTATTCTTCAACATAAGCCTAAGACAGAAATGGAAGTGGTCAAACGAATTCTGTCCACAGATAGTCAAAGCTAGGGAGCATGCCAATAATACTGCTTCTGCATTCCTCAGAGACCATAACGTGGGCTCTTTTTACAGCAACATCTTACGCTTTGATGTGAATGGTACCTATAGAAGTTCTTTTCACATAGAAAGGCAATGGGATGTTCCTGAACAACTCGACACACTGCATACTGTTTTCTGTGTAGTTATCATCAACAGACAATAAACACAAAGGCTTTTGTCATACCCACCCTATTTCCCAAATACTGGTTCATTTTCCTCTAAAATACCTTTTTCAGTTTTTTTTTACTTTGTGAATGCACAAAACAAAAGCAGGCCTTTAATAGACACCGTCACATTTTAAACTCACAACTATATGGGGTGTCAGTGTCTGAATGGGTTTGTGAATGGATGCACGAGTCTCTGAGTGACTCAGTGTGAAAGTGCATGATTGAGTCTGTGAATGGGTGCATACGTTTCTGATTGGGCCTATGAGAGAGTGTCATGGTCTACATGGGTCTATGAGTGGGTGCATGAGTGTCTGAGTGGGACTGTGAGTGGGTGCATAAGTAACTGATTGAGTCTGTGAGTGGGTGCCTAAATGTCTGAGAGGGTCTGGCAGTGGGTGCATATGTTTTTGAATGGGTCCATGAGTGAGTATATCAGTATCTGAATGGGTCTGTGTGGGTGCATGAGTGTCTGAGTAAGTCTGTGAGTGGGTACATAGGTAACTGATTAAGTCTATGAGTGGGTGCATGAGTGTCTGAGTGTGTCTGTCAGTGGGTGCACGAGTGTCTGAGTGGGTCTGTCAGTGGGTACATGAGTGTCTGAGTGGATAAGTAAGTTTGTGAGTGTCTCAGTGAGTGGGTACATGAGTGTCTGTGTGAGTTCATGAGTTGGTACATGATTGTCAGAGTGCATCTGTGAGTGGATGTTTTAGTGTCTGTGTGGGGCTGTGAGTGTCTCAGTGGTTCTGTGAGTGGGTGCATGAATATGTGCATGTTTGTCTTAGTGGGTATGTGAGTATGTGCTTGTGTCTCTGAGTGTGTCTATGGGTGGGTGCATGAGTGTCTGAATGGAATTATGATGGTGTGCATGAGTGTCTGAATAGGCCTGAATGTGGTTTCATGAGTGTCTGAGAGGGTGACCGTCAATGGATGCTTGAGTCTCTGAGTGGGGAAGTGAGTGGGTGCATGAGTATCTGAGTGGGTGCATAAATGTCTAAGTGGAACTGTGAGTGGGTGAATGAGTGTCTGAGTGGGTTTTTGAGTAGGTATATCAGTGACTGAGAGCGTGTGTCAGTGTCTGTGTGGGTCTATGAGTAGGTATGTGAGTGTCTAAGGGGCTCTGTGAGTGGGTATGTGAGTGTCTGAGTGGGTCTATGAGTGGGTATGTGAGTGTCACAGTGGGTATGGGAGTAGGTATTTGTGTCTCTGAGTGGGTCTATGCATGGATGTGTGAGTGTCTGAGTGGGTCTGTGAGTGGGTACATAAGTGTCTGAGTGGGTCTGTGAGTGGGTACATATGTGTGTGAGTGGGTCTAAGACTAGGTGTGTCAGTGTCTGTATAGGTCTGTGAGTGAGTGCATGAGTGTCTGAGTGGGTGCATCAGTATCTGAGTGGGTCAGTGACTGGATGCGTGAGTGTCTGAGTGGGTCTGTGAGGGGATACAAAATTCCCTGAGTGGGTCTGTGAGTGTGGGCATGAGTATCTGAGTGGGTCCATGATCGTCTCAACGAGTCTGTGAGTGGGTACCTAAGTGTCTCAGTTGGTCAATGAATGGGTGTGTGAGTGTCTGAGTGGGTCTGTGAGTAGGTACATGTCTGTCTGAGTGGGTCTGTGAGTTGGTGCAAAAGTGTTTGAGTGTCTCTGTGAGTGTGGGAATGAGTATCTGAGTAGGTCTATGAGTGGGTGCATGATTGTCTCATGGGTCTGTGAGTGGGGAAGTAAGTATCTCAATTGGTCTATGAGTGGTTGTGTGAGTGTCTGAGTGGATCTGTGAGTGGGTGCATGAGTGTCTGAGTGGTTCCATGAGTGGGTACATAATTGCCTCAGCGGGTCTGTGAGTAAGTATATGAGTATTTCAGTGGGTCTGTGAGTGGGTAAATAAGTGTTTGAGTGGGTCTGTGAGTGAGTGCATGATCCTCTGAGTGGGACTGTGAGGGGACATAAGAGAATGTGAGTGGGTCTCTGAGTGATTGCATTAGTGCCTGAGTGAGTCTGTAATTTATTTATTTTTTAATTCAGTGATATTTGTTAAGTTGTCATGATCTTACACTGGGGAGGCCCCGCTGACCATCACTGCGCATTCCCTAATATCACTCAGGAAAACAAAAACATTTTTCGACATAATATACACATCAGCAGGCCAGTAAAGACACCTATATTCCAGCTATTGGCTCCGGATACCTCTACCCTGACCCCTTCTATTTCTTTCATCATTCACTTTCACACCCCTGAGACCGTGGCTCATTACATAAAATGGCAGCAACAACTTTCTACACAGGTTTAGCCCAGACAATCAAATCATTCCTGTTGGTGCATGAATTCGCAAATCATCGTGAAGTAGCAAAGATTTCCTGCCTCTAAATATGCAAATGAGCTTTTCCTTGAATATCTAAAAAAAATACTGAATGAATTGGCAACAAATAACAAAAGGGGCTCTTTCTGGACCAAGATCTACCTTTCTTCCAAATTTGGTGTAATTCCGTCCAGCAGGACGGGCTGTAGGTGTATTCAAAATCCCTATGGGAATTAACATGGGACTTGATGAATCACCCCGAAAATTTCCATGTAGAACTAGCACAACACTTTTTTGAAAATGTTTGTGAAGATACATTGAACAGCACCAAAGTTATAGGCAAGTCAAAAAACACTTGTCCCATGGAAACACGGTCCTAACTAAGACTACCTACAGGTGACCAGCATAATATTTATACGTTACTGCTAAATACTTGCTATTTTGTAGTGAAGGAAAAATGTTTGTTTTAAAGTTATGCATGGTAAAGACACAGTTGTTGTGATGACCGCATTGTTAAGGTTTGCTTTGTAATGGTGGTTCTTTCATACAACTGTTTAAGACATCCTGACAAGATAATCAAACAGCTTCAGCTAGTCCAAAATGCTTCAGCGTACCTTACGATTGGAATTAAGTGAAGGGATCTTAGCAGCCAATACGCTTGAACTATTTAAAAAACGTTGTGCATGTACCCTAGGTTAGGCACCTGTGTTATCCTCATTTTTGACATCAAAATTACATCTCCATGTCCACAGTGGTCTATTAAATTCCTGCACCAGTGTTTGCAGATCGTTAGGACCAAAATATTCTCACATGGACAAAAGGCCTTTTTAGCGGTGCTGCCATGTATCGTGACAAACTTTCCTTGAACTTCAATCTCAGACCTCTCTTACAGCCTTAAGAAGGAAACTGAAAACCTGTCTTAATGACTTATAGATGTTAGGGATTTCATAAAATATCTTCTGATTCCTTTCCAAACTGCTCTACACATACCACACATAACGTAAAATAAAATAACATCACAATGTAGTTCCTACAACTCTAGCCACAAGGTTGTCAGACGGGACAAGTGCCAATGCTTACGAGATGTCCCTCATCAACCACCTCAGAATGACTCTGAGAGGGAAATAAAACATAAATGTAAAACTCTACCACTCAGCCTTTGTATAAACTAATCATAATGATATTGTGAAAAGCTAAAGGAATAGAGGGTAACCACTACTGAGGCATTATTTTCAATATACAGGATAAACCCCTAAGGTGAACTTTGTACTGAAATGAAGCGTCGCCAGCAAACCGCAATAGCTTCTCACCACTTCAGAGACTGTTAATTATTGATTTGACTCAGGGGAAACGAGCGCAACACACTCCTAATGGAGACAGGTTTCATGGAGGCCTGAGGACCTGTAGTGACGGTCTAATTGTTTTCACAGCGCACGCTGTGAACGGAAACGGAAGTGCGGCCATTTTGTGGGGCCGCGGTTCCGAGCTGAGATAACGCGCCTCCCCAGCGCTCTGTATGAATAAAGGAGTTACATTTACCAAGAGGCCTCTAGGAGTAATTTGTGGGTATAAAGGGCACCTCTACAGGACCATGCCTTCATTTATGTGATTGTGCTATAAATGAAGTTAGATATTAGAAGCCACCAGCAGGTCCGGACTGGCCTTAACAGACACCCAGCATTTCCCCAGTAGGCTAAAAGGTTGGGAGACGGTTTTGTACCAGTTGGGGGGTATTTTTGTTGCTGGGGCCGGTTTTGCAGTAGTGCTGAAAATAGTGCTCTTGTAAGAAAAGTGCAGCAGTAGTGTTCCAGTCCTGGCAATTACGTCCAACCTCCCCCTTCTCATCAGACGTGTTTACCAGGGTAGGTTTGCATCCCAGTCCATCCTTCGCCACCAATGTGCACTAACCACTCCAAATGTGCACATGACAAGTAGCACATATTGAAACAGTTTCTTACTACTACTGGGATTTGGTAAGGGAAGCTGGGCTGGACGGCTGGCAGCTGACAGCATAATAGTGTAACCTAGATGCCACCTTCCTAGCTGTACTTTCATGAAAGAGTGAGGAATTTAGAAATGTGGGTAGTGTGTTTTTCAATATTAACACTAATTAACACTAATTACAAGATGCTTGTACATTCCAATCCCTTAACAACCTGCTGTTTGTGCATGGATTTGAATATGAGAACCGAATCACTGATATAATATCGACAGACACAATATCAACCCACATTTTTATAGACACAAAAGTATTGACTACACTAAAATCGATACCCTATACTTAATTTAAAAAATGCACTATTATCAACACCAACATATCATTAAACATTAACTATTATTGAACACATAAATATTGTAATTTAAAATATCGAACATTGTTTAAAAATATACCACTTGTCCAAAATATTGATCACAAAAATATAGACAGCAATAATATAATTTTTCTAAAAATATTGATACATTAAAAACAGATAAAACAAACAAAATGTAACACCATGAATATATTTAAATCCATAGCATACACTGCATATAAAAATAGTACCACATATTATACAAAAGTAAATCATAAATCTACATCCACTCTCTCATTCATCCCAAATCCCATACCACTACTATGATTGCCAAAATAACCCTTTCTAGACTCTCTCCTACTCTACCCCCCTTGCATCATCTGACACCTCTTTTACTATACCGATCCCTTAAAACAAACCTTTCTAAAGTCTTCCCTCTGAGTCTTCCCCTCCAAAACTCATTTTTACTCACCCAAAAGCCTCCTCCTACTGCTAAGCCCTAAAAAATAAAAATTAAAACATTTCACACTTTTATCCCTCCACTATCCTTTTCAATCGAAATTAACAGACTAACATGTTCACTTCTCAAATTCCATATTAAACTATACTAATATACTACCCAAATAACTGAATAACATATCCACTACTCAAATTACTTCATATTTTTACTATACTACTTTTCAACAGTAATCCTTTATGGGTTCCGGAGTGGCATGCTACTCGCCAGAAAAGCGCTGCAACACCCATCAGGCGTAACAAGTGCTATATGAATGCAAATCTTTCTTCCCCTTTTATCCCTCCGCTAACCTTCTCACTCCAAGTAACTGACTAATATCCACCACTGAAATTACCTCATATTTCACCATATTAATTCACCACTAATCCTTTGTAGGCTTCCTGAATAGCGTGCGTCAACAAGCGCTATATAAATACAAACCTTTATCCTCCTCTATCCTTCTGCTATTATTCCAAATCCAATTAACTGACTAACCTATCCACCACTTAAAATGTACTTGCATGTTTCACTATACTAATTCAACACTAATCCTCTATGAGTCCCGGAGTAGTGTGCTACTCGCCGAAAAAGCGCTTTGAAGCCTCGTCAGGGGTAGTAAGCGGTATATAAATGCAATTACAATACAATACAATACTCTCAATAACTCAAGCCTTCTGTTGGGTTTCACTCACGAGCCCAACATGCTTCCATGCTGCTTGAATAAGCAGTTGGTAGATCGACGGGTGGGGATCAGCAACTGCTTACATAGGTTCCCAGAACCAATGTAGATAGAGTTATTCCTCCGGTACCATATATTAGATCAACACCCTGATAGCTACTTGCAGTTCAAATTTCTATCAACATTATTACTTTTAAGAAAATATTTTCACCCAAATAGAATCACTGCATTTTTAGATCTATTAGCTAGCATCATCATGATCATCATAATTTTTCGATTTTTGTAAAAAAATCATAAAAGACTTTCAGAACGTCATCTACAACAAAAACTTGAAAACAATAACCATAGCATCTTAACATGTTTAAAGTGAGATGATCTGCATGCTGCCTAAAAAAAATAACAGGGAAGTCAGGCATCTAAATCATCAATCCGAGATCCATAAAACTCATTTTTGAAAACTAAACGCCAACAATAGTGTTACCGTCAAAATCAAATCGAAAATCAGCGAAGTAAAGAGAGCTTGCTATTTGGCAGGAAGGAGTGCATCTAGGCCTGTGGCACAAAGACCCAGGGTATCACAAAAACACATTTCTATCGCGAAATGCAATAGATGAATCCAACAATGATGATAATAATAGTCAGCAGGATCAAATCTACGGAGCCAGCACATGAATGCATTCGCAGGATATCCTACAGCAGTGCCTCTGTGTGGGCATCAAAAGGCTCTCAAAACCGCGGTGGACTGCAGGTTGATACCAAAAGCTGACTTTACATTAATGGGTATACACCACGGTTAGAAAGAAGGGTCCTTTGACCATGGCATACCATGAGGCCTAAAGAGCTTTGGACGTAGATTCGGCCTGAAGGTGACGCCTCCATTGATCCCCTACAACTTGGTGCAGCTTTAAAAAAAAGAACATATTCTATAGCAGACATCAGGGCTGCCTAGGAGCGGTAGGTAAAATAATGCATTCTTACAATGTCAGTACCCTAAATGCTTTAAGATGGGCTTTAGAAAAAGTGGAAAAAAGGGGCAGAAACATTTGCAGAAACATATAAAATATATCACGGGTTGTTCAGACAGCCCATCACATTAGCAAACCCATGTGAAGTTACTCAAAGTGCTTTGAGCCTCCGAAAAGGACAAATGCCGCCACACCGGGCCAGTCCTAAAATGGAAGAGAAACGAGCTCTCCCAGCCTGTAAGTTCTAACGTTTAATACGTCACGGGCTCAATAGTTGCTAGAATCTTAATGTAATCTCTAACAGAACAATTGCTGGAATTAATGTGCAATCACTGATATTGACAAGGTTATTGAAAGGTAGTAATCTTGCATGATTTTGTCATTGCGAAAACCCATCTAAATGTTACTATTAGGCTGGTAGTCAATCCTTCCGTATTTTCAAACAACGGGTTACTATAGTTGTGTCCATTAACATATTAATTGTTTATATTAATTGGCTAGTTCCACATTATAAATATCCGTGGTATGCTTTGTCGTTTCAGTTCTAGGTCTTGAAGCGGGAAAATATGATAGAAACGATGATATGCATTCGTGTACATCTTTCCAATGGGCCTCAAAATACATATAGACAGGTATTGCATATGAACGTTAATTCACCAAAATGTCAAGGGTGATGGAAGTGACATCACACGCCATTTGATCTTTACATTCATTCACTCACACAAATATGCTTACACATACACACAATGTGTTACCATAAACACCCTCTCACCTGCAAGCATGCTTCAAAATACATTGAAAATAATTTTTTACTTACCTCAACAGCTACGGAGAATAACATTACTATTAGTGTAATAAAACACGGATAGTAAATAAGGACTGAAGACCTAAGCAACGTCTATAAGGGCTAGCTCCTGCTGCATTCTTGGTACAGATTTTGCCACCTCTGAGTTCATGGTTCGCAAAGGCAGCAGTAGCGGCCGGTGGTGGGAGTGCTGCCAAGCAGTGCCGTGAGGCGTGGGAGGGGCTTGGTGGGTGTTAGTAAAGTACGGAATACGGATGAAAAGAGGTAAGTAAACATATAAATAAAACGAATTTCGTTGTCCGCGCTGCATCGCCAAAAGTTTACTTACCTCTATTTGGATGTATTCTGTACTTTACTACCCCCCACCCCACGTCAACGCCCCACAGCACTCCCACCACAGGCCGCTACTGAAAGGCAGTGCCAGAGGTCACAAAGGGTAAGTCTGGGATTGCAGTTGTGACCCCGGGTGACAGCTAAATGATGTCCATGGCATTGCACATGACTCTAGTGGAATAAAGAGATGGCCACCTTGACACGAATCTGCCTTGGGCTTAAAGAGGTAGAATATTATGCAGCACTTACATTGTGTGATGGTAGAATGAATGTATAACCTCCTTTTTTTGCATACGTGAGTGCAGATGCAGTGGGGATATTTGCTAAAATGGTTTTAAAGCATTCCACTCAGACCACACTTGCTTAAAAATCATTTGTTTTTGCATTCGGTTGGTTCCTGTTTCCTGCAGGGTCACCATGAGCAGCACTGGCCTTTGGGGAATGTGGGTGGTGAGGAGTATGCCGTTCCTTGGCTCTGAGAGTCTAGCATTTATATGATGAAGACTTTTTTAAATTAAAAACTTTGTAATTCTTTACAATGTGATGTTTTCAACACATTTTAGTTTAGTATATGAAATTATACCATTGCATTGTGTGGCAGTTGGCAGAAGTGGCACATTTTAATTATGAACTTGGAAACATTAATGCCTATACCACCACTGCCCTGAAAATTATGCTTTTTTGAACCAAGAGTACAGTCAGCTGTCTTTTGCCTTCCAACGTGGCCTAGGGTGTTACTAGAGATTGAGTAAATAATATCACATGTAGGGCTTGAATTGGAGCATTTTATCCTACCAAAAAATGAACTGCTCCATGGAAACGACTTCACACAGTGTATGTATGTATGGTAGTGTAAAAGAAAGAGCATTAGCTGTTAAGGACGAGAACCCTCACTCACCCAACGGTGACATGCTTCATCATAGGGCTCCCTCCTCACACACAAGGACCACAAGGTACCTTGTGTGGGCTACAACTCACTCATAAATTGTGAGGAGCTGAGGTGTTTTGGTTGAGCAAGATGGTAACATTGGCAGAGTGTAAAGGAAAAGAAAATAGTGGTGATTAAAAGTAGCTCCAGATGGTCAAAACATTCACTTTATTCTGGTGCCCTCTTTGGATAGACCTTAAAATGTGACGACAGGGGTAACAACTACCCTATCTTAATCGTAATGGGTCAACATGTTTCTGTCCTTAAATGACTGTGTAAAGTTCATGGGCATTCGTCAGGACCAAGGGGAAGCTGTTATTATGCTTGTAAAGTAATAAAAGATATTGGCTATACATTCAACCTGGTGATTTTCTGGGTGTATTATTCTCCTTAGGTTTCACCAATGGCACTAAAAAAGATAAAGGTAAGAAAACAGCAAATGTTCAATGGTACTTCAAATACCAATCCATTCCACCATGTTTGGTGTAGTGTGGTGTGAAGTATATTGGTCATCACCATCAAACACACTTATGCTAAGGTAGTGCTTAAAAAATGGGGGTGGGGGGAGGGTGGTATTCCTACCCATTGTATCAAGACCTAATCCCTAGTCTTTTTTTCAGACCCCATCAGTATATACAGAGTTATATAAAACAGAGAAATTGAGGAAAGAATAATAATAAAAAATAATAAAATGAGTGCTTATCTCAAATCGGTATGCAATTGTTAGGCTGCCACAATGCCACTGTATCACTCTCCCATTCACAGCGCACTATACCTCACAAGGCACTTTATGTACATCCAAAGAAACAAATAATGTCCCAATGATCATCTGTATCTTGAAATAAGGGGATAAAGAATGTTATGTTTAATAGGTTTTCCTGTTTAAAATGTTGAAAAACAAGATGGGTCATGTTACCCTCATTCTAAAAAAATCTTTTACACTACCATACGTATGTACAGTGTGTGAGTGAACTAGAGATTGAGTAACATTATAGTCTTTTGTTTTAGTACAGTGCACACCCCAAAGTAATGCATTTCAAGGTGCACTCATGTGATGATGAAGGAAAAGGAGGCTATGTGACAAAGTAATTGACTAGCATCACACAATGTTCTCAAGTGGAAGCCAGGATTGATGCCGGCATAGTTTCCTGATTTCACATTGTGCCTTTCAGCCACAATGTGTTTATCTCTTTCTCATTTTAGACCAATGCTTAATGTTTTGTGTTTAATTCTTTGAGTCACTAAATAAGTGCACTGTGTTAAAGACATCTGGACTATGCATGTATCACAAGGAACGGTGGTAGCAGTGTTTGGGAAAGATAATGTTTAAATGTAGAAGCTAAAATGGAAGCCATAGCACCTACCGTTGGTCAGTGCATTGAGACCATTTGCTCGACGTAGTTAAAGGTCTTCATTCATTCTTGTCCATTCTCAAATTGAATCATCCGTTCACAGGGGGAGCTGGAGTGCCTGGCTGTCAGTTGGCTACTTAAATGTGAGGATCCTCACTCCGGGCTTAAGGATCCTGAAATATCCCCATTCTACAGCTAGTATCATAATATACAATTGCCTGGTCATTTACTGCTGGTGGTGCCAAAAACCCAATTTTGAGCCAGAGCTCACAGCAGGCTCCCTGAGCGTCTGTGTGGCTGTGCCGCCTTCTCTGATTATCCTTGCTAACCTGTCCTCGCGGAGAGGAGCAGTAGGCCTGCATGGGCCTGTAATGTGGCACCACCATGCTGGGCTACCACACAGAGTTGAGGAGGATGTAGTGGCCTGGGTGTGAGTGCAGGGGCTATGCAGGGCTGAGGGGAGATCGAGATTACACGTCCAAATGAGTGGCTTGCCATTGGGCCTCCCCTATAGCTACATTTGGGGGCCCACACCACCTTGCTGCCTGTGATTTCCTGGTGTCCTCTCCCATGATTGGGCAAATGGTGGCTTTTGAACTCCCTTCCCAGGAGCTGGGTCTTTTGGCACCCCCTCCGTTCCTGAGATTCTGGGCCTTTTCACCACAGACCAGGAGCCAACTGTGGCTGAGGGCCAACCCTGCCATTAGCCTGCATGCAACGGCCTGGATAACACCATGGGCCTGTACTGTATCTCCCTCTGGGCCACATCTACTTCTTGTGTCATCTGCGCATCATCTCACCTCTTTTCTTCAGCAACTCCCAGCTGAGAGTAGTGGTCCTAACCCTCCGATGGCCTCCTATGGCTCACACCCACATCCAGACATATCAGGGGACCGTTCTGAAAACCCAGCAAAAGCACAGTGGATGGGAGCTTCCCCAGGCTTCTCAGCTGGGCCTCCTGGGCACACACTTGCCTCAGGGGCACTACTCAGCACTCAGTACTTCTCAGCATAACTCACCCTCAGGGCTATGCTATTAGAAGCATTGTTCAATCTGTGGAAGGAGGTCCTATGCCACCTGTGGCCCCCTCCTTCAAGAACTGAGCAACAGCCCATGTGACGATTCAGGGCATAGAGGGAAGGTGCACCACTGAATTGCGACCCATGGCTACCACTCCCTCCAGGTGCCCAAGCTGTAGGGTGAAGCCTGGAACCTCGGACAGCTCAGGAACCACTATGTAGCCTCACTAGTTCCTAAGTCTGACTCTGGGGCCACTATCGCCATAATAATTTGCCAGCATCAGGTAATTCAAGTTGGGACTGGAAAAGAGAGTAACCACTTCACCTTCGGCCATCTGGAACTCAACTTTTAGCCTCAAGTGGTAACTGAGGCAGTTGGAGGGTAGCACCCCATTGACTGAGGGCTCATGATTGCCACCTTCCTCCCTGCTACCCAGGTAGTGGGGTGATGTCTGCATTGGTGGAAAGAATCAATGTGTGTGCCCCACACTGCAGCAGTGGTTTCCTCAGGCAGACAGAAGATATGAATTGACCACACACTACCCATAATCCAGGCCACCCTGAGGGTGACTCTAATCAGTGGCCTGAGACCCATGCAGGGCCCAGTCTTTTTAACGTCCAACCTCAACAAGAATGCTGACCAGGCTGAAGAATGAGCCCCAAACCTGCCTAGGAGCATTCAGCTGGTAGGTGGCCAGGCATAGGAGAGGTCAGCCGAGTCCCCATCAGAGGGGAGCAGCAACCTCCAACTCCAGTGTTGGGTCCCAGAGCTGGAAATGTCCCCGGGATAAACCACTGGCAAACCTGCCTGGCAGCTGCTTTTCTCAGAGGCAGTCTCCTGGCATCACAAAATGGGTGCACCATCATGAGCGTTGACCACCAGAACAGACGTGGCCCCTACTTGTTTAAAACAGGAGTCTACATTGGAGCATATGTTGCAGGAGGTAATGGCACTAGGTCACTGCCTGCTAAGTGTGGTCTCTAAAATGTCAGACCTTGCAGCTGAAACCAAATCCAAGTGCTCTAGAATAGCAGGCTTCCAGGACAGAGTGGACGGAATAGAGTAATGTCTTATGGCTGTAGAGGACCGCCTGAATACCACTAAGGAGTGGGACCAGGAGCTATCATACCTAAGGAACAAGATGATAGATCCAGAGGGCAAAAGTCGCAGGGACAACGTCTGCTTCTTTGGCTTCCCAGAATGCATCAACGGTTTGTTAGGGGGTTCCTCCAGAACCTCCTGCTCACCCTAACGGGGCTGACCTTCACATCAACCCTGGAACTCCAGAGGGCTCATAGCATGGGCTGCATGCTGCAGGAACAAAGGAGGCAGCCGCACCCGAATATAGCCTACTTATTTTGTCAGAAACAAGTGCAGCAACTCATAACCGCAGCCTGCTCACACCATGAGCCTATAACTGCCAGCTGCACCCCCAGAGCAGGGAAGATCATGAACTAACAAAGCAACAACACCTGCACACATAACACCAACCCTAGTATGCTCCCTTGATCAGGGAATGGGCATCAGGGGAGGGGAATGATCTAGCCTTAGGCTGACTGAGTGACCCCCTCCTGCAGAATTGTCCCAGTCGCCTCCCTACCACTACCACTGCCAGTACTAATATCCACTAACTGGCATGCCCCTTCCTGTGGGGGTCTTTCCTAGTGTGCTGGTGCCTCATGTCTAAACCAGTTGTATATAGGTCTATGGCCCTTAAGGCCTGATCTCTGCTTATGGCTGGTTAGTTACTTCCCTTACCTCCCCCCTCGCACCGTATCACAACCCCTACCCCTCTATCTTTGCACATAGAATCACCCCAAGGATGTGTTGGAGGGGATAGTGCCCCATTCCATCTCATGCATACTGGGCCTCTTCTCCTACCCCCTTATCATCCTTCTCCTTCCCTCCTCACACCACCCTCGACAGGCTAAACTCTGCTTTTCAGAGCTGTCCCTTTGGGGCTAGAGTGCCCATGCCATAACCACCCCCAAGACCCGCCCCAATTGCTGCAACAGTTCCTACAGCATCTCCCCCTTACATGCCATCTCATGGAACATTAACGGACTAACGCACTGCATAAAGTGCAAGAAGGTACTGCCCTACTTGCAGTCTAAATGGATGAATCATAGATAAGTTACAGGAGGTGCACCACTCCAGCCTGGAGTCTGAAAAGCTGCACCGTGAATGTCCGAGGAGTACAGTCCATAGAAGCTGTCCTGCATAGGTGGAGAAGAGAGATGATCCCTCGGAAATGCAGAGTTGGAATCCTCCCCAAGTCACTGCCTGTCACAGTCATCAAATACTGGTCTGACCTGGAAGGAAGATATGTCTTTGCCAAACTGAAGCTCAGGGAGTGGACGCTTTGTGTGGGTTTGGTGTATGCACCAATGAGTGTCAAGCTCCCTTCTCCTTTAGCTCAATTTCCTCCTTACCAGGATTGGGCCCACCCAATACTTAATTGGCAGAGAGTGGAATCTAGCATGCAATGCAGTACTGGATTGAACTGCACGAGGGTAACAACACAGACAGGACCCTTTTGGGGGATGTGCTCGCTGACCACAGACTGAAGAACCACTGGCATCTTTCATACCCAGAGGACAGGAATATACCTTCCTTCCTCTTGCCGGTACATAGCACTCACTCCAGAATGGACTGCTTTCTGTTCTCCAATTGTGTGGTTGCCATCGCCCAGAAATTTTGCATCCTAGAAACTGCGATCTCTGACCATGCACTGGTCTTGCTTACTCTGGACCTGGGTGCGGCCTCCCTGGGCTGCAAGCCATGGAACCTGAACATACTGGGTTACCACACCCCCAGGGTAAAACCAAGCTATGCACGCATGTCTTCGCACACTAGAAGACAATAGAGGCTCAGTTTCATCCCAGAGGATCCTATGGGCAGCTGTGAAGGTGACCATCTGTGGGCAGCTCATGAGGGAAGTGGCTGTGGTGGATGCAAAATGAATGGTACATCAGAATGAACTGGGGATCACAGACCTCACACACCTCTACACCACAAATCCCTCACTCCCTGTGAGCAATCGTTTAGAAAAGGCTCACATGGGTCGTAATGCGCTGTACATATCCAAAGTGGACTATGCGCTACATATGCTCGAACGCTGCCATTACTAGCAGGGCAAAAAAATGGGCAGGCTCCTGGCTGTCCTTTTACAACAGCAAGAGGCAGCAATGGCCATCCCTACCATCCACTCTGCGGGAGGTGAGCTCCTCACCCATCCACAAGACATAGTTAATGAATTTGCAGCCTGTTATCGGACACTCTACATCCCAGAGATGACAGCTAATGCTGACCTTCGAGTGCATGCACCTTCCTGGCCTTAATGAGAAGGGTCTGGCCATACTTGACGAGAAGATCAGCAAGATTATGATAGCACAGGCCATATACAGACTCCCCTACCATACGGCTCCGAGTGGCGATGACTTCCCCACAGATTTCTACAAATGGGAAGGCCGGGAGGTAGTTGATTCCCTACACGCTGACTTCCAGGAGGCAGAACAGGCAGGCTCCTTCGACTCCATACCCAACTGAGCAGTGATAGAGGTCCTCCCCAAACCAGGAAAGGACCCACTCTAGTGTGGTATCTACAGACCTATCTTATGCAACGGGGGATATAAAAATTCTCAATGGCGTGTTGGCAACCCATCTACAGAAGGTAGTACCCTCCCTAGTGCATCACACACAGGTGTGGTTCACACCTACCCACTCTTACAGGAACCTCCTCCATACCTTGGCTCATGCCCTATGGAAGACCGAAGATTTACAGGATGAAGCACTTGCCCTCTCTCTCAAAGCCGACAATGTGTTTGATTGGATTTGGTGGGCGGTACCTCTTTGCTGCCTTGAAAAGTTTGTGGCCTAGTGGAGCAATTCATTGCCAAGATTCGATGGTGGTAGTCTGTTCCACTCTGCAGGTCAATAGCAGTGGCTTCCTGTCAGACACTTTGCTGATAACGAGGGGAACATGATAGGGCTGCTCATTATCACCCCTATTGTTCCTGACGGCCATATAGCCCCTTGTGGCCACCATCCGTCAATCACAGCTCATCACTGGCATCCCCATGCCAGAGGGAGCATACAGGATTTATTTGCATTTGGGTGACATACTCCTCACCCTCAAGGACCTCCAGCACTAACTCCACGCCCTATTGAAAATCATAGCTGGCATTGTAGCCTTGTCAGGGTGCCAGGTGAAATGAGACAAGAGTGAGGCATTTCCCCTATAGCAGCAACCACAAGGGCTGCGATAGAGGGCTTTACCTTCCACTGGATGCAATTGTGTCTCAAGTACCTAGGTATTTTGATAAACAGGGGCCTGAAACACATGGTGGCAGACAACGTGGACCCTCTCATAGCTCACATGAAACTGGACATTGAAAAATGGTCCTAACTAGGCTTATCTATGCGGGGCAGAGTGCAAGCAGTTGGTCATGCTCCTGCGATTCACCTACGCCCTTGGGCATGATACCTCTTTTGATCCTACTGTCAACATTGCACTCAGGGAATGCTCCTTTGTTTGAGGGTCCTCTTGCTCATGCCTGGTGACACTAAACTGTTGGTGTGCCACTCATGTGGAGGCCTGGGCCTACAGTGAATTAAACATTATGCTCTGGCACTTTACCCTCCCAAATGAACTACATGCTCCCGATGGTGACAGACCTGCCTCAGTGGGTGTCTGTCGTCCGCTCACTACTGTCAAGTTGAAAGGGACTTGATCCTTTGTACAGGGGCTTGATCAACATGGGATACAAGCTTAGGACAGAGCATGCTCCAGCACTGGTGCTCAAGAGCGCAAACTTATTAATAGACAATAGGAGCCTGTACCAGTGAGGCTCTGACGGACACTGGGAACTTGATTATTTCTTTCGCATTTTGCCCCCATTTCATCATTCGTTATCCATCCCTTTGGCAGAATATTTGCTGAGGAAGCGCTGTCGCTGATTCTTGTCGCCCAGCATAATATTGTGTGGACCCCCAAACAGAAAATAACATGTGTTGCATTTGTGCTTTTACTGCTATTTATATTGTGTGGGGTGTCATGTGTTTTGGGAAATGATCAGGATGTGCCTTTATGTACCAAGGTTAAAGTTATTTCCCCACCAAGAAAGAAAAGGACAGCCCCGAGTAATGTTTTTCTAGACACGCAAGAGATTCTTTGGAGAAGTGGAACACTTGAATCCATCACTAGTTTATGGATTGCATACCCTTTATCTCTTGTGAACTATACCTATACTCGTCCACCGCAATCTACAGAAGTAAAGGGAGTGTTTGGTTTTGGCTATCCAGGTCCCTGTTTATATTAAAGAAAACCCCTGGGAATGAGTTATCCAGGGTGTGATACCAACACATATTGCGAAAACTTCTACATGAAAGAACAGAATGTTACGCTGGTGGGTTAGAATTATAAGGAATTGATAGTTACACAGGAGGCTGGTTATTACCCTGCTTGTTGTCCTATCTTGAATAGTATGTACACTTCTTTGTATATCAATTGTTCAGGAATAAAGATGTACAAAAAAACAATGCCCTTGGTGAATGATAAAGACCCGAGTACATTTGGAATGAATACCACCATGCTGCAGTAGATTACGAAGGACCGATTTATGCACACCCAGGGTTTTTGTCTAATGGAACTCATTCTACTGTTCATAATGGTACCAATGGTGTTGCTCTTGGGATGGTGTTGGCCTTAGGTGTGCCTTGAAAATACGCTAAGCTTAATGTTCGTTGTGTTAAAAAGACTCCGACCAAAGAATTCTGTGAGGGTGTGACCGAGATAGATGTCAATAACTATAGTAATGGGATCACCTTTGGATACATCCTTTCTTCTATCTTTACTTTGGGTGGTACCTCTATGGCCTGGGGTGAGAAAGCCAGGGAATATTTTTGGTGCAATTTACAAATATTTTCTAATACTACTGTGGCAGCTTTACGCGATGTCACCACTCAGTTGGAAAGTATGCGGATATATTCCGAACAGACTAGATACGCAGTTGATTTAATCTTAGCCAAGAGTGGTGGTGTACGCAGAGTAGTGGGAGATCAGTGTGCAGTCGGGATCAAAAATATGGAAAAGAATATTACCAAGCACATATTAGACATCCTCGAGAACGTTAAGGGAATGGAAAGTGGGAATTTGAGTTGGTCTCTTTTCGGTGGCTGGGATTGGATATTTGAAAAGGTGATTTGCCTGATCGTGATATTGGTGCTTTGCTGTGCCCTTATTCAGTGCCTTCCCTTCTGTTGCTTCTATTGCACCACCCTTCTCACCCCGAAAAGGAAAATATTGATTCATGATACCAACGCTGCAATTATGGTACACAAAGAGAGAGATAACTCATGCAGATAGATGAGGGCATTTTTGAGAATTCTTACCTCCTTACTGTCTCCTTTCCCAATATGGAGAATAGGGAATGCTCATAAAAGGGTTTTATTCAGAGTCTCTTGTTTTTCTGGTTTTATATTTTCTTTGATGCTGTTAGAAAATGTTTTAGCTCATGCTAAAAGGAGGGTCTATTAGAATAGAAATATTCATGTTTGTGCATTGCCTATGTAAAGTTAGCATTCGCTGCACCATTTTCTGTTTCGGTGCCATTTTGAATCATGATCAAAACTAATCCTTTGCTATTTCTAAGAAAAGGTCTCTGCTAGGTTTCGTTTCTGCAATGTTAGGTTTTGCTTCCCTAATGAATAGATCATTCATATCACTGCATACCTTTCTCCCTAGATTGAGGCCCCCTCAGACTGGTTTGGGGATGGGCCCGACTGGAACAACCTTGGACTTTGTAACTTTATGCAAGATATGAGTGCTGAGTGTATCTAATAAACAGTAATTGGTTTGCATTCTCTACTGTCTGACCGACTCTTCATTTGGTATGGAAGGCTGATAGGTGGTCATTAGTGACCCGGGTGACCCTAATCGGGCCACTTCCTTCACCACCCTATTGTTCATACTTGTGACAATCAACCTACTGGAACCAGCGGTTGGGCTGAATGCTCCACAGCCTCACAGGTTCCAACAATTGGGTAAGAACAGGGGGAAAACCCACTTCATCGACCCCCTCACACAGACACTGTACTGCAATGTTCCCTCGCACCCTCCTCCTCCCTATCTCTACACCTCCCCCACTTTGTCATTTTTATCTGTAATGTTTCTATGGTTCTTAAAATAAAGAATCACAACACAAAAAGTAGCACAATGCTCTTTATGATTTTAGTTTTTTATGGATATTGTAACTTAATTTTAGAATAGTTTTGACAGCTTCTATTGTTTCATGTCCAAGAAGTGGGTGTCAGGTGGATAGAGTATGCACTGTTAGGAAATACCCTAATTTTACATGCTCATGTTTGTTAAGTTTCATTCTTTCTTACACAGTGGCCTTTGACATACATTTGCTTACATGTTTTTTGCAGGATAATATTCTCTGAAACATCATTGCTTACAATTTAACTTTGTAGGTACTCTATCACAAAACCTTGAACATGCTGTACAAGGGATAAAGTTAATTTACATAAATGTTATTGCATATTGTTATCCGGTAGGGGATGAAGCTATCATAATAGGATGAACAATAGCAGCCTGACTTGGGCTTATGCATTGCAGCATGGGTTTTGTTTTTATATATACGGCCTTGCTTTCTTGTTTAAAAAGGAGAGGAGCATTTCTCTGACACTGTGAGATGGCTGCATGATTGAATTTCAGCCGAGCTGATTTCTGTTTAACCAGTGAAAAGGGATGCCGAGCTTTCGACCAAGACGGTCACCCTGATGACACTTACCACAGGTAACAGGGACTTAAAACCTCCTGACAGAGATTTGGCAGATCACCTACCCTAGGGAAACTAGATTATGAAGTGCACTATCCTACAGTACTTATATGCCCGCTATATATTCACTGTCAAAGCACAATGGTGGAATTGTTAATCTTTTTCCACTATTCTTATAATGCAAATTATGCTATTTTGTTTCCTTCTACTGATTATTGCAGCCTATGTATTTTATACACGTATCTTTGATGAGTATTTCTTGTGTATTTCTTTGGGTATGAATGAGTAACCAAACGAAAGGGTTCTAGATCTGCTACCACGATTTCCTTGAGGGATCAGGGTTGTCATATTCTCAGGTTGCACACACATTTGTTACCCTGTAAGGTTAAGGGTGCAGATGGTGCACATTGAGCTAGCCGAGATACAGACCAATATGTCCTGGGAGAGTGTACAGAATCAGTTTGGCACAATCTTTATGTTTACTTTGTCCAATCAACACACCGTTTTACCGGAGAGGTACAAACCATTCAACAAAATGTAAGGCTACAGTGTGAGTGAATGGCTTGACCACGGACCCATTTGAGATTCAGCTGGGAATCCAGCAGGGATGCCCTGGCTCCACTGCTCTTTGCCTTGGCAACAGATCCTTTTGCCTGGGCTGTCAGGCAGCTGCAGGGACACCAGGGAATTGTGCATGCACCACGCAATATAATTATATGCTTATACACAGATGAAATTACAATCTACCTTTGCAATCCTGATCAGAACCTTACTCCTGTAATTCAATAATTCACTCTATCCTTCACATTGTTCAGTATAGTGACTAATCAGAACAAATCTGCTATTTTTCCCTAATCACAGCCACAAAGGAAAAACAGCTTGATTATCACATTCCTTGGTGCAACACATCCCTTAAAAACCTCAGCATTTGGGTGAACTGAAACAAGGAGACCATAATCACTGAAGATTACGGTACTACTATCTTAAAAAAAGAAGAGCAGGTGGCGAGACGGATTAGACTCCTCTTTTACCTGCATGGTAGATTTTCCTCCTGAAAAATGTTGTACTTATTCTAAAACATACTGATACCTCTCACCAGACAATTCTTTAAAAGTCTTAAATCCTTCATGATTAAGCTCTTACCTTGTCATATGAACAGGGCGCTGTGACAGCCCCTGACATCGAGATGTATTAACTATGAAAAGCTCAATATTTATATTTATATTATTGGCTCCACCCTA
This sequence comes from Lissotriton vulgaris, assembly GCF_964263255.1. NCBI lineage: Eukaryota > Metazoa > Chordata > Amphibia > Caudata > Salamandridae > Lissotriton > Lissotriton vulgaris. The sequence continues at coordinate 1,386,047,420 of NC_141693.1, read as the reverse complement.
CATGGCACACATAGCTATTGATCATGATGTGGCCTTCCTTGCTCTACTAATCACACTTATAGTACAGCTGCTGATGCATAAACCTACAGAAATGTACACATTGGCACACACGCAATTGGCATGTGAGAGTATACGTAAGCATTAGTTATATATAATCTATGTCTCTTTTCTCTGCATGGGATTTCCCCTGTGACTCACATGATGTCACCACTAGTATGCTTGGTGTGCTTGGTGACATCATGGAATGTTGGGGGCTTGGCCTGTGTCTCAACTGGCAGTTGGCACCTGGCAGGCTGAGTGACAGGGAGGTCACTCCTGGTGGCGTTTCTCATATTTACATCTTAATGACTTGACCTGCACCCCAACCTGAATAAAGTAACCTGATAATACACCTGGCTCAAAGACTTCTATTTACAACATTTTTGGCGACGTTTGGACAACCTGGAAAGAATCTACTGTGTGCAGAGAAAAGGAGTAAGGATTAAAGAACCTGCAGTGTGCAGGAAACAGAAGGTAATAAGGAACTACGCATGGGAAGAGTCTGTGTATTTTAAGTACTTGAAGATTAATATTGAAACCACAGCACCAAAGATAAAAGAGAGTAAAGTAGCGCCCTGGTGCAGGGTGTTGGAGTGTATGGTATTAATATCGGAGTTTATTGTGCACTAGAGTAAAAGAGGACACGTCTCGAGAAGTGATGGATGTGAAAGAATTGTGTCAATCTTTGTGGGAAAGAACACTTAACAGTTGTGCACAACCAGTTTGGATTTGTTGGATATCTGCGTGAGAATTACGCTGCAGTAAAGGAAGGGCTTAATGGATTGCTACATCGTTTTTCCTCCAAGTAAGTGAATTCAGCAAGCTGTCAGTATTTAGCGCTCGTGTAGCATTTTTGACTGGTGTTCAAGACTGTAATCACATGTTAAGATTGAGCGTCTAGGGGAGAGTTTAATTTGAACAAGGCACCGTTAGTAGTACTTAGCGGCTATGTGAAGAGATGCGGAAGTCCAGCATCCAGCCTAAGTAATCTGTTCCATAGTGCCTTTGTTTCAGAAGCTGCGCACATTTAATTTACGAGAACATGCAGTGAGCAAGTGATGAATTATACGTCGTTATTGATTGTTTACTGAAACGACTTTTATTTTAACTGCGCAATGCTTAACAGTCGTCTTTATTTTTAAAAGAAGTGCGCGAGAAACGCATGAATCCTACCTTCCGATCTCTGCCCTTTGTGACGTCGTGGGAGGTTAGCTATGCATCATACTCACGTTTTAAAGCAGCGGCGTGCTGAGAGCCACCGGGTGCGACGTGGTATGCGGGCCACCATCTTAGCACTGACGTTGCATTACATTGGATTAATGCATGGAGTCATTGTTTGGATCGTCACCATGGAATTGATCCTCCGGGTGAAGTACAATGCTTTGGGACATGATCGTAATGTTGCAGCAGAAGGAACTGGCAGACAGTAACCCTTAAAAAAGGCGTTTTTGGTAAATGTCGCGAACATTGGAGGATGTTTGTTTTCGTCTGGCTTGTGCTTAAATATCGGTTGGACATTACAAGGGGTTTACTGAGAAAAGACACTTTCATCTTTACTGTTCCCAGGGATAATACTGCTACTGGCATGATGAGAACAGCGATTCCTACTTCTTTGGTAACCTCGGGTGAGAGACCACTCACCGGAGCACAAGACTTTCTCTTGCATTATTTTTGCTGGTCATTGTAATGTTTGTCTCGTTGTCTGTGTGGGTTCAGTGGGGGTCAGTGGTGAATCAGTAGTTATTAGTGTCTTGTTGCAGTTTATTTTGGGGTGGTGTGTGCCTTGTGCAATTTATCTTAGGGTGGTGAGCAGCGATGGTAGTGTGTTTTTGGGGTGGTGAATGCCCCGTGCAGTGTGTTTTAGGTGTGGTGAGTGGTGAGTGGCGAATGAGTCGTGAGTGCTGTACTATTGTGTATTTGTGGGGTGGCGTTTTTGGGGTGCTGAGAGACACTTGCAGTTTGTTTTGGTGGTAATGTTGAAATTTGAGTTCACAGGGTGATACCCTGTTATATGCTTGGTTGTGAGATGGAAGCTACATGCTCCAATTGTTTTAGGTTGACAGGGTGAGGTGTACCATATGTGTCTCACTATTGGTTCACGGGTGATATGTGCCCTGTTGCGGAGCAAAGAGTGCTCCAATTTTTGGTTCACGGCGTGATGTGTGCCCTGTTACGGAGCAAAGAGTGTTCCTATTTTTGTGATAAGATGTGTTGTGATGGAGGTGTACTTTGTTTCTTCTTTGGCTGTGGGATCATATGTGTCTCACTATTGGTTCACAGGGTGATATGTGCCCTGTTGCGGAGCAAAGAGTGCTCCAATTTTTGGTTCTCGGGGTGATGTGTGCCCTGTTACGGAGCAAAGACTGTTCCTATTTTTGAGAATAGATGTGTGGTGACGGAGCAGAAAGTTCTCCAATTGATGAGTACCCTATTACATGGGGCATTATTTGTCATAATATTCGGTTTGTGTTTGATTGTGTTTCCATAGGGAAGGGGATGGGACTTGTTACTAATTACCTGAGATTGTAATGTAGTGAGAATGTAATCTAAATGCTTTATCTTTAGAATGTATAGTGTACTTTGATATCGATATGTACACTGAAGTTAATGCTATTTATTCTAATTTCACTTTTTCTTATTTCCCTAAAGAAATGAGATGTGTTATATTTAATCTATGTCTCTTTTCTCTGGATGGGATTTTCCCTGTGACTCACATGATGTCACCACTAGTATGCTTGGTGTGCTTGGTGACATCATGGAATGTTGGGGGCTTGGCCTGTGTCTCAACTGGCAGTTGGCACCAGGCTGGCTGAGTGACAGGGAGGTAACTCCTGGTGGGGTTTCTCATATTTACATCTTAATGACTTGACCTGCAACCCAACCTGAATAAAGTAACCTGATAATACACCTGGCTCAAAGACTTCTATTTACAACACATTACGAGAAGGATACGTTATAATGACCCCGTCAGCCCCTCACACACTTTTCCCTATTGTTACGCGCTTTTGGCTTGAACACATTGGCCAGTTTACCCACCTAGGATGTGAACACTATAGGAGATGTGTTCCAATATTTGGAGTTAATATCAGCTTCTGATCTAGTGGACCGAGCGGAGGTAATTTCCTTGATTAATTTCTATATATCTCCAGATCCGTGCAAAATTTAAAGAACACTACCTGGACTTTCCACACATACCCCCTGAATGTCAGACTTTGACAGTCCTGCTAACTACATAGTCATGCAGACACCTGGTTACTCACTTATATAGAAACAATACAGGGTACAACCCCGATCAACACACAGGAATACAGGAACTCTGGAAAGGGAATTTTGAGGACAACGTGACTCTCAATGAATGGGCATTTTGCTGTGCACAGATTGGGTCTCTCACACCAAATGACTGACTGCGCTTAATCCATTTTAGGTTCCAACACCAAGTATACCGCACCACGGTACAATTGGGTACTTCTGGGCGGCGCTCAGAATCAGTAGTGGCTGCTACCCAAAATACAGAGGGAGAGGGTGGAAATAAAAAACATTTTAAAAAACAACTTACCTTCATTCCACCGACTGCTGCCTCTCTGTCCTCTCTGGAGCAGCCTGGAATGAGGATGCGAGACACACAGCCTCCCAGAATCCCCCAGCGAATCACAACATTGACTTGGTTCGGTTCAATGATCAGATTGGGGCTGGCAGGCTGGGCCTATTCTCCACCCAGGCTGTAGTGCAGCCTGGGTGGAGAACATGCACAGTGCACATATTTCTTTGGCCGGTCCGAGACGGGCATCCAAAGCGTCCTGCTCACTTTTGGGGCTACCACAGCTCCTCCTCCCTGTGAGGTGTTGGAGCCCAGCCTCGCACCACCCCCCACCTTCAGCTGCTAGCTGAATACTAACCCTGGACGGCCAACTATTCTACGCTTGCAAAGTTTGCATAGTTTGTGCTACTTTGTGCTACGTGAATTGCACGTTACACAGTGCAAAATCACGTAGCGTAGCGTAGTTGGCATTTTTTGCCCGCTCGCGGTCCTCAACGTCAAGTTGGTGACCGCAAGCGAGCAAAATGACATCCCAATGAGACTTTTTCCTCGTTCGTGATCAGCAACATCAAGTTGGTGATAATAAACCTCCCGGCGAGATTCTCAACGCGGGGAGGTCAGGTTTCTCATTGCAAGTGATCACGTATGCTCGCGACCGCTCGCGATGAGAATCTACCAGTCCGCGTGGAGAAAGCTGCTGCTCCAGTAAAAATGTACTTGAGCACAGAAAATGACAGCTCGCATTGTGCGAGATGCCGTTTTCAATGATTGCACAGTGCAGACAAGCATCCGACATTGTGCAATCATCAGGACAGTGCACTACGCAGTTCACATAGCGCTACGTGTATCTCACGTAGTGCGAAGTGCAGTTCGCGTAGCGCCACTAAGCGAACTACGCCCAGGGATACTAAATACCCAAAAACTAAATGATAATAACAGAACATTATTATCATTTTGTTTTTGGCACTCAGCTTGCACCTGAAACAGTGGGGTGATTTGCCTCCATCTTAGTGGTGTAGCCACCACTGCTCAGAATCCAGATGGGCCCGCTGCGACATCATTGAGGATTATTATATCTATTGCACTTGGATGTGCCCCCGGATAGCTACCCATTGGTTCCAAGTATTCCAAGCTCTATCTGAAATGATTGATCAGTTCTGTCGTCGTTAACTAAACTGGCCTTGCTGGGATGCTCTCTAGTCCCTCTCTAGTGATACAGCCCTGATCAAACACCCCGCCCGCAGCAGGCTTCACAGCTCCGGATGACTCTGGCTTTGCTGATCCCTGTGGATCCAATGCAGGTTGCCTTATTCGGCACAAGAATCAAAAATCTGATTACCTTCTTCGTTCTGCTCTTATTGTTCTTCCTCAGCATACCGTCAGAGATGCAAAGCAATAATCAATTCAAATTTCAAACTGATTATGTTGTACTACAACATGTATTTAAGGAGAACTTCGCTAGCCTGGCTTCTCCTCTTACACATGCATCTTTCTTACTCTGCACCTACTTTTTTCACCCAATGCTTAAGTATTATTTTTGTCTGCTGTTGGCTAATGATAGAGTACATAATTTAACATAAACATCAGGCTGCCGTCGCTCATAGTGACAAACGGTGAAAGAGCTCCGCTCTGCGCCTCCCCTGCAGTTACTCGCATCTCTATCTCCATCGCACAAGCATGGCTTCCCCTTGATGTGTCATTGTCACATTGTCCCATCGCTGAAGCTGTCCTCTTTACACTGCTCTTCAAACCAGCTCATCATACTGCGGGCGGCAGTTCCACAACACCCTTTCTTTCAATCTGAAAAGAAAGGAGTGTGTCAGGAATAGACATATTGAGAAATCTTATTGTCTGTTCTGGTAGACCTTTTCCATCATCCCTCAATCGATTGCCAATCATCCTGAAGCCCTGAGTCCTAATGGCCTGCTCTGCTTTTTTTCCAGGGCTCCAACTTACCTTGATGAATAGGAACGACAAAAGTCAAATAAGATGGTGTTTTCCGTGGAACCCGGGCCGCCTCGGTAATTGATGTGATATTCCACTCAATGCTATAGGAATTACATGTTTTCTAGTAGTTATGTAACCGGCATACATGGGTTTCTATCCTGAGTTTATCATTTGATCTAAAGTGTGATCATGGCCACATCATGATACCAAATTATTTTCATTAATTTCCGTTCTGTGTATAAACTCGGAGGGCTTACAACTAAGCTCCAAATGGTATTAAACTGGGCCTAATATCCGCATGTGTGCAGGTTTATGAATTTCAGGTACTTACATAACTCTCTCGGGGTATTTCTGGAGGTGTTTTAGTTCAAATATAATTATGTCTACGTGAAAGCAGTTCCACTAAAGTCATTTTACATACGAGTCCCGTCTGCATATAAAAATGCTTTGATTTGAGCGCAAGTCCAAGTTTGGTGTTATTTTCCATGAGTAAAACAACTTCCCTTTCACCACCATAGATTTTGAGCGAAGAGCCGTTGTCTTCTAACCATTTCTTCCCAAACGTTTTAAAACCACAAGCCAATTTTTAGAATGACAAACTTTTTACGACTCACCTATCTTTAGTCCCCATGAAGGGGACGATTTTTTAATGTAACTAGAGCAATGTGTGGTAGTGCACTGCCATTTACAGACAACGCATTGTATATTAAAATGGCCACTAATATTCCACAGACATACAGTTTTACTGACAAAACTATGTTGCACATACATGATAGTCCGGTTTAAGTTAATGTTTAGACTTTATTCACCACCAAGTAAAGTGTATTGATTTGTTTTTATCCTATTAAAATCTTTGTATTCACCACACTTCGGAATTGCAAAAAAATGTACTTCATTTTTGCTTTCCTATCTGTTGATTGTGTATGTTATGTTATGTTATGTTATTAACACTTATGGAGCGCGCGATTACCCTTAGGTGTCCTGGCGCTAAACATTGGTCTCCTGCAGTTATCCGAGAGTATCATTTTGAAAAAAGCCACATCTTCATGCTCTTCCGAAATATGAGGAGATTTGGAGCATCTTTTAAAGTCAATGGTATATCATTCCAAGCTCTTGAGGCACAATAAATAAAGCTCCTACCTCCCCAGTGAAGTCTTCTTATCCTGGGAGTTTGTGTTAGTTTGGCACTGGTAGATCTCAATGTCCTCTTAGGCACATACCGTTGGAACTTATGCCTAAGGAATTCTGGACCAGTACCTCTGGTAGCCTTATAGACTATGCACAGCACCTTAAAGCGAGCTCTTTGTTTTATGGGAATCCAATGTAGCTTCCTAAGCTCACCTTTAACAGAGGCATATTTGGGGGTCCCGGACAGCAACCAGGCAGCTGCGTTCTTATCTAACTGAAGCCTATACATCTGACATTTCTGTAAATTCAGGTATAGACTATTACAGTAGTCCAGCCTTGAAGTAATCAGAGCCATGACTACTGTCTTCAGGCTGTTCTCTGTGAGAAAGAACTTTATTTTCCTTATGATTTTAAGAATCATAAAGCAGGCTGAGGTCACCTGGCTGATCTGGTCCCCCATGATAAGCCTATCATCCACCATTACCCCCAAATTCTTGGCTTTCTTGGTTGGTGTAGGGCAAATCCCTAGTTCTTCTGGCCACCATTCTGGTGTCCACACCAGAGGATTGTTCCCAAACATTAACACCTCAGTTTTGCTGGAGTTAAGCTTCAAACAGTTGGATGTCATCCAACGAGATATGGCACTCATACAATCATGAAAGTTCTCTCCAGTCTTTTTCTCACCTCCCTTGCTTATAGACAACACTATTTGTGTGTCATCAGCATAGGTGGTGAGCTGGAAGCCAAAGGCCCTGATAACTACGGTGAGAGGGGCCACATATATGCAGTTAATTTACAGATATTTAGATATTGTTGTGTGTTACAAAAACACATAATTCACTTTACTTTACTTTCTCTAAAGTCAAAGTAAGGAGAGTTAGTAAATAACAAACTCCCTGTTAAAAATAAATAAATAGGCAGCAATTCATTGGAAGACATAGCCTGATATTTGCCATCTGTCTTTAAAGTGCAGCAAACGGGACAAGATAAATACAGAATTTAAAGGCATCTTTATTTTTTGCTTGAACTTTCGGCCCGCATCACCAGCCGACTGGACTATGGCAATGCCCTCAATGTAGAAATCACCACACACCTCCAACAGCGACTTCAGACGATGCAGAACACTGCAGCCAGACTTATCCTTAGTCTTCCCTGACAAACCCACATCACACCCCACCTCAGGCAACTTCACTGGCTCCCTATACCGAAGAGATGCCAATTCAAGCTGCTGACCCATGCACACAAGGCTCTACGCAACCAAGGACAGCATAAATTAGCCGCCTCATGAACTTCCGTCAATCATCAAAAAGACTACGCTCTGCCTCCTTTTCCCTTGCCCATATTCCCCTCATCTACCGAAGCAGAAGTGAAGGACGATCTGTCTCCCACATCGCAGCAAAGACCTGAAACAGCTTCCCCAGGCACCTCCAGACCATCACCTCACTAAAGGAATCCTGAATGGTTCTCAAGACCTGGCTGTTCGAATAAGCCTCCACAACCTGTAGGTGCCTGGATACCCTATTGGGTGATTAGCCGCACATTATACATTCTGATTGATTGATCCTGATTGATTGACACCCCGCAAAATTTGCCTTGCGACCCATCCTCGAAATGGGAAACACTGTTCTAACCCTAGACACTGATTTTATTTATTTATTTATTTATTAGTTTTATGAGTTTTTATATAGTGCAGACTTTACCCGAAGGTGCCAGAGTGCTTCACATTAGGAACAGGACTGATACATGAGGAGAACATTACAAGTGAACAAATTAAAAAAGCAAACGTTAAGTAACATGAGGCAAAAGTGACTATTGTGTGCAAACAAAATACAAGCGTTAGCAAACGGTTCATTACAGGAGGAAAAAGTGACATGTGTGCAGATTATAAAAGCGTACAAAGAACAAGTAGAGGTATAGTACTGCAATATATGGCAGACACTCAAACACAAGAACAAACGTTACGTAGGCAATGGTGGCACTTGTGCAAGTCTCGGAAGCAAACAAAATGTAAAAGGTAGCAAACAGTGTGTCACAAGAGAAAAGTGATGTGTGCATGTTACAAAAGGGTACCAAACACAGGTAGAAGGATAATACTGCAATACATAGAACACACTGGGGAGGCACTTCCAAGGTCATGGAGAAAAGGATTCACTATAATGGAAGGTCTTCCTTCAGATAATAGAGAGGGTGTGTATTAAATTTGGAAGTGTCTTTGAAGGAGGAAAACTTTGAGGTCAGTTTTGAAGGCCGGGGGGGAGGTGGTGGTCCAGGGCTGAGGCGGAAGTGTGTTCCAGATTCTCACAGCGTTGCCTAAAAAGGATTGGGCCATTGATCTTTCCATCTTGAAAGTGGGAGGTTCCAGCAGTACATTTTCTGCATTACGTGATGGTATAGAGCCTCCAGAGAGTTTCAGTTTATTCGCCAGGTAGTGAGGAGAGGAGGAGTGCAAGGCTTTGTGGGTGATACAGGCAGTCTTGTAGATATATCTTGCCTCGATGGGAAGCCAGCGGAGGGTGGATAGCATGGATGTGATGTTGTCACTACTTTTGGCCCCATGAATAAAGCGAGCTGCTAAATGGAGAACAGATTTAAGGGGGGACAGGTGGGATTTGGGGAGACCAGTGAGAAAAGAATTTCAGTAGTCCAGTCTGGAGAGGACCAGCGATTGAACCAGGGTTTTAAGGTCTTGCTCCAGGAAGAAGAGACGAATTCCCCAAAGAAGGCGCAGTTGGTATCGAGCAGACTTTGCAATGGAGTTGATGTGGCAGATTAGATTAAGTTTTTTGTCGAGTATGTCTCCCAGGGATTTTGCGCTGTCGACAATGATGGGTTTATTTTAAGTAGATTTATCTGATCCATCCATGATTGAACCGGGGGAGGGGAAAGTGGGGAGGAGAGGAAGGGGAATTCAGTTTTGGAGGGATTCAGAATCAGTTGATGTGTTGACATCCAGTTTTTAATGGAGTCCAGACTAGAGCTTAGGATGGAGAGATCGTGAGTGGAGGCAACCTTGAGGTAGATTTGTGTCATCTGCGTAGAGATGATAGTGGACCCCGGATTTACTTAAGAGATTTTCCAGTATTCTAAATAGAGATTGAACAATGTGGGTGCAGGTATATTGCCTTGAGATACACCTTTACCTACCGCCAAAGAAGATGAAAGACTGTTCGCTATTTTGATCATTTGGGATCTATCAGAGAGGAAGGAAGCAAACCATTTAAGCACAGTGCCCTCCATGCCCATTCTCTGTTGAAGAGTGTTGAGGAGATTGTTTTGATTGCCAGTGTCAAAAGCTGCAGAAAGGTCAAGGAGAACTAGAAGACAAGACGCTCCCCCAAATCGAGTATCCGCAGCGCGTCATCAATCACTTGCAGCAGGCCTGTTTCAGTTTTTGATGTAGCCAGACTGAAAATTGTCAAGAAGATCATTGTCCTTGATATGACAAGAGAGTTGTTTGGCTACACATCTTTCTGTGATCTTCCCAAAAAAGACTAGGTTAGTGATGGGGCGGAAGTAATTCGCATCAGCAGTGGATTTTTTAAGCAGAGAGGTGACCTGCCCAGTTTTGAAGGGAACAGGAAGGGAGCCTTGACAGAGGGAGAGGTTTACCAGAGTGGTCAAATAGGGAAGAGAGTGGGTATAGAAGTCAATGGCAATGGCATTAGGGATGGGGTGATGAGACTGGTTGGAGGGCTTCGTTTCGAGGATGTAATTGAGGAGGGCATCTTCAGAGATGGGTCAAAGTTCTGCCAAATGGTTAGTGATTTGGGCTCCTCTGGAGGGGTAGGATGAGCGACCTGATCCACAAGTGATTTCACTTTTTTGTCAAAAAATACAGCGAAGTCCACTGCTTTCTTTGTAGAATCCTCCAACTTGGAGGTTGGTGGACAGCAGTTAGTATTCTTGATGAGATCAAATAATGTTTTGGGTACATTTTTGGCTGAGTCAAGGAGGGTTAGGAAGTGCGACGCTTTCCCAAGGAAGATGTGCTTGTGGTACTTGGAACTTGCTGAACGAAGCGTGGCCACATTATCGGTGGAGGGTGCTTGCCTCCATTGTTTCTCGAGGAGTTTTAGGTGCTTCCTTTCTTCATAGAGGGATTTGTTGAACCAAGCTGCTGAGGAATGGGCCTTTTCCTATTGCTTTGGAGAGGAGAGATGTTATTGATTTTGACTGCAAGGACTGAGAGGCATTGGGAGGTGAGTTTGTCAACATCTAGGTTCAGGTCTAGCCTTGGAAGTGATTCACAGAGGGAACTGGTGTCAATATTTTTAGTGTCACAGAACCAGGAGGTAGCCCTCTTAGGTTGGCCAAGATTTATAGAGTGTGCTAGGTGAAGAGAGAATGGGATGAGGAGGTGGTCAGACAAGTCTACATGAATAGGGGTAGCGATACAAATCATGCGTGCTTTCGAAATAACAAGGTCCAGGATTTAGCCCTTAGAGTGTGTTGATTCTGTGCAGTGTTGGATAAGATTGTTTGTGGAGAGGAAGGTGGCCAGCAAATTTTCGGAAGAGTCTTGCATTGAGCCCCAGTGGAGATTGAAGTCACCCACGAAGGTCTGATTGTCACTTTGCGAGTATTGGTCGCTGATGAAGTCAGTAAGTTCCTCCATTAACGAAGAGCCACTGCCAGGGGGGCGGTAAATGGCAAGGAATCTGAGGGGTGAGCAGTGGTGTAGTTGAAGCTCAAGAGATAGGCATTCAAAAGTGCGGAAGGTGCTGATAGGAAAAGCCTTAAGTTGAAGGGAGTTTCTAAAGATAACTGCAACACTTCCCCCAACTTTGTCAGTTCTGTCATTCCTAAAAATAGAGTAGCCTGTGGGTAGTAGGAGATCAAACATAGAGTGAGAGGTATTGTTGAACCGGGTCTCTGTTAGGAAGAGCATGTCAATATTGTGAAGGGTGATGGTATCGGAGATTTCAAGTTTGTGTTTTATTGCAGATCTGCAGTTGTGGAGCAGACAGCGCAGCTCTGTCAAGACTGTTTTGGTGACGGGGGCACTTGGGCTAAGAAGGGTGATAGGGATATTGTACTTATACGGGGTGCACGGGAGGGTTTAGGTGGATGCTTGGTTCGGACAGATGAGATGGTCGGAATAGTGTAGATAGTTGGGTTATTCGGAGATGCAAGTTGAAGAAGGGTGGTGTTCATGGGCTTGTGTGAGTTGACTATGTTTGCAGATGACTGGTTATGCTTGGTTATACTGGGGTGGGGACACTGATTTACTCCTGTCATTAGCAGTAATAATGTCTAAATACTCCACTATGAAAAAGGTGCTGAGCAAGGTTATTAATGTTTAACAAATTTGAAGTCTTAGGGTTTATCCAAGCTTTCCAGGCACCCCCACCCTAAAACACCCATTTCCTAGTGGATGATTGACACACAAATGGATAATTTTACCATACAGGGATAATTCATGCATATATAGATAGATTTACAGATGCAAATTCACCTTTTCATAAATTGTGTGTACTCATAATTCATGACACTTATAGATGTGTTTGAAGTCAGTGGTGCAGATGGGTTGGTGATGTGAAGTTCCTTTATAAAAATACATTTTCAAAATTTTGTTCTGCCTTGAAGGATCTAGAGTCAAGTTGTTTTGCTGTGTGGGACTGACTCACAAGCATTTCCTAAAAAAATTGGAATATGCAAAGGTCTACAAAAGAAGGTTATGCTGTTCCTCTGGAATCTGAGTCATAACACAAGGGAATCAAAAAACCAACCCGACCTGATAGGTTCAAAGTTGGGGATCCAAATATTGGATTATAATGCCCTCACACACCCAGTTGGGTGTCATGCTTCATCATTTGGGCTGCTCCTCGTCGGGTTGGTGGTGCAATACCCGTCGGGCTCCCTATAGTAGGGGCACTTTAGCAGAGATCTTTTTCGAGTAGCCGTATGGTGAAGTGGGGGTGAGGGGCCAGAAATGTGTAGATGTATAGGTTAAGGGTGAATCTAAAATAGGGTTGGGAGTACCAGTGACATCAAATTTTATTCAACAGATCTCCTACCCTAAGTGAAAACAGGCAAGAAGGCGCTCGCCCAAACTTATGTTTTGGAGTAAGCGTACTCATTGGTGAGAGGTCAATATGTTTCTCACTCAAAGTATAGTCTACAGGCGATTCATCAGGACCAAAACCATAAAGACTATCTACAACTTAGAATTGGTGATGTGTTAGCATGTTTAGTAGTCATCACCTGTGTGCCTTGAAGGAGAACCTCCACTTGGCTGCATGTTAATACCCACCATGCAGCATTGCCCTGTTCAGAAAGCACACTCCTCGACGAAGGCCACACCGCGGCACTCATCCTACTAGACCTCTCTGCAGCCTTCAACACTGTCTCCCACCACACTCTCACAGCCAGACTCCACGACACCGGCATACAAGGAACTGCCCTTGACTGGCTCTGATCCTTCCTCACTGGCAGAACCCAAAGGATCAGACTCCTGTCCTTTCTTTCTCAACCCACAGAGATCAACTGTGGAGTATCCACAGGATCGTCCCTCAGTCCCTTGGTCTTCAACATCTACATGGCCACCCACACCACCATCGTCAGACAGCATGGACTCAGCATTGTATCCTCTCCCTCATGAAGGAACACAACGCCACCAGACTCAGCTACCAGGAAGGAATAAAAGATGTTGCCTCCTGGATGAAAGACAGCTGCTTCAAACTCATCTCAGAGAAGACCAAGATCCTCATCCTCGGACCCTGCATCTATGTTGGGACAACACCTGGTGGCCCTCTGCCCTCAGGAACCAACCCACCTCTACAGACCTCTCTTGGAACCTCTACATCATCCTTGACTCCTCCCTCTCCATGAACTGCCAGATCAACGCTGTTGCTTACACTAGCTTCAACTTCCTTCGCATCCTCCATAAGACCTTCAAATGGATCCGACCGACTGCAGAAGAACCGTCACCCACGCACTCATAACCAGCTGACTGGACTACGGCAACACCCTCTATGCCGGAATCAACAGGAATCTTCTACACAAACTCCAAAACATCCAGAACGCCGTAGCCAGACTCGTCCTTGGGACACCATGCCATGCGATGACCCAACACCTACGAGACATCCACTGGCTCCCCGTCGAGAAGAGGGTCAACTTCAAACTCCTCACCCACACCTACAAGTCCCTCAACAATTTCGGACCCAAATACATCAACAACAAAGTATCCTTCCACGTACCCAAGAGGAACCTCCGCTCCACCGGCCTCACCCTGGCAGAGGTCCCCAGCATCCACAGTAACAGAAATGGTGGGAAAGCTTTCTCCTACATCGCAGCCAACACCTGGAACGAGCTCCCTGTGAACATCAGACACTCCCCGACCCTGCACACCTTCAGGAAGGACCTCAAGACCTGGCTCTACGACTGATCCAGAGCTGCTCGACCCCTCCAGCACCTTGAGACCCTCATGGGTGAGTAGCATGCTTTACAAACCCCTGATTGATGAGCAGCAGCTGTATGAAGCTCAACTCGGAGAAGACAGAAGTACTCATTCTCAGATCCACCCCATCAGCTTGGGAGAGCACATGGCGTCGCCTCCACCTGCTTCAACACCCTCCGCATTCTTTGCAAGACCTTCAAATGGATCCCCAAATCCAGAAAGACTGTCAACCACACACTCATAACAAGAAGACTGGGCTACAGGAACACCTTCCATGCTGGAATCAACAAATCCCTGCTACGCAAACTCCATACCATCCATAACACTGCAGCCAGACTCATCCTCGGCATCCCAAGACACAAACACATCACCCAACACTTGCAAGACCTCCACTGGCTCCCCGTCGAGAAGAGTATCTTTCAAGCTACTCACCCATGCCTACAAATCCCTCCACAACTAAGTATGAGCTTAAAATCCGTTCCGCTCGCGGATTTTGCGAATTTTCTGTAAATTCGCGATCCGCGAACTCCCGCAAATTTACCGAGAATTCGCAAATCTGCGAGCGGCGGATCCGGGGGCAAAAGTTGAAGCCTGGCCTGTTGTAACTATTTTACGATGGCGCCGGCAAGCTGCCAGCGCCATCTTAAAATAGTTACTAAGTTAGCTTCAACAGGAAGCTCTAATAGATAAAATAAAGCAGGTGCTCGATTTTATCTATTAGAGCTTCCTGTTGAAGCTAATTTAGTAACTATTTTAGGATGGCGCTGGCAGCTTGCCGGCGCCATCGTAAAATAGTTACAACAGGCCAGGCTGGTGTGCTTTTTTTCCCAAATGTACCTTGGAAAATCAGCTGTGATGCTGGATAGAGGCTTTTGCATCCTTGACTTTCACGAGCGCAATCCCCGTGCTGTTCCTGTGACCAGGAGCTTTTTCTCTTCATCTGCTGAACTGATCTTTCTCTGACCTTTTATGCACACAAGAGGCATGTGAACTCGCATGGAAGCCCCGCACGTTTGGCCCCGCGCACACACTCGCGGTTTGCACCGTCTTCCCGCCATTCACCCACTATGATGGACAGCTCACTCAAGGGAACCCTGCGCCCTTCGGGGCGATTGCATAGTAACACACACATGGTCGCTCGAACTAGTTGATGCTCAAATTCAGTGACTCATTCATTAGCCCAAAAACAATCGTGAGCGTAGTCGAGGCTGGACAGGTGTGCCTTTTTTCCCAACTCTACCGTGGAAAATCAGCTGTGATGCTGTATAGAGGCCTTTGCATCCTTGACTTTCACGAGCACAATACCCGTGCTGTTCTTGTGACCAGGGGCGTCTTTTTCTTTATCTGCTGAACTGATCTTTCTCTGACCTTTTATGCACACAAGAGGCATGTGCACTCGCATGGAAGCCCCGCCCTAAATCCGCGGATCCGCAAATCCGCAAAATCCGCGGATCGTGGATCCGCAAAATCTGCCCATGCTTATCCACAACACCAGACCCTAATACCTCAACTAAACGGTCTCCATCCACGTACCGAAAAGAAACCTCTGCTCTTACGTCTGCACCCTCGCAGAAACCCCGCACATCAGCAGAACAAGAACGGGTGGTAGGGCCTTCTCCTACAGGGTAGCAAAGGCCTGGAAAGAGCTCCAGATCAACATCAGATGCTTCCCCACTCTTTACACCTTCAGGATGAGCCTCACGACCTGGCTCTTCAGCTGGCCCGGGGATGCACTCCTTCCCCCCATCAACTTGAGTCACTCACGGGTGAGTAGCATGCTTCACAATTCTCTGATTGATTCCCTGATTAGTATGATCTTCCCCTCCAGCTCCGTACAGCCGCCTAGCTGTCACACTTCAGACAGATGTTCAAGACTAGGGTCTTCGAAGGCGACTCAACACCCAGATACCCCTAGGGATGACAAAGTTGGCTTTACAAATTCTGTTTGATTCATTGATTGAGGAATTAGTCAAAAGGCATCAAGGTTGAATCTTTTGCATATTGTGATTTGCATTAAAATGTTTAAATTAAACATTACAAATGCATCAGTGTATGAGATATTGACTGCAATGTTGCAACAATGTTTGCCTAAAGGGAAACCCAGCATATTTTTCAGAATTTTTCACAAAGTAAAACAAAATGGAAACAACTTAACAGAGTTTTGATGCAAATGTGAAAATATTTTTGCTCTTAACGAAAGTGAATTAGAAATATATTGACCCCTATGTATGTTCCTTTGCTGTAGACGTCATTTCACAATCCCTCCAAAAGATTATTTCTTGATTTCTTCAACAGCATAAGTATATACATATAGTGTGATACATTAATAAGCAACTTCAGTACTGAATCCTTATAATATTTTTAACATTTGAAATATACTTAAGTTACTTGAAGCAAGAGTTACCATTGTGAAATGCTCAAACAAAGGAAACATGATTTCATTTCCTACAAATTTTGGTACAACATTGCAGTAATTGGTGATACACATTGATTCATTTTTTAATGTTCATGATTGAGAATAGTTTTTTTTGCCTTGTGCAAATAGTGTACAAAGGTATTTTTCCTTTATATCATTTGTTGTGAAAAGTACACTATTCTAAACAACAAATCACGACTATTCAGAGGTGTTAAACAGTTCCTGGAGAGAATTTAAAATGGTGAGGGGACAAGATCATGAATGATATAGGAAATTAACAAACTGTGACCAAATGGTTTCTGAAGATGTTCCATTGTGTTCATGAGATAATCATAGCAATAAACCAAAGCTTGAAAGCCTTGAAGCAGGTTAAATCTGGAAATTTGAAAAATGCTTCGAAAAATAGTTCTAGATCAGTGCTATTTATACAGACACAGTTTGTTCTGACAACAAAGGAGAATCACAAAGTTCCCCAGTAGGACTCGGTGGAAAAGGATGTGTGTGTGTGGTGTAGAAAGAATTAACCAAGAGGGAAGGGGGAAGGGGGGATTCCCTCTTGGGAACTAGAACCCTCACACACCCAGAAAGCTAGGTGTCATGCTTCATCATATGGGTCCTGCTCCTCATCAGACTGGCGCTGCAATGTCTGACGGGCACCCGCTAAGGGGCTCTTTAGCGGAGATCGTTTGTTCCAGCCATATGGTGCATGCGTGTGAGAGGGTAGGTGGGTGTGTAGTCGTGGATAAGTGTTAGTGAATTAAAAAAGGTGGGTTAGTCCACAAGGAACTTTAATGGTGTGGCTAACTCCCTTGGTTAAAATAGTGGGAGGAGAGATAGACATCACAAATATATGCGGCGAAAATATCTGCAACCCTCTGTTTAGGTCGACATGTTTCTTGCTAATCTAGCAATTCCTCAGGACCTCAGTGCTCAGTACTACACAGTGAATTAAAAACTTAATTATACAACCTTGAATCTTAAGGTCTGTAACTGAACAGGCCAACTGGTCCTGCCTTGAGTAATGCAACCCTAAGCGAATACCTAAGGTGCCTCGCAATCTGCTCTGTGGGACCTGCACAGAAGAGTCAGGGACCCAGGCGGTGTGCGGTCTCTGCCTGAAAACCTACCCCCACAAGTAATCTGTACGGGATCTGGAGTGACTGGAACAGTTTGTTCTGACATTGTTTTATATTTACAAATTGTTGATTCACAGAACTGTTAAAGATGAATATGTGTATTACATATTTTTACCTTCAATTATGACAGGAAATACAAAAGTTTTTAAAAATGTCTATTTTGTAAAGTCCATATGCTAGTAAATGAAGAAAGTTATGGACATTTACATTTTGATTCATGCATTTATCACGATAATGTACACTTACAACAACAAATCGGATTTGAAAAAGCAGGTGGGTTTATTTTCAATTGATAAGTGATTTCAATCAACACACAAATTACACCTTAAAACAATAGATACAAATAACATTTAATGAAATATAGGAAATGCACGGGACAAGGGACTGTTACATTAACAAATATAATGAAAGATTCAAGTTTAGAACCAACATTATTTTTACAGTTATTTTTAAAAAAATGGCTCACCTTGTCCAGCGCAATTTCTGCATTATATTAATTTTCACTTATCTCAATAATGAGTAATGCATATTGTTGTATCTTAGTTATAGTGCTGTTCATGTCATCCACTGCTCCACCAGAGGACCACTGTGGAGATAATGTAATATGGAATGTTGGTGTCTGGAAACCACAGTTGGAAATGGGCTGAGCAGTATGCTAGCTGCTCCTGGTGGGGCTGTACTATTGATCTACAATAAATACTCTTAAAACATCTCAAGCAGCCTAGAGTGATTACTACACATATGTTTATAGCTTACAAAAATTAATTAAACACATCCATATGTTCACTTTTTGATTTCTGTATTGATGTTCATTTTTTGGAAAAGTGTCCATTATTATGAAGGCAGCTTGCAGGAAATTTGTAAATTAAATAAAACTATACAGGTGCATTTCTTTTAATTTTTTATGACAACATTACTTAGATATACATTACATAGTAGCATGTTATTGCTTGTAAGAGAGATAACTGGGTTGATTTGTTTTGTTGTCAAGTAGCAGCACCAAAGTCAAAACTTTGATGATTGAGTTACGGATCGAAAAGGATGTGTAATATAGGATGGAGAAACGTTTCTACCTTATATGGCTTCTGTTCCACCAACACAGGTGTGGAGTTTTCCCCGCCACAGTTGCATCGGTGGGAAGTGGCATCGTGAGTGGCCCGGTGGACAAACTGCCTGTAGTACCTCTGACAGCTGCTTATCCCTGGCACTGTCGACACAGGAAGAAAATTCTGATGGAGACGGCAGAACTCTGACAGTCTTTTGTCCATCGACCCACCAGCATCTAAATATAGCAGGAGGATCACCTAGTAGTCGATCGGAGAATCTGAAGTAAAAGGACAGCAGGATCAGTTCCACCAAGATCTAAATCAGGTCCTAAATCTGCTTAAATATATTAATGTTTTTCTGTGCAGATTAAATGTTCTTTTCCAGAGGTAGAAATAACAAAAAAAATGTGCAGCTGTTTGCGGACTTCTGTACCACCTTTGTTATGGTGGATAGGGGGTAGTATGGGGCAAACTGTGCACCTGGAATGTCCTGAGGGACCCAATGTCTTTGATTCTGGCGGTACATACACCAACCTGGACCCTGGCAGAGACGGATCAGTTGTGTAGACTAACTAAAATAATAGAAATTAGTAATGGCCTTTACAAAGGCTTCATTTTAGCCCGGATTCTTTTTAATGTTTTCATGGATGACCTCTCAACATATTTGAATGAATCAAATTCATTTTCCCCAAAAATGAAAACAATTCACATTTCCTGTCTGATATATGTGACAACCTCATAATTGTAGACTATACTTCGAGAGGTCTCCAGAAGAAAATGGATGCACTGACAGCATGTGCACTAAATCACTTGAAGATTAATCTAAGTAAGACTAAGGTCTTTTGGATAAAGTACCCAACTTCAATTGGTATATTAATAACATTATTTAATAACATGAATACATGGATACTTTGCATATTTCCACTCAAATCTGGCAATTTCTCTGCAAACCGGAGAGCAGTGGATTTTGGGCACTAGCTAAGATGGCATCTAGGGAAACCTAGCAAACTTGAAAATTTTTGAAAAACATACCTGGGGGAATACAGAGTGGAGTGACTTGCATGACAAAAAAAAACGTCCTCACTTTTCTGTGAGGGAAATTTCTGGAATCTGCTGAGATCCACAGTCTTGTGTTGGCAGAACTAATATAGCTGACACGAAATGGACCAAAACGCAACATTAATTGGTCAAATTTTTCCACTCAGAACAACCCTTTTTTTTTGCAAAATATGAAGTTGTGGATTTTGGGCCCTAGCTCAAGTGGCACCTAGGAAAACCTAGCAAACTCATGAATTTTTTTAAACTAGCCACGGAGAAGCTTTCACAATGGGGTGACTCACCAGGTTATTATACTCAGAATCGCTTGCAAACTTCACATTTGACTAAAAAAAACTAATTTTCCTCACATTTCTGTAATGGAAAGTTTTGAAATCTGTGGGGATCCACAAACATTCTTCCGCCCAGCATTCACCCAATTCTCATGAGGAAATAGGTACTGCACTTGAGTGGGTAGCACTAGTGCCTGCAAGAGGAAACGACCCAAAATGCAACATGAATGCATCACTTTTTTCCCATTCAAACCGCACCCCTTTTTTGCAAAGTGGGGAGCTGTGGATTTTGGGCCCTAGGTCGTCGGCACCTAGGGACACCTTGTAAACTTGCACTTTTTTTTTAAACTAGACATCTGGGAAATCCAGGGTGGGGTGACTTGCCTGGCTCTTACTAAGTTAACCCCTTCCCTGCTCATGACGAGCTCAGCTCGTCATGCAGTACACTGGTCGTGTGCTTATGACGAGCTGAGCTTGCAAACTTTCACATTTTTTAAAACTAGATACCTGGGGGAATCCAGAGTGGGATGACTTGCCTGGCTCTCACTAGGTTTTTCTACCCAGAATCTCTTGCAACCTCAAACTTTGACTAAAAACAAACTTACTCACATTTCTGTTGTGAATGTTTTGGAATCTGCAAGACCAACAGACATCCTTCCAACAAGCATTCCTGCAAGTCTTCCAATGTAAAAGGTCCCTCACTGTTGTGGGTGAGACTAATCCCCCCAACAACAAACAGCCAAAAACACAACATGAATATATAACTTTTTTCCACTCAAACCTCACACCTTTTTCGGACATATGGAGCTGTGGACTTTGGGTGCTAGCTCAGCCTGCATCTAAGACAACCTAGTAAACTTACAAATATATGAAAGTAGACACCTAAAGGATCCCAAGGTGGGTGAATTGTCTAGCTCTCACCAGGTTTTTATAAGCAGATTCTCATTGAAACCTCAAATTCTGCCAAAAAAAACATTTTCTTCATAATTCTGTGATGGGATTTGTGGAATCTGCGGGAAACCGCAAATGGCCTTCCACCTAGCATTCCCCTAAGTCTCCTGATAAAAATTGTACCCCAATTGTTTGGGTAGGACTAGTGTCAGTGACAGGAAACAGCCCAAAAAACAAAATGGATACATCAAATGTTTCCATTCAAAACTGACCCTTTTTTTGCAAAGCGGGGAGCTGTGGATTTTGAGCCCTAGGTCAGCTGGCTGCTACGGAAACCTAGCAAACTTGCACATTTTTGAAAAACAGAAAACTAGGGTAATCCAGGATGGGCTGGCTTGCATGGCTCTAATCAGTTTTTTTCTCATATTTATGTGAGGGAATGTTCTGGAATCTGCGGGGAGCCACGTACTTCCTTACACCCAACATTCCCCTAAGTCTTCCTCTAAAAATGGTACCTTATTTCTGTTTGTTAGCCCAATACTTGCAACCGGAATGGCACAAGGACAGAAAGGACACGTAGCAGACACCAGACCAACCCACAGGTAGTTGTTAGTATCCTTATTACCACAAACGAAGTATGTATTATGTGAAGACGTAAAACTGCTGTTATTGGTACCTTCAATTGTCAGAAGTACAGTACATTCACTTCTCCCCACTGGAATTCTCCAAACACTAGTAATACATAAGTCTGCATTAGCTCTTGTCACAGAAATCATAAAAGGTCCATTGTTCTTCATAGTCCTTGTGTTTGTGAAGACATGTGGCATAGAAATATTGTCAGGTTGGTACTCCTCCCATTCCCAATTTGCTCCTCTAGCTTGAGGATAACCATTCTCATCAGGATAACATTCTTTATTAAGGTGATAATTGATCTGTCCTACTGTCATCTCTGTAACGTTGGCTGTTTCAGAGGCAAACAAAAACGCAAACCATGCTTGACAAGAACCGTTTTGAGAGAACGGAAGAGGAATAAAAGGTGTTCCTCCTTTCTGTTGGTGCGCAGGTATCATCCCACACACCAAACAGTCGGTAGTATTCGTGGCATTATGTGTATGATGCAACATCTGTATGAATGTATTGTTTAGGTAGGATTGTCGATGCTTCTGCTCATGATAGGGAAGCATGAAATAGTGATGCTCAACTGGTGCAGAAGTAGTGATAATCAGCAATTGTCGAGCAGGAGCCACTTTCTCAACAAACCAACTTATTGCTGCGATAGCCACCAAAGCAACAACAAACCCTATAGCACAAATGATTTTCTTATTGCAGATCTTAGCAACTTTTGATCTTTCAGCAGTCATGATTATTTCGTCATCAAAAAAAAAATGTGTTGGAGCTCTTATCCCTGGGCAGCCATTGATTTCTTCACCGAGGGTCAAGACTGGTGTCTCTTCGCAAGACTGATCCCCACCTTGCCACATCGGCACTCCGTTTCACCAACCCAGGGCAGTAGCTCAACCTATCCGTTCCGACAATGCAGGCTCTTTCCTTGGTTTCAGTTGGTATCTCGATGTTCCAGAAATCGTGTGGTCCGGGGAGACTCCCTAAGATTCGTAAGGTGAGATAGCTCCGTTTCCAAGATCTCTCGATGATCAGTCAGCACAGCAGGTTCCACCAAGGCAGGCGACACTCACTTACAGTGAGTGCTATGGACCCAGTTCTTCCTGTTCGTCACTCGAACTGCTGTCCTCATCGCAAGGAGCACTTGCTCAGGTCCTCGCCACCTCGGCTCCAAACTGTTCGACCGCTCGAAGACCTTGACCATCACATGGTTTCCAGGACGGAGTTCGTGGGCCTCACCTGTATGTGTCTGGAAGAGCTTCTAAAACCTGTTGATGAACAGAGATCAAACCGTTGGTTAACTGTGCCAAATACTACTTCATATGGTGTAAGTCCAGATCGTGAATGTGGCACCAATTTTATGGACAACAATGCCAAGGGTAGTGCATCTGGCCATTTCAAAGACGTGGAAGCAAGTATTTTCGCTAATTTCAGCTTTAGTGTAACGTTGTACCTCTCCACTAATCCTGCTGATTATGGGTGGAAGACTGCATGGAATTTCTGTTTGATCCCTAATCCTTTTATGACATGCTCAACAACTTGCCCAATAAAATGAGGTCCGTTGTCACTTCACCAAAGTTTTCAAACACCATATCTAGGGAAAAAAACCTTTAGAAGCACCTTCGCTCTAGTGAGAGCTGTATTATCCTTTTTAGGGTATGCCTCTATCCATTTACTGAAGCACATACCACCACTAGGACATACTTTAAGTTATTGCAGCGTTCAAGTTGGATGTAATCCATCTGCAAAACTTCAAAAGGTGCAGTCAGTGTAGCAAACCCTCCTGTAGGAGTTTGTGTCCCTTTACCAGGATTATACTGCCAACAGATCAAACAGGACTGTACTATTCTTTGAGCTGTACCGGCAATCTCTGGAAGCTCCCAGAATTGTGTGAGCAATTTCGTTATTGCTAGAGAGAGAGAGAGAGAGAGACATTCTTTATTGTATAGTTAATTAAAACCATCACAATGTTCCAATACATAAAATCCAATTCATCTGCATGATAAAACCATCACAATATTCCAAAACAAAATATCAAATTTTTCTGTATGTTAAAATGTACCCCAATGTTAAAATGTAAGGTTGCTTTGTGCAAAACATTAAAATTTGCTTAATTGTCTCTTTTTTCGCTATATACCTGGAAAGAGGCTAAGAAGAGCAGCTAAGCAATTCTTATAGCCTATATCATTGTTTCGTTAAGTTCTCAAAACAGGTTAAAAATGTTATCAATTTTCAGATTATTTGCGGATCCTTTGAGTCCAGGCTTTTTAGTATTGCGGATCTGTAGGTGCGGATTCCTCTTTCATTAAAATGTTTCCTCAGCAAACGACGCTGGTGGTACACTAACACTGGGCAATTACAGATTAAATGTATGAAGTCCTGTGTTGGTGACCCACATAGGCTACATGCTTTTGAGACCGGGAACTTCCAGTTTGGAAGATCAGCATTAGAAGGCAGTTTCCCCATACGTAATTCTAAGAATTTGGTTTTTAGGTAAGTGGAAAAAGCGAGGCCCAGATATGTCGCTGACTTGAGCCTATTGTAGGTGTTTAATACCATCCATGCGTGCGCACGACCACTCAACTTAGCTTTGTCTTCCATTAGTGAGTGTGTTTTTGCCACCTTTTTCACAATTGACTGGAAAGAGGATAAAGATAGTTTCTGGTCCCAGAGATCTGCCATCCCGGTTATACTCAATAAGGCGTTTAAATGCTTTGCGTAATGAGATTTTGGATCTTTTTGCAAGGCTTCCAAAAGTGCTGAATTGATTTCCAGAACACGATTAATCCAAATTTTGTACCAAGTTTTGATCGACTCGTACCTTCTGTACAGTGCTTGTTGCTGTAGTCCAAACTCTAGACGTACCTTGAGCAGGTGAAGCGTTGCATGGTAGACGGAATACTTTTATACACTCGCATTTGGATGTTGTCTAGAATTGCTGTGCTGTTTCCGTAGTGAACCATGCTTCCATAGGCGATGGTTGAAGTAGTTTTGCTTTCATAACTGCGAGTAGTGGAGTAAACAGTGAACCTTTTAACACTTTAGATATGCTGCAAAATGCAAACAATAAAGCAGTACCCTTTTTTTGTAGTGCCTCATAAAATTGCTAGAGCTCCAACATGTGCCGGCCCATGTGCCTTTTGAACCATAGGCTGTAAATAAGCAGCAGGCAATTTCCACTTATCCATTTCTTTGTTACACCAACAGCCCTCATCGTCTAACATTCCTTCTTTAGACCATTGCTCCAGCTCTTTCACAGAGGCTGATCTCTATATATCTAATACTTCTTCTCTAGCATCATGCCAACGTTCAGCTTGTGATTTCATTACGTACATGGATGTAGTGCTTCATTGCATCGCAGTCTCACGAGCTATGCGATCTGCAAAGGCGTTGCCTTGTCCTATCTTATCAATGACTTTCTTGTGCGCGCTACACTTAATAATAGCAATTTTCTTTGGATATGTAAGTGCAGTCAAAAGATTATGCACTAGTTCTCCGTACATTATCTGCATCCCGTGGGATGTTAGAAAGCCTCTTTCCTTCCAGAGTAGGCCAAAATCATGGGCCACTCCAAAAGCATAGCTGATGTCCGTATAATGTTCACACGCAAGTCAGTGCTAAGTTCACGCGCTCGTGTTAAAGCTATTAGCTCAGCTGCTTGAGCTGAAGTCTGTGGTATGCAAGCTGTCTCCACTACTGTCTTAAGTGTCGTAATTGCATATGCAGCTGAGGTTGTACCATCTGGTAACTTCAAACAGAACCCATCAACCCACAGTTCCCCATCTACATCTGAAAGGGGCGTATCTTGCAAGTCGATGCAACCCTTTGTCTGTTCCTCAGTAAGGAAGATACAATCGTGAGATTCTTGTGACTGAGCCTGAGTCGCTGGATATGGCAACAAAGTAGCTGGTTTCAGTGTCGCACATCTCTTTAAAGTAATGTGAGGGGCCAACAGTGTCAACTCGTATCCTTGACATATTACAAAAATAATCTATGGAGATATACCTACCAATAGCCCCACTTATCATCTTACCAAATAATCAATCAGTTGGCAGTGAAGAAAAGTCAATTGTTTATTAGACAACCAATACTCTATAGAGGAGCCCCTCCGACGACACCCAGCAAGTGCGTGGAGAAGACTGCCGATCCACACTCAATACATGGCATATATACTTTCATTGCGTTACATGAGATCATCGTGCATGGAAAAGTACTGGTAGGCACAGTAGCTTAAAGGAAAGACCATATATGGCACACAGAGCTCATTTAGAAGTCTTCTTCTGCTATTTTTGGGGAGGGTCAGGAGGGGTGACTCCCTTTCGTCTCAGTGCCTGGGAGCACGGGTACGGCGCCTCCAGGAATGCGCTTATCACCTCTGAAACCAGATGCGACCTTGGGTCTCAGAGCAAGAAAGGATAGTATGAATTCAGCTGTCTGTTCTCAACTAACAGGGCTTACTGGACTGCTGGAGGGTGGCACATGACCAGCGTTCAAGTCTAATACATGTACAGGCAACATGGAGTCTGTTTGGTTCTCAGTCTCCGTACAGAGAAATATAATGCAAAAGCGGGAAAGCAGTTCCTGCCTTGACATAACTAATTAGTCTGAATTATAATATACATGTGAATATAGATAAGTCATGCTAACACAAAAAATTAAGATAGATGCAGATAATCGATTTTATCCATCAGAACCACCCTTTTAGCATGATGTAGCTAATCAAGAAAATGAGTCCTCAAAAATACACTTGTCAATCTGTATCATCTCTTGTATTTCTTGTTGGACCATTTGGGCTTTGACTTTAGTTGGGGATGGCTCTGTCACAGAGGAAGTTAATTTGGATGCATAGTAAGAACAACAGGCAGGTCCACAGTGTACGCAGAGACAACAGGTAAAGATGACACCTGCCATTTTGTTAGTCTCCCCTTACCCATTGTGTTTTCAATCCCAAAAAGAGTAAAAGTTGTACTTACAGTTAGCTGGCTCTGTATGATTATGCTCATGGTCTTACCCACTTCTTTCCAAAATTCTTCCAGCATGGGGCAATTTCTGAACATGTGGAAGTCGTCTGCATTTACTTCCCAACACTTTGGGCACTTTTTTACGCCTGCATTTTTAAATGTGGACAATTTTTTCGGGGTCCAATATGCGCGATGTATTGTATATAGATGGTTTCTTTTTAATGCAGCAGATTTTAGAGTCGACCAACATTTTTCCACAGATCTTTCCCAGATTATATCTAGGTTATCTAATTGTATTTCTTTCCCCCAGATTTGGTCTTCCATCCTCTTGTCTCCCTCGCCTGCATTTATAAACGCCCAGTACCACTTTGCCACTTCCTTAGTTATTGTTAGGAGTTCTACCATTTCTTTTTCCAACTTTTCGTCCTCTTGGTTGCTAGTAGGGAAGGTTTTCGCCCAGCTTGATATTTGGTAGTATTTACATTTGGACACAGATCCCTTTGTGACAGATTGAAATTTTTCCCATGTGATCAAAGTTGAGTCTTTTAATAATTGTCCCCAATAGTTAATGTTGGCTTGTTTTAGATAAATTGCCATTGCATCTTTTAGGCATTCTGGTGTACCCGGTGAGGCCCATATTGGGGCCATTATACTATAGTATTGAATTCTCAAATTTGTTCTAATTTGTACCCACAGTTTTGCTGCGTCTCTCAAGGTCTTCACTTTAATTTTTTTAAAGTACTTAGGATGGCCAAATTTGAATAAAAAGTGATCTTCTCTGTCTAACAGAGAGAGACTAACAAAATGTCAGGAAAACCTCCTCTTTGTACTAGTTGTTTTAGCCAGAAGGGAGATATGTTTAAAATGGATTGGCCCATTACCACCCACACATAGTGATTGGATGAATTCTGTCATAAAGACCAACAAATTAGACAGAAAGGGAAACATCAGAAAAATATTTAAATACTGGGAAATCTTCGAAAATCATATAAATACCAACACAGAGTCAGTACTTACGGTCCTATGATTAATGTGAAAACAACACCTGGTAGACAAGTATGATACTTGTCGAGTAGCCTGAAGGCTAGCTCATCCCCGCATCTCCAAACCAGAGTTGGTACTGTGTAAGGAATAAGGATACTCCTCTGAAAATCTCGTATGGAAGACAAACTCCCCAACCTCGTAAGACCAAGGGCAGTACTGGTAACAAAACCAGAGGCAGAAACCTGAAGCCCGTATACATAAAAATTTCGCAATATGAGGATAAAAAAAAAAAAGATGACACCTGCTATGCCAGCTAACACCATCAGAATCTTCCAACCCCAGGTAGACAATAAACCCCCAAACCATCCAGAAACAGACCAAGTACCTGTGTCTGCATGTATTTCAGAAGCTAAACGATGTAATTTTTGTATAGCCAAATGGACAGAGGGGGCGGAGTCATGGATATACACGCAAAAGGAGCTGCCAATCACATGGCAAGCTCCTCCTCGATCGGCTAAGATAACGTCTAGCACCATATGATTTTGAAGAGAAACAAGTCTTGTAGCCTGAAGCTCCACAGTCAGATTAGCTAATATACCAGCTGTGGTATTTATAACTCTCTCAACTACTCTAGATAGGCGCCTTACTTATTTAGTAGTGATGAAGGTCCCCCAAATTGGAAATACTCCCTTGACAATGTCGATAAAGTGCTGTTCAGAAGTATCAGTCTGATCTATCTCAGATGTATCCAATTCCCGCTTATCTCGTATTACAGGCAAACTTTGTCCATCTAACCTATGATCTTTATGATAATTGGAGGGTGCTATATAAACAAGTGGATACAGAAAGGACAAATAACAACGACCTGTCCATCCCCGGGGAAGTCATGTGTAGGCATTCTCGCCACACACAAAATAAACATTTGGAGGGGTTAACAATGGAGGGCTACTAAAGGTACGTAGCCGATATGTATAATTACAACGGCTGTCTCCTACTGAAATGTGTCCAGTTCCTTGTACACAGAATTCGGAGGTGCTATTCAATATAGGCACCGGGATAGCTTTGTCATCAGTAACATTCCGATCCTGAAATTGCTGAAAGTACTGAGTAAAATTAAAATCTGCAAAGTCAAGGATTTCACTCTTCAACCATGTAACATTCTCATTTTCTGTATATAAATTCATGCAGGCATTTGGGTCTAGCGATCCTTCCCCATCATTTCCTTCTGCATCAAAACCCTGGTGTACCTCTATATAGCAAAACAAACAAGATAATGGATGGAACATTCACCCCCAGTCACAGATCTGGGTTTAATCCATCGATAACTGGGGTGGCTTGGTAAGCAAAATAACGATGGATTAAACCCAGATCTGTGACTGGGGGTGAATGTTTTGCCATTGTGCAACATTCTGTCCATCATCTTGTGTGTTTTGCTGTTCAACCTATGTGGGAAGGGTATGCCCAGACGTGGGTCCAGTGCTCACTAAGCCACTGGAGTCAAGCTATCCTGGCTGAAGATGGCTGATTGCCAGAACCTGTTCCTAGAATGCTTGATTCCGATCCAGGAAAGACATGGCTTGGCTGTTCGGGCTGGACTGTTCCCATGAGGCACAGGGTCAAGACTGATTTGCATTTGGCCATGTTTGAACTGTGGAGGCTTGGTGAGCAAAATAACGATGGATTAAACCCAGATCTGTGACTAGGGGAGAATGTTTTGCCATTGTGCAACATTCCATCCATCATCTTGTGTGTTTTGCTGTTCACCCTATGTGGGAAGGGTATGCCCAGACATCGGTCCCGGGCTCACTAAGCCACTGGAGTCAAGCTATCCTGGCTGAAGATGGTTGATAGCCAGAAACCGGTCCTCGGATGCTTGATTCCGGTCCAGGAAAGACAAGGCTGGGCAGTTTGGGCTGGACTGTTCCCATGAGGCACAAGATCAAGACTGATTTGCATATGGCCATGTCTGAACTGGGGTGGCTTGGTGAGCAAAATAACGATGGATTAAACCCAGATCTGTGACTGGGGGTTGAATGTTTTGCCATTGTGCAACATTCCGTCCTTTATCTTGTGTGTACCTCTATGTAGACCACGATCATTTCATAATCACGCTCAGAGTATCGAGATGAATCTACAGTATAATTAAGGTACATCATTGACAGCAATTTAAACCAGGCCTCACAACTTCACAAATAAGATAAAGGCAATGAAATAAAAAGATCATCTCTATGCATCACTGAGGGTAGCAGACCACAAACCCAACAATTGGTCGTATTGGTAGCACTATGCGTTTGATGCAATCTCTACAAATACATTTTTAACATAAGTCTGGCGATACCTTTCCTTATGAGGGGCTAAAGTAAGAAAATAATGCTCAGTTTTTGGAGTAGAAGTTCTCAGCACAGAATGCATAAGATGATGAAATTCTAAATCTAAGAATACACTCATTATTATGATAAAAAATGCTACAATGGTGATTACAAAAGCAACTTTCAAACGTGTTGTCAATGAAGAAGACATAGGTACATAAGTAGGCATATATCGAGGAGCAAGGGGGTGTTCCTCCTCAGGAATAAAACAACCAAAGGGATACATGCTAACAAAAAGTCCAAACTACATGTACAGGCAACATGGAGTTTGTTTGGTTGTCAGTCTCCCTACAGAGAAATATAATGCAAAAGCGGGAAAGGAGTTTGTAGTGAAGAAGGTCCACTCAGGAAGGTTGTATTTCAGGATGCTTTATTCATAAAGACAACAGGTTGTAAGGTACAGGACATCATGTTGATACGTGGTAGATTAGAGCCCCACCAGGAGCTGCCTGTCAGCTGCTCAGCCCATGACCAACTGTCTCTCTCTGCCTCTCTCAGTCCCAACATTCCAAGGCATCATCAGACTCCAACATTCTAATGAGTCAGAGCACAGGCACTGGCAGAGCAGGGCTGGTAAAACACCTTACACAATAATATGCAGGATACTACAGAGTTCCTGCATTGACATAACTAATTAGTCTAAATTATAATATACATGTGAATATAGATTAATCATGCTAACACAAAAGATTAAGATAGATGCTGAAAATCGATTTTATTAATCATCCTATTAAACGAGCAGAAGTCAAGTGTTGCGTCTTGGTCTGATTCAAAAGCGCATCTACTGCATGGAGTACTAGCCCCAACAGTTTACGTGACAAAACTATCCCTTTACTCTGACGTATGGACACAGCTGGTGCTGCAACTGAATAGAAGCACCCAGGCAATGCTCGTGCAACAGGATCAAGAACTGCTGAAAAATATGCACAGGGACGCTGCTTGTCACCGTGTGCCTGTACTAAACTGACAATGCACACCCATCTTTCTCATGTACATAGAGTGTAAAAGCCTTTGTGTAATCTGGAGTGCCTAACACTGGTGCCGAACAAAGAGCTTGTTGTAACTGACGAAAAGCATCCTAGCATTCATCTGTCCATGGAAGGGGCATTGGAGTGTCTTTAGAAAATGTAGTTGCTGTTGGAGGATCTAGGGTAAGCAATGTTGTTATGTCCGAAACCACAGGGTACTGCGATACTGCAATCTTGTTGACTTCTCGCAAATCAATGATGAATCTGTAAATCCTAGTGTCAGTATCTTTTTTCAAGATAGGAAGAATAGGACTGTTGCAAACATTGTGAGAAACTTCCTCCACAACCCCCACTTCATTCAAATCATGAACAATCTGTATAAGTGCTTCTTCACCTTCTCGAGAAATTTTATATTGAGGCAATCGAGGCAATGAAGCACCCTCCTTGACACTAATATGCACTGGCGGAATAACCTTTTGCCCAACATCTGTTTTTGAAGTAGCCCACAAAGTACTAGAGAGTGAAGCTAATAAAAAGTCCTCTTTTACAATGCAGGATTTTTCCATTACAGGATAGTTGTCATTCAAAAGGACCCGTACTCCTTCTGAAGAACATCGTAACATAGCCCTGAAATGCTTGAGCATATCAAGTCTCACAATATTATCTGGTGTATACGGAGAAAGCAAAAATGGACATGGAGCAGTAAATTTATCAATATGAAATACAAACGGTTGTGATAATGGGCTAAGGGAAGGTGTTCCATCTAAACCTATTGATGTAATATTTAAGCCAGACAGGGGAGCCATTGGAATCAAGTGTTTAAATAAGGCGCTATGAGTAGCTCCTGTGTCAATCAGAAACTGATCAATAGAACACAAAACATGTGCTATAACATAGGAACCCTTCTGATCTACTGGAACTTCAACTGATTCCTTACCCCATCCTAGGTAATCCTATGCATAAACAGAATCTTTCAAATCAGACAGCACATAATCCGACATTTGATATTGATTTTGTCTATCAAAAGTGTTAAAACCATCCTGTCCACGTGTATTAGCATCAAACCTAGCATGATCATCCGTGCTTCCTATAGGCCCTGAACATCCTGAGTGATTTCTCATTTGTCCCCGACCACGTGAATACTGATGAGCACGTAGTGCAGGACAATCAGAAGCCCAATGTCCAAATCTCTTACAATGCGCACACTGGTCAACAGACAAATTCGAACGAGCATAAGAAGAAAAGGACTAACCATAAGATCCACGTCTACCTCTACCATTGCCTCTAGAAGGCAGATCATAAGCCTGAGCCAACATAACCTTTGTTTTCAATTCTTTAGTCTTTTTATCCTCATTGCCTTTCGCTTCTAATTCCTGTTGTTCGTAATACTGAGCCATAGTAAAAGAGAAACCGGAGAAGAGGTAGTCCATGAACTCTCGCTGGCCTTTAGGCGACTAGCTATTCCTGGCAACAGGTTTGCAACATATTTATTGACAAACAGATGCATGCCCGTGTCATCGGTCAATGACTGGCCACTAAAATTGGAGAATGCCTCTTCAGATCATGTGAAGAAGTCAGAAACCGATTCATCTGTCTTTTGCTTACAAGACGCTAATACAGTCCAATCTATTTTTTTAGGGGGAATAATCGTTTTTAACTTTACCATAATAGCTGCTGGAAGATCTAATATTAACTGACATGGTTTCTGTGTGGGTTATATTTCTTCATCAAATTGTTCTAAATCTTTCCATAATGCCCCAAAAGTCGCACGATCATCAACTTTACGCACAGTTCTCCACATATCATAAACCGGTCAATATCGGGTAAAGTCATAGTACAAGAGCTAATAGCACCCTTAACTTCCTCTTAAAAGGTTACTGGATATTTTCCTGGATCAGGTAATGCAGTTTTAAGAGCCATAACATCCGCTCTGTTCCAAGAAGTGTAAACCCAATTATAAATAAAGTTAATCTTTGCATCAGTAGAAGCCTTATCATCACTTGTACCCGCTCCCCGCTCCTTTAGGAGGAACAGACAATGGTGCGGCTTCCCACATAGGTTTCACATGAACTATCATAGTCTTATCTGTTACGAAGATAGAAGCTTGGGCCACGCCGGTCTGAGATGTTTGTGCAGCTGCGTTTGCTGCCTTTTTCTCTTCCCACAAACGGACTGTCTCAACACGTAATTTAACCAAACACCTGATTGAGTCAGCCTCCTGAGAAAGGACAAAAAGACCATCATGCATGTTCTTACAATCATTTGCTATATCAACAGGCTCCAAATCGTCAGAATGTTTCCTAAACCGTTCAACAACTTCTGCGGGAAACACCTCTGTAAAATATACTTGCTCCTTTTCCTGCCAATCCTTCATGTCTTCTAAAAGTTCAGAAGCAGGAGCAATATTACGGGCGGCTTTACGAGCAGCAGATCTAAGCTGAGACGCACGCTTAGCGGGCAAGATAGAACGAGTTTCCCGTGCTTTCTCCTGGGCTGCAGGAGATTGCTCACCTGAGTCATAGGAGCAGAAGGAAGAGTATACGGAGGTGGAGAACGATCTAACAAGAGAGAATCATCTTGGGGTTTATTAAGAATCGAATAAAGAGGTCTACGAACAGGGTATTGGCCATTTACCTGTAAATGACGCTCCCTATCTTCTCTCTCTTTAAGTTCTTTCATTTCTTTATTTTTCATTTCCAATGCTTTAAGCATGACTGATCTTACGCTGTTCTTTTTCAATTAAGGCTTGCTCACGCTTCATTCGCTCACGCACTTCTTTCTCCCACAAACTTGAAGGAATCCACAAAATTGCCCCCACACAGCATTACTCCACTTGAACCGATAAAAGTACTACACCACTTGTGTGGCTGGGCCTAGTGCCTGCAACACAAATGGATAAAACAATGATCAATGGGAGCCCCCCCCGCAAGGGCTCCCATTGACCATGGTTTGATCCACTCCTTTTGCCGACACTGGGCCCAGCCACACAAGTTGCACAGTATTTTTGTCAGCACAAGTGAGGTAATGCTGGGTGGCAGGAACTTTATGCATTCCTTTTATTTTATTTTTACATTTTTTTATTAAAGTTTTTTCCCTTTTTCTTGTACAGGGCACACACATTCATTAATAAAATACAGAAATAATGCAAAACACAAAATATACAGAATATTGAAAGAAATAGAACAAAAAAGCAGTATCTAGACCTAAATACAAAACTGTATACATACATAAGCAAAGGCACTTCCTATATTAATCCATTTTGACAGTACCTAGGATCGCCTTCCTTCCATCTTTGTATGTGTTCCCATATTTGTATTCCTAGTTTCTTTCCCCTTTTACCCCTCCTTGCATATATTGCTATCTCAAGGTTATAAGCCAATAGTAGTTTGGCTAGCCATTGGTGAAAGGTCGGTGGAAGACGGTCCAGCCATGCCGATGTAATACACAACTGCAGAACTGCCATGACTATGAATATAAAGTACCCATATTGTGTCTGTCTATCGATATCATTTACTCCAAGCAGGACTACTGACGGTGTTAAATTAATTTCTATTCTTAATGACCTTTTAAGAAATAACTCAATTTCATCTCATGTTGTTTGTAGATGAGTACATGTAGCAAACATGTGTACTAAATATGCCTCAAGGCTGTCACATCTGGGGCACTAAATACCAGTTATCCCTCCCCATTGCACTATCCTGGCAGGCGTATAGTATAATGAATATAGTGTCTTATAATGTTGTGCCTGGCGTGCTGCTGAACACAAGACTTTCTGTCCCATATAAGTGACAAACGGAAGCATTCCTTCCCTATACCTAGCTTCTGTACCCATTTATCATCATATTTCTCAAGGTCATCCTGCTTATATTCTATCAGCTCGGCATAGAATCTTTTAATTGTACAATCTGCTCCATCCTGAATAGTATCCAAAATTGAGTTCTTTCCAAATCCCGCTGGCCCTCCCTTTTTAGCCAGCATAAAACCTCTGATTTGTAAAAATTTTAAAAAATGCCTTGAGTCCAAACCATATAATGTCTGGATATCAGAAAATTGCATCATTCCCTTTGCCCCCATCATATCTTCCATCTTAATTATCCCCTGTCTACACAGCATCTAAAATTATATCACAAGCGAGTGTGAGGTTATTGCTCAATCTGGTATACGCATTGTATCTCCCTAGGCCAAACTTTTTCATAAAATCCTTCCAAATATTATGTGCTGCATCACCGTTTTAAATTTAGTCCTTTTGAAGTAGCTTGGATCTGTAAATTTCAGAAAGAGGTTCTCCGCATCCGCACCCAAAACCAAAGCATAGATGGGTATTGTTCCTATCTTGTCCTGCCCTTCCACCTCCGCTCCCCCCAGTAAACCTGCCATATATTGTAGGATGGCTGCCCAATAGTACAGCTTTAAGTCAGGTAAGGCCCACCCACCTCTTTCCCTAGGGAGTGCCATAAACCTTAGTGCTCTTCTGGTTTTGCCCTGTGCCCAGACAAACCTAGTTATCATATGTTCTAGGATCTTAAACCACTTTGCTTCGAAGAGCAGCGGGATGGCCCTGAATAAATTAAGAAACTTTTGGAGGAGAATCATCTTGACAATATTGGTGCGCCCTACTATGGAGAGGTGCAGATTGTGCAGTCTGTCTAGGTCCTTCTTGACTTTGTTTATTACTGGTGTTATATTTGCCTCCACTAAGCTATCTAACTCAGCAGTAATTGTTACCCCTAGACATACTCCCGACTGAACCACCCGAGGTTCCAAGCATTCCACATTCATATTCTTAATGATCTGTGTCTTGGAGGTATTCAAGGCATACCCTTAAACCTGGCCGAAATGCAGGGCTTCTATCTCGACCTGCCTTATAGCTTCTGTGGGATCTGGGGTGACGACCGCCACGTCATCGGCGTATGCCAAAATGTTGCACTGCCCCCTGTGAGTATCTAATGGACAAATACTATCGTTTAGGTCCATTTGTCGTATTAAAGGGTCCATATACATGGCAAACAGAACTAGAGAGCATGGACACCCCTGCCGTATTCCTCTCCTAATCTGAAATGGCGGTGTGTATCCTGCATTTACTCGTATATGAGCAGTCGGAGCTGTGGACAGTACTTGAAGTGCTTTAACAAAGCCCTCACCAAAGCCGGCTCTTCTTAAAATAAACCACAAGAAATCCCAGGAGACCCGATCAAAAGCATTCTCAGCATCTAGTAGCATCACTGCCATTGAATCTCCTGAGACTTCTGAGGCGTCGAATAGGGTGATAACCTTTCGAGTATGGTGGGTGGTGTCTCTTCCTGGAATAAAGACGTGCTGATTAATGCTCACCAATGTATCTATTATCCTCGCAACCCTAAGTGCCAATGCCTTGGAAAAAATCTTCGTATCTGCATTCATAAGTGTGATTGGCCTGTATGAGCTGTGTTCTTTGGATGGCTTACCCTTCTTTAAAATTATCACAATATCTGCCCCTGCCCAGGAGCCTGGAATAGACACCCCTGACTGTGCCTGCTTCATTGTGGTGATCAAATCCTGACTAATTACATCCCAGAAGGTTTTAGAAAATTCAACTGGAATTTGGTCTGGCCCTGTGGCCTTACCAGAGGGAAGACTAAATAAGGCAGCCATAATCTCTTCTGGGTCCAGGGGTGCCTCTAATCTCCTGGCTTACTCCTCAGGTAGAGTAAACACCGGGATATCCTGCAGATATTCACGTATTTCAGAGGGCTCTTTTGCTTCACTTCATCATATAATGTAATATAAAATTGCCTAAAGATCCTTTCAGGATCTGAAAAAAGTCTCCCAGCAGCATCCTTAATCTCCCTCACTTCCCGTATAGCTCCATTCTGTCTAGTATGGATCACTAGGGTACGACCAACGGATTAATTAAACTCGTAACAGTGCTCTCTGTTTGCCAAGAAGATTTTAGCGGCCTTGTTGGCTATGCTTTCCTCTGCTTCAATCTTTGTTTTAGCTAATTTGATAAGCACCTGGTCTAATGGTGCCCCAGCTATCGCGCTATGAGACAATTCCTCCTTGGCATCTAGTACAGCCTTGACTAATTCTGCCATTTTTACCTGCTCTTGCTTCCTTTTAAAAGTGCTAAAGCTTACAGTCTCCCCCCGAACAGCTGCCTTAAAAGCATCCCACACAATTCCTGATGACGTACTACCCCTGTTAATGTCCAAAAAGCTTTTAGTCCATTGAGTCATATGTAGGATGGATTGGTAGTTTGGTCTGCCCTGTTCCCATGATGCACTGGGCCAGGGACAGACTAATTTGCATGTAGCCAGGTTCTGAGCTGGGATGGTGCAGTGAGCTAAAAAACGGTGATGGATCAAGCCCTGATCTGTTGACTGGGTAGGATTGTTCTGCTTAATTCAGATACTCTGTCCATCACCACCCCCTTTTCTGAATCGTTTTGTCCACCATAAGCGTGGAAGGGTATGCTCAGACATGAGTCCCTTGCTCACTGCACCATCAGGATTCAAGCAAGCCGGGCCGAAGACGGCTGTAATGCCAGAAACCGGTCCCCCGAAGCTTGTTTCCTTTCCAGTACAAGAATTGGCTTGGTAGTTTGGTCTGCCCTGTTCCCATGATGCACTGGGCCAGGGACAGACTAATTTGCATGTAGCCAGGTTCTGAGCTGGGATGGTGCAGTGAGCTAAAAAACGGTGATGGATCAAGCCCTGATCTGTTGACTGGGTAGGAGTGTTCTGCTTAATTCAGATACTCTGTCCATCACCACCCCCTTTTCTGAATCATTTTGTCCTCCATAAGCGTGGAAGGGTATGCTCAGACATGCGTCCCTTGCTCACTGCACCATCAGGATTCAAGCAAGCCGGGCCGAAGACGGCTGTAATGCCAGAAACCGGTCCCCGGAAGCTTGTTTCCTTTCCAGTAAAATAATTGGCTTGGTAGTTTGATCTGCCCTGTTCCCATGATGCACTGGGCCAGGGACAGACTAATTTGCATGTAGCCAGGTTCTGAGCTGGGATGGTGCAGTGAGCTAAAAACTGGTGATGGATCAAGCCCTGATCTGTTGACTGGGTAGGAGTGTTCTGCTTAATTCAGATACTCTGTCCATCACCCCCCTTTTCTGAATCATATGTAGGATGTAGCCATCATCTTTCAACAACCCTCTCTCAAAAGTCCAAACCCGGTCCAGACTCACTCTTGTTACTGTATTCAAGGTTAAAATCAAAGGGTTATGATCAGAGATGATCCAGGGGAGCCTTTCAATTTTTAATTTAGACAGTAGTGAATTTGATGCCAAGAAGTAATCCAGCCTTACACACACCTTTTGGGGAGCCGAATAAAAAGTAAACCCTTGGTCACTAGGTTTTAAGCTTCCCCAGACATCTACCAGTGCGTTATTCCTTGCAAGGCTGAGGTTTGCTCGGCAGACTCTTTTTTTCCTGCCCTAATATCTCCCACAGACCCCCAAACCCAATCCCCCTGCCCCATTGATGTTAAAATCCCCAGCTAATACAATACTTGGGGACCAGGTGGTTAATTCCAAATCTCAAAAGTAAAACATCTCTGGGTCGTCTTCCGTCGTACCATATATTGAACCTAGAGTAACCCACTTGCCATCAATTTTGCATTCTACAAACACCCATCTGCCCCATTGATCTTCAAGTTTCTTTCTCGTTATAATATCCTTACGTTTAGACAATATCGCCACTCCTCTATTCCTAGCCCCCTGCTTTGAACATGCAAGTAAGTGGAATCCTAGCTGTTCTAGCAGGTACCCTTTTGCCCCCTCAATATGTGGTTCCTGAAGGCACACGAAATCTGCACCCATAGTTCTCAATAAGGTAGCCACCCGCTGCCTTTTGCTGCGATCATTCAGCCCACACACATTCAGCGTGACTACTCTAGTACCCAATAAAAAATGTCAGGTGACTGCCCTAACCAGTTATCCATACAACATTTTTTTTTCCTTCCTCAACTATCTCAATCAGTTGTGATCCAGCACCGTAAATGCACTGTGTCCTCAAATTTGTTCCTCTTCCTTGTATACCCAAATACACTTTCGCTATGCCGTGCCCTGTACCCACCTCCCCCCCTGCCCCTGAAAACCCTCCTCCCTGCCTCCCCCTCACTTATGGGCAAATAGGTCAATCCTGACCTATATGTGGCAACTGTAGCCCCAGGTAACCCCACCCCCCCTCCTCCCTGATATCTCCTTAATACATACTATGCCGGTGCTGCTGTTGCTGCCCGACCTAATAGCAGACGTGTTATTTTAGCTATATCTCTTTATCGCTGATAATGAGACTTTTGGTTTGACTGCCTCAAGGCAACCATCATGCTTTTTTGTCCCCCTTTTCTTTCCTTTAACTCAGTTAAATATGCCTGGGCCTTGATTTCAGAAGAAAAAACCCTGATCTGGCCATTGTCCACCACCTTGAGACGACATGGAATTATCAAATAGGCCACACCGCCCAAGTTCTGAAAAAGGGGATATTAATTGCCTCTTTCGCCACCTTCTCTTAACTGTGGTGTGGCAAAGGTCTGGGCGGGCAAAGAATGTGGTACTGTTATAAGAACGTCTGGCTTCAGGTTTGGCCTTATCCATAATCTCTTGCCTCAGTAAAAAATTCCCCACATACACCAAAATAGCCCTGGGCTTGTCAGCTGTAAACCCTTTCTTCTATTCAAGGGGGAACCTGTGGGCACGCTGTATTTCAATCTCCCAGTTCCATACTGTTAACTCCGGAAAAGCCCCCCTGAGCAGATTGATAACATATGCCTGCACATCCTACCCTTGCTTCCCCTCTGCAACCCCAAGTAGTCTAACATTGTTCCGTCTTTGACGATTCTCGAAATCTTTGAGCTTCCATTGTACATCAGCCGCCATCTTTTCCTGGTCCTCTTTAAATTCCTTCCACTTCGTAGCGTCTTCTTCAAGTTTCCCTGTCCTTTCTTCCACCTCCTTGACCCCTGTTGCCATGTCTGCATAGAGTTTGTTCACTTTCCGTAATGATCCTTGTATTTTTTGATTCGCCTGCTTGGCCCTCTGAGATTCAGACCTAGCCTCCCCTTGCATTTGCTTTAAGGTGGCGTACAACAAATCCATAGTCGTAGTCTGTGCTGGGCTATTGGAATGAGAATGGAGCAGATTACTTCCTCCCACCTGATACAACTGAGCACCTCGGGTTGTGTCGGGCTCACTGTAACTTTTGACCTATTGCGAGATCTATTCTTCGTATGTTTGGTGTTTCACTTAGTATATTTTTTAAGAGCTACTGTACTATCAGGTGTAGATATATCAGATTCCAGTTCTGAGTCTCCTATCTCGCTCTCTGACAGTGAGCCTAACTCATCCTCATCATCGTCGTTCATAGAAAAAAAGCAGTCGTCACTGGGGGACCCTGGATTTAAAGTCACATTATCTGCTCATTGTGCGGGACTGTATGTTTACTAAATACTCTCAAGTTTTTTCCATTGTTGGTGTCTACAGTCATATTGTCCTTAGGACGCATTGTTTGCTCCATATTTATGGTCCTGGCATTTTTGACCATTCCCTTAGCTTGTGTGGGTACAACTGCAGGCAATAGATTGCTCATTACTCCTGGTGTTCTATGTAAATCCTGCCCTGTGGGCTCCCCACCGCCTATCACAGTCCCAGTCCCCGTCCCAGGTTTAGAAATCATATCATGACTAGCACCAGTCGTAGAGATAGCATGAGCTGAGCCCCCCCGCTTCCACCAACGTTCTCCTTACCACTCAAAGATATATCGACGGGGGTGCGATTGCCGGTCTGGACCCGTTCCAGAGCTACCATTGTCCTGCACCAAGGTCAGAGAGGCCTGACAATTCTGTTGTTCCGGCAGGGGATCAGTCATCCCGTTGCTTTGTTCTGCAGACTGCATCTCCAAGGAAACCGCTGAGGAGAGCACCAGTCCAGGCGTTTCCTCATCTGACATCCGTGAGTCGACAACCATGCCTGCTCTCTCTCTCACCATCCGGTCATCAGTGCTGCCGGAACTCGGCTCTCTCAGCCTGCCAGCGTTCATGTCCGGAGCGCAAATCTTCCGAGATGGGGAAAGTGTCGGATTCGGCGAGGGAGCTGCGGAGAACGACTCGCGCAAGGTAGGCTGCCGCAAA
This sequence comes from Lissotriton vulgaris, assembly GCF_964263255.1. NCBI lineage: Eukaryota > Metazoa > Chordata > Amphibia > Caudata > Salamandridae > Lissotriton > Lissotriton vulgaris. The sequence goes on along the minus strand of NC_141693.1, from coordinate 1,386,006,530 downwards.
GTATTCTCTTTAACCGAGCCATCCCCATTCTCATGCGTCTTCGTACTTTTTTTTGCCAATCAGGGACTTCTCCTCTTTCTCCTTTGGCCTCTCGGCATTAATGCTTTCTCCGACTTCATTGAGGTCTCTCCCCACATATCTGCGAGTGTGTACCATCGACATTAGATTAGGGTTGAGGGTTGTCATACCGGAATCGCTAAGAACAGCCTTGTCCTTTTCTTTGTCTTTTTGTTCCTTTTGTGGTCTCGGTCCTCTCGGTGCCATATCTTGCATTGAACTATACTGACCAGGACGGGGGTTGACCTTCTTCACACCGCTGAGCCAACAAAAAACTCGAAGCCTTGGTAGCTTAAATTTGCTAATTGAGAGCCAAGTAAAGAAGCCCTGAACCAAATTCAGCGGATACAGCATGCTTCAAGCCGCAGCGCATACCAGCAGCATTTTCAGAATTCTGTGGGAGAGAGAGAGGAGCGACTTCTCCCTACGACCTGTCAGTGGCCATCTTGCCCAAGTTTTGACAAGTTCTGGAACTTTGTGCATTCCTAATGATCCTTGAACTTTCCATCACACAAATACAAGGAAAAACTTTAGTTAAAGGTAAGGTTTGAGATTTGCATGGCATTGTGGTTAAGAAATCCTCTTGGAATTCATGCAATGCACACCACCCAGGACTCCCCCGGATTTCTACTTTTGAAAAATGTGTGGGTTTGGTAAGTTTCCCTAGTTGGTCATCGCGCCAGGCCACAAGTAATGTAGCTACTCCATTGCCATATCAGATTGGCTTTTTGACAGGAAATATAGATGTTTCCTCATCACATTTTTTGGCTTTTCCTGTTGTGGACACTAGAAGTTTTGTGTTGTAATGGCATGCTGTTCCGTAGGAGTTTTGAGTTTACATCACAGTAAATGAAATGTAAATGAGTGATTTTAGTCTGTTTACAAAGCATTGTGTATAAACAATTATCATGGAATTGCATACAACCCCAGACTCCCCTCAATGTTTAGTTTTCCCAAACATTTGCAACTTTTTTTGCGATTCCTACATGCATAGGCATTGCGTTCCTTAATAAGTGCAATTAGGAATCGCAAAGGTCTCTAATAAGTCCTTGGGATTTGTAAGGGGCTTCCATGTGTTATCATGATTCACTGAGAGGGCCAATCGAGGGCCTTCTCGGTCACTTGAGAAGCCAGTATTGTGCATGCTTCTCCTCTTGTTCATAGTGTCTCCATTGGAGTTTCACTGTCTTTTAGGCCACTGAGATGTTAGGGCGTTAAGGGCAAATGTTCCACTTTAAATTGGGATTAAAATAGCATTCTGACATTAGAGAGGAAATAGTATGCTCTAGTGCTTGCTGTTCAGTTAAACATAGTATCATAGAATTTCTCTTGAGTAGGCTCCAACAGGTCACTATGTCTACTGCTTAAAGTGGATATGATGAGGTGACAGATAGTTCATTCTTCTTTCTGTTAAGATGTGCATTAGTTTAAAAGATGCTGTTTTTATTCGGAAGTCTGAACTTCAATAATTGAATCCTCTGAAATGGAGCACTGGGAGAAACATAGCCAATGTAGATACCAAGTTAGATTAGGACATGATCTGTCAGGACACTGGTAGGATTTTAATCTGGAATGGAAGTCAGAGGAGAGGTCCCTGCATTTGGCAGACAATGCCCCTTGCTTCAGCGAGAGAACGATATGTTCTTTTTCTAAAGGGTGGGATATGCAGCATACATCTACAAGTTATGATCAGTTAAAACATCACATAATAGTGCTCTGTCCCCTTGCACTGCAGTTTTCTATAGTCCCAGTCAAATCAAATATTGGGTCTAAGGCGGGGAGAGGATGTGGTCTGCTGGCTGGATTTCCGACTTTGGTGCCGCAAACCAAAGTTCGAACCTCGTGATCGCGTCCACATCCTGTGATTCTGGACAAATCACTTATTCTCCCCGTGCCTGAATGTGTCCTTGTGTAACGTAACCAGTACTTATGTAAAGCGCTCCAATATCTTCGGTGCGAGTTTGCGATATATAAGTCTGCATAAGGCAAGGCTTCAATCTCTGACAATAGTAGTCCATGACTTGCCAAATGCCGCAAGTAGTCTGTGTAATCTGTAAAATTGTGTTTGAGGCACCAGATTTTCCAGCTCTAGTCCAGTTGTGAGTTCACTTGGCATTCAAGATTCTCCAGCTTTATATCTGTCACACAGCAGGGTTGGAGAAACAGAAGTAAGCATATGTGTTTGACCAGCCTTGGACAGACAGCCAAGCACACATGCACACATATGAGTGCACAGTACTCCTCCCTGCCTCGGTCCGCCCCCACCCTATACGTATTGTATTGTGGGGATGAGCATAAATAAAATGATAATATTGTCTTATTTTCATTTTATTTATTGTCTGCTGGCACTGGATGTGGTGCGACACTCCTCCTCTATTACAGAGGAGCCGCTCCTGCTTGAAAAGGTGTCACACTTTGTAAGTGTGAGTTCATGTCTCCTGCTACATGGCCTGAACAGGGGGCAGTGCCAATACTCTATCCAGCACTGCTCAATACTGTTCCAGGATTGCTGGTATCTGCCAGTATTGTCCGCTACAGAGCTTCCATTCACCTTTCTGACAGCCAAGGTCCCTCAGCAGTCCAGTGAAAAGGAAATGAAAAGCGACAAGGATGTCCCATGCAGGAGAAAAAAAAATGTTGTGCGCTGCCTCCAAAAGCTCCAATCGTTAATCGGAGTATCTCAAATACACTTGTCTATTTATTTACTTCACAGAAAGTCTTAGTGACTAGGCCAAGAAAAGCCTTCTAAGTTTCTTGCAGATAGATCTACAAATGAAAGCACCTATCCTGATTATCAAATGTATGGAACAGTTATAAAAATGTATATGCATACATCTAAAATAATCGGAAGAGGTACCAAGAGGTATACACATGAAGAACGGAAGCAGGTGTTTACAGATACATTTCACAATGAGAATAACCTTTACAACGCAACTTTTAAAACACACTACAATTACAACACAGTCATTACAATGCAACATCCCTTACATCGCATGCCATTACAACGCAACCATTACAACGCATGACACTACAATGCATACAATTACAACGTATGTCATTACAACGCAGTCATTACAACGCATACCATTACAATGCATACCATTACAACGCATAGTACCTTTACACTATCCAACACTTACCAAACGGTTGCACCCCCTGGAGTTAGAATAGTAATTTTGACCCTACACTATCCAACACCTACCCTACTGTTGCACCCCCTGGAGTTAGAATAGTAATTTTGACCCCTACACTATCCAACACTTACCCTACTGTTGCACCACCTGGAGTTAGAATAGTACATTTTACCCTTATACTATCCAATACTTACTATACATGCAATGTAATGGTATGCGTTGTAAAGGTAGTATGCATTGTAATGGACTGCGTTGTAAAGGATGATGCGTTGTAAAAAATGCGTTGTAAAGGCAAGCGTTGTAAAAGTATGCGTTGTAATGTCATACAACCTTCACAACACACCTTCCAATGCAACAACAAAAATGTAAAGGACCTATGTAACACCAGAGAAATGAAAAAGACCTACAAGCATTTAACATTTGTATAGTTCTCAGTTCTTAAACAGGAATGATCATATCAAAAAACAAAAGTAATTAGATGCAGTATTTCATGATCTGATGTAGAAGGGCCATAAAGGAGGTGGCAGTGGCTGTGAATAGCAATGGGATGCTGCAAGCAATAGGAATAAAGACCACAAAGGAGAGGCACCAAGGGATGCTGAGACAGAGGCGCTGATGAGATTGAGATTGAACAGTGTGAGATGGAATAATACATACAGAAAGCAGATTACTCTGGTAGGAGGGAGCAGAGCTATTGATAGAATTGCAGTCAACTCCATATTGCTAAAAAACAGATTTGAGTTGATTAGAGAGTTCTGAGCTGTTCAAAAGGGGACCGTAAAATTGTAGAAACAAAAGTTTTTGCTTTACGATAGCAGTTCAAAAATTGTACATATTTAACCACAATTATATTCCTTTTTTGTCCAAAATATACATTGTAGATTGTCTTTTGTGTCATTTAACTAACTTTGTGTTAGTCCCTTATAAATGTAAAAATAAAAATAAGAAGAATTATAGCAATACCAATTCCAATAACAGCATTTACTTTAATTTTCGGAGCAGGCCGTCACTCTATAAAATACATACGTCCACGTTTACTGAACCTTGCATTGGTGTTCGTGTGGTGCAACACACTTGCATACTGACTGTGTGACACAGGGTCGCTCCATCCTTTTGCTTGCACAGTTTTGACGTTGAGATAAGAAACCCCAGAATGTTTGGGGAGGTTCCAGATGTGCCTAGCTCCAGGCAAGCGCTGGCGACCTGAAGGAGGATTCTGGAGCAATATGTTGCATTCAAAGTGCAGAATAGTTGGGACTTGTGGCCAACACCTCACTTCCTTCTTGGGGCCTCATTTATGAGGCTGTGCGTAAATTTTACGCCGCCGGTGCGTCACTTTTTGTGACGCACCAGTGGCGTAAAAAATGCACCTTGTTGCGCCATATTTAAAAAGTGATGCATATAGGTAGATGCGTCACTTTGTAAACCCTTGCGCCACATTGTACCTGCGCCAGGTATAATGTATGCAAGGGGGGTGTATTGACGCAAGGAAGGGACGTAGAAGTGACGCAGTGAAATCTATGAGATTTCACTGCGTCACTTTTAGGACGCTGCTGCGTCAAAATCTTGTGCCTGCCTCACAGCAGGCGTAAGAATGACGCAGGCCCTTTCACATGTGGCTTGCCCCATGTGAAAGGACGCATTGCTGGAGTCGCGTCACTTTTGTGACACACTCCAGCAATGCGTCACTTTTGCGCCTACAGATACGTCAGAAATACTGACGTATCTGTAACTCCTTGCGACATGATGCGTCATACATTAAATATGACGCATCAGGAATGTTGCAAGGAGGGCGCTCTGATAAGTGACACATCGCTGCTTTCACGCAGCGATACGTCACTTCTCATAAATGAGGCCCCTAGTATTTGCAGTATGGCCAGTATTTATACAGGTATGGCGCACACCTTTCCAGTGGAATGACCTGCAGATCGAGAACTTGTACAGACATTTCTGAGCAGTATTTAGGATGAAAATATAAAGTATCTGAAGGATTGCACCATGACAGTGTGGCACAGGGCACGTCGGTGCTTGAACAGTTTTGAACGGTGAGATAATGTAAGGCACGCTGAGGCCAGAATCTCTGGTGGAGCTCGCAGCGGCACTTAGAACAAGTAAAGGGCTGGACGGCTGAAGGTCAGAGCTGCTACAAAATGGTATTCATTTCGTGAACCACTTGCAGTTACACAATATAGCATATCATTAATCCATTTCAGTGAAGGTTATGCTGAGAGTTGCTAAGTATTTGGAAGTATAGTAAACATTTGAAAGCTTTGCAAACAGATAATTAAGCAACATTAAGATTTAAGAGGCCCACATTAGGTCACTTTTAGTACTAATAGCCCCTAATAAGCCCTAACAAACCGTTGTGATCTGCACTGGGTTACTACCTAGGTATGGGTTGCGAGTGATTGATGATGAATGAACAGAGTGATTCCTGCACAAAGGCATCCCTCAAAGTATTAATCATAGAATCAGCACATCGCAAAATTAGACACCCATGAACGCATTAGAGAGGCATGGAGGAAAGGTCAATCATTAATTTCCAGTCAGACAGTTTTCAAATGTGCCTGGCACAACTTCCTGCACACATTGCCAATATGATATATATTAGCAAAGGGATAACTACTTCCTTTCTTTGGAAAAATTCTGTGGTATTCTGCATGAGGCAAAGAGCAAAAGTCAACTTGACTACAGTTGGGGCATTCATATAGTTTCCACGGAGGAGACATGCTCTGGTACATGAGAGCTGCATTGTGCCCCGTCACACAGACGTGGTAGTGCTCTGTTTACCCCTAGCCTTTTGAGTCAGAGTTATGGTTGTGCCACCCTACTCAGAAAAGGGTTACCATCACTGAATTTCTCTGTTCAGGGCGACCTTTTTAGGCATGGTGGACAGCTAATGATCCTGACGCACTGAGAGGAAACTTCCTCCGCATCTGGTATATTCCGTTTTTGTTTCACCTAAACAGATGCCCACCTTTGGAGTTTCTTTCATTAAAATAAAATAGTATGATGAGAGGGCCCAAAATTACAAGACACCAGTCAGCATGCCGCTTTGCCTACATTGCATCCATCACAACAGTGAATGAAAGTCCATCTAGGCAGGCTAGCATCTCAAAATATTTCAGGCAGACGACTGTTGGGGGGGATGCCAGGGCATCCAGAATCCTGGTGGCCTGGGGGGGCTACCACGGTCTAAATGAAGGCCATGGTCTTTATAATATGTCATAGGGATTTTAATCCATGATTTTAGTACACATTTCTAATCAAATATAAAAAAAGAAAAAAGAAAAGGGTAGAAAACCATACTCTAAGGCAATAAAAAAGAGTATAACATTACAAAGAAACATCCCAAAATCATCACAAATGTGCACCCAAATATAACTTTAAAATATTTTGGGAATTAAGGACCTCATTACGATGTCGGGCGGACAGCTGTCGTGGTGGTCTGCCCGCGATTCAGGCCATTGGTACAACCACTGTATTACAGTGCTGGCAAACGTACAACATTGGTCGGGTAGAAAGACCACTGCCTCCAACTGGATCCAAGATCCCCATGCAGTGGTTGTCAGACTCCTATCCCAATAGCAGTGCCTGCACAGGCACGGCCATAGGGATTAGGACGTCCCTTTCCGACTACCTTTTCATGGCGGTCTCACCGCCATTAAAAACAGATTGAAACGGACTTTTAGGGCCCCATGCAGAGCCCCCATCCTACTTTGGCCACTGCTAAGTGGCCATGGGGCATACGTAGTGCCCCTCACTCATCCATGCACCGTGTGCCAGCCCCCATATGGTGCCTGGCACACAGTGCATGGATGTGCACAAAGTGCCATTTTGTACTGCAGCTTGTGCTGCTGACCTTTCCCTGGGCTGCAGCACAAGCCACAGAAGAAAAAAGGTACTTTCTGACCGCCGTGCTGGCGGTCTCATCCTAATTTGCCTGATCAGACCTCCGATTCATTGTCGAACCCTCCCCCACCCATGCATCACAAATTACAATAACAAAATACATGTGTTTCTTTTAAAAGAATAAAACATTATTAAAACAGTCTAAGAACGTATTAAATCAATTATACAAGGCTACATTTGATCTGACTTTTAAAAGATTACAATATATCCTTATTTGAGTAACCATAGTAGCTTGAGCTCTATAAATGGATACACATTAACACATAAGCAATAGAAGCCTAACATTTTAGGTTAGAAATCTAAATCGAGTTGTTGACCTTGTTCTTATTATCCAGGCCCAACCTAAATATTTTGCTACACCAGTAACAATCACAGGTGACAGATCTGTCTTAGTATCCTACTAGCATTTGCGGCTGAGCGTGTGCTCAAATTCCTACAAACTGGACTTAACCACTTGGATCTGGGGGCAACGTACAGTGGGCAGACAAAAAGAAAATGATTTATACTTTCACCCTGACCTGGACACCTAGGGCAATGCCCAGACCCTCCCTTACCCCACGTTTTGGTGAACTCCCTTAAGGGCAGGGAACCGCATCTATATTGATGGAATAATTTGCGGTCCATAGGCTTGGTTATGGCATCCCAATATTTTTCAAGGCAGGGGACATCCTTTATAACAATAAATAAGCCAGTAAGGTTGCTAACAGTCAGCCCCAAATGTCTTTTTTGTACTACCCAATCCCAGTATTGAGTCTTCAGGTCCTTTTTGGAGGGGAAGGTTGCAGTAGCGGGGTTAAACCATAGTTCTTCATGCCCCATGGCACACAGCATAGTTCTTAAATCCTTGAACCAACCTATGTTATGTGCACCCGGAAGATCTCTAACCTCAATGCAAGCTCGCGCATAGAGTTGGAGTTCGGGCGTTGTCCAAAGGCGACGCCAGAATGCTAATGGTCGCAATCTGGCTTGGACCTCCACAGGCTGGCACCCAAGATCGTACAAAAGTGGGATCTGCGGTGTAGACTGTGGAAGGCCAGTGGCCACCCTGAGGAATTTATTTTGAGCAGCTTTCAGGGGATCCAGATTACTATAACCCCAGAGCTCCGCCCCGTACAGGACAGATGGTAGTACTTTCGCTCCATATATCTTCATTAAAGGGGACATGGGCCGGGTAAAGGAGCTTTTATGTTCTTTAATCAGGGCTCCTCCTATCTGCGCATGCTTTAATGCCACTAAATCAACCTGTTGGGACCAGCTAAGGGTCTCACTAAGCGTTACTCCGAGGTAAGTAAAATGTTTAGTCTGTTCCAGTTGTGTGCCCCCATGGTAACCCTAGCTGTAATAGGAGTGTGACCTCTAAGTATCATACATTTTGTTTTTGACACATTCACCTCAAGCTCATGCTCGCTGCAAAACAATTCAAATCTTGACAGGGCCTGTTGGAGACCCTGTCTGGTCTTGGAGATTAGAAGAGTGTCGTCAGCGAACATGAGCAAAGGGATTTTCATACCAGCCAGGGACGGGGCAACGGTGGGGTGATTGATAAAATAGTTTATGACCCCGTTTATGTAAATTGAAAAAAGGGTAGGGGCTAATACACACCCTTGCCTTACACCTTCAACAACTGGAAATGTATCCGTTACCTCCCCTGGTTTACCCCAGCGTACTTGGGCAAAAGTATGAGCGTGTAAATTCACCAAAAGGTGAACAAGGGGGGCTGGCATACCCAACTTTGCTAGACAGTTCCACAACCTTGCCCTTGGGACAAGGTCAAATGCAGACCTTAAGTACACAAAGGCTGCGTAGAGAATACCTTTGCCTAGGATGGCAGTCTTCCAATAAAGAAGAATGAACCGTAGGACCTGGTCTAGGGTACTCACATGGGACCGAAACCCAGCCTGGAGTGGAGTAAGAATATTAAACTCACAAATCCAGTCCTGAATCCTGCCAAGTACAAGGCGGGCTATGATTTTTTGAACCACATCTATAAGGCTGATCGGTCGGTAGTTGGAAGGAACCGACCGATCACCTGTCTTGTAAATTGGCAGGATTTCTGCCCCATACCAGGACTCAGGGACCTTAGCACCAGAGGCAACACACCAACTTTTTCAAAAAGTAGTATATAATTTTTAGCATTATATGCTCCTCATTTCCCATAATACTTTTCTCAATCATCATTTTGACTTGAGTGCTGATGCAGTTACTGATGAAGAAGGCAGAGTGAGTATCATGGCTTTTCAAGTATTTCCGCACATAATCAGATACATCATCAAGTACTAAAACAGTTCCTCATCTTCTCAGCCTCCACCAACACTTGCCAAGAAGAACATCAAATGTGAATGTGCAGTCTCATGTGGACTTATTTTACTATGTATTTGTACTTATTCCATAAAGAGAGCGATTCAATTAAAAAGATCATGAAACAACATAGTACAATATTTTTTGTCTGTACATATACAATTTACTATAGCACTAACTCCATTGATATATTTAATTTTGCTCAGAAGTCTCAGAGTCGATGTGGGAGTTAGATATAGTGTATTACAAAAACATGTAAAAATGTATGAGGAAAATTTAAAAATAGATCACAGTCCAACAAAAAAAGAGTCTACGAAAAAACACCTGCTTAAAAACAAACACATTGCCATTATTCGTTTTAACATTTAACTTAAGATTTCACGTTTGACACCTTTATCAATTCCATGAGCAGAATATCGACGATGTAGGTAGTCATCTGACTATGGTGCTCTGAGGTCCCAGAGACAGATAAGAGGTGTTCGAAAAATGAGGACTCTGGAATGCACAGTCCAGACAAAAGTAGAATGTTTGCATTCCCATATTTATCTTACACCAAAAGAGGGGAGAATTCCCTAGATAATATCCAGAATCACTTGCTAAATATTGTTGTAAAACACATTTTAACATAGGTGCCACCCAAGGGCAGGACAGTATGACTGCTATAGCAGTGTTTCTCTCTGGAACAGACTGCAGGTAGAGAGTTAATACCCTAACCAACTGATTCATTTTCATTTAAATTCTTAGCTGTGGTCAGTTTCAGGTTCTCATGCTGTATGTCTCTTAGCATATTCCACAAAAATCTTGAGGCATATATTTTATCTACAAATGAATATCCCAATAAGGAAAGTGAGATAGATAAATGATTCCTATCATCATTAACGTTCACATGGAATTTTCTACAAAAGGAAAAAATGTTCAGGAAAAACAAGTACAACACCAATGCATACCTATCAGTACCATTTTTGAACATTTTACCTAGTGTCTGATTGTTTTTGAAGCAACCATTCCTAAGGACCAACTAAAGATCTGAAAGACTTCCCTTTTTTTTTTAAACTAAAGTGAAATTTGCCCTAGTCTTTCCGGGTGATGTTATAAAGTATCATAATTTCCACCAAAATTGATCAAGTTCCTGAAAATCTATTTAGACATTCAAATATCTCCATAGTTCAATAAGGTTTTTAGGGTTTAGATATCAAATACAACGTTATTTTTTTGGAAGATTTAACTTAGCCTCAAACGTCTTATTTTTTGCATTTCTCTGGACATTAACTAATACCATTTGCTTATTCTTCATATGCGTGTCAATAAGGTCAAATAAGAGCATAGAAGTCCATGAAGATTTTGGTTGGACCGGACCCTCTCTTCACATTCACCCCCCAAGACTTTTGACTTTACCCTCCACTTTTTGCTGAATTCGTTTTTATTGGCCTTAGGACTCTGTGCACTCTATCACTGCTAACCGGTGCTGAAGTGCTTGCACTCCCTCTACTAAACATGGTAAAATTGACTTATACGCAATTGTTGTATTTAATTTACGTGTGTGCCCCTAATAAAATGGTAAAAGTACATTCCAAATAAAAGGCAACATTAATGCCTCAAGTGCTACCTTAGGTGAAGTCATCTGGTCTAGGTTGGCCTAATGACCCACCAAGACCGTTGTAGTTGTGTCTCTCAGTATGTCTTCCCTCAGTGTTTTCCCTGCTACCCTGCCTACCCCTCATTTTTCCTGCCTCCATGGGGTTTTGTGTCCTGCACTGGCCAGCCAGGAAGAGTCCATGGGTTTCATTTATGAGGCTGTGCGTCACTTTTACGCAGCTGGTGCGTCACTTTTTGAGACGCAGCAGTGGTGTAAAAAATGTGCCTTGTTGCGCCATATTTACAAAGTGACGCATCTAGGTAGATGCGTCACTTTGCAAACATCTGCGCCACATTATACCTGTGCCAGGTATAATGTATGCAAGGGGGGGTAATGACGCAAGAAAGGGTCATGGAAGTGACGCAGTGAAATTCATCAAAATCTTACGCCTGCCTCATAGCATCAGTGATATCATGAGTGATGTCACTGACCATATCATGAGTGATGTAATATGTGACGTCATCAGCAGTGCATTGCACGCGCAAGTTATAGTGAGTCCAACTAACTATAAAGTGGAATTTCACTGGTTTTATGACAGTAAAATTTCCAGTTAACTATAACTGGTGTGAAACATATGGTTTTTTCAGTGAATTTATTAGGTTTTTTAAATGCTAATTCCTAACTATAACTGGTGTGAAACCTATGTTTTTTTCAGTGAATATATATATATATTACGACCTGGTTTCAATAGGAAATCCGCAACATTCTATTGGGAATAACTTTGGCGCTGGTGGACCAATCTTCGCGAATTTCTCAAAGAAGATTGTCCGCTCCGCTCCTTCCCTGAAAGTTTTAGGGGATTCGTCAAGTGGGGGCTGAGAAAAAAGGGGAGTCCCAAAACGTGTTTTCCCCATCTTATTTTCCATAGGACGATTAGACACGGCTACAGCCCAAACGGCTGAACGGAATTAAAAGAAATTTGGCAAAATGGTAGAGTCTGATCCGCAGATCACACTTTTGCTTAAATTGTATAAATCCCTCCAGCAATTCCTAAGAAAATCAAAAGAAAATAAATATATATATCTATAAGCGCTCACCGCACACGCACGGGTCCGCGTAAGGTGCGCGTACCGTACGTGGACCCTGCACGTACGTACGCGTATGTGCACGGACCTTCCTGTGATCGAGCTGCATGCTGATTGGCTGCCACTGTCTGTCAACACTCCAAAACAGAAATTGTTGGCAGTCATCTTGTGCCTCGTAGGCTGAGGCACAAGAAAGCAGAAAAATAAACGTGTAGAACTAAAAAAGGGGGCTGGGTAGAAGCACCCTGACCCCCAAGGCCTGCTCAGGGGGTCCCACGAGGACCCCCAAGGCCCCAAAAAAGTATATATTTTTTTTAATTGCGGAGAGCGTGTACCGTGCGCGTACGGGTCCACGTACGTACGCGTACGGTGCGCGTACCTTTCTGAGAAAGCTACATGCTTATTGGCTGTCAACACTCCAAATCAGCAAGTGTTGGCAGCCATCTTGTGCTCAATAGACCGAGGCACAAGAAAGAAAAACAAATGCTTAGAACACAAAAAGGGGGCAGGGTAGAAACACCCTGCCCAGGTGGTCCCACAAGGACCCCCAAGGCCCCACTTTTTTTTTTAAAAACCTGGTATGTTTTTTTCCAATTACCCCCCGGGGGGACCAAATCACGGGAGCATAGTGATAAAGAAGTGTTGGGGGGCCCAATCACACTGCCCCGGGGACCGCCGCCCCCCAGGCAAAGCAATGCAGCCCCCTGGTGTATACTGGAGGCTCCTGGTGGGCTAGTTGGTCCCCAAGGACCCCCAGTATGCAAGGGGAATCAGTTGCCCCTCTGCAAATGTGCCAGGGGGCTGCGTTGCAGAGAGGTGTAAAAAGGGGCATAGCCTCATTACACCTCTCTACAATGCAGCCCCCTGGCACATACTGGAGGTTTCAGGTGGGCTAGTTGGCCCCCAGGGACCCCTAGTATGCAAGGGGAATTAGTTCCCCCTCTGCAAACACACCCGGGGGCTGCGTTGCAGAGAGGTGTAAAAACATTTTTTTTTCAATTTATATTAAAAATATGTAATGTAATTTAAAAAATAATATATCGAAAAATAAATAATTTATAATAATGTAGTAAATCAGTATAAAAATATAACAATTATTACATTTGAAAATTATCATTTACAAAACCATTGAAATTCACTGAAAAAACCATAAGTTTCAGTCACGTTATAGTTAGGAATTATCATTTAAAAAACTTTTGAAATTCACTGAAAAAACCATAGGTTTCAGCCACGTTATAGTTAGGAATTAGCATTTAAAAACCTTGCAAATTCACTGAAAAAACCATAGGTTTCACACACGTTATAGTTAGGAACCAGCATTTTAAAAACCTTTGAAATTCACTGAAAAAACCATAGGTTTCACACCTGTTATAGTTAGCTGGTCATTTAACTCATACAAAACCTTTGAAATTCCCCTGTTATAGTTAGTTCAGCTAACTATAACTCGCGGGCCCGCAATACACTGCTGATTACATCACATATTACATCACTCAAGACATGGTCAGTGACATCACTCATGACATCACTGATGACATCTCAAAGGGGTGCCGCTCGCAGCAGTCCCTGCTTACAGTCTTGCCCACAGCCTTTTACGGATCCCTGCTACCTGGAACTTTGGTGTTATCTCTCACACAGCGGAACTTTGAGAACGCGGGAGGTCGGGAAAGCGAGGACCAGCATTCCCTGAATATCGACAGCTGGTGACTCTTCCCGCAATCTCCACGCCTACCTGTGTCACCTTAAAACTGCTGGCGGCCCCCGCTTCGCGGGAGCCGCTCGCGGCAGTCTCTGCCTACAGTCTTGCCCGCAGCCTTTCACGGATCCCTGCTACCTGGAACTTTGGTGTTATCTCTCACACAGCGGAACTTTGAGAACGCAGAAGGTCGGGACTGCGAGGACCAGCATTCCCTGAACATCGACAGCTGGTGCCTCTTCCAGCAATCTCCACGCCTACTTGGTTCACTGTAGTGTAGTTCCTATTTTCCCAATAGGCTCTGCGCATTGGAATAACATAAACAGCAGTGTAGACGTAGGACTGAGGTCATCTAGGTCTCTACTGACTATGTTAAACTTAATTTAGGTTTGCGCCAGCTAGCTCGGAGGTCACTGGAAACTTTCTTGAATGAATAGGGAGGAACAAGCTCCCCTGGCTCAGACAAGAAGGGATTCAGTTTCCGACAGCCACATAAACATGACAACTTTGCTCCCTCAGAATAAGAGTATATCTCTAGAGTCGTGTGAAAACAATATTTCACTCAGTCAGCAGTGCATACTTAGTTTCACCAGAGTGCAGAGAAATAGAGAGACGGGCGTTTTCAATAAAAGGTGTTATTTATCGAGCAGTCTTCTTTCTCATGCAAGAGAAATGAATTGCCATAATTGCAATACTTAAAGTAAAGTAAAGTGCGTACAAAAGTAGTATTATGAAATAATGCTGTAAAAGCATTAATATGGTTTCTTAGCCATATGATACTTTAAAATGGATAAAATATATACATACATAAATACATTGACTAACGTACTCAACTGGTGCTTCTAACTAAGCCTACCCCGGTGTACCTGACCTAAGCCTAACACGTGGGAGGGGATGAGTAAGTAGCAGTTTCAGTTAAGTTGGTTTAAGAAAATGTTGCCAAGAATCAGCATCAAGAATTCTCTTAAGGGTTTAGTCAGCTCCGTACCTTGGTGATAGAATGTGGGAGGTCTGGTATCTCTTTCCTCAGGACTCGATATCCCAGCAACCTGCAAGGGTAGGCTGGAAACACCGGAGCTGGATTTTCTCGGCTGGAGAAAAAGACAGCGTCTCTCTCAGTGCGTCAAAATAGGAGGGCTGGCTCCCGTGGGCTCTCGCATCAGCTGGGCTCTCGGGCAGGTAGATAGCCGCTCTGCTCCAAACCACAGTGTGTTTGCTTAAGGCAACTGTTGGTATTTTATACCTGGAAGGTGCCGGGTTTGACGTAAGGTTGGACATAAGACGTCACTAAGAACTAACAGTTCTTTCTGTACTTCAGGAGTTCTTGTTCACATCACAACAAAAGCAGGGGGGATTTCCCGGGCTGCTGGAGGCTTGGTTTTTTTACAGAACGCGTTGTGCTTTCTAGGAGTCGATGGGAGTAGCCGTGCTGTGCTTCTGATTGCATGGGCTATTACAAATATGGATCTTATTCGTATGCCTTTATCAGGATATTATTGATTATAACCTCACAAGGGCATAAATCGGGAATATAGAATTAGGGTCCTAGATATAAACCCGACACCCACTCCACGGATTGATGTCCATCATTACTAAAACTAAGCAATAGTAAACATTCAATGATGCATGTGTGTTTTCCGACCCGACCCACCCCAAAATACATATTTCGCATTTGAAATGGTATATGGTAAATACACGAAAATGAGTGTTGGTACTGTACGCTTTTTAAGCAGTGTTATCATTCACATAAATGCATATATATAACAACTGAATGAATTGCAAAAATTACAGATGAAATGGCTCTTTATACAGAAAAGAAGGTCGAGACCATTTCATCACATATTTATACAAAAATGCTGTATATGTGCTAGAGGTTGAGGTAAAATATTGTCTCTAGTATCCTAAAATAGAAGCTCTGTTCTCTAGGAAGAGTTCTACTTTAAGCAGAAAAAAAAAAAAGTAAATATTTTGAAAATTGGGCAAAAATAATTTTGCTTTCAGGGGAAAAAGAGTTCCAAATATTTTTTGTAGTTTTGTTTTTCAAAACTGAAGGCCGAATTCAGAGTTCAGGGAATGCTGTGTGCTCATTGTTTTTATTAAGAGATATTCTCGTTGATTGGAGAAAACATAATTTCAGACAGACCCGCAAAAAATTGATCTACCACATCAGGTGAAAGTTTGACCAAGTATGAAAATGCTGCAACTGTGCAGTTCTCTGCGTGATTGCTATCATCG
Source organism: Lissotriton vulgaris (assembly GCF_964263255.1). Lineage (NCBI taxonomy): Eukaryota > Metazoa > Chordata > Amphibia > Caudata > Salamandridae > Lissotriton > Lissotriton vulgaris. Next base: position 1,385,990,540 of record NC_141693.1, on the reverse strand, counting down.
ATGGTTGGATCAGCAATGCTCATAGAAGGCTGTACATGTTTGGTGCTCCTTTCCTCTCGTACCTCACCGCCACCTACTCGTAGTGTTGAAGTCTCAACGAATGCCGTCATCAGAATCGGTAGCCGCTGGGCACAACATGATGCATGAGTCGTTACCGGACTTAGCAAAGTATCGATATCCATTGGTACTGCTGATTGTAGTGTAAGACAAACGTCCAACACGCATTCTTCTCCGCATAGCAGACATCGAAGCACAGGTAAAATGCAATCTTGCCAGATTGGTCTGATTGAAAGAAACCAGGTTGTACTCAGATCTCTTAGCCGGGCGAATCCGAGGACCTTAGTGATACGGTCTTGGTATCGTATTGCTAGTATCGTTTCTTCCATCGATACTAGAGTCTTGTCTGTGGATTAGCTTGCCATATCGGTGCAGAAGGAGCAAAAATAAAACTCCTGCCATGAGTCCCAAGATTAAGGGTAGCCCGCTGAAGACAGAATGGACAAAATTCGGGAAGATGCCCAGAACTATTTCAAAGGGTGCTAACAGTCCCGAAAAAATCGTCTTAAATACATGTGCGATGCCACTGGTATCAGACATGTTTAAAATTTGGCTTAACACTTCTACGAAATGTATGGGGCAATTTGTTGATAAAAGGGTATGTATCTCTGCTGCTGTCCTTGCAACTTGCAGATCATATGTTTCTTTTGATGACGTTAAAGGCACAGTTGTTTGTAAAAGAATAGACTTCATTCTGCTTAAAGTATCAATTCGAATAGAAGAGATATTCAACCGAGGCCATAAGGCAGCCCCCATATCTGGATTGCTGTGTGGAAACAATACTTGCATACAGCAAATGGCCCTGGAAGTTACAGTTGTCAGATAGGCTTTTCCTAACAGCATGCCACAACAGCTGTGGTCACTTATTAAAATGTAACTACCATTAGAAAGTGGTCTAAAAATGACTCTATCTGTTTTGCAGGCGTGCCATGCAGGTGACATGAAAGGTTGTTTGAAGACCCTTAGCAGGCTCCATGCAAATTATTACCTTGACACAGAAGTGTACCGCTTAGTGATTTTTTACAATTTTTACCACTAAGAAATGCCTCCTTGTTTCCTTCACTATAACATCTGTGTGTATAAGGTAAATCCCAGGTTGATTTGATGTATTTTTTACCCAACCTTTCATACTGGCCTGCTGGTATATACTCCTGGCAGTATTTAAACTGGAAAGTTGTAATCGGAATTGTAATTGTTCCATGTATTATCCATTCAATGCCACGTCTCTCTGACATTGTCAATGGTAATCTCTCGAGTTTTTCAATGCTCAGAATCGTATAGTCTGCTCCTTTTTGTGCCAAACTGATTTGTTTATCAGTAAGGTTAAAGATAGAAAACAATGACGTTGTGTTGATTAAACGCCATGGTACGTAGCCAGAACGCAGATTTTGCAACGTCCAGCCAAGCTGTACAATAGAACGTAATTGAGACTGACCTTGTTGTAACATTAGTAAGTCCTGCTCTATTATATCAAAAGCAGATGATACAATGCTATCCAGTGAATATATTCTGGAAGACAGAGTCGTTAACCCATTGTCCACAACAGAAAGTGATTTTTCCAAATTTATACGATCAATTTCTCGTATTTTTTCTGCTGTCTCAATTTGCATTACTTTCCATGCTTTGTTGTACGCAGCATATATACCCGCCACTATGAAATGTTTTTGACGCTGTTTGCGTGGTCCCATTATGAAATCGCGCAAGTCAGCACCGTCTTTAAGTAAAGTCAAGTGTTGCTTAATTTCAGCCAGTGTGGATTTCTGTAGCTACTCAAGGCATCGTTTCCCTACACTGTATGTTGTAACTATCCCTGGATGTTGTCTCTGGGAGTATCTAGGGTCTGGTCTGGTCATTTTGAACCCCTGTGTTTTGTTCAGGAATCTATCTTGACAGTTATTCATGTCTGTTGGCCAGATCAACCACTTTTTCCAATCAGTATGTGTTCTGTTTTGGTGTAAAATATGAGATACGTCTAGCTCCACATCAGTAGTGCAGTCACTGTCAGGTATGGGTTTCGGAATAGACGGTGTATTTAAGTCTTTTATCTTAGCTAGGCCAAGACAAGTAGTTTGTTGAATAGCGTCATTCATGAATATAATTTGTTCTGGGATCATGCAGGCCCTAAACAGTGCTTCTAGGCCGTGTACTTGCCAATCTTTGGAACCCAGATTGTTTTTGTTTCAATGGTGTTTTTCCAAAATTCAAAACCAAATGTAGACATTTTGTTGTAGAATTTTTCTGAATAAATCAATTTAGTATTTGTCAACATTGTTTTCATTCCTGTTCTATTTAACATTTTAAAATAAAACGTTCCTGGATCACTGTTATTAAACCCTGGGAAGTATTGGAATATCTCAAAAAATGTTTTCGAACTGCCTTTGGGTGGAGTTGGACAGTGTTCCCACTGATTATAAGATAAAACTTTTCTAGGCTGAGCAGTTTTATGCAAATAGTGATCACCATAATGGTTGTAGCAGTATAGCTCTTCATAATTGGACAAACCTTGAAAGTAATCATGTTCTGTAAATTTGGCTGACAGTACTAAATCTGACATCATATTATTAATGTTTTCAAAGTCCCAGTCATCAGAGAAGGTACTAGGTGTCACAAAGTCACCTAATGAAATCTTGAGTTGGCGGGGATATTTCAAGAGCTCGACCGGGCCAAAAATGTCATAATCAGTTCTGTCCCATGCTACCCCACCGGGTATTGGATTGGCTGTGATGTTCACTAATGACAGTTCTCTTTTCTCGATGTGAGAGGATGTGTGAGGCTCTAGGACGAAGTTGATGTTCTGACTTGCTGTGTCCATTGTACTATATTTCCCCTCAATGAATTTTCCCAAACATAGAATCATGATGAGCCAAAGCAGGAGGAAAAGTACACCTAACACAATCCAAAATTCAATCCATGGTGAAATTAGATATGTTTCTTTCAGTTGGTGTGAAAGTTCAATTAGCTTGTCTTTGAGAGTTTTTGTTGGAGGTGTTTCTTCATACTCGCTTGGATCTTCAGAGAAGTCGTCGAAGTTGATGAAGTAGCCAGATGCAGTTCTGTCAATTGTTGGAATTGCTTCCGGATTTTCATTTGCTTTTGCATTTTTATTTGAATCATTTGCATAGTCAGAGGCTACATTGTTGTAGACAGGTGTTTCTTGATGAACTGGCGAGATTTGAGTTTCAAGAGGCACAAGTTCCATGGCTTTGTTGCATTGTCCTTTTTTTATGCACTGCAGGTTTATCAAATGTGATTAGTCTCTCAGTTTGAACCTCTTGGATTGTAGCAAAATTTGGTATTCTGCTATTTCTTGGGAGTCCACTGGGCCTACTACTTATTATTGGCCACATGATTGTGGTTTTACCAGGTCGATTGACACAACTCATTTCTCCTTTTTTACCAGCAAGCCGCGGTAGTACAACTGATCTTGTTCCGTTGATAGCTAAGACAGGTACTGCTTTTCTGTATGAAGGCACAAATTCCTTCTTTACCGCGATCTATTCTCTGACCAGATCCCCAATCTTTGGAATCCAGACAGCTCTTGCTGGGACAGGTGGATTTTCTTCAGTGGCTGTCGACTGTTGTTTCAACTTTATGTTACTCAGGTTCTTTCTTGTTTCATTTAAATCCTGTAAAACAGCCAAACGATCTTTGATATCAAAGGATTTTTCTTCTTCCACTGAAGTGTGACTATCAAGATCCTGAATATACATTCTAGTTCCGAACAATAGTTTGTATGGAGTGAGACCTTTTAGAGAGTTTCTTGGCAGATTGTTAAGACTACGTTGGACACTTGTTAAATGTTTGACCCACACATCACCCAAACCGAATACCCTCGCTGTTATAGATTGCTTTATGTCCCGGTTTTTTCTTTCCACATCCGCATTTCCCTCAGGATGGAGGGGAGAAGAGTACCGCAATGCGATGCCATGCTGTTCATGGCCTCTTTGTAAGCTCGAGAGCTAAACGCAGGACCCTGATCAGAATGTTACAAAAAACAATTTGATGGACAGAATGTAGATCAATGTCTTACATTCACCCCAGTACAAGGATCTGGGCCTAAATCCATCGTTTTTTGCACTCCACACCACCCTGGGTCAGATAATGGCTTTATGCAAATCAGCTCTGACCCTGTGCCCCATGGGAACAGGCCAGTCCAAACTACAACAGCCATATCTTTCCCAGACCGGAATCAAGCATCCGAGGACCGGACCGGTTTCGAGGTAACACCTCTCATCAGCCCGACTAGCTTGACTCCAGTGGTGTGGAGGCTCTGGGACCCACGTCTGAGCTACCCCAGTACACTCAGGGAGAAAATTACGAAAAACAATTTGATGGACAGAATGTAGATCAATGTCTTACATTCACCCCAGTACAAGGATCTGGGCCTAAATCCATCGTTTTTTGCACTCCACACCACCCTGGGTCAGATAATGGCTTTATGCAAATCAGCTATGACCCTGTGCCCCATGGGAACAGTCCAGTCCGAACTACAACAGCCATATCTTTCCCAGACCGGAATCAAGCATCCGAGGACCGGACGGGTTTCGAGGTAACACCTCTCATCAGCCCGGCTAGCTTGACTCCAGTGGTGTGGAGGCTCTGGGACCCACGTCTGAGCTACCCCAGTACACTCAGGGAGAAAATTACAAAAAACAATTTGATGGACAGAATGTAGACCAATGTCTTACATTCACCCCAATACAAGGATCTGGGCCTAAATCCATTGTTTTTTGCACTCCACACCACCCTGGGTCAGATAATGGCGTTATGCAAATCAGCTCTGACCCTGTGCCCCATGGGAACAGTCCAGTCCGAAATACAACAGCCATATCTTTCCCAGACCGGAATCAAGCATCCGAGGACCGGACCGGTTTCGAGGTAACACCTCTCATCAGCCCGGCTAGCTTGACTCCAGTGGTGTGGAGGCTCTGGGACCCACGTCTGAGCTACCCCAGTACACTCAGGGAGAAAATTACAAAAAACAATTTGATGGACAGAATGTAGATCAATGTCTTACATTCACCCCAGTACAAGGATCTGGGCCTAAATCCATCGTTTTTTGCACTCCACACCACCCTGGGTCAGATAATGGCTTTATGCAAATCAGCTCTGACCCTGTGCCCCATGGGAACAGTCCAGTCCGAACTACAACAGCCATATCTTTCCCAGACCGGAATCAAGCATCCGAGGACCGGACCGGTTTCTGGGTAACACCTCTCATCAGCCCGGCTAGCTTGACTCCAGTGGTGTGGAGGCTCTGGGACCCATGTCTGAGCTACCCCAGTACACTCAGGGAGAAAATTACAAAAAACAATTTGATGGACAGAATGTAGATCAATGTCTTACATTCACCCCAGTAGAAGGATCTGGGCCTAAATCCATCGTTTTTTGCACTCCACACCACCCTGGGTCAGATAATGGCTTTATGCAAATCAGCTCTGACCCTGTGCCCCATGGGAACAGTCCAGTCCGAACTACAACAGCCATATCTTTCCCAGACCGGAATCAAGCATCCGAGGACCGGACCGGTTTCGAGGTAACACCTCTCATCAGCCCGACTAGCTTGACTCCAGTGGTGTGGAGGCTCTGGGACCCACGTCTGAGCTACCCCAGTACACTCAGGGAGAAAATTACGAAAAACAATTTGATGGACAGAATGTAGATCAATGTCTTACATTCACCCCAGTACAAGGATCTGGGCCTAAATCCATCGTTTTTTGCACTCCACACCACCCTGGGTCAGATAATGGCTTTATGCAAATCAGCTATGACCCTGTGCCCCATGGGAACAGTCCAGTCCGAACTACAACAGCCATATCTTTCCCAGACCGGAATCAAGCATCCGAGGACCGGACGGGTTTCGAGGTAACACCTCTCATCAGCCCGGCTAGCTTGACTCCAGTGGTGTGGAGGCTCTGGGACCCACGTCTGAGCTACCCCAGTACACTCAGGGAGAAAATTACAAAAAACAATTTGATGGACAGAATGTAGATCAATGTCTTACATTCACCCCAGTACAAGGATCTGGGCCTAAATCCATCGTTTTTTGCACTCCACACCACCCTGGGTCAGATAATGGCTTTATGCAAATCAGCTCTTACCCTGTGCCCCATGGGAACAGTCCAGTCCGAACTACAACAGCCATATCTTTCCCAGACCGGAATCAAGCATCCGAGGACCGGACCGGTTTCGGGGTAACACCTCTCATCAGCCCGGCTAGCTTGACTCCAGTGGTGTGGAGGCTCTGGGACCCATGTCTGAGCTACCCCAGTACACTCAGGGAGAAAATTACAAAAAACAATTTGATGGACAGAATGTAGATCAATGTCTTACATTCACCCAAGTAGAAGGATCTGGGCCTAAATCCATCGTTTTTTGCACTCCACACCACCCTGGGTCAGATAATGGCTTTATGCAAATCAGCTCTTACCCTGTGCCCCATGGGAACAGTCCAGTCCGAACTACAACAGCCATATCTTTCCCAGACCGGAATCAAGCATCCGAGGACCGGACCGGTTTCGAGGTAACACCTCTCATCAGCCCGGCTAGCTTGACTCCAGTGGTGTGGAGGCTCTGGGACCCACGTCTGAGCTACCCCAGTACACTCAGGGAGAAAATTACAAAACACAATTTGATGGACAGAATGTAGATCAATGTCTTACATTCACCCCAGTACAAGGATCTGGGCCTAAATCCATTGTTTTTTGCACTCCACACCACCCTGGGTCAGATAATGGCTTTATGCAAATCAGCTCTGACCCTGTGCCCCATGGGAACAGTCCAGTCCGAACTACAACAGCCATATCTTTCCCAGACCGGAATCAAGCATCCGAGGACCGGACCGGTTTCGAGGTAACACCTCTCATCAGCCCGACTAGCTTGACTCCAGTGGTGTGGAGGCTCTGGGACCCACGTCTGAGCTACCCCAGTACACTCAGGGAGAAAATTACAAAAAACAATTTGATGGACAGAATGTAGATCAATGTCTTACATTCACCCCAGTACAAGGATCTGGGCCTAAATCCATCGTTTTTTGCACTCCACACCACCCTGGGTCAGATAATGGCTATATGCAAATCAGCTATGACCCTGTGCCCCATGGGAACAGTCCAGTCCGAACTACAACAGCCATATCTTTCCCAGACCGGAATCAAGCATCCGAGGACCGGACGGGTTTCGAGGTAACACCTCTCATCAGCCCGGCTAGCTTGACTCCAGTGGTGTGGAGGCTCTGGGACCCACGTCTGAGCTACCCCAGTACACTCAGGGAGAAAATTACAAAAAACAATTTGATGGACAGAATGTAGATCAATGTCTTACATTCACCCCAATACAAGGATCTGGGCCTAAATCCATTGTTTTTTGCACTCCACACCACCCTGGGTCAGATAATGGCGTTATGCAAATCAGCTCTGACCCTGTGCCCCATGGGAACAGTCCAGTCCGAACTACAACAGCCATATCTTTCCCAGACCGGAATCAAGCATCCGAGGACCGGACCGGTTTCGAGGTAACACCTCTCATCAGCCCGGCTAGCTTGACTCCAGTGGTGTGGAGGCTCTGGGACCCATGTCTGAGCTACCCCAGTACACTCAGGGAGAAAATTACAAAAAACAATTTGATGGACAGAATGTAGATCAATGTCTTACATTCACCCCAGTAGAAGGATCTGGGCCTAAATCCATCGTTTTTTGCACTCCACACCACCCTGGGTCAGATAATGGCTTTATGCAAATCAGCTCTTACCCTGTGCCCCATGGGAACAGTCCAGTCCGAACTACAACAGCCATATCTTTCCCAGACCGGAATCAAGCATCCGAGGACCGGACCGGTTTCGAGGTAACACCTCTCATCAGCCCGGCTAGCTTGACTCCAGTGGTGTGGAGGCTCTGGGACCCACGTCTGAGCTACCCCAGTACACTCAGGGAGAAAATTACAAAAAACAATTTGATGGACAGAATGTAGATCAATGTCTTACATTCACCCCAATACAAGGATCTGGGCCTAAATCCATTGTTTTTTGCACTCCACACCACCCTGGGTCAGATAATGGCGTTATGCAAATCAGCTCTGACCCTGTGCCCCATGGGAACAGTCCAGTCCGAACTACAACAGCCATATCTTTCCCAGACCGGAATCAAGCATCCGAGGACCGGACCGGTTTCCAGGTAACACCTCTCATCAGCCCGGCTAGCTTGACTCCAGTGGTGTGGAGGCTCTGGGACCCATGTCTGAGCTACCCCAGTACACTCAGGGAGAAAATTACAAAAAACAATTTGATGGACAGAATGTAGATCAATGTCTTACATTCACCCCAGTAGAAGGATCTGGGCCTAAATCCATCGTTTTTTGCACTCCACACCACCCTGGGTCAGATAATGGCTTTATGCAAATCAGCTCTTACCCTGTGCCCCATGGGAACAGTCCAGTCCGAACTACAACAGCCATATCTTTCCCAGACCGGAATCAAGCATCCGAGGACCGGACCGGTTTCGAGGTAACACCTCTCATCAGCCTGACTAGCTTGACTCCAGTGGTGTGGAGGCTCTGGGACCCACGTTCGAGCTACCCCAGTACACTCAGGGAGAAAATTACGAAAAACAATTTGATGGACAGAATGTAGATCAATGTCTTACATTCACCCCAGTACAAGGATCTGGGCCTAAATCCATCGTTTTTTGCACTCCACACCACCCTGGGTCAGATAATGTCTTTATGCAAATCAGCTATGACCCTGTGCCCCATGGGAACAGTCCAGTCCGAACTACAACAGCCATATCTTTCCCAGACCGGAATCAAGCATCCGAGGACCAGACGGGTTTCGAGGTAACACCTCTCATCAGCCCGGCTAGCTTGACTCAAGTGGTGTGGAGGCTCTGGGACCCACGTCTGAGCTACCCCAGTACACTCAGGGAGAAAATTACAAAAAACAATTTGATGGACAGAATGTAGATCAATGTCTTACATTCACCCCAATACGAGGATCTGGGCCTAAATCCATTGTTTTTTGCACTCCACACCACCCTGGGTCAGATAATGGCGTTATGCAAATCAGCTCTGACCCTGTGCCCCATGGGAACAGTCCAGTCCGAACTACAACAGCCATATCTTTCCCAGACCGGAATCAAGCATCCGAGGACCGGACCGATTTCGAGGTAACACCTCTCATCAGCCCGGCTAGCTTGACTCCAGTGGTGTGGAGGCTCTGGGACCCACGTCTAAGCTACCCCAGTACACTCAGGGAGAAAATTACAAAAAACAATTTGATGGACAGAATGTAGATCAATGTCTTACATTCACCCCAGTACAAGGATCTGGGCCTAAATCCATCGTTTTTTGCACTCCACACCACCCTGGGTCAGATAATGGCTTTATGCAAATCAGCTCTGACCCTGTGCCCCATGGGAACAGTCCAGTCCGAACTACAACAGCCATATCTTTTCCAGACCGGAATCAAGCATCCGAGGACCGGACCGGTTTCGGGGTAACACCTCTCATCAGCCCGGCTAGCTTGACTCCAGTGGTGTGGAGGCTCTGGGACCCATGTCTGAGCTACCCCAGTACACTCAGGGAGAAAATTACAAAAAACAATTTGATGGACAGAATGTAGATCAATGTCTTACATTCACCCCAGTAGAAGGATCTGGGCCTAAATCCATCGTTTTTTGCACTCCACACCACCCTGGGTCAGATAATGGCTTTATGCAAATCAGCTCTTACCCTGTGCCCCATGGGTACAGTCCAGTCCGAACTACAACAGCCATATCTTTCCCAGACCGGAATCAAGCATCCGAGGACCGGACCGGTTTCGAGGTAACACCTCTCATCAGCCCGGCTAGCTTGACTCCAGTGGCGTGGAGGCTCTGGGACCCACGTCTGAGCTACCCCAGTACACTCAGGGAGAAAATTACAAAACACAATTTGATGGACAGAATGTAGATCAATGTCTTACATTCACCCCAGTACAAGGATCTGGGCCTAAATTCATTGTTTTTTGCACTCCACACCACCCTGGGTCAGATAATGGCTTCATGCAAATCAGCTCTGACCCTGTGCCCCATGGGAACAGTCCAGTCCGAACTACAACAGCCATATCTTTCCCAGACCGGAATCAAGCATCCGAGGACCGGACCGGTTTCGAGGTAACACCTCTCATCAGCCCGACTAGCTTGACTCCAGTGGTGTGGAGGCTCTGGGACCCACGTCTGAGCTACCCAAGTACACTCAGGGAGAAAATTACAAAAAACAATTTGATGGACAGAATGTAGATCAATGTCTTACATTCACCCCAATACAAGGATCTGGGCCTAAATCCATTCTTTTTTGCACTCCACACCACCCTGGGTCAGATAATGGCGTTATGCAAATCAGCTCTGACCCTGTGCCCCATGGGAACAGTCCAGTCCGAAATACAACAGCCATATCTTTCCCAGACCGGAATCAAGCATCCGAGGACCGGACCGGTTTCGAGGTAACACCTCTCATCAGCCCGGCTAGCTTGACTCCAGTGGTGTGGAGGCTCTGGGACCCACGTCTGAGCTACCCCAGTACACTCAGGGAGAAAATTACAAAAAACAATTTGATGGACAGAATGTAGATCAATGTCTTACATTCACCCCAATACAAGGATCTGGGCCTAAATCCATTGTTTTTTGCACTCCACACCACCCTGGGTCAGATAATGGCGTTATGCAAATCAGCTCTGACCCTGTGCCCCATGGGAACAGTCCAGTCCGAACTACAACAGCCATATCTTTCCCAGACCGGAATCAAGCATCCGAGGACCGGACCGGTTTCGAGGTAACACCTCTCATCAGCCCGGCTAGCTTGACTCCAGTGGTGTGGAGGCTCTGGGACCCATGTCTGAGCTACCCAGTACACTCAGGGAGAAAATTACAAAAAACAATTTGATGGACAGAATGTAGATCAATGTCTTACATTCACCCCAGTAGAAGGATCTGGGCCTAAATCCATCTTTTTTTGCACTCCACACCACCCTGGGTCAGATAATGGCTTTATGCAAATCAGCTCTTACCCTGTGCCCCATGGGAACAGTCCAAACTACAACAGCCATATCTTTCCCAGACCGGAATCAAGCATCCGAGGACCGGACCGGTTTCGAGGTAACACCTCTCATCAGCCCGGCTAGCTTGACTCCAGTGGTGTGGAGGCTCTGGGACCCACGTCTGAGCTACCCCAGTACACTCAGGGAGAAAATTACAAAAAACAATTTGATGGACAGAATGTAGATCAATGTCTTACATTCACCCCAATACAAGGATCTGGGCCTAAATCCATTGTTTTTTGCACTCCACACCACCCTGGGTCAGATAATGGCGTTATGCAAATCAGCTCTGACCCTGTGCCCCATGGGAACAGTCCAGTCCGAACTACAACAGCCATATCTTTCCCAGACCGGAATCAAGCATCCGAGGACCGGACCGGTTTCGAGGTAACACCTCTCATCAGCCCGGCTAGCTTGACTCCAGTGGTGTGGAGGCTCTGGGACCCATGTCTGAGCTACCCCAGTACACTCAGGGAGAAAATTACAAAAAACAATTTGATGGACAGAATGTAGATCAATGTCTTACATTCACCCCAGTAGAAGGATCTGGGCCTAAATCCATCGTTTTTTGCACTCCACACCACCCTGGGTCAGATAATGGCTTTATGCAAATCAGCTCTTACCCTGTGCCCCATGGGAACAGTCCAGTCCGAACTACAACAGCCATATCTTTCCCAGACCGGAATCAAGCATCCGAGGACCGGACCGGTTTCGAAGTAACACCTCTCATCAGCCCGACTAGCTTGACTCCAGTGGTGTGGAGGCTCTGGGACCCACGTCTGAGCTACCCCAGTACACTCAGGGAGAAAATTACGAAAAACAATTTGATGGACAGAATGTAGATCAATGTCTTACATTCACCCCAGTACAAGGATCTGGGCCTAAATCCATCGTTTTTTGCACTCCACACCACGCTGGGTCAGATAATGGCTTTATGCAAATCAGCTATGACCCTGTGCCCCATGGGAACAGTCCAGTCCGAACTACAACAGCCATATCTTTCCCAGACCGGAATCAAGCATCCGAGGACCGGACGGGTTTCGAGGTAACACCTCTCATCAGCCCGGCTAGCTTGACTCCAGTGGTGTGGAGGCTCTGGGACCCACGTCTGAGCTACCCCAGTACACTCAGGGAGAAAATTACAAAAAACAATTTGATGGACAGAATGTAGATCAATGTCTTACATTCACCCCAATACAAGGGTCTGGGCCTAAATCCATTGTTTTTTGCACTCCACACCACCCTGGGTCAGATAATGGCGTTATGCAAATCAGCTCTGACCCTGTGCCCCATGGGAACAGTCCAGTCCGAACTACAACAGCCATATCTTTCCCAGACCGGAATCAAGCATCCGAGGACCGGACCGGTTTCGAGGTAACACCTCTCATCAGCCCGGCTAGCTTGACTCCAGTGGTGTGGAGGCTCTGGGACCCACGTCTGAGCTACCCCAGTACACTCAGGGAGAAAATTACAAAAAACAATTTGATGGACAGAATGTAGATCAATGTCTTACATTCACCCCAGTACAAGGATCTGGGCCTAAATCCATCGTTTTTTGCACTCCACACCACCCTGGGTCAGATAATGGCTTTATGCAAATCAGCTCTGACCCTGTGCCCCATGGGAACAGTCCAGTCCGAACTACAACAGCCATATCTTTCCCAGACCGGAATCAAGCATCCGAGGACCGGACCGGTTTCGGGGTAACACCTCTCATCAGCCCGGCTAGCTTGACTCCAGTGGTGTGGAGGCTCTGGGACCCATGTCTGAGCTACCCCAGTACACTCAGGGAGAAAATTACAAAAAACAATTTGATGGACAGAATGTAGATCAATGTCTTACATTCACCCCAGTAGAAGGATCTGGGCCTAAATCCATCGTTTTTTGCACTCCACACCACCCTGGGTCAGATAATGGCTTTATGCAAATCAGCTCTTACCCTGTGCCCCATGGGAACAGTCCAGTCCGAACTACAACAGCCATATCTTTCCCAGACCGGAATCAAGCATCCGAGGACCGGACCGGTTTCGAGGTAACACCTCTCATCAGCCTGGCTAGCTTGACTCCAGTGGTGTGGAGGCTCTGGGACCCACGTCTGAGCTACCCCAGTACACTCAGGGAGAAAATTACAAAACACAATTTGATGGACAGAATGTAGATCAATGTCTTACATTCACCCCAGTACAAGGATCTGGGCCTAAATCCATTGTTTTTGCACTCCACACCACCCTGGGTCAGATAATGGCTTCATGCAAATCAGCTCTGACCCTGTGCCCCATGGGAACAGTCCAGTCCGAACTACAACAGCCATATCTTTCCCAGACCGGAATCAAGCATCCGAGGACCGGACCGGTTTCGAGGTAACACCTCTCATCAGCCCGACTAGCTTGACTCCAGTGGTGTGGAGGCTCTGGGACCCACGTCTGAGCTACCCCAGTACACTCAGGGAGAAAATTACAAAAAACAATTTGATGGACAGAATGTAGATCAATGTCGTACATTCACCCCAGTACAAGGATCTGGGCCTAAATCCATCGTTTTTTGCACTCCACACCACCCTGGGTCAGATAATGGCTATATGCAAATCAGCTATGACCCTGTGCCCCATGGGAACAGTCCAGTCCGAACTACAACAGCCATATCTTTCCCAGACCGGAATCAAGCATCCGAGGACCGGACGGGTTTCGAGGTAACACCTCTCATCAGCCCGGCTAGCTTGACTCCAGTGGTGTGGAGGCTCTGGGACCCACGTCTGAGCTACCCCAGTACACTCAGGGAGAAAATTACAAAAAACAATTTGATGGACAGAATGTAGATCAATGTCTTACATTCACCCCAATACAAGGATCTGGGCCTAAATCCATTGTTTTTTGCACTCCACACCACCCTGGGTCAGATAATGGCGTTATGCAAATCAGCTCTGACCCTGTGCCCCATGGGAACAGTCCAGTCCGAAATACAACAGCCATATCTTTCCCAGACCGGAATCAAGCACCCGAGGACCGGATGGGTTTCGAGGTAACACCTCTCATCAGCCCGGCTAGCTTGACTCCAGTGGTGTGGAGGCTCTGGGACCCACGTCTGAGCTACCCCAGTACACTCAGGGAGAAAATTACAAAAAACAATTTGATGGACAGAATGTAGATCAATGTCTTACATTCACCCCAATACAAGGATCTGGGCCTAAATCCATTGTTTTTTGCACTCCACACCACCCTGGGTCAGATAATGGCGTTATGCAAATCAGCTCTGACCCTGTGCCCCATGGGAACAGTCCAGTCCGAAATACAACAGCCATATCTTTCCCAGACCGGAATCAAGCACCCGAGGACCGGACCGGTTTCGAGGTAACACCTCTCATCAGCCCGGCTAGCTTGACTCCAGTGGTGTGGAGGCTCTGGGACCCACGTCTGAGCTACCCCAGTACACTCAGGGAGAAAATTACAAAAAACAATTTGATGGACAGAATGCAGATCAATGTCTTACATTCACCCCAGTACAAGGATCTGGGCCTAAATCCATTGTTTTTTGCACTCCACACCACCCTGGGTCAGATAATGGCTTTATGCAAATGAGCTCTGACCCTGTGCCCCATGGGAACAGTCCAGTCCGAACTACAACAGCCATATCTTTCCCAGACCGGAATCAAGCATCCGAGGACCGGACCGGTTTCGGGGTAACACCTCTCATCAGCCCGGCTAGCTTGACTCCAGTGGTGTGGAGGCTCTGGGACCCATGTCTGAGCTACCCCAGTACACTCAGGGAGAAAATTACAAAAAACAATTTGATGGACATAATGTAGATCAATGTCTTACATTCACCCCAGTAGAAGGATCTGGGCCTAAATCCATCGTTTTTTGCACTCCACACCACCCTGGGTCAGATAATGGCTTCATGCAAATCAGCTCTGACCCTGTGCCCCATGGGAACAGTCCAGTCCGAACTACAACAGCCATATCTTTCCCAGACCGGAATCAAGCATCCGAGGACCGGACCGGTTTCGAGGTAACACCTCTCATCAGCCCGGCTAGCTTGACTCCAGTGGTGTGGAGGCTCTGGGACCCACGTCTGAGCTACCCCAGTACACTCAGGGAGAAAATTACAAAAAACAATTTGATGGACAGAATGTAGATCAATGTCTTATATTCACCCCAGTACAAGGATCTGGGCCTAAATCCATCGTTTTTTGCACTCCACACCACCCTGGGTCAGATATTGGCTTTATGCAAATCAGCTCTGACCCTGTGCCCCATGGGAACAGTCCAGTCCGAACTACAACAGCGATATCTTTCCCAGACCGGAATCAAGCATCCGAGGACCGGACCGGTTTCGAGGTAACACCTCTCATCAGCCCGGCTAGCTTGACTCCAGTGGTGTGCAGGCTCTGGGACCCACGTCTGAGCTACCCCAGTACACTCAGGGAGAAAATTACAAAAAACAATTTGATGGACAGAATGTAGATCAATGTCTTAAATTCTCCCCAGTACAAGGATCTGGGCCTAAATCCATCGTTTTTTGCACTCCACACCACCCTGGGTCAGATAATGGCTTTATGCAAATCAGCTCTTACCCTGTGCCCCATGGGAACAGTCCAGTCCGAACTACAACAGCCATATCTTTCCCAGACCGGAATCAAGCATCCGAGGACCGGACCGGTTTCGAGGTAACACCTCTCATCAGCCCGGCTAGCTTGACTCCAGTGGTGTGGAGGCTCTGGGACCCACGTCTGAGCTACCCCAGTACACTCAGGGAGAAAATTACAAAAAACAATTTGATGACAGAATGTAGATCAATGTCTTACATTCACCCCAGTACAAGGATCTGGGCCTAAATCCATCGTTTTTTGCACTCCACACCACCCTGGGTCAGATAATGGCTTTATGCAAATCAGCTCTTACCCTGTGCCCCATGGGAACAGTCCAGTCCGAACTACAACAGCCATATCTTTCCCAGACCGGAATCAAGCATCCGAGGACCGGACCGGTTTCGAGGTAACACCTCTCATCAATTTGTAATTTTCTCCCTGATCAGAATGTAGCATGCCAATCGCGTATGTGCCGATAAAGAGTCGCAAATCTTTTATAACAGTTCTGGTGTCAGCCGAGCGCTGGGGTCTATATTTTTGAATGAATTCAGTCTTATTATGGGGACGCATTTCTCTGACTGGATTTCCGCGCTATAGATAGCCTGATGCTATCCAATAGTGGTATCTGGGCTACAGAATGGTCCGGTTCACAACTGCGATCTCTGTTGCAGTCCTTGCAATTTTTTGCAAAATAGTAGATATCTACGCTCATTCCCGGCCACCAGTAATCCGATTGTAGTTCCATCAGAGATTTCAGGATTCCTTGGTGCCTCAGACCCAACCCCATATGTGCTTCTTGTAGTAAGAAGATTCTCCGGTTTGTGTTTGGAATTACCCTATTCCCCACTCCAGGGATTCGAGCAAACGGAACGGAGTTTGCATCAATAATGTATGTATTACTGAGTGGATAGTTGAGAGGTAATGCTGCATAATCGCCTTTTAATGAGGCTTTTACCGCCAGCATGGTTTCCCCATCTATGTGTTTTTCTGAACGCTTTTCAGTGGCTACGGAAGCCGGTTGAACCGCTTCCTCTGTGGCTGTGTTAGCCAATTAATTCCCTGCAACGTGAATGCCATCACGTCGATGACTCATGCGTGTAACACGTGAGTCCTTCGTAGTTCTTTCTGTAAAAGAACTACCTGTTCCCAAAGCCTTTTATGCTTTATTGTAGCACCTGTGTCATCTTTGTAACCGTTTTTGATCCATGTCTGCAAGTCACCGTTGTAGGATTTGACGCAGAAATAGGAATCGCACACTATTGGTGTGGGGAATTCGCGATCTGCATTTTCAAGCGCCATCTTCAAAGTTCTTATTTAAGCTCGCTGAGCTGAACATTTCCTGAGTGATTCAGTTTTGGTAATTATTGGCTGAATTTATCAGAGCGCAAGCGACCTTTAACAATCGCGCTCGCTGCATCATAGGATTTATTTTCTACATCATAGTGTTGTGCGAATCTGTCCATATAGATTACACAGGTATATTGTTCTAGAGGCAGAATTTCAGCCGGCAGAGGATCTTCTCGTTCATATACTAGATCATCTAGTTTTTTCAGTTTTGGGTCAAAATAATATTTCACGTCATCTGTAGCAAAGGAATTTTCCCATTCTATCCATTTTGGATCTAAGGCCACTTTAATCAGATTTCGTGGACTTGTTAATGCCTCAAGGGCTGATTCTGCTGAAAAAACAGATATTCTCCTGCCTTGGGCTAGGGCTTTTTCTTTTGCTACAGCAGTTTTGACCGCTATCAGAATTTTTTCTGTAGAGCTGAATTTCATTTCAGCTTGGGTGTACAAATGTGATTTGTACGCTATAGGTACAGTTTCTCCCTCATTAGAGTTCAGGTATGTGAATCCGTATCTTCTTGGGATGACTCCGATTACAAGATTGCGTGTATTTTCACGTGTTTGCAATTTTGTTTTAGTTAACATGTCTGATTGCAATGATCTCAAAATCGCTGTGTGTTTCTGAGTCCAACTGGTTTGTTTGAAATCTGGTCTTATCAATTCATAGAGAGGTTTAACCCTCTCAGCATAATTTAGAATGTATGTTCTTCCGAAATTCACGAAACCTAGTATTGATTGTAAATTATTCAGCGTTTTTGGTGCTTGGAGTACAGCACAATTCTCTAAGAAATTGTCTGCCAGGCTTTTGCCTTCACTTGATAATTCATATCCTAAAAATAGAACAGTAAGATGGGCAATTCCTGACTTTTTAAAGTTGAATTTGTAACCCTCTGAAGCAAATCCAAGTATTATGGTATTCACCCTTTTTAAGTGAGTCTCCAGGTCATCGTCTGTAAGATAGATGTCATTGAAATATGATAATGCTTCATCATCAAATATTTGTAGTAACTCTGTTACCCTTGCTGAGAATAAGCCTAGGCTATTCTTGAATCCCTGTGGGAGTCGACAGAAGTGTTTTTGTGACCCCATTATTGAGAAAGCGGTCAAATACCTGCTTTCAGGTACAATGTTTTGACAAAAGAATCCATTAGAGATGTCTAATGTCGTTTTATATTTTTTGCGCACAATGTTATTCATTAGTGCTGCACTATGTGAGTTTTGTACTGCAAATGTTTTTCAACAGGAGTTAAGGTGTCTGTAGTCCAAAACTAGACGATATGAATCGTCTGGCTTGGAGACAGGAAACAAAGGATTGTTCATTTGAGAGGTGCATGTTTCGATCACCCCTTGGTATTCAAGTTGATCTAAGATCTCCCTGACTTGTTTTTTAGCTTCTTGCTTAACTGCATACTGCCTTTGTGCAGTGGGATGATTTTTTAACTGGATCTTGTGGTGAGGTGAGACCTCATCCCATCCTACATGTTTTTTATGTAAAGCAGGAGCTTGGGCTACTGCCCCTTTTCTTGCCAATGTGTATTTTTTATGAATCGGGATATGATTCGAGAAGGCAGGCATAATCATTTCTTCGCCATGAGGGCACTCCCTGACAAACTCTGGTGGACAGTCTCTCTCAGCTAACAGAATGTCATAGCCTTTTGAAAGTTTTTCCCAAAAGAGCCCTTTTATTTTCCTAGTTTTATCTCCCTCTATACGTAATGTTATTTCATATAGTTTATGGGGCACACTAACCCGTGTGTCTGCAGTTTCCACCTTAATGTACTCATTTGTGTCCACTGTCTCCAGAAGATTCATCAGGATCTTGCGAGCTATGCTCACTTCTGCTGCGCTGTCTAGCATTGTCTGTGCCCACTCTCCGTTTTTCAGTTGTGTCCTCAGAATTCTCAGCATGTTTAATTTTAATACTTGCTACCTTCTTTCTGGGATATTGTAATTTTTTACTTTGATGAGCAGGTTCCTTGTCTTTGGACTTGACGTGCTCTTCTCTGTGTTCTGACCGTCCTCTTCTTTCCGATTTCTGTGAGGAAGATCGAGAAAGATTGAGTGAGAAGGATCGAGAGGGACGGGTATCAACATCTTGATATCTGTCTGGTTTACTTTTTTTATCCCTATCTCTAAGGTTGTATCTTTTTTCAGAGGGTTCCCTTTGGGGAGACTTGTCTTCTCGGCCTAGAGATCACTCTCTCCGCTGAGGAGACCTTCCTCTGGACTGGAAACGGGTTTCCCTGGGAATTGTTTGTTTATTACCTTCCCAACTCTTTTTTGGAGTTTTTAAATTATTTCTAATAAATGTTTTTTCAGGATTTTCAGTTAGTTGGGGTTTTACCGGTTTCCCACCCAAACTATCTCTTCCTAGTTCTTCATAGAATTTTTCTATGATTCTTGCGAGTTCAGATGGTTGGTCTGCTATATCTGTTTCCTTCAATCTTTGGCGGATCGCCACAGTTGCTGCTTCTCCTTTTATATTGGCTAATAATATAGCCGCGACCTGCTTGAAGTCTTTCAGTAATTTCATACCTAGGGTTAAAGCAGGTTCTGGACCGTATTCATTTTGAATCTGTCTTAATACATCTAGTATGACCGCCATAGACGGGACACCATGTGTTTTTGTGTAGATTGAATCAAAGACTGTACCCCAAGTGTCACAGTCTTCCACATGTGGTGCGATCCCCATTGAGAGACAGATAGTCAGAATTCTGTGTTTATCAGTAGGCGTAGTATCAGGAAATACTGCCTCTATTTGAGTGATTTTTTGTGCTAGCCAGAATGGGATTTTTTCCCGTTTTCTGGGTACCTTACCAAGACATGATTGTATGTTCTGTGGTGTGATTATGTTTGTGTTCCCCTGGTGAAGAGTCAGCTGTGGAATTTTAATTGTCGGTTGAACTGTTGAAGTCCGCATGACATATTGGACCAATTGTCTATGTATTTTAAGTAAGAGTTTTAGCTGAGCTAAAAGTTCAGGAACTGACATTTATCAATGTCTGGATGTGGTGTGTAGCTGGCTAGAACCGGCCACATTGCTCCTGGTCTACCTAGTGGACCTAGCCTGGTGATGTGAATATTATGTTTTAGGGCGCCATTAAACTAGAGCAGGTGCTCTTGGTAATTTAGTGGGATTTCCACGTCCTCGAAAGGAGTGTATTCATCCGGAGGTTCCTCTATTTTGTAATAGTGGAATTCTTTTGTCACAGCGTGTGCTGCTGGAAAATTTATCCATGAATAGAATACCTCTGTCTGCCGATATTCATGTGCCTCTACCACGAATATGACTGTACCACCTCGTGGTGTCAGTCCGTTTTATATAAGTTAATGAGTTATAGTTCTCCTTACGTTGACCGGAAGGAGTATAACACTCCGGTCATTTTCTTGGAGGGTTGTGTCTTCCTCTATCAGTTGAGCTGCTATTCTAGCTCTTTCGTCGTTGCTTTCGGACATTTTACTGACTGAAAGTTTTCTGTTGCAGATCGAGTTTCAAGGAAACAAAGATTAGGTGCACAATATTTTGGAACACTGTATCCTTCAACGTTGATCAAACCAAAAACTAATACATAGGATTCTCATCTTACTAAGTTTCGGATATTAACCTTTCACCCACTCCAAACGTCTATTGGAGTTTTTACAGGGAAAGGGTTCTGTGTGAAAAAGATAGACTGAGTTACTCTATTGTCTTGCGTTAGATTATCGCCTTACCAAACGTTGGGCGCCATGTAGTGTAGTTCATATTTTTCCAATAGGCTCTGCGCATTGGAATAACATAAACAGCAGTGTAGACGTAGGACTGAGGTCCTCTAGGTCTCTACTGATATGTTAAACTTAATTTAGGTTTGCGCCAGCTAGCACAGAGGTCACTGGAAACTTTCTTGAATGAATAGGGAGAGACAAGCTCCCCTGGCTCAGACAAGAAGGGATTCAGTTTCCGACAACCACATAAACATGACAAGTTTGCTCCCTCAGAATAAGAGTATATCTCTAGAGTCGTGTGAAAACAATAGACAGCTATTTCACTCAGTCAGCAGTGCATACTTAGTTTCACCAGAGTGCAGAGAAATAGAGAGACGGGCGTTTTCAATAAAAGGTGTTATTTATTGAGCAGTCTTCTTTCTCATGCAAGAGAAATGGATTGTCACAATTGCAATACTTAAAGTAAAGTAAAGTGTGTACAGTAAAAGTAGTATTGTGAAATAATACTGTAAAAGCATTGATATGGTTTCTTAGCCATATGATACTTTAAAATGGATAAAATATATACATACATAAATACTTTGACTAACGTACTTAACTGGTGCTTCTAACTAAGCCTACCCCGGTGTACCTGAGCTAAGCCTAACACGTGGCAGGGGATGAGTAAGTAGCAGTTTGAGTTAAGTAGGTTTAAGATAATTTTGCCTAGAATCTGCATCAAGAATTCTCTTAAGGGTTTAGTAAGCTCCGTACCTTGGTAATAGAATGTGGGAGGTCTGGTATCTCTTTCCTCAGGACTCGATATCTCAGCAAGTGGCAAGGGTAGGCTGGAAACACCGGAGCTGGATTTTCTCGGCTGGAGAAAAAGACAGCGTCTCTCTCAGTGCGTCAAAATAGGAGGGGCGGCTTCTGTGGGCTCTCGCATCAGCTGGGCTTTTGGGCAAGTAGATTGCCGCTCTGCTCCAAACCACTGTGTGTTTGCTTAAGGCAACTGTTGGTATTTTATACCAGGAAGGTGCCGGGTTTGACGTAAGGTTGGACATAAGACTTCACTAAGGACTGACAGTTCTTTCTGGACTTCAGGAGTTCTTGTTCAAATCAAAACAAAAGCAGGGGGGATTTCCCGGGCTGCTGGAGGCTTAGTTTGTTTAAAGAACGCGTTGTGCTTTCTAGGAGTCAATGGGAGTAGCCATGCTGTGCTTCTGATTGCATGGGCTATTACTAATATGGATCTGATTCTTATGCCTTTATCAGGATATTATTGATTATAACCTCACAAGGGCATGAATTGGGAATATAGAATCAGGGTCCTAGATATAAACACAACATCACCTTAAAACTGCTAGCGGCCTCCGTTTCGCGTGAGCCACTCGCAGCAGTCTCTGCCTACAGTCTTGCCTGCAGCCTGTCACGGATCCCTGCTACCTGGAACTTTGGTGTTATCTCTCACACAGCGGAACTTTGAGAACGCGGGAGGTCGGGACTGCGAGGATCAGCATTCCCTGAACATCGACAGCTGGTGCCTCTTCCCGCAATCTCCATGCCTACCTGTTATATTTATTCACGTCATTGTCACGCATCGCGGGACGTGCCCAAGCGAAGCCCGGGACAAGGGCGGGACCGTCTGAGCTGTCCGAGGTCAAACGAGGCCGGGCTGGGCCACCCCCCTAAAAACTTTGGTATTGTGTATATTTCTTTTGTTGGTATAGAAGGGTTTTGTTTTTCCCTCTCTGCTTTTAAATCTCTTTGTGCTTATCATTCATTTTATATTCCGTGCTGGTGCCAGTGTCACCTGGTAAATTACCAAAATGGCACTACGTTCAGGGAAGGGAAGAAAAGTTAATCTCACAACTAACGGTGGGGTGGCCACTGGTACCTTTGATCAATTTATAAAACGGGCAACAGTCGTATTGGAAAAAGAAATAGCCCTTACGGAGAAACGCTTGTCTATAGACCTTTTAACAGGGAAGCGCTCATCTTTTGGTATTATTGGGTCAGCGGTCACCCCAGAACAATGTAGACCAACAGACCCTCTAGTTGTCCTGAGTCCAAGCTCTAGTTCATTGCTGGTGGGGCCTGACAATTTGGTGGCTGGTTCCATCTTAAGCTCAACCTCAACCAACATTGCTTCCAGTGGCTCGAGTTGTAGAGTTTCCAAATCTCCCTCGTCGCTCAGACCCTCTCTAAACGTCCCTGTGTTAGTAGCCATTAAAAATCCTATAGTTATATCAAAAACCAGCAAAAGGAAAAGAGGGGGTGGCCATCGGAAGGGTGGCTCTGCAAAAATATCAAGAATGCAAAATTTGAATCAGACCTCATTAATTGCAGTCCAGTCCCCTAGCCTGACTATAGCATCTCATGACCTTGCCCAATCACCTACCAAATGTATTGCAAACGAGGGGTTTTTAGGTAAAATGGAAAAACTTGTCAAATCACTGATGTTACCATTATTGGAAAGAACAAAAATAATTAATTCTGAACTTGACCAACTAGAAAAGCTAGTAACTGCGAACACATGTACACTGGATATGCTAGCAAAAGGTATTGAGGGCCAAAGTGCCACAGCTCCTGCTCCACTAGCCCCCGGGCCTAGTAATTTTGTCCAATCAGCCACAGTTGTAAGATCTACAAACCGGACCACCCAACCTCGTGCAGAGAAGAATACTGTAGTGAGTAACCCTCCATGCTCTATTGAAGATAGGGGTACGGGGCGGGGGTGGTGGCTAGATCGCTGCCCGCTCCCCATGTAAAATCAGCAGAAAGACAGCTAAAATGGCATACATCATTGGGCAATGAGGGTTCTACAAAGCGGCTGCCTTGCTTAAACCTTCCCCCCGTATCTGCACCGTATACGATTATACTGACGGGCGTTCCGGGGATTAGTTTTGAGCAATTAGAATCACACAGGGAGCTGAAAAATAAAGTCATTTTTTGGCTTAATAAAAATAGAAAACTCCCCCCCTCCTCTAATGTAGAGATTTTAAATGTTAAAAGGGTGAGTTGGGTGGGTGGTAGTGCAAAGGATCTCGAGGGAGACTGTGTTATTGTGAATTTTAGAGACCCTTGGGTAGTTGATCATATTCACCGAGTACCAAGGTTTGGAAGAGTAGGTGATATTCAATCCCTAGGCCTAAACTATTTTTACCCTTCTGTGAATCGCGGTCTACTTCACCCATTATACAATCATTGTAGGGGGAGACCGTATGGTGAAAACCCACCTGACTGGGCGGTGCAGTATCTCCCCCTGAGAAACCGATTTGTGCCACTCACAGGTTTGGAAGGGGTGGATTGACTCCCGAACAGTTCTAGTGGGAATATTGTGATTAAGACAACGGGTAGGGTACCTTCTGGAATCTCATCTAGATGGGCCATGGACCATACATTGGAAGGAATAGCAGTGGCTAGAATGGTTGCTGGTAGTGATATAGATCCCTGTGTTACTTCTTTGGTGGATCTGTATGCTATGAAGTGTCCGGTATGGATACAGTTAGGGGTGGCCCGGAGGTCGGCTAAGTAACACCAAGTGATGATGAAGATATGGTGGTAGTAGCACTAAATAAAGAAGTGAATCAGAAAGACGCCTTATCTAATATCTCCATGGTGGAGGTTGAGCCCACAAAGTCAACCCATAATACTCACAATACGCGGTTCATGGGTATAGATTTTGATGATGATCAGGATAGGGAATATGATATCCAAATGGGAGAAAGTACTACAATATGTGTAGAAAATATACGCCCAGTATCACCAAGTAGCGCGGGGACACACTGGCAAGTGTAACCAGGCACTTTATAAACTCAGAATTATTATTATTATTATTATCAATCAGATGGGTGTGTATTCCGCCTAATTTCATGGAATATAGCAGGCATTTCACGTAGGTTGCAGGATGAGGCATGGACAAAATATATAGAAAGTTTTGACATTATCTATCTCCAAGAAACCTGGAGCAGAAATGATCAAGACTTGGACGGATAACAATCTTTCAATGTACATGCCAAACCTTCATTGGCTGGAAGGGCAAAGGGTGGACTAATGACCGCTATTTCTGTAAAATATAAAACTGTGAAAACACTTAAATTAGTGGACTCTCCTTGGTATCAACTGCTTTTGATTGTAAATCTGTTCCCAGTCCCTTTGCTTTTGATTACTTGGTACTATAACATCTTTGACCCCCACACCACATCTGTTATTGACAAACTACAGGTGGAGATAACTAAGGTGACTGAAAGCTCATCTTCCGTGTTTATTATTTGGGTAGGGGATTTTAATTGTTCCTTATGTAATCTTAGTGGGTCTAGGGCCTGTGGTTTGGTTGACATTAATGAGCAACCACTGGCCCATTTTAAGCACGCTTTACAAGGAGAAGCCTTGAACAATATTAGCGTGATAAATGACCTTTGCATTTTGGATATGTCATCCTCTACTTTATCCCTGCCGATACCAACCTTCCAAGGGACAGGGGGTCAAATGGGTTTAATTAACTTTGCCATGGTTTCTAGTAGGTACACTCATTTCATTGATGAATTTAAAATAGAAGTAAACCCCGCTAGTGATCACAATCCCCTTGTTTTGAAGTTGTGCCCTGTGTTTGAGAGGGATCAGTCCTCTGAACAACCAATGAAATATAGCCAAAATCAAGGTATAATTTTAAAGTGGGATAGGGTCGATGCGAGAAAGTTGGAGGAAAAGGGGGCTGGTGTGAGAGGCTACCCCCTTGCCCATGTGATAACAAAGCCCAACAATGCACCTTGCACTTTGTTCTTTTTTGCTCTCGCTATAAAAACCCGAGAAACCGGTTTAGTAAACCAATTTTAATGGATATTCGACCCTGAGATTACAAAGAAGGATATGAGTACCTAAAATCGCTGCATACTCCTGCTATATACAGTGCCATGCTTAGTTTTATCAGATTGGCATTTACCATCAGGAATCGATACTGAAAATATGACCCTGTTTTGAGATTTTTTTATTTTAATATTTTAAATAGAAATAAATTTGGCTGCTGTAGTGGGAACACTAAGTAAATACTTAAATAAAGAGTTCAGGGCAAAATAAGCTGGATAGTGTGAAAGGTTGAATTGGTTTATATATGTGATATTCGAATTTTAAATTGTACAATGCACTTTTTTATTATACATTTTGATCTCCTTGGATTCTATGAATTATGTTAACCTTTTCTGAGTATGATCTCTTTTGTGTAATGTGCTGAAAATGTGCTCGAAATTCATTGTATGATAATAACTTGAACCTATAGATCTGAAAACTATTTGTTACTTGTGTTTTAAAAATGTATACTTTTATGATTCTTTTTCTTTGAATCGAAATAAAGTTTTATGATGATGACATCACTGATGACATCATCCTTGTGAAAGAGTGGCAGACCTTCTCTCACTCTAATATAACCTTTGATACACACATTCAAAAATAGAAACAAACATTTTCAAGAAAATGGAGATACCAATACCAGTTACAACAACCTATTCCAACATCTTCTTCCACATCCACTCATTCACCAACAGTTCTATATAGTCACTCATACATGTACTCAATCATCATATGTACTCATACACCTATACATCCTGTTACACAGCGATACTCATCCATAGAGTTACTTACACATATACTCAGACATGCAAATAAACTATCAAACATCCATTTACTTGCATATACAGCTATACACACAAACATACACATACTGACTCTCCTAAACGATCACTTATAGAAACACATACTTAGTTATACAGGAACTTTTAAAATCTCTAATTCACATATATACTCACTTATATACACCAATACTCACATATAGTAGTTTAACACATATGTACTTAGTCATAAAGACAGTTTGAGACAGTCATTCACTCACTAACACACCTATACACACACTCATCCACCCATGTCATGCGGCCATTTTAATTTGGGAGATTAAGACCCCTTGAATCCTGAGGGTCCCTAGGGTCCAACTGGCCCACTAGGTACCTCCTGTAAGCACCACAAAGCTGTGTTGCAGAGAAGTGTAAAAAGGAGCACGGCCAGGACCACCCCTCTGCAACGCAGCATATTGGCGCTTACTGGAAGCACCTGGTAGGCTAGTTAGCCCCCATGGGCCCTCAGGATTGCAGGGGAATTATTTCCGCAACTTTAAACACGCCACAGGGCATGTTTGCACATGTCATCTCGTACCCGTCCCCTCCCTTCCCCATTGTGTAAACGTGATTTGTGGCAGTTTTAAGTTGGGAGATTAAGTCCTGTTGAATCCTAAGCGACCGCCAGTAGGTAATATATATATATTTAGCGTGATCAAGACGTAAAGTCGAAACGCGTTGCTGTGCAGTTTATATGATTAAACTTTCTGCAACCCATGTGAGGTGTCCGTGGTAATCTTTCTCGAGGGAGGAAGTGTTGGTGTGATATATGTATATATATATATATATATATATATATATATATATATATATATATATATATATATATATATATATATATATATATATTTTTTTTTTTTTCAACACAATCCAGTCTAAGAAAGTAAATAACTTTACTGGTGCCGTGGCCACGTTTCATAAACGGTCTTTATTTTTAGGCTTTCGGGCAAACCCGACGCGTTTCGCAGTTACCTCACTGCTTTGTCAAGGGTGATTCAATAAAGTGCAATACAAACATTTAAAGGTGCAAGGTTCACACTTTGATAAACATAGTAAAAACACTTCCGTTTTTAGATTTCAAACAGAGTAAACAAAATTCATTTTCTTGATGCCCAGGAAATACATTCATTAATCAGACTATTTCTCATACATTCAGCCCTTGTGGGCAAATATTGTTAACTAATTAATAATAGGTTAAAGAAAGCAAAATTTATCAATTACACCTTTTAAGCTTGTGGTATTTCATCTCTACATGATGTAGCTCTAGTGAGCCCATTAACCATGATAATACACATCTATTCAGCCCAAGTGGGCTCATATTCCAAATACTAGCTTCAGGGCTTTCAAAATATAGTCTCTTTATGTTGTAGCCCTAGTGAGCAAATATTCACAACCTCTGGGCAAAGCATCTTTGGAAAATTATGTCTTTAGTCTGTAAAGAAACAAACAGAAAACTTAACTTTAAAATTAGTTCGAACCTTGTGTGTCCAAAAACAATACAAACATAAGACTTTAAAATCAATTACAGATACTCAGTAAGCAGAAGGTGTGGAAACAGTACATGGTTCATCTTAGGTGTATAGAAATCTCATTATCCACATTTAAACCATAAGGAATCACGGTGTTATATTTTATAATTATCTTTGACTCCAATTTTCTCAATTCTAGTGTGCGATTCCCTCCTCTTTCTCTCAGGGGTATTGTGTCAAGCACACAGAATTTAAGCAAGTTAGGGTTTTGGTTATGTCTTTCAAAAAAGTGTCGAGCAACTGGGTATTGCTTATCATTTTTACTGATCGCCCGCAGATGTTCTAAGATGCGCAGTTTGGCTTTTTTAATTGTACTACCTATATAAAATAGGTCACATGGGCATTTCAAAGCATAAACGGCAAATTCTGTCTCACAGGATAGGTGTTTTAGTATTTGAAAAGCAGCAAGATCTGAGTTCAATTTTATAGTTTTGCAGTTCTGGCTGTATCGACAAGCTTTACATTTAGAGCATATATAGAAACCTTGTATTGGGTTTCTTTTTTTAATTTCTCTAATCTCACTCGTCATGAGTATATCCTTTAGTGATTTATTGCGTCTGAAAGTTATAGATGGCTGGTCAGACAAATTTTCTTTCAGATCCTCATCGGTTCTAAGAACCTCCCAAAACTTTCTCAGACTCCTACGTACCTCCCAAGCCTGGTTATGGTATGTAGTAATGAATCTCGTCTTGTTGTCACTGGACAATTCCTTTTCCTTGTGAACTAACAGGTCCTCTCTTTTCACTAGGGCAACTTTGTCAACTGCTGTTTGAATAGTTGAGTAACTATATCCCCTCTCCTTGAATCTTGTTGTCATCACTTGTTGTTCTATTACAAAATCCTCGGGCGAGCTACAGTTACGTTTAGCCCGCAACAATTCCCCGTAGGGAATGCTGTTGATCAGATTTTTAGGATGACAGCTCTGGGCCAACAATAAACTATTCCCAGCTGTCTTTTTTCTGTATAGCTTACTACAGATTACGTTCTTGTCGACATACAATTCTAGATCAAGGAATTCAATTTTCTTTTTGTTCATTTCACAAGTGAATTGCAAATTACATTCATTCTGATTCAGGTTACTTACAAACTCTTCTGCCTGTTGTTGGTCACCATCCCAGATGCAGAATACATCATCAATGTACCTTGCCCAGAGGACGACATGATCTTGATATTGATTGATCTTCCGGGCAACCTGCTCCTCCCACCAGCCGAGGTAAAGACCTGCAAAGCTGGGGGCGAAGCAAGTTCCCATCGCCGTCCCCTGGGTCTGTTTGTACAAAACTTTATTGAAAATGAAGAAATTATTCTTCAGGCATAGGGCAATCATTTCCAGTACCATCTCTGTATGTAACAAAAATGATAATGACCTTTTCCTCTGAAAATATCTACAAGCATCTACACCTGCTGCCTGGGGGATACTAGTGTAGTGACTGCAGACATCCAAACTCATAAGGAGATAACTATCCTTCCATTCAATTCCATTAATTTTCTTCAAAAAGTCTCCCGTATCTTTAACATATGCCGGTAACCCCTGTACGTATGGTTGAAGAAAATAATCTACGTACTTCGATATGTTCTCAAATGCACTCCCCCTTGAAGATACTATGGGTCTCCCTGGTGGTTTAGTGGCATGTTTATGGATTTTCGGCAAGAGATACAGAATGGGGATTTTAGGATCTTTGCATTGTAAAAACAAAAATTCATTTTGTTCTAGAATACCATCATCCCTCCAAGTTGACAATTTTTTAGACACTTCATCGACAGTCTTATCATATTCACTTCTAGTTGTCATTACATATTTGGTACAATCAGACAATTGTTTCAAGCCTTCATCCAAATACATTTGTAAAGGCCAGACCACCACGTTACCCCCCTTGTCAGCCTTTTTGATTACTAAATCCCTGCGATCTTCCAATGATTTAATAGCATGTCTCTGATTTTTCGACAGATTTTGTTTGCTCTTACAGCCCTTCTTCTCAATGTTTCTGAGGTCATTAATCATACCTCTTTCAAAACAATTGATCGCATCATTGTTGATTTGGGGAATAAAAGTGGATTTGGGCTTAAAATTGGTTGCACCACTCATACCAATGTCAATGCCTGTGTTTATAAGGTTCAAATAGGGATCGTCAATGAAATTCTCTGCATCGCCCAATTCATGTATCACATGTAATGTTTCTATGTCAGATACATCCAAATTAATCGGAGTTTGGTTAGAGTTGTTTGCTTGCCTATTATTATGATTGGCAAACCATTTTTTTAATTTCAACTTTCTAGTAAAATTAAAAAGGTCAATTCTGGTTTCTGTATAATTAAATTTGGAAGATGGGCAGAATGACAGTCCTTTAGCTAGTACATCAAGTTCATCATCAGTCAATAAATAATTAGAGAGGTTTACCACAGTTTGATTCTTCATTTCTTTGATGCCTCTCTTCCCCTGGTCACCATTCCCACTGGGGTTCCTCCTGTACTGTTTGTGGCGTAATTCTTCCCTCTTCCTCCTCTGCCTCCTCGACCACGTCCTCTTATTGGGCTTTCGCTGCTGACTTGGAGATTCTGGGCTCTTCCTTTTGTCATTAGCGTAACTTCTTTTAAAAAACGCTCTTTTACTCCCTCTGACGTGGACGCCGCATTAGAGGCTAGCTCTTGCTCTTGTGTACTATTTCCTGCCATTGAATTACTGCTCCCTTCCAATGCAGGTACATCTTCTGTATTTAAAGTAAACAAGTGATATCATCACTTGTTTACTTGGCTGCTGAGTATTTTTTCTCAGAACATCAAATTTTTTACTAAATGTCAGGATCTGTCCATTCTTATAATCAGCCTCATCTCCTTCAAATTTCGATAACTTCTTCAATTTAATTTCTTCCTCAATTTTCAACAGTTTTTTAGTGATTTTGCTCATTTCCACATCAAACTCATCTGCGGTATATAAGCCTTTTAATTTCTCCATTAATCCATCGATTTCCTCATTTAATTTCATGCATTCTTTTTCCGCATACTTTATAAGTAATTTCAACATATTCCTGGAGCATTCTTCATTATTTTGCATCCATTCCTCAATCAAATCTGGGTCAGGATTCTGGAAGGTGGGAATCGTGTAAATACGTAGCCCTCGTGGTACTCGTCCGACATCCACATATTGTTGAAGGGCCATTGCTTCCCAACCCTTAGCTTGCTCTTTCTTTAATGATTTCCATAACGCATCCCACAGCTTGCGTTTTTCGTCAATTGCAACCGTCACATTACTTGTTGTTGCACCGGTATTGTCTGTGTCCACAGATCTTGTAAACAGCTTCGTCGCTGCTTCTTTCCGCTTACTGCTTCTTTCCGAAGCCATTATTACAGCGTTATTGCTTTGTACGCTAAAGTTTTCGTTTACCGTTTTCTCGGCTGCGCGATAGTATTTTCTCCTCGCAGCCAGTATTCCGTTTCCCCGTTTATTGTTACAAGGTGCTTGCAGGAAGATCGAGTCACTGCCCGTACACCCAGCCCTCCACAAACGCGGTGTAGACAAGCCCTCCGGCTTACCTTTACCGCTCGCAGAGTCCGATGTCCTTGGCGTCTCTCCTCGCTTTTACTCCAACATTGCAGCACAGCGGGGCGGGCTCGGATTCAGTATTCATGATCCCAGCGTAGTTTTGGTAGAAATCCAAGCCCCAAACACGGCGGGCAACACGGCAGGGAATGCCACTCCCACAAGATTCCAACACAATCCAGTCTAAGAAAGTAAATAACTTTACTGGTGCCGTGGCCACGTTTCATAAACGGTCTTTATTTTTAGGCTTTCGGGCAAACCTGATGCGTTTCGCAGTTACCTCACTGCTTTGTCAAGGGTGATTCAATAAAGTGCAATACAAACATTTAAAGGTGCAAGGTTCACACTTTGATAAACATAGTAAAAATACTTCCGTTTTTAGATTTCAAACAGAGTAAACAAAATTCATTTTCTTGATGCCCAGGAAATACATTCATTAATCAGACTATTTCTCATACATTCAGCCCTTGTGGGCAAATATTGTTAACTAATTAATAATAGGTTAAAGAAACCAAAATTTATCAATTACACCTTTTAAGCTTGTGGTATTTCATCTCTACATGATGTAGCTCTAGTGAGCCCATTAACCATGATATATATATAATCTACTGGCGGTCGCCAGTAGGTAGATATAGTTAGGATCTACTTTCCATAGGAAATCCGCAACATTCTATTGGGAGTAACTTTGGCGCCGGTAGACGAATCTTCACGAATTTCTCAAAGAAGGTGGCGCTCTCTGCTCCGCTCCTTCCCTGAAAATGTGGGGGGGATTCGTCAAGCGGGTGCCGTGATAAAAGGGGGGTCCCAAAATGTGTTTTCTCCATGTTAATTTCCACTTTTAGCCCGAACGGCTGAATGGATTTGCACCAAACTTGGCAAAATTGTAGGGATTGGTAGCCCGATGTGCCTTTGCTATGTCTCAAGATATGTGCTCCAGTGGATTTTGAGTAATTTAGGTTAAAAAAAATATACATATCTATAGGCGAGCCCCGGTACGCACACCGGGGAGCGCACCGGGTGCACTTCGCGACTTGCGCACGTAAAGTTGATTCGCTCTTGGGTGTCTGTAAACATTCGAAACAGTCCGGAGCGGCCCCATCTTGTGTCTCGGTAGGATCGAGACACAAGAGGTGGCAAAAACAAAGGGGGAAATTACCATAAGGGGGCAGGGTAGACCCCCCCTGACCTCCTAGGTTTGATGTGGGGGCCATAAGAGGGCCCAGCGGGGCAAAAAAAACCAAAACATTTTTTTGACTTTCACGGGGGGAGCGCCCGGTACGCGCACCGGTGAGCACACCAGGGAGCGTACTATGGGGAAAAAGAATGACAGATTTTTAAAAGAAGTAGCTGTTTTAAAAAAAATATATTTTTGTTGTTTTTTTTATTTTATTTAAGTACCTACATGTAGGTACCAATGCAGAGTCTTAAATTTAATGTACACCGTCTCCTCTTTAGATATCTTGCATGTTGTTATAGAAGTTATTGTGGTATATGGAATTCATACCATAGTCTGTCAGGAAAGCAGAAACAGATATTTTAAGCAATCCCTGAGAAGTCCTAGGGGATTATGGGTAATCTATCCTGTTCCCTTATGATGAAAAAGAGATGTAAAATACACATTGGAGATAATATAGTGGGAGAAAGGTAGTACCTATGAGTAAACTTACTATGTAACACAAAAAAATTGCATAGTATACTATAAGTCTCAATTTATTATTATTATTATGTTTCTTATATAGCGCCTGAATCGACCCCCGAAGGGGTATCTCCGGGCTTGCCTTGGGAACCCGTCCTGGCTTTTCCCTGTGAGATAGCCCCTACAGGGCATCCCCAAGGTGAAAGCCAGGCATCCCGCCGCGGGGGGCCGTTGTGGAGATTAAGCAAGCTTAATGCCCAGAGTTGCAGAGTGTGAACCCATGATTAGGCCAGGCACCGAAGCGAGATTTATCGAGTCCATGGACATTTGAGCTCAAGACCCTGTTGCGTCGGGAATTGAACCCTGGTCCCGGGTCTGACCTCTGCTTCAAGGTCTGCCTGCTCTAACCAGTGAGCCACACTTCTCCATATAAACATTTTGGTACTACTTCATGAAATACATATTAAAATGAATAATGTCTCAAACTATTTTTAATTATTAAATATAAATGTATTCTTCTGATTCTTTTTCAAAATCTAATAAAACTTCGAACATAATATCGTCCGGAATTTCCTCATAATCATTAGTACATGATTCTATTTGTTCCAAAGATTCTAGTAACTGTTGGTCGAAAGAGTCATCCATGAAATTAAATTAATCTTTTTGTTCTTCTGGATTTTCCACCTTTACTTCAAAAGAAATAACAGTTAATTGTTTTTCTCCTTCCATTTTTTTGCTGTAAATTGCATAAAAAATAAATATATCAGTAGAGTTAGGGCACTGTTGGGTTTAAGTTCAGACAGGTACTTTTGAGTTTTTAACAGTGAAGTTATCTTTGGGCAGTGTATGGTTTCAGGCAGGAAGTAGAACTATTAAAAAGTGCTTGTGATGAAGCCTAAGTAAATTCATAATTATACCAGAGAAGCCTAACTCAATTCATAATAATAACAGAGAAGTCTATCTCAATCTTTAGCTGTTACAGAGGGACAGTATATAACTATCACTTAAGTGCATAACATAGTTCTCCTTTCAAATTAACAAATTACCTTTTTCAAAGTAGTTGAAGTTTTCTGTCAAAATTCTTTCCAAATGTACCTTAGGTAGTATTAGTCAAAATGGCTGTGTTTCCCTCTCATTTTTCATATATAGAGGTGAAGAAATATGTGAACATTATACTGTTCATCCTTTGCATTCCAAAGAAGTAATGGGGAATGCAATTGACTTGTTTCAAATGAAAGCAGCAAAAGGAAGTCCCATTAGTGTATGGGAAGAAAGTTTGGAAGCTCGTTGTTTTCCACAGCTATTTCCAACGGGTCGAGGTGGACGATATGACGATCGACCAGTTCAAATTCCTGCTTCTGAATACCGGACTTTAAGATTATATGCTGAAGATTCAAGGTTTCGTCAATGCATTCCATATTTGTTTCATCTACTGTATGAAAGTGACTTGTCTGGACTTTCATATGCAGTAAATCATATACTGAAAAGTGGAGCACATCTGCAAAATGTTTCGGCGAGGGACTTTATGGAGAAAGTCAATCTGCAAGACAGTATTATGGAATCTCAGCTAATCAATCTCATGGCATGTCAGCGTGGTACAAACGAGTATTGGTACCATCGTCATGGGGAATTGAAATGTATGCTAAGAAACTTAGGAACTCCTACATGGTTCCTCACTCTTAGCTGTGCTGAGTATGCATGGGACGACTTACTTGAATTTCTACGCGAGGCAAATGCTAATATACAAAATATAGAATGAAAAACACCAGGAGAACTGTGTTCTTTGGATCCAGTGAATGTATGCAGATATTTCAATCATAGATTTGAAGCTATGATGTCTGTTATTACCAATAAAAAAATCCTCCTCTTGGAGAGGTTTTGGATTTCTTTTGGAGAAAGGAGTATCAAGCGAGAGGTGCTCCTCTTATACATATGTTGTTGTGGATTAAAGATGCACCCAAATTTGGATCAGATTCGGATGAAACAGTGATGAGTTTCATTGAAGAGTATTCAACATGTGCTGTTCCGAAAACTACTGAAGAAAACAATTTAAGGCAACAAGTTTTACGCTTTCAATCCCATCGTTGTGGGAAGTACTGTCGTCAAAAAATCAAAAACAAGGAAAAGTTCTACACAAAATGTCATTTTGCGTTTCCACGACCAGTGGTTTCTAAGGGAAGAGTAAATAATTTGATGTCATCTCTATGACATACTGTGACAAGTAAATCACCAAAAAATACATACAATTTAAAAAGAAACGAAGAGTCCAAGTACATCAGCGACTAAAACCCAGGGATTTTGTCCATGTGGAATGCTAACATGGATATTCAGTTCGTTGCTGACAACTCTATTGCTGTGGCTCGATATGTGGCATCTTACATCACAAAAAAAGAAAAGACAGAACTAAAGGAAATGTGGGAGGACATTTCACATGAAAAGAGTCTAAGCAAGAAATTATACAGTTACAGTCTGAAGATGTTGTCGAATCGAGAAATTGGAGCATATGAATGTTCTGATCGGTTATCATCAGCAAGTCTATGCCAAATCTAGAACAATAATTTGGGTGAGTCTAGGTCTTGCTGCAACACGAAACCGAGTTTTGAAATCTGTACTAGAAATTGAGTATTTGGCGGAGAAAGAACCAAATAGTACAAATATTTTGAAGACAAACATGTTGGATACATACTATCCAAATAGAAGTAATCACCTTGAGAACACTTGTTTGTATGAAGTTCTGCAAAACTATAGTTATAAAAGGAACATCACAGAAGATATCAATAATGGAAAATATGCTGTCATTAGAAATGAAGGATGTCTAGTGAAGCAGAAAAAAGGCGATTTGATTAATCATCGAAAATTGAGTTGTGAATCTCCAGACAAAAGAGAATTTTACTATTTAGCTCTTTTGCAACTCTTTAAGCCATGGCGTACAGAAGAGGAACTAGTTGGAGATTTTCTCTGTTACGAAGATTATTTTAATGCAACCAAGGATACCATAGAATGTCCTGTTTTTCCAAATTATCTGCAAATGTTGAATGAAGAAATAGAGTAAGAAGCCACAATTGCTTAAGAGATTGCCAGAGACAGTTCTCAAGACAGTCAGAGTTCTACTTCATTGAGTCAGGATCCACTAGGAGGACCAATTATCCAAAATGAAGCTGCCACTGCCATGGATGAGGTGGAAAGAGCTATGGAACAAGCTCAAGAGGATGTAGTTAACTTAGAAGATTTGGTAAAGCAACTAAATGTTGAGCAGAAAAAGATATATGATAAAGTCACAGAACAGATTGAACATGGATTCAGACATGAGAAAAAAAAGTGCTCATGTACATCATTTAAGCCTTTCCGACTGTACGTAAGCGGAGAAGCGGGGACAGGAAAACGTTTTCTGATTAAAGCAATTGCAACTTATCTGCAGAAAAGGACTGAATCACCGCTGTCTTGTGTTGTAACCGCTCCAACTGGACTGGCAGCACATAACATTAAAGGGATTACTCTACATCATTTTCTGATGCTACCAGTTGAGCATGATAATAAATTGCATTACAACAAGTTATCTGGAGATGCATGTTCTGAAGTTTCCAGAGTCCTGAAGAAAATGAAACTTCTTATCATTGATGAAGTAAGCATGGTCTCAAATCTAATGCTTGCTTTTGTGCATTTGAGAATGCAAGAAATTCTTAGAACAGAGTATGATGTGTTATTTGGAGGAAAATACATTATTGTTTCTGGAGATCTATTGCAGTTGACTCCAGTAAAAGGACAACCAGTGTTTAAAATGCTTACACATGAAGATACCAGGAAGTCCCTTGGAAGCATTGGAAACGTTAATATATGGTTAAATTTCAAATATGCAGAACTGTTTCAAAATATGCGACAGGCAAAGGATGACGATTATAAAAAAATTCTACAAGATATAAGAATTGGAAAAGTAAGCGAGCATGGGAGAGAAGCTTTACATGCACGATTAATTTCAAATTTGTATCCAAATGTAAACATTCTTGCAGAGAATATTTTTAAGAAAATTACTGAGAACAAATCTGGAATATGTTAGATGCCAACTCTGCAAGAATGTTCCATCTTGAACAACAAAATGTTAAAGTTAGAAAATGAAGAGATTGTGAAACTAGAAGCAATAGATAAAATTGAGCATATGGGAGCAACAATTATTTTGTCAGAAATTTTTAAATCAAAATTGGATTCATTAGAGAAGAATATATCTAAAACAGCTGGTTTTGAAAAGACACTGAATGTGTGTTTTAATTGTCGTATTATTTTGAGAAGGAATTTAAATGTTGAAAGAGGTCTGGTAAATGGAGCAATGGGTCATGTTGTTGATTTTATGAATTATAGAAATAGAGATGGAATTGAATTTTTAAAAATTAAACTTGATGGCATTGAGCAAGTACAACAAATCAGTCGTTGTTCTGCTAGATTTTTGCTTGTAAAAGACTTATATGTTCACCGAAAACAGTTTCCTGTTTGTTTGGCATATGCGGTGACAATTCATAAATCTCAAGGTTTAAGTGTAGATAGTGCTTTGGTGAACATTGGAAGTTCTGTGTTTACAGAGGGTATGGCATATGTGGCATTATCACGAGTCAGAACTTTATCAGGATTGTATTTGATTAAGTGTGATGAGACAAAGATTTGTGCAGATCTGGATTGTGTTAAAGAATACAATAGATTAAGAAGAGAGTATGCTCCACATTTGCCACAATATTCTCTGTTTTAAAAACGTGTGGTAGGCCAAAAAAGAAGAAATGAGAGTAATTGTAGTGAGGTAGTAGCAAAAAGACAAAAAGTAGATGAAAATGTAATTGAAAACAGAAAGAAAAGGGATTCTGATGAAAATGTTGTTGGATTTCAGTTTTAAAACAGTTCTGGTGTCAACTGCTATGCTAATATAGTGGTTAATGTTGTTTTTTTTTCTTCAAACTTTAAAGGAACAGATTGTTGAAAATCGGGATCAAAGATTGTGCGGTTTATTGAATTCTGTGTTTGAGAAATGTAGCAGTGATAGAGCAAAAATAGAAAGTGTAACAGAAATTCGAAATATTTTAGACATGTGTTCTGGTCAAGATAAATTTTCACAGAACATTCAGCAGGGTTGTCAGGAATTTTTAATGTATATGTTTGGTGTTTTGGAGGATGAAGGTGTAGATGTAGAAAATCTTTTTAGCCTTTCTTATCAATGGCAGCATGACTGCGACAATTGTAGTTTATCAAGTACTACTAGAATAGACATGAAAGATTTATATATTTGACTTTACCAGACTGCAAATCAGTGTTATTTAATAATCTAGTTAAAGCAGCTGATCATAATACGGTGTGATATAATGATGTAATATGTGACATCATCAGCAGTGGATTGCGAATGCGCGAAATATATAGTTAGTTCAACTAACTATATAGGAGCAATTTCAGTGGTTTTTTATATGTTAATTCCTAACTATATAGGGCCTGAAACCTATGGTTTTTTCAGTGAATTTTCAAGGTTTTTTAAATGCTAATTCCTAACTATATAAGGCCTAAAACCTATGGTTTTTTCAGTGAATTTCAATGGTTTTTATATGTTAATTCCTAACTATATAAGGCCTAAAACCTATGGTTTTTTCAGTGAATTTCAAAGGTTTTTTAAATGCCAATTCCTACCTGAATAAGTCCTGAAACCTATGGTTTTTTCACTGAATTTGCAAGGTTTTGAAAATGCAAATTCTATTAGCGGATAACGTTTAAATATGTTAATATCCTTGTGGGACCAGCTGAGCAGCCCTAGGGATCTGATTTTTGGACCGGAGCAAGATGCTCTCTGATTAGGCTGTATTTCTTGCCTTCTGCCCCCCTGATTGTGCCGTATTTCTTGGCTTCTGCCCCCCTGATTATGCCGTATTTCCTGCCTCATGCACCCTGATTGTGCCATATTTCTTGCCTTCTGCACCCTAATTGTGCTGTATTTTTTGCCTTCTGCTCCCTGATTGTGCCGTATTTGTTGCCTTCTGCCCACTAATTGTGCCGTTTTTTCCTGCCTTCTGCCCACTGATTGTGCCGTTTTTTGTGCCCCTGCCCCCCTGATTGTATTATCTTTGCCAGTGTTGGTTCGCTGCTGGTATTGCCTTTGTCCGTGTTTTTTTTTTGCTGCCGTTATTGTCTTTGCCTTTTTTTCTGCCGTTATTGTCTTTGCCAGTGTTTGTTTGCTGCCATTATTGTCTTTGCCAGTGCTTGTTCTCTGCTGGTATTATCTTTGCCAGAGTTGTGTGGGCTGTGGGAGCTGTGGGGGCTGTGAGAGCTGTGTGGGCTATGAGAGCTGTTTGGGCTGTGAGAGTGTGGGCTGTGTGGGCTGTGAAGGCTGTGAGAGCTGTGTGGGCTGTGAGAGCTGTGTGGACTGTGAGGGCTGTGTGGGCTGTGAGGCCTTTGAGAGCTGTGTGGGCTGTGATACCTGTGGGGCTGTGAGAACTGTGTTGGCTGTGAGAGCTGTGTGTGCTGTGAGGGCTGTGAGGGCTGTGTGGGCTGTGTGGGCTGTGAGGGCTGTGTGGGCTGTGAGAGCTGTGTGGGCTGTGAGAGCTGTGTGGGCTGTGAGCTCTGCTTCTTTTGTGCCTCGGTCTACCTAGGCGGGCTGTGAGAGCTGTGTGGGCTGTGAGAGCTGTGTGGGATGTGAGAGCTGTGTGGGCTGTGAGGACTGTGTGGGCTGTGAGGTCTCTGTGGGCTGTGAGAGCTGTGAGAGCTGTTTGGGCTGTGAGAGTGTGAGCCATGTGGGCTGTGAGAGCTGTGTGGGCTGTGAGAGCTGTGTGGGCTGTCAGAACTGTATGGGCTGTGTTGGCTGTGAGAGCTGTGTGGGCTGTGAGGGCTGTAAGGGCTGTGTGGGCTGTGTGGGCTGTGAGGGCTGTGTGGGCTGTGAGAGCTGTGTTGGCTGTGAGAGCTGTGTGGGCTGTGAGACCTGTGTGGGCTGTGAGAGCTGTGTGGGCTGTGAGAGCTGTGTGGGCTGTGAGCTCTGCTTCTTTTGTGCCTCGGTCTACCTAGCACAAGATGGATGCCAACACTTCCTGGTTTGTAGTGTTGACAGCCAATGAGCATGCAACTTTCTCTGGAAGGCATGATGATTGGCTGCTACTGTCTATCAACACTCCAAAACAGAAACAGTTGGCAGCCATCTTGTGCCTCAGTAGACTAAGGCACAGGAAACAAGGAAAACAAATGTGTAGAACTCAAAAAGGGGGCAGGGTAGAAGCACCCTGACCCTCTAGGCCTGCTCAGGGGGTCCCACAAGGACCCCCAAGGCCCCTAAAAATTATTTATTTTTTTTGAAAAATCGCGGGGTGCTCGCACGGTGCGCGCACGGTGCTCGCACTGTGCGCGCTTATAGATATATAATTGATTTCAACTTGAATTTTCTCAGCAACTACTGGAGGGATTTACACCATTTCAGCAAAAGCGTGATCTGCGAATCAGACTCTACCATTTTGCCAAATTTCTTGTAATTCCGTTCAGCCGTTTGGGCTGTAGCCGTGTCTAAAGGTCCTATGGAAAATTGCATGGGGAAAACACGTTTTGGGACCCCCCTTTTTTCTCGGCCCCCGCTTCACGAATCCCCCCGAAACTTTCAGGGACGGAGCGGAGCGTAACGCGCCATCTTCTTTGAGAAATTCACATAGATTGATCAACCGGCGCCAAAGTTATTCCCAATAGAATGTTGCGGATTTTCCTATGGAAACTAGGTCCTAACTATATATACCTACTGGCGACCGCCAGTAGGTAATAGATATATATTTGGCGCTGGTTGATGAATCTTCGCAAATTTCTCAAAGAAGATGGTTCGCTCCGCTCCTTCCCTGAAAGTTTGGGGGGATTCGTCAACTGGGGGCTGAGAAAAAAGGGGGGTCCCAAAACGTGTTTTCCCCATGTTAATTTCCATGGACCTTTAGACTCGGCTACAGCCCGAACGGCTGAACGGAATTATTTGAAATTTGGCCAAATGGAAGAGACTTGTTCGCAGATTACGGTTTTCTTTAAATGGTGTAATTCCGTCCAGTATTTGCTGAGAAAATTGCATTTAAATTCAATTATATATCTATACGCGCGCACGCGTGCGCGCACTGTCCCCGCCTGCCTGCCTGAAATTGGGCCGCCGCGCTGCCCAACCCGGAAGTGCTGCGTGGCCGGCTGGAAATGTCTGCCCCCGCCGCAAGGGGGAAGAAGGATAATGGCGGCTGACTCTGCAGGGCTCCCGTGATGGGAGGGAGCCCTGCCACCCGCAAGAGAAGCGGCTAAGTGCCCACCTCTTTTTTGTCCCCGCCTGCCTGCCTGAAATCGGGCCGCTGCGCTGCCCGCGGCGACCCGGAAGTGCTGGGGCCGGCCGGCCAATCCCAGCGCGGCCGGCCGGGAATGCCCGCCCCCGCCGCGAGGGGGAAGAAGGAAGACGGCGGCTGACTCTGCAGGGCTCCCGTGCACGGTACCGAGGCCGGAGCTGCTGAGCTGTCCGTTGCAGCTAGAGCCTTCGGGAGCCTTCGGCGCGGCCGAAGCTGCTTCTATCTTTCCACCCGGCAGGGCGGGTGCCGTGGAGCAACCTGCTGCAGCTGGAGCTGCCTCCTACTTTTCCGCCCGGAGGTGCAGCCAGAGCCGCCTCGACCTTTTCGCCCAGCGTAGCACCTTGTTGCGGCTGGAGCCGCTGGGGAGCCTTCAGTGCGGCTGCAGCCGACTCTTCTTTTCTGCCCGGTGGGGTGGATGCCGTGGAACAGCCTGCTGCACCTAGAATCACTGGAGAGCCTTTGCTGCGGCTGGAGCCGGCCCCTATCTTTCCGCCCGGTGGTGCGGCCAGAGCCGCCTCTACCTTTTCAACCAGCAGGGAATGATTTACGACGCAAACAATAGAAAAGATGATTTAGAACCCAAACAATAGAAAATATTCACGTTTCAAACACATACTAAGTTATGATATCTGATATACAATTAGGATTTTCACATTTTGGCATGGATTCGTTATTACCAAATTATCTTTGCCATGATGAAAGGATAAGAGCTGTCTAAACATCAGCAGTCCTACGTCATACTTCTGTTTTATAGTGCCAGTTGCTGGATGAAGTAACATTTTGAAACCTTGTATATCACTTTTTCTGCGGCACATTCAGGCCTCATGCTGCATCACTGCTGTGTTTAACTGTCAGCTCACTTCAACCACTGGCTCTGTTGCACTGTGAGTAACTGATTTGACTTAAGCGCATATATGCACATTCACCTAAAAAGAACTGCACTTCAGTGTCAGTGGTAGCTGCAATTCTGTAATGTGGCTTTTTTCCCCTAGCCTTTATCCCTTCTTATTGTTTTTAATCATTCTTCTGTTTTTAAACTATGTCTTTAGGTTACAGTTAGTGAAAGTCTGTAGCACCCTTGCTTTACACCATTTAAAATCAATTGTTCTGTGATGTGTTTTAAAACTAAGAAGGGTTACCAGAGCTGTTTTAAATGCAGCAGTGCTCTAAGAAGCAACAGTACTCTGATATTAAAATGATATATATATATATATATATATATATATATATATATATATATATATATATATATATATATTAGCTTTTAAAAAACCAATGAAATTCACTGAAAAAAACCATAGGTTATAGACTATATATAGTTAGGAATTAGCCTTTAAAAAACCTTGGAAATTCACTGAAAAAACCATAGGTTGTAGGCCTTATATAGTTAGGAATTGACATATAAAAAACCATTGAAATTCCTCCTATATAGTTAGCTGGACATTTTATTGATATAAAACCAATGAAATTCCACATATAGTTAGTTGCACTAGCTATATATTTCGCGCATCCGCAATCCAATGCTGATGATGTCACATATTACATCATTCATGACATGGTCAGTGACATCACTGATGACATCACTGATGACAGCTCATTTAACATCAATGATCACACCACTGATGATATACTTCATGTGATAATACAATGCACCTCCTTACACTCTAATATAACCTCTGTTACACCTACTGTAAAATACAGAGTATCATTTTTGAAACTATTGACACACCAATACCATTTACTACATACGCACTCACTGCTTCCTACGTCTGCACACACATTCATTCATTCACCCATAAGGTCACTCGTACATACAGTTACTCATCATTACAACAGTATCATTGTGCACTCATACACCTATGCAGACACTCACACACTGCCACTCATCCATGGAGTTACTCACACACCTAGTCAGTCCGGTAAAGAATCAATCACACTTTGATTTCTTAATCTATACAGTTAAACACAGAACAGCTTACATTTTCACAGATATACTAACACATACTTACTCACTTATACAATCAAATCCTTCATCCATACTCTTATACATCCACTCATTCTTCAATATGCAAAACATATTTAAACTTTACAAAAACACACATACACTGGATGATGTCATCAGTGATGTCACTGACCATGTCATGAATGATGTAATATGTGACATCATCAGCATTTTATTGCGGATGCGCGAAATATATAGTTAGTGCAACTAACTATATGTGGAATTTCATTGGTTTTATATCAATAAAATGTCCAGCTAACTATATAGGAGGAATTTCAATGGTTTTTTATATGGTAATTCCTAACTATATAAGGCCTAAAACCTATGGTTTTTTCAGTGAATTTCCAAGGTTTTTAAAGGCTAATTCCTAACTATATACAGTCTATAACCTATGGTTTTTTCAGTGAATATATATATATATATATATATATATATATATATATATATATATGTATGTATATACACACATATATATATCAAAGCTTTAAGGTTCCCACCTGTGGAGATGCACTCTGGCATCCACTGCAGCAACCTTCATGAGGTAAAAGCCGGACCGGCAGGCAGATCCATTTTACAGCATGCCTGTCGATTCACACCTGATGCGTTTCGTGCTCATTGCACTCTTCAGAGGCGCGACAGTCATTATG
The DNA here is from genome assembly GCF_964263255.1 of Lissotriton vulgaris. Classification (NCBI taxonomy): domain Eukaryota; kingdom Metazoa; phylum Chordata; class Amphibia; order Caudata; family Salamandridae; genus Lissotriton; species Lissotriton vulgaris. Next base: position 1,385,946,482 of record NC_141693.1, on the reverse strand, counting down.
GCATAGAGGCCACACCTCCCACTTAAAAATATGAGCCCTCCAATGGGTGACTCGTATGAGTCCGCATTGGTTTGTGGGTCTTGTATTGTGTGCCTCAGTTGTGTGCCACTGTCTGAGATGTTTCAAGACCATATATATATATATACATACAGACTGTCTAGTACAGAAACTGACTGGTTAAAAACTACGAAAGGGTTCAGGAAATGTGGGAATTGCAAGGCGTGCAAGTACAGTCAGAACTGTAACGAGATCTTCCTACCTGAAACGAAAATGAAATTGAAGATTAATACCCTAATCACGTGCACTACGGAGTTTGTGGTACACCTTATTCGCTGCCCTTCTAAATTATGGTACATAGGGTCAACCACAGCATCTGTAAAAAAACGCATTCTAGAACATTGGCGTGTGATTACCAATCAGGACTTCTCATACAGCACTGGGAGACACTTTATCCGATTACACCAGAATGACGTATCAAAAGCAAGTTATATAGGGATTGCCACGATTAAAAGCAATATCAGAGGTGGAGACAGATTGGGAGCACTACGCAAATTAGAGTCACAGTTGATTCTATTGGCAGGCACCCTCTTTCCCGATGATTTAAATATGGATGAGGAGTTACATTTCCACCTTTAAAAATGTATAACCTAAGAAGACAGTGGAATTGTTAGTAGGAGAGCTGAATTCTCACCATATACATTTAACTTTTAAACTTCCCCTTCCCGCACACCCTCACACCTTTGTTACTTATACCAGCTAGATTAACTATAGAAAATATTCTGTAAGGATGCTCGTGTCCTTTGGTCCTCGAAGTATCAATATGGATATCAGAGTCTAACATTGCTTATTTTTTCATAGTAAACCAATACTTTTTCCTTTTCTAGGTTTGGAATAGGAGATAACCCAATCAACCTTCAGGTGTACTTGTTCACACAATTAGCTAATTAATAATTTTTTCTTGTTACTGTACCAATATTGGCTTAATGTAAATGTACACACATGTATATATTGGTTTGTTCAAGCTGGATATATGGTACTATACCGTAATTTGTTTTTGAGCTCTGATAGCTAATTCCATATTTTTGCATTGGTACTAAACAATAATCTTGGACCAATTAATGGATTTTGCAATACTTGAATTGTATTAAAATAATAAGCTGGAGTTTTATATTTTCACTTATGAAATAAAGTATTCACACACAAAATCACAATGGACAGAATTGATTGTTTCACTGAATATCAGTGACAGTAACTGGTATTAGAATTATTGTGTATCAAGAATTATTGAGCATATAGGAAAAGATGTTTTCTATTTCTATGAATTTGTGTGGTTACACCTTTAAAAGGTGGTATGAGAAGAAAGCGGGTCATGTGACCAAGAACAACTTGTTGTTCGAAACGCGTTATCCCTCGACTTTTGGATTTGCCAAATAAATATTACTTTGGAAGAACTACGGGCTTGTCTGGATTCTCTGACCTGAATTCTGCTTTTGCATATATATATATACATTCTGGGAGTTGTAAGCAACATTGGACTGCAGCGAACACACAGGTGTTGGACATCCTGGCGGGGGAGGAGCAACTCACCTCTTTTTAACCTATGAAGGGGAGCGGGGCTGACGATCACTCCATCTGTGAAGGGCGCTGATGAGGGCACATCCATTCGCCCGAAATGCATACGCTGCCACTACTGTACCTGTGAAATAAAGCTTACCTTTGGACTCCCCCCTGGGCCCCAGCCTGCTTCCGTTGGAGTAGGGTGTTCTGTGATTGATTTTGCGCTGGTCAGTAGCGCATTGCTGGGTGTCCCTTTTGCACAAGAGGCCCGGAAGTTGCTGGCTTTGCTTCGTGGCAGTTTCACGAGTCGAGGGATCGACTACTCCGGTGTCCACCACTACGCTTTGGATGGACCGAATAGGTCCAAGGTATCTACCCCGAGAGGCTCGCGTGCATTGCACAAATGGCCCCTGTCAAATTTCCTCCAGGGCCAAATGGTTGCGACAGTCCGAGGGGACCCGAGGTAACACTTTGTAACATTGGACACAGCACGAGTGAACCCGTTTGAAGTTTCATTTTCGCTCCATCAATTGACATTTGTTGACCTCCGCCATCACCAACCAGAATGTGTATTCCACATCATTCTGGGAGTTGTAGGCAACATTGGACTGCAGCGAACATACAGTTGTTGGACATCCTGGCGGGGGAGGAGCGACACACCTCTTTTTAACCTATGAAGGGGAGAAGGGCTGACGATCACTCCATCTGTGAAGGGAGCTGATGAGGGCACATCCATTCGCCCGAAATGCATACACCGCCACTGCTGTACCTGTGAAATAAAGCTTACCTTTGGACTCCCCTTTGGGCCCCAGCCTGCTTCCTTTGGAGTAGGGTGTTCTGCGATATATATATATATATATATATATATATTAAAAAACCATAGGTTTCTGGCCTTATATAGTTAGGAATTAGCATTTAAAAAACCATTGAAATTGCTCCTATATAGTTAGTTGTACTAACTATATTTTGCATACCCGCAATCCACTGCTGATGATGTCACATATTACATCATTCATGACATGGTCAGTGACATCACTGATGACATCACTGATGACATCTCAAATGACATCACTGATGACATCAATGATGACATCTCATTTGAAATCGCGGGGTACGCGCACGGTACGCGTATCCAGCGATTTTTTTTATTTATTTATTTTTTTTGCCCTTGGGGGTCCTATTGGGACCCCCTGAGGAGGGCTAGAGAGTTGGGGGGTCTCTACCCTGCCACCTTTTCGTGTTTTCCACTCTTGTTTTGGGCTCTCTTGTGCCTCAGTTCTCCTGAAAAACAAGATGGTGGCCAACACTTCCTGGTTTGGACAGTTTGGAATTTTGACAGTCGACTGCCAGCTAATCAGAAACTCGCTCGCGCATGTAAGGGTACCCGCACGTACGCGTGCCGTACGCGTACCGTACGCGTACGGTGTGCGTACGGTGAGCGCATATAGATATACAATTTGCTCAAATTTAATTTTCTCAACAACTACTGGAGGGATTTTCACCAAATATAGAAAAGGCACTACTGCATACCTGTCCCTACCATTTTGCCAAGTTTGGTGTAATTCCGTTCAGCCATTCGGGCTGTAGCCGTGTCTAAAGCTCCCATAGAAAATGCAATTTGAAAAATTTCAAATTCAATTTTCTCAATAACTACTGGAGGGATTTTCACCAAACATAGCAAAGGCACATCTGCATACCAGGCCCTACCATTTTGCCAAGTTTGGTGTAATTCCATTCAGCCGTTGGGGCTGTAGCTGTGTCTAAAGGTCCCCGCTTGACGAATCCCCCTGAAACTTTCAGGGAAGGAGCAGAGCGGAGCTGGCCAAAATTCTGGAAAATTACACACAGATTCCTCAATCGGCGCCAAAGTTATTCCCAATGGAATGTTGAGCGCATATAGATATATCATTTGCTCAAATTCATTTTCTCAACAACTACAGGAGGGATTTTCACCAAATACAGAAAAGGCACTACTGCATACCTGTCCCTACCATTTTGCCAAGTTTGGTGTAATTCCGTTCAGCCGTTCGCGCTGTAGCCTTGTTTAAAGGTCCCATAGAAAGCGCCATTTGAAAAATTTCAAATTCAATTTTGTCAAGAACTACTGGAGGGATTTACACCAAACATACAAAAGGCACTGCTGCATACCAGTCCCTACCATTTTGCCAAATCTGGTATAATTCCGTTCAGCCGTTCGAGCTGTAGCCTTGTCAGAATGTCCCTATGGAAATTAACATGGGGAAAACACGTTTTGGGACCCCCCTTTTTTCTCGGGCCCCCGCTTGACGAATCCCCCCGAAACTTTCAGGGAAGGAGCGGAGCGCAGCGAGGCAAATTTAAGGAAAATTACAGGCAGATCCCTCAATCGGCGCCAAAGTTATTCCCAATAGAATGTTCGGAATTTCCTATGGTAACTAGGTCTTAACTATATATACCTACTGGCGACCGCCAGTAGGATATATACATATATATATAAATATATTTTGCTGTTTTGAACTTATATATATATATATATATATATATATATATATATATATATATATTCACTGAAAAAACCATAGGTTTCACACCAGTTATAGTTAGGAATTAGAATTTAAAAAACCTATCAAATTCACTGAAAAAACCATAGGTTTCACACCAGTTATAGTTACCTGGAAATTTTACTGACATAAAACCATTGAAATTCCCACGTTATAGTTAGTTGGACTCACTATAACTTGCACGTGTAATGCACTGCTGATGACATCACATATTACATCACTCATGACATGGTCAGTGACATCACTCATGACATCACTGATGACACCATCCAGTGAATGTGTGGCTTTCTGAAAAATAAATAAATATTTTTTATATATGTATATATAAAGGTCAATGGAAGAATAAATGTTTAAATAAGTATCTAAATGGATGTTTTTTTTTTAAATGATTGGTTAACTAGCTTATTAAGTGTATCTTAGTGAATACATATATTAGCGAGTAATGTTTAAATATTTAAATATATGTATCAGTTTTTCACTTTGTGTATAAGTGGCTGCATGGGTTGGTGAGTAGCTACATGTGTGTGTATATGGGTTATTAGATGTTTTTTTTAGTATCTTTATAATTGTCTGTTTGATTTGGTGGGGGTGTTACTTAGCACATAGATGCATCAATGACTGACTCTCTGTTTGTATGTGTTTTTAAGACAGCATATGTGTAGGATTATAAGGGTAAATGAGTGTGTATATGTATGTGTTAGTAAGTGAATGACTGTCTCACTAGTGTCTTTATCAGTAACTACATATGTTTTAATCTAGTATATGTGAGTATTGGTGTATATAATTAAGTATATGTGAGAGTGAGAGATTGAAAGAGTTCTTGTTTAAATAAGTATGTGTTTCTATAAGTGTTTGTTTAAGAGAGTATGTATGTGTAAGTTTCCTTAGAAGTAAGGTGGTAGTGTGTGTATAGCTGTATATGCAAATAAATGGATGTTCAATATTTTATTTGCATGTGTGAGTATGTGTGTGAGCAACTTTTGGAAGACTGTCGGTGTGTTAACAGGATGTATAGGTGTCTCCCCACATATGATGAGTGAGTATATGTATGAGTGACTATATAGAAGTGTTGGTGAGTGAGTGGATATGTATATAAATGGTGGAATTACTGAATTGGTTGTTGTATCTGGTATAGGTATGTCCACTTTTTTTTTAAATGTTATTTTTTATTTTTCAAAATGTGTTTCAAGGGTTACTTTACACTGAAAGTAGGTCAGTCTCTCTCTCACAAGGAGGTGTCATCAGTGATGTCATGAGTGATGTCACTGACCATGTCATGAGTGATGTAATATGCAATGTCATCAGCAGTGCATTACACTCGCAAGTTATAGTGAGTCCAACTAACTATAACATGGGAATTTCAATGGATTTATGTCAGTAAAATTTCCAGGTAACTATAACTGGTGTGAAACCTATGGTTTTTTCAGTGAATTTGATAGGTTTTTTAAATGCTAATTCCTAACTATAACTGGTGTGAAACCTATGGTTTTTTCAGTGAATTTCAAAGGTTTTTTTAAATGCTAATTCCTTTCTATATCGAGTTTCTCACCTTTTTATTTTTTTTGCAATTTGCTGTTTTGTTTAAGTATTCTTTTTTTTTTTTTTATATAATTTTTTTCTTTTGCGCTCTGGGTGCGCGCTCCGGTAAGCTCTCCGGTATGCTCTCCGGTAAGCTTTCCGGTAAGCACCCAGAGCGCTACTTTCGTTCGTGAAAAAAAATATGAATGAAAAGTTAATAATAATGCAAAACATTTCGTACCATACAAATAAAATCAGTTTTTTTTAATAAGGAAAATGATTATGCATTTCCATAAAAGTTTGATGACATCACTTCTGCGCGCAACGTAAGCGCCCTCGGAAGCGCCTACGTTCTCGCCGCGTAAACGCACCCGGAAGCGCCTACGTTTGTGCCACGTATGCGCCCCGGAAGCGCCTACGTTCGCGCCACGTAAACGCACCCGGAAGCGATCCGGAGCGTGCAGCGTAAGCGCGTCGAGTCATGTGACCTTAAAATAACACTTTTCATTGGTTGCTAACAGTTTTTTTTACAAAGAATGAAATCCCCACCCATTTCCTTCACTTCTTCTTTCACTTTTGTGACTGAAAGACCTGCCTTTTTGCTCCAGGATATTTCTTGGTTTTACAATGGCTGCCAGACAATCCAGCAGTGAGGATGACCCAGAATTCATTAATGAAGAGCCTCCTCAACGAAAAGTTAAGGAACATTTGGAAATGTTTTGAAATCCCACCTGGACAAAAAAAGGTAAATGCTCCCAAAGTGCAGTGCAGGATCTGCAAAGAAGAGCTGTCACGAGGTAACCCTTTGAAAAAGTACTCTTTTGGGAACTTCACAATGATCCGCCATGTCCAGAGGAAGCACCCCCAGAATTTTTCCCACAAGAGGTTCCCAGTGATGGGGCCTCTACATCCACCGGAGGAGCAACTTCTTCTGGGAGGGGGCAATCACAGGAGCAGGTGCCAAACATTCAACCTGCATTTAACCATGGTATCCTCAGATGCAGATACTGCAATCAACTCCTCACCTATGGGGAGCAAAGTGTCCAGCTCATGGTTCGAGCATTGGAGAACCATCACTGCCCTTCCCACCCCTAATTTTTTTTGTTTTTTTTGCTCCTGTTGAGCAGTTTCCATTCCCTGTTTTTGTTCCTGTTTTGAAAAAAGAAGAAAACCAAAAGTTCTTTTCAGAACTACCTCCAATTCTCATCAAAGAGCTATATTCTTAAAAAAATGAAAAAGAGTAAGTGAAATAGAGTGCATTGATAATTGAAAGGAGAATGAGTAAGAAAGAACAGAAAGGTATGAGAGGAAAAAAGAAGTGAAGTAGGTGGACTGAAAGAAGGTGAGTGTTAGGAAAGAAAGTTATGAGAAGTAGAGTGAATATGGGGAATGTTGATATTCAATGAAAATGTTGAAAAAGAACAGGAGTGTTGAAGGATAAGAAAAGATGCATTGCTGGAGTTGAAGGTAGAAGGCCTCATTTATGAAGCCATGCGTCACTTTAACACCACCAAAGCATCACTTTTTGTGACACAACATTCCAATAAAAAATGCACCTTATTTATTCATATTTACAAAGTGGCGTTTCTAGGTGAATACATCACTTTGTAAACCCCTGTGCCACATTATTCCTACGTCAGGTGTAATGTATGCAAAAGGGACGTATTGACGCAAGAAAGGGTCGTAGAGGTGACACAGTGAATAAACTGGAGGCCTCCTTTCTGAAAAGTGACGCATCGCTACGTGAAAACAGCAAGTGTAAAAAAGATGCGCCTCGTTGCGCTATATTTAAAAAGTGACGCATCTAGGTACATGGGTCACTTTTTAAAACCCTGCGCCACATTATATCTGCGTCAGGTATAATGTATGCAGAGGGGGCGTTCCCCCGCAAAAAGCTTGGTAATAACAACGCAGTGAAATCTATGAGATTTCACTGCGTCACTTTTTGGATGCTGTTGCGTCAAAATCTTGCGCCTGCCTCACAGCAGGTGTAAAACTGACGCAAGACCTTTCACCTGGTGCTTTCCCCATGTGAAAGGACGCATTACTGGAGTTGCGTCACTTTTGTGACGCACTCCAGCAATGTGTCACTTTTATGTTTACAGATATGTCAGAAATACTGACGTATCTGTAACTCCTTGCGACATGATTCGTCATACATTAAATATAACACATCTGGAATGTCGTAAGGAGTGCGCACAGAAAAGTGACGCATCGCACCAGCGGTGTAAAAAAATGCGCCTCGTTGCGCTATATTTAAAAAGTGACGCATCTAGGTACACGGGTCACTTTTTAAAACCCTGCGCCACATTATATCTGCGTCAGGTATAATGTATGCAGAGGGGGCGTTCCCCCACAAAAAGCTTGGTAATAACGACGCAGTGAAATCTATGAGATTTTACTGCGTCACTTTTAGGATGTTGTTGCGTTAAAATCTTGCGCCTGCCTCACAGCAGGTGTAAGACTGATGCAAGACCTTTCACATGGTACTTTCCCCATGTGAAAGGACGCATTACTGGAGTTGCGTCACTTTTGTGACGCACTCCAGCAATGCGTCACTTTTATGTTTACAGATATGTCAGAAATACTGACGTATCTGTAACTCCTTGCAACATGATTTGTCATACATTAAATATGACACATCTGGAATGTCGTAAGGAGTGCGCACAGAAAAGTGACGCATCGCACCAGCGGTGTAAAAAAATGTGCTTTGTTGCGCTATATTTAAAAAGTGACGCATCTAGGTAGATGCGTCACTTTTTAAATATAGCGTAACAAGGCGCATTTTTTTACACCGCTGGTGCGTCACAAAAAGTGACGCACAAGCGGCGCAAAACTGGCAGCGCAAGGCCTTCATAAATATGGTCCTGGATTTTCCCCGTGCTTCGCTCCCCGGTGCACTTCCCGGTGCGCGTACCGGGCGCTCCCCCCGCGCAAATCGAAAAAGGACCCTATTTTAGCCCCCACATTAAACCTAGGGGGTCAGGAGGGGGTCTACCCTGGCCCCTTATGGTCAATTCCCCCCTTTGTTTTTGCCACCTCTTGTTTCTCGATTTTACCGAGACACAAGATGGCGGCCGCTCCAGACTGTTTAGAATGTTTACAGACACCCAAGAGCCTATCAGCTTTCTGCGCGCAGGTCGCGTGGCGCGCCCGGTGCGCTCCCCGGAGCGCGTACCGGGGCGCGCCTATAGATATATATATTTTTTTTAACCTAAATTACTCAAAATCCACTGGAGCACATATCTTGAGACATAGCAAAGGCACACCGGGCTACTAGTCCCTACAATTTTGCCAAGTTTGGTGTAAATCCATTCAGCAGTTTGAGCTAAAAGTGAAATCGACCGCCCTATGGAAATTAACATGGGGAAAACGCGTTTTGGGACCCCCCTTTTATCTCGGCCCCCGCTTGACAAATCCCCCCCAATCTTTCAGGGAAAGACCGGAACTCGACGAGGCCATTTTGAGGGAATTTTCAGGCAGATTCGTCAACTGGTGCCAAAGTTATTCCAAATAGAATTTTGAGATTTAACATTGAAAAAAATCCTAACTATAACTACCTACTGGCGACCGCCAGTAGGTAATATATATATATATATATATATATATATATATATATATATATATATATATATATATATATATATATATATATATATACCACTTCTTCCTGCTTCTCCGGGCTCGGCATGCAGGACAAAAGGACCACCACACAGCTTTTCCAGTTTTGAAGGGTCAGTTTATTATCTCCTCATTCTCTCTGGCATGACGCGTTTCGGGTAGAAACTACCCTTGATCACATCAATATATCATATATATATGAGCAAACATTTCTTTCAGGAAAAGAAATTGGAGGCCAGAGGGGGTATCAGGAATTGCAGCAAGATTTATTCACCAAATATACAGCGCGGCAAATGCATTTTGGCTCAGTCTGCCTTTCTCAGCGCCCTGCGCTGTAGTGAGTTCTGCAACATTGTGCTCCTCCCTGTAAAATACTGGCACACACGCAGTGTGCCCCTCCCCTTGATGCAATCGGCACACCTGTAGATGTTCGTAACAGATGAGGGGACTTCAACTCCCATCAGGCACTGTGGCGGCGAGCTGGGTAGGTGGCGTAGGGGGGGTGACAATGGACAGTAGGTCTGTGTGAGCATTCTGGAGGGCGGGATAAATTGCCTCTGATTCAGGTGAAGTCCACCGCCGCACCCAGGTGAAGTCCACCGCCGCACCCCTGAGTCCCCTCGTGCCACAGCGACCAGTTCACACAAGCACGCTTTAGAGTAGGGGCTGCCCAGTAGAGACACTTCGCCCTGTGGAGTTGAAATAACTCGATCAGCTCTCGTTGTCTCATGCTTTTTGGTGGTCCATCGGATAATCGATCCCTGATACAAACAGCTGCAAGCAGCCTGGTGCCAGTATTGATCCGTGACTCTTTGTGCTGTGGGGCCTTCCGTACTGCGTCTCTGGCCGGCGCAGAAAATATCAGCAAACATTTCTTTAAGGAAAAGAAATCGGAGGCCAGAGGGGATATTAGGAATTGCAGCAAGTTTTATTCACCAAATATACAGCGCGGCAAATGCATTTTGGCTCAGTCTGCCTTCCTCAGCGCCCTGCGCTGTAGTGAGTTCTGCAACATTGTGCTCCTCCCTGTAAAATACTGGCTCACACGCAGTGTGCCCCTCCCCTTGATGCAATCGGCAAACCTGTAGATGTTCGTAACAGATGAGGGAACTTCAACTCCCAGCAGGCACTGTGGCGGCGAGCTGGGTAGGTGGCGTAGGGGGGGGACAATGGACAGTAGGTCTGTGTGAGCAGTCTGGACGGCGGGATAAATTGCCTCTGATTTAGGTGAAGTCCACCGCCGCACCCCTGAGTCCCCTTGTGCCACAGCGACCAGTTCACACAAGCACGATTTAGAGCAGGGGCTGCCCAGTAGAGACACTTCGCCCTGTGGAGTTGAAATAACTCGATCAGCTCTCATCGTCTCATGCTTCTTGGTGGTCCGTCAGATAATCGATCCCTCGATACAAACAGCTGCAAGCAGCCTGGTGCCAGTATTGATCCATGACTCTTTGTGCTGTGGGGCCTTCCGTACTGCGTCTCTGGCCGGAGCAGAAAATATCAGCAAACGTTTCTTTCAGGAAAAGAAATCGGAGGCCAGAGGGGGTATCAGGAATTGCAGCAAGTTTTATTCACCAAATATACAGCGTGGCGAATGCATTTCGGCTCAGTCTGCCTTCCTCAGCGCCCTGCGCTGTAGTGAGTTCTGCAACATTTTGCTCCTTTCTGTAAAATACTGGCTCACACGCAGTGTGCCCCTCCTCTTGATGCAATCGGCACACCTGTAGATGTTCATAACAGATGAGGGAACTTCAACTCCCATCAGGCACTGTGGCGGCGAGCTGGGTAGGTGGCGTAGGGGGGTGACAATGGACAGTAGGTCTGTGTGAGCACTCTGGAGGGTGGGATAAATTGCCTCTGATTTAGGTGAAGTCCACCACCGCACCCCTGAGTCCCCTCGTGCCACAGCGACCAGTTCACACAAGCACGCTTTAGAGTATATTTATATACTATATATTTAGTTAGGACCTCGTTTCCATAGGAAAATAGGAAAAGTCTTTTTCATTTTGCCAGTAACTTTGGTGCTATTTGACGAATCTTCGAGATATTTTCTAAACTACTATGCAACTGAGTTCAGACACTGTGTTAAAAGATGTGGGGTGCTTTGTCTAGCGGGGCTGAGAAAAAAGGGGGGTTCCAAAACACATCCCCCTGAATTTCCCATAGGGATTTTGAACACGACTAGAGCCCAATCTGCAGGACAGACTTACACCAAATTTGGTATTTGGTGTGAATCCATTCTGTCATTTTTGAGTTTTTAAAGAAAAAACTAATTTGATGCAGATCCTCCGTGGATCCAACAGATCAGCCCCTGGGCTTTGGAGCAATTTATTGGACCACCCAATGACATTACAAAAGGTCAGAGTCATTTTATAATAAGCACAGGATATTAAGTGATATACTAAGAATCAAAAGATGTTGAGCCAGCATTAGGGCTTATACTTGATCCCACACAATGTTGGCAGATCTGGCCATTAGGCCACATCCATATTTCTCAATTTATGGTTGAAATTCAAATATAAGTGGTATGACAGGGAGAGAGATTTGGACCTTGAAATTCTAAACTACCATACATAAGTGGTATGTTTGTGTATGATCACATTTAATGAGCAGAGCACATTCTCAGTTGAAATGGCTTTGTAAAGTAAAAAAAAACAGCAGAAGTAAATACTGGAATGTTCACCCGGAGTCTTGCTTGAGAATACTTGCAAGGTTTTGGAATATTGCTTATCAACTTTGCACAAGTGGCGTAGAAATAATCCAGGCAGCCCCTTCGTGCAGGGAAGCCCAGAGCTCCATGGTACCTCCTCTGGCAGTGTGCACAGGCAGTGGCTGACAACCCCTGAGTGGGTCATAAGCGTGAGTGACCCCCTCTAAGTTATTTGCAGGTGTCCCCCTCAAGGTTTGTTACACCACTGTTTTGCACTGGTGTACAAACAGGGCTAACCATTTTAAGAATGTCTTACCCAAAAACCAGGACTTTCGTGTCCCACTAAAAATCCGTTTGTGACTCAACAGTAGGTTTCGGACCACAGTTTGGGAAACGCTCATGTAGAGCATCGTGCCTGTTGGCAAACAAAGGAAAATACTCCCAAAGCTCTATAATTTTAACCCATGTGTGTCATGTTGCTTTAAGCATTTTCCTTCTTGTTTTGGAATGTTTTCTTATGTGTTGCATTCTTTGTAGCCTGGTGTTCTAAGCAGTAGCCAGTAGGCAGTTGCTGGAACCTAAGTCCTGTGTAGGCTGTGTCCTACCTTGCTCCTGTGCCTTTCTTCCATTAAAGCTCTTCATATTAACCTTTTAAGTGTCCTACTTTACACTGGCGACCAGGATGGGATTCGTTCATTTCTTGGAATGGTGGAGTTCTATTCTAAATTTATAAAAGGGTTTTCATCTAAAGTTTTCAACATTAGGCAACTACTTAAGAGTAATGTTAAATTCACTTGGTCTGCAATCTGTGAAGATGAATTCAACAGTATCAAAAAAGATATTGTTAAAGCTCCTGTTTTATGTCCTTTTGATCCTGATTTGAAATCCGTAGTCACTGTGGATGCAAGCAACAAGGGATTGGGAGGTGTACTTTCACAGTTTAATTTGGATGGAAAGGAATGCATTGTGGCGTTTGCTTCTAGGGCCTTATCTACTCCTGAGAGTAAATTTTCTGTGATTGAGAGAGAGACATTAGCTGTAGTTTGGGTGTTGGAGCATTTCCGCAGTTTTATTTGGGGGAAGGAGTGTATTGTGAGATCTGATCACAAACCCTTGACCAAGCTCCTTTCAACAGGTGGGCTTTACAATGCCACTGCCAGAATCGCTAGAATGTCTATGTGTCTTCAGGACTTTTTAATTAAAATTGAGTACATGCCTGGCAAGAGTAATGTCCTTGCGGATTTTTTATCTCGCATGCCTTCTGATCTTCAGGAGTGTGATATCAGTGAATGGGATTCATTACAAATAGCTTTAGTTCATGATGAACTTTCTTTTAGTATTAACAAGGACAAATGGGCTGAAGAATATGTAAAGGAGAATGTTTTAATTTCTGTCATTTCTCATATTGGTCAAGGTTGGCCTAATAAAAATAGCCTGTCAGCTGATTTAAAAATGTTTTGGGAAGTGAGAAATGAGTTAACTGTTGTAGATGGAACAATTTTCAGAGGGGAGAGAGCAGTTCCTCCTAGCTCTTTGAGGGATTCAATCATTGAGTTATGTCATAAGGATCATTGCGGCATTGTTAAGACTAAGCAGAATGTAAAAAAATGGTACTGGTGGCCAGGTGCTGATTTAGCTGTTGAAAGGATTGTTCGTGATTGTTGTATTTGTGCTAACTCTGACAAAGTGCTCAATACTTTAAGACCTAATATGTGTGAGCCTATCATTCCTGATGGTCCATGGCATACTGTAGCAATTGATATTATGGGACCTATCGGTAATTCACAGAGATATGTTATATCTGCAATCGATGTCTTTTCTAGGTGGCCTTGCATCACTGTTGTGAGTAAAGTTGATTCAGTTAAGGTTTTGGAATTTTTGGACAGAGTTTTTGTGGAGGAAGGTCTTCCTGTTCAAATTGTGAGCGATAATGGAGTTCAATATTTGTCCAATTTGACAAAATCTTATTTTGAAAGAACTGGGATAGTTCATAGAACTACTTCTCTTTACAACCCTAGTGGAAATGGTCTCTGTGAAAGATTTAATAAGGTTCTCAAAAATGCTATCCAAATTGCGGGTGTTCAAGGTGAGGGTTGGGAAGCACATGTGTTGAAAGCAGTTTGGTCATACAGAACTAATACTCATGATGCTTTACAGATGACTCCTTTTGAGGTGATGAGAGGTCGTGTTGCAAGAACTAAATGTAATCCTGACTGGTTACATAAACAGTCTTGCGTTGACATTAATATGAGTGTTGTGAAAGATAAAATTCTGGAGAAACATCTGCATTACAAATGTGATTTTGACAAAACGTTTGGTGGTAACCTCATTAATGTCAAGGCTGGAATGTGGGTTAAAGTCAAAATTCCATGGAAAGTGAAAAAAGTGGAATCACAATTTTCTAAACCTTTGTTACTTAAAAAAGTTTTACGCAATGCAGTACTGTTTAGTGATGGAAAAGTCTGGAACCTCCGTAGAATAGCTATTTACAGAGGTAAAAATTAAGTTAAGAATGACTCTAGTGAGTCTTCTCCTTCAAGTTCCTCTGTAATTGGAGAGTTTCCTTCTGCTCATAGGGAGGATCATGGTGGCATCGTTGTTTCAGAACGTGCAGATTTGAGTAGTGGTGGATACTTCTTTTGGATCTGTTGTTTCTGGTGGTGAGGCTTTACATGATCCTGTCTGTGATGCTTCCATTGTTTGTTCTGAGTCTGGTAATCTGAAGAAACGTATCACTGTTAAACCTAAATGGTTAAGCGATTTTGTATTCTGATTCATTCTTTTTATTTTTTTTTATTTTTTTTTTTTTTTGTTACAGGGGAAGATGTGTCATGTTGCTTTAAGCATTTTCCTTCTTGTTTTGGAATGTTTTCTTATGTGTTGCATTCTTTGTAGCCTGGTGTTCTAAGCAGTAGCCAGTAGGCAGTTTCTGGAACCTAAGTCCTGTGTAGGCTGCGTCCTACCTTGCTCCTGTGCCTTCCTTCCATTAAAGCTCTTCTTATTAACCTTTTAAGTGTCCTACTTTACAATGTGCTGCCAGGCGTATTGGGAAACACTAGAAGGTGGGCAGTTTTCATAACCTCTGGCATAAATCTAATTTGAAATTACTCTTACACGTATGCACATTTTATGTTCAGAAATGTAATTGCTAATTAAATGTTGCATCGAGCATGGTGAATATGAGTTTGCAAATGTATTTTTATGTAGTTACATTAGCAGGCTTTTATGAGAAAAGGTTCTGCTTCATTGTTTGCTAAAATTTGAGGTAGCTTTTTTTACCTCTGGTTACATTTTCAATTAATAATAAGATAAAACTAACGTCTGCATTCTTCACACATATGCCGGAATCTTTGATATTATATATGTGTATTTTAGAGTGTGAGCAGCATAATCTGAAGATCTGCTATTTCCACTCGCAACTAATTCATGAAAAAGAAAAAAAAGGGTGTTTGCAAACAGCAATGGTCTTGACGGGAATCCAATCACTTTTGAGATCTGTTGTAAGAATTCATCCTTTTTCGTGGTCTTCACAGCTTTATTTCCTGTTTGCACTGATGTGCTGAGCCACTTAGACTCTGGCAAATGGAAGTGTTCTAACTCTCTTTCTAGAACATGTTTTTTTATCCCTAATACATTGTTTTCTAAACCCTATTAGCATTTTTCACTTTTAGTTAAGGATAGTGTGAAAATGTGCAAAGACTGTACAAATGCCCAGAAAATCACAAGTGGGCTGTGTGTGGCTTTGCTCAACCCAAGTGAGAGTCTCTAAAAACATGGCATTAGAGCCGCCAAACAGTACTGAATGATATGGTACGAGAATATTGAGTCTTTAATATTGTGAAATCATTATATTCTGGCAAAAATATTGATCACCAAAATATTTTAAAAGGTAAGTATATAGAACGTCGCATTAGTTTACTCTACATAATGCCACATCTATGTCCTGCGTCAAGTAATGTTGTCAAGGGACATAGATGTGGCTTTAGGAATAGTTATTCTGTACTTACCATTCATAAGAAATTAGATTACTGTTTGAGGGGGGTGAAACTCTGCTCAAGCAGGAACCACAATCCTTTTCAGGTTGAAGAACAAGCAAATCTCAAATTAAACTGTTCTCAACCCCCTGGTAGCTTGGCACAGAGCAGTCAAGCTTAACTTAGAGGCAATGTGTAAAGTATTTCTGCTGCACCTCAAACAGAAATATAGTGAAAACACAACAGATGGAAAATCCCAAACCAATTTAGAAAAATAGAGTACATTTTAATTTTAAAAAAAGATACTGAAACAACAAAAATTCAATCAACAGAAATAGAGATATGCAGTTAAGAATATTTCAGTGACTATAGTGCCAAAAAGCACAAACTGCCACGTGTGGATATATGTTTGCATTACACCAGGACAAAGACAGACATTCAGGCCGACCGTGCTGCAGCATGGGCTAGCTATAGGAACCCCACTGAAGCCCCTGAGTACTTTATATCCTGGTTGTGACAATTTGCGCAGTACTGCTTCGAAGGTGCATCACACAGCCAAGGCAATGCGGGGTTCTGGTTGGAGATGCGTTATGCACCACTGGTTCCAAAGACGCTGAGAGGCATGCGATACGGAGTCCTGCGCCATCGTTAAGGCTGCTGTCAATGAAAAGCTTGCAATGTGTGCCTGCTTCGGGCACACATTGTGTAGTGGCGGTTCTGATGGGGCTGCGGTCTGCTATGCAGAATCCTTGTGTCAGGAAAGTCCACACAGCAAAGACGATGCATTGGTTCTGCTGGAACCACTGCTTGGCTGGCTGTGCACCTTCAGGCTAATTTTCAAGGGTCCAGGACTAGGGTGGTACCACTTGGCAGGGTTAGACTCACAGATGTCAGAGTCCAGGTGCTGGATTCAAGGGTGTTGGAGCCTTTTGTCTCTGAGGCTCTAGTCAGGACGTGAGCCAACTAGCACGTGGGATCAATCCCGGGTCCTGGGTTAAACAGATACAGGCCCAGTCCTTCTCTCCCAGACAAAAGGCAGCAGGTCAGTACAGCAGTGCAGCAATCCTTTATAGCAGGAATCCAGTGGTAGTTCTTTCAGTAGCACAGCTGTCCTTCCTGGCAGAGTCCACAGTTTCAGAAGTGTACTGAAAGGTTGGTGTCTCATGTCCAATATTTATACCCAGTTTTTCCTTTGAAGTGGGAGATGCTTCGAGAGGCTTCCCTTTGAGGTGCAGAGCTGCCCTGCCTCTCTTGCCCTGGTTAAAGACTAACTGCAGGAGGTATGCAGTCCTTTGTATGGAGGCAGGACACAGCCTTTTCAAGCATAGAATGGGCTGTGACCAGCTCTTTCCTCCCACCCTGAAAATGAAGGCCTTTCCAGACACACCTAAGCCCTCCATGGTGTGTGACTGTCTAGGAGGAGTACACAAAGCCCAGCTGTCAACAACACCCAGTCAATTAACCCAGATACAGACTGCACAAACCAAATGGCTAAGGTAGGAAAATGCTAACGTTCTAAAAGAGACATTTTCCAGATTGTAATTTAAAATCAGACTTCACCATAAGTTAGGATGTTCCTTTACAATTCCAAAGACACCAACTATGAAAGATATACCTGTTCCCTTTTGGAACTTACAGCTTATTAAATGCAATACGTTAACTCCAGTTTTATCCTATAGTAGTGAAAAACAAATGAAATAGTTTTTTCTTCCAGGACTTTTAAAACTTAAAAGTTTATGTCCAGCTTTTTATAAATACTACCCCCTGCACTCTAGGCTGTCTACAGTCTACCACTGGTGTGGCTTGCATGTATTAAGTAGAAAGTTTTGAGCCTGGAAAAAAAGTGAATTTCGCCAGGTTGAAATGACAGTTCACAGCTGCACACACAGCTTGCAATGGCAGGCCTGAGACATGTTTAAAAAGGCTACTTAAGTGGGTGACCAGCCCACTAGTAAAATGTGATTTATGTGCCCTGGGCACAGGTAGTGCCACTTTGCTAAGGATGTACAAATAAATTAAAAACACCATTTGGGTGTTTGCCAAATCTACCATTTTTAAGAAGAGAGCACATGCATGTGGGCACTGGTGAACAGTGGTAAAGTCCTAAGGCCAACAAAAAGAATTCAGCCAAAATACGAGGAGTGAAGGCAAAACGTTTAGGAATGACTCTCCAAAAAGGGCCAAGTCTAACACCTTTATATACATGACTTCCATTATTTTGATTCTTAATGTTCTTCCTATGATATTGCAGAGGGAGGATATCAAAAGCTTTATATAATGACATGTAATAACACTGAACTACTGTATGCCAAGGTGCAGCCAGCCCTTGTCAGAATAAACCTTTTTTGATGTTTTAAAACCTACTTCTAAAATGTAATAAGTCCCCTGTAACATGTGCCTTAGAACCCAAGGCCTAAGTGCATAATATGTAGAATTGAAATAAGTCAAGTTTCTAATTGGTATTTCTCCGCTGTGTAAGAATTCATACATTTACTTACTTCACAGGCTACCGCAGCCCTTCCATTTGCAAAGGCCTGCTTTATGTTCAATCTTTATATGGACCCCTTGGCAGAAGTGGTGCAAGCGTTTGGAGTGGAGTTAGTCTCATACGCTGACGACACCCAACTGCTGATCTCTCTGTCCCAAGCCCCTGACACAGCTGCTTCTAACTTCAAGGCCTGTATGCAGGCCTTAGCAGGTTGGATAAATTCACACTGTCTAAAGCTCAATGGCTCTAAGACTGAGGTTGTGGTGATTGGAGGTAACAACTCCAGTTGGACAGGGGACTGGTGGCCAACATGCTTGGGCCCCACGCCCAATCCCAGCAAGGAGGCAAAGAATTTGGGAATATGGGTTGACCCCAAATTGTCCTATGAGGGCCATGTGAATCGCTTAGTGGGAAAATGTTTTGGAATACTAAAAACCCTCAACCGCACACTGGACTTACTCCCGCTAGAGGCCCGACGTACCATGGCTCAAGCCCTGGTTACGTCCCGCATGGATTACGGCAATGTGCTGCTCTTAGGTACCACGGAAAAAAACCTAAAACGAATGCAAGTCCTCCAGAATACTGCTGCTTGGTTAGTGCTGAGACTCCCCAAAAGAGCAGCTTCCCAGCCTGCTTTGGCGTCGCTACACTGGCTTCCTGTCAGAAAGAGAGTGTTGTATAAAGCACTCTTAATATGCCACAGGATTGTTTGGCATAAAGCTCCATCCGATCTCTCTGACCTGATACAGATTTATGAACCTACCAGAGAACTACGCTCAGCAGGAGCAGGGCTACTAAAAATTCCCCATGTCAGAAGAGCAAAAATGGGTGGACGCTCTTTCAGACTGCTGGCGGCCGGCAATTGGAACAAACTCCCGATCAGCCTAAGGCTAGAAGGATCTGAAATTAAGTTCAGAAAACTCCTTAAGACCCACCTGTATAACAACTAATCCTACTAGCCGAACGCAGGTTCTTTCTCCTCTTTCTGTGACTTTTTCTCTCCGTAGCGCGGGGACATGCCGAGATGGCGTCACCTGGCGCTTTATAAATCTCTTTATTATTATTATTATGTATTAAATCTATAATTGCCTAACTTGTACTGGTTTACTAGGATCATTTACATGGCTATCTAAAAATTAATTAATTGTCCAAATTTTAGAGGATAGGTTCAAAGCCAGCCACTGGTGAGAAATAACTTTGGACTGCCATCGGCTAGGAATTGAATCAATCCCTAGAATTTGGAGAGGCAAATGAGACGGCTTATCACTTGCTATAAGTATGTTTGACTCAAGGAGCTCACTATCTAGCACCCAAAGTTCTAAGAGGTGAATCTCAAAGGGCCAGGAAAGCTGGCCTTTTGAAGTCCACAGGAAAATGAAGGATACGAGAAGACAATATCTTTGGAAGAAGGAATCAGCACACCCATTTAAAAATGATTTTTGTCTCTGTAGAGAAAGCGGGACGAGAGGCCTACCTCTCCATTCAATTAATACGTATGGCCATCCAGAAGAGCTCCCGAATGTCCACATGGTGGAGAAGGCCTTGTTAAATGCACTACATGCCAGTAAGCTAACTTAATTCTACAAATAAAAATGAAGCAAGGGCATATTTAGATCTTTGGTTTTGGTGGTTTTTCAAAACGTTTTACCTGTTATCTATATGTTGTTTACTAGTGTATTTGACTGCATGGTGTTTACTAGTGTATTTTCATATTTGATATGCACTGATTTATAGTTGCATTTGCACTTTAGATTTTTTAGATCCTGAAGTTGTAAAAGAGGCAGGTGCTATTCTAGTCCTTCTCTACTCCTGAAGGGTGCCTCCTTCACTTCCTGCTTGTCCAGGAAGTGGTGCCATTTTTTGCTAGCAATCTAGCTGTGCACTGCTGTTGACGGAGAAAAGTGGCAATTTAAAGCAACTGCAAACCTTTCCTACTGGATGGTAGTAAGGTTGAGATTCAAAAACATCTTGGTGTATTCACTTGTTATACTAATCATGCAATTTCACATCAATTTAATGATGATACAAGTTGCAATACTATTGGTAGTCCTTCCACTGTAAATTTGCTTACCACACGTAATGAGCGTTTTAGGAGCCCACTGATTAATGCGTGGTCAGTGGTGGCTAACCATCACAAGGTTCTTGCGTTAATCTCTGAACATGAATTGGACTTGCTTTGTGTAAACGAGATGTGTATTGAAGAAGACAGTGCAATGATACTAATGAGTCAGTTCCCCAAAGTTGTCAAATTGCAATATGATGCTGAGAAGGCAAGCCTTAATTTTCAAACAATCTAAAAATAAGATATTTTATTGTCAGACCTGCATGATGATTTAGTAATTTGCAGGTGAAAATGCTTCATCCAGCAAATTCAATGCCACCCAATATTTTGTTATTTAAAACCCAATAACATTCGAAATGGTTTTTTGAGCATTTAAGTAGCTGTTGTGCAATCAATATGAAGAATTTGCTCCTTCGTGAGTTGAGAATTCATTTTGATGCCTCCCTGCTTTGGACGTGTCCAACTCACAGAGGTGGCCTCATGTTGGATATTTGGATTTGCACTGTTCAGCCTCTTTTAGGAGTTTCCTGGTTGACATTTTTTTGTATTCCCTTTGATTGAGTTCTAGGGCACCTTGGAAAAACAAGAGGTATTATAGTTCCACCAAACGGATTAGTAGCTGTAAAAACATACATGTTAATCAGCTGTATTGATCTATGGACACAAACTGATGCAACTGTAATCCAGATTGTTAGAACTGACTATTTCGGGTTGGCTAAGGCTGACGCCAAAGCTAGGCAGAAACCACCAATCTAGTCAGGGCAAGGGAGTCACACGGCAAGATAACCCGTGCTCACCCCCTTGGTAGCTTGGCACGAGCAGACAGGCCTATCCCGGAGGCAATGTGTAAAGCATTTGCGCATGCACACAACAGCAACAACATGCTAGGCACACCACAAAAGGAACTCCACACAAGGTTATATAAAAATAACTTTTGTATTGTCAAAACACATCAGATAGTAATCACACATGTACATTGTGCCAACTGGCACGTGCAATATTCACAAGGGATTATTTACAGGACAGGTCCACATGGGTCACTGTCAGAATCAGCACTTAGTAGAAATAGCACTCTAGAACATAGAATATAGGATATAAAATCACTCTAGTACAAATTAGCAAGTACAGCACACAACCAGTAACTACTGGTAACAGGTAGGTGCCACCTACGTGTCCCTAAACACCTTAGGAGAATGTCACGCAGGGAACCAGGACCTCACTAGGACCACCTGTACTAGAAAGAACAACCACTTAAGTATCACAATACAATTAGGGGTATAAGCAAGAACACATTACACATGATGCATCACAAAATTCAGAGGTGTGAGGAAGGAAAACACATGATACATAAAACATACATTCAGCGGTGTAATAACAAGGCACATGATGCATCAAAAACACATTCAGAGGTGCAGGGAAGGAAAAACACATGATGCATAAACCAACACATTCAGAGGTGTAAAATCAAGGTGCGTAATCATATTAAATGCATTATATTTCCTAGCACCACATCACATTACGCAAAACTCACATTAGGCAATTACCATCACATAGATAATCACATTGCGCCTAAATAAAATCACATACCAGCCCCCATCTAATAAAGGGACTAAAGAGCCCTGTGTCCAGATGTCAGGGCACGCTGCTAATGCAGCGCCAGTCAGGGGTGCGCCACCGGCGCAAAACCTAAACGTTGCAGGTGCCCACTACTTGCTGGGCACCTGGGAACAATCACAAGACCTAAACGGTGCAGCTACCCACTAATTGCTGGGCAGCTGGGAATCAAAACTGCGACAGGGTCCTCACTGACCCTAGAACAGAACTGCGCCAACTGCTGGAGCCACACAGGCTCTGAAAACACTTGTGTCCACATTGGAGCCACACAGGCCATGACATAACACATGCCCCAAACTTTGGAGCCACACAGGCTCTGAAACTATGTGTCCCCAGGGCCCTCTAGAAGAGGACAATGGCCCCCTAAATCACGTTGGAGCCAAAGGGGCTCTGAAACAAAATATGCCCTCCGGGAGCCTCTCGGAGATCTAGACTATGTTGGGGCGACCCGCTGCCAACCGGGGCTGCCCTAATTGCACCGCCCTCACTGTGCCACACGGGGCTCAACTGGATGCTGCCAACATGCCCTGACGCCCCCTTGGACCACCACAGCCCAGGAACTTCTCCCTGGCCCGACAACACTCACCAGGCTCCTTCAGACGCAGGACGGGCGCCGAGATCCTCTCCAGTTCACCAGGGATCCTGGCAGTGCAGCGGAAGAGCGCCCAAACCTCGTGCGCTCTTGGACATCATGGCTGGGGCCTGCAGGGCTCTCCCTTCGCATGGGAGCCCCACACAGGCAGGCGCCGTCCTCCTTCGGCCCGATTCTCCTTCTGGCGGCCCCAGGGCTCTCCCTCGCTCACGGGAGCCCCGGGCTGCGGCGGCCTTCACTCGGCCAGCTTCTTCTCCTCTGACGTGCACCAGCCAATCCCAACACGGCAGCGGGCAGGACTTCCATGCAAAACCGGAAGTCCCGCCCGAGTCAGGCGCTTTGGTGCCTGCTTTCCTGTTTTTGCGGTGCGAGGGCCGCGGCGGAGGTTTTAGCGGACACAGAGAGGGGGTAACCACCCTCGAAAGTCAAATAAAAGGCAGAAGCGAGGTAGGCACTGGCTAGGGCGCCATACAAGGAGTAGCACCCGAAATTACAAAAATAAAGTGCACACGAAGCACTCGGGCACACAAAGGGCAGGAGCGCTTCCCTCAGAGGGAAAACGACAGTGCTCTGCCCAGAAAGGGAAAATAAAGCGCTCACAGGGCGCTAGGGGCACAGAAAGCACGAGGCTCCTCAGGAATGGACACCCCTCAGAAACCAGGGACCAGGCAACAAGGCCCTCCTAGGAGCAGAGGGCAGGAGGGTCAAAAGGAAGTCCTTCAGCCCCCAAGCAAAGCAGAGGGGTCCCTAAAACAAAGTCCATCCAGCAAAGAAAAGTCCTCCAATCCCCCCAGGCAAAGCAAGGGGTGTCCCAGCACAGGGTCCATCAGGTATCCAGGGGCTGTGCAGGGCCCAGGGAGGCAAGCCTTCCCCTGAGCCCAAGCAGCAGCACGCCCCTGGCAGGATTCAAGTCAGAAAACAAGAACATTTAGTAAGGGGACACAGCCCCTTTTTATACAGAGAAATCCTTTGTCTATCAGGGTGCAGGCAGTGTGAGAACCAGCTAGAACTGGTTATATTGAATTCCTTTCACTAGCCAGGCTAGGGACATCAGACGCACCCCAGGGGGTGGAGCTAGCATTGTGTGGGGAAAACCCAGCCCCATTCATGACCCTTAAACCAGATAGTCAATCCACAAGCAGGCCCAGGCTCACTCCTGGAGCCAGGCTCCAGCCAATCACACTCCAGACACAATTTACACAAATATGCCAACTTCTAAAAGTCAGAGAAAGGAGGGGTTTGGCCCTGTGGGAAAGAGGGTAGGTAGGGCCTGCTATAATACCAAAAAGGGGAAATTTACCTATGCCTCTATTAACAATTATGAAACAGCACTTAATGCTAAAACAAAGGGAAAACCACAATTGATTAGTTCACCCAGACATTTAATTTATGTCATTTACTTTTTTGGGTTGCATGTTTAGCATTTAAAGACAAGAAAATACATCATCAACTTCACATTGAGCCTCATATTGAGCCAAGCGTGATTATTTAAAAAAGAAAAAGCGAGAAGAAACAATATATACAATTAATGTGTAGAAACAAATAAAACATACCATACCAATGTGCATTTAGAAATGTTGTCAGTTGTCATTGAACAGTTACCACAAAAACAGTACAAAAACACAATGTCATCAAGTTGTATACTGAATTTCCAGGGTGTAAACCTTATTCATTACCACCCCACATTCCTGTCACAATATTACTAAAGTTGATATTATTTAACAACAGGAATGGAGACAAAGCCGATTATTTCCACAAACGAAATGACTTAATGCCAACGCATTTCGAATCCCAATGTCTTAATCATCGGATTCTCATCAGGGCGGGGGATTTTATCTGCGAGTACTGTTTGAGGAAAAAGAAGGGGAATTATTTAAAAAGAGTCCACCTCTCATTGAGAGTGAAATAGCTTTTTCAATTGAACGCATCCAAGGATGCAGCATACCTTATATGACCAAGGATTTTTTTGGTCTTAAAGTCTCTTTATTGAAATGTCATCAACAACCGTGGATGTCAACCTGCAGGAGAGCGAGATTGTAGTGATCAGTTATTACATAATAATTAGAGGCTGCCACTGGCTGCTTGGATAAATTAAAAAGTGGTGGATTGAAGAAAGGCTTTCACTGCCAGAGCACCTGAGTCTGGCATCCAGCTGAAGTATCTGGGAAGTTGAAATGTGAGTCTTCTCTCAAAGGGATCTACTTCTAAGAGACCCCAAATATAATCTAGAGTCTTGAACGCGCTTGAGTTTAGTTTCCAGTCTGTGTGATCTACGAGGAACCTTGAATTCCAATCTGCCCAAACATTGTTTTGACCCAGAAGGAATTCTGTTCTTAACCAAATGTTGCGTTCCAAGCAAAACATCCATAGTTTTTTGGCTAGGTTGGAGAGGGCTGGTGACCTGATGCCCCCTAAACGATTTATGTAGGCAACGGCCAACATATTGACCATTTTGAGAATGACAGATTTCCCTGAAGTGATTGTGTGTAACTCATTAGGGCATAAAGCTCAGTGGTTAACTCCAGAAAGTTTATGTGGTGCAAATTCTCTGAAAAGGACCATAAGCCTCTCGTGTTCTGATTCTGAAAGCAAGCACCCCAGCCATCTGGCATCTGATTCTAGAACAAATTCCGGGGAAATCCCAAATATTGCTTTGCCATTCCATGCATTCAGATTTTCTAATTACCAAGTCACTTCTGTGTTGGCTTCTGTGTCTAGGTGAATTTTGTCTCTGTACCAAAGACAAGAATGGAGGGCTCTGCCCTTCAATCTTTGAAGGGCCCGATAGTGTAAAGGACCCAGGAAAATAGCTTGTATTGAGGATGATAGGAGGCCCAGGAGTCTTGCTAGCTTCCTTTATGTTACAAAATCGATTTTCAGTACATGACATATTTCTTTCCGAAACTTGGAAATGTTTTTCGGGGGAAGTAACAGCATAGACTTACAGGGTCTACCGTGAAGCCCAGGAACACTAGCAACCTCGAGGGAGTCATGATGGATTTTCCCTGTTTATAATAAAGCCTGCACTCTCTATTAAATCTACAGTAGTATTCAAGTCTTTCAGAATTTGAGCATGATCTTGAGACATGAGGAGGATGTCGTCTAAATAGATTATAAGGCGGACCCCCATTTCTCTCAGATCTGTGGTAGTGGCCTTAATAACTTTGGTGAAACACCAAGGGAAGATGACAGACCGAAGGGGAGAGATTGGAACTGATAAAGGTTGTTGTTCCATGCAAATTGTAGAAAGGACTGGGATTCTTCTGCCACTGGAATTGTAAAATAGGCGTCCTTTAAGTCTAGTTTCACTAACCAGTCTTTTTCTAAATGCATATTCCTGAGGAAATGGATATCTTCCATCTTGAAATGATTGTAGGTGAGAGATTTGTTGAGTTCTCCTAGATTTATTACAGGTCTCCTTCCTTTGTCCTTCTTTTCCTCTAAGAAAATATTGCTCAGGAGATGGTTCCGTTCCCAAGGGACTTCTACAATCCTCCCTTGGTCAACATAGAATTTACTTCCTCTACCACAATAGATTGTTGTTTCAGAGTCAGATTTAACACTTTGGGCATTATAACTTGATATAGTTTTTCCAAGAAATCTATTTTGAAACCCTGAACAGTTTCTAGAACCCAAGGATCATGTGTAATTAGTTTCTAGATGTGTAGGAAATGTTTTAGGTGGCCCCCTTCTTACCCTGTTAAGGGGGAAGGATGAAGAGAAAAGGTACTTACTTGAGGTGTTGGAGGAGTTAAAGCCTCTGGCTCTGAAGTCTCTTGAGAAGGAGGATCGTCCTTTTTTAGGGTTGTTCTGGTAGGGGCGACTGAATCCTCTTTGCCTGAAGAATGGTCCTTGGTAAGGTCAGCTGGCAGAGCGACCCCTTCTGCCGGCTCTAGCAAAAACACTGGGGTTAAAGACCCTGCGCATGTTAGCTTGCGCCTTATCCAAAGCTGTGAAGGTTGCCACATATGTACCCAGACCCTTAATCATGTCCTCCCCAAAGAGAGGCCCATTAGGGTTGGTTGATGGCTCTTTCTCTGCCATGTCACCGAGCTTGGAGTCGATTTTTGACGAGACAACTTTCCTTCTCTCTGTATTGATAGTAGCATTTGTATTACTGAGAAGAATTAGAGTACTCTGTTGGGTGGAGAACCATTTATGTAGCTCTCCTCGAATAGGTCGATCATTCGGCATAAAGGGCTAAGCATGCGATCTTGACAGTTTTTGAGGGAGCGCTCCATGCCTTTCCTAGGATCCCTGCCACTTTTGAATAAAAACTTCATACGTTCAGGGTCCAAATTAGGGGGGAGGCAACATTTATCTTGGACCATGGGTCTTGGGCATAATGCTTTTAGGATATTCATTGTCTTTTTTTCAAGAGGGTTCCTTACCCACGACTTGATAAACTTGGCCACATGTTTTGAGTCCACCATTGGGAACTCCTAGGGTGTTGAATATTATTGGGGGGAACATTTTCCCGCCTAAGGGGTCGAAAATAATCTCTTTTGAGGAGGAGCGAAGTTCCTCTTCTGAGAGAGCAAAGTCATTATCGTTATTGATTTGATCTAAGCCAAAAATATATTCAAAAGCAATAGTGAGAGAAATTCTATATTAACCCCTTCGACGCTGATGACGAGCTGGGCTCGTCATGGCGTAGCCTCCTCGCACGCTGATGATGAGCCCAGCTCGTCACGTAAAGTGCGTTTTTTAAAAACCCAGCGTGCGAGCGGAATTCCGCTAGCGCGCATGCGGTTAACAGATGTCTTTTTCTTTAATGTATATTTAAGGAATCAGAGGAATTGGGAAAGGAAATAGAGCCAGAGAGGAGATAATAAGATCGTTGTGTCAACTCAACCGTCAGAGAGCTGGACAGCTGTTGGGAGAGAAAAACGTTCCTAAGCAACATCACAAGCGTAATTGTAGAAGCGCACGCATGCTTTTGTCACTATAGTTTGTAGAGTGATTTGAAATTCCCGTTTGGGATTGTTGTCTAATTTCATGTATGTAGTCACATCGTTGATATGTTCATCAAGTTTCATATTGTACATATCCGTGTTGAGAATTACAAGGGTGCCGCCTTTGTCGGCCTTGATGCATTTGATATCCGGATTATTGACCAGACTTCTTAATGTGTCTTTGTCTTTTTGTGTAATGTTGCTGTACGTTGAGGTTTTTTTTAAGTTGATCTTCGAAAGGTCATTTCTGACCAAATTTTCAAATAGATCTATACACTTATGGCTGCATGGTAGATACTATGTGGTCTTAAGCCCTTAAGTTGATATTGTTTGTCTCCTGTGTTAGGGGGTAACACATTGTCAAAAAAATGACGTAATTTAAGTTTACGTGTCAGCTTGAACGTGCTGACTTCAAGTTCCAATGGGTTAGTTTGTGCTGTTGGTATAAACAACGTGCTTTTTTCAAGTAAGTGCATTTGGTGGGGTGAAAGAACTGTGTTTGAGATGTTAATCACTAAGTGGTTTTTTTGGGTTTCGAGTCTTTCTTGGTCACAGTACTTCGTGTGGTTGCTGGGCTCTTTTCTCTTTCCTTTCTTTTTGCTCCTCCTGGGTCTTCTGTTTCCTCCTGGCCTGATTCTAAAAAATGAACCGGGGTAGGTTGTTGTCCCTCTTTAGAGGTGGTGGCTTGATTACTTGACTGTTGGTCGGATTTAGATGTTATTATAGTTTGTGTCATGGTTTTTCTGGGTGGACGGTTTGATGAATCGCTCCCAGATGATGAGGTATCTGTTTGGGTGCTATATGGCTTATTTCGGCGTCTTTGGGCATAAACGTCAGCCCAAGTATAAACTTCGTCCAGTTTATAATCCAGGGTATCTCTCCAAAATTTTCTCAATTTTTGCTTGTTTATTTTCTTACTGTGTTTATCAAGTAGTAAGTTGATGTCTTCTAGAGTTTTTGTAAGTTCATCAGATGTTAGTAGATCGCTTAATTCGCTTTAAATGTCTTTGATCTCCTTGTCTAAATCTTTGAGGATACCGGATAATTCTTCAACTATTAGTAAAATTAAATCGAGGTTACATTTATTTAGGATACCGTTCCATTTCTCTTTAAAGACTTTTGAGTTTTTGCAAAGGGAGGGCTTAAGGGCTATCCGGAGTCCACGTGGAATTCTGAGGGCTCTGTGGTACTTCAGTAAAGTGCTCGCGTGGAGCATTTGATTGACATGACGTTTTGACAGGTATAGGAGTTGTTTAATGCATTGCTCTTTGGTGCGTCCCGTAGATGTTTGATTGATATCTTCTTCGATCAGTGAATAAATACGCTGACGTTCTTCTTCACTGTAGGCGAGAACGTTAGCTCTTGCTTCAGTTGATTTGCTGATTTCGTCGAATTGCATGATAAGTGCGTGCCACCCTCAATTGGGCGGATGAGATAATGACAGAAAATCGGTGGTAGAGGGGGCACTGCTGGTAATTATTTGGATGTTTAGACGATCAAAAATGATATAATTTTTGGCTGGTTGGGTGCTCTCTCAGGTGGCGTCTCTGTCCTGGTGGCGCCTAAGGTATACTGATAAGTTGTGCACGCATTGGAACGCGTATGCATCCCTGTAAGAAGAGGCACTCCATAGGGTTCATTAAAGACTCCAAGGTTGATTGTAGGGAATTTTTTTTTTCATAAGGTTGTTTCCAGTTCATGATATTAATAGCATATCAGAAGATTCAGAATCAAATCATGGTAATTTCCATTTAGTAAAACTCCAATGCATTTCGGGCTAATTCAGCCCTTTCTCAAGGAGTACTGAAAAACGAAGAAGATATAATGGGCTGTCAGATAAATAGGATTACAGACAAGGTGAGAGGTGAGGTTAGAAGAACGTGCGGCGTGCCCGTGATTTAATAAAAACATGATTCAAAAGACCGTATTGTGAAAGGGACTGTGCAAGAAATAGATTAATCGGGTTGTGGTGTGGGTAGTGTTTGATGCTCTATACAGGTGTGAGGAGGGGGGTATAATACGTGGCGAGAGCCATGTACTTACGAAACTTGAAGCAGCGTATGTGGCTGTCAGGCTAAAGAGAAAGTAGTAAGAAATACTAAGTTGTGGGTTAGTTAAATGTTAGATACCTACGTGAATCGTGAGCAGCTAAAGTAAACTTACTTAATGGCGCGGACGCCGATGCCTTGAAACGGAGTCTGTATGTTTTTGTATCTCGTGGGTGGAGTTACGTGATAAGGTGGAGATCAACGCACCAGGTGAACGAGGCTGGTAATAAAGGGTGGACAAACGTAGGAGCCGTCTGGTGAATGGGATTAAACATGAAAGATGGACAAGTGTGGCAGCCATGCTGGATAGGGAAAGAAGTGCTAGGGGGTGAACGGGAGGAAAGGTGTAAAAAGATGCACGGTGGAGCAAAGCATGTAAATACACATAAATACAAATAAATGTCACATCTACAGATAACACCTCCATCCCCCATAAAGGGGGCATTGAAGCCATTGAAAAAGCCATTCTCCACAGTGAGATTAACAGACCCATGCAAGAATTTCTCATGAAACTTATGGTACATACATTATATCACAGTTACTTCAAACTTGACAACAACTGGTATCTCCAACTATCCGGAATGTCATTGGGGAATTGTGCGGCTCCCACGTACGCGAACATTTACATGCAAGATTTTGAAGACACACAAATATACGGCAATAAAGATTGCAATGACAGGATCAAACTATACGTCAGGTATATTGATGATCTTTTTTTGATCTGGAAAGACACTAAAGACTCCTTACACAATGCATTAACCTCATTGAACACCAAGGATGAAAGGATAAAACTAACCTGGCAAATAAGCGAAACCGACCTCTCCTTTCTGGATGTTAACATCAAAATCACTAAACATGGGTTCATCACTGACCTATATCGAAAACCTACAGACCGCAAAAATACCCTACAATACACTAGTTTTCAACAGGGATCAGGGATGCCTATTCCAATCATGGAGTCCCACTTTGCAACTCTGGGCAATAGCTTGCTTAATCTCCACAACGGCCCCCACAACGCTAAGGATGCCTGGCTTCCACCTTGGGGGTGCCCAGGATTGGACGCCTCACAGGGAAAGCCAGGATGGGTTCCCCAGCGGTATTCCTACAAGCGCCTTGAGACCCTTGCGGGTGAGTAGTGCGCTATACAAGTATCAATTTACAATTTACTCAAGAAACATCTGCCATACTCACAAATGCTACGAGTTAAACGCATTGTATCTGATGAAACTACACTCAAACAAAGAATCAAAGAAATGCATGACCGATTTGCAGAAAGAGGTTATCCTGAAACTGTCCTTGAGGATGCCATTAAACGCACGGAAGCTACCAACAGACAAGAAATTTTTATCAAAACAACCAAACCAAAAGATCAATGTATGGTTCTTGTATCAAAATCTTCCACGTCTAGTGCCACCTTTAAGAAAATCATTCTCAAACACTGGCCCATTTTACAAATGGAACCTGATTTCAGAGACATTTTCAAGACACATCCTTTGTTCGCCTATACCCGTAGCAACAACATCAAGGAAATACTGACAAAAAAAACGGACATCGTTAAAGAACATAAAGGAACTCGCCCATGCATGAACTGTAATAATTGCAACTGTATCATCAAAGGCAATAATATTACCCATCCTATGAAAAGACACACTATCAGACTCAATGTCAACGCTTCATGTGAATCTACAAATCTAATCTATGCCATTAAATGTCCCTGCGGTAAAATCTACGTAGGTAAAACAGAGAGAAAAATTAAAGTGCGCATCAATGAGCATAAATCGAACATTCGCACAAAGAACGACAAATCAAATGTGGCCACTCATTTCTTAGAATCTAATCATACCATCGCTCAACTGAAATTCATCGTTTTAGAAACCATCACCAAAATTGAAGAAAGAGACAATCGCAAATTCCTTCTACAACGTGAAATGGAATGGATCTATGGTCTCCAATCATAGAAACCGTTTGGACTCAACGATCGCACAGAATTCAGCTGTTATCTGTAGATGTGACATTTATTTGTATTTATGTGTATTTACATGCATTGCTCCACCGTGCATCTTTTTTACACCTTCCCTCCCGTTCACCCCCTAGCACTTCTTTCCCTATCCAGCATGGCCGCCACACTTGTCCATCTTTCATGTTTAATCCCGTTCACCAGACGGCTCCTACGTTAGTCCACCCTTTATTACCAGCCTTGTTCACCTGGTGCGTTGATCTCCACCTTATCACGTAACTCCACCCACGAGAGTCGAAAACACACCGACTCCGTTTCAAGGCATCGGCGTTTGCGCCATAAAGTAAGTTTACTTTAGCTGCTCACGATTCACGTAGGTATCTAACATTTAACTAACCCACAACTTAGTAATTCTTACTACTTTCTCTTTAGCCCGACAGCCACATACGCTGCTTCAAGTTTCGTAAGTATGGCTCTCGCCACGTATTATACCCCCCTCCTCACACCTGTATAGAACCTCAAACACTACCCACACCACAACCCGAATATTCTATTTCTTGCACAGTCCCTTTCACAATACGGTCTTTTGAATCATGTTTTTATTAAATCACGGGCACGCCGCACGTTCTTCTAATCTCACCTCTCACCTCGTCTGTAATCCTATTTATCTGACAGCCCATTATATCTTCTTCGTTTTTCAGTACTCCTTGAGAAAGGGCTAGATTAGCCCGAAATGCATCGGAGTTTTACTAAATGGAAATTACCATGATTTGATTCTGAATCTTCTGATATGCTATTAATATCATGAACTGAAACAACCTCATGAAAAATAAAAAATAACCTACAATCAACCTTGGAGTCTTTAATGAACCCTATGGAGTGCCTCTTCCTACAGGGATGCATATGCATTCCAATGCGTGCACAACTTATCAGTGTACCTTAGGCGCCACCAGGACGGAGACGCCACCTGAGAGAGCACCCAACCAGCCAAAAATTACATCATTTTTGATCATCTAAACATCCAAATAATTACCAGCAGTGCACCCTCTACCACCGATTTTCTAAACATAAAATTAGCAATGAGAAATTGGTTCAATCTCTTATAGAAACATCTTGTAAGTGCATCATATGTACGTTTGATTGAGAATTTACATAGGAATGGTTCAAGCGTGATGAAACCACGCTTGAACCCTCTTTGATTGCAAATAGTTTTTTTGCAGTTAATACCAACTCACAATACGTGATTTTTATAAGAATGAAATGGGCATATGTAAGACCATTTTTAGGAGTTGCAAAAGACGATTCAGCCTATTTGTGACTTCTAAAATGGCGTTTGCCATGTGCCAGCCCAATTTTGTGAGTCAGTGACCTATAATCGACTCGCAAAATAGAGTCTGTGAGTCTCTAATAGGAAGGGGCATGACAAGGGCGTTACTTCCTATTAGCAAGTCGCAGGGAGATGTATGATTGTTTTGTGACCGTAATGCTATTGCAAATAATCATAGTTTACCCCCTACTTCAAGTAGTTGGTAAGCCAGTTGCAAAGAGGAAGAGTTTCCCAAGGGACAACCTCCCCTTTGTGAATGGTAGTGAAAACTTTTTTTCAGAGCAGGCATTGGTTCCACATACCACAACCTACTCCTAAAAAAATAAAAAGGAAACTTTTAATTTTCTTAAAGCATCCCAGGGAAAATGGGCTGGTTTTAAAAGAAAATAATTATTCATTTGAAAAGCAATCACAGACTTGGTGGTCTGCTGAACCTCATCCCTGTGATTACACTCTATTTCCAATGGGTTGCAAATGCAACCTAACTCATAATTATTATGGTCATTTGTGAACCCATACGGAATTGGTAAATGTGTCTAAGACTCATTAGTACATTTCATTTTGAGACTCACAAATTGCGAGTGGCTAAAAATTGCAATTTGCGAGTTGCAAACTGAAATGGTCGTACATGTGGCCCAAAGCTCCTTTTAATTCACAGTAGATTAATACACATGCCTATTTTCTCTAATTTTGCTCATAGAAGCGTTTTTGATGAGATTGAAGGTCTTAGAGAAAACCAAAATAGCAGTAAATAGGGGCATCATTTGTGAAAATACATAGACAATAATATATAGATTGGGGGCGGAGCTTGTGAGCCGCGAAGATGGCCGCTTGAGCACCTTGCTCCATACCACTGCAACACTATCCTGCATTTATCCTGCATCTGAGGCACTCTGCACACCCGCCTCTACCTGCTGCTTGTGTCAGAGGGGCTGAAGAGCAGATAGAGCTGCTACGGATATTGTTACTTTCCCGCTGGGCAGGAAAATCAGAGGCGGTTTGCTGGGGCCTAGTGAGAGGTCGTGAGCCCCGGTCTCTAGGGAAAGGGGCGCGGCGACCAGCGGCGCTGACACAGAGACACTGCAGTCGACCCCCGCAGCGGTCAAGGCTGCAGGGACCTGGAGGTGCATCAAGGTCCGACTGCACCGATCCTGACACTCCCTGAGGGGGCCGCATCACACTGCCTCTGAGAAGGAAGCGCTGGAGTGGCACCGGTGGCTGCGTAAGGCTGCTGGTGAGCCCAACAGGGGAGTGGATACTGTGACCGGACTGGAAGGCGACTCTAACACTCACTGGTGCTGAGAGAGAATAGGAAGTCTATGAAGTCCCCTATGCAACATATGTACAGGTCTGGACCGGCAACCAGGGGCGCAGTGAGTACCTAGCCGAGCTGGAGGCTGCGAAATAAGCGAGACAGGGGTGCCTGCCATTTTGATCGCTGTGGATGCAGAGACCTGTCGGGGGTAGGCCGTGACACCCGCGAGCTAACGCATAAAGCTGCACTACGATTTCTGCCTGATTGAGTGCGTGAAGAACGGTTGTCAAAACTGTGAATTAGGCTGGTGCCAGAAGGTGACTTGAGTCTCTGCATGTGATTAACTGCAGCCATTTTCAGCATGCGGTCAAGCTAAGGAAGCTACAAGTGGCCTCGCCTTACACAACTGCTTACAGGATAGCCCCCTATAAAGGGACAAATAGGCCCTGGAGGTAGGACGAGGCACTGCTGAGGAAGCTCGGCTAAACTCTGTGAACCAAATGTAATAGCAGTGGCTGTGGGGGAGAGTCGCCCAGAGGAGTGCTTGCTGAAATTAATTAGCCCGGTGACGCTGGCTGATCGTTGCAGTGGTCTAGGCACAATGGGCAGAGTTGACAATACCCAGCCCAAAATCTTGTTCCGATCACAGGAAAACAAAGGTGCGAGAAAATGCAGCTGAGGATGGGGAAAACGTGCAAGACCCGATGCAAGAAGAGGCAGAAGGAGATATTCTCTTCATGCTGGTTGCTATGGAAAAAGGCTTGCAAGGCTGCCTCTCAGTTTTGGGCATTACAATTGATTCACTATCGTATCGAATGGACAGAATGTCTGAGAGACTGGATAAACATGCAGAAAGGCAAGACATGGCAGAACACAGAATTGCAGAAGTGGAGGAGGCACATACAACAATGGACACAGACCACAAGCAAATAGGGAGAGTGCTGTAGGAGTACAAGATAAAGCTGTGGAATTGGAAGCGCTTTCTCGACGCAATAACTTGAGAATTACAGGCCTTCCGGAATCGACTCATGCAGGCAACATGGAGAAGGTTGTTGAGAAAATTCTGGTCATCCTCCTCGGCAGTAAAACGTTTTCCCCTATGACTTACAGTACAAAGGGGCCAATAGCTCTCTGTACCCAGATTTCACAACGTGAGTCCAAGAGGAAAGCAGGCAGTTTGCACTGTTGAAACGCCTGCTGAGGGACCAACACATAGTGTATGCAATGCTCTATCCGGCCAGATGACGTGTGAACCGGAATGGCCATTTGCGCATCTTCACAGACCCTAAGACCTTGCAGAAATCTCTGAAGGACTGGGCCAAGGAGCAGCGTACAAGCCCACAACGGGATACCTTGGGGGGAGCAGTTGGAGGCCGACTAGATGAACAAGATTGAGATCAAACAAGCACGATTTCCAGTTTGAGTGCCCCCAGCTGTACCGGTCCTGACAAGCAAGTGGTCCTGGGGGCTGGGCTCTATGGGACAAACTGTTGCAAGAATGTCTTTTATTGTATGTAAGGGCCGAGATACAGGCCACATAGTGATGAGAATGCCTAGTGTAGGGAGTATTGAATATGTCCACAATGATTAATCAGGTTCTATATTATAGTGGGTGGATTCGTTCTTGATAGCAGACGCACTGCTGCATATGAAGGGTGGGGGGAGTACAAGGGGGGTCTAGTTAGAACACATAACTATGCTTGGCGAGCAACATCCACCCAAGAGTGAATTACACTGTTCCACACACTATGTAGAATCTGCAGGTTGGACTGGTGAGACAGGCAGGACATGCCCTATGACAGAAACCAGTAATGCCCGTAGGGACATAGGTTTAGACACAATCAATAAACTCACCTGGAATGTTAGAGGACTTAAAGACCACAGGAAAATTGATAAAATCCTGCATTACATGACAAGACATGCTATTGATGTAGCTCTGCTGCCAGAGACGTCTACATGGTAACATACATACATGCAGCAGGATTTACCTCACATGCACACGGGGTACTGACCTGGGTGAATCCTAGAACGGCCCTAACAGTAGAACCTTTAGTAATGGACATAGACGGTAGATTTGTTATTACTAGGCATAAAGGTAAGGGTATGGCCCTCATTCTAGCTAACATCTATAGCCCAAATTATGATAACCCTAAAGTCTATAATGCACTGTCAGACAAGGTTAGCCTGCGAACAGGGGAACAGCTGCTTTGGGTAAGAGATGTTAACTCTGTTGAACCCGAAGCAAGACAGATCCGGAGGGTCGGAGGGGTGCAATATGGAGGCAGCAAGAACAGTAGCAGGCGCTATGGTCCGGTTTGACCTTTGTGACGTGTGGCGCCAGAAATACCCGAATAGTGGTGGATTTATGCACTACTCAGCTTATCATGATTTACAGACCCGAATAGATCATTGGCCGGCAGCTAGGCAGTTAACTCAGAGTACACATGTATGTAAGGTACTTCCCCGTACACTTTGAGACAACTCCCCGCTCCTGCTGGTGATTAACAACCCTAGGAAACCTACTCTACCTTTCAACTGGCGGTTCCCACCATATTCCTTGCTTGACATAGTCTTTAAGGAAGAACTGACCGAAGCAATTGATATATTTTTTTTAACTAATGTGGGGTCGGTGGACATCTTCAAGGTAGTCTCGGAAGCGTTTAAGGTATACATCTGAGGAGTCACTACGACCAAGCACTCTGGAGTATTCAAGTTGATTCACAAATGACTCTCTGATTTAGAATGGAAATTTGCAGCCCTAGAAAAGCGCCAATAGGTTAGCCAAGATGAGACAGTGGCGCAGGAGATCAAAGTCATGCTGGAAGAATACCATGAGGTGGCTAATACTGAAATAAAACACCTCAATAGGTACGCCACAGCACAGGTCTTTGGAGAGAGTGAGCGCCGGGGAGCGGTATTAGCCCAACTACTCAAAAAGCGGCGGGATAAAACTGTTGTGGCCGAGGTTAGATCAGCAGAGAGCAACACCATAATGGGAAAGGTGGAAGTAGCGAGTAGGTTCGGCAATATAACTCTGATCTATATGCCAACTGATATGGAGGTTCGGAAGAGGAAATTCTAGACTACCTTACACATATTAAGCTGGCATGGCTCACGAACACCCACAGTGAGTTCCTTATGAGGCCCATTGAGAGAGAGGAAATTATTTTAGCACTCTCCAATATGAAAACAGGGAGTGCGCCAGGAGCTGATGGCCTGACTGTTACTTTCTATAAGACATTCCTCGATATTTTGGTGCCGCATCTCAGGACGCTTTTTGATGATATGTGCATTTCAGGAACTATGCCGCCCTCAATGAGAGAAGCAATTATTGTTGCTATCCTTAAACTGAGTAAGCCTCTGGACGAATGTACATCATACGGCCCGCTCTCTCTACTAAACATTGATATGAAAATATTTGCAAAGATTCTTGCAAACCGATTGATCCCCCTGATGCAATCCTTAATGTCACGGGAACAGGTGGGGTTCGTGCCAGGCAGAACCCTGACTTACAACCTGCGCACAGTGTTCGGCACCCTACAGCGCACCAGACAGGAAATACAGGCGGTAGCTTTTTTTCTCAACATGGAGAAAACTTTCAACTCTGTTGAATGGCCCTTTATGTGGCAAGTCCTAACTAGGATGGGCCTGGGGCAGGTCTTCCTTCAATTCCTGGGAATTCTATATAATGCCCCCACAGACAAGATCAAAATAGGTAATTTGGTGACGGACTCTATACCAATTTCTAGAGGGACTAGGCAAGGTTGCTCTCTGTCTCCCATCCTATATGGACTGGTGGCTGAACCCCTAGCTGTGCACTTAGAGACTACCACAGGCAAAAAAGGCATTAGGTTCCCAGGCTATGAGTTAATTGTCTCTCTACCTGCTATATGTTAGAGATCCTGATAGTAAATGTAAATTGTAAATTGATACTTGTATAGCGCACTACTCACCCGCAAGGGTCTCAAGGCGCTTGTACGAATACCGCTGTGGAACCCATCCTGGCTTTCCCTGTGAGGTGTCCACTCCTGGGCACCCCCAAGGTAGAGGCCAGGCATCCTTAGCGTTGTGGGGGCCGTTGTGGAGATTAAGCAAGCTATTGCCCAGAGTTGCAGAGTGGGACTCCATGATTGGAATAGGCACCGAGGCGAGAATTATCAGGTCCGTGGAATTTTGAGCCCAAGACCCTCGAGGAGGGGAATTGAACCCTGGTCCCGGGCTAGACCTCTGCATCAGGGTCTGCCGCTCTAACCATTGAGCCACACTTCTCCACCTAGCTTTCTCCGATACTATGTGAAGTGGTGCAGTTTGTTGCAGTATATGGTCTGCGAGTTAATTGGCCGAAACCAATCGTACTTCCACTAACACCTGCCATTGTAGCATTCGAACTAGACTACTTGCTGCGGTGGTCAGACAAGGCAGTGAGATATTTAGGTATAAGGGTGCACACTGACTCAGAGGTTGTGTTCAGAGAAAATGATAGGGTAGCAAATGAGTAAATTAGAAGATGACATAGACAATTGGATTAAATTACCCTCATCCCTGCTGGGCAGAGTCTCCAATAAGAAAATGGTGGTACTGCTCGACTCCTATTCCTTTTCTCAAATATCCCCATAGTTCTGTATTGAGTGTTCTTCAGTCACCTTACATCGCTGATGGTAAAGTTGGCTTGGGCGGACAAACAGGCCTGTGTCAAATGGCAGGTTCTTACACTACTGTATTATATGGGTGGGCAAGGCACACCAGACTTATATTACAGAGCTGCGCAATGCACACATGCCTATTAATGGATGCATGGTCCTCCGGATATCCCAGACCTATGTATAGAAACTCTGGGGGCATCTCCACTCTCACTGACAGCATTGATGTTCACTTCAACTGACCGAAGGACAGGGATATTAGACTCGAACAATGCGACAACACACGCTTGGCACTATCTACTGCAGCTGCAAACGGGTGCCATTCTTTATTCTCGGACTGCGTTGCTAGACTGGTGTCGCTGGCTGACCCGATGTAGAGTCAAAGTTATATGTTATATGTTATGTTATAAAGAATTTATAGCACGCACTAATACTCTGCAGTGTCCTGGCGCAGCAGTAACTCCCCACCGGACTAACTGCATGTGTCAGCCGTACCTATGAGGACATCGCTCCTGCCTGACGGTAAGCCTCATCTCGCCGCCGCCGGCTTTCCCTGTGCTCTCCCCTGGCATAACGCCCTTCCCTTACACCGTTTTTTAACTTTCCCAGCAGCGGATCCAAGAATCACTTCCGGACCGCCCGCTAATCCTTATAACCTGCCGTTCGTGCAAACTACTTGGTATGTATAATGCATGCTAGACGCGTTGTCTGACTAACCACTCCTTAACGCAGGAATCGCTGATTCTCGGGCTCTTTGCTCCCCCAGATCAATTGTCTCCCACCGTGGAAGACGACCGTAACTACTGGTAACTTCCCACGTGGAAACACTACACTCGGCAACGGATGTCTCTCCGCCGAACAAGGTACTCCTCACATCCTGCCCCAACCAACCAACCTCAATTGCCGCCACGTCCGCTGAAACTCTGTTTGCCTTACAGAACTTACAGATTATATCCTTGATGTCGAAACCACTGGCGTAATCAAGCTCCGCTAAGCACGCAGTCTCTTAATTAAGAGGTAATTGAACACGCTCACAATTGGTCCGAGGAATTTACATCGCAGGCACGTTGTAAATCAAACTGATGCCCACCGTCACCGCCTAGACCCACATGGACAGTCACTATCTGCCGCACCATTAGTCACTCAATCACTTTAAATCAGTATCCGCCTTGAAGTTCCCTTATGCACGGCCCACACCGCACTGCGCCGTCGAGGTAAATTCTGTATCTCAGAACATCAAACTGTCACCTTGCTTGTATGAATGTAACCTCACTGCGAATCCGATTAAATGTATTTTTTACCAAAAATTCACTGCGATTCCGAGAAAAGTTTTTTCCTGTAACTGTGGAGCGCTGCTGACTCTCCCTCTCTCTTGTAAATACGGTGCAAACTTGAAAATCCTCTCTTTCTATCCCCCTGTTCTTCCACAGGCCATCAATGTTCCCACCAGGCACAATAATTGTATAAAGGCCTGATGATGATCCCACTGTATCTTAGAGCGCGGGATCGAAACGTCGACCTATTACAGTAGTCATACAGTACAACCAATGTGTATCAATTGCTGTATGTACTACTCTGGCAAAACACTTGCATTGCCGATCAAAAAGTGTCCAGTTTGCTCTTTTTCTCTTTTGCCTGCAAACCTTTCCTTTCTCATATTTATTTCCTATATTTCTCTATTTTTCTGCTCTGCGGTAAGGCACAGGATTGTGCTCTTCATTTCTTGTAATGTTATTTATGCACTAAACATTTTTTCATTGTTAAAATAAATTCCATGTCCGGCTGGACTTGGATAAATACATAAGCAGCTCATCAAGGCTTGTCTTATTATCAATGTATTATATCTCTAAACTGCTTTGGACCACTGTCCGTTTGCAATTGACTAAAACCCTTGGTCCACGGCCAATTATAGGGTCCCCCTTGTTTTCGCAAAAAATTAACAAAGCATTGGCATAATCAACATGAGAGAGAATCAGAGCGCAGGCTACCGTCTCTCTGGCCTCTCTAGGGAGCAGAGGAAAGATCTTTCTGAGGGCCTTGAGGGTGCCAAAGCAGACCCCAGTCAGTTTTTTAACATGGTCAGCGAACCGTAGAACCTCACTAAACCACACTCCCAAGTTTTTTGCTGGTCCTCCCTCAGAGTGAGGGCAAGGGAAATTCAGTGGCCATAGAGATTGTCTGAAGGCCAGAGGGAACTGGCTGTACAAGAGGACCTCCGATTTATCCTCATTGCACTTTAAAGAGTCCTGAGCAAGCCAGCAGGATACCGACGCTAGGCAAGTCTGGGCGATGTTAGTGTCCAGATGCGAGCCCCTCAAGGTAAATAATAGCTGGGTGTCGTCTGCATACACTATAATTTTTGCTCCACGTTCCTCTGCCAGATAAACCAGAGGGGTTAGGTATATGTTAAAAAGCAGAGGTCTTAGTGTGGAGCCCTGAGGCACTCCCGTAGAGAGGTTCCTGACAGAGGATGAACAGGGAGCCATTCAGACCTGCTGCGAAAGGGCATCCAGAAAAGATTTAACCCACTCCCAAACCAGGCTCGTAATAC
Source organism: Lissotriton vulgaris (assembly GCF_964263255.1). NCBI lineage: Eukaryota > Metazoa > Chordata > Amphibia > Caudata > Salamandridae > Lissotriton > Lissotriton vulgaris. The sequence continues at coordinate 1,385,905,133 of NC_141693.1, read as the reverse complement.
CAATAGAGGATAATCGGGCCAGGAGCAGCTGGTGAGGCACCGTATTGAAGGCGGCAGAGAGGTCAAGTAAAATCAGGGCTGCCCTGCTGCCCCCGTCCAGGCATTCCCTGGTCTCCTCCGACTTCTCCACCAGAGCAGCGTCCGTACTATAGGCAGTTCGAAACCCAGACTGGGCTGGATGTAAAGCGCCCGATGATTCCACAAATGTCTCAAGCTGCCGAAAAACAACCTCCTCACAGACCTTGGCCAGGGCAGGTAAAAGAGAAATAGGCCAGTAATTAACTGGAACCAGAGGGTCCAGTGAAGGTTTCTTGAGAAATGGTAACAGTTTGGTCTGTTTCAAATGAACGGAAACAGTGGCGGCTGAAAGGAGAGATTAACAATTGCCACTACCGCTGGACAGACCTCCTCGGCTACACCAGCTAATACACGAGCCGGGCAGGGATCGTTAGGCGAGCCAGACTTAAGAGAACTAAGAATGGCCAGAATGTCGGACTCGACAGCAGGCACAAATGAAGTAAGCTGAAGGGTAGGAACATGAGAAATGGAGGAAGACCCCTACAAAGGGATCTCCATTGCCCTGGAATGTGATCCCACACTAGCCTGAATCCTTGATATCTTGTCAACAAAAAAGGTGGACAGCTCCTCACACCATTGTTGGGAGACAGGAAGAGACCTTTGCTCCCCACAAGGAAGCTCTTAACAATGGCAACTATCTCCTTACTGTTGTTCCTAGCTAACGCAATCCTCCCAGCAAAATAGTCACTTTTGGCTTTTCTGATTGCCGTATAGTACTCTCTCTGAGCTAATCGAAGGGTCGCCTTAGCAGAAGTACTTCTGGCGCCAATGGCGCTCCAGGTTTTTACACCCCAATATCTGATCCTTGAGATCATTCGAAAACGAAGGCTGTGAGGGAAGAGAGCGCAAAGGGGTCACACTTGCACTCAATATGCCGGGGTGCAGACTATAGGAGATTTATTTAAGAATGGTTTTGCTTAGTACTGGGGAGACATGGAGAAAGGGAACGGTTCACCTACAGTTCTCCACACAATTCCAATACCACAGAACACGACACGTGCTGCAGAACGTATTTGGAGATGAAATGCTAGAACCACCGGAGCTGCCAGCCATGTCCAAGCCATAACGGCAAAGTCGCCTTCCAGAATATTGCAGAATAGTGTCTAAGATCTACCAGCCATCTATGTTCAATACGGAGAATCATTATACGAAAGTGAGATTAGCTTGACATCGTGACCTGACACAAGACATAGACAACGCTATGTGGACTTACTGATGCACTAGCACGAAACCCATCTCCCTGAACGGGAGACACAGGTTGATCCACTTTAAGTATCTCAACAGGGTTATTATACCCCAGAGCAATTAAATAGATATGGGCTGCGAGACTAACCGACTTGTGACAGATGCAAGGCGCAGACAGCAGACTTCCTACACCTTGCCTGGTCTTACCAGGGGATATCTAATTTCTGGGACTCAGTTTTTAGGGAACTTGTATGTGTGGCTGAAGTGACACTGGCCCCAGAGCCAGCCCTTGCATTGCTGGGATATTCGAAACAGATACCTAAAGGAGTGAGGCAGCTGGTAGACATTGGTTTGTTATTAGTCAAACGTAGGGTGGAGATCAGCTGGTTGCGTGGCATGCTTCCCACAATAACACAGTGATCATGCAACATGCTGTATTGTAGCACTCAAACGGAAAATTTCAGTGACCTTCTCCCACCCCGGTGCAGGCCTAAAACGTTTGGGAACTATATAAAACCCATCTGGCTACCAAGATGGAGGGAATGGTTTTCTTATGGTGGGGACATGCAGGGGCAGTCAGAAACTACCCTTGACCCATAGATGGACAGAATCTGCCCTAGGCAGGTGCGCAGAGGAGGGTACATTTGGCACTGCATGCTAGCAGTGTATCAGGACTGTATTAGGTGGGGCCGCATGCAGGGAGATTGGGGAGTGAAGAATGTGAATAAGATGCTCTTGGAAGAATCTGCTCACAGACCGCTTGACACTAAGTGGTAACTTTTTTTAATATTGTGTGTTATTGCTACTGTAACACTGTAATACTGAATCTCATGTTTGTTTTGTATAACACTCAATAAACATAATAAAACGTAATAATATTAATATTTATATTGAAAATCCAATCTAATTTAGAAAGGCCAACTAAGAAACTGACTTTAATTTGATTCAGTATATATTTTGAACCATGACTAGACTTGGTCCAAAATGAGTCTTGTGAAGACTATTTCTTCTATATCAATAAAGCTGATGAGCCTGTAATTATTGGGATGTAAATATGCTGACAGGCCTGTAATTGTTAGGATCTGTCCAGCTGCCTTTTGTGCACAGAGGAAGTATTAAGGTTGTTTTCAAGAGCTTCGTAAGGAAATGTTGTCTTCAAAGTGATAAAGACCACTGCAAGGTAGGTAGACAACCACTCCTGAAACACTGAAAAACATTTTGACAAAATCATCTTAGTTCCTTGGAGCTTTGTTATCTTGTATGGGCTGAATTGTATTGATTAACTTCTCTATCAATCAAATCACCTGAGTGGGTATCCAGGCACTTGCTGGGTTCGGGGACTCAGTCAAATTGCCAGGTCTTGAGCACCCTTTGGAATTGTAGTAGAGAAGGTGTGGTCCAAAGATGCGGGGGAAGTTTATTCCATGTCTTTGCATGAGGCAGGAGAAGGACCGTCCTCTGCTCCTGCTTTGGTTGATGTGTGGAGTGTGGGCAAGTGAGAGGGATGTGTAGTGTTGTGGTCTGGCTGGATGATGTAAGTTCAGGTGGTGGTTGATGTAGTTGGTTCATTAGTTGTGTAGGGCCTTGTATGCATAGGTCAGCAGCTTGAATACTCTTCTGTACTGGCAGCCAGTGGAGTTGTGTGATGTGAGGGATAAATTGATTTTAACAGGAGAGGACAAGTACGTGCCAGGCTGCAGGAGCCTGTATAGTCTATGGTGCCACCAGGAAGTGTTACAGGGAGTGGTGTTGTTGCCAAAGACCCCAGCTTCCATTTTGTCAGTTTTGAGCTTACGTCCGTTATCGCTCATCCAGTTGGCAATGCGAGTCATGTACCTGTGGAAGTTGGTTCTGATGGTGGTGGGTTCTCATGATATGACATTGAGTCCTTGGGATCCGATGATATTGGCCATTGGTGTCATGTAGATGTTGAAAAGGGAGGGGCTGAGAGATAAGCCCTAGCGAAGAACACAGATGATTTCCTTGTGTTTGGAGGTGAAAGGGGGTAGATGAGTTTTCTATGTCCTTCCGGTGAGGAAAGAGGTGATCAATCTGAGTTTATAACTTTGGATGCCGATGTCGTGCAGACTTGTGATCAGCATGTGGTGGGATATGGTGTTGAATATCACTGAGAGGTTGAGGAAGACCAGGGCTGCCATCTCTCCTTGGTTGAGGAGGGCTCATATATCTTTGGCGGCTGAGATCAGGTTGGTCTCTGTGCTGTGATTGTTGCAGAATCTGAACAGGCAGGTTTTGAGAAGAAAGTTCTGCTCCAGATGTTAAGTGAGCTGTTTGTTGATACTCTTCTCCAGGACCTTGGCCAAAAAAGGGAGCAAAGAGATGGGCTGGTAGTTCTTGAGTTTGTAGGGGTGTTAGAAATGGGATCTCTGGTTGGCTGAGGCTTGCGTCAAAGCCAGGCAGAGACCAACACTCTAGTCTGGGAAAGGAAGTTACAAGCCAAGAATAACCCCTGCTCACCCCCTTGGCAACGTGACACGAGCAGTAAGGCTTATCCCGGAGGCAATGTGTAAAGCATTTGCGCACACACCCACTAGCAACAACATCCCAGGCCCCCCACAAAAGGAACTCTACACAAGTTTATATCAAAAATAGCCTTTGTATTGTCAAAACACATCAGTTAGTAATCACACAACATACATTGTGCCCACTGGCACGGGCAATATTTATAAGGGATTATTTACACATGAAAGGTCCACGTGGGCCACTGTCAGAATCAGCACTTGGTAAAGAAATAGTATCAGCATATAAATGAACTTAGAACACAGCCAGTAATCACTGCAGACACTATACTCAGTGTCATCCTGAAATATAAATACAATATCCCACAAGTCTAAATACATTAGACCCTAACCACCTAAGTAAAAATCACACTAGCGGCGTAAATCACACAAGGAAGTATAATCTCCCTAACACAAACCTAAACAGGTAAAACAACCTCCTATGCATAAACCATATCTAGAGGAATCAAACAGGGTGCGCAAAACATACTATGCACAAAACATTTCCTAGCAACAAAGGCATTAGTACATAAATCACATTAGGGCTTGGTGCCCAATAAAAGTAACTATCCCCCTGGCCAACTGACCATCTAAAAAGGGGCTCAAATACCCTATGTCCAGAGAGTCAGGGCTGCTGCCTAGGCAGCGAAAGTCAAGGTTGCGCCACTGCGCCAAAACCTAAACATTGCAGCTGCCCACTAATTGCTGGGTGGCTGAGATCAACAACAGGGAGGCCTAAACGCTGCAGCTGGAGCACCCGGGCTCCCAAAATGATGAGCTAGCACTTTGGAGCCCTCAGTCTCTAAAGATAATGGGGCCATACTCTGGTGCCATCTTGCTCTGCTAATAAACATATGGCCCAAGAAATGTGGACAGAACACGGGCCCCAAACACTGGTGCTTTAAAAAAACTGTGCCACCTAGGAGCCTACTCAGGCTCTGGAGGTAATGGGGCCGAAAATGGGGGAGCCACTCAGGCTCTAGAAGTCACATAAGCCCCTACGGTGGAGCCGCGCAAGGACTCATGGGGAACACGGGCCCACAGGACATTCCCGGGGCCCTGGGAACAGAAGGTGGCCCTAGGTGAAGCCATTCAGGCCCGGGCAACATTTGGAGCCATCTGGCTCTTGAAATAAACATGCCCCATCGTTGGAGCGACCCCCCCTTTAGGTGGGGGAGCCACTCAGGACACAGGCCGGGCTTGGGCCTGCAACATCAAGGCGCACCCGGAGACCCCCCCAGCCCTCGCCAACTCACCGGGTTGTTCTTGGGGGACTCCAGCCTTTACTTGACTTGGGAGGAGGCATCTGCTCTGGCCGCCTCACCGTGTTCTGGATGCACACAGGGCTTTTCTTCACTTCCAGGGAGCCCCGTGCTGCCGTCGGTGGCCTTAGCTGCCATTTCATCTTCACCCGGGCCCCCTCCCGGGACCCGGGGCTTTCTCTTCAGGACAGGTGGAGGAGGGGTAGTCTCCCGTCCTCCTGTGGAAGCACTCCTCTCCTTCCGGCTGCATTTCCTTCCCGCTTCTGCCCCGCAGGCCCCGCCCACAACCAGGTGGGCCAGGGATCACTGTCAGAAGAATTTCCTTTGTGTTGCGGCACCAGAGGGGTAGGCTACCTCGCAAGTAAAGACGTGCAGCGGGGTGGGCACCCGCTTAACTAGGCAAAGTTGCGGGGTGGGCACCCGGCATAAATTAACAATATGGCCAAGATGCAGGGTGTGCACTTGCGCACCACAAATACCAAAATAAGCGGGGTGGACACCCTCCAGGAACACAAGGAGGGGGAATGCTCAGGCAGGGGGAATCTCTCTCAAAATGGCTGTAGCGCCGCGCTGCTCATCCCCCAGGCTCTCTCTTTCCCAGGGAGGTTGAATGTAAGCGCCCAGTCTGAAAATAAGGCACAGGAAGGCTGCAACAAGCCTTGGTAAAATCCAAAAAGGAGGAAATAGGTCCCAGAAGTCCTGGCAAAGGTAAAGTCCTCCAGGCATCCAGGGGCTGGGCAGGGCCCAGAGAGGCAAGCCTTCCCTGGGCCTGGTACAAAAGGGGGTGGTGATGGACGGAGCATCTGAATCAATCAAACACTCACACCCAGTCAAAAGATCTGGGTTTAATCCATCACTGTTCTTTATCCCACTCTGCCACCCCAGTTCAGACATGGCTATATGCAAATAAGTCTGACCCAGTGCCTCATGGGAACAGTCCAGCCAGAACTGCCAAGCCATGTCTTCCCTGGACCGGAAACAAGCTTCTGAGGACAGGTTTCTGACATTCCAGCCATCTTCAGCAGGGCTTGCTTGAATCCAGTGGCAAAGTGAGGAAGGGACTCACGTCTGAGCATACCCTGCCAAACTTATGGCGGCCAAAAGCGGTACAAAAGGGGGTGGTGATGGACGGAGCTTCTGAATCAATCAAACACTCACACCCAGTCAAAAGATCTGGGTTTAATCCATCACCGTTCCTTCGCCCACTCTGCCACCCCAGTTCAGACATTGCTATATGCAAATCAGTCTGACCCTGTGCCTCATGGGAACAGTCCAGCCCGAACTGCCAAGCCATGTCTTCCCTGGACCGGAAACAAGCTTCCGAGGACCGGTTTCTGGCATTCCAGCCGTCTTCAGCCAGGCTTGCTTGAATCCAGTGGCAAAGTGAGCAAGGGACTCACGTCTGAGCATACCATGCCGCACTTATGGCGGCCAAAAGCGGTACAAAAGGGGGTGGTGATGGACGGAGCATCTGAATCAATCAAACACTCACACCCAGTCAAAAGATCTGGGTTTAATCCATCACTGTTCTTTGGTCCACTCTGCCACTCCAGTTCAGACATGGCTATATGCAAATCAGTCTGACCCTGTGCCTCATGGGAACAGTCCAGCCCAAACTGCCGAGCCATGTCTTCCTTGGACTGGAAACAAGCTTACGAGGACCGGTTTCTGGCATTCCAGCCATCTTCAGCCCGGCTTGCTTGAATCCCATGGCAAAGTAAGCAAGGTACTCACGTCTGAGCATACCCTGCCACACTTATGGCGGCCAAAAGTGGTATAAAAAGGGGGTGGTGATGGACAGAGCAATGAATCAATCAGACACTCACACCCAGTCAAAATTTCTGGGTTTAATCCATGACCATTCTTTAGCCCACTCTGCCACCCCAGTTCAGACATGGCTATATGCAAATCAGTCTGACCCTGTGCCTCATGGGAACAGTCCAGACCGAACTGCCAAGCCAGATCTTCCCTGAACCGAAAAAAAGCCTCCGAGGACCGGTTTCTGGCATTCCAGCCGTCTTCAGCCCGGCTTGCTTGAATCCAGTGGCTAAGTGAGCAAGGGACTCACATCTGAGCATACCCTGCCGCACTTATGGCGGCCAAAAGCGGTACAAAAGGGGGTGGTGATGGACGGAGTATCTGAATCCATCAAACACTCACACCCAGTCAAAAGATCTGGGTTTAATCCATCACTGTTCTTTAGCCCACTCTTCCACCCCAGTTCAGACATGGCTTTATGCAAATCAGTCTGACCCTGTGCCTCCTGGGAATAGTCCAGCCCGAACTGCCAAGCCATGTCTTCCCTGGAACGGAAACAAGCTTCCGAGGACTGGTTTCTGCCATTCCAGCCGTCTTCAGCCCGACTTGCTTGAATCCAGTGGCAAAATGAGCAAGGGGCGCACATCTGAGCATACCCTGCCACACTTATGGCGGCCAAAAGCGGTACAAAAGGGGGTGGTGATGGACGGAGCATCTGAATCAATCAAATACTCACACCCAGTCAAAAGATCTGAGTTTAATCCATCACCGTTCTTTAGTCCACTCTGCCACTCCAGTTCAGACATGGCTATATGCAAATCAGTCTGACCCTGTGCCTCGTGGGAACAGTCCAGCCCAAACTGCCAAGCCATGTCTTCCTTGGACTGGAAACAAGCTTACGAGGACTGATTTCTGGCATTCCAGCCGTCTTCTGCCCTGCTTGCTTGAATCCAGGGGCAAAGTTAGCAAGGGACTCACGTCCCTGCCACACTTATGGCGGCCAAAAGTGGTACAAAAGGGGGTGGTGATGGACAGAGCAATGAATCAATCAAACACTCACACCCAGTCAAAATATCTGGGTTTAATCCATCACCGTTCTTTAGCCCACTCTGCCATCCCAGTTCAGACATGGCTATATGAAATCAGTCTGACCCTGTGCCTCATGGGAACAGTCCAGACCGAACTGCAAAGCCAGGTCTTCCCTGGACCGAAAACAAGCTTCCGAGGACTGGTTTCTGGCATTCCAGCCGTCTTCAGCCCGGCTTGCTTGAATCCAGTGGCAAAGTGAGCAAGGGACTCACATCTGAGCATACCCTGCCACACTTATGGCGGCCAAAAGCGGTATAAAAGGGGGTGGTGATGGACGGAGCATCTGAATCAATCAAACATTCACACCCAGTCAAAAGATCTGGGTTTAATCCATCACCGTTCTTTAGCCCACTCTGCCACCCCGGTTCAGACATGGCTATATGCAAATCAGTCTGACCCTGTGCCTAATGGGAACAGTCCAGCCCGAACTGCCAAGCCATGTCTTCCCTGGACCGGAAACAAGCTTCCGAGGACCGGTTTCTGGCATTGCAGCCGTCTTCAGCCCGGCTTGCTTGAAATAGTGGCAAAGTGAGCAAGGGACTCACGTCTGCGCATACCCTGCCACACTTATGGCGGCCAAAAGCGGTACAAAAGGGGGTGGTGATGGACGGAGCATCTGAATCCATCAAACACTCACACCCAGTCAAAAGACCTGGGTTTAATCCATCACCGTTCTTTAGTCCACTCTGCCACTCCAGTTCAGACATGGCTATATGCAAATCAGTCTGACCCTGTGCCTCGTGGGAACAGTCCAGCCCAAACTGCCAAGCCATGTCTTCCTTGGACTGGAAACAAGCTTACGAGGACCGGTTTCTGGCATTCCAGCCGTCTTCAGCCCGGCTTGCTTAAATCCAGTGGCAAAGTGAGCAAGGGACTCACATCTGAGCATCACACGTATGGCGGCCAAAAGCGGTACAAAAGGCAGTGGTGATGGACGGAGCATCTGAATCAATCAAACACTCACACCCAGTCAAAAGATCTGGGTTTACTCCATCACCGATCTTTAGTCCACTGTGCCACTCCAGTTCAGACATGGCTATATGCAAATCAGTCTGACCCTGTGCCTAGTGGGAACAGTCCAGCCCAAACTGCCAAGCCATGTCTTCCTTGGACTGGAAACAAGCTTACGAGGACCGGTTTCTGGCATTCCAGCCGTCTTCAGCCCGGCTTGCTTGAATCCAGTGGCAAAGTGAGCAAGGGACTCACATCTGAGCATACCATCCCACACTTATGGCGGCCAAAAGCGTTATAAAAGGGGATGGTGATGGACGGAGCATCTGAATCAATCAAACACTCACACCCAGTCAAAAGATCTGGGTTTAATCCATCACCGTTCTTTAGCCCACTCTGCCACCCCAGTTCAGACATGGCTATATGCAAATCAGTCTGACCCTGTGCCTCATGGGAACAGTCCAGTCTGAACTGCCAAGCCATGTCTTCCCTGGACCGGAAACAAGCTTCTGAGGACCGGTTTCTGGCATTCCAGCCATCTTTAGCCCGGCTTGCCTGAATCCAGTGGCAAAGTGAGCAAGGGACTCACATCTGAGCATACCCTGTCACACTTATGGCGGCCAAAAGCGGTACAAAAGGGAGTGTTAATGAACATAGCATCTGAATCAATCAAACACTCACACCCAGTCAAAAGATCTGGGTTTAATCCATCACCGTTCTTTAGCCCACTCTGCCACCCCAATTCAGACATGGCTATATGCAAATCAGTCTGACCCTGTGCCTCATGGGAACAGTCCAGCCCGAACTGCCAAGCCATGCCTTCCCTGGTCCGGAAACAAGCTTCCCAGGACGGGTTTCTGGCATTCCAGCCGTCTTCAGCCCGGCTTGCTTGAATCCAGTGGCAAAGTGAGCAAGGGACTCACGTCTGAGCATACCCTGCCACACTTATGGGAACCAAAAGCGGTACAAAAAGGGAGAGGTAATGGACGGAGCATCTGAACCAATCAAACACTCACACCCAGTCAAATGATCTGGGTTTAATCCATCACCGTTCTTTAGCCCACTCTGCCACCCCAGTTCAGACATGGCTATATGCAAATCAGTCTGACCCTGTGCCTCACGGGAACAGTCCAGTCCGAACTGCCAAGCCATGGCTTCCCTGGACCGGAAACAAGCTTCCAAGGACTGGTTTCTGGCATTCCATCCGTCTTTAGCTCGGCTTGCTTGAATCCAGTGGCAAAGTGAGTAAGGGACTCATTTCTGAGCATACCCTGCCACACTTATGGCGGCCAAAAGCGGTACAAAAAGGGGGTGGTAATGGACGGAGCATCTGAACCAATCAAACACTCAAAAGATCTTGGTTTAATCTATCACCGTTCTTTAGCCCACTCTGCCACCCCAGTTCAGACATGGCTATATGCAAATCATGTCTGAACTGGGGTGGCAGAGTGGGCTAAAGAACGGTGATGGATAAAACCCAGCTCTTTTGACTGGGTGTGAGTGTTTGATTGGTTCTTGGTCTAGGTGAGTTAAGTGATATGATTGTACTTAATTCAGTTTCTGAAGGTAAATATGGGGACCAGCATTTGTCCTGCGTTGTTGTCACGAAGGCCGGAATTCTCCCGCAGGGGCAGTCCTGTTGCTGGACCTAATCTCCCTGCCACCAGTGACCTCGCCGAACAGGCAAAACACTAGCAGAAGGGAAAAGGGGAAGTGGACAGAGAAGAGACAACTTGAGATCTTCTGACACCACGTTCAGACTGCTGAGAATAGGTCTTCTGCTGTCTGTGCTTCACAGGTGCCTAATACACAGATTGGGGTAGAGAACATAAGCAACAACCCACCTTAACAACTGTACTCTCTCTATTTTAATAACTGAACTTGTCCTACCAGGAATTCTCAAGTTATTGCCTCTCTTCTTACAGTGCAATGGTAGACTGCTGGATACTCTTATCTGGAAGAACAGGAGTCAACATTACCGAATGTTCTAATTATGCTTCTCTCCTACCCTCTAATGGAACTTTCTTTACCTGAGAATATCCTTGGCAATGCCTTGATTGGGGTTCTGTTGGAGACTGCAGGCGCTTGAACCTTGGCTTGACTTCTGATAGTCCATAAATCCAAAAGCGCTTAGTTCGCAGATACGAGGGGGGAAAAGAACGAGCAAGTCAACGAGATAGGCTTACTACTTCTTTGTTGTGCCGCTCACCCTCGAACTCCTTCTTCCTCTGTAGCGCTGATGTCTTCTTGGAGTGGAAATGCTAGAAGTCCACCTCAGAAGATAGCATTCTCCATGACGGATTCAGTCACCAGAGAAGTTCCGCTTTTTACCTCAGGGAATGTGGAACTTCGATCTTCTCAAGAGTCTTGAACCTTGCTACTCGACGACTTCTCTGAACTAAGAATTACACTACTAGAAGACCGCTAAAACTCCCTCAGAACTCTTGTCACGAATACTTCACACGGAGCGAGGAAATCAGCGGCCGCCTCAGGCAATGAAGCAGTTGAAGTGCGCAGATACAAAACTGCGCGCGAGGCACATTAACTAGACCTGTCACTGCCTTGCATTATCTTTAGCGACCACATGGCGGCCATCTTAGGGAGGGACTCTGATGACGGTAATGAACTATTTGCAATATAACAGCCACCCTCACCTAAGGGCAAGGGTACCACACATTCACCCCCCGGGGTCTGGAAATGGTCCTTGCTTTCATTGCTGGTTTATAAACAGAGGTGGCAGCAACTCGCAAAACCCTGACAGTACCCCCTCTCAAAGACCGATTTATCGGTCCTGGTTTGTTGGGATATCGGGTATGAAATCTTCTAATCAGTTGAGGAGCATGGATATGAGCTACTGGTTCCCACGACCTTTCCTTGGGACCATACCCCTTCCAGTCCACCAAATAAAACAACTGTCCTTTTCTGAATTTAGAGTCTAAAATATCCTTAACCTCACATTTGGTATGACCTGAAATCTGAAGAGGATCTGGTGGGTTGACAATCCTCAAATGTGGCTTAGTCTTCTTCAGTAGAGAGACATGGAAAACTGGATGAATACCCACTTTAGCAGGCAGTTTCAGCCTAACAGTAACTGGACCCAAGACCTTTTCTACAGCATAAGGACCTACAAACCTAGGCTGGAATTTTCTATTTCCCTTCAGATGTAAATTTTTGGTAGATAACCACACCTGATCACCCACTTGATATTGTGGAGCCGGTTGCCTATGTTTGTCTGCACCGTTTTTATTAGACTGTTTAGCTCTAATCAAATTTTCCTCAGCTGACTTATGTAAGGTAGCCATTTCAGACACTAAAGTACTGGCAGCAGGACCTCCAAATCTTCCTGGGTGAGAAATGAATTAAAGTGGTGACCAGAGTTAAAATAAAAGGGGGAGTAGCCAGTGGACACACTCCTCGCATTATTACAAGCGAACTCCGCCATCCACAATCGGTCTACCCACTCACCCCCTTGATCCATCAAAAACAAACGAAGGTACTGTTCCAGTTCTTGATTAATGCCTTCAGTCTGACCATCAGATTCTGGATGGTAACTAGTAGACAGCCTACTCTCCACTCCCAAACCTTTCAAGAAAGCCTGCCAAAACCGAGAAATGAACTGGGCCCCCCGATCTGAAATCACAATTTTGGGTACACCATGTAATTTTACTATGTTTTCACTAAAGGCTTGTGCTAACTCAGGAGCTGTAGGAACACCAGACATAGCGACAAAATGGCTCATCTTAGTGAATGTATCCACAATGACCAATATAGTGTCTAACCCTCTACTAACAGGCAAATCCACTATCAAATCCATAGAGATGGTGTGCCACGGATGAGTAGGGGTGGGTAATGGCTGTAAGAGTCCTTGAGGGGCTTGTCTACTGGGCTTACCCCTAGCACACAGAGCACATGACTGAACGTATTGCTTGACATGAGAGGCTAACCCAGGCCACCAAAAGTAACGTTCTACCAAATCCAAGGTCTTTGAAATTCCTTTGTGACCCGCTAAAGGATGGTCATGACAACTCTGCAAGGCTTTTTGCTGCAAGGCACTAGTAGGGAGATATAACGCCTCCTTAAAGTAAGGCAATTGTTGTCGCACCTGTCTCTCCTGATCACATTTAACCCACTCTTGGATCTCACTTGGCGATAAACTTTTCCGAAGTTATCCAAGGAAAGGGTGCAGATGAACTTGGCTTCCGGAATGATGGGCTGGACGTCCACGGGATGCTCACTTTCTTCAGTGTTCAAACGCGATAAAGCATCCGCCTTCCCATTCTTATTCCCAGGACGATATGTAAGCACAAAGTCAAAGTCCTCAAAATATAGGGACCATCTTAACTGGCGTGGGGTCAAGGTCTTGGCAGATTTCAAAAATTGCAGATTTTTATGATCTGTGAACACAGTAACAGTATGTTTGGCGCCCAACAGATAATGTCTCCAGTCTTCAAACGAATCCTTTATTGCTAACAATTGCTTTTTTGCAATGGTGTAATTTAACTCCGCAGGATTCAGTTTCCTGGAGCGATAGGCCACCGGATGGAGTTGCCCAGTTTTCGGATGTCGTTGGGAGAGAACTCCTCCAATAGCTTGGTCAGATGCATCAGCTTCCACATAAAAAAGTTCGGCCGGATCAGCATGCAACAAAACGGGAGCAGATGTAAAGGTGTTCTTAAGCTTGCGAAAAGCTTGTCCTGCCTCTGTGGACCATTCAAACCTTACTCCTTTCTTCAGCAAGCGAGTGATAGGAGAAACCAGTTGAGAAAAACCCTGAATAAATCTTCGGTAAAAATTAGAAAATCCCAGGAATCTCTGAATCTCTCTAACATTCCGTGGTTCAGGCCAGTTCTCAACCGCTTGTACCTTCCCAGGATCCATGGTAACTCTTTGCGGGGAAAGGACAAACCCAAGAAACTCCACAGTCCGAGTGTGAAATATACATTTCTCCAATTTCACAAACAGGTGATGCCTCTGTAATCGTTCCAGTACCATTCTGACGTGGCGAGGATGATCTTGTATTTCCTTTGAGTAAATTAGAATGTCATCTAAACAAATGATTGCCTCCTTGTCAATTAGATCGCCCATGATGTCATTAATAAAATGCTGGAATACCGCAGGGGCGTTGCAAAGGCCAAATGGCATAACACAGTATTCAAAGAGCCCAAACTCGGTCCGGAAGGCAGTCTTCCATTCTTGGCCTTCTTTCATTCTAACGAGGTGATATGCTCCTCGTAAATCCAATTTAGTAAAAATCTGAGCCTCCTAGATTTGGTCTAATAGAACTGAAATCAAGGGCAAAGGGTAGCGGTTCTTGATGGTAATTTGATTCAACGCTCGATAATCTATACAAGTTCTAAAGCTTCCTTCTTGCTTCTTAGGAATGAAGAAAAGCGGAGAGGATACGGGCGACTGAGATGGCCTAATGAATCCATTGGCCAAGTAACGGTCCAGATACTCCTTCAAATGGGCGTTTTCCGCTTCCGTTAACGCATAAATTCGGCTGCAGGGTAGTAGAGCCCCAGGCACAAGGTCTATGGTGCAATCGTACGGACGATGTGGCGGTAACAGATCAGCCTCTTGCTCACTAAAAACTGTGGCGTATTCCTGATATTCAGGAGGAATTTTTTCAGAAGTGATCGCACAAACTGACTGTCCTCCATAGGAAAGTAACAAAGCTTGCGATGGTGACTTTAATTCTTCTCTTTCCCCAAAGCAATGTTCTAGACAAAAACTAGAATTCATACTCACAGTTCGATTCTCCCAATCAATTGCCGGATTATGGGTGGTTAACCAGGGCAACCCAAGAATTAGCTGGAACTGTGGTGCATCGATCAGATTAAATTGCAGTATCTCCCAATGCCTATCTGCCTGAATCAATTCTAATTCTTCAGTATGGCTAGTGATCGGTCCGGATGACAAATTGGTACCATCAACAGCTCGAACAGGTTCTTGTCTTTCTTTTCGAATGGCTCGAATTCCCATACGTTGAGCATACTTAATGTCGCAGAAATTTCCTGTGGCGCCAGAGTCTAACATGATAGCCACTCCAAAGATCTGGTGTTCTCTAAACTTCAGTGTCATATGAAGAATTACATGAGGAACGCAGATGATGCGGTCCTAATGGGCCGCACCCCAAAGGCACTGCGTATTTTAATTTCAGGTTTTGTTAGTTTTATGGCCGACTTAGGTTTAACCACTAATTTCAAAAAATCCCTTATTATGACCTGTGGTCCAAAAAAGTATAAAGTTACTGAGATTATGTCAGGGGAAAATGTTTTAAAAAGTACCTGCACTTTCCCATATTTGGGGCTGCTGTTTTCTAACACTGGTTCCTGGCAACCACATGTTTCCTATGCGAGGAATAAATTAGGTAAAGCGATCAACTCGATAATTTCCCTGCGCCAACCTAATCATGCAGACGTGATCATGCCATTAGTAAAGATTTATCAAACTCAATGCACCCCGACAGGTACTTATGGCGCAGAGGTATGGGGACACAGAAACTGTCTCCATATCCAGACAGAAGAAAATAGATTCTGTCGGAAGGTGCTGGGTGAAGTCATTTGTTCCTCAAACTATATATGTCATAGTGAATTAAACATCCCCTATATAGAGGACTTTGTTAGATCAAGGCCGCCCCTTTTCTGGCTAAAGATATGGACGAACCCCGCAGCCACATTGACACGTGACATAATCTTAGACTGTTTAAAATGTGACAGGGCACATTGCATACCATGGTTGAAAGCCGTAAATGAATGTTTAATAAGTGTAGGGCAAGGACACCTGTTTACATTTCCTAATCTTGTAGATCAATCACATAAGACCTTGATTCAAAGGGCTCTTTATAACCTCTATAGAGAGGAGCGGGAAAGGAAAAACTTTTCTAAGTGTTCAGTTATAAAGTACATGGGCCATTTTGAGCCCCCTATCAGTTACCCTGCCCCGCCCCAGAAATATCTACGTTTACATCTTGGTAGATGGAACAGGAGCTTACTGTTCCGTTTTCGGGACGGGAGCATTGTAAATGTATTACATTTCCCTTTGGGCTACAATAAACATTTGGAAACCTTAGGTTGTTCGTGTAACACAAACATGAAACAGAGTCTTATGCATTTTTTGTTCTTTTGTGACTTTTATAAAATGTTTACAGTCCATTATTTATTGCCTTACTGTCGAAAATATGACCTGTCATATTTTAAGATAGCACTGAGGAATTTATTAATGTTGGGATCAGATGAAATAATATTTAGAGTGAGCTGTTTTCTCAAAGCCGCAGTCCGCTCACGAGCTACTTTGCACATTGATTGATAATATTTGCACATTGCACTTCGCACTTTAAATTTCTACTAATTAGCATATCTGTATTTTGCACATGTATCTGTTTGGACTTTATCTTTGTTTTTGTCCAAAAACTTCATAGCTGTCGCTATTTTTAAAATGATATAAAAATCTTTTAATTGTACTTACTGTTTTTAATATGTACCTGCATTTTTGTAGAATTAGACAGACTATATTTTTGGTTTGTTTGTTTATCCTTGTACTGTATTTCTTGCCATTGTATCTTGTAATGCACTTTTATGGATGCTTTATTCCGAATAAAGATCTTTGACTTGACTTGACATGAGGAATGTTCGACTGCAAGGTGTGAAGGATTGAATGAGGATCTGGAGTCGTCTTTGCCTCTGGTACCATCAGTGCGGCTCCATTTACTGATGGTTCCCCCCGTTTCCCTGCAGGGGATTCTTAGGGTGTTTTGGGCATTCCTTTACGAAATGTCCTGGGCTTCCACAGTACAATCACTGTTTCTTTTGACGTCTCTGCTCCTTTTCTTCTTTGCTCAATGGCCCACGGACAGCTCCAATTTGCATGGGTTCAGGATCATTACTTCCACCGGTGCCTTTCTCGATTTTGGCACGATCAAAGCGAGGGAAATTTACTCTCCAGTCCTTGCGCTTCTCTCCCTTTCATTCTGAGTGACAAAAATCTAATTCCAACACCAGGTCTACCAGAGCAGAAAGTTCAGTGGGACGATTCGGTACTTGTGCTAGAACATCTTTGATTTCATCTCTTAGGCCACAATTAAATAAGGCTGCTCGCTTCTCTTCGGGCCAGTTGAATTCCAGAATTAACTTGTTGAACTGCGTCAAATATGTAATGAGATCTTTAGATCCTTGCCTCAGTTCTAGCAACTCGTTGTCTGTGGCCTGAGAAATCCTTCTCCTATAAAAAATGATACGTAAAAACTCAGTCTTAAATTTATCAAAGTCACAAATTATGGGGTCATCCTCACTAACCAAAGGCATTGCCCAATTTACTGCATCCCCACTTAAATAGGATAGAATGAAGGCCACCCTGGATTGAGCGTCCGGAATTAACGTGGGACGGCACATAAAATGGAGGGAACATTGGGTCAAAAAAGTTGCGCCTTTTGTGGATCCCCGGAAAACCTCTCAGGAGATGCTAATGGAATCAATGGCGATACAGAATGTATCACTTGTGCGACTGACTTAGAATCTGGGACTGGAGTACTGGTACTAGGCATGGGAGAACTAAGGACAGGATTTCATAAGACCAACCCTTCTACCTTCTGAGCCAACATCTTATTCTCCTGGCGGGAGGCTACCAATTCTACCTTTAAACTTTGATTCTCCTCCCGTACTGCTCCTATCTCCTTTTGAATACCAACTAGAATCTCTCCTAACTCCTTTAAATTCAACCCTCCCGCCATACTGCCCAGGCAAGATAAATACTTGGGCAATTCAATCTGTCACGAAGGCCGGAATTCTCTTGCAGGGACAGTCCTGTTGCTGGACCCAATCTCCCTGCCACCAGTGACCTCGCCGAACAGGCAAAGACACTAGCAGAAGGGAAAAGGGGAAGTGGACAAAGAAGAGACAACTTGAGATCTTCTGACACCACGTTCAGACTGCTGAGAATAGGTCTTCTGCTGTCTGTGCTTCACAGGTGCCTAATACACAGATTGGGGGAGAGAACATAAGCAACAACCCACCTTAACAACTGTACTCTCTCTATTTTAATAACTGAACTTCCTACCAGGAATCCTCAAGTTATTGCCTCTCTTCTTACAGTGAAATGGTAGACTGCTGTATACTCTTATCTGGAAGAACAGGAGTCAACATTACTGAATGTTCTACTTATGCTTCTCTCCTACCCTCTAATGGAACTTTCTTTACCTGAGAATATCCTTGGCAATGCCTTAATTGGGGTTCTGTTGGAGACTGCAGGCGCTTGAACCTTGGCTTGACTTCTGATAGTCCATAAATCCGAAAGCGCGCAAAAAGGAACCAGGGAGGAAGAAAGGGGTGGAAAGGAAAGGGGAAGCGCAATGAGGGATTGAAGAGTCTTAGTTCGCAGATACGAGGGGGGCAAAAGAACGAGCAAGTCAACGAGATAGGCTTACTACTTCTTTGTTGTGCCGCTCACCCTCGAACTTCTTCTTCCTCTGTAGCGCTGATGTCTTCTTGGAGTGGAAATGCTAGAAGTCCACCTCAGAAGATAGCATTCTCTATGACGGATTCAGTCACCAGAGAAGTTCCGCTTTTTACCTCAGGGAATGTGGAACTTCGAACTTCTCAAGAGTCTTGAACCTTGCTACTCGACGACTTCTCTGAACTAAGAATTACACTACTAGAAGACCGCTAAAACTCCCTCAGAACTCCTGTCACGAATACTTGACACGGAGCGAGGAAATCAGCGGCCGCCTCAGGCAATGAAGCAGTTGAAGTGCGCAGATACAAAACTGCGCGCGAGGCACATTAACTAGACCTGTCACTGCCTTGGATTATCTTTAGCGACCACATGGCGGCCATCTTAGGGAGGGACTCTGATGACGGTAATGAACTATTCACAATATAACAGCCACCCTCACCTAAGGGCAAGGGTACCACACATCCACCACCCGGGGTCTGGAAATGGTCCTTGCTTTCATTGCTGGTTTATAAACAGAGGTGGCAGCAACTCGCAAAACCCTGACTGTTGTGAGTGGTCATGGATGAGTTGAGTCAGTCCGATATTGTTCATGCAGTTAAGGAGGTTGGCAGTATTGGTGTAGCTATGGTCATTGAGGTGGAAGTTGAGGTTGCAGAGAAATTTGTAGTAATTGGTATCAAAGACGAAAGGGACTATGATGTCGGCAATGAGTGTGCAGAAGCTGGGGTTTGGTACGGGGGAAGGTAGGCAAGTGTGCCACTGATGATCAACATGCCATCAGTTAGGAGTCTGAAGTTCAGGTGGTCCATGGATGGGGTAGGGTTGTACGTAGTGGTGGTGCACTGCATGGTCTCTTTGTACATGATGGTGATTCTTCCACTAGACTTGTTGAAGCATTCCCAGTGAGTGGTCTTGAATCTGTTGGGTACTGCTGTTGTGATGTTGGGGCAAACGAAGCGTTGAGCCAGGTCTCGTGAGGAGCATGATGTCAGGTGCGAGGGTGACTATGAGGTTCAATATCTTGGTGGTGTGTTTGCACAGTGAACGCGTGTTGAGGACAATGCATGTGAGCTGATGGTAAGGCACTGGTGTGATACAGTGAGAGGTATGGGTGATGCTGGGCAGTGCTCTGAAAGGTGTGCTGTGACAGGTGATGTTGCAGGGGGCTTCAGGTGAAAGGGCTTATCATTAAGTGGGGAAGCATAGCAGCAGTGTTCGCTGGGGTGTAAAAGGTTCAGGGCCTGGAGGTCGGTGTCAGTGTAACTGTGGGGGGTGTGAGGGGCCAGGGTTCCTGGCACAGTCCAGACATGGATAGGCACGGACGGGCTTGCCTTCGGCATGCCTTCGGTGCACCAGTGGCATGGCTATGCTGAAAACACCATTAACCCCTTCAACGCTGATGACGAGCTCAGCTCGTCATGAAGTACACCTCTCGTACGCTCAGGACGAGCTGAGCTCGTCGTGAACCGCGGGGTTTTTAAATCTTCAGCGCAAAGCGGGAAAATGTGCCGCACCGATAGTGTTAAGAAGGTCCTGGGAGGTAGGAGGTGTGCTGGGTGGCAGTCGGCAGGGTTAGTGGGATGTGGAAAGACGCAGGACAGGAGCAGCAGAAAGGTGTGCACAGTGAGCTTATAAGGGAAGTAGTGGCTGTAAAGTTGGGTCAGAAAAGGATGGAAAAAGTCACAGAGTAAGGAAAAGCGAGGAAAGAGCAGATTAAAAGAAGGATGAGCAGCAAGGCACAGATGGTGTAAATGAGGCACAGGGGAAAGAAAAAGCAGGCAAGGAGCAGAGTAAAAAAAAGATGAGAAGCAATGCACAGGTGATGGAAACAGAGTTACCTGATGATAAAGGCAGAAGGCAGTAGCGGGAGAAGGTGCTGGGTCACAGTGGGGGCCCGTAAAGAAGCAGTGGGTGAGAGCTGGGCCTGGGGACAAGCTTGATGGGATCATAATGTGGATGCCAATAATTACGTCCTGGGATGTGGAAGGCGCAGTGGGTAGGGTTAGCGTGAGACGGTGTGATGCAGGGTGAGAGCAGCAGCAAGCGGAGTGCAACAGACCGAAAAGAGTGGGTGCAGCAGCAAAAACGGGTTGGAAACACATGTCAAAAAATTATGAAAATGGGCACAAAGGAAGGAAAGAGAAAACGGGGCAAACAGCAGATTAAAGATGAACAATTTAAAGTTGGATGAGAAGCAAGGGACAGATGATTGGCACGAGGCACAGAGGAAGCAAAGATGGGAAAAGAGCAGATTCAATTAAGGATGAGAAGCAAGGCACAGATGATGTAAACGAGGTACAGAGGGAGGAAATTGGGGCAAAGAGCAGATTATTAGAAGAAGGATGAGAAACAAGGGACAGACGATGGAAACAGAGTTCCAAGATGATGTAGGCAGAGGGCAGAAGGCAGCAAACTCACAGCGGTGGCTGAGCTCTGGACTCCTCTGTACAAACAGCCATTTCAGGCACTGCATTTGGGTGCTACAATTCCCAGGTGTCATTCTAGTTTATTTAATCTCTTAAAGCACTTGTCACAGTGAAATTGAGCATTACAGAAAGACAATAAAAAAGCAAGTTAAAAAACGTGATGTGAGATATGTCCAATCCACAGCCACTGCAGCCGGTGAAAATTGTCATATTCTTTTTCATCCCAAATTTCTTTTCCACAATCCTTGGCCATCCCAAAACCACTAGCTGAGCTAGTGAAAGTGAAAAATTGTGTACCTGGAATCTCATCATCCCTGCAGTGCATCTGGAGCCAGATGTTAGAGCTTGGTACATTAACAGCTTTCTGCAGTGAAGTTGAGATCTCTTACATGACCACAGAAACCATGAATTTGACTTTATGGAACCCTTACTGAACACAACCCCTCCCATTACACTCCTAGAGGATTTTGAGCTCCCAAAAAATTGGGTTATCGGCACATGCAGTTTCAAGTGTGTCCTGTTAAACACGTTTGGTACCAAAAAAGGCATTTAGCCGGAGCCTGAACTGAAGCTAACTAACAATTTATAATGCTCAGCAGCACTAGTACATTGCCTTTCCTCACGATGTGAGTTAGAAGATAAAAATCTTGAGAAACGTTAGCGAATCCATGCACATATAGCATGAGCCTGAAAAGGCTCTTGCGATCTGGATGCCTATGTCCCATAGACTAATGTTGGCTTTTACCTTCCCGAATGCTTTTTGACGATGCTTTTTCCTTTTATTAAAATGCATATCTCCTGATCGCAATCACTGATTTACTAATCTTTGTCATTTTGATACATGTTTGTCTTTAAGGGGCTGATTTAGCACTTGATGACCATTTAATCTGACCATCAGGGCAGCTGAGGACATCACGTCCACCACCCATATAAACAGAAACCCACCAAATTTTAAGTTAACTGCTGGCCCATGAGTGATCTGTGAGTATTCACAGAAGACACAACAGCACTTAGTGCCTCATTAATGAAAGCCTTGCGCCACTGGTACGTTACTTTTTCCCCATGTTAAAAGTGACGCAGCTGCGGCGCAAGGCCTTCATAAATAAGGCCCTTAATGTTTAGAACATGGCCGCTGTGTTTTCAGGAGGTTGTGCACCACACTTTATTGTTTTTCAGATACAAACTCCCAAAGCAGAAGTTTGTTTCCCAACGCACCGAAAGCGGAAGTTTGTTTCCGAAAACTAATAGCCCATTTATTTTTTGACGAAACACATATCCATAGTGCTTCACTGTATGTCTGTAGTGCTTTCATGTATTCAAACTGTAGGTGGAAAGCTGCACCAAGAAAACAAATGGGCATCGTCCAAACCTAGAGATAAGTTTAACATGTGTCTCTCTAGCTACAAGAAGGTCCAGAGTGGAAACATTAATTTGGCCAGATTTGCACTCCTCAGAATTAGCTCTTAATTATGTACTACCCTGCTGTTCTAAGTTACTTATATGAAGGTTGATCATAGGCTCCCTACATAATAGGCCTATATCTGCGGGATGGGGGTTAAGCCAGTTTGTGGGAGAGGAAGACCGTAGGGGCAGAATCTTCAGAGAATATTTACATTCACACTGACTTACAATCCTGTGCCTGATTTTCCCAGACAAATATTAGATTATTCATACTTCTGTCTCCATTCTTACAATAAATCCCCTCTAAACTTTAGTAAGGAAAACAAAAACAGTTTGACAGTGACATTTAGGGGTCGGATTAAGGATCTTGAGAAAGAGCAGAGACCATTAACCACTTTAAGTTGCCACTAGCCAAGTCCAAAGATGCTGTGCAGGAGGGACGGGACAGCGTTTAAATAAAGATATGTCCCTGCTCAAGGAGAGACTTTGAGAACATTCTGGTACCTGGAGAACTACACCTGGAGAAAAAGTCTTGAATGGAAGACAGAAGACTTTTAACTCTGCTGTAAAATAGGACATAAGGACCCCTAACACCCCTTGTGTAGAGGGACTTAAGGACATCTCATTCATTTTAGAAAAAAGGACCCACGGACTTCGGACTCCTACTGACACCAATGCACTGGAATTTGTTTCCAGGGGCAGTAGCACGGGCCAACCTACTCCTCTGGGGAACTGTAGAGTACAGACTTGCTAGTACCCTAAAGAAGGGGGTCCCCATAGCTTCTGTGGACAGCTTCTATGAGGTGCAATCCTTAAAGGGGGTACCAGACTCTTGCGAGTCACACTGACACCTTATAAGTGGCCAAGAGGCCATGGGTCCTTAAGAGTGTAGGTAAAGAGGGTAACCTACATTAAGGACCATGAGGTAGTGCTGAGGAAGTCCCAGTGGGCAAGGAGAGTCCCAGATGCCCAGTCGGAAGAGCAGATCATGGGTGCTGCTAAGTAGCTTAGAGGGAGAGCAGTTACAATATCAGCTTCATGATAATTATTAAACACGTGGAGGCAAGGGGCCCGAAAATGCTGCGCCTAGAGCGAGCTACCAGGGGAAGAAATCCGACCCCGTCAAATCTGTCCCAACAGGCCCAGAAAAAAACCCCATTTATTTTAGACTTTGCTTTTGGCCCTGTCCGGGCAACCACCAGTGCCTTCAGGTTAAAGACAGAGTTACAGCATCAAACAGCTTCAAATCTTTATCATATGTAGAGGACAAGCGCCCTGAGAATTTATGAAAAAATAAGCATTATTGCTTTTGGTTGAGTTAATCTTCTCCGGGGAGGGCCAGTCTCCCAGAGATAGTATTGAGGCTTCTATGTTCCAATCCTAGGAGCTCCCTGGGTGGAGACAGAGCCCCAGGAGACATTACTGGCTGCATCCCCCGCTCTTTGAATTAATCTTGGACAGAGTGATAAACACCCAGCAAAATGATATCCTGTCTGGACGGCAGCACCTTCAATGGCTGCTCAGAGCTGTACCACAGGGAGCAGCTAGGACTGTTAGGGCTTTGGGGCCCCCATGCAACCCGCAATAGAAATGCAGTGAGTGTTCAATAGGGGCCGTGGCACCTCAATAGAAAACATCAAAACACTCTTGAGAGTACATTTATAGAAATGAATATGAGCGTTGCAGGTCATTTCGTCAGCTGGGTGAAGGATCAAACCATTAGCCTGAGCATGGGCAGGAAAAATGTATCTATTTAAGGAAATGGTGACCAAAGAGGAGTAGTTTTACCATCCCAAATTTTGAATGGCTCTAGGGGCCCCCATTGGAACCTCCCTTTCATTCTGAGCCTCCGGAGTCACAGAAAGAAAGACTTCCGGACAATTGTTATTCCATTTCAAGCACGCCTGAGGTTAGGCATTTTGCTTCTATATTTCTGGGGTGCAAGGACCTTTGTATCTAGGACCCATGGTTGTTTTTCAGCATGCATAGGGGTAGAAAAAGACTCACATGTTGCATGATATTGCACATTAAAGTATCAATATGACTAACAGATAGTTCTGTTTTGCAAGGTCATAAGGTTTAATTGCAGTTAAATAGTTAATGTGGCGACACCTAGAAGCCTTAACTTTATTACCTCATCCACTACCCCACTATGTTGTTTTTGGCTCATACAAGGGTATTGTATTGCTTATGGTTCAGGGATTGCTGATGGACTGACTGATGTAGGTGCCTCCAGCACAGGGAGGTACAGAGGGGCTTTTTTATGAGCCCTTGTGTCACTCTTGCGCCGCCGGTGCGTCACCTTTTGTGACACACTCCAGCAATGCGTCATTTTTGCGCCTACGTATCTGTAACTCCTTGAGACATGATGCGTCATACTGTATATATGACGCATCATTGGTGTCGCATGGAGGTCGCAATGAAAAGTGACGCATTGCTGTATTCTCGCAGTGCTGCAAACCTTTTTATAAATGAGTACCTTAGTGTTATGTGATAATTGGGTCTATTTTTTAGTGTACATTCCCCACCCCCTCACCCCCGTCCGAGGTGAGGCCATTAGAGGTTGTCACAATAGGCTTTTGCACATGTCATTCTGAACATGTTTGCAAATTTGTGTGTACTGTTTAGTAGTGTGGATAATGCAATATTTATCCCTTTGAGCAGTAAAAAGCACTGATTGGCACATCATTGTCTGTTGGAGTTTGTGGTGCTGAAAGCTGGGTGTCTCATTGCACCTTCCCTAAATATGCCTTGGAAGCCTCTGCATCACTAGTCTGGGAGTAAGCTTCTAAAAAGGGGTACTTGGTTCCCAATTAGGGGTCTCAGCAGTCTTAGACTCCAGTTGTTCTAATCGGGGCCCAGTACTCTTTGTCTACCCTGGGATCAACTGGCCTAGATTCCTTACAGTTTGTATATGTTATCAGATTAATTAAATCACATAGATGTTTTTGGTGCTCCTGAAATACTTTATATGCATTTTTTGTGGAGAGCCTATTCGTTTGCCCATAGCTACTGGTGCTAAGCTAAGGATTCCTGAAAGAAACCTGCTTTAATTTAACAGGCACTAAATCATTTAATCTAGATTATTTTACGTCATTGCAGATCATGCTTCTATCTTTCATTCAGCAGAAGAAATAGACAGATTATGTGTTAATGCCTAGCACCCACCAGTACCTGATAAGGTCTCGTGGGTGGGATTGAAGAGAGATGAGGATAGTCAAGACATGTCATTTTGAAGTCCGCTAAAATCATCGTACTGTCCTCTAGATATATCAACACAACGAAAATGATGTGATTCTTGTGTACATCATAAAACAAATTCATTACAAAAAAGCTAACTGTGTATAACGTAGAGAGGTAAAGCCGTACACTTTTGGCTCCCACCTGTTGTATTACTTTACCTTGTTATTCCATGAAATATCCTTTTCTCAATACTATCTCCGTCTGGACATCTTCACTACAAATTGGCGACGAGGGAAACTGGACATTTGTAACCTGTTTTACACTGATTTCACATTCTACGTGAAGATTGGATTACGAGGAAAATTTCAAACAAAAAACGGATCGGAAAGGAAACTACATTCAGTGAGTTATATGACAATCATTATTCTTTTTTTTGTTTTTTTCGTTGGATCTACGCAAAGACACTACTATTGTGTCATACCTTAATTCACTGAGAGCCGTTAAAGCATCAGGTTGCCTGCATTATTCAACCTGCATCACCATTCTGCTCTACGTGCGCCAAGCAGGCGCGAGGAAGACTGTATGAGTCAGAGAAGCTGGTAAGAAGATGCGCATCACAACGCATGCGTAGAAGCGCTACTAACACGGTGACGTCGGACGTAAGGTCACGCAGCGTGACCCTGTGTGACGGCCATTTTGTGTGTAAATATCTATCGGATGCATTTACGAAAGAAATTGACAGCATGAGGATATTTACAAAAGAAATTGACAGCGTGAAGGCGCTAAAGTGTCAACATTGATCCAAACATTAAGGAGAACATTCCGGTTGTATAAAGTAAATAAAAGAGTATTTACTGCGACAACAGGTGAGGAAGTCAGGAGAAGGTTTATTTGTTTTATATTTGTTTTGATTCCTTTTTTTTATAGTGCTTTATGGTGCATGGAAGAAGGTGATTGCACTTTAAGCACTGTTAGTAGTAAAGACAGAGTCATGGCACAACATAATTTCTCTATAAGCTCTCCTGAACCATTTTGGGTTAAAGGCACTCAACCAAATATTAAATGGATAGAGTGGAAAGAGTATTTTATAAATTATTTGGAAGCAGTGGATGAAACAAAAAAGATGAAATCAGAACAGAAAAAGAGAATTCTGCTACATTCTCTAGGACCAATTGGTTTAAAAACTTTTTCAAGGATGAGTAAATCTGATGACCCCAATTTGGATGAATTTGAAAATGCTATCAAAAATATGGATACATATTTGCACCCATCGTGTGTATAGGTGTCATAAGGCATACATTTTTTCAAAGAAAACAAAACAAAAGAGGAAACTGTGGATGAATGGATGGACGATTTAAAAAAACTTGCCATTGATTGTAAATTTGATAACTTGCATGACGATCTTATACGCGATCAATTAGTTATGCATACCAACTCTGCTCTACAAGATCGCCTTTGGGTAATGGAGCCGCGCCTCTAGATGATGTGGTAGCCATTATGAGGAAATCAGAAATGTCTGGTAGGTGCGCTACCGTGGTGAAAGAAACTGACAAAGATTTATCTAAGACATCTGGAACCGTTTGTAAAATTCAAGGTCCTATGAAGAATTATCGCCAACAACAACAACAAGGAAAATGGACTAATCAACCGATGAGGTTTCAGAAGAGGAGCATAGATGAAAGGAGGTGTTACAGATGCGATAGCAAAGAGCATCTAGCTTTTAGTAAACTCTGTCCAGCTTTAAAAAAAAATGTGGAATATGTGGACTATTAGGCCATTTTAGTAAAATGTGTCATAGACGTAGCAATGTAAAGTATGTGTATGAGGAGGATGTATAGGTTATGGACGAAGTGGAAACAGAGGATGAGTGTGTAAAAAATGTTAGAGGGAATTATGTTATTAACATTTCAGAGAGTTGCCTCAAAGGTAAACCCATTTGTGAGATATCTTTGGGTGGAGTAATTGTGAGTGTGTATGCAGACTCTGGTTCACCATATACGATCGTGAATGAAGAAGTTTGGAAGAAGAAGTTTGTGAACAAAATTGGTGAGCAGTTGAATACACCTGATGTTTGTCCAATCAGTTACACAGGAGATAAGATTGGCATGATTGGTTTTAGATGGCTTACCTTTTTATTTAAAGGGAGGTCCACAAGAGGAAAGTTATATGTGGCAAAAGTGGGACTATCAGTTTTAGGATGGTTTGATCAAAAAAATGTGCACATTATTTTGGACCCTAACAGCAAGGAAAAGGTGCTGATTTTGGATGACTGCAGTAAAATGGGGGAAGCACTGTCTGAAAGCTTTCCAAAGGTGTTTAGCAATGTACTTGGTGTTTTAAAGGGGTTCGAACATAGAATTATTTTGAAGGCTGATGCACAACCTAAGGTACACAAAGTAAGACCTATACCCATATTAATCAGGGAGGAGGTTAAGAAGGAGATTCAAGGATTGCTTGCAAAAGGTATTATAGAAGAAATCGAAACATCTGAGTGGATTTCTTCGATTCTGGTTGCCCGGAATGCCAATGGAAAAATCCGCTTATACATTGATTTACGCCACCTGAACAATAACATCATAGTTGAGAAGTTTCCCCTACCTAAAATCATTGAAATGGTATCCTCTCTTAATGGCGCAACGTGGTTTTCCACGATTGATCTTTCTGCCGCATATCATCAGGTAATGTTAGATCCTGACTCTAAGAGATTTACGGTGTTTATAACGCCGTTTGGTTGTTACCAATTCAGGCGTATGCTTCAGCCGCTGCTGTTTTTCAGCGGCTGATGCATAAACATTTTTGGGGATATGGACAAGATTTCCTTTTTTCAGGATGATATTCTGGTGGCTGCAAGCGATAAATCGGGTCTTGATTTAAAACTGAGACAGGTTTTGGAAACTCTACATTCAGCAGGTCTGACTGTGGAATTATCCAAGTGCAAATTTAGTCAGAGGAGTGTTTCTTATTTAGGACACATTATAAGTGAATAAGGTGTCAAACCTAAACCCGCACTAGTAGAAAACATTTTCAAGTTTCCTGCACCTGTTTCTAAGAATGAAGTAAGAGCGTTTCTCGGCATGGCTGAGTGTTGTGCAAAGTTTATAAAGAATTTTGCTGCAAAAGTTTTCAATATGCGTGCACTTTTAAAGAAAAACACAAAATTTGTGTGGAATGAATTGTGTGAAGAAGAGTTTAAGTTGATTAAGGTAGATTTACAAAATGTGAATGCACTTGCTAGTTTTGACCCCCAATGTTGATTGTTTGTTGACCACAGGTGCGAGCGACAAAGGCCTGGGTGCCGTGTTATCACAGTATGATTTGGATGGAAAGAATAATTGTTTGCCTCTAGAGCTCTTTCTCCTGCAGAGAGTAGGTACCCCATTATTGAGAGGGAAGCTCTGGCATGTGCATGGGCTTTGGAGCATTTCCGGGCATTTGTGTGGGGCAAACCTGTGGTCATTCGAACTGACCACAAACCGTTGATTCGTATTTTGTCATGTGAAGGTATTTCAGGTGCGTCAGCAAGGTTAGGTAGATTGTCTATGCGTATGAAGGAGTATATTTATAAAATGGTCTACCTACCTGGAAGGGATAATCGTATTGCTGACTGCTTATCTAGATTTCCACCTCCTCTAGAAGAGTGTGAGGATGATCCTTGGAGTGAATACTGTGTGACGTTAATACATGATTGTGGTGAACCTGCCATAAACAAGACTGAATGGATGGTT
This sequence comes from Lissotriton vulgaris, assembly GCF_964263255.1. Classification (NCBI taxonomy): domain Eukaryota; kingdom Metazoa; phylum Chordata; class Amphibia; order Caudata; family Salamandridae; genus Lissotriton; species Lissotriton vulgaris. Next base: position 1,385,876,106 of record NC_141693.1, on the reverse strand, counting down.
GAACAGAGAAAGGATGTTGTGTTGAAGAATGTGATGGATTACATTTGCAAAGGTTGGCCCAAGAAAAGGGATATTCCAGGTTTGAATGCTTTTTGGCAGATCCGCATGAAATTGTCTTCAGAGAATGGTATACTTTTTAGGGGTGACAGAATCATTCCACCTATATCATTAAGAAGGAAAATATTGCAACTTAGTCATGAAGGGCATTTTGGGATTGTGAGGACCAAATCTGTTGTTAAAGGAATGTTTTGGTGGCCAGTTATTGGTGGTGCGATAGAGGATTTTGTGAGGAGATGTGATGTTTGTAAGTCTGCTGACAAGACACTTAGGACTTTAAAACCAGAGATGAGTGATGGTCTGATACCTGATTTTCCTTGGGATACCATTGCGATTGATATTATTGGACCAATTGGAGACTCCAAGGAGTTTGGTTTAGTAGCTATTGACCTTTTCTCGAAATGGCCGATTGTCAAATTCGTGGACAAAGTTGATACCCAGACTGTTCTTAAGTTCTTAGATAAGATCTTCATCATGGAGGGTTTACTGTTTGCATTCTTACGGACAATGGTGTCCAATATACATCCAAGCTGGCTAAAGAGTATTTTGAAAAGTGCGGTATCAAACATAAAACCACGGCGTTATATAATCCCAGTGGTAATGGCACTGTTGAAAGGTTTAACAGAGTGATCAAGAACATTATTCAAGCTTCGGTGCATAAGAATTTAGATTGGAAAGTGCAAGTACAAAAGGCTGTTTGGTCTTATAGGATTACGGTACAAAACAGCACTGGCATGTCCCCATTTATCATGATGAGGGGCAGAACAGCGAGGTGTAAGTTTAACCCTGGGTGGCTTTTTGATGGACAAATAGCAAATTGGTCTCCTGTGGAGGTTAAGAATAGACTGGAATCTACCCATGCTAAAAGCAAGGATTTTTATGATTGTCATCATAGCACTAAGAATGCTTTAGTCAAGGTTGGAGATTGGGTGAGGGTTAGGAAACCTTTCAAGGTACCTAAAGGTGGGAGCTGTTTTGAACCACCATGTAGAGTTGCTGAGGTGTTGAAAAATTCTGTAAGACTTGACGATGGAAGGGTATGGAATCTTAAAAGCATCACCATGAATCCTGATCAAGGTTTTGTGGAGGAGTGTTCTAATCCTAAGGATAATGATTTTGATTGGATTGAAGATCATTTTGAAAATAGTCATTTTCAATCTCAACTTGCTAATGATTCTATTTCAGATTCTGAACAGCGTAATTTCAGGCAACCCAGTACTCCTTTGTGTGATGAGGGGTGAATGGGTGAAGGTTGCAGTTCAGATGTTCAGACAACTGCTCAATTGGATGTATGTGATACTCTTCGGAGTAATGTGGTTGATGTCCTGCCTGATAAAAGAACTAGAGCTTTGCCAAGTTGGCTAAAGGGATTTGTTATATAAATTATTTGCTTATGCTTTTGCTCTATTTTTCTCTTATTTTTGTTTCTCCTTCTTTGTGTACATCGTTCTTTCATTGTATGGGGGGGATGTGTTATGTTGTATATTTCTTTAAGAGCTCGTGTATAGGAATGTAGAATGATGTTAGTATCTTGGTTCTATGGTAGGAGTCATTCTGGCGAATCTGTTAGGACTTAATACATCGCTTCCCTGGCTCCCACCTGTTGTATTATTTTACCTTGTTATTCCAATAAATATCCTTTTCTAAATACTATCAACGTCTGGACATCTTCACTACAATAATACTAACTTTTCACAATTATATTTTTCAGCACCCTACACCTTACCTCTTTCAGCACGTACTTTAAATCTCTGATTCTTGCAAGATGCACCAATAAACCTACCATATATTATCTTACTTTTCTTAATTGAACAGGAGAAACATTTTCAGATACATGGACCAAGTTACTTGAAGGTATCTACCGATTCATTGCTTAATTTGCGAGAACAAAAGGGCTGTAATGTCTAGGAGAACACTTATACCTACAAATAACTTGAGGTAAATGAATAGAAGTTAGACAAACCCAATCGCCAAGGCTGATTTGACTGTTAGCTTTTGAGATTGAATACATTTTTCTCGAACTTTCTATTTCCTGTCAGATACATCTTGATCAGTTACCTGGTTCATTTGTTTGCAAATAATCTGAAAACATTTGAGGATGGAACCTTGTGAAGGCGAAGAAAGAAGAGAAGCCAGTGGAAGTATGGATACCGTTCTTGTATGCAGACTCTGCTTTCAGAGAGATTTCCAGTTGTTGAGGGGCAGCAAAAATGTAGCACTTTAAAAACAGTTTTAGCAGTTTGATTTAGGGCCTGATTTAAAACTCTGTGGACAGGTTACTCCACCACAATGGTCATGGATATCCGGTCCGCTGAAATATGTATCCTATTACATCCTATGTGATTTAAATGAAGGTGGACGGGATATGCCTCACAATGTGACAGAATAAATGGTCTGCCGAGTTCTAAATCAGACCCTTATTCTTTCTGTTTGCCAATTAGCTTGATGTTTAAAGCCAGACTTGTTTGCCCTTTGGATGCTAAGTTTATTTATTACACAATGATTACCACAATTTTGAGACATATTATTGGGGCGCATGATCTGGAATGAATTTAAAGGGTAACCCATGGAAACGAAATATAAGAGAGTAGAAAATCCCACATACTTCCGATGGTCTAGGTAATTTGGGAAGAGCAGATAAGTGAGCCAGTTTTAGTATATGAATCCATTCTAACCATTACTGTGGTAACATTCTCAGATGGGGCCAATTCAAAAGTAAAATCTGTGGAAATGGTTCCTGAATGTTTGAAGCGAATTTAAGGTGTCAATAATAGTTTTGTCTTTAACAAAGAAGCCAAAAGGATGGTGGAACCTTCTTTACCAATGCACCTGACCAAAATAACCAAAGTAATATTGACCAGGTGCTATACGTACTGGAGAGGACAGGAGGGGGATTGTTTGAGTCGTCATCATTCTTTTCCGCGAGTCGGCCACGGACATTTGATTGATATTGGGTCCTGAACAGGGGACTGCCGATCGGAGCGACTGTAGTAGGGCTCAGAACAATCAAGAAGTATAGGAAGGCTTCTCATTTTTTGATCCACACAGATATTGATTCCTTGCTTGGAATCGATACCAGTTTAAATTTGCACATCATCGTAGCCTTAACAAGAACTGGGTCTCCCTCACAAATATAACGATCGTTCGAATAGACCTCAAGGCTGCACATAACACAGCTATCTTCTTTGCATTTGCTCATTTCTAAACGACTTGCTGTGCTGCTCAAGGAGCCTAACAGTTCATCTCGCCCTGAAGAAGTCCCTTCTGGGACGAAACGCGTCGGCTGTGTTCCCTGACAAATGGAATAATTAAGAAAAATCTTTTTTGATAAAAATTGTTCTGGAATTGATTCTCAGTATCTTTTGTGACAAACTTATGACCTAGTTTGCACAATTCCTATATGTGGTGCACCTGTGCTTATAAATTCAATAGTCTTGTCTTTCTCTGTGTTTTAAATTTATTTTGGGTGCAGACTTTGCAAGACTTATAAACCTTGTGACATCATGATGAAGAGTTTGCCACTGGAAATTTCTTTAGATAAATTCTTCAGTGACTCTCCTATCTGGATGTCCAGGGATAGAATATTCATGGCAGAACTGAAGTACTGTTATTTGTGAATTGATTAAAAGAATAAAGAGTTTGTTATGAGCAAAAATTTCACCATTTACTTTCTTTAGTTTTAATTAAGAAAAATGTGTTTCTAGAGCATGGAGATTAATATTGTTGGTTTCCTGACTAATAAATTCAAGGAAGCTTGTGGTGGTAGAGGAAATGACGGCTTGAGGATCAATGATCTTCTCCACAATACTGGAATTCTCTTGTTACAGATATCATCTAGATAAGGAATCTACAATTACAATTTCGGAACCGGAATTGCAGGTAAGGAGAAAGTCAAATTGTTGAAAGAAGAATGACCAGTTGGCTTGCCTACCATTCTGACATTCAAGATGTTGAAGAACTTGAACATTTCTGTGATCACTGCAAAATTTGACTTGAAATTAGATTCTAATTAAAAACAAATTCTATTCGATAAAAGTTGACTTAATTCGCCAGAAGTGCGTTCTCCAAAAAGGAATAATATATTTTCTTGTTTGGAGAATGTTTCAGAGCTAAAAGCATTTGTATGCTCTTCTCCATTTGAATGAGCTGAATTAAGACTGCTCACTTTGCTAGGTCTGAGGCACCGATCTCAAGAATAAATGGTTTAGAAGCACCAGTTTGGTATAATAAGGGAGTTCAAATGGACTCTTTCTTAAGACTTTCAAAGTCTAGGGTGGCACTGTGATTCCATTGAAAGTTCTTGTTCTTTTTGAGTAATTTAGTGAGCAAAGAGACAAGTTTAGAAAAAATCTTGATGAATTTTTGGTAGTACTTTGCTAGGTGATAGGCCTCGGATGCTGTGCACTGTGTACTACTGCTAACCAGTGCTAAAGAGCTTGCTAAAGTGCTTGTGCTCTCTCCCATTAACATGGTAATCTTGGCTCATTACTGATTGGCATATTTAGTTTTTAAAAGCCCTTAATAAATTGCACTACATGTGCCCAGGGCCTGTAAATTACATTCTATCAGTAGACCCGCAGCACTTATTGTGCCACACCTTAAGTAGCCCTCTAGCCATAGCTCAGGCTCTAAGGTAGGCCATTGACAGCTCAGAGGGTAGGGTTAAATGTACTTAGAAAGGCAGGACAGACACTGTTTAGTTTTAAATGCCCTTGTCTTGAAAAACTCTCAAAATCTTTTTTAATTACTGAAAGGTCTATTTCTCTCATAGGATAACATTTGGATTACCATATTACATTAGAAAAGTGTAATTTCTAAATGAGAAGACTTTTCAAGTTTGGTGTCTCTTTAATCACAATTTAAAATGTTATGGTAAAGTCAGATTTTAAATTGTGATTGTGAAAATGGCACTTTTAGAAAGTTTGCGTTGTCTTACTTTCAACATTTGTTGCCTGCTGCCTGTCTCTGAAAGTCATCTGGGAAGGGTGACAGCTGGGCTTTGCGTATTCCCTCTTGACATCCACACACAATGTCTGTTTAGGTGTGACTTGATAGGCCATCCAAGTAGGATGGAAGGAAGGTGCTGGACACAGCCTCACTTACACCTGAATAGGCTGTGTTCTGTCCCCACTCAAAAGGCTGCATACCCCCCTCTAGTGAGTCTGGAGCCAGAACAGGAAGGGAGGACCTCTGGGCACTTCAACATACCTGTCTTTGAAGTCTCCTCCACTTCAAATTCTCAACTATGCATAAGTACTGGACCTCTGATACCACCACTTCAGTACTCCTCTGGAATTGTGAAGAAACTGCCTGAAGGAAGAACTGTTGTGCTTTTGAAGGACTGCCACTCTGCCAGACTGCTGTTTTGCTAGACAACTGCTTTGCAGTTCTGCCCTGCTGCCTGCTGTTGCCCCTTCCTGGGTGAGAAAGTACTGAATCTGCATCACTTGAACCAGGAGTGCCTCCAAGGCACTCCGGGTTCACACTTAGTGTGTCCTATCTGGCCTACTGATCTGAAGTCTCAGGGACATAAAAGACTTCGAACCTACCTGCTTCATCACCTGGACTGTGCCATCTGTGAGTCTGCTATGCCAATCTGCCATCCTCTGTCAAGCCAGTGCATCTGTGCCGTTGCGTGCATCAGAAACCAACGCATTGCCCCTCTTGTGTGGATCAACACCAACGCATTTCTTTGACTGCGACGCACATCTTCAACATTGATGCAGCCAGGATCTATCTTTTTTTATTTATTAAGCTTAGTTCTAACCGGGGTGGAATCTTTTTGAATGGTTCTTTTGCTGCTTTACTATTTGAAGTTCTGCACAAATACTTTACAGATTGCCTCTAAGTAAAGCCTTACTGCTCTGTGCCAATGTACTAGAGGGTGAACACAGATTAATTTAGGGTTTGCCTGCTTTTAACCATAACTAGGATTATGGTTTCTGCTTGAGTACGGCTCAGACCCCAGTCAGCCTACAGCATAATTTCTAACACTAGGCACTAAGGGGCAGATTTACAAGCCCCTTGCGCCACTTTTGCGTCATTATTAACATGGGGAAAATGACACAAAAGTAGCGCAAGGGGCTTGTAAATCTGCCCCTAAATGTAATAAGGTAACTTAAATGTATCCAATGAGAGAAATAGACCTACAGTAGTAAACACACATATTTAAGGGCTTTACACTACTAGTACATGTACGCCTGAAACACATCTTCATTTTTATATGCAATGCATCCAGGCCTGTGGGCTGGTTACGTCCTTCCTTAGGGGTGACTTATATGTTTTAAAATAGCGTTTTAGAGCTGGCAAAAGCTTTATTGTCCCAGTTGAATTGGCAGTTTTGAAACTACTCTACAGGCTATCATTGAAGGCCTGAGACATGCTGTAAAGTGCTACTTGAGTGGCTGGCACAATGAGTGCTGCAGGCCCACTGGTAGCATTTAATTTACAGGCCCTGGGTACATGTAGTATCATATTCAAGGGACTTTTAAGTAAATGAAATAGGTCAAGCAGGTGTAAATCAATAGTTCCGTGTTTTAAGGAGAGAGCACAAGCACTTTAACACTGGTTATGTATGTATGTAGGTGTACTTATAGAGCGCAGACCTGTCACCCAAAGGGCATCCTGGCGCTTAGATTCCGACAGCCATACTTTCACTGCTCAGGCATTTCTAGGGAAGAGATGCATTTTTAGCGCCTTCCTAAACGAGAGGTATTCCCTATGGCTTCTCAGCGGGAGTGGCAGGGAGTTCCAAAGTTTGGCCGCTGCTACACTAAACGAGCGGCCACCCATCCTAACTCTTTGGAACCTTGGGACCACAAGCAGTTGCGCAGAAGAGGAGCGAAGAAGCCGCGGGGCCGAGTACCAGACGAACATATTCTGTAAGGGCACTGGGCCCTGTTGGTGAACCGCCTTAAACACCAGGCATGCCGCTTTGTACAGTACACGTGAATGTACCGGCAACCAATGTAGGTCCAGTAGAGCTTGAGTGGAAGAGCTGAAATTAGGGCGAGAAAGAGCCAACTTGGCAGCCATATTCTGCACCCGCTGTAGCTTCCCCAACAGATTTTTTGGTGCTTCCAGAAGCAGCGCATTGCAATAGTCTATACGACTCAGTATGATCCCGTGAACTACTTCTGGTCTAGCTTGAGTGGGGAGAAGGGGCAGGACTTTACGCAGCATGCGTAGCAACATCATGCATGAAGCGACAGTCTTATGGACATGCATGTCAAATTGTAAATTTGGGCCGAAAATCACCCCCAAATTACAGGCAGACTCCGCAGCTAGTACTGGTTCAGGGAAGGTAGCAGGCCAAAAATTGTCCGGAAGTGTCCGCGGAATCCGATCAATGGAGCAATAGAGCACCTCGGTCTTAGTGCTATTGAATTGTAAAGAGTTCTGCAGTGGTAAAATGTACAGAGTCCAACTTCCAACAAACTTTAATTCAGAAAACAGGAGGAGTGAAGGCAAAACGTTTGAGAAAAGACCACACAAAATCTAACATATCTAACAGTATTCGTAAAATGTTTCACTCAACCTGTCCATACAATGGTTCCACAAAGCTATTGTAGGTGACACAGAAAATACACCAATTGTGTGGAAGTTAAATGTCATATGTTGACTGCAGTATATCTATATCACCGACATGTATGGCAAAAATATAAGTCTGCAAGCAGCACCACAGTGATCTGGGTAAGCTGCAGTTTAAATGCACTGCATTTACACACGGCAGGGAATTGCACCTTTACTTTGTAGAAAAGGCTATTTTCATATATTCATAAGTTATCCCTGAAGTGTGCCTTGTAAGCCCACATGGCAAGGAGATAATATATAAAACTTAAGGCCCACTATTTTTTGTGTAAGTAACTCTCACAGCAGAATAAACCCAAAAGCTATTTTACAGCAAAGACGTTACCCTGAACAGAAGTTGTTTGAATTTAATCCTTATTTAGAGTCTCTGCATGGTAAAATGAAAGCAATTGCAAAGCCATTAGGTCTCACCCATGAAAGGTATTGGAATCAGCAATGTTTTGTAGCCATGCTGTACAGCGACATGGATGCTATGCAGTGTGGTTAAAACTAATTAAAACATGTGATATGATGGTGCCAAGGCTAATGTGCTTTTTTAAAAAGTGTATTAGAGCTGACTGCATATTTGTACTTTTTTTAAAGTATTATTTTTAGTCATGCTGCACAACAGCCACATTGCTAAGCAGCATGTCTACAAATAATTAACAACGTTTGCAATGTTGTTTCTGCACAGCATGATTAAAAAGCAATTCCAGAGCCAAAAGTCTCAAAGGCAAGACCTGTTGGGTTTGTCAATGTTTGTTAGGTCTCATCACAACCCTGAGTAAATCAGTTAATCTCTCTATGCATGGAAAAGAAAAAAAGATTTGGTATTAGGCAAAAATCTGAACACATAAAGAAAGTAATTGCAACAATGCCTATGTCTTATTGAAAATACAGATGGAAGCACATAACATCTGTTTTCACACAAAAAGCAGATAACATGTTATGGCAATAAACACCCATTTCAGAGGAGAAAAGTTTTTTTTTGAAGTGCGTGTTTCATAGTAAAGCATAGCTAGAAATGGAAAGATTTCAAACAAGGATGACAGGGAAGAAATAAAAATAAATGTAGTGCCTTAATCACAGTGTGATCAGTGGAAGAAAATCATTAAAGCTAAAGCCATCAAAACTTGCTCCATGCTTGAGCCGAAAGAAGAGTAAGTGAAGCCATAAAGCGATGCATGCCTTCCATCACTTCTCCGTAGTCCACCGTGTAGTTCTCTTTCCTTTGATGGACATTGCTTTAAAAAAGAAAAATGCCCAGCAAAGGGACCCCACCCTACAAGCAAAGTTCAAATGTGCAATTTTTTCATTCATCTCAATGTGCTCTTCCTTCCCTTTACCATCTCCTAAATCAACTCTGTCTTAGTGTGTCCATTTGCCCATTGGCAGGGGCATCACCATGACCACTGAATCTAGTTTGATGCCTGCAAGGTGATCTTCATGGTTATACCATTAGTTTTTTAGTTATCAAAGGCAGCTAATACACTTTTTCCAGTTATTTCTTTATCATTCTCCTGCTCTTACTTCTGACATTTCCCCCCTCCTCTTCCACACTCCTACTTTCCACTCCACCTACCTCATCTATCCTCCCTGTTCCCTGGCTGTCTCCTCAGTCTCTGTTTGAAGCATCATCTCGGCCATTCTTTATCTCCTTTCCAGAACTTTTTCACATAACTCCAACCACTCTTTCAGGAACACTTCAAAGACTGTACTTTCACTTGCCCAGCCTTGCTTTCCTGTCAGCCACTCTCTCGCTCCTAGATGTCCAACTGTAGGAAAGTTAACTTTTTTGATGGTTTTCCCTAAACGTTTTGCTCTAGATGCTGTGGTTTTAGAACTGAAAGTAGACTGGGACCTGCTAACCAAGCCCTAGTGCCATTGCACTTTCCCTCTAAAGGTAATGTGAATTGGTAGACCCTATTGGCAGGATGCTTTAACGCCCCTCGTAAGTTCCTAGTATATGGTACCAGTCGTACCCAGGGCAAGGGTTCCAAATGGGTCAGCAGGGCTGCAGCACTATTTATGCCCCCCTGAGTGACCAGAGTAAAAGTAAAGCCTACAGAGTTGCTACATTTACATTTAGTAATAAAGTTTGACTTTTGTCTCAGTTTTGGTCTCAGTTAAACTTAATACCAAAATGGAAGTTTAAGTGAAACAAAAGTATAACTTTACTACTCATAAATGCCGTTTGTGAATACCAAAAGTCATAAAGTTAGACTTTCGTCTAAGTTTACATTTATGAATCAGGCCCACCATGTGTGACAGAGTCACCTCACTGCCTTAAGGTATATAAGTAACCGCTAAGGTAAGCCTCCTAAAGCCCAAGAGGCAGGGTGTATTATCATGAATAGTGAACGCATATGTGTACAGACCTATATGCTTCTAAAGTAACCTTGCCATCCAAGCTTACTGTAAGTGAATGGCGGTCCATGGGTTAATGTGGACTGGCTACTGGACAAAACAAAGATAGCATGCTCCATGATGATACTACAGAATGTAATTGTGTTTGGCATTAAACACTGTGCTTTTTTACCCCTGACACGATTCTAATGTCGAGGGTGAGTTGAAAGGTACCCAGGTGGCAGCCTTAGAGATTGCCCACCTAGATACTAAGTTTCCTTGTACCGCGGTGGTCTTTCTGAGCCATTTGCTGCCAAAACAGAAGCCTGACCTCCTGCCGGTGAGTGCTAACCCTCCCAGAGGACGTGACACAAAAGGCCTGGCAAGGAAGGAGGTCATACCTCTGCTCTCCCAGAAAGGCTAGTGAATGATCCATCAGGGTGGTGAGCCTCAAATGCTTCACTGCCTCTGATATGTAAGTGACTTGTCTCGTAGTAGAGACAAATGCCCCCTGTGCCACAGGCACTTGTGTTTTGCAATCAGGCAGAAAATGTGTTATTCAGGATGCGTACATCCCCCAAAATATAGCCACACTGCTAGAGAGGGCTAGTTGGTCTGTATAGCTGAAGATCTCCTGTGCTATCTTGAAAACTCCTAAAAATTGTGAATTCTGGGAAAGCTTGGTGATATACACCCCACAGGTGTGTCCACTCTTGGGCAGATTAGCCAAAGGATATTGGCTACTAGCCCTCATACCCCTAAATAACCCTCAAATCCAGGATTTAAGGGCACCACTGACACCAGGACTCCAGATCTGCTCTAAAGAAGAAGAGGACAGAGAAGAAGCTGTGTCAGCAAAAGGCAGGACTCCACAAAGAACAGACATGAAGTACAACACCTGTGGCAGCCCCCTGCACCTGCCAGACTATGACTGTTCAAGGACCAGAGACCAGTTACAAAAGGAAGGTGAACCCCTCTGCAAGCCAAAGACTTCACTATGACTCCCTAGGACTAGAGGTACTAGTCCCTTTAAGTGGGCAGGCACAAACCGTACTTCCAAGATCCAAGAAGTGCTGACCACTGGGCTTCGAAGTGGACCAGCCCAAAAGTAACCAGCCAGGTGCATAGTTGTGAACTTCACAGAATCTCAACCCTCTGCAGCGTTCCCAGGACCTCTTGGGGAAAATTGACACAGTCATGACCTTTGACTGGACCAAGGCATGTTGGTGGTCGAGCTGACTACTAACTGCTTCACTCTACAAACCACGTGGAGGAACATTCTGTATTGTCCCCCATCACTTCTGTGGTGCAGTTGTCGAGTTCTGCATCCCAAAGAAGGATTTGCTGACATGCCTGGTAAAGTCAGAACCCACTGTCCCGTTCAGCATCAGGGATAGCCAGGGACGTCTCTGCACCCGAGACTCTCAAGCTAGGCAGAACTGTCCTGTTGTATGGTGTTTTAGATTCCAAATGAATTTTTTTGATTCATGTTCTCATATAGGTACAATTCGTGTTGCCTTTATATAGGCAAAGAAATTAATCCCTTATTTAGGCATAGCCAATGCTACCCAAATAAAGGCATGGCTACTTCCATCTGTTCATCAAACGTCACAACGATATTTTAGAAAACCAGACTCTTAAGCAGAAGGGACTTCCCCTAGCCTGGATATTGATTTCTCTAAGAAACTCGTATAGAGGAGGTACTGGTTTAACCCAATTTAGGCATATTTCCCTTCTTGCGAGGAGTATCAATACAAATAGCAGATTTTCTTGTTTTTTGGTCAACCATTCATCACTAACATTAAACTTGGTACATATCCCAAAAATAATTAGTGTTGTACTTACTTTTAGGCGATTTCCCAATATCCGACATAACATATTACCTACTTCCTGCCAGAAAAGTTCCAGTCGTGGGCAGCCTTGGAACATATGTAGGTCATCTGCTTTTTCAAATCCGCATTTAGGGCAGGACTTTATACTTGCTCCTTTGAATTTTGACAGTCTTTTGGGTGTCCAGTATGCCCTGTGCAGAGTAAATATTTGATTTCTCTTTAAGCGCGCCGGTTTGATGATGGACCAACATTTTTCACATGATTTCTGCCATAGATTTTGAAGTTCCAGTTCTATAATATCTTTACTCCATACTGAGTCCGATATTGAGACATTATCTTCTTCTGCAGCGATTAGAGCCCAGTACCATTTTGAGACTTCTTTCTTTATTGGGGAGATTTTGATAATCTCTTTCTCTATTTCTATATTTCCTGTTTTTTCCTCCATCAAAGCACCTACCCAACTTGTTAACTGATAGTATTTAAATTTTGAAAGAGTTCCGTTAGTTATTTCTGTAAAATGCTCCCAGGTTTCTAATGAGTTCTCTGTCATCATTTGGCCCCATTTGTCAATCCCTGCCATTCTTAAAGGGGATGCTAGGGTATCTATTAAGCATTCAGGAGTGCCTGGGGAATCCCAGATGGGGGCCAAGGAGCTGTAATAAGGGATATTTAGGGTACTTCTCATTTGATACCAGAGTTTTGCTGCGTTTCTTAGTACCTTTAATTTTATCTTTTTAAAGAATTTGGGGTGTCCGAATTTAAACAGGAAGTGATCAGTTTTGTTTGTCAATGTTTGGAGAAATTGGGGATATAGTTCATATTTTTTCATAAGGGATCTCACATTCTTGAATTGGAAAGATTTACAGTATTCCACGAAGTCTGGGCTAGCTATTCCTCCTTGTTCTTTTTTCCTTCTTATTTTATTCCAGGCAATCCTTGATCCTTTTGAAGCCCAAATGAAGTTCGCTATTTCTCCCTGAATCTTCTTCAGATAATCTCTTTTAAACTCCAGTGGAATAACATTAAAGAGGTAGGTAAATTTCGGGAGGATCGACATTTTTACCAGATTTGATCTTCCTATCATGTTTAGAGGTAACTTGTCCCAAACTTTGAGAAGTTTTTTGATCTCTAGTGAAATCCTATTAAGATTTAATTGGGGGATATTTTCGAGGTCTTTCACTATGGTTATACCCAGATATTTTATTTTATCCTTTGTGTATGAGTTGTTCTGTTGTGTATTCCAGCTCATTGACTCGGTTTTTGCTTCATTAGTAAGATACCCCGCTACTTTTCCAAACTCTATAATTGCCTTGTTTATTTCTGGGGAGGAACTTTGAAGATTTTCTGTAAAAATCATTAGGTCGTCTGCATAGAGCGCAACTTATTTAGCCCACTCCTGATGTTTAAAGGGAATAATTAAATCATTGTTTCTGATTGTGTCTCCCAGAGGTTCAATGTACATATTAAATAGCAGAGGGGACAGAGGGCACCCTTGCCTCGTTCCCCTTTGTATCACTATGTTATTTGTAAGGTTCCCATTAATTAGGTTCTTCGCTCTTGGGTTTCTGTAGGTCTCGGTTATCAGATGGCTGAAATTTTGACCGAGGTTATATTTATTAATGACTTCGTTTAGAAAAGACCAGTTGACCCGGTCAAAAGCTTTAGCAGCGTCAAAGGTAATTATCATTAGGGTTTTTTTTTCACTAGTCGCTATATCTATCGCAGCAAAAAGTTCATGCATAATTTCTGATATTCCCTCCCTTTAATTAAACCTTTTTGATCCGAGTGTATTAGGTTTGGCATTACCAGGGCCAGGCTCCCTGCTATTATTTGTCTGAAGATTTTGTAATCACAATTTAGTAGGGATATTGGTCTGTATGACTCACAAACTGTGGGATTTTTTCCCGGTTTTAAAATAATGCTGATTATGGCGTCGTTCCAAGAGTCTGGGGTTTTACCATTTTCCCTGTATATTTTGTTTAATAACCTCGTTAATGGGGGGGCTATAGTTTCCCTCAAAACTGAATAAAGTTCATTTGGCAGGGCATCTGGTCCAGCTGCTTTTCCTTTTTTGAGGGCTTTCAAGGCCGTTTTTACTTCTTCCGTTGTTATTTCTGCATTTAACTCTTCGCTTTCTGTTTGGGACAACTTCGGTAGATTTAGGGATTCAAGATATTTTCCTATTTGATCCAAAGAGGAAGAGGAATCTTCTTCATACAATTTGGAAAAGAAATGTTCAAATTCTTGTTTGATTACTGATTCATCAGAGGTTACCCCTAGATTGTTGCTCTGCTGTATACTGGATATTTTGTTTCTAGTTTGGTCCATTTTAGTTTTCCAGGCCAATAGTTTCCCACAGCCCTCACCATACTCATGGTTTGCTAGTTTACTGGCCTCCGACTTCATTTTCACTCTGTCTTCTAGATGCTCTGCCAGATTTCCTTTTAATTCCTTTCTCTCCCTCTCTAATGTATTACTTTTTTCTGAGTTGTGTTCTGCTCTGATTTGCTCATCCAGTTGGCTTATAGAGTCTTCCTTGTCTCTGATCTCTTGTTTGACAACTTTTATTCTGTGAGCACCCAGGCTTATGAGTTTACCTCTAATGACTGCTTTGTATGCGTCCCATGATATTTGATCTGAGGTGCCTACTCTATTATCTTCAAAGAAATTTGCTGAAGTTATTCTCAATTCTTCTCTTATTTTTGGGTCCAGAAATAGAGTACGATCTACTGTCCTTCTCGATTGAGATTTTATAATTGTTGATTGTAGGGTTAATTGTACTGCTGAGTGGTCAGAAAGATGTTCTGGTAAATGGTCAAGGGCTTTGATGTTGTTGCGCAGATTTTTACTGATCAAAAAATAGTCTATTCTTGACTTATGTCCTAATTTTTTATTATGGAGAGTAAAGGGATGTTCTTTGTTTCCTTTCTCCCTTCATATGTCAATCAGCTCTAGGTCATTTTTATAAATGCCTAACCATTCCCTTATTTTAGGTAAGTTGGGTTTTCTTCCTGGTGGGGATCTATCTTGTATTGGATCCAAAATAATATTAAAATCACCTCCCAATAATATTGGGTCAGTTGCTGATAGTAGTTCTGTGTATAAATATTGTAAGGGGTTTGAATCGTCGATATTTGGACCATAATATCCTGCTATGATAAAGTTATTGTCATATATTTTAACTTTTGCTAAGGCCCATCTACCCTTATTGTCCACTACCTTATATACGAGTTTTACATTGAGCGATTTTTTAAAAAGTATTGCGATACCCTTAACGTTACAATTTTGGTTGGTACAGACATAGGTATCCACCCAGTTTAGGGTTTTTATTATTTGATCCCGTTCAGTTTTTAGGAGATGAGTCTCTTGTAGAATAATTACTTCGTGGACTGCAGATTTTAAATATTCAAAGATCCTCCTACGTCTGCTTGGTGTTCTGAGTCCATTTACGTTCCATGATAAAATTTTTACCTCTTTCGTTACTTTAGCCATGTTTTTTTTCTTTTTTGCTGGTTATTTAGTTCCAGTTCCATTTTTTCTTGTCGTCCCCTTGCACTCCTTCTTACTTTATTCCTGAGGATATATTTTTTCATTTTTTTCCTCAATTTGCTCCCCACCCACTGTGACTTTTTTATTTGGTTTTGTGTTTTTCTGAGTTCATTTTTGCCCTCCCTGAGGAAGCCTCCTTTCTTTCTCTTGGGCGGTATTGTTCGCCCTTTTGAGCTCCATCGTTCAACTATTTATTGTACTTCCTATCGTTAAATTATGTTGTGGTCCGTTGTTGTTCCTTTATTTGCTGTATGAAATTTT
Organism: Lissotriton vulgaris; assembly: GCF_964263255.1. Taxonomy (NCBI): domain Eukaryota; kingdom Metazoa; phylum Chordata; class Amphibia; order Caudata; family Salamandridae; genus Lissotriton; species Lissotriton vulgaris. The sequence continues at coordinate 1,385,860,492 of NC_141693.1, read as the reverse complement.
CCACTTCGCTTGGTTCTCTGATGTTATGCATTTTGTTCTGCCACATGATTCTCAGTGCAGCAGGGAATCTCATCTGAACCGTGGCTCCTAAGGTTTTTAATTCTGCCATGTATTGCCCTAGCTCCCATTGTCTGTCCCGGGTAGCTTTTGACATATCTGAGCGGATTCTGAAGGTCCAATTGTCTTTCTTCAGTGAACTGCTTTTTAAACCTTCACTTAGAATTCTTTCTTTCAATGTGAATGTTTTAAAGTTTATTAGGATTTTTCTTGGCGTCTTCCTGTCTCTGTTCTTTCTAAATGGGTCTCGATGTACCCTTTGAATGTCCTCGCTCAGATTTGTGTCTTTGGTCCAGGGGAAAAACTCCTCAAGCAAGGAGATGGTAAATTTCTTTATGTCTTGTTCTTCCAGGTTCTCAGGCACATTCAAAATCCTTAGGTTGTTTTTCCTTGCTTGATTTTCAAGTGTTTCAAGTTTTTCTTTAGTGGCTCTGTCCGAGTCCCTTAATCTTCTAATCTCCTTCTGGTTAGATTCTACTTTTTTATTAAGGGACACCACCTCTGACACTCTGTCCCCTAGGGCGTTCAATTTTTGATCTAGAGTCTCACGGACTTCTTGAATCTTGGCCCGGTTGGACTCCGATACCATGAATTTCTCTCTCATCTCATCCAAAACTTTCTCCATGAGGCTTTCCATGATTTTTCCCGTCTGTTCAAGATAGGATTGTGACGGAGGACAGCTAGAAGTACTTGTGCCCGGCTCATTTGAGGTTAACTGCATTTGAGTCTCTAGAGCCACTAAGTTTTCGCTTTGTGAGCTTATACTACTAGTTGTTTCTGTGCTCATTGTAGAGGATTTGTAGAATTGATATTCAAGTTGCTTTTTGGAATGGGATACTAGAGTAAGAGAGTTTCTTTCGGACGCTCGTAAGGGTTGTAGGACTTTAAAAAGGACCTCAGCGAGGGTGTAATTTTTGGTTTTTGATTAGGTATAACCTTCACTTTATCATTTTGGTTTGGTGAGGGGGAAGATGACGGCGAGCTAGAAGGTCCGGTCGGGAGCTCCGACGTTCATCTTCATATTAATAACAAAATTTAACCTATCAAAACTCAAATTCCTCTTCTAATGGAGATTGCAGCTATAGCAAAGTAATGACGAACTGCGGTGACTCTCAGAACTTCTTAGCACCGACAAAAAAGAAAAATTGAGATCGGAGTGAACGGAGAGAGCTACTCACGTGTGTGGTCGGTGTATACTCGGTGTCGGCCTCAGCATCAGCGGACTTTGGACATCGGAAAAGCTGGTGGGGGCAGGAGTAGGGGATGAGAGATCACAATCCACTGAATCTGGATGGAGTCAGTGCGGGAGTCGGGATTGCTGAGTTTCCGTTCAGATGGGCAGCGGCTTCGGGTGCACGGCGTCACTGCCTGAGAGTACACGGCAGAGTGAGTTTCCTCTTCCGGGGGAAGAGCGGTAGCGGCAGTGGCAGCAACAGGGACGAGTGCTCTCACCCAACTCGGCAGTGGCTCAAGCAGGATTGTTTCGGGAGTAAGTGGAGCAGCGTTATTAGGCGCCGTAACGAGGTGTCCCAGAAGGAAAGGACAAACCTGGCCAGCTTTTACTGTTTCACACCAGGAATAAGGCAGTCTGAACCGTGGCTTCAACGCAACACGAAGACTCTGGCTGACCGAGGGAGATCTGACGCAAGCTTCCACTGCAATCCCATGAACCAGGTAGGAGGGAAGGAAAAAAGTCAGGAGGGGATTGCTCTTGACCTAATTGAAGGGTGCAAGGGGAGTAAGCAAGGGGGTGTTTAGAATATCGAGGTTTAAGAAGCACCAAAGGAAGGTCTAACATGTACAGGTTGTGAAAAAGAGGGTGGATTAGAGGCGCTAGATTCTTCTTCAAAGAAGATAGGAAATAAGGGGGAAGAAAAGGGCCAAAAGGGAAGCCAGGATCTTGAAGAAGGAAATAGGATAAAATCGAGCTATTGCCTTAGGAATAGGCAGTTTTCTAAACAAACTTTTCCTCAGTCGACTAAACAAGTGACTCTGCCACAACAAGTAAAAAGAAAAAAGAGGGGCTCTTTTAACCAAGAACGGCAACCCAAACCCAGGGCTGATAAAGTGAAGGTTATACCTAATCAAAAACCAAGAAACTCATTATTATGCATGAACAACTATTCCTTAGGTGTTCATCCATGACGTTCATATGCCCAACTTTACGTCAAACCTGGCATTCCTAAACACCTTCAAAGTATAAATATACCTTCACTTGCTATGGCAAAGCATGGTGTGGTTTGGTACAGTTCGACTATCTACTTGCCCGACGTAGCTCGCTACAGCAAGTGCCAAAGGAAGCCGACTCTCCAGCTGTCCTCTTCTGCTGAGAATCCAGCTCCAGTGTTTCTGACTCCCCTTGCGGGGTGTTGGGAAATCGAGTTCCGAGATAGAGATACCAACCTCCTTCATTCTAAGGTATGGAGCTGATTAGAACCTAGAGAAACCTTTGGCAGTTGTTGGCAATAACTAAAACCGATGCTAAGGACCACACTTACTTCTTCCCTCATTCTAGACCAAGTTTAGGTCAATTGGGGTAGGCGTATTTTAGAAGCACTAGTTGAGTATTTTAGCCTATGTTATTTATGTATGTATTTTTATGTCATAGCACTAGACAATTCTACTGTTTATGCTGTACGCATTATACTTTGCATTCGGTCTAACGATTGTAGCAGTTTACCTCTCTTGCATGAGAAAGAAGACTGTTCAATAAATCCCTTTTATTGCAATACCCCCTCTCTATTTTCTCTGCAACTCTGTAGAAACAAAGCATTCACGATTGACTGAGTAAAATAGTTATCTCCTGTTTCCACAACTCTGAAGATATTTGTTCCAGTCCTAGGGAAACAAAGTTGTCATGTTTATGCGGTTGTCAGAAACTAATCCCTTCTTGTGTATTAGAGAAAGTTTCTAGTGACCTCCGAGCTAGCAGGCACTCCCAATTAAGTTTAGTATATTCATTTGAGACATACTGACCTCAGTCCTATGTCATATCTATAGGGTATATTATTCCAATGCGCAGAGCCTATTGGGAATATAGGAACTACACTACAGTCCTGCCTGGTGATCCCTGGTCCAGGGCCCCCTCCAAGGTCCACCTCCAAGGGGCTCCTCTAAACTTAATATGCAAGCATTGTTTTATCAATTGGTGTTTTTGACCGCTTTCATTAAGCACCAAGGACAACTAAGTCACTCCTGCACTGGACTCCCATGGCAAGGTAAAATTGGTCTGACAGTTGAGGCTTGGTCTGTGGACCCACAAGACCTTAACTGCAAATGGTCTCTGTCAACTTATTTTTACTCAGTTCTCCCTGCAAGTGAACAAGTGTCACCTGAGATTGTCCCCAATGACCAAAATGGTAAAGTTTGACAGCTCTGCATTGATTTCTTGAACACTTTGAAATCGATAACTCTGGTTATCCGCCCTGTATTGTTTTCATTTTGGTGTCCAAATATATATGCCAATAAGCTCTATTTTTATAAATTGGTGTTGGATTTCTTTTGAGTTGTGCCAATTACTTATTGTCAATATTGGTACTGTAAAATACTTAACCCATGGCCCTCTAAGTCAGCCTGCCTGCTCTTTGTCACTCTTCCTGGGCTGAAAGAAGGATTACTAGTGTGAATCTAAGGTCCGTTTTGCCCTATCGTTTCAATATTACATGGTAAGTCTCCCAGCCAACCCACATAATATTACCACCTTGCTGCATCCACCAATGCCCTTTTACTCACGAATTACTGGTGTGCAGATAAAATATTGGGTTTTAAATGTCGACTTACAGAAATATTGAGTTCTAAATATCATGAGTGGGAAATATCAACAGCAAGAATATTGTGGTCAAGAATATCGATTTAAGGTTAGAAATATTGATTTAAAAAACATAGAAGTGCTTAATATTGTTTGCAAAAATATAGTTGTTTAAAATATCGATTGTTTAATTTGTATTATGTATTTTAGTATATATTTGAAATGTATGTGATGTATTATTTTTGTATAAGAATTGTTTATAATTTTGAATATGTGTTACATTTTTTGTAGTTATTAATTTTATTTTAATCACATGTGTAGTTAATTATGGAAGTATAATATTTTTTAATTTAGATGTGAGTTGTGATTTGTGTGGTGTTATAGGGTAGGAGATAAAATGAATACATTTATGTAATAATTATTGCTTTTGTTTGTAAATATTTTCTAGTTAAAAATATCTATTTGTTTCAAGTTTATTTTATATTTTATTATATATATTATTTGTAGGTATTTGTCATATGTAATTAACATAATAATAGTTTTTTGTTTTTTTACATAGAATCTTAAACATATTTGTATTTTACATTTTAACATATATATTTGTTTTGTTTTTTAATATTTTTTTATTTTATTTTGTGAATAGTACATTTTATCACTCTGCTAATAGTAATTGTTGCCCCTCTGTTATCAACACTTTCTCTACAGTTACACTCACAGGATCGGGAATAGTAATTTGTACCCCTCCGCTGTCCAACACTTTCTCTAATTTTGCACTCACTGGAGTGAGGATAGTAAGTTTTACCCCTCCGCTATTCAACACTTTCTCTACTCTTGCACTCACAGAAGAGGAAACAGTAATTTATACCCCTCCCCTATCCAACACTTTCCCTACTGTTGCACTGACTGGAGTTAGAATAGTAAATATAATCCCTCCGCTATCCAAAACTTTCTTTACTGTTGCACTCACTGAAATGGGAATAGTAATTTTTTCCTCTCCACTATCCAACACTTTCCATACTGTTGCACGTATTGGAGTGGGAATAGGAATTTTTACCGCTCCGCTATTGAACACTTTCCCTGCTGTTACACTCACTAGAGTTAGAATAGGAATTTTTACTCCTCTGCTATCCAACACTCTCTCTACTGTTGCACTCACTGGAGTGTGAATAGTAATTGTTACCCCTCTGCTACCCAACACTTTCCCTACTGTTGCACTGACTGGAGTTCAGGAGGAAAATAAAATAATTCAACACAAATGTGTGTGGGCCTTCAATGTGGGTGTGTCTTTCGTTTGGATATAATTGTGGCCTGCAACCGGTCGCGGAGAGCCCCCCAAGGCGGAAGAGCGGGGCCAGTGCCATTACTTTGAATAGCGCCTATGGAGCAATGTGCGGTTTCCTCTGGGCGAAAATTGCACAGCAATCACCCACAACGTTATGAGCAACCCACTGTAGTATTTTATTGAATCAGGAGAAATGGGCAGCCAGACCTACTAGAGGATTATCCACAAAAAAAACTGCAAGTACCAAACTGCATCTGCAAGAATTCCAGTAGGCGGGACTTATGAGCACTACTTAATTCATCTATCAGGCTGCCCCTCCCATATGCCATTTCCCGAGATGAAGGCCGGGGTGACGCCCAAAATGTGTTGGAACTTTGATGGCGATCCCTGCTCGAGTTTGTCAATGTTCTAGCCATGCTACTGGAGGAAAATAAAATAATTCAACACAAATGCGTGTGGTCCTCCAGTGTAGGTGTGTCTTTAGTTTGGATAAGTTACGTGGGCAGCACCAAGCTGCAGGTCCACAAGCGAATACTCCAGCACATGCGGGCAATCACCAATTGCAACATGACATACCCGGTGGCACGTCACTTCCAAGAACACCATGGGAGCAAACTGGAGGATTTCAGCTATTGGGTGGTTGACGCAATACCGGTTGAGAGAAGGGGTGGCAATAAAGAAGCGAAGTTGAGGAGAATGGAAACTAGTTACATCCTCAATTTGGACAGTAAGACTCCGAAAGGAATGAACTCTAGTGAGGATTTTTATACTCATTTGTAGAATTAGTGTCCCTTTATGCCCATAGCAGCACCATGCGGAATGAGTTGGAGGTGCATTTTCTCTTAGCAACTTCTTGCAGACTGTAGTATAGTATATGTATTTACATTTAAGCTGCAGTCACCCATTTGGGGAAATATGTTGCCTGCATTCCGATGTGAAATCATGTAAACAACAATTTTTACAAATACTTTTTATTTACACTTTTTTTAACACATATACAAACACCTGATTGCACTATCCATTTTACAGCTATTTTTATAATAATGGTTTTTAGAGTAATTTTATCTCACTGGTTTTTACGGCTGTAGAACCAGATATTAAAATTACTCAGTTTGCACATTTTGCACTGATGCAATTTACGTGACACATATTTGAGGAGATGGAGACCATGCCCACTGGGGCAATACCATTTACAAAGATTTAACAGGGGACTTATTTGCACAACCAAAGAAGCAGCCTAGCTTTAACCTAATATTTCCTTAGAAAATAGGCAGAAGCAATATATGTTATTGTACTAGCCATTTTTATCAATACATAATGTTTTATAATGACAGCATGTTGGATAATATATTATGTCATTGGGGTTTGAAGTAAACATTGGAATGTTTTTTTTGCACATGATAAATATTTATGTATTTATATATTTATATATGTATATGATTTTATATTTATGACTGAGTATTTATACTTTCATGCAAACCTATAAGGACGATGTGAATTGTACATTTCTACCTCTCACATTAAGGATAAAACAACCTGAGAATTATTCAGGTTAAAGCTCGAAGAAAACAGACTGCCTTTGGGTAATGAGTGGGCAAATTTCTTCTATGTCCTTGCCTCAATCCTACTATGGTGTAGACGTAACAGAAAGGTTGACTATAAATGGTTAAAAAAATGCTTTAATCCTGTCATGTGATCAAGCCCTGGGATCAGGGTGAAACGCGTTATGGCGGAGGTGCGGGCGAAATGAAACTACTTTAGCGCTATTTTGGGTCTGCATCCTTTCTTGCTGGCAAAGCGGATTTGGAAACAGAGTTTAGAAAAATATATATATATTTATATATATATGTATATATCTATATCGCCAGTAGGTAGTTATAGTTAGGACCACGTTTCCATAGGAAATCCGCAACATTCTATTGGGAATAACTTTGGCGCTGATTGACCAATCTTTGTGAATTTCTAAAAGAAGATGGCCCGCTCCGCTCTACTACTTCCCTGAAAGTTTTGGGGGATTCGTCAAGTGGGGGAAGAGAAAAAAAGGGGGTCCCAAAATGTGTTTTCTCCTTGTTATTTTCCATAGAACGATTAGACACGGCTACAGCCCGAACTGCTGAACGGATTTACAAGAAATTTGGCAAAATGGTAGAGTCAGATTCGCAGATTACGCTTTTGCTTAAATGGTGTAAATCCCTTCAGTAGTTCCTGAGAAAATCAAAAGAAAAGAAATATATGTATATATTTAGACTCCCTGACCCCCTAGGCCTTCTCACGGGGTCCCTGAAGGACCCAAAATTATTATTATTATTTTTTTTAAATCGCGGGGTGTGCGCACGGCGCACGCACCCCCAAGGCAGAAGAGAGTCAAAAACAAAAGTGGAGAATGTGAAAAGGGGGCATGGTAGAGACTCCCTGACCCCATAGGCCTTCTCAAGGGGTCCCTGAAGGACCCTGAAGGGCAAACAAATTTTTTTTTATTTTTTTTAAATAGCAAGGTGCGGCACGTTGCGCGCACATCGGCAAAAAAAATGGAGAAAAATAAATACAGTTAAATAACAAGTTTGAGTGTTTAGATGTTGGTTGGCTCTAAAAGGAGCTGTTGTGTTCATTGAGTGTTTTTTGTACCTACAAGTAAGTACCGATGCAGAGTTTAAAGTTCAAGAGGAAGACTCTGTTCCCCTCATCTGTGAAATGTACACCGTCTCTTCTATAAATGCCTTGCATGTTGTAACGGAAGTTGTTGTGGTATATAGAACCCATACCATAGCCTCTGAGGAAAGCAGAAACAGACTCATTCACATGTTTCCTTGCTTTCTCAATTTGCAGACAATATTGGTTGGACCAGTTCCATTTTTGCCTTTGGCATATATTAGAATGTACAAAGGCAGTTTGTGGAAAAAGTGACATCAATTGCCCAAAGGTGTCCTTTAAAAGCATTTCCAGACATACCCCAGTCAAAGTGCCTAGGTCATTGCCACCACAGTGCACAATTATGAGGTCAGAGTGTGGGAGATGCAAAAAGGATTTTACCAATGGCATCAATTGGTGACATCTCAATCCTCTCTGGCCAATCCACATAATCTCCACATTTGTTAAATCAAGGTTGAGAAAGCATGTATTTGCGGAATACCTTTCACTCCAGAAAATATAGCTGTGTCCTACAATCCACACTCTAAGCATCTTGAAGGGAGATCTGGTTGTACTCAGATAGGCTCTGGAAATGAAATGGCAGTTTGAAAAGTAGGAGTTTAGAAAAAAATGTTGAGGAGATTCAGTGCACTTGGAAAAAAAAGAAATGATTGGTGGTTTCTGAAAATTCAACATTGAAAACCAGGGTGCATGCTACTGTTTTTTAAAAAGAAAATTGCTAATGGTTGAGAAAAAGTCATTGAAAGGAACATTGCACAGGATAAGCTGGTGTATTGAGAAGCCAAACACCCTTGCTAGTTTGGTTTGCAGATGAACTTTTCACCTGTGTGTTCAGTTAGGTGTTCTATTGAGTGTTACCATGGTAACAGGCAGAGAGAGCAGTGGGGGAAGGTTGAATATTACGTGAGTTTGAAAGTGGTGCAATGTAGAACCAATTAAAATGTTAGTTTGGTTTTGAATTCGCGTGGGAAGAAATTTGATTTGGTTATCTACATGAATATGGTTGTAAAATGAGAGGGAAGCAATGCCATTCTATGGTTGCAGTGACTGGTGCACAATTCAGAGAATCTGCTTAAGAAAATCTGGTGTGTGATTGACACTGTTCTAAATCTACAAAAGCATTATTAAAGGTGAGTTGTTAATTTGTAAGGGGATCTATGTTGTGTTTTTTAAGTTAATAAGAAAAATATGTTCTAATATAGAAGCAGGAGTTTTATTGTATAGAGTCTGATTCTGAATTTGTATGCTTTGGGAAAAACATTGTGATAGGCGCATTTGGTATGTTAATGTGATTGAGGAGATATTTTTTGCTGTACAGTGCTGTTGTTAAAAATGTAGAGTATATACATGAAGTGGTCTAACCACTTACACACTTGTATATCAGGGTTAGAATTCTCAGATAGTCTCCTTGCAGTCTAGTAAACATTCTGGGTTTTCTGCACAAATGTCATAGAAAATCTTTCAGTAGCATGTGGCAGAATAATTTGCTTAGTTGGTGTGTTTTAAAATTTGGGAATACATGTACTCTTGAAGTGAGTCAGGCTTTAGGACATGTAGTGCTAGAAAGTCTTATGCAGCATGTGTGTCAGGCCTCTTAATTCCCAAATAGTCTCCATGCTGTATAATAAAGATCATTGGTGTGCTGTAGAAATGCCATAGCAACTCTCTCTGTAGCATGTAGTAATCATTTCAGTGAATTTTCATTTCTACATTCTCAGTCCCACCTTGACACCCTACACTGACTGAACACCAATGCACAGTCCTAAACCCTGAAACACCATCCCTAGCAAAACCTGCTAAACTCTTTCAAGACTACTGCACTGCTCTAAACCTAGAGTCACTATCCTCAGCGAATGCTCCTATAATATTGAAACACCCCTGCTCTGCCCTAAACCCTGAAACAGCATTCCCTGCATGATCTCCTACACTGCCCGTACACTGCTCCTGTGCTTTAAACTTACTTATAGAGTGAACCACACTTTACAACATATAGTGCTTCTAATTGCTATGTGGTATGCTAGTAATGGTCTATAATTGTAAAAAAAAAAAAATTAACATTTTTTTTTTCTTCACAAAAGATTTTAATTATCGACAGAAAGAAAAACCATTATGCCTTCCAAGAGTGAGAAAAGAAAAAGATATAAACAGGCTTACCTTTCCAAGAAAAAACAAGTACAAGATTTATCTAAACAACAATGTGTGGAAAAAAAGAAGAAAGCTCCTGGTAAGACAACAAAGGATATTTTAAGGAAAATAACACAAACTAAAAAAAGTGCGGAGAATCAGGAAAAAAAATATATCTGTTACTACAAAGAAAAATCAGACAAAAAAGGAAAATGATGGAAAAGGATGTGGTAAAGATATTGTGTATAGTAATAGACGAAAAAATCAGTTTGTTGAAATTCGGAAGCAAATGTTTTAAAAACAGAGTTGTTTTAAATTTATTAAACAATATAAAGAATTGTAAACAAAAACTGCTTTTTATAAGAAAAAGAAACATATTGAAACAATAGTAAAGAAGGTTTCTGAATGTAAAAAAAAAATTCATTTTAGTAATCAATAGGATTTGAACACTAGATAAGCCAATCAATGTTCTGAAGGCCAAAAGTAAGTGGAAAAGACTAATTAATAGAAATAATTGTTGTAATGTTTTTTTCTGGAGAATGGAAACATAGTTCAAGTTGTGAGCCGTTTTTTATTGAAGAGAGTTACCTTCAGAGTAATGATTTGTTGCATGCAGTTGACACCAGTGGACAAGCTTATGAGGTTAAGAATGGTTGTCCGATTGCAAAAGAGACAATTGTCCCTAGAAATGCAGAAGAGGTGTTAACTGAGGAGGTTTTAGGGAGACTTCCTAAGGCTCCAGTGTACACTTGGAATTGTAGTAGTATTTGTAGTGTACAACAGGATTCAATTGATTTTTTTCGCAATTTCTTACGTAGGAATACTAAGAAAAGTGTTAAACAAAAGATTAAGATGTTGCAAGAATTAGACCCTTGCAGAGTGAGAGAAAAAACAGTGGTGACTCGTGTGTGGTAGGGCTCTGCCAGCACGGTTGCCTGCCTTGCACTAGCGGTGATACTCTTGCTCTTAAAACGGTATTTTAAAAGTGAATTACAACTTTTATGGTGTATACTGTGTTTTTATACTGCCAGACACAGGGCGACCCTGCTCCTGTGTTTTACTTACTTGGCCAGGTTCATCCGTGCGAGCGGACCCGCCATCTTTAGGGTAGCCCGCACTCGCGGTCTAGTGGTTGGGGAGTAGGCTCCATAAAGAAAGGACACTGGGGCGAACGCGCAGCGGACGCGCGCAGCGGGCACGCCGATGGCGCTCCGAAGGTGCGCCAGAGGTAAGCCCGTCTGCGCCCAAGCCGCGCCTAGTGCCAGTATGCTGCTCAATTCACCTGTGGGAGTACTTCTCTCCCTGTTGCAGTCCCCCCACTATACTCCCGAGAGACTCTACACAACTTGGGTGAGCACGCACATGAGGGACACCTCTCGTTCGCAGATTCTGCTCTTCCATTGAATGACTTTGTGAGAGGGGGTTTCCTGTCCTGTGGACTGCTCAATGTTAGATCTTTGCCCAAACACGCAGAGGAAATCCAATTATTGGTGGAATCACATCAGTTAGATGCCTTGTTCATCACCGAGACTTGGACCCACCTTGACTGTGAAATCGAGCTGGGTTGGGCCTGCCCGCAGGAATATAAAATCCTTCACCTCCCCAGACCTAAAGGACGGGGCGGTGGGGTGGGGGTGATTTATAGAGCTTCCTGGCATGTCAAGACCATAGACATGGACCCGGTTATTGGGGCTGAGTTGCTTGGCCTTTCTATTAATAGTCCCACTGGGGATATGTTCACGGTGATCATCTGTTAAAGACCACCCGGGACCTTCAGTATCCAGCAACAACAGTCATTACTTACCACCTTTACCAATATGGCTGCCTCTCACAATAAACTGATAATCTTAGGTGATTTTAACCTGTGGCTGAATGGCTCCCTAGATACGGGGTTGCTTAACCTTCTTCATTCTTGTGTAAGTGTTGGTCTCCACCAATATGTTATGGAACTCACTCACAGGGCAGGTCACCGGCTTGACTTGATTTTTTTGGTCCCACAGCTAGTACACCTGAGTGAAACCCTGCCCATGGACTGGACTGATCATCTCCTTCTTAAATTCTATGTTAGTAGCAAGGGGGCCCAAACACAGGCAAAAGGCATTAGCACTGAATTTATGTGTAGGGACTGGAGAGCCCTTGGGAGGCTGAGAACTACGGATGATGTGTTCAAGGTGGAAGACAGTTTCTCTTCAGATTGTCAAGTTGATGAGAACTATGCTACTTTATGTCTCAGAATCACCACAAGGGTAGACTCTCTCGCTCCACTAAAAATACGCAAGTATAAGGGCAGAGATTTGGCTCCGTGGTTCAATGATTCTTTAAAGGCTTTAAAACTAGCCTGTAAACAGGCTGAAAGGAAATGGAGGCAAGGATAGACAAATGCTAGCAGACTGCTCTGGAAAGCTAAACTTTCCGAATATAAAGCCCTGATTCATAAATCCAAATCCGATTACTTCTGCTCCACGATATGTACTGCTGCAAATAGCTCCAAAAGCATCTTTCAGATTCTAACTCATCCTGACTGTTCAAAAAAATCGACCCCCTCTACGCAGGCTCTTTGTGGTAACCTGGCTCTGTTCTTCAAGGACAAAATTGAGGCCATTATTCACAATTTGAGTACCACCCCCACTTTGATCTGCTCCACTAGTCCGGTGGACGGAGGTGCAGATGCTGGAGTTGGGAGCCCAGGATGGCAGCCTGCGGATTGTCTGTTGGAGTTTCCTCCCATCACGGAGGAGGACCTCGGCAGACTGGCTCGGGGTATTTCATCGGGATCACCTCTGGACCTTGTCCCTCATAAAATTTGGAAAGACTATGGAGATGAACTTTTTCCTACACTCTGTAGGATTTGTAATCAGTCATTGGCTAGTGGCACGGTTCCTGCATCCTGGAAACAGGCCCTGGTATCTCCATTGTTAAAAAAACCCTCCCTGAATCCAGAATGTCTACAGAATTATAGACCTATCTCGTTGTTACCGTTACCTGCAAAAATTGCTGAACGCTGGGTGAGCTCAAGCCTTTCTAAACATCTGGAGCATCATCAATTTCTGGATGAAATACAATTTGGCTTTCGCCCAGCCCATGGGACCGAAACAGCTCTACTCACTGCCATGGAGGACCTTCAAATGCGTGCAGACAGAGGTCAAGCAGTGGCTCTGATTCTCCTTGACCTGTCTGCTGCATTTGACATGGTAAATCATATGATCCTCCTGGAAAGACTGAGTGGGGCCGGGGTGGGTGGTGGTGCACTACAGTGGTTTCGCTCCTTCCTGCTTGATAGGAAGCAGGCGGTGTCCCTCCCCCGTTTCAATCTGCTTTTCTACAGTGTCTCATGGGGTGCCTCAAGGTTCGGCAGTCTGCCCGATTTTATTCAACGTTTATCAGAAACCCCTGATTACGTTGATAAAATCTCATCGGATTAATGCCATCAATTACGCAGATGATACTCAACTCATCCTCTCTTGGGAGGGTGAGGAATTGATTTCCCTAGAGTCTTTTCATGATTGTTTGCGAGATACGGCTGGCTGGCTACATAACAACTCACTACAGTTCAACGCCACCAAAACTGAGGTATTGTTCTGTGCTGGAAGTCAGATCCCTCGCCCTTTCCCGGTTAATTTCTGGCCTCCAGAATCAGTGACAAAAACTCAGCCGGTCACTACTGTTCGCAATCTGGGCGTTATGATGGATAATAAATTGAGCATGGAAGCGCAGGTTTGCGAAAAAGGTGTCCACTTGTTCTGCCCTTATCAGGTCCCTACGTAAGATCTTACCGCTACTTCCCCTACAGGCCCGGGCTTTGGTAGTCAGGTGTACCATCTTAAGCCGCCTTGACAATTGCAATGCGCTGCTGCTCGAGTCACCAGGCCTGCTGTTAGACAGGCTTGAAAGAGTTCAGTCTGCAGCCGCCAAATTGGCTCTTGGCTGGCCCAGAAGGTCTTCGGCCACAGCGGCGCTGGCTGAACTCCACTGGTTCCCGCTTAGGCAGCGAGTGTCCTTTAAATCCCTCTGTCTCGTCTTCAAAGCCCTGCATGGACTTGGGCCCAGCTCTTTGCAAGCCAAGTTTGCCTGGTACAACCCAACCAGACCACTTCGCTCAGCAACTACTTGTTTGGTGAGAGTGCCTAGATTTAAGAAGGCTAGGGCCGGGGGCAGATCTTTCGGAGTTGCTGCGGTCAAACTCTGGAATAGTCTGCCCTTGGATATCCGTCAAACAGAGGAACTTCTCCCTTTTAGGAAACGTGTCAAAACCTGGCTGTTCCCGAAGGCTTAACCTACCTGACACCTCTCTTTGCTACTTTTCATGCTGCCACTTCGCGAAGCAACAGCGCCAGGATGCCTGTAAGGTGATAGCTGCGCTATATAAATGTCTTAAATAAATACATAATAAATAAATAATACATTTTCAAGGTCATTCTCTGGCTTGTCTTTCTAAAAAAGTATGTCAGAGTGTTTTTCACCATTTCAGGATGTTAGCAGTGCATCATACTCAAGTGAGGAAATTAGTGAGAAGGTTGTATTATGCAAAAAGTCCAGCACTTGAGCTAAAACATTTGTGAAGAAATTGAGGTTAGTTACTTTGGTCCTGAAGAAGACAGTGCAGAAACAGATACATTAGTAGAAGGAAATGTTGTAGAAAATGTACAGAATTTTAGTACATAAAATTTTGAGCAAGAAATTACAAGGTTTAAGGTCATTTCGGGTGAAAAGCCAAACTTTTCTTGTATTTGTTGTAGACGAATTCATTATAAAGATCAGACCAGGTTAGTTGATCTATATTTAAAAAGTGAACAGGAGAATAATAATGAGTGGAAGGAATTTGCAACTTATTTGTTGTTTGAGAATTGGTTTGTTTTGGGTTCTGATCAACATATTTGTAAATATTGTTATATTAAATTAAATGAAAACAAAATGCCTGCTAGAGCTGTACATAATAATCTTGAGATGGTAAATATTTCTTCTGAACTGACGAATTTAAATACTTATGAGTCTATTCTTATTCAATGTGTGCATCCAGTCCAGGCTATTGTTCGTATGGAGCCTAAGACAGGGAAATTGCCTCCTTCAGATTTAGAGAGAGGATTAAAGGGAAGAGTTCTTTATTTGCCTCTAGATTTAAAGACAAATATTGAAACAATTGGTGTAGAAATTGTAGAAGAGGAACCTCTAGTTATTCTAGTTAATGGCGTTCCTACGAAGAGTAAGAAAATCTGGCAAGAATTAGTGGATGTTAGGAAAATGAAAAAGGCAATGTTGTATCTGGTAAAAAATAATCAATACTATAAAAATGTATATGTAGGAGAAGAGGAAACAACTTTAGAAGAGGACAGTGATTTGTCAACTGGACAAATTGAAAAAGTGGATGTGTCCAGAACTGAAGAAATTTATGAACATTATAGTGCGCATCCACTTCACTCTAAAGAAGTGATGGGGAATACTATTGAGTTATTTCAAATGAAAGAAGCGAAAGGAAGTCCAATTAGTGTATGGGAAGAAAGCTTGGAAGCTCGTTGTTTCCCTCAGTTATTTCCAACAGGCAAAGGTGGAAGATATGATGAATGATCTGTGCAGATTCCTGTATCTGAATACCGGACATCAAGATTATATGCATAAGATCCAAGGTTTCGCCAATGTAATCCATATTTGTTTCATCTTCTGTCTGAGAGTGACTTGTTGGACTTTCTTATGCAGTGAACCATATACTAAAAAGTGGAGTACATTTGCAAAATGTTTCGGCAAAGGACTTTATGGATAAAGTCCAACAGAAAGATACTGTTTTGGAATCTCAGCTAATTAATCTCATGGCATGTCAGCGTGGTACTAATGAGTATTGGTACCGTCGTCATGGGGAATTGAAATGTATGCTAAAAAACTTAGGAACTCCTACATGGTTCCTTACTCTAAGCTGTGCAGAGTATGCTTGGGAAGATTTACTTCCATTTTTTCGAGAGGCAAATGCAAACATAGAAAATATAGAATACAAGACACCTGGAGAACTGTGCTCTTTGGATCCAGTTAATGTATGCAGGTATTTCAATCATAGATTTGAAGCTGCGATGTCTTTTATCGCAAACAAAAAAAATCTTCCTCTTGGAGAGGTTCTGGATTTCTTTTGCTGAAAGGAGTATCAAGCAAAGGGTGTTCCTCACATACATATGCTGCTATGGATCAAAGATGCTCCCAAATTTGGAACAGATTCAGATGACACAGTGATGAGTTTTATTGAACAATATTCTACATGTGCTGTACCGAAAAGTACAGAAAAAAAGAATTTAAGACATCAAGTCTTACTGTTTCAAACCCATTGTTGTGGAAAATACTGTCTTCGAAAGTACAAATCTAAGGAAAAGTTCTACACAAAATGTCGATTTACATTTCCATGTCCAGTATTATCAAAAGGAAGAGTGAACAATTTTATGTCATCTTTGCGACATACTGTCACAAGAAAATCACCGAAAAATACCTACAACTTAAGAAGAAATGAAGAGTCAAAATACATAAATGACTATAACCCAGTCATTTTATCCATGTGGAATGCTAACATGGGATATTCAATATGTTGCAGACAACTCCATTGCTGTGGTTCGATATGTAACGTCTTACATTACTAAATCTGAAAAAAATGGAACTAAAGGAAATGTGGGAAGAAATTTCTCATGAAAAGAGCCTAAGTAGGAAATTGTACAGCTACAGTTTGAAGATGTTGTCTCATCGAGAAATCGGAGCATATGAATGTTCAGATCGCTTATCATCTGCAAGTCTATACTCCAAATCTAGAACAATATTTTGGGTGAGTTTAGGTCTTGCAAGAACACGAAACCAAGTTTTGAAATCTGTAGAAGAAATTGAGTATTTAGCAGAGATAGAACCAGACAGTACAGATATTTTGAAGACAAATATGTTGGATACATACTATCCAAATAGAAGTAATCATCTTGAGTACGTTTGTCTCTATGAAGTACTGCAAAGCTATACTTTTAAGAGGAATATTACAGAAGATATCAATAAAGGATGTTTAGTGAAACAAAGAAAAGGATATTTGATTAATCACCGAAAATTGAGTTGCAAAACTCCTGACAAAAAGGAATTTTACTATTTAGCTCTTTTGCAACTCTTTAAGCCATGGCCTACAGAACTGGAAATGCTTGGAGATTTTGACAGTCATGAAGATTCATTCAACGCAACTAAAAATACTATAGAATGTCCTGTTTTTACTAATTATCTGAAAATGTTGAATGACGAAATACAGCAAGAAGCTACAATTGCAGCAGAGATTGCTAGAGACAGTTTTCAAGGCAGTCAAAGTTCTCCTTCGTTGAGTCAGGATCCACTAGGAGAACCAATTATCCAAAATGAAGCAGCAACGGCCATGGATGAGGTGGAAAGAGCAATGCAACAAGCTCAAGAGGATGTAATAAACTTAGAAGACTTGGAAAAACAACTAAATGTTGAGCAAAAAAAAAATATACGATCAAGTGACAGAACAGATGGAGCATGGTTTATATCATGAGAAAAAAGAGTGCTCATGTAGGTCATTTCAACCTGTCCGACTGTACGTGAGTGGAGAAGCAGCTACTGGAAAAAGTTTTCTAATTAAAGGAATTGTAACTTATCTACAGAAAAGAACTGAGTCGTCACTGTCTTGTGTTGTTACTGCTCCAACTTGGCAGCACATAACATTAAAGGCATTACTTTACATCGTTTATTGATGCTGCCAGTAGAGCATGAAAACAAATTAGAATACCACAAGCTATCTGGAGAAGCTTGTTGTGAAGTTTCAAGAGTCTTGAACAAAAAATGAAACTTCTCATTATTGATGAGGTAAGCATGGTGTCAAATTTAATGCTAGCCTTTGTGCATTTAAGAATGCAACACATCCTTAAAACAGAGTATGATGTGTTATTTGGAGGAAAACACGTCATAGTTTTTGAAGATCTACTACAACTAACTACTGTGAAAGGACAGCCACTATTTAAAACAGTTTCACATGAAGACACCAGAAAGTGCCTGGGAAGCATTGGAAATTTTAATATTTGGTCATATTTTGAATATTCAGAACTCATAACAAATATGCAACAAGCAAAGGACGCTGATTATAAAAGTATTCTTGAAGATGTAAGAATTGGAAAAGTGAGTGAACATGGCAAAGAAGCTTTACAGGCACGATTACTTACAAATTTGTTTCCAAACGAAAATTTTCTTCCAGAGAATATATATAGAAAAATTGTAGAAAATAAATCAGTGGTATGCTTGATGCCAACTCTGCAAGAATGTTCAATATTCAATGAAAAAAGGTTAAAGTTAGAAAATCAAGAAATTATAAAACTGGAAGCTATTGATAGAATAGAGCATGATGGAGCTACGATTATTTTGTCAGAAAAGTTGAAGTCAAAATTGGATTCTTTAGATAAATCAATATCTAAAACTGCTGGTTTAGAAAAGAATCTATATGCATGTATAAATTGTCGGATAACTTTACAATGTAATTTACATGTGGAAAGAGGTTTAGTAAATGGAGCAATGGGTAATGTTGTTGATTTTGTTAATTACCCAAATAGAGATGACATTGATTTTTTGAAAATCAAATTTGATGAAATTGAAGAAGTACAACAATTGAGTCGTTGTTCAGCTCGATTTCTGCTTGTAAAAGATTTATATGTCCGCCGAAAACAGTTTCCTGTTTGTTTGGCATATGCAGTGACTATTCATAAATCTCAAGGTTTAAGTGTAGCATGTGCTTTGGTGAATATTGGAAGTACTGTGTTTAAAGAGGGTATGGCATTTGTTGCTTTATCTCGAGTCAGAACTTTATCTGGATTATACCTGGTTGATTTTGATGACACAAAGATTAGTGCAGATGTAAATTGTGTTAAAGAGTATAATAGGTTATGAAGAGAACATGCTCCCAATTTACCTCAATATCCAGTATTTGATAAGCATGTGGTAAGTCAAAAAAGAAGATATGAGAAAAATTGTAGCGAAGTTGCAGAGAAAAGAAAAAAACTAGAATAACCAGTGATAGTAACCAAAAAGAAAAAGGATTTTATTGAAGAGGTTGTTGGTTTTCAGTTTGAAAACAGTTCTGGTGTCAACCGCTATGCTAATATAGTGGTTAGTGGGTTTTTTTCTTGAAACTTTACTACAACAAATTGTTGAAAATCTGGACAAAAGATTTTGTTTGTTGAATTTTGTGTTTGAGAAATGTAGTAGTGATAAAACTAAAATAGAAAGTGTTTCTGATATTCAAAATGTTTTAGACATATGTTCTGGTTTAAATCAATTTTCACAGATTATTCAGCAAGATTGTCAGGAATTTTAATGTATATGCTTGTTGTATTGCAAGATGAAGGTATAGATATTGAAAATCTTTTTGGCTTTTCTTATAAATGGCAACAGGACTGTGACAATTGTTCGTATTCAAGACTAATATAGACACTAAAAGATTAATATACGTTCTAATATACACTTTCTAATATAGACACTAAAAGATTTATATATTTGACTTTACCAGACTGCAAATCAGTGTCTTTTAATAATCTAGTTAGAGAAGCAAATCAAAGCATGGTCTGTACCCAATGTAACTCACAAATGTTATCAACATTATTTATGCAAAGATATGGACAGTAGTTAATTTTAATGCTGCAACGATGTAGACCTGATGGAAGAAAACTGATAACTTTAATGAAAAATATTGTGGCTTCTCAACTATCAATATAAGGAAGAACTTTTGTAACTGTAGCAATTATTTTCCATGATGGTCCTTCTACAACATCAGGACATTACACAGCTTATTTTAAATGTACAAAAGGCTGGACTCATTTTAATGATACTCAATTGATTTTTAAACAACGTTTGCCTTATGACTTACCAAATTCTTACCTAGTGTTTTTACAACCAAAATTTTAGGGAAATTAATTGGCCTGGGAAAATTACTGCTGTTAGGAAAGGGTAGTCTGGTGTTGAAAAGTACTTTGTGAGTGAGGGTGATCAAGTTAAAAAAATTCTTGTAGTTGATATTCGTTATCAGCCCAGACTTCTAAGCTGGTCACTGGACATGGATGGAGTTCCAGTGTTTTTTCGCTAGAGGGAGCCAGAGAGCCAGAGAAGCCAGATCCAGATCGACAGAACGCCAAACGGCGACGGGGCGAGCTGTGAGCTGCAGGGAGCGAGTCATATGCTCAAGGACTTCACGGACTGCCAAAAGCCGTGTTTGACCCGTGTTTGAGCGGCGAGCTGCTGGGAGCGAGTCACCGGCTCATTACCGCCTCAAGGTCCTCACGGAGCCACGGACTGCCAAAGCCGTGTTTTTTGCAGTTAAAAAGCTGTGTTTGACCCGCTGGGATCTCCGCTGCGCGGCTGGCCAGCACGCTTGACTGGACGTGTTCTGGCCGCGTTCTGCTGTGTTTTACATCGGTGAAGTGGAGCAACAACTTTCCACGCCCCAGGCATGGTCCTAGGCAGTCTGAGCTCTTGAGGCGCCCCGCATCTCAAGACTCCCCACACCGCACCGAGCTGCACCACACAGCAAGGAGAGAGGAGAGGCAGAAATTACTGTACCTCGCTGGTGGTGGCTGATGGTGGGAGAAGGATTTGCCTATTGCCTATTGCGGAACTAGTAACTTTCCCTGTTTTGCTGAGCTCGCCGGGGCAAGGTCCAGAATCGTAGCGCTCGGACTGGAGTAGCGCTTCCAGGCACTGACGACCTTTCCTGGGGGACTGCATATCCCAGCACGCCCTCTGGCCCCGCACATCTGGGACGGACCAGTGACACGCCTACAGCCACAGGAGCTATATAACTGTTACATCATACCGTGTCGCGGGAGCGCGAAGGAGCGCCCGGGGCTCTGTGGCCCTCAGCGGTTGAAGTAGGCTGGGCTGGGCCCACTTATTAACATTTATTTTAAAACATATCTATTTCGTATCCATTCAAGCCCTTATAGACTTCGGCACTTACCTCAATATTTGTAATTTGATCGATGCGCTTCATTTGCTTCGCCTTTTTTTTTTTTTTTTTTTAAACGTTGAGTACACTTAAAATCGTTTTTTCGCATTGTGTATAGTTCTACCTTTTTTGAGGCATAGTTTGAAATATGACTGCAAAAAAGCTTCGATCTGGGAGATTGTTGGGGGGAAGATCCTGTGCTAAGACAAGATCCAACCCCCTGCGAAACAAGGATGATTCAACTCTCCAATTGAAGGGCCAAAGCCAGATATTTCAGTTGTGGGAGAAAACGGTGGACAAGGTGCCCTCGGAAATGATTGTTTTTAATAAGGGCGCTTGTTCAACTCCCTTGAATGACTCAGTGCCTGATCAGGTAAAGAAGGAGACAGAATTGGGAAATTTAAATTTAAGCTTACATTCAAGTTCGGGTGTTTTATCATCTCCTCCAATATTTTCTGAGAATGATAAGTGTTCAGCCCCTAACCTGGATAACATACATCAAACTAAGGATCCATTAATACCCGAAAACTCTATTCCCAATGTCTCGTTAGGCCATTCCAAGTCAAGGGAGGTCATTAATGGGGATTCTCAGCCTTTGGATATTGACTTAGAGTTGTGCGAACGCTACTTGGCAGATGAGTCCAGGAAATTACTAGAGGTTATAAAGACCCCGATTGGCACTACCCCCTCTGGTTTACATCTTTATAGTAGCACTCCATCCCTCAAATCCCAAGACTTATCTTTTCAGACTAACATATCAAAGAGTCCGATGCTCAATATAACAGGGATTGAGGCCATTAATGCCCCTAGCACAAATTCATCTGAGAAACCTATATCAGAATCCCAGATTTCCTTGGAACATTTGTTATCTTCAATTCTATCGTTATTGAGTAAATTTGTGGGTAGTACAGATTGTGTATTAGAATCTGTCACTCAATCTTAAAGGTTTTATTATTGAAAACTCCAGAAAAGAATTCCTGCATGGATCCTTGTACTATTCCACTCCCTGAAAAAATACCAGCTAATGCATCTTGTTTGCCTTCAGAGAATATACCAGTTGCTTCTGCCATGAAGGAATTATGCCCAGTTTTTAAAACGTCTGCTTATAACTGTATAAAAGATTTAGAACCAGGCATTGTTATAGATGAAAAAAGTGTTGTATTGTCAGAAACCAATGCAGAAAAGGCACTATTTCCCATTTTTGGTCCAGAATTCAAGGGGATGGAGGTTGAGGGGAAAGTGGGAAAACAAAAAAAGAGTAAAGGAAAAAAGAGGAAGCCTCTCCGTAAGTTTAAAAAGAGGAGGCAGAGACAAATAATTTTGGAGGAATCCCAAGTTTGCCATAACTCTCCCCCTGCTAAGGTTGAGATCGACAATGGGATCTTGAGGCATGATTCAAATATTTTGTTATTCAATACTGTGGTTCCTCCTGTTAAAATTAATGAAATTACTACTAATTGTTCTAATCCAATTTCTGGAGATCTGGACGTAGAAGATGAAAGGCCCAGGGTCCACTTTCCTGTAGTGGAAATAAGAAAATCTGTTCCCGTGGTATCAACAGTTCTTAACCCTACTGCCCCTTCTTTCCATACATTGGCAGAAGGGGTAGTTCCTGTTCAAAACTCTTTTAATAATACGGTGGAAACCCGTACAGATTCATTGATTTTAGATTTTCTCCCACTATTTGATCTTGATTTGGTATTGAATAGATCTTTATTGCTGAAATGCTTTAACCCTTTCGATGCTGATGACGAGCTCAGCTCGTCATCACCCACGGGTGGCGTGTGCTGATGACGAGCTGAGCTCGTCATGTAACGCGGCTTTTAAAAAAAAAGCCGCACAGCGCGAAAATCGCCGCACCATCGATGCGGTTAAGGACATAGAGTGTCTGAAACTACTTCAATCAAATGATATCGACTTAGTAACGATATTAGGAACTGGGGCCATGTCATTTATTAGGGTAAGGTTCCATTCCAAGTTGATAGTGAATCTTATACTAAATCAAGCAGAAATTTTTCAGAGTCAGGGGATTGATGTGGTGCCCTTTCTAGCTACATGTGTTAATAACCACTATGAGAACGGCTATCAACGGGTCCTTGTCAAGCCGGTTCTTCTCAGCCTTTTGAAGACTTAAAGATTTCTGTCTTAAAAACGAAAAGGCTAGTTACACATGTTATCCCCGCACCAATGATAATAAATAGGGGTATAATTGAGAATGAACAGCAATGGAACTGGTTACCCGGTGCCTTGTTGACCAAGGTGACAGACAACCCAAAATTGTTTTCTCACCTTTAGCAGCTCTTTCACTGTTCTTTCCTGGAATGCCGCTGGCATTAACAACAACCCTGAAAAATTACAGTACCTCTTTTCCTTCAATGCCAGTGTAATTTGCATCCAGGAAACATGGTGCGTTGACAAATTGAATGCAGGGAGAGACTACTTTGTGTTGGAGGTGGCAGCCACCCCTTCCAATAGAGGACATGCAAAGGGGGGAATTGCGTGCCTACTGACCAATAGAATAAAGTGGAATTTCTCCCACTACATAGATCCCAGTAATCTTTTCCAGGCAGTGACTCTTTTTAATTTAGATAATATGGGAGAAAAGCACCCCTTCATGATAATAAATGCCTATATACCGCCAGACGATCATTTTAATATTTTATTAAAACAAGTTTTTGTTTTTATTAAACAAATCAAGGAGACAGTTCCTTCCCCCAACTTCCTGTTAGTAGGAGATTTAAATTGCAAAGTTTCCAACCTTAGCCTAGAGCTTTTTAGAAATACAGCAAAAGAGGAGGCTCTGCTGATTCCCCAAGCCCTTTTTCCAGGAAATATAAAAACAAATAAACGGGGTAAACTACTGTTAGAAGAATTCTATATTACAGAGGGGCTCATAGCCAACGGTAGGCTTCCGTCTGATGTCCCCGCAAATTACACACATAGTTCCTCTCAAAGTAAATCAAATCTGGACTATGTTATTGTTGATCACTGTATTTTCTCTCTTTTAAGGGACTTGGTTGTTGTAGAATCAACCTTCAGTGATCATAATGTTATTATGTTAACACTTTCAGTGGATCCTCCTAACTCTGACCCTTGGTCGCTTAATGGTGACGTGGTCTCCTTTAAAAAAAAACAGGCAGATGCTTCTGGGATTTTAAAGCCATGAAGGGTTTGGAGCCAATCTTTGAAAACATTTTAAATAACCTAGATAATTGGCAGGGGTTGGAACTACCCTCTTTTGAGGATTTCAGGAAGGAGATTATCTCTACAGTAAAAAAATCTAATTCAATTATAAGAAAGATTTCCCTCCCTAAAGCAGTTATTACCCTCAATAAGGAAATAAATAAGTTGGTGAGGGAGCAATATATATGTAGATCAGCAGAGAGACTTCAGAAAATATCTCTCCTCAAAAGAAGGAGAAGCAGGGTAAAGAAAAAAAGGAAAAAAGAAAAGGAGGACTCCCTATGGATTGGCTTGCGGGAGGCTGCTGTCCAAGGAAAATCTAGACAGTTCTGGACTCTCATTGGGGAGGGTTGCGGTACAAGAGTGCGTCCCCTCCCAATTCCTATCTCGGAACAAACCTGGCTAGATTACATTTCAAATTTATATGCCAGGAATGACCTGCGAGTGGAACTTAGGGCAATTGGTGAAGATATCAATTCTACAATTGAGTCCCCTTCTGAATCATCCATAGAACTGGCTATTAAGGATATGCGTCCATCAGGAGCTATGGGACCGGACGAACTCCCCATATCAGTCCTGAAACAAGATCCAGTATCTTGGAGTAAAATTCTATTCCCTTTATTCAGGATCTGCTTCATTAAAAAAACTATTCCATCTTCTTGGAAGGGGAGCATTTTGGTGCCCATGTTCAAAAAGGGCGATAGAAATCTTCCCAATAACTATCGACAAATAGCCCTCTTAGACGCTATCGGGAAGGTTTTCTCCAAATGCTTATTGTCCTTAATTAATGATTGGGTGGTTCTAAATCAAATTTTGCCACTAGAACAAACAGGCTTTCGCAAGGGGAATGGAACCCTGGATAATCTCTTCGCCCTTCAGATTATTACTGATAAATACATAAGGGTACGTGGCGGAAGAGTGTATGTGGCTTTCATAGACTTCTCCACAGCATTCGATAAGGTTGATCGCCCTCTGCTGTGGAGAAAGCTATCTGCTTTGGGTATGCCCCCTCAATTGCTAGATATGACCCAGGCGCTACATACAGACACATGGTGTCAAGTTCTCCAAGGAGGAGATAGAGGATTATCTAAGATCATTCCTTCAATTAATGGCCTTAAGCAGGGTTGCCTCCTTGCCCCACTGCTTTTCTCTCTGTATATTGCAGATCTTCCCACCTCACTCTCCTCTTGTGATGGTATAGCCCCAGTTTTGGGTGGAAAGCACATTTCATGTCTGTTATATGTGGATGATATTTTAATAATGGATCTTATGCCTAAAGGTCTTGCCAAACGCCTCCATGCTTTACATTTGTATGCAGAAACCCACTATCTAAAAATTAATGCAGCAAAGAGTAAAATTATGTGTATTTCAGGCTGGAAAAAACATAAGTTTGAGAGCTTTGTCTGGTCTGTGGGAGGCGACAAACTTGAGGTGGTAAAGAGTTATGTGTTCTTAGGAAAATTAATTTCAGACTCTTTAAGTGATAACCCCCATATCGACAACAATGCCCGGAAGGCCTTATCCCAAGGGAGAAGCTTAAGTGCATTGTACTCGGCAATGGGAAGAAGGCATTTTTCTTATTTATTGGAGGTCTTCAGGGCAAAAATTCCTTCTACCCTCTTGTATGGGTTGGAATCGGTCGAACTAAGGCATTGGGATTTTTTAAATGTGGTTGAAGGAAAATTATTAAGAAGCGTAACTTCCATTAATTCCGCTTGTTCAGTGGCCGCTTGCAGACTTGAGTTCGGCCTGCGCAGCAGTTGGGTGCAGGGCCTGGCAGCGGTAGTACGTTGGGTCGCAAGCTTAGCCAGAGGAGAAGCGGGGACTATGAGAACCCTTTTAAAAGGCGGAACTATTGGGAAGTTTAAGAGAATATTCCCTAATTGTTAAAAATTTTAGAAAGGCTGTATCGCTTCTGCAATTGGACAAGAGTACCCTCTTTTCCTTATCCGCAGCCCAGTTAAAGTCTGTCTTGAAAGAGGCTTCCTGGGACCTTAGCTACAGTTTGGACAGCGCCTCGATCCTTGCTAAGAAAGGTGTTAATCCCCTTACTGACTCATTTGCAAGAAAATTTGTGCAACCCTATGTCACTTGGAATTTGCCCCACGGCGTTCGGAGATTCTGGTTGCTCTTGAGGCAGGACTTGCTACCTCTAAACAATCTCTTGTTTAAATGGTACGGAGTCCCTGCAATTTGCGACCTTTGTCACTTGTCCACTCAAGATCGAATGCATGTACTTTTCATATGTTCAGCGCTGCGTCCATTTCGCCGTCAATGGTTAAGGCAAATATGCTTGCAAATGGGTATTTTAAATGCTAATTCTTTTATGCTTGCCTTATATAACCCCCCAAATGAGAGATTCTGTTTTAACATTTTTAACTTTTTTAAATGCTTTTTAGCTATTTATTGAAGGCTTGCTTATGAAGTATGTATCTATGAATTATTTTGTATTGCGGTAATTGTTGTAAATTGTCTTTCTGGTAATGAATGGAGCTTTGTATTGTGTGTTTCTTTTATGTGGACCTCCACGGAGTTCCAAAACATAATAAAAAATTGAATTGAATTGTAGTTTACTTAGAGGTAGTGTAAGTGTATCAGTTAGTGGGGGATGTGGCTATCACAGGAGATGTTGATCATCAGTGAGGCAGTGGTATTTTAGATTTGTTGTAGTTGTTGTAGATGTTGGTGACATTTTTTATTCCCTTGTAGAGGTTTCTTTTAATGGTATACAGCTCCTTGCTAAGATAAAGGATGAGGAGAGTATCATCGGCATACCAGATAATGTTGAGATTCTGATAGCACGCTAGTTGTTTAAGGTTCTATATACACGATAAATAGCATCGGGTGGAAGTATAACCATTGTTAGATGGTACAAAAGATGTTGGTGTTTTTGATTCAGAAGGTTAGGAAACGGACGCTTAAGAGTACTATTCAGTATCTTCCAAACTAAGGATTTCACACATACTATTTGGCCATGAGGAATGGTATTTGAAATAAAATATGTTTGTACATAACTTTATTTAGAGTGTATAAAAAAGAAGTAATAATGTTTTGTTACTTTGTGATTGTTGCATATATCCCATATTTACGTAAGAAATTGCTGTTCGAAAAAAAACATTTAAGATATGCTTTTTTCTAATTTTTACATTCTTAATGAAAATGAAAATGTTGAATGGGTTTTTTAAAGACAATCTTATTTATTGTCTTTTTTTTGCCCGCTGTTATATGAGTTATTTCAGTGAAATTCAATATATTCTGAGAACAGCAAAATAAGATACATAACATATTGTACAATTTATTTTGTATTGTGAAATATATATTATACCTCAATTTTTTCTTCTCTTCCACAGATATTATATTTATAAAAAATATATTATTAACTTTTCATTACTTATAAGGTAAGTATGACAAACTTTCTCATCACGCTCTTACTTCTCTTTCCCTTTTTCACTTTCTTCACTCTGTCTCTTACTCCTTTGCTCATCTTACTCCCCTTCCCTCACTCTATTTACTCCCCTTAATTCACCTTTACACTCCTTCTCTCACCATCAGTACCCTTCCCTCACCCTCACTTACCTTCTTCTGCTCCCTCTTTCCTCTCTGTGTCCATCCCTTCTCTTTTCTTTCTTCCTCCATCACTACCCTTCTTTTGCTCTATCCCTCACTCGTTTCTCTCTTCCCCTCACTCTCTTTCATTCATACCATCCCTCATTCACTTTCAGTCACTCCCCTTCTCTTGTTCCCTCACTTCCTTTTGCTCACTCCCCTTCCTTTATTCCCTCCCTCACTCCCCTTTCCTCCATCCGTCTCTAAGTCTCTTCCTCTGTCTCAGTCACTATAACTGCCTCACTCCCTCACAGTCCCTCACTTTCCCTCTCTTTCTCACTCTCACTGTCTCCCTCTCTCTCCACCAATCTTCCTTTTCTTTCCTCTCTCTTTCCATAAATTCTTCTCTCTCACTCACTACTTTTTCCTCTATCTTAATATGCTTCTTTTTCCCTCAGTCATTTTCCCTTACCCTTTATATCCCTTCCCTCACTGTCACTGCCCTTCACTCAATCTCACTCCTCTTCTCCTACTTCATATTCTCCTCTCTGTGCATCACTCCCATTCCCTTTCTCCTGCTCCCATTCCCTCACTCCCCCTCACTCTCTTTCCCTCACTCCATCGGTCAGTCCCCTTCCCTTACTCCCCTTTCCTCATTCACTTTTGCTAACTCAATCCTTTAGTCCCTCACTCCCCTTCACTCCATTTCTCTCTCCCTCTCTCCCTCTGTCTCACTCAGTCTAACCGCCGCACTCCCTCCCAGTCACTCGCTTTCCCTCTCTTTCTCTCTCCTCTATCCCTCTCTCTCTCTCCCTCACCCTTCCTCTCTTTCCCTTTATGTTTCCTTCACTCCTACTTTATCCCTCAGTCCCTTTTCCTGTCTCTTAATCTCCTTCCTTCTCTCTCATTCCCCTTTATCTCACTGTTACTGACTTTCAATCATCCTCAATACTTTTCCCTCACTCCCTTCCCTCACTCCCCTTCCTTCACTCCTCTTTCCTCACTCCCTCACTCCATCTCACTTACTCCCCTTTCGTTCACTCCCTCCCTCACTTTTTTTTCATCGATTTTTCTCTACCTGTCTCCCTCTATCTCACTCACTCTAACTGCCTCACTCCTTCTCAGTTCCTTGCTCTCCCTCTCTCTCACTCTCACCCTCTCTCTCCCTTGCCCTTAATCTCCCCTCCTCTCTTCCTCATGCACTTTCCCTCTCTCTTCATTTTCTTCCTACTCCCTCATTCACCTTCCCTCACCCTCATACCCCTTCCCTAACTGTCACTGCCCTCCACTCACCGTCACTCCCCTTCCCCCTCTCCACTTCCTCATATCTGTATCTTTTACCCCTTCACTTTACCGCTCCCTTTTCCTCACTCCCCCTCGCTCTCCTTCTCTCACTCCATTCCTTACTCCCCTTCCCTAACTCCCTCCATCCCCTCATTCCCCTTCTATCTCCTTCACTCCCATTCTATCAGTTTTCCTTACCCCCTTTTCTCATCCTCATACCCCTTCCCTCACCGTCACTCCACTTCCCTTTCCTTCACTCTCCTTACCCTGCTCTACTTCCCCCTCTCTGTCACTTACTCCCCTTCCGTATCTCCATCCCCGCTTCCTTTCTCTCACACCCGCTCCCTCACTCTACTTTCCTAACTGCCATTCCCTTACTCTTTCACTCTCCTTACCTCATTCCCCTACCCTTAGTCCCCTTCTTTCAGTCACTCTTTCACTCCCCTTTCCTCCACACCATACTCCCATTTCCTCACTCATTCCCTTAGTCTCTTCCTCCCCTTCATTCAGTCATTTCAGTCATTCATTTATACTCTACACATTCATTCAAACAAAGTATGAGACAGTATAAAAGAAATATAGCTCTTCTTGGAGAAGTGAAGTTAGTTCTGAGAAGAACTGTTTTTTTGTTTTAAATTTTTTTTGTGATTTTTTGAACAATTTTATATTTTTAGGGGGTTTTCTGTAACAAAAAAGAAATCAGGTAACCAAAAACTGCTCAACAGGAACAGGAACAAAAATAATTTAAAAAAAATTAAATAACAGCGGCAGCATTTGTGCTGCCTGATTTTTGTCACGATTAAGTCAATACTTTGTCACCGTAGCACAATAGTGATGTCATGAGTGATGTCACTGACCATGTCATGAGTGATGTAATATGTGACGTCATCAGCATTGCATAGAGGTTGCACGAGTTATAGTTAGCTGAACTAACTATAACGGCGGAATTTCAAAGGTTTTGTATGAGTGAAATCTCCAGCTAACTATAACATGTGTGAAACCTATGGTTTTTTCAGTGAATAAACCTATCTATCTATCTATCTATCTATCTATCTATCTATCTATCTATCTATCTATCTATCTATCTATCTATCTATCTATCTATCTATCTATCTATCTATCTATCTATCTATCTATCTATCTATCTATCTATCTATCTATCTATCTATATATATATATATATATATATACATATATATATATATATATATATATATATATATATATATATATATATATATATATATATATATATATATACATATATATATATATATATATATATATATATATATATATTACCTACTGGCGGTCGCCAGTAGGTATATATAGTTAGGATTTTTTCCCTATGGGATTTTTGAAAATTCTATGTCTAATAACTTTGGCGTTTGTGGACGGAATTGGCTGAAATTTTCAGGAAAATGGCACATTTTGTTTCTGAGCAGCTCCTGGAAATTTGGGGGGGGGGTCGTCAAGGGGGGGCCGAGAAAAAAGGGGGGTCCCAAAACGCGTTTTTCCCATGTTAATTTCCATAGGGCGGTTGGACTCACTTTTAGCCCGAACGGCTGAATGGATTTTCACGAAACTTGGCAAAATTGTAGGGACTGTTAGCCCGATGTGCCTTTGCTAGGTCTCAATATATGTGCTTCAGTGGATTTTGAGAAATTAACGTTTAAATCAAGATATATATCTGTAACAGCGGTCCGGGCAGCGATCCGGTTCGCGTACTTTTCGCGTAACGGAACTTTGCGCACGGAAAGCTGATTGGCTCTTCGGTGTCTGTCAACATTCTAAACAGTCCGGTGCAGCCGCCATCTTGTCTCTCGGTAGGATCGAGAGACAAGAGGAGGCCAAAACAAAGGGGGAAATTTCCATAAGGGGGCATAGTAGATCCTCCCTGACCCCCTAGGTTTTATGTGGAGGTTTTAAAAGGGCCCAGCAGGGTCAAAAAAAAAATATTTTTTTTTTTTTTCGCGATGAGCGCCTAGTACGCGAACCGGAAAGCGTTCTGGGCAGCGTACTATAAGGATAATAGAATGATACACTTTTCAAAGACTGTATGTTAATTGTTTGTTGTTTTTGTTGTTTTTTTTTTTGTTTTCTTTATTTTTAAATTTTTTTTTTATTTTCATTGTTTTTCATAATTTATTAAACTTTCTAACATTTCAGTGTCTGAAATGTCATTATTTTCTTGAAATATTGTTTGCAATCTGTGAGGTTGTAAAATGTCCTCATTTGCAAGGAGGGCATCTACTGCTTGGACACATTGCAGCAGTTCATTATCCAAGCTTTCATCCATAAATTCTATGTCAATTTGTTCAATCAATTCCTGGCTGCTCTCTTGCAGGTCCATTTCAAAAGAAACTTGGTTTTCGCCTTCCATTTTGCCTGAAATTTGGATTAAAAAAATATATATTAGTAGAGATAGGGCACTGTTGGGATTAATTTTAGATAGGCAGTTTTTATCAGTGAATTTATCTTTTGGCAGTGTATAGTATCAGAGTGGAAATAGGACTATAAAAAAGTGTATGTGATTTAACCAAGACAAGCCTAACTCCATTCATAACTATAACAGAGAAGTCTATCTAAATACATTACTACTACAGAGGGATAGTGTATATCTAGCAGAAAAATTCTATTATATTAAGTTATAGTGCACAATATATTTCGTTTTTAAAAATTATATCTTACCTTCACAAAGAAGTTGAAGTTTTTGGAAGCTATTGAAATGTGATGTACAACAAGAAGTAGTAGTCAAAATGGCTGTGTTTTCTTCTCTTCCTTTATATATATTCAAGTATATAACCAATCAAATGTCAGGTAATAAAAGTAGAAAATGAAAGTAACATTTTCCTTGGTTGTCAATTCCAACAGTTCAGATGTGTTTTGTGAAGTAATTTACCTCACGGTACTTGGAGAGGTCTAAAGGCTAAATGGCTAAATGAAATGTCAATCAAATTTGTGAGAATGAAAGGGATTGTTATGTAGTATGAGCTAATTTATATTTGGTGAGAGTGTCTGTAGTCGTTTTTCTGTAAATTACTTTCCCACCTTTTTTTTGGACCGCTTCCCGGAAAGCGGTCCGGTCCGCGAACTAGGAGCGTAACGGGAGTCCACCATTTTGTGTTTCGGTCGAATCAAGGTATAAAATGGAGGGTAAATAATGTTCTGAATGGGTAGAAGGGGGCATGGTACAAGTATGTTGCCCCCCTACGTTTTCTGAGGGTGGCTGAGGAGGACTATATGTGCGAAGAAAAAACTTTTTTTTTTAAATTTTGCGCGGTTAGCTTCCAGTTCGCGTACCGGATAGCGCTCTTTGAGCGTAGTTTGTTGAAAATTACAGAAAAAAGTTAGAAAAAAAATAATAAAAGTGTGTGATCAGATGAAGGGTAGCTCTGAGAAGAGCTTTTGGGTTTATGGTACATTTAGGTACTTATAAGTAGGTACCAATGCACAGTCTTAAATTCAGAATGAAAATTCTGTTGCCCTCATCTGAGAAGTGAACTCCATCTCCTCTGTAGATATCTTGCATGTAGTAACGCAAGTTATTGTTGTACAGAGAGCCCATTCCATGGTCTCTCATGAAAGCTGACACAGATTTGTTTACATGCTTCCTCGCTTTCTCAATTTGTGGACAAAATTGGTTGGACCACCTCCATTTCTGTCTTTGGCATATATTGGAATATACCAAGGCAGTTTGAGGAAAAAGTGCCATTAATTGCTCAAAGGTGTCCTTTAAAAGCATTTCCAGACCTACCCCTGTCAAAGTGCCCAAATCATTACCTCCACAGTGCACTATTAACAGGTCAGGTTTTGGCAAATGCATAAAGGTTTTCACCAATGGTATCAATTGGTGACATTTTAATCCTCTTTGGCCCAACCACTTAATTTCCACATCCTGTAAATTGAGGTTAGGTAAATTTCTGTTCTCAGCATACCTTTGAGCCCAGTGGATGTAACTATGTCCAACAATCCAGACCTTAAACATGGTGGGAGAAGGTTGTTCTGCAGTCAGATGAAGTGTGGTAATGAAAGGGCAGTTGAAACAGTAGGAGTTTGTAAAGAAAAAAAACTGTGGATTTCCAATGCTAATGAATCATTAGCAGTGATTGGTGCATTTCCATTTCTGAAAACAGAAAGTTAGGGTGCATGGATGTGTTCTTTGAAAGATGTAATTTGAATGGTCAAGGAAGAAACATTTCATGAAAGATTGCACTGGATACGCAGGTGCACTGAGAGTTCAGAGTTCAATTGAAACATTGTTGTGTGAATTTGCAAACATGAGAGCTCTTCCAGGAGGTGGTTGCTATGGAAAAAAGGCAGAGAGGGCAGAGGGGGGAAGGGTTTTGATTTGAAAAAAGTGAGGGAAGAGTTATGATTGGCTAATATGAGAGATATGTGAAATGAATATCTGTATTTCTGTGCTTTCAATAGCTGCAGCCTCTGGAGTGCATCCTTTTTCTTCTGCTGAAGACAATTTGGTGTATTTCTGAGACTGTTTTCAAAACTCAAAAAATATTTGCTAAGGTGAGAAAAGATTTATTTAATTTAGATAGAGAATAGTATGATTTAAGGAGAAAATGATGAAGAAAGCTGTGTTTTTAAAATGTGGTTTTGTCTCTAGTGATATACAAATAGAATTAGATTCTTTGAGAAATTGTAATTGCATATTCGGTGTAGCATTCTGGCATGCAGTAACACAAGTTATTGTGGTACATGGAGCCCATTCCATGGTCTGTTCTGTAAGCTGAAACAGATATGTTGTTTTTAAAAACGATTTTAGAAATCAATTACATTTCTGGATATGTACTGCTAGAGCTTCATAGGTTGTTTTGGGCCATATTTATAAGGCATTTGAGTGTCTTTGATGTTATGTTTTCCTTTTAAAATGGAAAGCGTTCCTCATGGGGCAAGTGTCTTGTAAATACGCTCCCACTTGCGCTTGGCAAATTTAGATTTTGATTATGGGAGTTACCTAGCCATGTTAATAGTGTCCCAAAAATGGTGCTAGGGCATTCCAGAAACACTTTCATGTGTCTCAAGGACATTTTCAGTCATTTCTTCATGAATGCAGGTATACAATTGATTTATATGCGGTGTTTAAAAACGAATTTTGAAATCAATTACATTTCTGGATATGTACTGTTAGAGCTTCATAGGTTGTTTGGGGTCATATTTAGAAGGCATTTTAGTGTCTTTGATGTTATGTTTACCTTTTTAAATGGAAAGCCTTCCTCATGGGGCCCTGAGCAGTTCTTAGCCATGTTATTTAATGGGAAGTGGATAACATGGCTAAGAGCATTTGCTGGAAAATGCATGAATATCGCTGACTTTTCAGCGATATTCATGCATTGCGGCTGTTTTTTTTCGCATTTGCGAGCAGTTCTTAGCCATGTTATCCAATGGGAGGTGGATAACATGGCTAAGAGCATTTGCTGGATAATGCATGAATATCGCTGACTTTTCAGCGATATTCATGCATTGCGGCCGTTTTTTATCGCATTTGCGATAAATCTTGCTAAGGAGAAAATGATGAAGAAAGTTGTGTTTTTAAACTGTGGCTTTGTCTGTAGTGATATAGAAATAGATTTTGTTTCTTTGAGAAATTGTAATTGCATATTCGGTGTACCATTCTGGCATGCAGTAACACAAGTTATTGTTGTATATGAAGCCCATTCCATGGTCTCTTATGTAAGCTGAAACAGATATGTTGTTTTTAAAAACCATTTTTGAAATCAATTACATTTCTGGATATGTACTGCTAGAGCTTCATAGGTTGTTTTGGGTCATATTTATAAGGCATTTGAGTGTCTTTGATGTTATTTTTCCTTTTTAAATGGCAAGCATTCCTCATGGGGCAAGTGTCTTGTAAATACGCTCTCACCTGCGCTTGGCAAATTTAGATTTTGATTATGGGAGTTACATAGCCATGTTAATAATGTCCAAAAAATGGTGCTAGGGCATTCCAGAAAACGCTTTCATGTGTCTCAAGGACATTTTCAGTCATTTCCTCTTGAATGCAGGTATACAATTGATTTATATGCTGTGTTTAAAAACGAATTTTGAAATCAATTAAATTTCTGAATATGTACTACTAGAGCTTCATAGGTTGTTTGGGGTCATACACCATTTTTGGGAAATTATTAACATGCCTATGTAACTCCCATAATCAAAATCTAAATTTGCCAACCGCAGGTGGGAGCGTATTTACAAGACATTTGCACCATGAAGAACGTAAAATAGCATAATAGACACTCAAATGCCTTATAAATATGACCCAAAACAACTTATGAAGCACTAGCAGTGCATATTTCCAGAAATGTAATGGTTTTCAAATAATGACTTACTTCATTGGTAGGTCTTTACATGTATTTTCTCTTTGTTTTTTTTCAGTGAAAATCTTATCTGCAACCATGTGTTGGCCTCACCTCAAATAAACAAAACAGGTGATGGACCGAATGTGGATCAATGACACACATTCACCCCAGTCCAAAGATCTGGGCCTAAACAAACCTTTAGATAGGCTACATCTTATCGTCATCCTGAATTAATCATTTAAAATATTAGGGAGTGATTTATGATTGTTCTATGCCTGTTTTGTACCATTGAGTGTCATTTTTGTGATGCAGTGCTGGTGCAAAAGATTTGCTATGTTAAATAATTAGTAGGGCATTAAGTTTTAGATGACTGTTATTCATTTACTGTTTGGTAATAGTGGTTAATAACATTTTTTATTACATTTTTCCACAGATTCAACTGCAGATTCTTTCATAGTTTGGAAAATGCCTACAAAAAATAGAATTAGAAAGGCTAGAAAACGTCAAAGACAGCAGGATGATGTTTTATTGCAGCAGTCCTCTTCCCCAAATACTTGTCAAAACACCAAGAAAGGTCCGGGTAAGAGCACGAAATCATTCTTAAGAAATATTTGTAGTAAAAAAAGTATTTCTCCAAAAAATGTTTCAGTCCACAAAAAGAAAAGCAATTTAAATGGAAAGGAGAGACCCATCAAAAATGTTACTGGTAGAGGAAGAGATAACTCTGTGCATGATAGTAGAAGGAAACAACAGTTTAGGGACATTCGAAATCGAATGTTCCGTAACAGAATAATAGTTAATTTATTGAAAAATATTTAAAAAAAAGGCCAACAGAAAGCGGCATTTTATAAGAAGAAGAAAAATGTAGAGAAAATTATTGATCATGCTTTTGAAATTAAGCGAAAGTTATTTATTTTGGTAATCAATAGAATTAGGAAACTAAGCAAGGTAATTTCTGATTTCAAAACAAAAAGTAGATGGAAGAGAGTAGTAAATCGTACTAACTTTTGTGAAGTTTTTTCCGGAGAATGGATGCATAGTTCAAGTTGTGAGGCATTTTTTAATGAGGAGAGTTATTTTCAGGATAATGATTTGGTGTTTGCAGTTGACACCAGTGGTCGAGCTTATGAAGTGAAGGATGGTTGTCCAGTTGAAAAAGAACAACTTGTGACAACAGAGACAGAAGAGGCGCTAAGTGATGAGGTTTTAGGAAGACGTCCTAAGGGTCCTGTGTACATTTGGAAGTGTAGTTCTATTTGCAGTGTGCGACAGGTTTCCATCAATTTGCTTTGTGATTTTATACGGACATTTAATAAGAAAAGTTTGAAGCAGAAAATAAAGTTGTTGCAAGATTTAGATCCTTGCAGAGTGAGACAAATGACAGGTTTGCGTGGTCATTCACTGGCTTGTCTTTCCAGGAGAGTATGCCAGAGTGTTTTTCATCATTTCAGAATGCTAGCAGTGCATCATAATAAAGTGAGAAAATTAGTGAGAATGTTGTATTATGCTAAGAGTCCAGCAATTATGCTTAAACAATTATGTGCTGCTCTTTTGCATGGTTCTGAAATAGATGTGAAGAATATTTGTGAAGAAATTGAGTTTTGTTACTTTGGTAGTAGAGATGAGAATGTTCAAATTGACCCAGAAGTAGAGGGTTATGTTGAAGATAATATACAGGTTTCTAGTTCAGATAATTTTCAGAAGGAAATTGCCACGTTTCAGATGAAATCAAGTGAGAGGCCTAATTTCACGTGTGTATGTTGTCGACGCACTTATTATAAGAATCAGACTAAGTTAGTGGATTTATATGCAAAAACTGAAAGGGAAAATAATAGTGAATGGAAGGATTTTGCCACATACTTGATGGTAGAAAATTGTTTTGATTTGGGAGTGGACCAACGTGTGTGTACTTATTGTTGTAATAAATTAAATCAAAACCAGATGCCTGCTAGGGCAGTTCATAATAATCTGGAATTGGTTGAGATTCCTTCAGAATTGAAGGATTTAAATACTTATGAATCTATTTTGATTCAAAGTATCCATCCCTTTCAGGCTATTGTAAGAATGGAGCCAAAGACAGGGAAGTTGCCTCCAACAGATTTACAGAGAGGATTAAAGGGAAGAGTTGTTTATTTGCCTCTAGATTTAAACAAAAACATTAACACAATTGGAGTTGAGAAAGTGGAAGAGGAACCTCTGGTTATCTTGGTTAATGGGGTTCCGACAAAGAATAAGAAAATATGGCAAGATTTAGTGGATGTTAGGAAAGTGAAAAATGCAACTTTGTATTTGAAGAAAAATAATAAGTACTATAAGAATGTATATGTAGCAGAAGAGGAAGTAAGTGATGAAGAGGATAGCGTTTTGTGTGCTGGCCAAATTGAGAAAGTAGAGGTGTCTAATAGTGAAGAAATATATGAACATTATAGTGTTCATCCTTTGCATTCCAAGGAAGTCATGGGGAATGCTATTGAGTTGTTTCAAATGAAACAAGCCAAAGGGAGCCCCATTAGTGTTTGGGAGGAAAGTTTGGAAGCTCGGTGTTTCCCACAGCTATTTCCCACAGGTCAAGGAGGAAGATATGATGAGCGACCTCATCAAATTCCTGCGTCTGAATACCGGACTTTACGATTGTATGCAGAAGATCCTAGGTTTCGTCAATGCATTCCCTATTTGTTTCATCTCCTGTTTGAAAGCGATCTGTCAGGACTGTCATATGCAGTGAACCACATTTTAAAAAGTGGTATACAGATGCGAAACATCTCGGCAAGTGATTTTATGCATAAAATCAATGTCCAAGACAGTATTTTGGATTCTCACTTAATTAATCTCATGGCGTGTCAGCGTGGTACTAATGAGTACTGGTACCGTCGTCATGGTGATTTAAAATGTATGCTGAGGAACTTAGGAACTCCGACATGGTTCCTCACTCTGAGCTGTGCCGAGTATGGCTGGGAAGACTTACTTGAATTTCTACGAGAGGCAAATGGAAATATTGAAAACATTGAATTCAAGACACCTGGAGAACTGTGTTCTTTGGATCCAGTGAATGTATGCAGGTACTTCAATCATAGATTTGAAGCTATGATGTCTTTCATCACAAATAAGAAGAATCCACCTCTTGGAGAGGTGTTGGATTTCTTCTGGAGAAAGGAGTACCAAGCAAGAGGTGCCCCTCATATACATATGTTGTTGTGGATCAAGGATGCACCTAAATTTGGAACAGATCCGGATGACTTAGTGATGAATTTCATAGAACAGTATTCTACGTGTACTGTTCCAAACGCAATGGAGAAGAAAAGCCTAAGAGAACAAGTTCTACGTTTCCAAAGCCATCGTTGTGGAAAGTATTGTCGTCGTAAATTCAGAAACAAGGACAAGTTCTACACCAAATGTCGTTTCAACTTTCCACGACCGGTGATTTCTAAAGGAAGAGTGAACAGTTTGATGTCTTCGCTGCGACATAATGTGACGAGGAAATCACCCAAGAATACATACAATTTGAAAAGGAACGAAGAGTCCAAGTACATCAATGACTACAACCCAGTGATTTTGTCCATGTGGAATGCTAATATGGATATACAGTTTGTGGCTGACAACTGTATGGCTGTGGCTCGGTATGTGACATCTTACATCACCAAAAAAGAAAAGACAGAACTGAAGGATATGTGGGAGGACATTTCCCATGAAAAGAGCCTCAGCAAGAAGTTGTACAGTTTCAGTCTGAAGATG
This sequence comes from Lissotriton vulgaris, assembly GCF_964263255.1. Lineage (NCBI taxonomy): Eukaryota > Metazoa > Chordata > Amphibia > Caudata > Salamandridae > Lissotriton > Lissotriton vulgaris. The sequence goes on along the minus strand of NC_141693.1, from coordinate 1,385,821,628 downwards.
TTGTCGCATCGAGAAATCGGAGCTTACGAATGTTCTGATCGATTGTCTTCAGCAAGTCTCTATGCCAAATCCAGGAGTATCGTTTGGGCGAGTCTTGGTCTTGCTGCAACGCGAAATCGAGTTCTAAAACCTGTCCGGGAAATTGAGTATTTGGCAGAAAAGGAACCAAACAGTACCGACATTTTGAAGACCAACATGTTGGATACATATTATCCAAATCGAAGCAGTCACCTTGAGAATGTTTGTCTATATGAGGTTCTCCAAAATTATATATTCAAGAGGAACATCAAAGAAGATATTGAGAAAGGAGTGTATGCTGTAATTGGAAGTGAAGGATGCCTGGTCAAGCAAAGAAAATGCCAATTAGTAAACCATCGAAAATTGAGTGGTGAATCTCCAGAAAAAAAGGAGTTTTTCTATTTAGCACTTTTGCAACTTTTCAAGCCTTGGCGTGCAGAAGAGGAACTGCTTGGAGATTTCCTCTGTTACGAAGACTCTTTCAATGCAGCCAAGGAGTCCATAGAATGTCCTGCTTTTCCTAAATATCAAGAAATGCTAACTTTGGAAATTGAGCAGGAAGCAACGATTGCAGCCGAGATTGCCAGAGACAGTTCTCAGGACAGTCAGAGTTCTGTTTCATTGAGTCAAGATCCACTTGGAGGACCTATTATCGAAAATGAAGCTGCCACTGCTATGAATGAAGTGGAAAGAGCCATGGCACATGCTCAGGAGGATTCAGTTAACTTAGAAGACTTGGAAAAACAACTCAACGTTGAGCAGAGGAAAATATATGATGAAGTTACCAAGGAAATTGAGCACGGATTAAGTCATGAGAAGAAAGAGTGCTCATGTACATCGTTGAAGCCTGTCCGACTGTACGTGAGTGGAGAAGCGGGAACTGGAAAAAGTTTCCTCATTAAAGCAATTTCTTGTTATTTGCAGGAAAGGACTGAGTCATCGCTGTCTTGTGTTGTCACCGCTCCTACTGGACTGGCAGCACATAACATTAAAGGTATTACTTTGCATCGTCTACTGATGCTGCCAGTGGAGCATGACAACAAATTACAATACCACAAGTTATCTGGGGATGCTTGCTGTGAAGTTTCAAGAGTTTTGAGGAAAATGAAACTACTTATCATTGACGAAGTAAGCATGGTTTCCAATGTCATGCTTGCCTTTGTGCATTTGAGAATGCAAGAAGTACTTAAAACTGAATATGATGTGTTATTTGGTGGCAAACACATCATTGTTTTTGGAGATCTTCTGCAGCTGACACCAGTAAAAGGTCAACCTGTGTTCAAAATACTCACGCATGAAGATACTAGGAAGTGCCTAGGGAGCATTGGCAACGTCAATATATGGTTAAACTTCAATTATGCTGAACTGCATGAAAATATGCGTCAGGCAAAGGATGAAGATTACAAGAATATTCTACAAGATATTAGAATTGGAAAAGTGACCGAACATGGGAAAGAAGCTTTAAATGCATGATTACTGTCAAATTTATATCCCAAACAAGAGATTGTGCCTGAGAATATTTTTCAGAAAATTACTGAGAAGAAATCCGGGATATGTTTGATGCCAACTCTTGCAGAATGTGCCATCTTCAACAACAAAATGTTGAATTTAGAAAAGCAAGAGATTGTGAAACTTGAAGCTATCGAAAAAATAGAGCATATGGGATCAACAATTATTTTGTCAGACAATTTGAAATCAAAATTGGATTCATTAGAGAAGACTATATCTAAAACAGCGGGTTTTGAAAAGACTTTGAATGTGTGTTTAAATTGCCGAATCATTTTGAGAAGGAATTTACATGTAGAAAGAGGTCTGGTGAATGGATCAATGGGTAATGTTGTTGATTTTGAGAAATACAGAAATAGAGATGGAATAGAATTTTTAAGAATTAAATTTGATGGCATTGAGGAAGTACAGCTAATTGGTCGTTGTTCTGCTAGGTTTTTGCTTGTTAAAGACTTATATGTTCGCCGTAAACAGTTTCCTGTTTGCTTGGCATATGCGGTGACAATCCATAAATCGCAAGGTTTAAGTGTAGACAGTGCATTGGTGAATATTGGCAGTTCTGTGTTCAAGGAGGGTATGGCATATGTGGCATTGTCACGAGTTAGAACTTTATCGGGATTGTACTTGATTGACTGTGATGTCACAAACATTTGTGCGGATCTAGATTGTGTTAAGGAATACAATAGGTTAAGAAGAGAGTATGCGCCACATTTGCCTCAATATCCTTTGTTTGAGAAACGTGTGGTAGGCCGGAAACGTAGAAATATCAGTAATAGTAGGGAGGTTGTTGCAAAAAGACTAAAAGTCAATGAACCGAAAATTGTTAGCAGAAAGAAAGTGGATTCTGTTGAAGATGTTGTCGGTTTTCAATTTGAAAACAGTTCTGGTGTCAACTGCTATGCAAATGTAGTGGTTAATGTTCTCTTTTCACTAGAGAGTTTAAAAGAACAGATTCTGTTGAATTCAGAACAAATTTTATGCTGTTTGTTGAATTCTGTTTTCGAGAAATGTAGCACTGATCGAACAAAAGTAGAAAGTGTGTCTGAAGTTCGTTATCTGTTAGATGAATGTTCAGGTCAAACAGACTTCTCTGAAAATAATCAGCAAGATTGTCAGGAGTTTTTAATGTATATGCTTGATGTATTGCAAGATGAGGGTGTAGATGTAGATCACCTGTTTGGGCTTTCTTATCAATGGCAGCATGACTGCGAGAACTGTATGGTATCAAGTACTACTAGTGTAGACTCAGAAAGATTTATATATTTAACTTTGCCAGACAGTAAATCAGTGTCCTTTAATAAGTTAGTAAATGCAGCGGATCACAACATGGAGTGTAGCCAATGTAAATGTGATATGATGTCAACATTATTTATACGTAGATATGGCCAGTATGTCATTTTAATGATCCAACGATGTAGGCCTGATGGATCAAAATTGTCAACTTTAATAAAAAAATTTGTGGCTTCTCAGCTGTCAATATCAGGGAGGACTTTTGTAACTGTAGCAATTATCTATCACGATGGTCCTTCAACAACATCAGGACATTATACAGCTTACTTAAAGTCTCGAAACGGCTGGTCATTCTGCAATGATTCTGTTGTAACTTTCAAAAAAAAATTGCCGTTTGACCTTAAAAATTCTTACCTGGTGTTTTTAAAACCAAAATTTTAAAGAAAGAATTTTGGGATTTCCTGTGAGGAATTGGAAATTGTTCATCAAGTAGAGGGAATGTAAGTCTGCAATGCTGTCTAGATTATTGGTCCAAAACTTTTAATTATAATGTCAATTTCAAAATCCAACTATATAAACCTGATGCAAGTAAGTCTGCTTCATAGTAAGCAGTATCAGTGTCATAGGAAAAGGAGAACATGAGTGACAAAGAAGAGTAAGATATTAGTAGTCCAGGATTGTGAAAATAATCTCAAATGTTTTCTTTTTGAAAGATGCGAAAATAGAAAATGACGCGATTTGATTGGAAGAATTACAAGAGTTGCGAATCGCTGCAACATGATTTGGCCTAGTGGAAACATGTGATAGAATGTGAGAAGTCTTTTCTTGTATGTAACATATTTTTCGAAACAATGGAGGTTTTCTTTCAGAAAGTGGCGGGCTGAAAATATTTATAGCACAACAGAGTGGACGCTGTTCATAGGAGATCCTTCAACGTTATTGAAAGTAAGTTAATTTTAAGGACTTTTGAATTCAGATTTCTTAGGTCGTATGGGTTTTTTAAACACAATCATTTTGATTGTGGTTTTTTTTCCCCGCTGTTACATGATGAATACCTTCAAGTCACTGATTTAAGTGAAATTTGATACATTCTGAGAACAGCAAAAATAAACCATTTAACATGTATAATTAATGTTCTGCTTTTTGTACTTATGATATACATTTAGAAATGTGAGGTAGATATGGAGAAACTGAGTCTTCTGTAAGTGTCAATTTTAATGCTTACAGTGCTGTACTTCTGGGTACTGTTTTTTTTAAAAAAAAGAAATAGGCCTCACCTCAAAGAAAGCTCTTCAAAGCACACATCTTATTTGCATCCTGAAACAATCATTGAAAATGTTAGACACAATTTTATGATGGCTTTACATCTCTTTTGCGCTGCTATTGCATCACTATTGTGAGACATCAGCAATGCAAAAGAAGCATCATGTTCCAAAATAGGCCTCATTTCATCAGCATGAAGATACTGTTTGTTTAAAATAAATATCTTTAGGATTGTGTACGGGTCTTAGAGAAGCAGAGTCTTCTGTAAGTGTCAAAGTTGTTTAAAAACTGTTTCTTCTTGAACCTTTTCCCTTCTTTTTTCTAATTTTTAAATACATGTTTTAATATTTTTGGAAATGTTTGTTCTCTCTTTTACAGATTGAAAGTATGAAAAATTTTCTTTAAAAGTTAACAAGAATTATAAGGTAAATGTTTTCTACTTTTTTAACCCGCATTCCACTGCTGATGATGTCACTGACTATGTTATGAATGATGTAATAAGTGGGCATGTTTTACTACAATGGTAGGTCTTCACTTTTATTATCTCCTCTGTATTCTTCAACAAGCATAAATTTGATATGCAACCCTGAGTACGGTTCACCTTAAACAAACTTTTAGAGAGGACACACCTTGATTCTTTCACTTTCTTATGTATTTTGTTTTCCACAATTATATCCTTTTACTTCTCTTCTTAGGTAAATAAATCTATTAAACACCATTTCTGGTTTAAACCCTATAGCTGTCTTTCTTTTTACATCACTCTGTGTTTTCTTCTCTTGTAATTACTCCTTTATTTATTTATTTTTTTAAATTTTGGGGTTAGCTCCCGGTTCGCGTACCGGAGAGCTAACCGGAAAGCGAACTAAAAAAAAACAGCTTGCCAGAGTGTTACACTTTCTAGCAATTTTTGTAAAAAGGGGAAGTAGTTCTGAAAAGAACTTTATTTATTTTTTTTTTTTTTACTTTTTTGAACATTATTTCATTTTTTTGGATTTTTTGAACACTTTTTTGTTTTTTATGTTGTTTTTTTAAAGGGAATGAACAGAAAGAGGCATTGAAAATGGCTCAACAGGAGCAAAAAAAAAAATTTAAAATTCTTGCGTTTGGAACATTGGTGTTTCTCGAAAGCCAGATTAATCAATTTCACACTCATGTTAGCGCATGAAATTAGTGTTCCACAATACAAGCATGTCAGCTTTAGATGCACAAATTTTTTTTGTATGTTGGGCACTGTTTCGTTCGCCTCGGCCACTGACAGAGACAGATCAGAAGATGTTGAAGGCACCGAAGTTGGGGGGTTTTGTTGCAGTTCACGCATCTCTCCACGACTGTAGTTCATTGGATGCACCTCTGCATATGTCGGTGCATTGTGTGATTTCCAAAGCTGTATTTTTTATTTGTTCCTCGGGATAATTTTTTTTTGCAGATAAGGCACTTAGCATATCGTGCATTGACTTTTTCAGAAGGAATGCTAAAAAATTGCCATATAAAGCTTTCTTTCCGATGAGATACCCGGGGTAACTCTTGGACAAATTGTGGTCCCTCTTCTTCCTCTCCGTCTTCTTCTTCCTCTTCCTCCTCTATGTTTCCAATAAATTGTGGAGGGGGTCCTCTCTTCCTATTAGGAGATGGGGGTGGTGGTGGTGGGGGTGCAGAAGCTGAAGCTACTATTGAAGCCATCACAGAAAAAAATCAGGTCTTCCTTTCACAAAGTTGAAAGTCAGAGTGAGAAAAAAGGTGGGGGCTTTCATCATTTGGGAAAAGAAATAGTTCTAAACCAATGAAAAGTGTTATTTTTAGGTCACATGACCTAGTCTTACATCATTAGGAAACCAAAAGTGAAATGAACCAATGAAAACTTTAATAAACAAGTCACATGACCTGTTCCGCTCACGTTACGCGGAGCGCGCCGCGCCTCGAATCGCTTCCGGTTCGCGGTCCGGAGCACTTCCGGGAGCGCTAACGCGGCGCGTCATAAGACGCATTACGCGACAACGTGATACGTCGCGCTTCCGCGACGCGTCACAGTTGCGCTAACGAAATGTTTACCGGTTCGCGTACTAGATCGCGGCATCAAGATGAGCTAACGGAAAGCTTCCCGGTTCGCTTACCGGAAGCGTAGAAAAAAAATATTTAAAAAAAAATAAAAAATAAACATCTAAAATATATTTTTGGATTTAAAGAAGAATACATTTTACAGCTACAAATGTTAGCTTTTAAAAAACCAATGAAATTCACAGAAAAAACCATAGGTTATAGACCATATATAGTTAGGAATTTGCATTTACAAAACCTTGAAAATTCACTGAAAAAACCATAGGTTATAGACCATATATAGTTAGGAATTCGCATTTACAAAACCTTATTTTACACACACAAAACCATTGAAATTCCATATATAGTTAGTTGCACTAACTATATATCGCGCACCCGCAATCCACTGCTGATGATGTCACATATTACATCATTCATGACATGGTCAGTGACATCACTGATGACATCACTGATGACATCTCAAATGACATCACTGATGACATCACTGATGACAACATCCAGTGACTGTATGTTTCTGTAAAGTTAAAATATGTATTACATATTGAAGAATGAGTGGATGTATAAGTGTCTGGATGAAGGATTTAGTAGGTGCATGACTGACTGTATGAGTGAGTGATTAAATGTGTCTCACTGAGTGCATGGGTTAGTGACTAAACTGTCTTAATTTGTGCATCATTATGTCTGTTGTTCTGTAAACTGTTGCATGTGTTGATAAGTAGCTATATGAGTAACTATATGGGTTATTGATTGGTTGCCCAAGTATTTGTATGGGAGACTGAGTGTGTGTGTGGGTGGCTGGGAGGTGCATAGATGTGTGAGCAGTTGATTCACTAGATGTATGGTTTCAAAAGTGCATGTGGAAACAGCTGTATGGGCGGTTGACTGTGTGCATGAGTGTATTGGTGAGTGAATGGATATCTCAGTGCTACATGTCAAAGTAAGTACATATGTAAAACACAGTACATGTGAGAGTGGACATATATAAATAACTGTGCATAAGAGCCAGTGAATGTGTGAGTGGCTGTATGGATCATTGTGAACTTGTATCAGGGATTGTATAAGAGAGTAAATATGTGTTAGTATATGTTTGAATAAGTAAAGTTTGTATAACTGTATAGTTGAGGAAATGGAGGTGTGATTGATTCTTTGCACGACTGACTAGGTGTGTGAGTAACTCCATGGATGAGTGACAGTCTGTGAGTGTCTGTTTACACTGATTGTATCTAAGGTTATATTAGAGTCTGAAGAGGTTCATCGTATTATCACATGAATGATATCATCAGTGATGTGATCAGTAATGTCAAATAAGATGTCATCAGTGATGTCATCAGTGATGTCATTTGAGATGTCATCAGTGATGTCATTTGAGATGTCATCAGTGATGTCATCAGTGATGTCACTGACCATGTCATGAATGATGTAATATGTGACATCATCAGCAGTGGATTGCGGGTGCGCGATATATAGTTAGTGCAACTAACTATATATGGAATTTCAATGGTTTTGTGTGTGTAAAATAAGGTTTTGTAAATGCGAATTCCTAACTATATATGGTCTATAACCTATGGTTTTTTCAGTGAATTTTCAAGGTTTTGTAAATGCAAATTCCTAACTATATATGGTCTATAACCTATGGTTTTTTCTGTGAATATATATATATATATATATATATATATATATATATATATATATATATATATATATATATATATATATATATATATATATATATATATATATATATATATATATATATATATATATTCACTGGAAAAACATAGGTTATATGTTATATTCTGTCTTGCCTCTTTAACTGCATGCGCTGCGCAGTGTCTTAGTGTCTTGCCATGCATTCTGTGTTCTGAACAGAGCTTTGCTAATGTAGCATTCTGCCCTTCTCTGTCAGTTATTACTTGGATACTGCTGTACTTGTACCTGATGCTGTGCTGTCAATAAACTACTTTTAATACAAGCTTCTACTGGATTCTTACAAAATTGGCGACAAGGATAAAGCTACTCCAGCCATCTACAGCACAGGAGCGGAGTTTTGGACCCTTTTATGAAATTTTGGGAGACTTTTACTATTTTGGTACGTTTGGATTACTGACTTTTTTTAAAATACCTGGATTATCTTTAACTTTCTTTGAACTTATTTTTTTCCTGCAATACTCCTGAATTTCGGAGTTTTTGAAGCACCTTTTATGTGCTTTTGGGCATTTGCATCTTTCAAGTTTGACTGTTTTTCTTCCTTCGAGCATCTGGCTGTCTTCCGAAGCGTCACAGCGCCTCATTGGTTGCCCAGCAACTGTTTGTTCCTGTAAGCATCACTGTGCCTCACCTGTCTCTAAGCAACGCGCTGTTTCTACGTTGCAAGCCGGAATCTCTCTGCCGCCTATATTCTTCTGTCAAGTTCTCCTCCCGAACGCCGCCTGAAGGACTCCGTGACATCGTGTAGCCTTTCACACGTCACCTTGAAGTTCGCGCGTCTGCTGGGAGCCTGGATTCTGTGTATGTGTCATCGCGCTTGGACGTATTTTCGTCATCGCGTTTTGACGTGAACTACGTTGCGTGCCGCCATTTTGTTTATAGGTGTTACCAAGCAACCATAACACGGAGAGGTTTTCATCGACAGCAACAAGGAAAAAGGGATTTCTTCGTGTTTTGAAGAATTTACTTCAGGCGCAGTGTACGTTTCAACTTTTATTAGCACTTGTTTTTGGTCAGTTTTCTTAAGCTACTTTAAGTGTTTTTAAGAACATTTTGAACATTACAAACGCACAGTGTACTTCAAGACTGGAACTCAGTTCTCATTTTTCATTTAGTTACAGTGCATATTGGACATCGCTTTCAAGAGTGTTTATACAAGGGGATTCTGTTATTTGATACTGAATGCTTTAATTTTGGTTTTCTTTTATGTACAAGTGTTTTTATTCTTCAGCTTTATGATTGAATGTATTGTAAGAGTATTTTCTGTTTACATTTCAAGCTGATTTCTTCAATTTCAGTTGGGGCAATGGAGTGATATTTTTTTTTATTTTGAACTTCTTAAGTGATTATACTGTAAGTAATTATTTGGTACCTATATTTGTTGCAATTTCCTTAAAATGCAGTTCGATCCCCCAGCTAAGTTTTTACAAGTGAAAGGCGATCCTCCTATGCCTTGGTCTAGATGGAAGGAGGAGTTCTTCAATTACATGAAGGCTATTGATGGGGAACGCATGGGTTCCGAAAGGAAAAAAAGTATCCTGTTACATTGCCTTGGCTCGGAGGGCCAAGAAGTTTTTAGGACTTTACCCCAAATTGCTGTTGCCTCAGGTAGTGGTGACTCCTTAAATGTATATACGGAAGCTCTCAGTAGGTTGGAAAAGAGATTTAAACCTACAGCCAATATTGCTTTGAATCGCTTTAAATTTTATACTAGGGCTCAAAAACAAGAAGAGTCATTTGATGACTTCCTCACTGCCTTAAGATCTTTAACATTGCACTGCAATTTTGGTGCAATGACTGATGAAATGATCCGTGATCAAATCATCGTGCATGTTAAAAACAAAAAAGTTCAAGATAAATTATGGTGTATTGGTGATCCCAATTTGGAAGAAACTATTGCCATTGCTAAATCAACAGAAATGTCTGAGAAATGGATGGGTATAGTGGATAAACAGAGTTCTAATTCTAGTAAAACTATCACTGAAGAAGAAGTATGTGTAGTTAGATCTAAGTGGGATGGAAAAAATTCCATTTCTACTCAACCAAGGTATAGGAATACTTTTAACACTAACAATAGGAGATCTGATGTTGCAAATAATGCATTGTCATGTTTTAGGTGTGGTAGCAGGTCTCATGTTGCGTCATTTCAAGGATGTCCTGCCATGAACAAAACATGTAATGTTTGTGGTAGAGTGGGACATTTTGGCAGTGTTTGTAAGGAAAAATGTTACAATGCACAATGGCGTACAGGACCACCATCACGTCCGCCTTCTAACACCATTACACCCACAAAAGTTTCCTCTGTTAGTGAGTTGGAGGAGGCAAAACAAGATTCTGAGAGGGGTTTTGTTGTTTCGATTGTTCAGAGTGGATGTGTATTTGTTACAAGCAAGAAGTCCCCAAAGTGAATTTTACATGTTTTCTCAGTTGCTATTGAACTTATGGTGGATTCTGGTTATCCATGGACCATCATTACAAGAGATTACTACAATGAAAAGTTAAGTAGTGTTTGTGATTTAATCAATCTACAACCATCAGACATTTTAGCAGAAGGCTTTAATGGATACTTGATTGACATTGAAGGCTTTCTTAAGGTTCCGTTAACCTTCAGAGGCAGAGTTGCCCAAATCAAATTATATATTGCTGTGAAAGGTATAAATGTGTTGGGTTGGCAAGACCAATGGGAGCTTGGTATTAAACTAAATCCACGGGCCAAGGATCCTATTTCTATGTGCAGTGATCAAGAAATGATCAGTTCCATTTGCTCTAGTGTGGGAGAGAGAAGTGACATTTTGTATTGGAGCAAAAAGTTTGATAGAGTTTTCAGTGATCAGTTAGGGAAGTTAAAGAATTTCGCACATAAGATAAGATTGAAGGAAGGTGCCCTTACTGTCAAACAAAGGTTAAGAGGGGTTCCATTAAATGTCAGGGATGAGTTGAAGAAAATGCTTGATGATTTACTTAAAGATAATATTATTGAACCTATTGAATCTGCGGAATGGGTTTCGCCCATTGTTCTAGTGCGGAAACCTGACCAGTCTTTAAGAGTCTGTGTTGATTTGAGGGCTCTCAATTCTAACATCATCATTGACTGCCATCCCCTGCCAAATATTAATGAGCTTGTTTCCCTGTTTGATGGTGCACAAATCTTTTCCACATTGGACCTTAGATCTGCGTACCATCAAATTGAGCTGACTGAAGATTCCAAGAAATATACAGCATTCATCACCCCTATGGGTTTATTTCAATACAAAAGGATGCCGTTCGGATTGGCATCCGCAGCCTCAGTTTTTCAACGTGTAATGTTCCATATTTTTAGGGACCTTGATATGTTTGTAAAGTGCTTTCCAGACGACATTTTAACATTTTCTAAGAATGATGAAGAGCATGTTTCACATTTGGATGTGGTATGTAGTAGACTGGAGAGTTTTGGTCTCACTCTTAAAGCACACAAGTGCAATTTGTTCAAAAAATCAGTTGAATATTTGGGGCACACATTGTCAGGGGAAGGGTTAGTTCCTAAAAGATCCAATGTTGAGGCTATTCTCAAAGCTCCTTCTCCAGCCAACAAGGAACAACTTCTTTCTTTTTCTGGCATGTGTGAGTACTATAGTGAATTCGTGGTCAACTTTGCCACAAAGATGGAACCGTTAAGAAAATTGCTAAGACAAAACAATGAATTTCTTTGGGTTTCTGAACAGGAAAAAGCTTTTGTTGACATCAAAAATAAAATTGTTAATTCTCCTACTCTGAAACCATTTAGGATGGGTAGGAAATGTATTATCACAACAGATGCGAGGAGTTTGTATGGCCTAGGGTGTGTGCTATCTCAGACTGATGGTGTGCTTGAATGGAATGTGGCATTTTCTTCGAGGACCTTGAGTGAAATGGAACGAAGGTATGCGGTCATAGAGCGGGAGCTGTTGTCGTGTGTTTGGGCCATAGAACACTACAGAATTTATATTTGGGGGAGCAAATTTGTTCTCAGAACAGACCATAAGCCCCTTGTTAATATTTTATCGGTTGGTGGTGGTTGGAATGCTACGGCAAGGATTGCGCATTTAGCTTCCAAGTTGCAGGAGTATAATTTTACAGTTGAGTATATTCCTGGAAAAATTTTTTTTACAGCCGACTGTCTGTCACGTCTTCCGTGTGATAGTAAAGATGACAAGGTCAATGTTTTGAGGGAGTTAGATTTTGTCTTATGTTTATCGGATGTTGTTTCTCCTCAATTTCAGGACATATCTGAACAGTTTTGGTTGGAGTGTCAGGTTAAGGATGAGAGTTTTGTGTTGTTGAAAAAGTTTGTGTTGGAGGGTTGGCCAAACAAAACTAACGTCAGGGATGATTTACTTCCATTTTACAATGTGGCTGATGAGTTACATTTTGAAGGTGATTTTGTGTTCAAGTCTGACAAATGTATTCCGCCTAGTGGTGTTCAGGAGCTCATTCTTAAGTTGGCACACAAAACGCATCCTGGGATCTCGGCCATGAAGCGGTTGATCAGGCTAAATTTTTGGTGGCCAGGGATGGACCGTTTCATTGACCGGACTGTTAGGGAGTGTTCTGACTGTTGTGCTTAGGACAAAATGTTAAGGTTGCATGTTCCACCCCTTAAAACTGTTGAGTGGCCAGTATTACCGTGGAGCAAATTAGCTTTTGACATCTCAGGCCCTTTCCATATTCTTCCGGAGACCTCACGTTTTGCATTAGTAATGATAGATTATCATTCCAAATGGCCAGAAGTAAGGTTTGTTGCTAAGGTTACCTCTGAAGTGGTCATTTCATTATTCAAGGAAGTTTTTGCAAGGGAAGGTTGTCCTGCTGTTCTGGTTTCTGATAATGGTGTGCAGTTAGTTTCATCCGAGATGCAATCTTTTTTGCGTTCTTGCAATGTTAAACATATTCGCACTTCCTTGTATGAACCACACGAGAACGGACAGGTTGAGCGCTTCAATCGTGTGTTAAAGGGTTTTGTGGCTGATGCCATTAAGGAAAAGGGTAACTGGCTGAATGTGTTAAGGGAAAAATTGTGGATGTATCATATTACTCCTCATACTACAACAGAAGTGAGTCCTTTTAAACTGCTTAAGGGCAGGGATCCTGCTTCAAGTGTTTGCCCTTGGTGGTTTAAGGAGAAATGCAAGTTTTTGGGTGAAGATGTGGTTGATATTCAGAAGGTTGCAGATAAAGTGGTTAGCAAACAAACCAAATCGGCTGAGTGGTACAATCGAAGATGGAGGACTAAGGAGCATGGTTTGTGTGTTGGTGATTGGGTCAGAATTCAGAAACCTTTCATGGTTAGTAAGGGTTTGAGTAAATTTGGCAGACCTATTCAAGTTAAAAGGGTTTTCAGCAATTCAGTCATCACCCAAGATGGCAAAGTTTGGAATATTAGCAAGGTTGCTAAATGTCCTTTGCAAAATGTTCAGAATGATAACTTAAATGTTGATTCTAGCTTTTCCTCTGTCCCTGACTCTGTGGCTTCCAGGGTCAAAGATGATTCGCGTATCAGAAGGAGACCTATTTCTCTTCAGGATTTTATTTAATGTATTTTCTTTGTTTGTCTATTATTTAAAGAGGGAGATGTGTTATATTCTGTCTTGCCTCTTTAACTGCATGCGCTGCGCAGTGTCTTGCCATGCATTCTGTGTTCCGAACAGAGCTTTGCTAATGTAGCATTCTGCCCTTCTCTGTCAGTTATTACTTGGATACTGCTGTACTTGTACCTGATGCTGTGCTGTCAATAAACTACTTTTAATACATGCTTCTACTGGATTCTTACAGTTATAGACCATATATAGTTAGGAATTAGCATTTACAAAACCTTGAAAATTCACTGAAAAAACCATGGGTTATAGACCATATATAGTTAGGAATTGGCATTTACAAAACCTTATTTTACTCACACAAAACCATTGAAATTCCATATATAGTTAGTTGCACTAACTATATATTGCGCACCCGCAATCCACTGCTGATGATGTCACATATTACATCATTCATGACATGGTCAGGGACATCACTGATGACATCACTGACGACAACTCAAATGACATCACTGATGACATTATCCAATGACTGTATGTTTCTGTAAAGTTAAAATATGTCTTACATATTGAAGAATGAGTGGATGTATAAGTGTCTGGATGAAGAATTTAGTAGGTGCATGACTGACTGTATGAGTGATTAAATGTGTCTCACTGAGTGCATGGGTTAGTGACTAAACTGTCTTAATTTGTGCATCATTATGTCTGTTGTTCTGTAAACTGCTGAATGTGTTAATCAGTAGCTATATGAGTAACTATATGAGATATTCATTGGTTGCCCAAGTATTTGTATGGGAGACTGAGTATGTGTGTGAGTGGCTGGGAGGTGTATGACTCTGTGCATAGATGTGTGAGCAGTTGATTCACTAGATGTATGGGTTCAAAAGTGCATGTGTAAACAGCTGCATGGGCGGTTGACTGTGTGCATGAGTGTATTGGTGAGTGAATGGATATCTCAGTGCAACATGTCAAAGTAAGTACATATGTAAAACACAGTACATGTAAGAGTTGACATATATAACCGTGCATAAGAGCCAGTGAATGTGTGAGTGGCTGTATGGATCATTGTGAACTTGTATCAGGGATCGTATAGGAGATTAAATATGTGTTAGAATATGTTTGAATTAGTAAGGTGTGTATAACTGTATAGTTGAGGAAATGGAGATGTGATGGATTCTTTGCATGACTGACTAGATGTATGAGTAACTCCATGGATGAGTGACAATCTGTGAGTGTCTGTTTACACTGATTGTATCTAAGATTATATTAGAGTCTGAAGAGGTTCATCGTATTATCACATGAATTATATCATCAGTGATGTTGTCAGTGATGTCATTTGAGTTGTCATCAGTGATGTGATCAGTGATGTCACTGACCATGTCATGAATGATGTAATATGTGACATCATCAGCAGTGGATTGCGGGTGCGCGATATATAGTTAGTGCAACTAACTATATATGGAATTTCAATGGTTTTGTGTGAGTAAAATAAGGTTTTGTAAATGCTAATTCCTAACTATATATGGTCTATAACCCATGGTTTTTTCAGTGAATTTTCAAGGTTTTGTAAATGCTAATTCCTAACTATATATGGTCTACAACCTATGTTTTTTTCAGTGAATTTCAATGGTTTTTTAATAGCAAATATCAAAAGCTTTAAAATGTCAAGTACGTGGTAGGTAAAAACATTTTCGTGTCTATGCACGCTGATGTGCTTTGAATGCTGCCCCCCCGCCCCCTCCTCCCCTCCCCCCCTGCCCCCCTCTTTTCTTTTAGAAGTGTTCTCTCTTTGCAGATAGTGAAGGGTAGGTAACGCAGGCCTTTGCCCCCGTTGTAATCCGTCGTGCCTGCTTCCCTCTCCATTTGATTGATTGTTATCCAAGCATTTACTGTTTTAGAATTGGTTCTCTTTGGTTCATTCTCTATTTAGAAACAAGCACAGAGTCGCAATACTCTGTTTAGTCTTTGCAGATAGTGAAAAATCGTTAGAAACAACAAAAGGAATCAAGCAAAATCAGTAGGCCACTAATGAGATCTCTTTTTGACCTCGCTAAAATAGAAACATTAGGAACAACCCCTCATGAGAAATATGAAACTAGTGAGAGGAACTGAGCTCGACGCCATGATGGCTGCAAGACAGCTCGGCTCCGCCGCCCACCCCGCCCAAAACAACGACAAACCCTATGCAAATATTATAAATATATACAACACACCAGCAAAGTAACAGGGTAAAATGTTTTATTAAATAACTATTTACATGGCAGCCTGCTGCAACATCGATCCAAATGCATGCCGCCGTTCCCGGGATTTCTCCCCGACTACTCTGCGGCCTACGAGATGGAGAGGCCGGGGCGTTGACTAGGCGGGGCCTCCGGCCGCAACCACAGCGCCAACGATCGGTGCTGACAGCCACTGATCTGAAGAACCGCTGCCTGCGATGCTTCCCTGAGCCGCTTGACGGAGGCCCCCGAGGGGCGGTGTGGTGGCGCGGACTCGAAGGGGGCGCTTGACTCCTGCCCCCTCCCCAAGTCTTGTTGCCCTGGTGTGGCCTGAGATCGCCCTCGACATAGGCGGTCGGCTCCCTGGGTCAGGCGGAACTTGTTGCCTTTTGGTTACTCTTCCATTCTGGACCTTGTACCACAATCCGTTTGACCTGAAGACACGTCCTGCGGTGTCCTGGTCCAACCATCACATATACCTGCGCCAGGAGATGGCGTGGGGTGCACTGGAAGGGAGAGACGGCGCGAACGAGCCTCCCCCACCTCCCCAGGTGGAGGTTTCTCAGCTGTACCCCAGCGCTTCACTCGGCCACCTGAGTTGCGCCCACTCCTGCGGCACAGGGCCTCGCTCGGCCAGCTGAATTGCACCTGCTCTTGTTATTACAGCGTCTCACCCGCCATCCGGATGAATTGCACCCACTCATGCAGTACAGCGACAGGCGGCTGCCACGGAGCTCAGGAAATGGCGGTCGGCTCCACAGACTTGGGCCTGGCCTGCAAGGATGGCTCTGGGCAACCCTGGAACTCGGACGCTTGACGGCGTGGGGTGCATTGGAAGGGAGAGGCGGCGTGAACGAGCCTCCCCCACCTCCCCAGGTGGAGGTTTCTCAGCTACACCCCAGCGCTTCACTCAGCCACCTGAGTAGCGCCCGCTCCAGCGGCACAGGGCCTCGCTCGGCCAGCTGAATTGCGCCTGCTCTTGTTATTACAGCGTCTCACCCGCCATCCGGATGAATTGCACCCACTCTTGCAGTACAGCGAGAGGCGGCTGCCACGGAGCTCAGGAAATGGCGGTCGGCTCCACAGACTTGGGCCTGGCCTGCAAGGATGGCTCTGGGCAACCCTGGAACTCGGACGCTTGACTGCTAGGGCATGGGCCCCATTCCCAAAAGCATCCCCTCAGCCTTGAAGATTCTACAAGAGTCACCGGGGCCCCCGACTCCCGCAGACTTCCGGTGGGGAGCGACTGCCATGATTGCTCGCGGAATGGCCACGACGTAGCCACGGGGTGCTCTCATGCTGACGCCAGCTTCAGTCTGAAACATCCAGAAACACTGTAGACTACCAATTCGATCAGTTCCGGTGGAGCCCCAACGTGACCCGGTAGAGAAGAACTTGCCCTCCCCTCTTTGACTGATGGTTCTTGTTGCCTGTCCCTTCTGTCATATGACGCGCCGTGTTAGCGCACCCGGAAGTGCTCCGGTGCGCGAGGCGCGAAAAGCAGCTACCCGGAAGCGATCCGGGGCACGGCGCGGAGCGCGTAACGTAAGCATATCAGGTCATGTGACTTGTTAATAAAACTTTTCATTGGTTCATTTCACTTTTGGGTTCCTAATGATGTAAGGCTAGGTCATGTGACCTAAAAATAACACTTTTCATTGGTTGAGAACTATTTTTTGTCCCAAATGATGAAAACCCCTCCTTGTTTCCTCACTCTGACTTTCATCTTTGTGAGAGGAAGACCTTTTTTCATCACTTAGCAATAGCAAGTGTTGTAGCTTCAGCTGGTGCATCCCCACCACCACCACCACCTCCTAGGAAGAGAGTACCACCTCCTCATGTGGTGGTTGAGCAAGAGGTGCCCCCCCCCACACCTTCTTGTTGCCTGATTCGGCCAGCTCAATCAATCAAGCCTGAGACTCTATTGTGATCTGAAGAACCGCTGCCTGCGGTGCCTCACTGAGACGCTTGACGGAGGCCCCCGAGGGACGGTGTAGTGCCGCGGACTGGGAGGGGGCGCTTGGCTCCTGCCCCCTCCCCAAGTCTCGCTCGGCCAGCTGAGTTGCGACCACTCTTGCAGCCTACGACATGGAGAGGCCGGGGCGTTAACTAGGCGGGGCCTCCGGCCGCAACCACAGCGCCAACGATTGCTGCTGACGGAGAGGAGCCTTGCCGGTGTGAGCCACTGATCTGAAGAACGGCTACCTGCGGTGCCTCCCTGAACCGCTTGACGGAGGCCCCCCAGGGGCGGTGTGGTGGCGCGGACTGGGAGGGGGCGCTTAGCTCCTGCCTCCTCCCCAAGTCTCTCTCGGCCAGCTGAGTTGCGATTACTCTTGCGGCCTACGACATGGAGAGGCCGGGGCGTTGACTAGGCGGGGCCTCCGGCCGCAACCACAGCGCCAACGATTGCTGCTGACGGAGGGGAGCCTTGCCGGTGAGAGCCACTGATCTGAAGAACGGCTGCCTGCGGTTCCTCCCTGAACCGCTTGACGGAGGCCCCCTAGGGGCGGTGTGGTGGCGCGGACTGGGAGGGGGCGCTTAGCTCCTACCCCCTCCCCAAGTCTCTCTCGGCCAGCTGAATTGCGCCTGATCTTGCTATTACAGCGTCTCACCCGCCATCCGGCTAAATTTCACCCACTCTTGCGATACAGCGACTCTTCCGTTGCTTGGTCCCTGAGATGCTTCAATGTCACTGCCTTGCACAAATGGCATAAGTCCTGGATGTTGGGTGCCATAGTTGAGGGTTCCGAGCAGTGCTTGTAACACTGTCTGAAGCTCATTTGCACCTGCTGCAGCTTCACTATTCTCAAAGTAAGTGGGGGCCGTTTGAGGACCAGACTGCATTGGAAAGCAATGTGATGCGGTGCCTCCCTGAACCGCTTGATGGAGGCCCCCGAGAGGCTGTGTGGTGGCGCGGACTGGGAGGGGACGCTTGGCTCCTGCCCCCTCCCCAAGTCTTGTTGCCCTGGTGTGGCCTAAGATCGCCCCCGACATAGGCGGCCGGCTCCCGGGATCCGGCGGAACTTTTTGCCTTTTGGTGACTCTTCCATTCTGGACCTTGTCCCACAATCCGTTTGACCTGAAGACACGTCCTGCGGCCTGGTCCCTGAATGTGTGCAAGGGGACAGTATTGATTGAATCAAGATGGCGGCTTCACGCAAAGCTGACTCAAGTGTTGCTGCTGATGCTATGCAAACAAAAACTAGTTTTCAGTTTGTACATTCTTCAGGATTTTTCCATCCAAGGCTGGTTGAGAGTTTGTAGTACGATGGCTTCAGATTTTCAACATACTACTCCTCAACATTCTTCATAAATGTAACAATGTGAGACTCACTAGGAGAACGGCCGTTTATCTTTCCTTTCAAAATGCTGCCAACAATATTTTCTGAAAGGAAGACACCATCTTGTAGCATAAAAGGCTGCGTCAAGGGTGGTATTGCCCAGAATGTCTTGTTTTCTAGTGCTCGTAATGACGAAGCCAGACCTGCCGAAAAGGATTCTGGTCCTGCCGCTACTTACTGGAGACATTGAACTATACTCTGAACCTGCCTGGCCTCGACCAAAATGGTGCCAGTATGGGAGCGACTTGCAACTCCTTATGACGTTCTAGTTACTTAGCCTTGACGTTATGGGGGATGTATGCGGTCTTTGTGCACATGGTGGGCGGGGAAGGGTACTGACTGGGAATACGGACAACCCTATTGATGTCGATTTTTCATTACTGATTATTGATTATTGTATTAATTAAGCTTCGAAGTAATGTTACCCATGATACTCGCCCATGGTGTGCGTATAGACGATTTTATTATAACTGATCCTGTTATACTTTCAATTAAAAAATCAACCTTCACTGATCCTACAACCGTTTGTCACGTTTAGTTTTTACAATTAAATGGCTCGCTTGTTACATACTCCTATACCCCTGGCTTTTGATAGACACCATCTTGTACAATAAAGGGCTGCGTCAAGGGTGGTATTGCCCAGAATGTCTTGTTTTCTAGTGCTCATAATGACGAAGCCAGAACTGCTGAAAAGGATTGTGGTCCTGCCGCTACTTACTGGAGACATTGAACTATACTCCGAACCTGCCTGGCCTCGACCAAAATGGCGCCAGTATGGGAGCGACTTGCAACTCCTTATGACGTTCTAGTTACTTAGCCTTGACGTTATGGGGGATGTATGCGGTCTTTGTGCACATGGCGGGCGGGGAAGGGTACTGCCTGGGAATACGGACAAAACTATTGATGTCGATTTTTCATTATTGATTATTGTATTAATAAAGCTTCGAAGTAATGTTACCCATGATACTCGCCCATGGTGTACGTATGAACGATTTTATTGTAACTGATCCTGTTATACTTTCAATTAAAAAATCAACCTTCACTGATCCTACAACCGTTTGTCACGTTTAGTTTTTTCAATTAAATGGCTCGCTTGTTACATACTCCTATACCCCTGGCTTTTGAAAGACACCATCTTGTACAATAAAGGGCTGCGTCAAGGGTGATACTGGCCAGAATGTCTTGTTTTCTAGTGCTCGTAATGACGAAGCCAGAACTGCCGAAAGGGATTCTGGTCCTGCCGCTACTTATTTGAGACATTGAACTATACTCTGAACCTGCCTGGCCTCGACCAAAATGGCGCCCGTATGGGAGCGACTTGCAACTCCTTATGACGTTCTAGTTGCTTAGCCTTGACATTATGGGGGATGTATGCGGTCTTTGTGCACATGGCGGGCGGGGAAGGGTACTGACTGGGAATACGAACAAAACTATTGATGACGCAAATCGCCATCTTGTCTCTCGATCCTATCAAGAGACAAGATGGCGGCCGCTCCGGACTGCTTAGAATGTTGACAGACACCGGAGAGCCAATCAGCTTCGCTTCGCAAAGTTCCGTTACGCGAAAAGTACGCGAACCGGAGCGCTACCCGGAGCGCTGTCACAGATATTTATATTTTTTTGAACGTTAATTTATCAAAATCCACTGGAGCACATATATTGAGACCTAGCAAAGGCACATCGGGCTAACAGTCCCTACAATTTTGCCCAGTTTCATGCAAATCCATTCAGCCGTTCGAGCTAAAAGTGAGGCCAACCGCCCTATGGAAATTAACATTGGAAAAACACGTTTTGGGACCCCCCTTTTTTCTATGCCCCCCCTTGACGAATCCCCCCCAAATTTTCAGGAGCTGCTCAGAAATACAATGTGCCATTTTCGTAACAATTTCAGCCAATTCCCTCCAAAAACGCCAAAGTTATTAGACATAGAATTTTCAAAAATCCCATAGAGAAAAAATCCTAACTATATATACCTACTGGCGACCGCCAGTAGGTAATATATCAAATTGAAACCCTTTCAGGCTTAGAGTGACACATAAAGTATGCAAAAAAGGAGAGAACTATGGGTATTTCTCCAGCTTAGGTGGAAAGCAGCTCCTGTTAGAGCACTCTCAACACCAGCAACACTCTAGATCTGCTCACCTCAAACGTCTGTTTTTCTATCAAAGTTTTTAAACATAGGATTAGCACAGTGCCATCCATGCCGAGATAGAAAAGGACAAAGTCTTTTGCCATTTCTACAGCAAATCTTTAAGCATAGGACTAGCACAGTGCTGTCCAAGCCGAGCTGTAAAATGACAAAATCCTATGCTTAAAAACTTTGATATAAAAATAGACATTTGAGGTGAGCAGATCTAGAGTGTCACTGGTGTTGAGAGTGCTCTAACAGGAGCTGCTTTCCACCTAAACTGGAGAACTACCCAGAGTGTTCTCCTTCTTTTTTGCATATGTATATATGCTGCAAGAGCCAGAGCTCTGCAAACAATGCTGCAAAAACATGTAATAGTGCAAATTCGAAATAAATGTGCAAAATACGCCAAGGCTGTGCAAAACTTGCAGTATTTACAGTACCAACATATGTCTGACCCATAATATATAGTTGTAAAATGATGTCCACAAATACTCCATTTTGATAAAATCATAATGATATTGCGTGCATGTTGATTACAACCTATGGCACCTGCGAGCAATATTGCTGAAAGAAAGCAGTAGCAGTCTACTATTCCAATCTGTTTAGCTGGCAGAAAATTACATACTAAATAGCTACTAAAACTGCTCGCTCGTGCCTGGGTTGTCTGTGATATAGTCACCTAATAGTGTCTATAAATCCCCATGCAACCTCCTAGGAGTTTGGATGTCATTTCTTAATCCTCTTAGTGAGGTACCCCAAACGAGTATAAATGGAGGTATAGAATAAATGTATGGTCAGCCGAGCCAGACAAGCTGCTAGTTGGTCACTTCCCAGTGTCAATGGCCTGTGAAAAGTAGTACGCAATGCATAATAAATCTCAAATTTGTGTAGCAACTGATAATTACTAACTAGTTTGTTTAACCTTGCTCCTATATATCCACTCACTGAGTTGGATTTCTGATATAATGTTTTGTGCTGGGAATCGAGTATATTCAGCCCATGTGGGAAAAATAGGGTGCAAAGAAAAACAATATGTCCATTCTGCCTTTAAAATGGTCACTAATGCATAGTACAAAATGTGTATAAATATACTTAAAAAAAGACGAGTGAAGTGCAAGTGAGTCATAAGGACCATCCATTGTGTAACAAGTGTAAAATACCAAAATGCCTAAAAAAACTTCTTGTACAGACGACTCTTACAGTATAGGGATCAGATCTTAAATGAAAAGCTGCTATATACAATATGGATCCGTAAAAAATATGGACCCTGAGCTGTTAAAGGAAGTAATTCATAAGCAGGTGTATATGTCCTCACTGGAGTTCAATCCATTTGGTGTCTTGGAGTCAAACTCAAGGATATACCTTGTTTCAAGTTTTCTGAGCAGCGCCTCGCTGTCATCTCCGCGGCGCAGTTGTGGAACAATGTCCACTACAAAAAAACTCAAAAACTCAAAATCTGTTTATCATCTGGAGAGGCTCTGAATTTACGGCTAGTACATTCATTGAAGTGATCAATGTGAATAATCTCAACCTTAAATTCACAGGTCATATGAGCTGGGTTTCTGTGAACTTCTTAGATGTAGAAGTATACATCAAGGACAACAAACTAGAGACCAGATTACACCACAAGACTACAGCAGGAAATACGGTTCTACACGCCACCAGCCACAACCCGGATTATCTGATCAGCAGCATCCCTTATGGGGAGATGCTGCGCATCAGACCCATCTGCAGTACTGACTATGAGTGTACACAGACTCAACTAAAAAGCAAGGACAGATTTTTAGTTAGGGGCAACTCTGCAAATATGCTAGACATAGCTATCAACAAAGCCAACTTGATTCCTCGCATATCAGCACTAGACCAAAATCCAGCTAAACTGCCTGGTACATCGTGCTCAACATCAGATCGACCCAGATTGGTACAGGCTGCTCCCATGTGCCTCCTTGAAGTGTCTAGCAACCAGATAGGCCAGATCATTGTTGCTGATAGACTGCATGTGCTGGAGTATACGTTTGTGAACCTGCAATTTGGTACTAACAACATATTGCAGGCCACACGTACACTCCAGCACATACACCGCAAACTCAAATTTACATGTCAATTTCTTAGATATGGGCACTGGCACGTCACCAAAAGGAGTAATGTATGACGTTTTATTCCTGCCCAGCTTGCAGGCTTTGCAGGAAGCACATTTGATGAAACCTTTAGTGGTTTGCAACCAGGAACTATTGGTGCAAACCTCTGGGCTGCTCTTAACAAGCATGTCGCTCATGGAACGTGCTCTGAGAAACGTGATTTCAGGGGTTTTAGGCACTGTGCCACCAAATACTGGATCACCCTGCACAATCGGCCAATTTTTATGAATGATCTTGCAAAATTGTTTGTGTTGCCGACTGTATGTTGTTATCAATCTGGGTTGATCTGATGTTGAGCACGATGTACTAGGCAGTTTAGCTGGATTTTGGTCTAGTGCTGATATGCGAGGAATCAAGTTGGCTTTGTTGATAGCTATGTCTAGCATATTTGCAGAGTTGCCCCTAACTAAAAATCTGTCCTTGCTTTTTAGTTGAGTCTGTGTACACTCATAGTCAGTACTGCAGATGGGTCTGATGCGCAGCATCTCCCCATAAGGGATGCTGCTGATCAGATTATCCGGGTGGTGGCTGGTGGCGTGTAGAACCGTATTTCCTGCTGTAGTCTTGTGGTGTAATCTGGTCTCTAGTTTGTTGTCCTTGATGTATACTTCTACATCTAAGAAGTTCACAGAAACCCAGCTCATATGACCTGTGAATTTAAGGTTGAGATTATTCACATTGATCACTTCAATGAATGTACTAGCCGTAAATTCAGAGCCTCTCCAGATGATAAACAGATCATCTATGTAGCGATACCATGCTACAATATGGTTAGCTATAGTGTGGTCAAACTTAGTTCGGAGGACTTGCTCCTCCCACAGCTTCATGTGCAGACAGCGTAGCTGGGGGAGAAGCAAGCCCCCATTGCCACGCCTCTCATGTGCTGGAAAATTTTACTCTGAAATAGAAAGTAGTTATTATTCAATCAGCTTTAAATCGGTTTAGCAGCATCTTATTGTGATTAAACATGTGAGCAGGTTTAGTCCGTAAGTAGTGTTCCACTGCTTGGACTCCATCCAGATGGTGTTTGCCGATATACAGTGCAGCTACATCAAGGGTTATTATTAGAAAATCCTCTTGCCAGCTTATTGTTTGAATTTTCCTTAGGAAATCCGCCGTGTCCTGTAAGTAAGATGGTAAACTGTTGACATGCTCTTGGAGAAAAAAAATCAATGTACCGTGAGGTATTCTCCAAGGTACTGTTTTTGGCGGAGATGATTGATCACCCAGGTTATTTATCAGGATCCTTATGCACTTTTGGAATTAGATAAAGAATGGGAATAACTGGGTGGTTGGTCTTCAAAAACTTAAACACATCACTATGAGCAACCCCGCTCTTCTCCAAGAGAGCAATTTGGTGTTAAAATTGTTCCAAGCTAATTTCACAGTTGGCCAATCACAGCGTCTATAGCATTGACGATCATTGAGGTGTTGCAATGCCTCTTCCATATAAATAGATCTGGGCCAGGGGACAATGTTGCCCCCTTTGTCAGATTGGTATGTTCAATCTTAGCTGCTCAGCGGTGTCCGAAGTAATTCCATCTGTAGTGCCTTCCCTGTGTAAATCCTGTAAGTCACAAAGCAATTCACATTCGCCAGCAGTGACAGTGGATGGACTAGAGCTGGGCGCAATTATTGGTTCTTGTGTGGTGCGGTACTTACTTTTGTTGAGTAAATGGAATTTCCGTAATTTTAATTTCCGGTTGTATTTGAACAAGTCTATACGAGTGTGAGCATAGCTGAAATTGTTGGGTGGACAAGATGATAGACCTAAGGATAATGTTCTAATTTCATTGGGAGTTAGATGCATGTCAGTTAGGTTGATTATAGAGAGAGATTTGCAAGTTGGATCATTCATCTGCGCTTCCATTTCCTCTGTCGTTTTTTGTTGGGAAGTGGCTTGCCTGCGCTGTCTGATTTTGTGGCACTGTCTGTGTTCCCGGCGTTTGGCACTGGATCTCGGTCTTATCTTTGATTGGGGGCACGCAGTCTTAAAGTTTGCCTGCGATCTTGACGCAGGCAGTCCACCTCTTGAGCAAGTGACAATTTTATAAACCCCAATCGCGAACTTGAAGTGTCATGTTCACTGTCCGTTTCACTGCCCAGGACTGAACTTAAATCAGAAATAGAAGTGAACGATTGAACTGCTCCACTTGCATCAGATGTCAATGGCTGCAATTGTGTTGTTAATTTTTCTTGCTTTAAAGAATCATATTTTTTTGCAAACGTAAATATGGGTCCATTTTGGTAGTCAAGTTTATCTCTCTGGAACTTAAAAGCTTTGAGCTTTTTGATGATTTCTTCTTTTGCTAATGTCAAATGCATCTCTTCCAGATATTTTTTCTCTGGATCAGGATCACCCAATTTAGCAATCTGCTCATTCAACTCAGTAATTTTGATTTGCAAAGAGGCTCTATCGCGTTCAGCATATTTCACTAATATTTTCAACAGTCGACAAGAAGAATCCAGGTTGCATTCGGCCCATTCTGCTAGCATATTAGGGTCTAGGTTCTCATAGCTGGGGGCCAACATGATGTGGAGTCTATGTGGGATACGACCCAACTCCAGGTAGCGAGAGAGTGACTTGTGTTCCCCCCACTTGGACTGTTCTGTCCGCATTGCTTTTTCAAGCTGTTTGAATGTGTCTTTCAATTTACAACCCCCCGCTGAAGCCATTCACAATGTGGTCTTATGCAACACTTTGGCGACTGGTGAGTCATCGAACAACTCAGCTGCCGCCTTCTCACTGCTTCTTACAGCATCGGCGGCCATGGCGCACTGAAAATCTTTAGAAAATGCAGCAAGGTGATGCAAGCAGTGTAGTGAACAAGCTAAATAGCGCTGCCCGCTTGTCACAACACACTCCTTAACCGGCACGTTCTCCCAGACGCTCACCCTGGCACTTTCATTCAGGACTTGGCTCGAACACAGCCGTGAGAGTCTTCCGTGCACAGATTGCAGACTTAGAGCGAGTGTAGATAGCTGGTGCGGCTGCTCCAGAACAGGAACTAGAGATGCTTCCGGGTGAGCGGGAGCTAGCTTCCTGCAGCTTGGCCCTTAGCGAAGGAGGGGTCCGTTAAACACAGAGGAAAATCGGTGTATAATACAGCAAGAACTTCGACTCCACATCCAAAATCCAGGGCAGACGAAAATGGACCCAGGTAGACGATTTGCAAGTAGTTTTATTCCATCAGTGTGCTGTGCACCACCATGACGCGTTTCGGCCCGGAGAGCCCTTAATCACATGATGCTAGTCAGAAAGCTCATACATTTAAAGTGCAACAGTACCAATCACGTGACCCGCGGGCCAGTGGACATTGGAAACAGATATTCAATCATTGCTTAAAATACTGCTAAAATCAATATCAGCAGATTCACTTTGGGCAGTTAAAAACCGGAAAACAGTGCAAAGGCATGTAATAGTGCAAATTGTAAATGCATGTGTAATTAATGCCAGGGCTGTGCAAACAATGCTGCAAAAAAATGTAATATTGCAAATTTGAAATAAATGTGCAAAATACGCCAAGGCTGTGCAAAACTTGCAGTATTTACAGTACCAACATATGTCTAACATATATTATATAGTTGTAAAATAATGTCCACAAATACTCCATTATATAGTTGTAAAATAATGTCCACAAATACTCCATTTTGATAAAATCATAATGATATTGCGTGCATGTTGAATACAACCTATGGCACCTGCGAGCAATATTGCTGAAAGAAAGCAGAAGCAGTCTACTCTTCCAATCTGTGTAGCTAGCAGAAAAATTACATACTAAATAGCTACTAAAACTGTTTGCTCGTGCCTGGGTTGTCTATAATATAGTCACCTAATAGTGTCTTTAAATCCCCATGTACACTCCTAGGAGTTTGGATGTCATTTCTTAATCCTCTTAGTGAGGCACCCCAAACAAGTATAAATGGAAGTATAGAACAAATGTATGGTCAGCCAAGCTAGACAAGCCACTAGTTGGTCACTTCCCAGTGTCAATGGCCTGTGAAAAGTAGTAAGTAATGCATATTAAATCTCAAATGTGTGTAGCAACTGATAATTACTAACTCATTTGTTTAACCTTGCTCCAATATATCCACTCGCTGAGTTAGATTACTGATATATATATGAACCAAAGCTCTCTCCCAATGGACAGATGGCACGACACAGCTCCGGGGTGAACAAAAGCAGTTTTATTGATTTTAATCCACGTTGTGACAAAAGTCCATGAAACGCTTAAGGCAGACGTGTGTCAGCCTTGATTGGCTTTCCTCAGAGCTGGTTCCACGGGCTCCTTGTTATCCCTGGCGGTGACCAGGACAAGGAAGATATAATGTCCCCTCCAAGTCAGGTGGTTACTCTCCCCTCCTCCATCTCAAGGGTATGTCAGTATTACGCGTTGACCCTACCAGGCAACTGCATGCTGGTAGTTGGAGTCCTCTAGGGCTGCCCATTCATGCGACAGACCCACCATCAAGTGATGTCCCAAACAATGTTGTATATTGGGCCCCAAACCAGCTCAAGTGCCCAGAGGGATAAAAACCACTCTTGTACCCCTTCTCAGGCAAAGAGTTTGCCTCCTCTCTCCCCACACAGGAATCACTCCTCAGTAGTCCATCAAACTGGTGGGGGGCAGCGTGTTTTGCGATACACTGCAAAGTCCAAAAGAGGTTGTTGTTCCATGCTGCGCCTGACGGAGAGGTCGTGTCGTAAGCCAGCAACAACCAGCTGGCAATATATGAACCAAAAGCTCTCTCCCAACAGACAGACAGCAAGACATGGTTCCGGGGTGAACAAAAGCGGTTTTATTGATTTTAATCCACGCAGTGACAAAAGTCCATGAAACTCTTATGGCAGACGCGTTTTATCCTTGATTGGCTTTTCTTAGTGCCGGTTCCAAGGTGGCGGTGGCATCCCGCATACATTGCATTGTGGCGGGCGGTGCTGTAAGCAGCACCCGCCACAATGCAATACATGTGTGTCGTGTATTTGCATGCACAATATTGCAGGCACCGCATAGTGTCTGCCAAATTGTGCAAGCAAATGTAGGGGGGTTCCATGGTTACCCCCCGAGTGCACTCCCACCCCTGGGGGCCCGCAATGGGCCCCCGAAAGTAAAATCCACCTGGCTTTCCTTGGCGGGGTCTCCACCATGGAAAGCCCTGCACTGCCGCCCATCCCAATATGGATATCGGTGTCGTGCAGAGAATGCCACCGTATCGAAGCCCTTTTTTGCCTCATCGCCTGTACGACTGGGGTCCCCACCGCCATCGTAATTCGGTGGGGGAAATAGTAGGCGGGCGGTGGATAATGGCAAATGGATCGCCACTGCCAGACTGGCAGTGGCGGTCGCCCGGCATCCAAATAGACCCCCTAAGTCTTTCTCTAACTAGTGAAAGTATAAACCAGAAAGAAAAAGGAAAACATGATGGCTAAGCAAAATGCATTTCAAGTGAGGCCTGTAGTCAGGCTAACTTTAATTAAACATATATTGAGCACTTTGAAGACATGCTTATACAACGAGTAAAAGAATACATCTTTACATAACCCAATATAATTTGAAGTGAAAATATAAAAACTTGAATAATGAATAAATGTAAGGTGTATTGAAACTTAATATTATTGCACTTGGATAGAAATCTCTAGTCTCTACAGTGATTACATTTCACTAATACATTTAAATGTCTCACACATGTTAGCGAAGTTAAGGCACAAAATGAATATAATGTTAACTGCATGTATATCATTGCATTTCTGTGACGTGTAAGGGTGGAGTCTAAATTGTGCTGCTCTATTCCTTATGTTGCCTTCCCTTACTCCTCAGACTTGTTTTCCTTGTCTGTAGAGGTTGCCTCTTCATCTTTCTCCTCGTCCTCCTTGTATGCCAAGCAGTCTCTTAGCTCACCTGTGGCAGAGCCACAGCGAACAGACACTAAGACCTAATTTCCCCTCCTTTGTCCACTTTTCTTACTGGTACCTATTTCTGTTCTCACCAGTGACATTCTAAAATAAAGTATGCACTCACTACCAGCCTCTGCATCCCAAATCCCTCTCTGATATCCCTTTTTTGAGGTCTACGGTGCCTCACTCTCCTCCATACTCTTTTGTGTTCCCTTCAACAGCTGCTCCTTACCCCTTTGTTGCTGTTTCCAATGTGGATGTATATGCTCCTGTTTATTTGCTCCTCCTATTGTTGCATGACCATGCATGGAACCTCAGCATCATACTAGACTCATCACTCACCATGAATCACCAGATCAATGCCATCTCCTCAGCATGCTTCAACACCCTTCATACTAGGCAAGACATTCAAGTGGATCCTCCCGGACTCCATGAAAACGAACGGTCACCCATGCACTCTTTACCAGTAGACTGGGACTACAGCAAACGCCATTTATGCCAGAAATTAAAAAAACTCCTCCGCAATCTCCAGACATCCAGAACGCCGCAGCAAGACTAATCCTCAACATCCCACAAAACAACCACATCACCCAACACCAATGCGACCTCCACTGGCTCCCTGTTGAAAGAAGTATAACTTTCAAGCTCCACATGCACGCCTACAAGGCCCTTCACAACACCGGACCCAAATACCTCAAAGACTGCATCTCCTTACATGCCCCAAGAGAAACCTCCGCTTAGCCGACCACCCCTAGCCACCGTCCCACGCGTCTACAGGACCAGAGCAGGTGGAAGGTCCTTGTCCTACCTCACAGCCAAGACCTGAAACAATCTCCCCCTTCATTTACAACAAAGCAAAACACTGCACCAAATCAGGAAGGACCTCAATACCTGGCTCTTTGAATGACCCTAATGGAGCTGCTAACACCCACCCCTCAGTGCCTTGAGACCCTAACGGGTGAGTGTACACTCCACAAAACCCTGCTTGATTAAATAGTTTGTTGCTTGACCTGCTGGTAGCCTATCACTCTTTACCTTAGGTGCCTGCACCACTAGCACGCTTGGTGGGCCCTGCACCCTGGATTTCTCACACCCACACTCTTTCTTTCCTGGTCCCCAATTAGGGTGAGGATACATTTGGGACCAGGCTTCCATGATGGCAAATTTTGGGGGCCACCTCCCTCTTCCCTGTGTGGCCTACTGCTCTTACCAGTTATGGGGGAGAAACAGGCTATTACTATAGCCCTGACATCCACAGATGCTGCCTTGCTATGCCTTCTCCTGGCCTCAAGCAGAGATGGGGAGATAATGGAGTTAGGGGCAGACTACCAGCACACTGGTGGATAGCGGTGTTTCTTTTCGTTGGGATGCTGTGTTCTTGTTTGTCGTCAGGACACAGATTCTGGTGAGTCAAACTTATTTTGCGTATGTATAATGTGCATTCCTAGGACTTGAAATGTAATTTCCTGTATAAATTGTGGGGCAGATTTACAAGAAAGTGACTCAGTGCGAAATGCAATCCATTTGGCTGCACCGCACTGACTCACTTTCAAAGCAAAGGTATGCGACATATTTACAACAATATGCCGCATGTCTGTGCTATCCCCTGCGCTGGCTGACAAACTGCTGCCATGCACCTGCGCATTCACCCTTGCACCATGGTACCAGGATGCCTGCGTTGTGTGGAGATTGTTTTTGTTTAGGAAGGGTTCCCTTCCTGCACAAAAACAATCAGATATGCCGTTTTTCGAGTACTATGTGTGGTGCAAATGCTCACATAGAAGTTGAAAAACGTAATTGTTTCAATGATTGTTAACGTGCAAGAAGCGAAACCTTCCTGTACATAAACAGTCGTTAAAGTTGATTTCCTCTTTCTATTTGTGCTGCAGAATACAGCATGCATAGAAAGAGGAAAAGATAACAAATACATTTCTCTTGGCTTGGGCGGAACATTTTGCTCCGTTCTCAGAGTTTGCAGACAATTCTGCACTCCGCAGAGTTCGAGGAGTGCAGAAAACTCCACTTTGTGATATGCAGCTGAGTTCTTTCCCCGCTCGTGATTCGTACAATAAGTTCGCAAGAGCAAGCTGCCACCCAGGTAAAATTTCTACCCGAGTGGCAGAAATACCAGCACAAAATGCAGTTTGCACTGGAACTTCGTGGAGTTTTTTTGTAACTTCGCAGAGTTCCACGTAGCAAAACTCTGCAAACTATGCCCTTGTCAACATTTCTCGTTGCTGTGCCTCCCTACACCTCCCCTGTAGCATTCACACACATTTTCAGATTTACGATTCCTCGTAAATTTGGAAATGTGTCTGGTTCCATGGATGTTACGTGGGAACACCCACAGCAACACCCATGGAACACCCCTTTCACGCAGAATGCTGCATGCAAAGGTGTCATATTTATAAGGACATGAAAAGTCAAACAGGGTGGCTTTTTCTGTCCTTGTAAATATGAAGCAGTAAATTGCGCCACTGGTACAACAAAAAAAGTGATGCACTGGTGGCGCAAGTGGCTTGTAAATTTGCACCTGTGTTTGTATGTTACCTTCTTTTTTTCTTCTTTCTTTGCATTGGAATTACGCATGTTTGTAACATGCTTTGAAATACGCTTATCTTATAAGAGACCACATATGCTTTATCCTTCCACATTCCATCAGTTTCATGAAAATCGAGTCACGGTTATTGAACGCTTGGTATAACTTGAGAAATCTTGGTTTGAGATTAAGTGTGGAGTACTGGTTTTTATTTGGTGATGGGTGATTGTACACAACATAAGTGATTGGTGAATATCTTGTTGAGTATATGAAGTTAAGGGGGATTTACTGATATTTATTCTTTAATTATTTTAAAGCATAATATTGAAATAATGTAGTTTCATGTTTATTTGCAATTTTATGTAAGTGTTGTAGAGTGGCACCTAGCCATCAGGCTTTACTGCCGGAGCAGATATTAAGCATTTCAGAGTACCGACATGGACAATAAGCAATTGACACGACTCGAAAGATATCTGACACGAATTTATAAAAAATAAGGCAGATTTCAATATAAATTTTAACACCAAAATAAATTAAATCGAATGAGTATAACCATAGTAATGGATGTTATTAGCAATATTAAATCAGTTCAAAACAGTACTGCAAAACGTTATCATTGCCGTCAATGATAAAAAGCATTAGTGCTGAACAAGTTGCACGGAACTCAAGCAGGGTAGAGGTGCTGCGTGTCCCAGGACCAAGTCATGACAGTCAGTTCGATATTACCTGACTCAAGAAGCCTGGGTGCAGAGTTGTCCTGGCAGTCCTTCGTGATGAATTGGAAGCTGTGGGTTAGCTGGTTTTACACCCTGCGGCTGGAAAACAGGGTACAAAATGTCAACAACAAAGCCACAGTTGATATCAGATGAGAGTTTTGAAGAATTCCCTCAAGGTGCAGCGTTGAGTAAAGGTGGTGGTTGCCGGAATGGTAACCAAAAAACCTTGGCAGTGGTAAGGTCAGCAGAAAATATTTAGACCTCTAGTGGTCTGGGGGAAAATGGTAGCCACCTAAAACTTTTTTGGGGTCAGGGCTTCATTTCTCACAATGCAATGTACCAACTACATTTGGTTGATCCCTTGGATGGCCAAATAGTCAGTGATTCTTTGGTTCTGGTATGTTGTTTTTTCCTGAGGTGTGCAGGGTACTAGTGCCACTAGTCCAAGGGAGTCTGGTTTTGCCTTTGACTCTCAAAGGGGTCCCTATGTCTGGGGGAACAGAGCTTTAGTCCAGGACGAGTCACAGTCATGCATATCCAGGAAGGTTGCCACAGGTGGAGAGTAACAAGCCTTAGCTTTATGAAGATTCTGTGTTTCCAGACACAGCTCAACTCTTTGTCCTTTGTTGCAAGTCAGATCAGAACTGAGGTTCTGGTGTCAAGGTTAGCCCTTAAGTCCTACATTTAGGGGTATTAGTGGTATGGGTGTAAGTTGCCAAAAGGCTCTAGTCCCAAAGGCAAATCCACCCCTGAGATGACCACAACTGGAGGGTTTGTCACCTTTTATACCAGGAACCTGCTATTATACTGCTTTGAAAACAAACCAGGCAAACAACCCTGGAGGGGTGTCTATATTTCGGGTGGGGTATACCTCCTGAGTACCTAACTTTCCTGCCTGCCCAGATGCAAATGAGCCTGGGGACAGGGAGAGGGCTGTTTCCTCCTTCTGGAGGCAGCCTGGTTGCATATCACAGGTGGTGAAGTCTTTGAAGCTTACCACCTTGATGTGTCTCTTCACTAGACATCCTGCCAGAGAGAGGGGTGTGACCTCCTTCCCATCCAGACCAGTGTTTCTCTCTCCAGGGAGAGCTCTTACCTCCTGGCAGTTGGTAAGAGTGTCTTGGTGGCAACAGCTGCAGGCTGGCAGACAGAGCACAGGAAAGGCTGGGGCAGCCAGAAAGGCAAACTCTGAGGTAGCCACCTGGGTGCATGTCACCTCCTCATCAACCCTAGATTCGTGTCACAGGTGGTGGGGTATACAGTTTGATACAAAACATTACATATTTCGATGGTACCATAATGGAGCTGCCTACCTCTGATTTGCCTGGGTGCCAGCACATGTTATCCTAAAGACCACTTGTCACTTATAGTAGCCTAAATGGTAAAGGTTACTGTGGGGACATATAAGCTTGCACTTACATGTCCACACCTTTAATGTAATGCAGCTTGCCTCCTGTGCTCAGTAGGCCTTCTTTAGAGGGTGACTGGCATATATGCAAATAGTGCATTTATCTTGCCACACAATGAGTGAGCAAAGTTTGCGTTCTAGCAGTTTGCACATATCCTGCAGTATACAATGGTAGGCCTGCTGTCATTGGTTTACTTGGGTCACCCAGTGAGGCTCAAACAGTGCTTCAGGCCCTGGTGACCCCTTTAATGCTCATGCTCTGGGTTCCACTGGTACCATATATTAGGGGCTTATATGGGGGTAAAGTCCTTGCCAATTCAAATGTATCCATTTTAGGGAGAGATCACTTGCACTGGGGCATGGCTAGCAGGCTTCAGGGTAGAAAATCAGCATCTAATAGTTCAAATGGGGCAACCAGAGGGGGGCAATCTGCAAAAAGGCCTTTTTTCTTACATGTGTCAATATGTTATATACCAATCCATAATATGTGGATTGAGGTGGGGGAATACTATTTATCAGCATAATATTGTTGTATGATTGGTTGCTGTGGATTGTGGAATAAATACCCTGGGCAAATATTGAAGAAACTGAGATATGGAGATGCTGATGTGACTATATTATACAAATGGTGTTATTTGTGGCTAGATGCACAGAGGAAACATTTTGAATCAAAATGGTATATGATCCTAATTTTACATATTTTATATATGCTTTTTATTGGACCACAGTGATACTTATTCATATTTGTATTTGATGTTGGATACTTTACAATTAACTTAATATATACCTGTCCATAACCCATATTTTTATTTACAAGAATTGGTATGATATCTAGAATAGTATGTATGCAAGTATGCATGTTTGAATGCATGTGTGTATGTGGTGTTGACCTAGCAAAACGATTAACATAAAGTCGAAAGATAGAAGAGATAACTGGTTTCTAGCACCAGAAGTGTGCTGTCGCCGCCTTGTGATGGGATGTTTAGATTACTTACTGCTCATATTCTTTACTCCTATTCTGCATTCCTCATCGCATTACGTACATATTGCAGTTAAGAAGCTCTACTTCACCCAAGGGACTCCTCCTAAACAACTTTCTTTCCTTTGTGTCCCAAAATACCACCCCTTTAACTATTAAAGCAGAATATGACCTCCAGGACATCCTGAAACTACATGGCCCAAATTCTCTCCCTCATCAAAAGGGCATTAGGGTAGGGATGTAAGTAATGGAACAAGGAATCAGTGCAATGAAGGTTGCTGGTAAGTAATCTGAACATCTTGTTTGCCATTATCTTTCCCTATGCCGTTTCTTATACATTGCACACTAAAGCACTAAAGTTCCAAGATAAAACACCTTCTGGCTGATTCACAACAATAATCTTACACTTTTGGAGAAATTTGCACATAAAATGGTAGGGCAAGCTTACCTTTTTACGTGCAGAGACGCTGCAGTTGCAAAATAACTATCATTAAAATTAAACATAGGTTGTCAATACCAAAAGAAATTGTGAACTTACTCAAAAATGTAAGTTTACCTTTGAGAATTAGGCCCACACATCAAAGAATTCATGCAGAACAAAAACATTATTCAGTATACATCACTTCAACAAAACAGAAAAGACAGTTCAATATGTACTTCAAACTGTTAACTCTTTTAACAAGCTGTAACTCAGAACCCTGTTCTAAATTCAGCCTCTAATGAGTAACAAACTTCAAGTCAAGGACGGCATTTAAATTATCGTTGGTTTAGCTGCAGAAAACTGCCGCTAAAGCGGTGATAATGGGCTTGATAATATGCCCTGGAGAATTCCAATAGAAGCCCATGTTGACACCAAAACATGGACTTCTATTGGAATTTTCAAGGAGTTTTGGCAATGTTTCCAAGACCAAGGGACTAACTAGAGCCACAAACATGTACGTCATTCTTGGTCTGAAAAGAACAAAACCCAGAAATGCCTTGATACCAATCCCTCGGTTTCTAAAAGAGGACCCCAGGGGGAATTAAAGGCTTCATAGACATTCACTGCAACTTTACGGTATAAATTGGACAACCTTTATCAAAGCTATCCTACAGATATCCTAAGGGGAGAGGTGTGACGCACCAGGGTGACTGACTCTGGAATCTGGGGATCACGGTTCGATCCCCAGGGCCGGCGGCAGATTAGCCCAGCACCATGTGACTCTTGGCAATAGCTTGCCTAATCTTCCCGATGGCCCCAGCGCCTAGAGACCCTAATGGGTGATGGTTTGCGCTTTACAAATGTGGATTATTATTATTGTTAATTGCAGGATGTCCTAAAGATTTAACCATCTAGAAAAAGAGGTACATGATAGTCATATGCTTGAAAAGTAGATTCCTTCCTTAACCTGGAGCACTACCAAGATGAGTGCACATTTCTTGGTTAATAGCCACACCCCTAATGACCTCCAGTGGACCATCCTGGAAGCATGTAATCATTGGTATAAACAGTCTCTATTCCAAAGAGAACAACACTTGATCTTCAGTCTAGCCACTGTCTTTCTCACTTGCGTAATTCACCACCTATATCCGCGTTTTTACCTTCTATCTTTGAAATTTTCAAAAGTGACCATCAGCTGGTCAAGTGGATACTTTTAGTGTTTTGATACTTTATGAGTCTTATCACACCAGTTTAAAACCTCTTGCTATTAATGATATGCACAACCTCCGTATGCAGTGTTAAATACCCCTTTTTTGTATGTTTTATATATAGTTTTCCTGTTATCTGTATTTGGACACAATACTGTTTTAATAAACTTCCCTGCTAATTCATTCCTTGAAGTTTGTGACTCCTTCCTAAATGGCGCCTGAATTTTCTAATCAGGGCCTTCTGGTCTTATAAGATTCCGTCCCCAGCTGACACGCAGGCACTGTAGGCGAGCCACGCCCGCCGTCACTGAAGGCACAGCTACAGGAGACATCGCGCAATAACTCGCTGTCCACAATATCTTTATTAGCAAGAAAGGCCACTTTATTAAGACAGGTGTAAATTAAATATTCTTTCAAAACAACTTGCCATTTATCATATAGAGCAAATCCCCAAACTTAATTTAGCCTGCCTACAAAACCTTAACCCCAGCAAAGTTACCCCAACCAAAACCAGAAAGGAACTGGCTTCTGTTGAGATCTCCCTTATTTCCTTTCACTGTGTACCCCACTTCCCCCTTTTTAGGATGGACAAACCTACTCCAGGCTTCCCCTCCCCCAGAAAAATCTGCCTACCAAGTTTAAAAAATAAGCTAAACCTGTCTTATAGTGGCAAGTAGTGTAAGACAGCCCTTGCAAACCAAAGCTGACGATCCCAGGAAACGACCCCAGACCCACAAAAGGTGAAAAAAGAAGGAATGGTGGGTGGGACAAAATTCAAAATCCTCCATCTCTCGCCTCCCACTGGCACAGTGTCCTTCCCGCCCCGCCAGGCCCCTAAAAATAACTTTCCCCCCACTTGCGCCTCTCTGTCCCAGCCTAATCCCCTTCACCTGGTGGCCTGTTCCCTGCGCGAATTAACTCAGGGTGAGACTGGTTCGCGCCCAGCTCCCCCTGGGTCCCCCCGAACACCCAGCGAGTGCCAACCGGCTGCGTGGGTGCGATTTTACTGTTCTGACATATGGAATATCAACATGATAATGGGGCACTCTTACCCTCCAATATGGTGGCCGCATTTCTGGCGCTTCCCGTGGGCTAGTCTAGTCATCGCCAGCCCCTGCCGTCTAACAGCACACCTGTGATTTCATCTGATAACACACCTGCAATTAATTCTGACACATTTAAAAACCCTCTCTCCAGCATCTTCACTAACTCCATGCCGGCAGAGGAGGGTAGGTCACAGGTAAATTGCTGCATAGGACCTTGTGAGTTTCAAAAAACCTATGCTTTTTATGTAACCTTCATCTTGTCTTGTTTAACAGTTACCTCCTAATTGACACAGGTGTGTTTACCAGTTTGTTTCTGCATCTACACCCAGACATCTGCCCATAGCTAAGGGGCACAGCCACTACTGTAATAGGGTAAGATCCCTATTATTTGCATTTGGGAAATGCAACCCTACGATGTACGATGGAGGCAGATGTGAGGTCCGGCAAAATCAGGAAGCAGAGTTATCTTCCACTGTAGTCAGGAAGGCATCATCATTTGTTTTAATGTAGGAGATGGGTAGCATTTTTGTGATCTTGGAGGTGAGTATAGATTGTTTTTTCAATGACCTTGCAGATGAATGGTAGGTGAGTAATGGGCTGGTAGTTGTCAAGGTTATGAGGAGTGCATAGCATAGCTATCATTTTAGGAGTGAGAGAACCTGAGCTGTCCTGAGATCTCTGGAAAGATGCCTTGAGTGAGGAAGGGGTTGCCAAAGGTGAGTATGGTTTAGAGACCTTTCGTGGAGACAGCGATGATGAAGGATAAGTTTAAAAATGTATCTTCATAATAAGTAGCTTTGTGGGAGTTGAGTATGTTCATGAGATCGGAAAGCAAGAGAAGATTCCCCTGGACTTGCTAAGAATAGGTGCAAGTTCGCATCCACTTATACAGTTCACTCACAGATATTTCCACACAACACAATCACCCTTCCTTCTGTTCTCCCATGTGGCATGAATCTATACCGAACAAAAAAATAGTGCTAAATAATGTTTATTTACATTTAAAAACAAGCAATATGCACAAATATGTATTTGTATTAATACAAATATTTAAAAAAACACCCTTCATACAGGTCTATGAAGGACTTTTAAAACATCAACAGTTTTTTATAGAAAACAACAAGAATAAATTATACACAGTTCATAAAACTCAGGTACAAGACCCTATGGTCTTCAACAACGCAATATAACAATTCGGTTGAGGCCTAACTTTAGATCCAGAGCTGATAACTAATTCAAAGGTAATTTCGGCAAAAAGACTGTATTTTTCTTTTTATGTCCTGAAATACCAATCATCAATGGATTTTTAGCATGTGCGTCGACGTGTTTCGATGGTGTCTGTGCTTGTTACTCTACCACCTTCTTCAGGACTAACATAAAATAGAACAGGGTCTGTTATTTCATTTTAGCAGCAGGTTAATCTTAATAGAAAAAGGACAAATATCAGCCTTATCTGCATGTATCATAAACACATGTAAGCCTTACCTTCATGTATCTTAAACATAAACACTGCATGCTCTTTTTATCCTTACAGTATGTTTTGATATTGCAGTCTTTTTTATCTTCACATCCAGTTTCATTTTCATTAACCGAAACAACTTGTCTTCAAGCACTGTCTTTTAGTTAGCACTACCTTCTATTTTGGGTTTCATGTGTAAGCCCCCTAAACCCCCCTCAGGAAGGCTCCCTTATCGGGCATTATATTCCTCCCCATTAGACCTATGACACTGCATTCTTTCAATCTCATTCATACTTCAAGTCTGATTGTGGGGATAGGAAGTATAGGGTACTGGGTGAGGCACATGATTGTGGCCTTAACATTCCCAAATAGACAAATGCCCTTGTCTATGTCTGCCCTTCGCAGTCAGGGACTTCTCAAACAAGGGAATGTCGACTTGAGAGTGCACAGCTGAAAATTGTGCAACTGCTTCACCAGTTTTAGAAACTGAGCCTAAAGCTTCTGTGGGCCCTTCTAGAATATTGAAGTTCCCTGGAGGTGCAAAGAACAGATTCACGTACATTAAGCTTTAAGGGCATTTCTTTAACACTGACCATAGTGGTAATCACTGCCCCTCAAAAATGCAGAATAAGTGGTACATACAGAGATCCTTACACACTGGATTTGTAACTGTGATCAGATGTCTTATGTTTATAGACCTGTCCAGCACACTCACATGAGGTTCTCTCATTGTTTATTAGAGACTCTGACATACCAGCGCACATGATGTGTACCGGCGTGTAACTTTATGCGTGTTCCTCTTGAGAAGACTGCTGCATACCTTTAGATACATGTGCACGAGGAAACAGCCAAAACACCATTTGTAAATGCGTTAGAATGCTTTACAGCAGAAATTGCTCGCCTGCAGACTGTGGTTCTGATCACCAATCTTAGATTCCTATATGTACTGGTGGGCAGATTTACAATATCTGGCGCATCCCTGCATATCAGTAGGGATACGCCAGTTATTGTGCGTCACGGCTCCGCCACCGTGGATGCGCCGCATTTACAATGTGGCGCACCATGGGGCAAAAATAGATAGATGCGTGACGCATATGATGCTGTAAAGGCGGCGCATTGCTGGAGTTGCGTCACAAACGCGACGCAGCTCCAGCAAGGCTCGGGAGTGCCCATCCTTACAATGCCGCATCAATCCTTACGCCTGCTTCAAGCAGGCGCAGGCTTTTGACGCAGCATAGCCTTAAAAGTGGCTTAGTGAAATCTTGTAGATTTCACTCAGCCACTTTTAGGAGGGGTTCCTGCGCCGGACCGCCCTCCCCCCCCCCCCGTCCCTGCGCAGGAACGCCTCCATGTGGTGCAGGGCATTACAACGTGACGCATCTCCCAGATGCATCTCATTGTAGGTACCCCGCACCATGGTGCTGGATTTGCGCCTCCGCTGCGTCACAAAAGTGACGCAACAGGGGCGCAAAAGGGGCTTGTAAATCTGCCCCTCTGTTTTTTGAGTATCTATTCAATGAAGGAAGGTGATCTCCTGCCTTCTATTACAAAATGATGAGCACATCATTTGCTATGCAGTTCATGC
The DNA here is from genome assembly GCF_964263255.1 of Lissotriton vulgaris. Lineage (NCBI taxonomy): Eukaryota > Metazoa > Chordata > Amphibia > Caudata > Salamandridae > Lissotriton > Lissotriton vulgaris. Next base: position 1,385,781,214 of record NC_141693.1, on the reverse strand, counting down.
ACCGAAGCCAGAAGAATACAATTTGCAGGGGAAGAAATAATGTGGCACAACCCCTCAATCATCCACGAAAATGGAACATTTTCAGGTGTGACATTTGCAGAAGATAAGAACTCAGCGGGCATTCTTATTTGCTGATTAGAAACCTAATCCACATCTTAAGGTCAGAGGCTTCAATAAAATGTCAGACAATACCAACATAAAACATTACAGATAGAGTTTCCAAGAAGCATTTTATCCTTCAGTGTGCAGGAAGTCTTTCGAAAACCAGGCCTTTTATAGTAACAATAGTATGCACAAATATGTTGGAATCCCAGCAATTAGTACATCTTGTGAAAGCTTCATTAGAAATATATTTTTAGTAGGGATCATCTATTTTATTTATATCGGAGGTTGTTTAGGACATGCATTAGACTTTAAAGTGACATATTCTAATTTGAATTCTTTTGTACTATTAGATTGCCCCACCACACTGGCATCGCACACTTACGTTGGCAATTATCTGATTGCGCTCACTATCACACAGGTCCCACCCATCACAGTCCTTCTTACTATAAGCACAAAGAAGGAAAATGGCAGCGGCATCATTCATCCTGGGTCCACTTGCACTGGTGATGTTTCCCCTCTTTTAGAAAAGTAAAATTGAGCTGCTGTCCCCTGACAGTCTTCTGCAATGGTCAAAAGGCATGACGTAATATGAACAGTAATGTTTTTAAGGACTGCATTTGTAATGTTATCTACAACATCATGAATGAAGTGATGAGCAGTGCACTGGGAGGGTTGCGCTTGTGTTGCTCATAGTACATGGCATATCTCATTGGAATTTGAGTTGTAGAATCATAACAATATTGTCAATAAAAAAGATGTTTCGTAGGGACACAGTGTTGTTTTTAACACATAATGCATGTCTTCTGAAAACTCAAGCCCATCTTATCTGTAACAAAGCGTATTCGCTGTCTTTGGGGGGTATGTACTAATATACAGTAAAATCTTACTAGTGCACCTAACTGATAGGTGCAGCATTTGGCTGTGTCCATCCTCCTGTGGGTGAGGCATAGCCTCTAGTCACAATTTTCTATGCCCAGTCCTGGTCTTCCGATTGGCCGATTGTTCGTTATCCGCCTGCAGTGCAACGGGGGAGCCAGGAGGGTCCTTTTAGCTTCTTCCAGCTTCTTTCAGCCCACTGCAGCTCCCGCTTGCCTCCTACTCTCCATCTCCATCTCCCAGCGGGGGCAGGGGAGCTTGTTGTGAGCGCTGCGGGCCGCGAGTGCTGTGAATGCTGTGTGTGCTGTGGTGACTTCAAACGGCCGCCGCAGCCTTGTCCCTCAGCCGGAAGCAGTTGCCGCAGCTGGTGAGCTGGGAGCTGACAGCTGAGTGCAGAGGAGCAGAGTAGGAGCGGGTGCGAGAGCCGGGAGCTCCCCCTCCGGCACCCCTGGTATTAGCAACCCGCTACCGCAACCGCCACCGCAAGTGAGTGCAGCTACTGTAAGTGAGTGCTGCTGGGACCGCCCAGCTATGCCGTGCCTCTCTGACTGCACTGACTCCCCTGGCTGGCTCCAGTGGTCCACCGCTCTGAGCGCAATAGACGTGCCGTCTGAACCGCATGCCTGAGGCTGGAGAGGAGAGGACGTGGAGGTAAGCAGGGAGCCAGAGACAAGCGGCTATCTACTGCATCCACACTGCTCACTGCACACTGTGCCCCCAAAATGGTACCAGCACAGCAAACAACAAACGTAATCAACTAAATCCGGGATAAAGAAGGAGTCCAGCACAAGGAACAAGCAATAAGACCCTGGTAAGCCTTTCTGCTCAACTTGGGTCCTAGTCTCCCACCACCCCACCACTGCAACCCTGCACTTCAGTTTGTAGTGGATTCAGTCTACACTTTCAAGAGAGCCAAACGAGCTTGGACCTTGGCTCTGAGCAAACTCCAGAGTAATCCTTAGAGTAACCCTTAGAGCAAGTCAACAGGCCAGGTACCTGGGAACTCAGCAACTCCTGTAAAACCCAGTAAAACTCTGATACCCTGATAGCTTTAAACCCGGGCTTCTCCCTTCAGCCCCCAGTCTCTCAGTCCCTCAGCTCTCTAAGACCACCTTCAAGACCATCGGTGCCTCTTTGATCCCATTCCACGCGCTTGTTCACCTAGGCAACTGGAGCATCTGGAGTGCGAAAGGCTTGATAAAGGGCTGCAAGTACTGTAGGGCTGTTAATTTACTTACAATCTTTGCACATCCAGGCCAATTTCAGGCAAACTCATGAGGTTTGGAAGAATTAGGGAGACCCTTGCATCTAAACTAAAGGGAAAAAAGGGGAAGAAGCCAAACCCCAGTGCAAAAAATACTGTTGAGCCAAAACTCATCACAACAGAGCAGGACCCGGTCCAGGATCAGGATACGGCAACAGTAAAATTGCAAGCCATAAGTGCAACACGCTGCTACCAACCACAGATCTACACAAAGTTCCGCTTTTTAAAGGACGCAGGCTCTGCCATTTTTTCCAGTAACAAATCCCTGAAAGTCCTGCAAACTTCATTGCTACCAGCATTACCACCTTCACAAACGCTAGCATTTGCCACAAGCCCTTTGCCTCCAGATAAACTAATGGCACCACAGGATCAAGGCGAGCCTTCAAAACACAGAAACCAGGGCAGCTTCCAGAGGAGCCCGACCAAAAGAGAGAAGACCTACGCAACAGTTGACGCTCTGCCACTACCTCCATCACAATCCGCTGACAGATCGGAAAATAGCCACCTGGGCAGTAGCCAGAGGATCCCATCTGTAGAATTCAAATAGCAAAAAACAGCCACCACCACAACCACCACAACTAGATGCTAAATCAGAAAACTGTCCACTGAAAGGGTAAAAACCAAGCAGGAACTTGGGGCAGAACTAAGGACAAAGGAAGAAGAACAAATCAGGGAATTTAATTTCAGCCCCCCGACCCGCTGACCAGAAGCTACAGTACTCTGACAATAGATATAATGATCAAAAGACCATCATCTACTCCAGATCCATACGGTCATGCCCAAGGTAGTGCGCCTATCAAACTGGGATGATCGGGGGTAGGGTCTCAGGACCCAAGCCAGAAAGAAGAAGGCTGGGCAATGGTGTTTTACCTAAACACATTAGAATGGGAAGACATGCTTGCAACTTACAACTCAGATCAGAAAGAGCATCCTCACCAAGGGGCAGATGTATCATCACCATCATTTGCGATTCTCAAATAGCAATTTTTTAGAAATCGCTATTTGAGAATTGCAATTTGGGATGTATGTAGAAAAATCGCAATTTTTTAGCGATTTCTTAATATTCCTAAATTGTGATTTGCAAATTGCGAAATCGCAATTAAGGAATAATTTCCCATTCATTTATATGGGCCAGGAGACCCATTGGAATGATTGGAAAGTTATTCTCAATTTGGGATTCGCAATTTGAGAATCGCAAAATGAGAATAATTTCAAGGGTGCAAGGGTGTCTTGAGGACACCCTGCTGCACCCCTGAATGTTACATGTGTGCGCATATGGCGCACATACATGCCCTAAGGGCATGTATGAGCGCCACATGGCACCTTCACAAATGCCAAAAAGTGCATTTGTGAAAGATATCGCAAATAAACACCAACTTCAAGTTGGTGGTAATTTGCGATTTCTTAAGGTGAATTTGCAAAACTTAAATGTTTCGTACATAACATTTAAGAAATCGCTTTTTGCGATTCCTTAAATTCTTGCTCAAAGTTAAGGAATCGCAAATTTTGCAATTTCTTAATTTTGCGATGCCATTTCCTTCATATATCCCATTTTCCTGATTTTTAGTTTCAAACGCTGCTTTTTTGCGAATCGCAGCATTTGCGACTAAAAATCCCATTGATACATCTGCCCCCAAGACTCCCCACAGGAGTTTCCCTGGGTCATCAACCAGGCAGACTATAACAACAACAAAAAACTTTAACGAGAAAGAGCTCAGAAAAGAACAAAATATTGGTACCCCGACTTCTCTTTTAAATACAATCCAACTAGCCGTTGAAGCACTGCAATACCATTCAGAAAAGATGGAGTTACAACTAACACTTCTGAATACATTGGGAGTTTTTACAGCTGGTATCGACGAAAAGCTGGGAAACCTGAACGGCTTGATAACGAGAGCACAAACACCTATCTTAGTTTTAACTGCAATCAGGTTGTTTATAAATTATCTACACTGCCCTCAATGCTAACTGGTCTTATAAGAGACATTAAAAACTCAACAGCAGAAAACGCCACAAAAGATCTGTGTACCACCGAAAGCGCAGAGCGAATATCCAGCGGAAAAAAACTTGGCAATGAGCTAAAAGACAATTCTGAGGTGTATATTGAGGAGATGGCATGGACTGGAAATAGGAAACTTCAAAAACTCAATGGCAAACAACGTCGTCAACAAAAAAAGGAAAGGGAACAATCAAAAGTTACAAACAAACAAAACAAAATATTTTTCTATTTTCGCAGGCGCCCAGAATAAACATGCAACCAATGACAGAGATGCAGGGCCAATACATCTGGCAAAACTGTTACCACCACCTTGTGAACAACAGCAAATAGTAAATAGAACAAGTATGGAACATGGAGAAATAAAGGGACAAGATTTGCCATTAAGGGAGAAAACAGAACAAAATGAAGAACAAAATCAAGAAAAAAGAAAGATGCGCCCATCTTTAAAAATTGACAGTGGCAAGATCAGTCAGGGGAAATACAGTCAAGATCTAAGGAGAGAACCACGTCTTTCATCTAATGAACCTGTAAGTATGCGTACAGATATGCAACTCAGAGGCAAAAAGCCTACTTGAAAGTAAGCAAAAAAACCCTACTCCAAATTCCAACACAGGGGACAGAGGAAAAATCAATGGACCAACAATTAGGTCACATCAAGAACTATCACTTTGGGAGACAGAAACGATGAACACACAAACCAGAATCAGTTCAAGGTGGAAGCCACTTCAAAAACGGGCACGTGATAAGGGGCAAGAACCAACGCAAACTCCTCTAAATCACACAACATCAAAACCAAATATAAAGATCTTCCTGGCAGCTGGAGCAAGCAAGCTTTTGGAAACCCAGGTAGAAAAACCAAACAATGGACTTACGGATACAACACACTTACAACCAGTGATACAACAAATACCTGAAAATAGACACCAGGTAACAGAGGTTTTGGTTCTCTATCCCGAATATACGTCAAAGGGACAACAGGACTTGCTAAATCTTGGTAAAATCCTCAGATTAATGAAATCTATCCCAAAGATGGATGGAATAAGTTCAAAGGATTTAGGGCCAGATGTAGGTAGGCATTTACCGGTCGGTAACGGCCGAATTCGGCCGTTACCGACCGGTAAATGCAATTTGAGATGTAGGGCCCTGTATTTTACAGAATCTGTAAATTTACCGATCGGTAAATTTACCGATTCTGTAAAATACCGAATCGGTATTTTTTCCGATTCGGTAAAATTGATATGTAGGTGGGACTCTTCTGAGTCCCACAAGCATTACAGAATCGGTATTTTACCATCAAATACTATTTGATGGTAAAATACTGATTCTGGTGTGCATGCACATGTGTGCATGCACACCTGTGCCATATGACAGGCAGACCTGCCCCTAGGGCTTGTATGCCTGCCACATGGCACCCAATCCTGTTTAGGGGGTGCCAGGGGGTGTCAAAGTGACACCCCCTGCACCCTTGTGAAATTCGGTATTTACCGATTCGGTAAATACCGAATCGGTAAAGCCTATTGATTTCTATGGGCTTTGAAGCCCATAGGAATCAATAGGCTTTACCGATTCGGTATTTACCGAATCGGTAAATACCGAATTTTACCGATTCAGTAAAAGGGAACATCTGGATTCCCTACATACCAACCCCTCACATTTACCGAATCTCAATTACCGAATCGGTAAAATTCGGTAATTTTCGGTAATTAAGATTCGGTAAATGTTACTTACCTACATCTGGCCCTTAGTTTCTGTTGAATCTTTTCCTGCTGCTAATCCCCAAGGCTTGGAGGCAACTATGACAACTTGGACCTCAAGCAAAATTGCAGACTCGATTTTAGCGGAGCTGGAGCTATTTACTAACTGGGGCATTAGCATTGCCCCCCTTAAAAAAACAGCCTACTCCCTACCATTTCTGAGCATGATAAACTCAGCAACAAAGACACACCAGGCACACTCAAACAGTGTACACTGAGAGGCCCACAGTGAAGATCGCGAAAAAAGGGGCACCAGCAGCCAATGGGCTCGACCAAACCTATGGTTGAAGGTAGCTGCTCAGCCATATCAAGGTCCAACAAGGTAAGTACTTTCTCACACCATCTCCATACACCCCGAGGAGGACTGACGCTATCTACAAGATAGTGTTCATAGTAGGGGAAAGGAACCAATCCTAGGCCTATGCTCATGGAACGTTAATGGTTTAACTACAAAAATAGACGATCCAGAGTTTCTGCACTGTGTCTCCCTTTTTGACATAATATTGCTCCAAGAAACCTGGCTCAAGGACCAAGAGCACATCAAGGGCTACACATGTTTTAGCACACCAGCTACAAGGACCAGCAGGTTTGGCCATAACTGAGGTGGATTGGCCACCTATGTCTCCACTACAACAATAGCGTCAGTAATCCTCATGGACTTGATCTCAAATACAACACTAGCAGTCAAAATAAGCATTGTCCTTGAGGGAGAAGAAATGGAGGTCTGCATAATCAATTAGTATGTACATTAAAAAAAAAAGCAAAAGATTCAACCAAAATCACCAACCAACTGGTAGAGTATGCCACTCAGATGGAAAATCCACTTTTCCTCCTGACAGGGGATCTAAATCATGATCTTATTGGCTTTGCAGAAGGGGAGGACGTACTGGCTTTAAATAGAATTTATAATATACCAACACAAAGTGTCCTACTAGACAGGAAAAAATTTCGCAACAGTCGCTTTCTTGATGACCTAGGACATCAAAATCTTCACTCACTGAATGGCAGATTTCTGACAGACTCTCCTCCAGTTAATTCCTTTTACTCCACTACAATGAGCTCCATACTGGACTACACCTTTGCAAGCCTCACGCTGTTCCCACACATCTCTGGGTTCATAATGGGAGATATGGATGACAGCGATCATCGCCCCCAGGAATTTCATATAACAGCAAATATGCCGACCTTAATTAGACCAGACACAATCCATTCCTTGAATCAAAAAAGGATCAAATGCACAATTGCAAATACGAAGCTGCAATTCAACTTTTCGATATCCAAGCATTGACTACAGCCGGCTACAATACTTTTTGGGGTCATTTTATTGCTACACTGCTGAAAAAGCTTGCAGCTACTTCCCTCTCAAAAGACAACCTTCGTAAAGAGGGTAGTAAAAACAACTGAAAGAAACAACCGACAGTACAGGTAAAAAAACTCGAAAGATCAGTAAACTCGATTCTACGCAAGTTAAGAAGATCCCCTGGAAACACCAGTGCACAAGTATTTTTGAAACATTAAAGGGCAACGCTCAAATGACTAAAATGGAATATCAAGAGAGTTGGTGAGAACAAAATTTGGGCTAAACTCTTATACGACACAAACAGTAATAACAGTGCCCGCTTTTGGAAAACAGCAAACGGTATAATGCGTCCGCAATACAAAGAAATAGGGTCTCAGATCTCTGAATAGATTTGGATAAAATATCTCTCCAGCCATTTCAACGACCATACAGAATATGCAGGAGTCCAAATTGTGAATAGCAGGATTCCAGAGAGAAAACGGGAAACAAGCATGCCTGAGATATGGAAACAGGCCTATTCAGACATAAACATCAATCTTTCGGAGATATTGAGGTGCCGGCAATTAGACTTAATTAAAAAACAGATAGCCAAAGGCAGGAAAAAAGGTGCCCAAGGATCAAATGGCATTCCACCAGTCCTTTATAAAGCAAAGAACAAAGAGTGGCCCATATCCTGCAACCCTTATTCTTGGAAATCACGTTGTTAAACAGAATTCCAGAATCCTGGAGGGGTTCAACAATAGTCCCAATTTACAAAATAGGAGAGGCAGACTGTGGGGGAAACTGGCACAACGGGGCATCCCACAGTCTACCCTAAACATGCTGATGCTCCTACACATGGACACCTGGGTGCAAGTGAAACTAGGGAGTGGCACTCACCTGTCCTCAAAAGTGCCCACTACAAAAGGATTGAAACAGGGGTGTGTGCTTGCACCAACCATGTTTAATATTTTTATGGCGGACCTCCCAAAAGTGCTCAATGCCTGCAACTCACACTCAACGACTCAATGTAATTCAGACCAAACTGCTCCCTTCGATTACCTACGGTAGTGAGGCAATGCGCGGAAGAGACACCGAAGACCTGGATAGTACACAGGTGAAAGCCTATAGAACAATGTTCTCCTTCCCGCTTTACAAATCTCTGGCTCAAATAAGACTGGAGTTCGGCATGCAAAAACAAGTTTTAGCCAGGTATGGGGCAAACATCATCTGTTGGCACAAACTAAGAAGCGCCACTACAAATACGCTAAACTATCTGCTGTGGCACGACATAGAACACAGGGACGCTTCTGAGGTGAGAAATCATCTTCAGTTAGACTTGGAAGTCACTAAACTATCAGATCTTTGGGACTCACAATTTGGTCACAGCAATTTTAAAAAACTAGTTTGGAAAAATGTAAAATCACTCTCTTTATTGGAGAACAAGGGGTCCTTCTCAAAAAGATCTCACTCATGGATAAATCATTAACCCCAGAAATATACTTTACACAGGGTTACCCCAAAGCTATAAAATTGAACTTTTTAAAGCACAGACTAGGGATCCTTCCATGTTCAGGGCACCTACCACCATGGATGAGGAAAAATGGACAAGAGACTTGTAGGCTGTGCAACTCCAACAATGGCAACATCCTTCACGTAATCTGTCTATGTGAAGAGCTGCACCAAGCACGACAATTGCTCCTTAAAGATCAATTCAAGCAAAAAGGGATTTGCACCAGAAGGCAAGTGGTGCTTGCCTGCCTGAATCTGTCAAACACCAAACTAAATTGCAGATCTGTGAAATTTCTGACGGTGGTCGAGCAGAGAATGCCAAAAATGGTGAAAACCGCTCTACAAGATCCCAGGCTGACCAGCAGATGGACACCTTATTAAAGATGTCCATTTAGCACCAGTGGGACACTTTGTGTAAGCAGAGTCCACAAGGTAAACATAGCATATGGTTGAACTGGATGAGAGCAAGTGAAAATGGGGATCAGCACTTTCCAGCAGTTAGAGTATAAATGTGGGCCTTAATCAGCTTAATTGAACTATCATTTTAAACTATAATGAATTTCTTACTTCTTGATTTTTCTTAATGGTTTTAAACATGAATGTTTTTAAGAATCTTGTAATATTTTATTGCAATGGTTTTATTTAACTATGCAAAATAAAAATAAACTATGCCGCCAGCGCCTGCTGACATGCATTCAACCTTTCAAAGAGCTTGCCCTCGCACCAGACCCTATGCCAAAGTACCTATGTACCTCTAAGCTACTGCACATGGCTTTTGACTCTGCATTGGATGGTTTGACACAGTCTTTGTCCATGCTCTCTGACCAGCTTACACTTCTCAATACACAACATATGCAGCTTGTAGCCATACACCACAGGGTCCGGCTGCTGTGTATAGGCAATGGCCATGACTTGCATCTAACTCCTGTTCTATCCCTTTTTGCATGGATGCCACGTGCAGCAGGTTCCAGCATCATGTGAACTGAAAGAAGAGACTATTACTTACATCTTCTATCATTATAGGCAGCTTTGAAAACATATTTTTTGAATGGTGGACAAAAATCATGTTGAGCAAGAGTTTCACTGGTTATGCTTACAGTGGGGTTGCTATTTATCAGGAGTGTGGGAGCACAGCATGGTATAATGTTGTTATTCCTTGCATATTCTGGCACTTTTCCTCAAAGTAATTAGAAACAAATTAATTATTTTAGACAATGTTTGACATTTGAAAGGTATTCTGGGTAGGGGAATGTAGTGAGATCAACAGAAGTCACACCAATCTGGCTGTCTAGTTTTAAAAAATGTCTAAGGTCAGTAGGTTTTCTTTGGTGCCAGCCGAGCCTGTGACCAAATACAGTGCATACCGACATCACCAGAATGGGTGTATTGCAAAGGAAACATGTTGATGGTTCCTTGTAGACTGTTGGGGCGTTCCTGTCACATGTGATAGTCCCAGACAGACAAGTGGGGTGTAATTTCTGTCATGGGAACTGTGGAAGCATATAATAGAAGAACATTTGGTGTTATTAATTACATTTCTCTTCATTTTTCACTTTCAGATATCAGCCAATGAGAAAGAAAGAACACATTATCTTGGAAAAATACAAAAAATGTCCAACTAGAGAAGGATCATGTTGGAATAGGCCCTTTTTGTGGGGTTATCCCCAAACTTTTTGCTTCTTCCTCCTATTGTTTCCTGACCTGTGCGTGTTGGCTATAGGACACTTTACCACTGCTGATCAGTGCTAAAGTGCATATGCTCTCTCTGCAAATTGTTTTTGTGATTAGTTATCCATGAGTGGTATATTTGATTAACCAGAAGGTCCCTAGTAAAGTGCACTGAGTGTGCCAGGGCTGCTAAATGAAATTCTACTAATGGGATTGCAGCACTGATGGTGCCACACACATGTGTAGTCCTGAAAAGATATCTCAGACCTGCCACTGCAGTGCCTGCAAACAGTTTGTTAACTGCCATGTCGACAAGGCAAGGGCACCCACTTACCAGGCCCTAACCTTCCCTTTACTTCCATATAGAGCACCCCTATAGTAGGCCCAAGGTACCCCCCTTAGCTGGGTGCAGTGTATGTGAAAGGTAGGACATGTTCTGGTGTGTGTAACGTGTCCTGTTAGTGAAATACTGCCAATTTGGTTTTTCACTATTAAAAGGCTATCTTGGCCCATAGGACACAATGCAGAATGCTTTGTGACTTTTACAAGCATATCTTCCCATAGGGATAAGATGGAAAAATTTAGTTTGGTATCCCTGAACTCAGAATTTGATAACACATCTTTTAGTAAAGATGGTTTTAAAATTATGTGTTTGAAAATACTACTTTTAGAAAGTGGCAATTTTCTTGTTCATCCATCATATGTGGCTTTGCCTGTTTGTGGATTGCCTTTCTGGTTTTGGAGTAGCATGGGATGGGGAGGTGCAGTGGCTCCAGGAGTCTGGATGAGTCAGCACAAGACTGAATAGGCTTGATCTGCTTTTAGAGTGGTGGCAGGAGTAGCACCTGTACCTGAATTGGGCTGTGCCTGCCTTCCACAAAGCTGGCTCCGCCCTCCTGTGGTGAGTCTAGACCAAGGCTCACTCTGACAATGGATGTTGTTGTGCACTAGCAGGGTGCCCCCAGAACTGGTTTGAACTGAGCTAAGAGCCCCTTGCACAAAGAGAAGAAAGGCATTTAAGGGGTATAAGTATTAGACCCAAAACCCCAGACTTTAGATCATTCCGGAATTTCAACAGGAACTGTTGCCAAGGAGAAGAGCTGAAGAGACTGAGAAGTACTGCCCTTGTTGTGTGTCTGGGGCTGGACTGTAGTTGGTGTTTGTGCCAAGGAAAGGAGAAGGACTTTGCTGTGTGCTGTGTTCCCTGCTTAAAGGTGAACTCCAAGGGCCTGAAGTCAGCTGGCTTCCACTTCAGAAGACTCAGGGAGGCAAATACTTCACCCCCAGCTCCCCTGAACTCTACTGTTGTGAGTTCTGACCTGCCTTGAGGTGTCTGTGCCAGTTTTGGGCCTCTGGAGGTTGTGGTTGCTGTTTGGGAGCTGGGAGAGACAAGAAACCCAAAGAACTACAGAAACCGCCACATTGATATTCTTGAGGCTGTTTTTCCGATGCATCTTCACGGTGTGAGAAGAATTTTCACACATCACCGCGCCGCTGCAAAAACTATTGCAGTGCCTGTCATCACTGCAAGAATTGACGCATCGAGGGATCGCAGCTGAAGAGGACCAACAGTTTCAACACCACAACCGCCCAGACTACGCCAGACTCCACCTCTCCTGTGAACACCACCAGCGTCAACCGCCTGACCTCCTGGTCTAACGTCAATGACAACGAGACATGCAAGGTCATGAACTCCATCCATTCAGGATCTCCGTCTGACCTGTGCCCACACCACGTATTCAACAAAGCAGATGTAGCCATCGCACCCCAACTAAGGAAGGTCATCAACATCTCTTTAGAAACAGCAACATTCCCGGAAAGCTGGAAGCAGCGCCCAAAGTGGACCCCAAGGACCTCAAGAACTTCTGGCCCATCTCCCTGCTCCCGTTCCCGGCAAAGGTCATCGAGAAATGCAACTGGCCAGCCACCTAGAAAACAACAACATCTCGGACCCGTCCCAGTCCGGAGTCAGACGAAACCACAGCACTGTGACAGCCCTCATCGCCGCCACAGACGACATCAGGTGCCGACTAGACAACGGCGAAACATCAGCCCTCATCCTCCTGGACCAGTCAGCCACATTCGACACTGTCTGCCATCGCACTCTAAAGAAACGCCTCCTAGAAGCCGGAATCCAAGAGAAGGCTCTTGACTGGACCACGTCCTTCCTCTCCAGCAGAACTCAGAGCATCCGCCTCCCACCCTTCCGATCCGAAGCCACCAACATCATCTGCGGTGTCCCCCAGGGCTCATCCCTCAGCCCGACGCTGTTCAATGTCTACATGGCCCCCCTCGCACAAGTGGCCCACCATCACGACCTCAACATCATCTCCTACGCCGACAACACCCAGCTCATCCTCTCCCTCACCAAGGACCCACACACCGCCAAAACCAACCTCCACTAGGGAAGGAAGGGCATCGCTGACTGGATGAGGAGCAGCCGTCTGAAGCTGAACTCGGACAAGACTGGGGTCCTCATACTCTAACCCACCTCCTCAGCCTGGGACGACTCCTGGTGGTGGACCACACTGGGAACAGCACCAACACCCACCGACCATGCACGCAATCTAGGATTCATCCTCGACTCCTCCCTCTCCATGTCTAAGCAGGTCCACGCCGTCTCCTCCTCCTGCTACAACACCCCTTCGAATGCTCCGCAGGATTACAAGTGGATCCCGACTGAAACTAGAAGAGCGGTGACACAGGCCCTCGTCAGCAGCAGACTAGACTACAGAAACGCACTTTATGCAGGAATCTCAGCCAAACACCTACGACGACTACAACTCATCCAAAACGCCACCGCCCGACTGATCGTCAACGTCCCCCGCTGCAGCCACATCACCCCCCACCTGAGAGACCTACACTGGATCCCTGTTGATAAGAGGATCCCCTTCAAGCTCCTCACCCGCGCACACAAAGCACTCCACAACGCCGGACCAGCCTACCCGAACAGCAGACTCAGCTTCCACACCCCCACCCGCCAGCTCGCTCTGCCAGACTCGCCCTCGCCGCTGTCCCCCACATCCAACAAGCGATCCACGGTGGCAGATCCTTCTCCTACCTCGCCGCCAAGACCTGGAACACCCTCCCTACCCACATACTGCAGACCCAAGACCTACTCGCCTTCAGAAGATTCCTCAAGACCTGGCTCTTCGAGCTGTAGCAGCACGCCCCCCCCCCACCTCAGCGCCTTGGGATCCTCACGGGTAAGTAGCGTGCTTTACAAGTACTCTGATTGATTGATTGATTGATTAATTGATTGATTGATCTCAAAATATAAAGTTAATGAAACACTGAAACACAGCAGGGGCATTTAATCTAAAAATATAATGTTCATGAAACATTGAAAGACAGTAGGGGCATCGCAAAATCCAAAGGGCATTGCACAATATTTGTAATGCCTGAAAGCTGTTCTGAAGGCAGTCTTCTATTCATCTATGACTTTGATCCTGATAAAACGGTAGGCCATTTGAGATCTATTTTCATGAAATCAACCACTTTTAGGATTTCTGAAATTAAAGGTAAGCGGTAACAATCTTTCACAGTTACTTGATTAAGTCATCTTCAAACATAATTCGCATTAAGCTGTTCCTTAAGAACACCCTTTTTTAAGAGGCAAAAGCGGAAATATTCAACCAAAAGAAAACACAAAATCTGGTATTATATCAATTTAGCAGTCAAACCACATTTGGAGGAGTAATTCCTTGGCTTTTGAAAATACATCCAGGTAATCTTAATACTCTTTTCTGCTGGCTTGAATATGAGAATCTTCTCCAGCACTAGGAACGGTCATGGAATTAGGAATATGATAGTTATTCACACAATACTCTAAACCAAGAAATATTGTCCTTGTGGGTGATACGATGTTGAAATATGACCAAAATTAAAAGTTATTTTTTGAGCTACAAGTTGAAGGGTTCAGTTTCTTCAGTTGCAAGACAAAATGCAACCAAAGTTCCATCTACATCATCAACAACTACTAGAATTTCTTCAGTTTTAAGTGGAAAGTCCATTAGCCCTAAAGATGTCCGTATAATTATTGGAACCTTAACAATCAATAAGTGTTAGAAATGAAACTCTTGTTGGCTAAGGCTTGCGCCAATGCCAGGCAGAAACCACCTCTCTAGTCAGGGCAAGGGAGTTACACGCTGAAGATAACCCCTGCTTGCCCCCTTGGTAGCTGGACACAAGCAGTCCGGCTTATCCCAGAGGCAATGTGTAATGCGTTTGCACAACACACACTCAGAAGCAACACACTAGGCACACCACAAAAGAAACTCCACACAAGGTTATATCAAAAATAGCCTTTGCATTATCATAAACACTTTAGAATCATAATCACACAAAATACACTGTGCCAACTGGCACTAAGCAATATTCACAGGGGATTATCTACAGAAGCAGGCCAATCGGGCCACTGTCAGAACCATCAGAATGCAGGTAGTAACTACTGGTATCATACTGACCTCAGAATTATCACATTAGCATTAGACACAATCCCAAAATATCATAGCATGACATTAGGCATAAACACATTAGGCCCAAACCTCATTAGCATAAACACATAATACAATAACCTCATAAGCATAAGCATGTTACACAGGTATCACAATGAGGCAATAACAGAACGCATAAATCACATTAGTCTAAAACACAGTAGGACACCAAGCCAACTGGCCTCTAAAGGGGGGGCCCCAATGTCGTCTGTCCAGAAAGTCAGAGAGTAGCTCCCAATGCAGCAAAACTACTGCGCAAATGTACTGGGGTGTGGGGTGCAACTCACCCCCTGTCTCCTCACCAACAAAATACCCCCAACCGTTGCAGCTGCCCAATGTCCATAGGGGCAGCTGTGGAAATGAGCCCTGGCACTGCTGTGCCTCCTGGGCCCCACTGGGACTCTACAAGGAGATTGCCTAAAGATAAATGGCACTGGCATCAACTGTTCCTCCTGGATCCCCACTGGGACGTTTAACCCAAATTGCACCAACGTTGCAGCTGCTTGCAACCAGCGGTGCAGCTGGAAAGGAAAATCACGCACTGGCACCAACCGTGCCTTGGGAGCACAAAAACAACCGCTCCAAACTCAGCCCCCACTCACCGGGGCTCCTTCCCGGACTCCGCTCCCCTCCTCGTGCTTCTCTGTTGGGTCACACCAAGCTGGGATAGGATCCTGCCTCGACCCAGGCTCTTCAGTCTTCTGCACAGGGGGGGGCTCCCACCAGCTCACTGGAGCCCTGCTCCGGCATTCGCCGACTTCTGGACTCCGGCCCCACCCGCAAGCAGGCAACTTGCCTGGCTTTCACTTTCGTGCAGCTCCTTCCCTCTTCCTTGGGCAAGGCTCTGCGCCACGCCCACAACCAGGCAACCTCTGTCTGACGTACGGCTCAGACTGGGGCAGCAATCTTTTCCTACATCTCAGCAGATGCGGGGTGGGCTCCTGACAAGTAAGCAGCAATGTGGGGTGGGCACTAGATCTAAAGGTACCGAGGCGGGGTGGGCTCCCGCTCGGTTCTAAAGTATATCTGCGGGGTGGGCTCCTGCCCTTAGACACAATATGCAGGGTGGGCACCCGCTCAAAAGGCACCGATGCGGGGTGGGCTCCTCCTCGGTTTTTAAGCATGAATCAGCGGGGTAGGCTCCTGCTTCCTCCAGCAGCTCGGGGAAATCCCTGCATCGCGGTTGCCTCTACAATCACAACAGCAGCGCCCTGAACGATGCTGGCTCCTTGCTTCCTGGCAAAGCAGGTAAAGCACTCACGAGGCACTAAAAGTCCTCAGCTCCTGCCAGCAAAGTTCCCGGGGCGCAAGGGTGGGCCCAGGTAGGTCTGCTCACAGGACCCTCCAGCAGGGAAGAAGTTCCTTGTGGCGGTTCCTCCTGGAACCCAGCAGCAGGTCCCCTCAGCACTGGAACAGCACCACCTTTTCATGGGGTCACAGCCCCTGTACTTATACTAGAATTTTCTTTGTCTGCCCTGGCACAGGGCTTGGGGAACCAGCCTAAACTTGTTCTGGGGGGTTTTGGAGCACTTTGGTGACAAGGCTCCTCTTCTCCTTTGTCAGGTGGGGGCTCGTCATCAGACACACCGCAGGGGGGCGGAGCCTGCATTCACATAAGCAGGCACAGCACTATTCATGGCCAGGGGACTACTCCTCCAACTACTCCAAATGCAGATGCCCTAGTCAGTCTAGAGCTGACTCACCCTACTCCCTCCTTTTGCCACACACACCTCACCAGCACCTGTCACTCCAACGCCAGACATGTAATCCACATCAGGTAGGCAGACAGAAAGCACACAGAAATGGCAACTTCTAAAAGTGTAATTTCTGAAATACTTATAATAAATCTGCGCACATCAATGAGCAGCATTTATTATCACTATTCCAAATATACCAAACTTGACCACGCTGCTCCTCTCATAA
Source organism: Lissotriton vulgaris (assembly GCF_964263255.1). Classification (NCBI taxonomy): domain Eukaryota; kingdom Metazoa; phylum Chordata; class Amphibia; order Caudata; family Salamandridae; genus Lissotriton; species Lissotriton vulgaris. Next base: position 1,385,764,338 of record NC_141693.1, on the reverse strand, counting down.
CAGGAATTACCACTGAAACACTTACCAGGGAGTCCCCATTGCCTTCCTAAGGGAGGGCAGCCCCATAGCAGTGAGAAACCAAAATGGCTGTTTGTCACTTCCAGGACATGTCACACACTTAAGGTACATGTCCTACCACTCACCTACAATTCACCCTAGATATAGGGCTAGCTAGGGCCTACCTTAGGGGTGACTGACATGTACCAAAAGGGGGGTCACAGACATGGCAAACACTTTAGGTGTCATGTCATAGCGGAAGTAACACTGCGCACACAGGCCCTCAATGGTAGATGCCTGGGATAGGTTTGAAAGGCTACTTTGGTTGGTGGCGCATTCAGCGCTGCAAGCCCACCAGTAGCATTTAATTTACCAGACCTGGGTATCTGAGATATCACTTTACAAGGGACTGACAGGTAAATTAAATATGCCAAACAGGTGTAGACCAATCTTTCCATGAGTATCACAGAGAGCACACACACTTTACACTGAATAGCAGTGCTAAAGTGCCAAGAGTCCTAAAACCACCAACACCATGTCAGAAGAAAAGGCTAGGAGAAAAGCAAAAAGTCCAGGGATGACACTGCAAACGGGCCAAATCCAACAATAAGCATATGAACTGAATCCAAGACAGAAGAGAATAATAAAACCCATTGCAAAAGTTTAAATCTAGAGCAGTGTGAAGAATGAGACATGGAAATATCCTTAGAAATCAACCCAAATCCCTGCGGAAGAGATAGATTTGTAAGTGTTCCTAAAGCATGTTTGAGTGTTTAGGTCATGTTGGACAATAAGTGATCAGGTGTCTGTTCAGGCTACAGTAAAGACTAACGGCCACATGCATCAAAGTTAGGATTTGTGATTTCTTAATTGCGAAAATTAAGGAATCGCAATTAAGAAATCGCAAATTGCTATGCATCAAGAAATCGCATTTTTATTTGCGATTTTTAAAAATTCCATAATTGCGATTCACAATTTTTGAATCGCAATTAAGGAATTCCTTGCCAAGAGGCCCATAGGAATAAATGGGAAGGCATACACAAATTGTGATTAGCATTTTGCGAATCGCAATATGTGAATGCATTTTCAAGCGTGCAGAGGGGGGTCCAAAGGACCCCCCCCTGCACCCCTGAAATGTAACTTTAAGTGCAAGTTTCACAGACACATGTCCCAAGGACGTGTGTGTGTAACATGAAACTTTTGTGCATTTTTGAAAGTTTTCGCAAATTAGCATGAAGGTCAACAAAATGTTCATGCATTGCATTTAAGAAATCTCAAATTGCGATTTCTTAAATGCAATCGCAATTTTAGAAATCGCAACATGGTTGCGATTCCTAAAATTGTGAAATGCATGATGCATCCCAAATTTGAGAATTGCATTTGCAAACGGACGAAAATTGTGATTCGCACCGTTTGCAAATGCAATTCTCAATGATGCATGTGGGCATAAGACCCAATTTCCTTCATCTGAAGCTTTCTTAATGCATCTAGAGACCATGAGTAGAGGTCACCTGCATCGGTCCTTCATTGGAATTGGATTCTTGAGGTGTTTATTTCCTATTTGTTTCTTATACTCATGACACCTCTCCTGAATGTGGTCATCTATTTGATCATTAAGTTGAATGAGATCAGACGTAGAGACACACGTTTTCTCAACTTTCAATTCTTCTGTCAGTCCTTTGTGAAAGAGGGTGAATAAGGCAAAACCTGGGCACTTAGCTTCTCTGGTGAGAGCTTCAATCTTGGAAATATAAGTAGAAAGATCAAGTTTACCTTGATTAATTTCTAGAATGTCTTCTTATGCTGAGTACTTACTTATGATCCTAGTGATTAATACATTCAGTAATTAATACTAAAAAGTTGTCAAAGAGTGGACTGGCTTGATAAATCAAGGCTGTTTGCCAGGCTAAGGCTTTTCTTTCCGTGGTTTAGGAAATCGTTGTTAAATAATTAGTGGTTTGGGATTGCACGTTGTTTTGCCTTCATGTTTAACGAATTTGTTGTTTTGACAGTCGTTGTTTAATCATACATCCATCGCTAACAATAAATCCCACATTTGCTCGATCACGAACATACACATCAAGCTTGAAGGTAAAATGGATCCAAAAATGTCTTCAGCTTAAATGATTTTCCATCAAATTACTGTTTTACCAGATTAGCTTAAACTGGACAAAGAGTACCTTGGTGAAGAACTGCTGGTGACTGACGAAGGGAGGCATTTTCATTAGTCAAGGTCTAAACTTATAAACTTAAAATATTCACCTTCACCAAAGGTTCTTGAACTTACTCCATTTTCACAACCCTTTTAGCGTCTCAACCTGTCATGAGCAGAATTCTTATATGACAGCTTTTTTGGCCAAGACAGGACCTGCAACTCTCTGAAGCAAACTCAGACGAGATTAGTCCCAGGTAGTCAAGAGATACATAAAGAAGTGAAGCACAATGGAAAAAAACTGGATGAAATGAAAAGAAAACTTCCACCAAGGGTGGCAAATCGACAGAGTGACCAGAGTAACAAATCTTAAAGAAAGAAGCAGGATGCAAAAACAAAATAAACTCAGGAAATCCAATGAGTGAGCAACAGGCAATCAGGCAAACAAGCATAAATGTGATATGAGTTGGACAGGTCTGGTCTTCTTTTTGAAAGCCCAAATCAGTAATTACACTTGTGGAAAGAAATAGGAAATGATAAACCGCCGTCTTACTCAGGGCAATACAAGACATAGGGGCATATTATCAAGGGGGTTTTTCTCCGCTTTTTTTACTTTAAAAGCCAAGAAAGCGGAGATAAAATGATCTCCCTATTAGCGACAGCCAGTAGGAGATAGCGACCATCTTGGGCCCCACTTTGCATGTCAGTGATATTTATTACTAATGACATGCAAAGTGGGCGTGCCAAGATGTTAGCCACTGGAAAGAGTCGCTAACATCGCTATCTCCTATTACCAACTTTTGGAGATATTCGCGCTAAGCGCGAATATCTCCAAAAGCTAACACCTGCCCTGAGCAGTTCTTAGCCATGTTATCCAAGGGGAGGTGGATAACATGGCTAAGAGCATTTGCTCGGTAATGCATGAATATCGCTGACTTTTCAGCGATATTCATTCATTTGCGCCGATTTTTATCACATTTGCGATAAACCTTGGTAATACCAAGGTTTATTTGCAGTAAACATCGCCGCAGCCTAGCTGTAAATTTTTGTCTCTAACCAAGCAATAGCGATAATTATCGCTATTGCTTGGTAATATGCCCCTAGTTTCCTTAGGAATGGAGGTGGAATGTCTTAAGTGAAAACGGGAGATAGTGTAATGGGGTCTTCCCAACTTGATGGGCACTTAGAGGGGCTTATGGACAATGTGCCAGTTCCTGAGGTTAGTTGCCAAGTTGTATTTATATAAAGCCATCTTGGCCCAGGTAATGTATCCCGCTTAATGACCAATGGTCTGAAGGGAAGTTTCTATATGTGGTCGGTACTAATACCAGAGGCAGTATAGGTTAAGGGGGCTCTGGTTAAGATCGTGGACAAGTTGGTGAAGAAGCTGATCCAGGCGATCAGTAAGAGAAAGGCTTCGTTTCCATCACTTCCTCCTCATACCCCAGATGCCCATGGGAGACTAATTGGGGTTGTGCTAGTGTCCAGGCACCCTTACGGACCAAAATTTACTGGATGTCCTGGGGTAGTAGCTCCCTTTGGGATACAGGATGGTGCAAATACAGCTCGGCATTGGTTCCTGGCAGGGGGACATGGATTCCTTCTGGGAAAACGGGAGAGTGAGAGTTATGTTGCGCGTGTATTATGAGCAAGTGCCACCCGCACCTAGAGGAGGGGTGCCCCTAGTAGCGCCATGGGACTGGGCCTTTTCCGGGGCCGGAAAGGGAATGGATGAGGTGATGTCATCGGGATGTGCCGGAAGGATATTTAAGTCAGCGCCCGGGATCTTCAGTCTCTTTGTTCCCCTGGACCTCTGGCAAGCTACAGGGGCGCGTCGTTCACCACCCACCCACACGGCAAGAGAGCAAGGGTGGAGCACTGACAGTAATGTTGTAAATCAACAGCGATCAGGTTAAGCATTGGCAGAAGACATGCTTCATTTGACCATTATCGTAACAAATGTGCCGACTTCATTTTGTATTTGCAGCGGCCATTTTGTATGCCATACTTTGCCATGTGCTCGTAATGTGCTTTGTCCTACCTTCTTTTTCACCGCGCCTAAAGTCTGCCCGGCAACAGGCTATTTTTAGTAATCCCCGCTTCCAGCATGTCCAGACATGCGCAGTAGGGTCAATGACCGTTACTAATTGGTTCCAGATAGGAACATTTTTACCAGTTACCGAACACTGTTAACTCCGCCCATCTATCGATTATGCCTTTCAAAATGTCTTTTTATGGTCATGAAACTGCTCTTGTCTTCTGTACTGCCTTCTTTTGAGCTCCCTCATTTGTGTATAAAAGAGGCCGTGTGCTTTAGTTTGGTGTGCTACTCGATACAATACTGAAGGGTATTGTGTGGATTGTAGTACCACCTTTAAAGGTTTAATAAACTTTGCTTTTGTATTTTCCAGTTTAATTGCCAAATTCTTCCTAAGGTCCGAGGACTCTGTGCAGAGAAGGGCGAACCCCTTGCACTAAGTAGGCCTAGCTGAGGTTTGCTTACAACAAATTGGCGCCCGACACGTGGGGCTCAAAGGCGACTCGGATGCCCGAAGGAGTGGTCGTGACGAAGGATTGGAATCCCGCTGTGGACGCGTACGCATGCCAGAGGAGACCCGAGTCTTGGCATCCAAGGCGTTTTTCCTTTCTTTCCGATCTGACCATCCAGGTGGTGCCGGTCCTCGACTGAGATCTCTTCTGTTGGCTTGCCGTGCAGTGGCCGTTTGGTCGAATTTAGAACTTGGCAGTTGGAATCTGGACGCCCTGTGATTGGTAAGAACCGTTGTACGGTACTTGCTGTGGGTTTGGAAGCCTGGGAGTGGCAAGGCAGTTTTAGGAAACGCTTGCTGTGGCAATTTTGATTTGGAATGACTAGTCAATGATGTGCATGTGTATGTGTAATATATGTGTTTCAACATATATAGGCAGGTAATGAGGAGATTTTTCTCCATAATGCGATTTTGATTTGAACGGCACAACGTATTTCAGATACCTTAAGTGCTACTTTGATTATAATACTGCATATTCTGCACTATTTTTGGCATGCCTGTTTTTAGCGCACTTCGTAGGTTGTGCTGCTTTTGTGGAAATAACCGGTTAAGTCTTGAGGAATCGAGCCGGCTTCCCCAGAGGGGACGCCTCATAGAGAGATGTATCTAAAATATGGTCTTTCTTCTATAATGTACAGCACATTGTGGAGGAAATACACGCAAAAGGATCCTGAGTTATGTTGGCCGAAGTATGGGTCGTTTGATATGCGAAAAATTTAGTATGTGGAACAGTGTATGTTTAAACGAAAATCTAGACAAGATATGTTTGAGAGTGTGCGAATGTGGGTGAAAGAAGTATGTGAGCATGAGAAACGTGAACAAGTGCTGTTTGAGAAAGAACAACGGAAGAATGTGTATGAGGGTGTGGCGCTCATACAGTATGTTGATGATATTTTGTTAGCAGCCGATACCCCTGAGCGATGTGAGAAGTGTACTTTGTCTTTGCTTTCTTTCCTTGCCTCACATCACCATAAGGTATCGAGAAAGAAACTGCAGGATTGTAGACCAAAGGTGACCTACTTAGGTCACCTTTTGTCTAAGGAGGGGCGTGCACTCACATCAGATCGTATTCAAGCAATTCTAGACACACCAGTACCTTCTACACAGAAAGAGGTTCAAGCATTATTAGGTCTTACTTCTTTTTGTAGGCAATGGATATTAGGATTTTCACATATCGCTAAACCCTTGTTAGCACTTTTGACAAAAGATACCCCAATACCCCTCCCTTGGACAGATGAATGTGAGAGTGCTTTTCGACAGTTGCGACAAGCCCTTTGTTCAGCACCAGTGTTAGGTACCCCAGATTACATGAAGCTTTTTACATTGTGCTTACACGAGAGGGATGGATGTGCATTGTCAGTTTTAGTACAGACACATGGTGATAAGCAACGCCCTTGTGCATATTTCTCAGCAGTACTTGATCCTGTCGCTCGAGCGTTGCCTGGCTGTTTTCGCTCGTTTGCGGCAACGGCTGTGTCAATACACCAGAGTGAAGGGATAGTCTTATCACATAAACTATTGGTGTTGGTACCTCATGCTGTTGATGCCCTTTTGAATCAAACAAAGACGCAGCACTTAACTAGCGCTCGTCTAACAGGATATGAGCTGACATTGCTAGCTCCTCACATTACATTGAAAAGATTTGCAACACTAAACCCAGCCACGTTTTTGCCATTTCCGGCGACTCAGCCTGAGGCGCAGGAAACACACGATTGTATTTTTCTGACTGAGGAACAGACAAAGGGTCTATTGATTTACAAGATACGCCCCTTCCAGATGTGGATGGAGAACTGTGGGTCGATGGGTCTTGTCTGAAGTTAGCGGATGGTACAACTTCAGCCGCATTTGTGATTACTACGCTTCACACAATGGTAGAGATAGCTCGCATACCACAGAAGTCAGCTCAAGCAGCGGAACTAATAGCTTTGACACGAGCATGTGAGCTTAGTACAGGATGGTGTGTGAATATTTATACAGATAGCTGCTATGCTTTTGGAGTGGTGCATGACTTTGGCCTGCTCTGGAAGGAGAGAGGCTTTCTGACATCACACGGGATGCACATAATGCACGGAGAACTAGTGCATAATCTTTTGACTGCATTAACATATCCAAAGAAAGTAGCTATAGTGAAATACAGTGCACATAAAAAGGTGACAGATAAGGTAGGACAAGGAAATGCTTTTGTAGATCGAGTGGCACGTGGGACTGTGATGCAGCCTGACACTACTTCTATGTATGTAGTGAAGTCACAAGCTGAGCGGTGGCATGATGCTTGGAAGGAAGTACTAGAGATACAGAGGACCGCTTCTGACAAAGAACGGGAGCAATGGTCCAAGGATGGAGAGTTGGATGATGAAGGTTGTTGGCGAAACAAACAGATAGATAGATGGAAGTTGCCTATAGCTTTTGTACAACCTATGGTTCAGATGGCACATGGGGTAGCACATGTTGGAGCTTCAGCAATAGTGAAATTGCTTACACAAGTTTGGGAGCATCCAGAAATTCCTAGCACAGCTAAGAGAGTAGTACAGTCCTGTATGATCTGCCTACAATTTAATCCTGGAAAAGGAACACGAACTCCAGCAGGAGGATTTGCTACACCGACTGCACCTTTTGAAGTTTTGCAGATGGATTATATTCAGCTTGAACGCTGTAATAATCTAAAGTATGTCTTAGTGGTGGTATGTGCCTTCAGTAAATGGATTGAGGCGTACCCCACAAATGACAACACTGCAATTACTACGGCAAAAGTGCTTTTGAAGGAATTCTTTCCTCGCTATGGTGCTTGTAGATTTTTGTGGAGTGATAACGGACCTCATTTTGTAGGGGACGTTATAAAATATGTCCTGAAAGAATTAGTGATCAAACAGACTTTTCATGCAGTGTTCCACACACCATCAGCAGGATTGGTGGAAAGATACAATGCTACTCTGAAACTGAAGCTAGCCAAGATACAGGCTTATACTTCTCTGAATTGGCCAGATGCGTTGCCACTGGCTTTGTTGTCAATTAGATCAGTGCCTCATTCTCGAACAGGTCTCACACCCTATGAGGTCCTGTTTGGTAGGCCCATGAATATCTGGGGAATTCCTAAACCGAGTTCTGTGTATGATCATGTACCTTGTGTCTTAATGAATGACTATTTGATCTTTACCTGGTCGCAGAACGCCAACACCGCCCAGCACTTCCTTTTGGAGCCAGCATCTTTCCACGGCAACGCCTCGCCGGACCCGCTTCGCGGGTCCCGCAGCGCGGTAAATACCGCGAAAGTACCATCTTTAAGGGGGCAGTCTTCCTTTGACCGGCAGGGCTGCGAGCACCAGCAGGGACTCCAAGGACCAGGAGTCCCTGCACGCCCTATTCAGACCAGCTGGGCTGCTCTCCCTGCCGGCCCCGCACACCCACCCACAGTGTTAAAAGGCGGCTCTTCCAGCAAGCGAGTGGGATCTTTACCTGGTCGCAGAACGCCGACACCGCCCAGCACTTCCTTTTGGAGCCAGCATCTTTCCACGGCAACGCCTCGCCGGACCCGCTTCGTGGGTCCCGCAGCGCGGTAAATACCGCGAAAGTACCATCTTTAAGGGGGCAGTCTTCCTTTGACCGGCAGGGCTGCGACACCAGTAGGGACTCCAAGGACCAGGAGTCCCTGCGTGCCCTATTCAGACCAGCTCTGCTGCTCTCCCTGCCGGCCCCGCCCGCCCGCCCACAGTGTTAAAAGGCGGCTCTTCCAGCAAGCGAGTGGGATCTTTACCTGGTCGCAGAACGCCGACACCGCCCAGCACTTCCTTTTGGAGCCAGCATCTTTCCACGGCAACGCCTCGCCGGACCCGCTTCGCGGGTCCTGCAGCGCGGTAAATACCGCGAAAGTACCATCTTTAAGGGGACAGTCTTCCTTTGACCGGCAGGGCTGCGAGCACCAGCAGGGACTCCAAGGACCAGGAGTCCCTGCGCGCCCTATTCAAACCAGCTGGGCTGCTCTCCCTGCCGGCCCCGCCCGCCCACAGTGTTAAAAGGCGGCTCTTCCAGCAAGCGAGTGGGATCTTTACCTGGTCGCAGAACGCCGACACCGCCCAGCACTTCCTTTTGGAGCCAGCATCTTTCCACGGCAACGCCTTGCCGGACCCGCTTCGCGGGTCCCGCAGCGCGGTAAATACCGCGAAAGTACCATCTTTAAGGGGGCAGTCTTCCTTTGACCGGTAGGGCTGCGAGCACCAGCAGGGACTCCAAGGACCAGGAGTCCCTGCGCGCCCTATTCAGACCAGCTGGGCTGCTCTCCCTGCCGGCCCCGCCCACCCGCCTATCACAACCATTGTTATTTAAAGGTAGACGAGATCCCGCAGCGCGGGAGCGCGCAGGGAGAAGCCCGGGACAAGGGCGGGACCGTCTGTGGCCGTCCGTGGTCGAACGAGGTTGGGTTGGGCCCGGACCCCTGCCAAAATTACCATCAGATATAACTTTACATTACCAGTGCGGGACCTAAAGGTACATCACCATTGTCTGTTATCGCAAGGGAAGGTGACACATAGTATTAAAAGTACTGAGGAATAATCAAATTAAATAAACTGAAATCCATCATGACATTGAGATCAGGGAAAGAACGTCTAGTTCAGCTACAAACATCAAAGGGTGTAGTCTCTGGCCCCCTGGATTCCTTCATCACCAGAGCCACTGGGATCCTGGAAAAAGAAATAGAAATGGTAGAAAAAAGGCTGTCCCTAGACCTAGTTACTGGAAAGCGCTCCTCTATGGGTGGACTAGCATCAGCCAAAAGCCCTGTCCCCCATGCAGCATCCAACTGCATCTATTCCATCGAGACAGAGGCAATAGTCCATGTGGATGGAGAGGGGGTGATTCTACCCTCATCCCCAGACTCCAGGGCCCAGAAACTCAACGTTAACCAGTCAAGGGATGGGGACGAAGGTCAGAAAATAGGGGAAGATGAACATAACCTGGTTAATTCACCTCAATCTACTGATTCTACACCACTTAACTTGACCGAGCTGATTCAAATGACCCCGAAACCGATATCCCGTAAGAGAAAACATGTCTCGAGCCCATAGGGGGAGAAAGATCAAAAACAGCCAAAATTGAATGATATTCGTAGTGCGACTTTACCAGCTTCACAACCACCCCTTGGTTTCCCAAATGTGTATTGTCCATCATTCGCCCCCCTGGGGTCATCCAATCCTTGTCCAACATGCCTCAATAGTGACGAGATTTTGTTGGTCAAAATTGAGGCCATGCTAAAAAACATTTTGCTTCCGGTTTTGGAGAGAACAAGGCTGATGACCGCCAAAATTGATGCACTGGAAACCGTAGTAAATACTAACTTGGGCATATTGCAAAAACTATCTACGCCCAGTTCTGTGGTGGGGGCTCGTAATCTGACACTGGGCAAAACACAAATAGTTAGTAATCCCACAGTGACCCAGGTAACCAAGCCCGTTCCATCAGGGGTAGCCATTAACAAACTGATAGCAGGGGCAAGGTCCGTTGACACATCTTCCACCACCAGTGGAGGTCCCTCAACCAACGTACCAAGAAAAAAATATCCACCCAAACCTACTTTAGACAAGGCAAACTCGTCTATGTCAAAAGGCATGATAAAACAATCTAATAGTACCCCAGTCCAATCATCTAGTAGGGGAAAAATCAATCCCAATTCCTCCAGGACGCCGTTTGTGGGTAAACAAAAGATGCGCCCCTCACCCCGAGTTAATCTACCCCCAGAAGCGACCCAATATACTATAGTTTTAACTGGGGTTGCTCCCTTAAGAGACGGTATTAAGGAGACACAAGGGGAATTGCGTAATAAAGCCATTTACTGGTTAAACAAAAACCGTCCCCTACCACCTTCATCCCGAACAGAAATTCTTTATGTAAGGAGAGTAGACTGGGTGGGCAATGGCACCAAAGATCTGGAAGGGGACTGTATTCTGATTTCATTCAAAGACGCCTGGGTGGTAGACTTCATACGACGAAAAGCTAGATTTGCTCGCCAGGGCGATGTCCAATCTTTGGATCTTGCTTACTTCTACCCTCATACACATAGTAACCTTCCCATGGGCCCAAGTCAGTGGAGAGTGAGAGATGGGAGGTATAAAGGGCCAAGAACACCCATTTACCACAGTACCCCCTACTCGTCAATCACTTTGGACCCTTGTCCGACCTGGAGCTGGTAGACTGACTGTGTTCACCCAGTTTGATGAATAATCCCACTGATGTTAGTGGGGAAGAAGTACAAACCCTTTACCAAACCCCAATAACACCTGTATTAGGTAACTAGTTTATACTAGACAAAAAGGAAGAAATAGTGGCCACGGTAGAGGGGGAAAGCCTGCAAAAAAGTAACTTTGAAGCAACAGTGGTTAGAAATATGCCCACTTGTACCACTCCAATAAATTCTCCCACCCCTCCCAACCTAGGTAATAACACTGCAGATCCCACAATAGCATCATTTATTATTGTGTCCTGGAATGTTGCGGGAGTGAAGGCTCGCATGGACTCTGAGGACTGGCTGGAGTTTATCGACAACTATGACGTTGTGCTATTACAAGAGACTTGGGCAACTGAACCTATACATAAAGTTGGCTTTTTAAACTTTTCCAAACCTGCACTCAAGAGTAATAAAGGGCGAGCTTCAGGGGGATTGACTACGTGGGTCAAACAGGTATGGGGATACAAAATCACAGAACTTTATGAGGACATTCCCGACCTATTGGCTATTAAGTTGAGCAAGGAAGGCGGTCAGGATATGCTCATCATTAACATCTACTCTCGTGGCCTCCCTGGTGGACGATGTCCCCCGATGGTGGATGCCCTGGATAGCCTTTTAGCGGGGTGGAACAAAGGAACCCTAATCCTTCTAGCTGGCGATTTAAACTGTACCATTGAGCCGCTCTACGTTGCAGGGGACAGCTGGGGGTCCGCAGAGGATGCAACATGGAATATACCGGACCTATCGTCCAGCAAACCTGTCAAATCAACGGAGGCTGCCCTGAACTGGACTGCACTTTGTCTCACCTGGGGGTTAAGGGCAGTAAATGGACGCACTCCTTCCGACCTCGGTGCCAACTTTACTTTTGATAATGGTTTGAGAAAAAGCCGCACAGACTACATCCTCTGAAAAAATGGAATTCTGGGCACTGATGGTTGATATGGAAGTTGTCCCCCGCCCAGAAAGCGATCACAACCCTTTGTCATTGAAATTAAGGATGCATGGTTTGGTAAGACTGGAAGATCCAGTTCCCACGGGGCAAGGGGTTGTAATGCTTTCCAATGATCGCAGGAGGTTGAAATGGTCTAATATATCAGGAGATGAATCCCTACAGACTAATATAGAAAATGTGGTCATGCTTGCATCAAACAAAATGCTGCCAGAGGACATTGGGAGAGGTACTATAGAATCAAATAAAATCATGGACTTACATGAACAGTGTTTTGCCGAGCTCAAGCTACTCCTTACTAAACCTTGTCAGAAGGGTGTTGGGCGACCGCATGCTATCAGGGCAAAGTGGTACAACAAAGATTGCAGGGAGGCTCACAGCAATCTAATTGAAATAGTTAAATCCAGAAATATGTGTGCTGTAAAGGAGGCCAGGAAACGGTACAAAAGAGTACAGTGGGAAGCCAAAAGAGCGTGGGAGGATGGTTATTGGGCCGATCTCCTGGAAGCTACTAAAACAAATAACCAGACTAAATTTTGGGACATAGTAAAATTGGGGAAGGATGGTGATTCCCGAACTCCAACCAATCATGTGTCCCCAGAAGCCTGGATAGCCCACTATTCATCCCAATTTAGTTCGGCGGGCACTGACCCTCCTCCAAAGCTGGACAAGCTGTATGTAACGCCCACCTGTGGAGAAACCTTGACCTTTACTAATATTGAGGCTGAGTTGGGCCTTGGTTTGACTCAACGGGGGAAAGCTCCGGGGTTGGACCAAATACCAGCTGATTTGTTTAAAACAAACACAGACCTCTGGGTGCCATACATAACCAAAATAGCCAATGCTATAGCAAATGGTGCATGCATCCCTAAAACATGAAAGGGGGCTGAGATTCTTCCTATATACAAAAAAGGAGACAGGTCTAATCCGGGCAATTATCGCCCGATTAGTTTAATTGACTGCCTACAAAAGGTTATTGCCCGAATGATCTTGGCTAGAGTGCAAGGGTGGATGGTCTCTGAAAATATACTGTCTCCCCTGCAGGCAGGCTTCAGAGCCGGGACGAGCACTATTGATCAGGTGTTCCGATTTTGTATGATTTTCTGGAAGTTGGTTACGCTAGGCGGTGGTACCATCTTCGCAGCATTTATAGACCTGAAGTCAGCCTTCGATTTAGTACCTAGGGGTAAATTGGGGCAGGTATTGAGGGACCTGGGTTTACCTGGAGAATTACTAGAGTTGATCATTAGAATGCATGAAGAGAACTACGCAAGGGTAAGGTGGGGAGGACAAGGACAATATACAGACTCTTTCCCGGTTACCCGTTGAGTGCGCCAGGGATGTGTCCTTGCTCCCACTCTCTTCCTGCTCTTCATAGACCAAGTAGTAAAATTCTTCACGGCCACCCATACTGATGCCCCATCACTAGCAGGGACCAAATTCCCCATGCTTATCTTCGCCGACGACACCCTACTCCTATCCAAGACACGGATAGGCCTACAGCGGGCCTTGAACCGTTTTGAGGAGTTTTGTGTGGAAAATGATCTCCAGATAAATGTGGGTAAAACCAAGTTTATGGTTTTAACCAGGAATAACATTGTACGTAGCAACGTACAATTGAGTGGGGTCAACTTGGAACAAGTTGAAACCATGACTTATCTGGGGGTCACCTTGGACTTGGTTTGGCTTGGAAAGAGCAAATTGCGGCCCAACAGCTGAAATTTGCTCAACTAACCGGCTGTCTTTTGCGCTAGCAGAAGAGATCCATTACCAAACGGGTTATCCCTACCATGAAAATTTATGATACTAAAATAAACGCTGCCATACTTTACGGGGCTGACCTATGGGGATTTATGGACCTCTCTAGTCTCTATAGAACTCAGTGCAAATTCCTTCGGAACTTGGTAGGGTTACCTCAATCGTCTCCATCGATACCCCTTTGCCATGATATGGGCTGCCCACCAATTAATGACATGGCAAGATTCAGAGTAGTGGCCCTCTGGAGGCGTTTGTGGACTTCCCCGGATCTGATACTCTTTGCTAAGGAGTTAGCGGAAGTGAGGTCGATGGGGGGCTCTGAAAGAATCCCCTGGCTTTGTTCGGTGAAAAAGAGTCTGCATGATATGGGTTTAAAACATCTGTGGGATTCCCCAGGCACCAACACTTTTCCATCCAAAAAAGAATTCAAAGAATTATTCTGGGCCTCAACTCGTCATTCTTTGGTAATCGCTTCCAGTTCTGGCAGCCTCACCGGAAGATTCTTAAGCTTTAAGCTGGACCGTTCCCGTGAGACTTACTGGGCATCATCACCAGACCACTGGACAAGAAACTTTATCATCAGTTTCGAGTGGGTGCCCTACCATTGAATTCTTTCACCTCGTCCTGGGGCAAAACATTCTCAAGTTCTTGTTGCTGTTGGTGCCCAAGTCAAAAGGAAACAGAGGGTCATCTATTGTTTGCCTGCCCGCAGTACTCAGAACCCCGTACTACATGGTTAAAACCCCTGTTCAAGCGCCTCTCTTGTAAAAGATCCTCCGAGGCGATTTGGGTGTTAAAAACGAATACCTCGGAAATATTTGTGATATGCTTGGCCAAATTTTTAGGCTGGGCATGGGCAATAAGGGCTAGAAGGAACTCACCCTAACTGTACTATGTAAGATCCCATCAAATTCTGTAAATTGTGCATAATGTGTAAATTTAGTTTTTAGCTCCAGGTTTACTTATGTCTTTGTAAATTTTCATGGTCTAATAATCAGTTTTAGCTGTGATTTCAGTGTAATTTTAATAACATGGTTAATGTTCTTTTCTTTCCAATATATTGTATAGTGGTTGATATATTTTGTAATGTTTTCTTAATTTGTCTTTCATGATTTTAATATCGAAATAAAGACATTAAAAACCTGAAAACCTGAATGACTATTTGACACAATTAACTGATAACTTGGTTTCTATTCATCAACAGGTTCGAGAAGCACTTCCTGACAGATCCACAGGTGAGGGCCATAACCTCCGGCCTGGTGACTTCGTTCTTCTAAAATCCTTTGAGAGGTTGAGCAGTTTGGAGCCACGGTGGCGTGGGCCAGAGCAAGTGCTACTTGCCACGAGAACAGCAGTTCGAGTCACGATTCGGAAAAACTGGGTCCATGGTACCCATTGTTGCCGAGTACTTCTGACTTTGGTGGAGCCTGCTGTGTTGACCGACCACCGAGAGGTTCTGACTGCGGAGAGAGGCCGTGCTGTGACACCTGAGGGATCTGAGGAGTTCATCCCAGACCAGACAGTCCCTGGAGCAACGAGATATAATTTGCGACTGAGAGAGAAATCTGCAGCATTTGTGAAAGTTGTCTGAGCATTCCCTGGGTCAGTGAAACGGAGAGCCGATGTGGCAAGGGGGGGCAGCCCTGAATTAGAGTAGTGACACCCGTCTTGGCCCGTGGTGAAGGTATCAACGGCTACCCAGGGGTAAGAGCTCTGACAACTACTTTAGTTTCAGGAAGATTTGTTTTGTGTTGTGATCAAAATGGAAAATAAGAAGAAGGTTTTTGGGCTGTAGGGTTTGTTGTTGCTTTGGTGAATGCAGCAACAATAACATGGTCTGTTGAGGAGACAACTCCTGCTCGCGAGTTGTTTGTTGTTACCACACCTGTACCAGAGGAGCATTATTTCTTTACGCTCCCATATCAAGAATTGAAGCATCGACAATCTTATCTCAATAATACCTTCATTCAAATGCTACATCATACCCACATTGCTACGAACGCTATAAACTGTTGGATTTGTGGGATGAAGCCTGCGCATCAAAAGAAAGGAGGTACACTGTTCATACCTCTCCCTTTTTCGCATAATGGCTCTTTTCGAGCATGGTAAACTTTGCTCTTTGCGACCAGGAAGCCTACAGTGGGCAGACTGCTTTTCTGGTTAAATAAAGAGTGCCATCAAGACAAGGATGGGTATCCCCAGGCAAATGGAACTATATTAGAGTGGGAGGAATATCGACCGGACAATATTTGAACGCCATATATCTTCACCAGCACAAGAGACTCATCTAATGCCGAACATTTTGTTATTTCTGTTACTCAAACACAAGCAGAACTATGTGTACAGAGCATTGGCCATATCCCTGTGGGAGTCAGTGAATGTATTACTGTATTGAACATAGATGGCTTAAATAATAGTACCTTTTTAGCTTCACACAATACTTATTTTGTGTGCGGAAATCGTGGATATTATCGACTGCCAGCCAGTTGGACTGGCATCTGTCACTTGTCATTTTTGTTGCCCCCTGTATTTCTGGCACCTCCATTGTATCATCGAAATCTTAAATTGTTCAACAATATTACTGTAAATAGATACAAAAGAACTTTGACTACTGATAGCATCGATCAAACCAACACTAGCCTACAAGAATATATATATTTAAATTTAGGGTTGTTCTTTTTTGTGGGTGCTGCATTAAACAGCAGAAAGGTGCGACGACTGGCTAGAGTAGTGGAAGCTATTACAGATCAGACAGCTGTAGCATTAGGAAACATCACTGAAGAATTGCAAATTGCTAGAATTGTAGCTTTGCAGAATAGAATGGTGCTGGTCATCATGCTAGCAGATAGAGGTGGTGCATGTTGTGTTATAGGTAGTAGCTGCTGTATGTTTATACCTGACCACACCCCATCAGTGTACAAAGCGATTAATAAACTTCATAAAATCGCTGCAGACCTTCACACAGAAAATGGTATATGGACTTTTACAGGATGGCTTTGGACTTTAATTTCTGCCTGGGGCTGAAAAGTATTAACAGCTCTATGTATAATAATTGCAATAATTTTCACTTGCTGTATACGTATTGAATGCAGTCCGATGATTTGTTCTATGTGTGTTACTGCTTGTATACCGACTAAAAACAATATTGCAGAAGTCAAAATGCAGAATGATTTTAAAAAGGAGATAGCTAGTATGATGGCCATTGATGTAAGAGATGAGTATCTAGCTTTTTTCAGGAAGTCGAATGTCTTCAGCCAATGCTGAAAGGGTCATCTGTTAATCAGCAGCGATTAGGTTAAGCATTGGCAGAAGACATTCTTCATTTGACCATTATCGTAACAAATGTGCCGACTCCATTTTGTATTTGCAGTGGCCATTTTGTATGCCATACATTGCCATGTGCTCGTCATGTGCTTTGTCCTACCTTCTTGTTCACCGCGCCTAAAGTCTGCCTGGCAACAGGCCATTTTTAGTAATCCCCGCTTCCAGCATGTCCAGACATGCGCAGTAGGGTCAATGACCGTTACTAATTGGTTCCAGATACGAATGTGTTTACCAGTTAGCGAAGACTGTTAACTCTGCCCATCTATCAATTATGCCTTCCAAAATGTCCTTGTATGGTCATGAAACTGCTCTTGTCTTCTGTACCGCCTTCGTTTGAGCCCCCTCATTTGTGTATAAAAGTGGCCATGTGCTTTAGTTCGGTGTGCTACTCAATACAATACTGAAGGGTATTGTGTGGATTGTAGTACCACCTTTAAAGGTTTAATAAACTTTGCTTTTGTATTTTCCAGTTTCATTGCCAACTTCTTCCTAAGGTCCGAGGACTCTGTGCAGAGAAGGGCGAACCCCTTGCGCTAAGTAGGCCTAGCTGAGGTTTGCTTACAACAGTAACAACAAATGGGCATGCACAACAATGGAGATTCAGCGACTGGATGGCCCCATGAGGGGGTAGGTTCCATGTGTGCAGAGAGTAGGCGGAAGGGGGGAATGACCTGCTGGTGGTCCTGGACTATTCTGCCCTAACCCACAATGTATGGACTGAGTTGAACTTTGGGGAGGATGCCTGGGTGCAGGTACCCCAGTGGGTGGCCAGTGTGCTATGCGGAGCCCTGGTTTTCAAGTAGTGCAACTGTTTGCTGTAGCGCATTGGGGCCTGCTGGCACAATGTGCGCAGCAGAGTGGGGACTTGTTGAGCCGAGACAGCCAAGTTCAAATTTATGGCCAAGGCCAAGTTCAAGAGTTCAAGTGTAGTGTGGTGCATACCTTATTTACTGCCTTTGACAGGTCAAGGCCACTAAAGTGTATGGCCAACAACACACTCTGATTCTGAGAGTTCTTGGGCAATTGGGGAGGAGTGAATGTCATGTTGTGCACATACAAAAATGAAGCACTGAGTTACACACATTATTCAGACCTCACACAGCAGCGCTACCCCTAACATTTCTGACAACCCGTGATAAGGCAGGCAGCATTAACCGCATGCACGCTTCAGACAAGAGAGGGTGAGAGAGAGCGAGGCCCCGTAGCCTTGAGGAGTGAGGGGAGAAAGGAACGGCTCACTCCTCTGGCAGTCGGGTGGGATGGGCTTGCCACGAGAGGAATGCTGTGAGAGAAGCTGTAACAATATACATTCTCGGAGGCTCTTAGATGTGTTATTTACACTTGCCCTAAGCGGATTCCAATGCAGACACTTCTTCTGTCTCCAATTTTCTTTTATAAATAAGTGATGGTTCTGCAGAGTGTGGTCCTTGGATAGACAGAAGTGGTGGGAGTAGGACTTGGCGTAGATTACTTCAATCCCCTTACCCAGGACAGCTGATAACAAGAGACTGTATAACAAATAGAACAGCACACAACTGTATTGTGTTAAGTGAGCTAGAGAAACACTATGTACCAAATGTATGTATTTTTTTCTCCTGTTCTGAATGACTACACATGCACCTCACTCCAGCATAAATGTCTCAAATTAATTACCTAACATTTTTCACACAGTGGTGGTGGGCATTTCACACTGTCTCAGAAGGCTGCCTTTGGTCAGGAATCAATGGAACTTGTTTAGAACCACCAAGCCTCTCTCCATGGCCTCGTCGTGCTATGTGCAATGTGGTTAGTGCCTCAAGCAGTCCTGCAAAACCAGGTGCAGCTCCCTGTCTGGGAGCAGCACCAGGATTGGATTAGGCAGGTGAATCCATCACTCATTCTGAGTTCAGGGACCTGCAGTTGCCTCCCCCGCCCCCCTAACAATGCGCGGATGATGAGAGGCATCCAGTGTGCATTTCAGAGTGGTCACAGAATGGCAGTTGGCCAACCTGACATGTGCACTTTGAAGTTTGTGTGTCACGATCATATTGTAGTTTAAGCCCAACCCACTCATCACTAGCAAGCCAGCTCGCGTTGTGTAACAATAAAAAACAAAAACAAAATGCACAGCACCCACGTCCAGAATATAAACTGTAGATGTATTTAAATTGAAACCTAGGGCTTGGGAGGCCGACTATGGGGGGGCAACACTCCCAACGCTCTAATAAAAAAGATGCTGATGCAGGTATGTGGGAGCCAACAGCCTAGGGGAATCTACAAACCTCCGTACCTTTAGAATGCCGACCATGTGGGAAAAAAGGAAGAAAATTTAGCCTGGATATCTTTTGTGTAAAAAATGTTGTGAAGACTTAAGCACAAAGTGATCCAAACATGTACAAAAAGGGGTCAGCACTCCAGGAGGAGGAGTCTAAGAACTTAGGAGAAATCAACACGTGAATTGTGTTCGGACACTAAGAATCAATGCCATTGTGCATCCAGCCGCTTGGAGAGAACAGTGTCAGTCAGTCAAAATTTCTTTATTCGATTAATTAAAATCATAAAAGAAGAACGAGCAATACACGGTAACATTTCATCATGACACATAGTAATACATATCGAAAAATTTATAGAAAACCCTAAAAACACATTATACAAGAATAAAATTGTACCATAATCTTAAAAAATGTAAAAATCAATAAAATATAGAAGGTAATAGTTAATCAGGGACAGAGTGCCTAGTGCTAAAACGATGCTTATTAATACGTGCACCAGCAACCAAAAAACTAGCAACATGAAATGCCACTTTTAAATTGGGTAAAAGTTGAAGGAATAGCATAGCTGGTTTTACCTGTGTAAAACCCATATTGCACAGTATAGGCAGCAAGAAATTTTTTCTACTCTCTTTGTAATGACCACAGAACAGGATAAAGTGCGTCGTGTCTTGAATAGAAAAATGGTCACAATCACAAAGATCAGCATTTTCAGGTCTAGACCACTTTTTAAAGTTGCCCAGAATAAAAGGAATTAAATCAAGGCGAAATCTTGTTAGGAGGAAACGATGGTATGGTTTGTGTACCGAAAAAAGATATGGTTCCATACCTAAAACAGTTATTATCGTACAATGTTTCCTAACCGTGTGTTTGTTCAACTCTGTGGCTTCCCTCTCCAGGACATAGCGCTCAGTCAAAAGATTTTTGACTGTCTTTACGTCTTCTAGATTTATCAAATGTGGAGAGGAAAAAAGTTCAGATCGGCCAACTAGAGTTAACTGCAACTTGACATATTTTAACCAAGGGATGTTATAAACATTGTCCAGGGCTAAACAATCTCTAAAAATATGATGGTTTAGAGTGAGCTCCTGATTGAGCCACACTTTCAACCAACCAATGACTGGGGCTGCCTTCAGAATATCGGTAATGTAGCCCAGGCCGAGCTCTGTGTGTGTTATGTATGTAGAAATTGACTGGGGGACAGAAAGCAGAGTTCTCAGGAATTTATTTTCCACTTTCTGAATTTTATCATAATCATGATTAGTGTAACCCCAGATAACAGAGCCGTATTGGGCAACCGATAAACATTTGGATTTATAGACCTTTATAATGCTTTCCATGGGGCGAGCACCAAGCTTTTTAGCAAAACCGAGCAGCCCAGCAGCCGCTCTTGCTACTGCGTTGCTTTTGGCCAAAAGCTGGGGGCCCCACTTGCCTTTTTCGTCAAAGATCACGCCTAGGTAGGGAAAAGATGGAACTCTCCTGACCTCCTTCCCTGAACAAAAGAAAGTTTTAGTCTTTCTTTTCCTGCCTGCGGCTCCTGCTATCATTACGTGGGATTTTTCTACGTTAGTTTTCATGTCCAGTGAGGACATGAAATCCCCAAAAGCTGAGAGTAGTTTGTTCAATGCCACTCCAGAGCGAGCCAAAAGGACGGCGTCGTCCGCGTACAGGAGGACAGGTATCTTTATTTCTCCTGCACGCGGAATGTCCGTATGGGACGCAGCCAAAACTGCCTCAAGACCATTTATATAAAGTGTAAAGAGAAGGGGTGCAAGGATACATCCCTGCCTAACCCCTCTCCCTGATTCGAAGTGGCAGGTACATCTTCCTTCCCTGGTCACTCTGACTGACGTCTTGAGGTCTCTATGTAACTCTGCCAAGTATCCCACCAGTGGGGCATCAAAGCCCATGGCCAAAAGGACCCCCCACAGCTTAGCCCTGTTGACCAGGTCAAATGCTGAGGAGAGGTCCATAAAGGCCATGTACAGAGAGCCCCCCTTGGCAGCCACATATTTACCTATGATCAGTTCTAAATTCAAACACTGATCTAAGGTTCCCCTTTTGGCTCTAAAGCCATATTGTGCATTCGATAAAATGCCCTTTCCTTCTAAGAGCTGAGTCAGTCTTCCTAAGAGGACTCTTCCCAAAATCTTGACAATTGAATCGATTAGGGAGATTGGCCTATAACAGGCTGGGTCTGTTCTTTGTCCCTTTTTAAAAATAGGTATAATGGTAGACGTCGACCAGCTAATAGGAAAAACTAAATCTCTTGTGGCATTAAAAATGTTGGTAAGAATTTTGGCGCTTAATTCAGGGGCACTCTTAAAAAAATCAGCGGGGACCCCATCGGGGCCCGGAGCCTTTTTAGAATGTGTGTCGCTGATAGCTTTTTTTACCTCTTCTATGCTAAAAGGAGAAATGGGGGGGGCTGCTAGTGTGGATTGTAATCCACAGCCTGAGATATTATCAGGACAACTGTAGATATTACTGAAGTGTGTGACCCATTGATCATCCGGTATGGTGCAATCTGCTCTCTGCTTATCTAGATCGACAAAAAAAGGGATGATTTATTATCGCCCAAAATTTTGAGCTGTCTCTCTGTATGTCGGGCGACAGCAAGTCGTTCCAGGCCTCATGTTTAATCTCTGATTTTCTTTTTCTGATAGCGTCATTATAGTTTTTCCTTAGCAACGCTATCTGTGCTTTATCTCTTGGCTCAGCTTTTAAAGCCTTTAGGAGAGTTGAGTGGGCCTTTGAACAATCTATGTTAAACCATTTTTTGCCTCTGCATGTCCGGGCCTTATTCCTTACAGTCAGATCTAGATCAACCTGGATGCAGATAATGTTAAATGCCTCTAACAAGGTACTAGACGAATTATTATTATCCAGGCAGATTGCAACCTCACCCTCAACTTTGGACAGAGTGTCCTGTATGAAAGTGATCGGGGTAACTTGATCCCACTTCAGCCTACGGTTCTGATCTCCCAGGACTAAGTTAGTTGCGCATAAGGCTGCAGCCTCTCTCTTTCCGAAAACTCCCTGAGATAAAATCTCTAAAATTACTGGGTTGTGATCACTAAAGACTGAGGTTACTACCTTATAGGTTGAAACCTCAGACAAAATACTAGACGACAAAAAGATATAGTCTACTATTGTGCCAGAGTTGTTACCCACAAATGTCGGTAACCTCAAGTCTCTGTTGCTACTAGAAAATTCATAAAGGTTGAAAGTTGCTAAGAGTGATTCCAATGCCTCCCCACGCGATGAGTGTTCAAAGTGCGGAATACAGAGGTAAGGGGGAAAATCTTCATATTCCTCACGGCAATCCATATCGCATGGGTGGATATTATAATCTCCCATGAGAATCACATCAAAGCCGTGGGCGCTATTCTCGCTGTGGGTAGACAAGAAATCCTCTAAGGTTACCAAATGCTCGTTAAGCAAATGACTGACAGGAGAATTATAAAAATTAACTAATAAAATAGGCTGAGTTAAATGTAGTTAATTCAACCGCTAGTATGTTTGTTGAGTTAGAGTTAATTTGTCTTGGCTTTCCCTGGACATTCAAGGAAATATATATAGCCAAGCCTCCCTCTGCCCTTCCAGATGTGCTAGAAACAGCAGGTACAGAGAACTGGGAAAAGCCGTCTGGAGCAAATCCGTTGGACGTCTCCCAAGTCTCCTGAAATACAAGAATGTCATATGATCTAACCATTTCCAGCCAGTTCTTATTACTAATTTTAGAACTAATACCAGCGACATTCCAGCACATGATACTACACACCCTGTTGCTTTTAATTTTTAAATCTGAAAGTACAGGGACGGAAAAAGAAACAGGTAAAGAACCCTCATTGTTGGTATCTTCTATAGGAGCGAGTCAGTCATTCTGATCCATGAAGGACAATGAGGCATAGCGATTAAATAACTGAAGAGGTTCAACAAAAGAGTTATGCTGTGGTAAAAGGGGATATTGGGCTACAGAGTTATGCCTTATATCCTGCCCTCGTCTGGGGTTAAAATCCCAGGGTCTATCCCACCCCAACGCTGGAGTCCTTGGATACGTGACATTTTGTTGCTCCCCATAAAAAAACTTCAGAGTTAGAGGAACAACAGTGCCTTTTCTGCGTTGGGGGGGGGGAATAGATTGGCCAGTATGTTAGGAAGAACATCTTGATTCGAGAGGGTCACTGCCACACAGTCCCCCTTAAACTTTTTCGGGCGGTTTCCCAACCAAGGGACCCTGGTCGCAGACTTAATGACATTTGCCAGATGATGTTTTCCCCCTGGGGCTAACCGCATGTTGTTGGTTAGCCAGTGCAGAGCCTTGCTTGTAAGGGAGGAAGGGCTTTCGACTGTTCCCCCTTCCAAAAGGGGTACGTTTGCGAGCACCAGGACCACTGGGGTGGCCTCAACTAAAAATTGGTGGGGGACCGTAGTATGGGTAGTTGCTGGGGGTGGTCCGGCAGAAGGGAGATCATCTGTTGGGATGGTAACTAAAAGAGGGCCCTCAGTGATGGTAGACAAAGGTATTAATGGCTGGGGCAATAAATTGTCAACAGGTAACTGAGTCCCTTCATTATCACAGAACACTTCGTTAATCACATTTCCCCTTATGTTATTGGGCAGATTAGTGACTATCTTGGTGATATTTTCCACCCCATCTGCTACCTTAGTACTTAAGCCACCCATCCTCTTGACCTCTGCATGCAATTTGTCTAATTTAGATATTAAGGGTTTAACAATGGCATTGATTTTTTGTTCAAGAAAGTCAGAGATCCTTTCGAAAAAAGCATCCTCGGAGATATGACTCTGATTGTCCTCCACGACGTTTACTTGTTTAGTCTTTGGAGTGGTGACCCTTTTTTTTCTTGCTCCTATACGCGGACCACTCAACTTTGGAGGATTCTTGGTGCATAAGCGTCTTGGCCTTGTTGCACGCCCTTTTTGTGTCATCTCCTTGGGTGCAACTTGTGCATGTCTCTCTTGGTCAGAGTCATTGTCAATATCAATACCACCCTCGGCCTGTATGTTAGAGGTCTCAATAGCCATAACTGCATTATCCGGTGCACTACTTAAATCTAGGAGAATGGGGCCGCCAGTTACATTCTCCTGACTAGTTTCCTGCAGAATAGTGTCATCAATCATAGTGGAAGTAGTAGGTGACAAACAGCGAAGGTCTGGGGATTGACTTAGCCCAAGAGAGTCTCTCCTTTGCATATTGATTTTCCTAACTGTCTGGACAAGATAGTTATCAAGGGTGTTCTGTGGGGCTTCCTTCGTTTTCGCAAGCATACTTTTCAATGTACTCACAGCCAACGTTGTTACAACTTTAGATACTTGATATATATGATATATTCAACAATGCAGCTTACTTGAGTGTAAGTCCTGTAGAGTTTCTGGCCCTGCCCTGCCTCCTCGTGCCGAAGAGGGCCGTAGAGGGCCCGCCCTTTGCCCGGGCTTCGCTCCGGGCGTCCCGCTCGCGTCCCGCGACGCGGGGCTTCTCCGACCTTTATCGTCCCCGTTGGCGCTCTCTGGCGCGTGTGCGTCACCCTAGACGCGCCGCCGCGTGGCCTGCCGGGTGCTGTAGTCCCCCGGAGCGGCGGCGCGGAGTCAAGTGCCTTCCTGACTCTTGGCGGTGGCGGCTGAAGCAACAGGATACCTTCACTGCAGGTAAGTGACTCTCGGCGGTGGCAGCGTTTTTTAAATGTCTCCCCCGCTCTGCCGGGCTTCTCCGACCTTTATCGTCCCCGTTGGCGCTCTCTGGCGCGTGTGCGTCACCCTAGACGCGCCGCCGCGTGGCCTGCCGGGTGCTGTAGTCCCCCGGAGCGGCGGCGCGGAGTCAAGTGCCTTCCTGACTCTTGGCGGTGGCGGCTGAAGCAACAGGATACCTTCACTGCAGGTAAGTGACTCTCGGCGGTGGCGGCGTTTTTTAAATGTCAGTGTAAAATGATCAATTGATTGCATGAAAGCTGAGGTTTTAATAACAATAGGAATCATAATAAAAACCAGTATGTTTTATACATGCAATATAAAGAGATGTGCACATAAGTCTGATGTTTTTGTGTTCAAGGTGAATTAGTCGTCTTCCATCCAAAGACTAAGTGCTGAGAGATCATGGTTGAGTGTATTCTCTTGAACAATTACATCTCCTGCAATAAAGCAAACAATTGTAAAGATAAAGCAAATATTTGTAAATACAAGGACAGGCTATCTCACAATGCTGATACAATACTTTATGGAGAGACTTTAAATGCATGACATAAAGAGAGGAAGACTGTAGATCATTAGGGCACCCAGCATATCACTGTTAAAAGTTGAACTAGTTTTTATTCTAATTATTATACATGAATGTTAGGAATGGGGATTTCTGGTTAGCTAAGGCTTGCGCCATAGTAAGGCAGATACCACCACTAGTCAGTGCAAGGAAGTCACCCGCCAAGCTAACCCCTGCTCACCCCTTTCGTAGCTTGGCACGAGCAGCCAGGCTTATCCCGGAGGCAAGGTGCGCGCGCACCCAGCAACAACACCCAAGGCCCACCACAAAGGAAACTCCACACAAGGTTATATATAAAAAATAGCCTTTGTATTATACCAAACACATTAGATAATAAACACACACTTTACAATGTGCCACAGGCACGGGCAGGATTTACAGGGGATTATGTACACTGGACAGGGCCACGTGGGCCACTGTCAGGAATAATCACTTTTAGAACTAGCACTTGGTAGAATTAGCACTTTGTAGGAATAACGCTCAGCACATAGAACATATAATAACTGTAGCACCAAATAGCAAATGTAGCACACAACCAGTAACCACTGGTAAAAGGTAAGTACCACCTACGCAATCCTAAACACCTAAGGAAAATATCACACAGGGAACCATGAACTCACTAGTATAAGCTATACTATGTAAAACAGCCTCCTAAGCATAAAAATACATTTAGAGGTATAGGCAAAAAGCATTGCATAAATCACATTAGGCAGGTAATCACAATTGCGCAAAAGCCAGGCTCACTAGCCAGCTCCAGCCAATCACAAGCCAGACAGTCATTTCACAGTTATTACACAGACATGCCAACTTCTAGAAGTGGCACTTCCACACTAGGCACATTAATGCTGCACACATCATCGTGCAGCATTTAATCACACGAGTCCGCACATACCAAACTCGCACCTGCACTCCCCACGCATCAGGAACTACCAGTGACACATACATTCCCCATGCATTCCTATGGGAGGGCAGGCCAACCTCACCACATGCTCGCACTTTACCCTGGGACACAGTGGCAAAGTGCGCAGAAGCCAAAATTAACTAGCACCAAGTCACAATTAAAAAGCAAAAAATGTATGGGTGAACCTGCCAGAAGGACCAAGTCCAACAATAAATATTGCATAGGTGAAAGATCACAAAGGACAAACTTAGTACAGCTTGTGCTGAATGCAAACTATTAAACATCATCAGAAATCCGAAATCAAATTACAAAAAATATATATTTGTCTCTATTACTTGCTGTAAATATTGTGTGGCCTATCATCTCAAATGCTATAATCCAGAACACAGTCTTCGACTTGATTTCATTAACAAATTAATGAGTTGGATTTCTATAAATGCCATTGGAAAATACTGAGTTACTCTATATAACAACCTATAGTACTTAGAGTCAGTGTGGGAGCTGCTAGAAAACTAGATTCAATGACGTAAGGCTATATATTACCATTTTGGAAAATACACATTTAGTAAGTTTTCATTTCCTTCCTAAAACCTAAAGTCTTTCCTGCTGGTTCCAGTTGTCACCAGACCAGTGATGGCACCTCTTTGGTGAGATGTGCACTGCTCCCAGATCGTGAACAAAAAGCTTTGGGTGTGGGGAGGGGGCTCCTCACTTGACAGGATGGTGTGGGTATGTGCTCAGCATCCTTCCGGCGCTTCAAAGGATGCCTACTTCATCACTGATTGATGAATCTCCCACCTAGGCATGTCTCTCTTCTTTCTCTGCAGTAAGGCTGGCATCAAACCCAGTGGGAGGGGACGAAATGACCAGAACTGGTTTAGGGGATGGACAGAGGCTTGCCTTTTACCCACAGAATGGTACTGGGCATAAAAGTGAATCCCACAGACCTCCCCTCAGAACACTCCTGTTCATGTGAAGAATCAAAGAAGACCTGTGCTGCTGGCTGAGGAGCCTGAAGGAAGAATGATCCAGCTTTCCTTGAAACCCAGAAATGACTACAATGTTCTGTTGGTGAAACTCCTGTTTAAGCTACAGGGATACAGCAAAAGGCCTGTCTACCTACAATTGCCCAACTGACAGTCTTAACTGGACCTACATTGGATCCTGTTCCTGGCCTCTGTTACAGTGAGTTCTAACCCCCAAGTGGGCTTTCCCAGGCCAAGGACCCTTGGCTGGTGTTAGGTTGTCTCTACATGCAGGATGGTACCAAACCCAACTGGAGGAGAGGAACTGATCAGAACTGCTTTCAGGGGTGAACAAAGGTCTACCCTCCACCCACAGGCTGACACTAGACATAAATGTGAATCTCACCAACCACTCCTCTGGACACTCCTGGACCTGTGAAGAATCAGGAGAATGTCTTCCCTGCTGTCTGAACAACCTCAAGGAATCCTGGACCTGCTTTGACTCAGGCCTCAAGTAGTGACGCTAAGGATCAGTTGATCGACCTCCTGTTTGAGCTGCAGGGACATAGCAAAGTTCCAGGAATGTCTTGTCATGCAACTGCCCAGCTGACCACTTTCAACTGGACCTCCAATGGACCCTGCTACTGACTTCTGTTGGATTGAGTCCTAACCCTCAAGTGGTACCCCCTAGGTCCTGGACCTTTGGTTGGTATTAGAGTACACTCCTGCATTCCACAAACAAAACACAGGACTGCCAGCATTCTGCTAATCGTTTTATCATTATGCATGTTTGTAAATCCACTGTAAATAAATGTTTAACTTAGCAGGACTGTGGTTCTCACTGCTGATGTGCATTAGTGTCTTATGCTCATATTTTTACTGCACTTAGGATTTTACTTTCAGAGGGAACACCTATTTGAGCCATCTCTCCCGGGCTCTGCTTTCCACTTTGCACTATGGTCTGCTACAGCTTGCCTGATTGTACGGAAGAGCTGTGATGCTGTGCTGCCACACTTCCTGGTTGCTTGAACCTACTGCTGTTTGGGTGGCTAGTTATCCAGTCATTCTATCTGTTATTAGGAAACACCTATTTTATGCGAGCTCAGACTCATGCAGTGGGCACGACGCTGGCACACCAGAAACAAGTCCATCTGTGCCAGCCTGTGCCTGAAAGTCACAGAGTCCCCTGCCGCTCCTGATAAAAAGACTATGCCTAATGTGAGAGTGTGTTACTCTTACTCTGCCACAAATCTCCATCAAATTGAAGACAGCCTTTTTTCAGGTTAGGTACCTATAGGTCCAGTTGCACCAATCTCCTGCAAAGTTTGCTGGTTCTCTTGCCTTTCCACCCTCATGAGACCTGAGCACCTTGAGTGGTCTGATTCAATTTACCCAGTGCTTAGGGGGAGGGTTTTATTTACACAATGGCATTACTTTTACTGCCCAGCATACTCTGGCTTCCACTAGTGTCTCCGGGACTAAATTCTGCCTGGCCCTGCAGTCTGTAGGCATCCTTTGTAATGTTAGGTCAATGCCCATGCACGCTACTGAAATGTAGGACCTTTTATCTTCCTTCTCTCCCCAGATTTCGGCTTGCTTATTGGAACCTGGATAGACTACATGGACCTCTTCTGAATCACGCATGGTCATTGTTGTTCAGGACTCTATAAAGCTTCACCTCATTGATTCATTTTCATATGATTGGCTGGAATTGTGCATTTTTAAGATTGAGATTGCTGCTGAAGTCCACTGGATGGATGCATTTATTTACTGCCCATCGGGGGCCGAGAAACAGTTTAGTCAGCTCCTAGCCAAATGCATTGCTCCTCATCTGTCGAAGTCCAACAATTTCCTTCTCTTGTGAGACTTTAATTTTCATGGGGCAAAACATCAAAACCAGAGATAGCCCATTTTTTTACTGACATGGAAATGTGGGCTTCCACCAGAGTGTGCTCGACACTATGCATGTTTCAGGTCACAGCTTAGATCTAATTTTCACAAACTGTGCGCATCTGGAGAGTGATTGCCCACTTCCTCTAACTTGGACTGACCACTATATAATTAAATTTCAGATAGCCAAGGCTGTTTTAACTGATAGGTCTACCAACGTCTGCAGCAGAGCATATAGACCTTGGAATACAGTCTTGACAAACATATTCTCGAAGACCTTTAATCCAGTGGAGGTTACTCAAGGCTCTGATATCAACTAAGCTCTGTCCAAATATCATAACGCTCTGTCTGTAGTTTTTGACAGGATTACCCCTCTCAAACAGGCTATTCCCATCTTTTCTATACCTCATGCACTGTGGTACTCCACTGGGCTAAGAAGTATTAAAGCCACCTGTAAAAGCAGTAGCGGCTGCTACTGGGCAGTAATGGTGAGTCGGGGAGGGAGGGGGGATTAAAAACAGAAGAAAAAAAAGGTCACAGAACACAAAAAAAACTCTTCCATTGCAAGTGGCTGCTTTCCTCTGTTCTCGTAATCTTCAAGTTGACGAACCAGGAAGCACCCAGGCTCCCGATTCCCCTGACCAACCACAACGCTGCAGTGCAGCTTTATGATTGGTCTGAGTGCAGTGCTTCAGTGCTCAGCCAAGGAATGGGAGGCTGTGCATCTCCTCCATCTGGCTGTACAGTACAGCCTGGTAGAGAAAATGCCAAGTGCGCATGAGCGGTTTGGCCAGCCCACGACGGCCGGCCAAATCCCTTGTGCGCACTTAGGAGAAGGCCACCACTCCTTCACCTGCTGTAAGGGCAGCCCGCTCGCTCCTGCTTTGCAATGCAAATAATGAAAAATAAAATGATAATAATGTTTTTATCAGTTTATTTTTCTTGTGGGGCGATGTTCCTCCGCCTTAGCAGAGGATCCACCACTGTGTAAAGGACTTGAAAGAAGATGGCGGCAATCCAAAATTCTACAAGATAATGAAGCCTATAAGTCAGCGCTCACGAGTTATCATAGACAAATCGGAATGGACAGGAAAAGTTACATCACTTGTAAAATTGAGCTAGCGGGCAATTCGTCCACAAAACTCTATAAATTGCTCAACGAGTTTACTAAGTCATGAGCCAGCTCCCACACCATGCCTGCATTACAACATCTGTGTGACTCCTTTGCAGATTTCTATGAGGGAAAAATATGTGCCATATATGAGAATTTCACTAACCTTTCAAGTAAGGTTGATATAGCCAGCTTCAATACTCCCTCTCCTGATACTATATTCTATTAGGACAGGTCTGCACTTTTACATCAGACCAAATTCAGGGGCTGTTGGTAATCTGGGGTCCCTCTTACTTATGTCCCCCATGGATCACTGCTAGTCTATTGAGCCAGATAGAACCTACCATTCTCTCACTTTTCAACTTATCCCTCGGTACAGTAAAACTTACCCTAGCCTGGATTGCCACACTGGTGTCGCCAATATTAAAAGAACATATTACAGCCCCAAATAACAAATCCAACTTTTGCCCAATCTTGCTTCTCCCACTATTGGGAAAAACCTTGGAAAATCTGGTAAACAAGCATCTTACGGCATATTTGGAGGACTATCATGTTCTTGATTCCTCCCAATCTGGATTCAGAGCTTTTCATAGGACTGAGACGTGTTGTTTGCAGTTACTGATACCATCTGACTATCCATAGATGTTGGATCCCCCCCCCCCCGTGCTCGTGCTGCTAGACTTGTCAGTAATCTTTGGTACAGTTTCTCACACAGTACTCATTGCAGGCTGTGTGAGGTAGGCACATGTGGCAAAGCCTTATTATAGCTTGTTGACTTCTTAGACAGCCCGACACAGAAGATCCCTTTAGACACCTTCAAGTCATGCACCATTCCTATTAACAAGAAGGTCCCCCAGGGTTTATCGTTGATGCCTATATCATCAACATCTACGTGGCCCCGCCTTGTCCAGATTGTTAAATCTTGTGGTTTTGATGTTATATCATATGTGGATGATAGTCAGATAATCATGTTGTTTGGACAGGACCTTGATGGGTGAAACATTGTTGTATAGATTTTATGAGAAGGATTGCTACACGGATGACAGCAAATTGTCTCCAACTGAACAGCGACAGAATGGAGATTCTGCTGTTTGGTTAAAACTCAGCAGCTCTGCCCAGAAGACTGCTGCCACCCTGTACTCGGTGTAGCCCGACTCCTGGGCAACATGTGAAAAACCTCGCTGTCAGGCCCTATTTCCTTAATCTGTGGTGACAATTTCTAAAAAGATAATGTTTAGTTTATGTCTGATGATATTACTGAATATGACATTCTGACACACACCTGACAGGGTTAAACTTACCTTGGGTCTACATGCCCACCTTCAACAAATCTGCAATGTGGGTCTTGCCATAAGCAAGCACTCAATAAATCACTTACAGAAAAAAATAAAGATGACTTCATCAGACATCTGAAGCCCTTGAGCCAGTCTGCCCATGAAGGGTTTAAGCAGAACCGATGTCCACTATCTTGTGGCCGCCAGCAGGAGAGACAAGTTCCATTTCTGATGACTTCCTCCATTATACACAGAGTCATCGGGGCTAGGTGACACTTTTTTGCTGGTACAACAAAATGCGGTTTAGCGTGAAATTGCCTAATCTCCCACTTCCCACCGAAAATACCAGTTGAACACTATCTCTTTACTATTTGAACCTCTGTTTGCGTGCTACTTCTTTCACCCTGTGCTTAAATCACCAGAAAGGTAGAACTAACATGCTTGCACCTGCTTTCGCCTTTATTTCGCCAAATCAAAATGGATACAAATACTCAGACATACTAAAGGAGCGCTTCAGTGTTTAACAATTACCCCCTACAAACGTGGCACGTCACGAACAAGAGGACGATCTCGCAAACAATGCTTTCTTGCATGTGCTCTCAACCGGTCTGTGTGTGGTTCTTATTTTAGCTCGATGCTTGCTAATTGTGAAGGTATGCGGATAATCAGCCCTTTCTAGCTGATTTTGCAATAATACCTGCCATCTGTTACCGTTTTTCAGATTTGCAGAGCCACAGCTGCGCAGCGGTTTCCCACATTAACAACGGCTTGCTTTCAGAGACACTTACAACTTCTGCAACAGTGAACCTGCTCTAATTAGTACTGGAATTAAATGTTTACTGTGAAAAAAATGACTAAATCTATTTATCATCCTCCTGCAGCTCAAGGTAGAATAATTATATGCAGGATCGGGCCAATGTCAAGTGGACTAATGCTGTATACAGTGTCATTTGAGAGGTTACTGTCTGCAGATTGAAATGAAAGGAAGTAATTGGGTGTAGGATAGCATGAAAGTAGAGATCGTCTGTGAAATATTTGGTCTTTTTCGTGGAGCCCTTTTTATCACACAACGTTCTCCTCTATAGTATAATATCTATTTAAAATGGTACTTTGACATGAAGGCAGAAACCAACAACGTGTAATTCCTTAGCTTGTTCTCTGAGAGTTTTAAAATGTTTCCTGTAGCGGTGTGGTAATAGGACTTTCAGAGGCTACACTCTTTATATATCTCATAATTGCAAACGAGAAGACAAGATATGTATGTAACATGCACATGATGACTTATTTAAAGGATACCGTTTACATGCACTGCTTTATGTTAAGAAGTGGTATGAGTGAAGGGAAATTTTAAGAATTTACTTCTGTACACTTTCCAGAACGCATTTCTTGTAACAGCAATAAAGCAGATTACAAGTATCAAAACATGCACGTTATATGTAGCAGAATGAACGGTGCAGTGGAAGACAATATTTCGCGTTTTTTTCTTTATTTATAGTCCATGTTTGTCTAATACTGGATTTGCTCAGTTGTCCTGTAAATTTATATTTATGTATTTGTTTACAATTTTATGTAGCGCAAAATAATACCACGCTGGTATCAGAGTGTTTCACAGAAGAACCGTTTTCTTACTTAATCTAAGCTGTTAATGTAACAACAAGATTAAAATAAACCATGTAAAGGTAGAATGAATAACTATAAGGATTCACAAAGATTCACTCCACGTTGTTGAAACTTCCAATCTTTGATGTCCGTTTTCGAAAAAACAAGGGTGGATTTTTAAGTTATGTGCTTTTGAGATGGGTTTGAATGATGAGATCCCCTGGATGTCCATGACCCTGAAGACTAGGGCATAAATTGGCTGGTGGCCATTTGCCTTCAGTAAGGGGCAGATCCTGGACTTATACATGTTACTATGTAAGTACTCTGTGCAGGTATATCTCAATGCCATCTGGACGATAACACACAGTCAGCTAGATATTCCATTTAGAATGAGACATCTGCTTTATATGTGCCAGCCATAGTACACTACATTTCCTAGTATATCTAGATCCTCAAGGGTCGTTAAACTCACCAGACAGTAGCTACATGCCTTTATTAAGCAATAAGATGTGGCTCTATATTTGTAAATATAGTGTATACTAGACCATAAGCAGATAAGTGGATAAGACGCTGCAAGTAAGCACATTTTTAAACCAGGTATCCACAATTAATAATTTACTACATTTCCCGGCATCCCTCTACTTCTGAAGACCTTGAGAATCATTTTCGGGTCATTCACTCCTCTTGGCATTGGGATCCTAATGATATAATGGTGAAGGTGTTGGGTACGGTGTTCTTTCATGCCTGGACAGATGAGCCAAAAAGAGGGGACATGAAAGCAGTGCAGTGAGTGATATGAAGACAGGAAATAGATAACTTTCAGCGTTAGTCTCCACACATATGGGTGTGACGGTGAAATTTATCCACAGCCATTACTATTCTTTATCTTATCGGTATAGCGGAATAGTGGCACTAATTCAAATTATCTAGGTGGTGGGTTTTATGTTCTATGTTTGAAGATTGGAATTTACCTTAGTTAATTGTTAACACGAGGTCAGGGCGACATTCAGTTAGTATTGATGAGTAGCCCCGAAATGGGCATTTTGCCTAGTTGACTTTAACTGTGTTTGTGTATAAGGGCTGTTTGATGGAGCAATGCATGCCTCAACAACGCATGCTGAAACACATGTAAGACTGAACTACGACCGCATCCTTACCAGGTATGCCTTTACCATGGATTCCTTTACCACACAATTTTGTGGTAAAGACATGATTGGTAAAGGGACATGTCTGATAAAGATCACACTCCTGCCCCTCTGCCCTGAGCCCTAAAATGCGGTCCACCTGCGGTCTTTTATACCCACCCCAACTCTATAAACTTCCCTGACCCAACAATAATGAACTTTAATACTCAACCCCCTAGCCCCTAAAAACGACTCTGACCACAGCCCTTCTCCCGGAGCACTAAAATTGACCCCTTCCCCTAAACCCTACCCCCACTGTCCCCCTGCCCCAGTCCAACTGCCCCCTTGACCTGAAAACTGCCCCTTTCCTGTCCCATGCCCTGATCCATAAAACTCATCCACGTAAACACTACTCCGACCCTAGCCCCCCTTCCTGAGCCCTAAAACAGCCCCAACCCCTAAAATCCACCCCACTGCCCCCTGACCCAGCCAATTGCCCCTTAACTTGTAAACGTCCCCTTTTCTTTCCCCTGCCTGAGCCCTAAAACTCTTGAACACCTTCCAGCCCCCAACCCCTACAAACTACCCCCACTCACCCAAAATCCCACTGACCTCACCGCGCGCCCCAGTGTTTCTTCTTCCTGCTCTTCCACCGAGCTGCAGCCAGCAACTAGACCATGCATATGCCTTTACCACACATATGACTGGTTAAGGCATGTATGTGGTTAAGGCAAGCATGGTTACACCAGTGATGTTGGAAAATGCGTGGTTGAGGCCACAGTGTTCCAACTGTTTTCCTGTATAAGTATTCCACAGAGACCCCGCCCATCGCTATTCCATAGCTGGGACTATATACAGAACACACTCCAGCTCAGAGCCCTTTGTGAGCATGTCACTACTTTATCATAGTATTGCCAAATATATGAGCATATATATATATATATAAATATATAGATATATGAGGGTGCACAGACACTCTTTTACATGCAATGCTTCACATAAAAGGGAGTAAAACACATATTTATGTCAACATTGGAAGGTATCTCACCTTAATAGGAGATGCTAGAAAAGAACGACTGTTAAATGTCTATTTTAAATGTAATGTATATGTCTCATCCATTGCACAGCCTTCTCACACAGAGAGAGACACAGGTCCGGACAACGTGAAAATCAGCAAGTGCTCAAAGAAGGTCAAGTACTTTCACTCATTTTCTTTTCATCCTAGAAGGTTTTCATTGGTACAGAGTTTATCTACCATTTAGGTCCTAAAAAAGCCCACCCACACCTATTGGAGGGCAATTGAGGGCTGCAACATATCTACCTTACATGGTGAATTAGTCCCCTGATTTTAATATACCTTGTAGGGGACAACAATAAAGTGTAGTAGCCCACTTACGAGGTATTTTAAATAGTACTCTTCACCTCTTTACTCATTTAGTAGGTATTAGCCAGCCCCATACTTTACATCTACATTACATCCTCATTCAAGAAGCGTCCTCTTACATAGCATCCCAAGAGCTCCTCCGTGTCGATGAGGATGTAGCCCGCGGCTTCGACCATGAGGAGCAACCCTATTTTGAAGCATACCAGACATGCCAGGCAGGAAAACGTGCCTGCTCTCACCCCACAGGAGCTGAATAAATTCACCCACAGGGTGGGAGCAGACATTTGATTCCCTGCTCGCACTCCTGCTCTTCTGTTTGTTACCCCCCAGCAGGAACAGTGAAAAATACTTGGGGCTCCCCCTACAGCCCCAATGTTCTATCCTTTTTTAAGTTGGAGAAGATTTGGGACAGTCCTGATGGGATGGATAAGGGAACGTTGTTCCAGATTTTAGATGCAACATGGAAAAGAGGGATGTCAGACCCATTAAATTGGAAGGGGATGCACAGTGTAGACAGAGGCTACCAGGAAACACGCTTGGTGGTTGAGGTTGTTTGCTATTACTGTTTAGGAGTCTGTTCTGCAATGGCTCTCCAACCTATGCCAAGTATAACTATTTTCACACTAGACTCCCTGGATAGACCTGGTAAACAGACAAAGTATCGACTACAAAATATCGAATGGACATAATATCGAGTTTAAAATAGAGACTGGACAGAATATCGAATGGACAGAATATAGACATCAAAAATATCATTTTGAAGGTAAGTAATGTAATATCGAAATTTAAAATATAGATAGTTAAAATATCGAAGTACATACTATAGGCTAATAAAAATATCGAAAATTTAACAATATCGAATCTTTTATAGTGTATTTTATGTGTTAAAAGTGTTTATTTGTTATAATGTAATTTAATTAATGAATTTAATGTTATTTAAATTTAGGGTAATTTAATTCCGTAGCGGGTTGTGGGTTTATAGGGGAAAAGGGTGGGAAGTAATTTAATTATAATTAATTAAATATGTAAATTTATTTATTGGTATTTGTTTATAATTAATTGTTAATTCATTTTTATTTTGTAATTAATTACATTTTAATTGCCAATTAATTTTATTTAATTGATTAATTGATAATTATGTTTATTTAATTAATTTTATTTTTGTAGCGGGTTGGGAGTTTATAGGGGAATAGGGTGGGAAGTAATTTAATTATAACTAATTACATATGTTAATTCTTTTGGGTATTTATTAGATTTTAATTAAGTAAGTTTTTAATTACAATTGTTAATTTGTAATTAATTAGTATTACTAGATAACTAATTGTAATGATTAAATTAAATTAGTATTTGGAAATAATTAATTTTAAGATTATATTAAATTGGTAATTACTTTTAATTAATGTTGTTATTGTTAATAATATATATATATATATATATATATATATATATATATATATATATATATATATATATATATATAATATATATATATATATATATATATATATATATATATATATATATATATATATATATATATATATATATATAATAATATATGAAGTATCTACTTTCCCTACTGTTGCACTCTTTGGAGTGGGAATAGTAATTTTTACCCCTACGCTATCCAACTTTTTCCCTACTGTTGCACTCTCTGGAGTGGGAAGAGTAATTGTTACCCCTACGCTATCCAAAGCTTTCCCTACTGTTGCACTCTCTGGAGTGGGAATAGTAATTTTTACCCCTACGCTATCCAACGCTTTCCCTACTGTTGCACTCTCTGGAGTGGGAATAGTAATTTTTACCCCTACACTATCCAACGTTTTCCCTACTGTTGCACTCTCTGGAGTGGGAATAGTAATTTTTACCCCTACGCTATCCAACCCTTTCCCTACTGTTGCATTCTCTGGAGTAGGAATAGTAATTTTTACCTCTACGCTATCCAATGCCTTACCTACTGTTGCACATTATGGAGTGGGAATAGTAATTTTAACCCCTATGCTATCCAACCCTTTCCCTACTGTTGCACTCTTTGGAGTGGGAATAGTAATTTTTACCTCTACGCTATCCAACGCTTTCCCTACTGTTGCACTCTTTGGAGTGGGAATAGTAATTTTTACCCCTACGCTATCCAACGCTTTCCCTACTGTTGCACTCTTTGGAGTGGGAATAGTAATTTTTACCCCTACGCCATCCAACGCTTTCCCTACTGTTGCACTCTTTGGAGTGGGAATAGTAATTTTTACCCCTACGCTATCCAACGCTTTCCCTACTGTTGCACTCTCTGGAGTGGGAATAGTAATTTTTACCCCTATGCTATCCAACGTTTCCCCTACTGTTGCACTCTCTGGAGTGGGAATAGTAATTTTTACCCCTACGCTATCCAACCCTTTCCCTACTGTTGCATTCTCTGGAGTAGGAATAGTAATTTTTACCTCTACGCTATCCAACGCCTTACCTACTGTTGCACATTATGGAGTGGGAATAGTAATTTTAACCCCTATGCTATGCAACCCTTTCCCTGCTGTTGCACTCTTTGGAGTGGGAATAGTAAATTTTACCTCTACGCTATCCAACGCTTTCCCTACTGTTGCACTCTCTGGAGTGGGAATAGTAATTTTTACCCCTACGCTATTCAACTCTTTCCCTACTGTTGCACTCTCTGGAGTGGGAATAGTAATTTTTACCCCTACTGTATCCAACGCTTTCCCTACTGTTGCACTCTCTGGAGTGGGAATAGTAATTTTTACCCCTATGCTATCCAACGATTTCTCTACTGTTGCACTCTCTGGAGTGGGAATAGTAATTTTTACCCCTACGCTATCCAACGTTTTCCCTACTGTTGCACTCTCTGGAGTGGAAATAGTAATTTTTACCCCTACGCTATCCAACCCTTTCCCTACTGTTGCATTCTCTGGAGTAGGAATAGTAATTTTTACCTCTACGCTATCCAACGCCTTACCTACTGTTGCACATTATGGAGTGGGAATAGTAAGTTTAACCCCTATGCTATCCAACCCTTTCCCTACTGTTGCACTCTTTGGAGTGGGAATAGTAATTTTTACCTCTACGCTATCCAACACTTTCCCTACTGTTGCACTGTCTGGAGTGGGAATAGTAATTTTTATCTCTATGCTATCCAACGCCTTATCTACTGTTGCACTCTCTGGAGTGGGAATAGTAATTTTACACTTCCGCTATCCTACGGTAATAATATTGGATATTTTTTAATTATATTATGGTACTATATATATATATATGTTTTAAAAAATATGATTGTAACATTTTTTTATAACTTTAATTAATTATTTAAGTATTATAAGGTAATTTAAGTATATTTTAGTAAATATTTATAATCTTAATTTAATTTAACATTGTTTTTACTAAAGTCGATATTTTTACAAACTATATTTTAGTAAACAATATTTTTTACTCGATATTTTTGTATTTACCTGTTTGTAGATACAAAGTCGATATTCTGTCTGTCGATATTTTGTCGCCGATATTTTAGGTAGTCGATATTATGTCCCTCGATATTATTTCAGTGATCAGATAGACCTACCCTCTGCAGAAACGGGTCAATCTGAGGATCCCTAGCAATGTATCAAAACTTATTATTGCACTTCATGCATCCACTTAGTGTAGAGCTTTAATGGAGAGGAACAAGGGACTGTCACCTAAGATTTTAACACAGAATGGATTGAAACAGGGCTGTAATTTATCTCCTCTTCAATCTATCTCAGTGATTTGACAGCCTGTTTTAATCATATTAAAAATTTTCCTCCTTTAATTACACTTCAAAATGTACAAGTTTCTTTGACCTCACACCTAGAGGTCTTCAGCAAAAATCTCGGTATTCTTTTTAAGTATCTCGATATCCTTTTTAAGTATCTCGATATCCTCTTTAAGTATGTGGAGGATAACTTTCTGAAAATAAATGTCGCTAAGACCAATGGGTTGCTTTTTAGAGGAAAAAGATGTTATCGCCTTTTAACTGAACATACTAAAAACATACACATACAAGGGTCTTCTTCGAGTATCTAGAAAATACATCTCATCTTTCTCAAAATGGCTTTAAGGCAATAGCTCACAAAAGAGCTTTAAAAAGGTTTTACTGTTCATCCGGTAGGCAACATTTAACCCTTTTCGATATTTATCGGGTAAAGATACACCGCATTTTATCTTATGCCCTAGAATATATTCCCTTAAGCAAATTGTATGTTTTAAATGTATTCGAGGGGAAGCTTCTCAAGAAGAAAATATCCTTAAGCCAAGCAATTCCTGTCCAAGTATTATGCTTAGAAATGTCCCTCTTTAGTGCCAGCCCACATCTTTCGTGAAAGTAATTAGATAGGCTTACAATTTATTTCAAGCATTGTAAGAGACTTCCTAAGGCAGAAAACTTTTAATGAAAAAGTAAAAACATATACCTTTAATAATATTCTAAAGGTTGCACTAGTTCAATTCCAATGTACTTTTGACAACTTCCAGATGTAGACACCAGCACAGCTTAAAGTGTTTCTAAAAATACTGCTGTCAGAACACGCTACTCTCGTGACATTACACACTGTTCCCTGTTAGAAACATATAAGCCTTATTCTGATTGTATATGTTTTAAGCAGAATCAAAAATGCTTTTTTTAAGTGCTTTTATTGATTTGTTTCAACAAGGTACAGTAGTGCATTCACAATTTGCTAGATGTTACCTTTGTCTGTACATAAAATGATTCATTAACTACCACTGGATTCATGAGTCAAGATAACATCCTATAGGTGTTTGAATAGTACATTAATAAAGATTCCCTTGGGTACTCAGCAAGTGACTGCTGCATTATGCCTGACGCCTCTAACGTGTGTTCCCTCATAATGTAGGATTACACAGTGTGGGAATGGGCAGTTAAATGGATGTGTCTCGATATGCTACGGATTAGTGGATTTCCCCACTGCATTTGTGTCACTTTAGCTATCCAATGTGGGTACAGCTGGTTAGAGCCTCCTGGTCATCTATATGGAAAGTACGTCTGGGCATTCTCGCAGATATCTCAGCAGTGTATCCCAGATGTCTCTTGGACAGGAGGTCAACAACAAGAGTTACACACAAGTTTTTTTATTTGATCCTTGCAATATGTGAGATCATTCAGACACTCCTTAAATGTGGGAGCTTGCCCTTTACTCAATCTGCATGCTATCCTTTGCTTTGTTAGGAGTAGCCCCAATAAAATAAATTTCCTCTGCGTGACCTGCAGTTCCTCAGTATACCCCAAAAGCGCTATGACCAGGGTCAGGGGAAGAGGGTTCCTACAATTTTGTACAGAGTAACTATTACCTCTGCCCAGTACCTGTATATTGTCGCACATTGCCACAGCGGGTGAAGAAGCACACCACTTCCTGCCTGCATCTGTCGCTGCAGTCAACAAGCCTTAATTTATATCTGTAAAGGCTTTCTGGTGTATAGTACACCGGATGTATGCTTTTAAAGTGTATGTTGCACAGACAGTTGCTGGCTTTTACCATACCTGTGTATTTGCAGCACTAGAGCCACTACTTATCAGAGAGTGGAGTGTCTAGCTCATGATCCCATCCTGTCCATGAGCCATTCCACATTTTTTGGCCTTCGATTGTAGCGGGACAGTAAAGTCTTGGTATGGTATGCGCTGGCCCAGTTGCCTGTAGTAGGGTGTGCAGAACGTCGAGTGTAGGGGGTTCCTGGGGAAAGTTAATAGTACTAGCTCTGACATCATGCTTGATCCTGATATATTAAAAAATCTCCAGTGGCATGGTGGGCCCCCCCACTTAGCAGTGTTTACAGGTCTTTAAATAACCCCTCATGATGGAAATCCCCCAGGTACCTATTCCTCTATTATGTAGCATCATGTGATAAGATGCTTCATGAGTAAAACCAGAGTGAGATGGTGCTAAGGAAGGGGCGCCAGTAGTGAGTACAGTACAGCTTTGTTCAGTCTTCTGGCTAGACGATGTCACGGAAGGTTAGTGCATGCTACCATGGAGTGAGTTGTACCATCTGTAGGGACTGGCACCCCTAGGAAGAAGGTCGTAGGGAGGGGGGCCATATAGCCTTTTACAATGGCCAGGTGGGGCATGAAGGGCTGAGGCTTGAACCAATAAGTTGTGTAGTTGGCTTGTGCACATAGAAAATAAAACTCCATATCCAGAGCTTCAAAGCCTCCTCGTGAAAAGGGCTGAGCAAGTGTAGTCCAGCTCTCTCTGGGCTGCTTGCCTCCTAAGGTCAGTCTAACTAGATGATTTTGGAGTGTGTGAAAAAAGGGAGTCACAGATGGTATGGTATATTGAGGAATAAATATAGTAATTTATGCAACAATACCATTTTCGCTAAGAAATCCACCCTGCTAGCGACAAAGGCATCAAGATCTAGCGAGACATTAGTTCGTAATGGAGGTGAAGGTGGTTCCATAGTTCTCCTCTCTACCTCTGGAAATCACCACTCCCAAGTATTTTACTACTGAGTCACACCACGCCAATGGAAAATCAAGTGGAAATCGAGAGGTGTTGTTGTGGAGGGGAAAGATCTGAGGTTTGCCCCAGTTTATATTTACTCTGGACATTTCGCCAAAGTGAATGAACTCCCTGAGAATGGGATTCAGGCTGGTCAGGGAGCCCCCTGAACGTAGAGAATTATGTAAGTGGCATAGAGCAACACTAAAAAAGCCGAGAAGGATAGCGCAGCGTGTACTCTCTATGATGCTGTTGGAGTTTGGCAGCAAAGCGGCTCTATTGTTAGTGTAAATAAGAGAGGTGATAGAGGACACCTCTGTCTGGTGCCTTGCAAAATGGGAAATGGTTTGGGGAATCCACCATTAATCTGCACTGTTGCACATGTCTGGCTATAGAGCAAAGGGACCCAGGATAAAGAAAAGGGAGGAAATCCCATTCTCCACAGCACCGCAAACATGTA
Source organism: Lissotriton vulgaris (assembly GCF_964263255.1). Classification (NCBI taxonomy): domain Eukaryota; kingdom Metazoa; phylum Chordata; class Amphibia; order Caudata; family Salamandridae; genus Lissotriton; species Lissotriton vulgaris. The sequence continues at coordinate 1,385,721,685 of NC_141693.1, read as the reverse complement.
GTCCTATTCTAGTGAATCAAAGGCTTTGGTAGCATCTAGAAAGACTGCCAAGGCCTCCAATTCAGGTCTGTGTCTTGTATTAGTGCAAATAGAGTATGCCAATTATGGGAGGTGGCTCTCGCAGGTATAAACCCTGCCTCATCCGGCAAAACCAACCCCTCCATAAACAAACCAAGCCTATTGGCCAGTACTTTAGTCAGTATTTTTGCATCACAATTGATTTAGGTTAGGGGCTTACAGGCCTTGCATGTGGAACTGTCCTTTCTCTGCTTTAGCATTGCTCTGATCGTCACTTTTAGCATGGTGAGTAGGAGGATTCCCAAATGTTTTGCTTCCTCATAAATCTTTTTCAGAATTGGAAATAATGTTCCTGCTTAGCACTTATAAAAATCGTCTGGTAGTGCATCGGTCCTGGGGCCTTACCTGAGAACAGTGGTATTATGTGTTACAGCAAACAAATGATGGACGGAATGCTGACAATGCAAACATTATCCCCAGTCAAAAGATCTTGGTTAAATACATTGTTCTTTTGCCCACTACACCAAACCAGTTTGAACTCAGACATATGCAAATCGGTCTTGACACTGTGCCCCATGGGAACAGTCCAGACCGAATGGCCAGGTCTTCCCTGGACCGTAAACAAGCATTCTGGTACCGGTTTCAGGGCATGTCACCCTTCTTCAGCCAGGCTATCTTGAATCCTTGGGCATGTGAGACAGGGACCCACGTCTGAGCATACCCATCCCACTTAGGGCAAAAAGTGTTACAGCAAACAAATGATGGACGGAATGTTGACAATGGAAAAATTCTCCCCTAGTCAAAAGATCTGGGTTAAATCCATCATTCTTTTGCCTACCACTCCACCCCAGTTTGAACCCAGCCATATGCAAATCAGTCTTGACCCTGTACCCCATGGGAACAGTCCAGACCAAACTGCCAGGGCAGGTCTTTCCTGGACCTGAAACAAGCATCCTTGGACCGGTTTCAGGGTATCTCACCCTTGTGTTATGGCCAAACGGAGTTCCTCCTCCTCGATATCTGTGGACAGAAACTCCCTGTGGGCCTCACTGAGACAGCCAAAAGCAATGTCCTCAAAGTAGGGTGACACATCTATCTGTTGCGCCCTCTGTGTGGAATAGAGGGTGGAATATTACTTAGAGAAAGTGCAGACAATGTCCACTGAGTCTGTTTGTAATGAACCCATCATATCCTCCACCCCAAGGACATAATTGGAGAATCTGGAAGTTTGTACCACCTCAGCTAACGCTTTCCCCAGTCGCTCCCCCTCCCCATACCCATGGGCTCAATGATATTTGGATCTGAATAGATTTTCTCATTCTGCCGTAGCTTGGTATTCGGTTATCAATTCCCAAAGCTGTGCCAGTCGCTGCCCATAAGGGGCTTCTGCAAAGTGGGCCTCTTCTTCTTTAATGTCTGTTTCAAGATTCCTGAGCAATCCTCTGTCATGTAAGATGCCCCCCCCACCCTCTTTGTGATGCACATCCCCATATGGTATCCGTGAAGGCCTCCGAGACACAGGCTGAGGTTGGCACTGTATCTAAATTTCTGGGAAAGAAATCTAGTATTTCCTGACCCATCTCTTCACGGAAGCAATCATCTAGCAGGACAGTGGGCTGGAGATGCCATTATTGATATGGAGAATTGCTTCCCGATCGGCACAGCAGCATCAGGGAGTGATCAGAGTATTTTTGTGCGAGGTGTCCTGCTTCAACCAGCCAGGTGCCCATCCCCGCGAGAGCAGCCTGTAATCAATTCGGGACCAGCTGGAGTGTACACTGGAATGGTGGAGGCCCTCCTTTTGTGTGGGCAAAAGGTTCTCCAGGGACTTAAAAGCTGGTGGTCAGACATGATGTCTGCTATATTCTTTCCCACCTTGGTATATGGGCCTAGGGTGCTATGTGACAGATCCATATTTGGATCTGATGCAACATTAAAGTCGCCAGAGCTTATCAAAAAAGGCAGCATCATCTATATTACGAACATAGCAGTTTACCAGCATGACAGAGTGTGATGCTATATGTCCCCACATTATGCAGTATTTATCCTGCGAGTCTTGGTCAGGGCCAGATGGGCGGTAGTGGACATTATTAAGTTGAATCTGAGCCAAAGAATCTGTGGGCTGTGCACTTCCCAAGTTAAGGTAGACGGTATTGTTAGATCTAAATGTGTCTCTTGCAGGATTGCTATTTGGATATTGTGTCTGTCTAGGTATCCAAGTATGTGTCTACTTTTGCGAGAATCACGCAGGTCACTCACATTCCACGCCAATAGGTTGTGGGTAGGGCCGTCAATGAGATTGGGTGTGCATGTGTGTATCAGCTTAATCAGTGTTTGCAGCAGGATATTTGTTTGTACCCTGGTGTATTTAAGCCCAAGTTGTTGAATTGTTGTGCATTTGTTTGACTGTGAACAGCGATGTGTTGCACTACCATAATCAGTAACACTAACTCCACCCTTCCCCCCATCCACACAAATGGCCCAATCCTGTTGGGGATTGCCTAAAATCCGTAGTACCCAACAACAAGAAAGAAAAATTAGTGACTTTTCAGTAAGTAGCAAACAGTATAACTCACCGGACAGTGGGAGCCAGTGGTGTTGATCAACAGAAAAGTCTAATGAGCATGGAGAGGAGAGAGTATGAGTCTGTGAAATGAGGAGAGGGAGAGAAAGGGATTCAGAGGAGAGAAGGGCAGGATAGATCCCAGTATAGATAAGAGAGAAAAAAAGGAATAATAACTCAAATCAGGACATTGTCCAGGGAATTACCACTAGGGGTACACACTGGAGCACCTGGCAGATCATCTTGAGTTAAAGAGGGTGTCTGGGAACAGGATAGATTATGTCATTGGGTCTGGATTCAACTAGGTCCACGGTGATGCAGCTGGATTGGTGAATATGCAGGTTTTCTGAGATTTGTCAGTGGGGCCCATTACCCAGCATGAAGAGGTGAGCAAGAGGAAAAGAAAGGAAAGTCCAACATTTTAGTCCATCCTAGCAGGTGTTCTCTCTCTGGTGGTCAATTTATATTCAAGGGCGAGAAGTGAAGAACATAAACTCAAGAGGAGTATAAGATCTGTGGTTTAACTGACGTCTGAGATGGTGATCTAGAGTCATGGTAGATTTTGCCAGCTGGGAATGTGCAGCAAATTGCTCACCTCAAAAAATCCTGGGCTTGTTGAGGAGTGTTGACGATGAGCTGGATTTCTTGGAAGGAGATGCGGAGCCTGGGGGGATAAAATATTGCATAGAAAATATTGGCCTGTTGCAGCTTGCGTTTAATCAATTTTCTGATGTGCCTCCTGCACCGCCATTGTAAAATCATGCAAGTCTGCATCCCCATCCCTGTAGTTGAGGAGGTGGATGATGATTGGTCTGATAGTGGAGCCCAGAGGAGGTCAGGCAGATAATGATTGCTGAGCTATTTCTACTACCGTTTGGAAAGGGAGGAGGCCCTAAACAACTCCACCAACATACGCTGCGAATAAGCCTTCATATACCCCGTAGCTGTGGATTCAGGAACTCCCAGGATTCAGATGTTGTTCCTGCACGATCATACCTCCAAATCCTCAGTTTCGAAGAGATAACTTTCAGGAGCCAGTCTGTACTTCACATTCACTTCCTTATTGTTGATGAATCATCCTCCAGGTGTAATATTCTATGCTCTGCCTTATCTGTCATGTTTCTCTAGGGGTTACGTGATAAAGTCCATATGCATGCCCATGCAATCCATCTTGGCCTCAATTGACGTAAGGCTTTGTCACATGATAAGTAACAGGGAGCGCACATCTGTGCCTTCTGACTGCGATGTTCATTGGTGTCCCTCTGCCACACTGGTTTCTGTAACCCCTGTTGGGCAGCGTGCAGAATTCCGAGGTTCATAGAGCAGTTTAGCAGGTTTCCCCTCCATCCTACCCATTATCCCATCTTGATCCCAACAATAGAAGAGGAACCCCCAGCCGCTGGGTGCACCAGCACAATTTGGCAGCAGCCCAGTGCATGAGAGGCTGTGTAGATGGAAACCAACTGTGTGCAACTTTTGCAGGGGTTATTTCAGTAGACAATGCGTCACCGGAGGACCCGTTAGTATTGGTAATAGCATTGATGCTTTCCCCCGATGCGGACTCCAATAACGGGCTCACTCGCTGTGCCATTGGTAGTGAAGTTCTCCCTTCCCGGGATCATAGGGGTTTCATGGCATCAGTGCAGGGCCCTCAATCTATGCGGTGCAGGTCAGAGGAATAACTACTTTTCACCAGGCTTGCAGGGGCTTTTGCAGCAGTCAATACATCAGTGGTGGGTTGCTTGCGCAGCCTTATTGTATTGGTGAAAGAACAACTAAGGGTTGGCTCTAATCAGCAAGGCTTAGCCTAAATATCAAAGAACAAAAATGGAGTGCCAGTACTGATATAAATGATTTAAATAAACAAATAACCAATCAGAACTTGAAGGAACATTCAAGAACGGGGATTGCTAATTAATATCTTTTTATTTTAGCGTTTCATTTAAGAACCTCATATTTTTTTTAATTCATCATACAAAAAAACATATTAAAAAAGGACACATCATACATAAAAAGGGGAACTAGCTATTCATCAATCATTCATTATTACATACATATCACAAGCATACAAAAGCATTCAACCACTCAGGGAGAAGGACTACAAAGACATACAGTACAATCAATATAAAATATATACAATCTAATGCTAAGGAAGAGAAACAAAGCCACAGTCTGCAAAAAAGTTTTACAATAGTGTTAAGAAAAAATAATCTCTATTAGGTACATTCCTATGTATTGAATCAGATGATCAAAGCAATCTTTTTAGAATTAGTAGTTCTGGGTAATGTACAATAACGAGCGGCAAGGGAAAGTTCATTTGATAGCCTGTCGCTCTCGCAGACAAGGTGTGGCAGGAGCCTACGAGTTTCGAATCCCACCGATTCTTTTGGGATTCTCTTCAGGGCCTCATGTAGTATCTAAACAAGGAGGAAGTAAAATAAAGACAGAAAAACAAGTAAGAAACTGAGGTTGAATAATTAGTCAAAGGAAAATGACTGGACCAGACATCAAGGAGCCTGCTTACAGGGCCCAAACAAACCCCCAACAGATTACCAATAAGTGAGAATGCCAGATAATCAGGGGAGCATCGTAGTCAAAGGAAAAGAGCTAATCTCCGGATCTAGAATTAAAAAGCATAAAGCGGTGTCAATCGAGTTAGATTGCAAGTCAAAATGGTGGTTTACAGTGGAGGGTACCTCTTATTACTTACCTCATATGTGAGTGTCTTTCTTTTTGTAGGATGTCCATAGAAAGGGTCAAAGAACCAAAAGTCGGGGGCAGTGCGGACACATGCCTGTTAGTGGAAATAAAGAAGTCTAATTAGGCTGGAATTGACCTGTCACCTATTAAAAAGACCAAAGGTGAAGCGAAATTGGTTCTTACCCTAGGAGCGCAATCGCGGGTTTTGATGTACTGGGCAAAGTGAAATAGTTATTTCAAGGTGAGCCATCTAAACAAACGGAAGGAGTGGGTTACTGAAGGGCGGGAAGTAACGCATTTAATGAATAGACGAGTCAGCGTGTGGATATCTTACCCAATCGGTGCGTTTTCGGTTGTCTGGAGTGTAGTGAATTTCAAGGAGTTGAATACTTTTCTATTCTGAAAATAACAAGGATAAGGCATAACCATATGAACAGGTAACGGTTAGATGGTAATACAGAGTGGCGGCGAAGACGAGCTTTAGGACGCCCAAAAGGATTAGTCAGCTTACCGCATTTGTATACATCTAGGCAGTAGAAACTAGTAGGGGTGGATGCATCATTAGAATGCCTAAACCGGAAATTTATACAGAATCATTAGCGAATAGAAACATGCGAGTAATGGAACTTCGTTTATGTTTCAGCAATCATGACTTACCGCCACTAGTGCGGAAGAAGGATTTAAGGAATGAGGTTTTGATTATGGCAGCGGTCTGCTACGTTCGGAAGCCATGCAGCAAACTAAAGAAACGAAGAAACAAACCTTATCACTGTGCTTAGTTTTACAGGCTGAAAGGATTACAGAGACGTGGGGGAAGTGGGAAACAAGACACTTACTTGTGGCTTACGTGAACCGTCGGGCCGATGGCGTTCTAGTCAGCACTACACCTGGGCGCATGCGTATTGCAGGCCAGGGCGGGACTTTTTCGAGTTTATATATGACGCGGTAGACACGGCGCCGCCTTCGAGTAGAAGGAAGTGGAGGTTAGAACTAAAAACCTGGGCCAGATTAGAAAGGTATAGGGCCGGGTGCAGAGTAACCATTGTTTACAGAAAAAGTGTAGGTGATGACACTGGGAAGAAACAGGAGGAGAGGTTTGTTAGTTGGAACTAACACAGAAGGAAGTTAATATAACAACCCATTAATATACATACAAGTGGTGGGAATGGAGGACATCTTTTACAGCAAGCGATTAGGCAGGGTACTCTAGACTTGCAGTGTCAACACATGTTACAGATCACAGTTTAAAGATTTCGCTCAATTCATTGAGGCCTGATGTCGCCGTATCGAATTTTACAATGAGGAATGCTTCTCTTTTGGACAGTTGTAAATTCCAATCGCCTCCTCGTGGGTCCTTTTCGACTCGTGATATCACTGTCGATCTGAGGTCACCTATTTCGTGTTGCATTTGTGTCCAATGATGTCCAGTGGTGCGTTTTCAACTTTCTTTTTTAATCTGGATTTGTGTTGAGAGATACGTTGACGTATCTCTTGGTTGGTTTTACCTATATATAGGCGTTGGCATGGGCATATTATGCCATAAACTACAAACTTAGTTTTGCAATTGCTGAAAGTATTGTGTTTCCAGGAGATTCCATTATGCTGGAAGAGGGAACCCTCAAATGTAGATTCACAACAAAGACAAGTTCCACATTTGTGGTGTCCTATTACGGGGGCCATTCCCATCATTTGACGTAACGTTGATGGTTTCGGGGCTGGCATTGCCGCTCGGACTATATGGTTGGCAATGTTGTTTTCCTTCTTGAAAGCAAACAGAGGTAATTCTTTAAGGCTCTCATCTAAGTTCTTTACTAGGTGCCAATTTTGTCCTATGACTCGTTTAAGCTGGTTCGCATTGGGACAAAAAGTGGTGACACATACTTGTCGCTTCAAATCAGGCTTATCTTTCCGCTCTAGGAGTTTCTCTTGTGGGGTCCACTGTGCTCTCTTCATACAATTCCTTACTAGTTTTTTGAGGTACCCCCTGTCACAAAGCTTAGATATCAAGTTCTCCGAGTGATGGTGGAAATCCTCTTTATACGTGCAGTTTCTGCGTACACGCAGAAACTGCCCGTAAGGGAGGTTCTCTTTAAGGTTTCTGGGGTGGTTGCTGTCAAACATCAAAGATTTATTTCGGTCAGTGGGTTTGACAAACAAGGTGGTCGCTAGTTTACCTTCTTTTGGAAAAACCTCTACATCGAGAAATGCAATTCTAGTTGTAGACTGGGTCAGGCTGAACTTTATATCAGCAGTCCTAGAGTTTAGCCATTGATGGAACAGGGACAAGGTGTCACTGTCTCCTGTCCATACCATAAACACGTCATCAATAAATCGGAGCCAAGCTCCGATGTATTGATGGAATGGGTTGTTGTTATGTATGTAAGTGTTCTCATACATTGACATAAAGAGTACCTCAAACTCCGGTGCAAAGGGGCAGCCCATGGCTACCCCTTTGACTTGATAGTAGAATTCTCTGTTGAAACAGAATTAATTTTTCTTTAATGCGAACGCCGCAAGGTCTACCAGAAATTTTGACGGTACCCGCGTTGGGCGGGGTCTGGAGTCTAAAAAATAGGACAGTACCGCCACGGCTTCATCTTGGGGGATCTGTGTGTACAGGGATGTCACGTCTAAGGTGACTAAAGAGTCCCTGTTCTCACGGTAGTTGATATTCTCCAATTTATTAATGAAGTCTCTAGTGTCCTGTAGATTGGATATCACCTGGCTCATGAATTCTTTAAGGAAACAGTCTACGTATTTAGCAGCTGGCTCAAGCAAAGAACCACATCCTGCCATGATGGGTCTGCCTGGCGGATGATCTTGGTTCTTATGAATTTTAGGTAATACGTAGAACATCGGTACTTTGGGATGTTTGATTTTTAAATATTCAAGCTCTTTAGGGCCAACAAATCCTTGGTCGAAACCTTCCTGTATTAGGGCAAAAAGTTAATTCTGGAGTTCTGTAGTGGGGTCTTTACCTATCTTTCGATAGCAACTGGGGTCATCTAGCTGCTTCATCACTTTCGTGGTGTAGTCATTGGAGTCCCACACTACTATAGCACCGCCTTTGTCGGCCTGTTTAATTATCACCGAGGTGTCATTTTTTAGGTTGTTTAGCGCAGTCATCTGTTTTTTAGTGGTATTAAATTTCACAAATTTTCTTTCTTTTTCCATGGCTGAAATGGCAGACAAAACGCTTTTTTCAAAGGTCACAAGTTCTTTCAGAATTTTATTGGCAGGTGGACAGAAAGTGGATCTATATCTTAGACCAGTAACTTCCACAGAATTTTGAATAGAATTATCACTGAAGAAAAGAGTAAGTCTCAATTTTCTGCAGAATTCAATAAATTCGGATTTCATTTTGACAAAGTCAGTGCTTTTAGAAGGGACAAATGATAGACCCTTTGCCAAAATACTTTCTTCTTCTTGTGTAAGTACCTTGTTGGAGAGGTTAAAGATGGGCGACGATTTTAATTTTTGTAATGCTGGCGTCGTGTTTTCATTTCCCATGGGATTGTATATCTCACCCTGCCCCTGGGGCGTGTCTGGCCTCTCGCTAAAAAATGAGAATTAGATGATTGGTTCTGCTGTTGTTGATTGGTATTCCAATTCCGATTCCTATTTGGGCGGCTAAAATTGCCACTCGTGTCACTATCTGTCCCTGAGGATGACGTATCTGAAAAGGAAATTAACTGTTTCCTGGATCTCCCTTGGTTGTCCGTGAGAAAACGTCTTGATTCTGCTTTCGAGTAGAAGTCTACCTGTAGGTATGGATATATATTATCCAATGAGAAACTTTTTTTATCTTTCTCAAATTGGTTGGATTTCTGTGTTATAGTGTAGTCTTTAAACACTTGTATCTCTTTTGCTACCTTATCGAGCAGTGCTTTAGCATCTGCTATGGTAGGGTTGGTGCTAATTTCAGCCTCTAATTTTGCGATTTCTGCTAGTTCTTCCTTAGAAATTCTTACCGCTGTCTCAACAGTTAGGACCATAAGGTCTCTGCTGCATTTAGTTTCTATTAGAGAAAAACCCTTTTTGAAAATAGGGTCTTCTGTGAAAATTACAGGTATATTTTTAATTTGTAACCCACCTGGAATGGTGCCTTCTCGGAGGTGTTGCAACAAAAAATGCCCATGAAGGTCTGTCCTAATTTGTTTCTTTTTTAGGCAAATCAGCTTATCAGATTCATTGGACAAAGGCGCTGTCTCACTCAAGGTGACCGAGGAGAATATGGGTGGGTAACTCAGCAAGCTCCTGATGTGGTCCTCAGTATAAGCAAAGGTGTCCTTTTCTGCCATTACTTAGAAGACAGGAAAAGAAAAGGAAAATAATTATGACATTAGACAAAATTTGAAAAAATAAATAAATACACAAAGAAGGAATATGTTTTTTGTATGATGAAATAAAAAAAATATGAGGTTCTTCAAAAAAATGCTAAAATAAAAAGCTATTAATTAGCAATCCCCATTCTTGAATGTTCCTTCAAGTTCTGATTGGTTATTTGTTTATTTAAATCATTTATATCAGTACTGGCACTCCATTTTTGTTCTTTGTTATTGTATTGGTGGCATTGATATTGGCCCCTGTTGCTGACAGAACTTGAGAGGCGCCCAAAGGTCTCTTATGGTGGGCCCATCTGCAGTAACACCAGGAGAACGGTTCTCTCCCTGTGCAGATTCAATGTGGACCGGTATAGCAGCACCCACAGCGACTCTGTGACACCAACATCCGGGCAATCAATGATCAAAGTGATCCCAAGATGCAGCTCCACCCGCTTGTCAAGAGGCGCTAAATAAGCTCCACCCGCTTGTCAAGAGGCGCTGAATAGAGGTTTGCAGCCAGCACACTCTCACCCCCAGCAGAAGCAGCGTGGGCTAGAGCCCGGTCAACTCAGCTCCGTATAGTTGCAGTCCTCACCTCTCAGACGGAGATGGTCACACCATTTGGGCAGCTCCAGCGACAGGTCAGGATGGCTTCTCTAGTCCTCAGATGTGTTTTGCCTTCAGCAGAGACTTCAGTCAGTACAGCACCGTCATGTCCCTCTCAGTACATCTAAGGGTGGGTCGCTATCGCACAGAGCCCAGTGCCTCTCGGCAGCAACGCACACTAGGCCCCAGCCAGTAACTCCTCACTGCAAGCATCTAGCCAGTCCCGCTGCCTTGAACCAGCAGCAGATCATGTCAGGCTCAATTAGAGTGTAATTTTAGGCACCATTTTCAACAGCCGAAGCAGGATTATGACTTCTGATGGTCCCAGGCGGCAAGATCTCTGGCGCCGAGACCCCCCCCCCCCCTCTCAATAAAGGATACTTGTCTTTGGAACATAGTGTCAAGCTATCATGTTGAGATTGGGCTTTTACCTTTAAATACCTTAAAAAGCACTGGTCTGATAAAGGAAATAAGAATGAAATATATGAACTCTTTAATGAGAATTACTTGGTTGCTTGAGGCTTATGCTATATGGGAACATGAGACCCGAACAATAGTTTCTGTTTTGTGTTCATTAGAACTAGGAGCTATCCTGGTGGCGTCCTTGTGAAGTCTGAAAGTCGGGAGACTTCTTCCCCGAACTCGTACCACACGCCTATATCCCAGTGGGTGTGTAATTGTCATGAACATCAGTGTAATAGGGAAGTGGTATATTATTAGCCCTTTTTGGTGAGAATTAAGTATGAACATATACTGGGCATGAATAGACCCTGGTAGAAGGTTATTCCCTGCAATGAGAGTGAATACTAATGTAAAGGATTAACAAAATTAGATGCATTATTAAATGTGTCCATCCTAAGGATGAATTATATTATTCCTTTACACAAGTGGGTGGTGAGTTTGATGGTTGCTGTTGGGGGTACACAAGAGTCTCCCATGTGAGAATGAGGTTAATATGTAATACAGGAGCTGTATAAGTTATATGGAGCCAACAATCCTATTGTACATGTTTATTTATGTTTTTATGCAAATTATTGGAAATGATGTGTTCTTAAAAATGCATTAGCTATTGTTAGATATATGTATCAGCTGATTATATTGACATATATACATATATACTTTTTTGTGTTTTATAGAGATTCAAAGTGCTGTGATGTTAATGTTGTCATTTTAAAGCCTGAAGAAGGTGGTTGGACCTGTGATACTACTGAAACGTGTCGCTTGTTAGTAATTTTTTTAAATAAATCATACAGTATATGTGAGACTAACAGTCTTAAAAGTCTTTATGGAATGTCCATTTTAGATTTTCATTATTTTTGTGCACTTTGTTTATTAATATATATAAGTTGGTGTATAACACTGTACAATAACTCTAAATGCATTTTTGGGGATTGTCTTTTTTATCTATTTTCAATTGTGTTATAATGAACTTTGAAGATATAATAAATAAACATTTATACATTTGATTGATTGCCCATTGTGATAGGCTCCTGTTGGCTGAGTGAGCAGTGATAAGTCGGATTACTGTTGTTTGTTTTTAAAGGGATCCATTTGGGGTTTTGTGTGACTTAAGCGAGAAGAGAGAGATTGGTGTGTGACATTCGGATTACCCAATAAGATTAATCATTTTTGACATTGTGTCAAGTGGTGTCCTGTCCTTTTGCAAAGTAGGACCCCTCTTGTTTGTTTTACAATGGACATGCAAATCATAGCTCCCATAATAGTTCCAATGACGACAATATTTTCATCAATTAATAACAACACCTAAAAGCACAATATGAATAACAGCTAATTATCAAAGTAACATATATAACAACATTTATTGTAATCCCGTTCACAGTGGTAAGTTATTATGATAAGTAATCTCTTCTTTAAATTATACACATTTGTTATTGCACCTGACACATCAAGGGTAAGGTAATGAGTAGTACATTTGGTGTTGCAAGTTCAGCAAAAGTATGTACATAACTGTTGGACTTGGCCCTTTTCGGCCTTTTTCGGCTAACGTTCCCTAAACTTTTTGCCTTCCAATTAGACCTTTTATCTGACATTGTGTTGCCAACTTAGATGCTTTGGGCACTTTGCCACTGCTGATCAGTGTCTGTTCAGTTTCAGTTCAAAAGCTTTATTCAGTTTGTCAGTAACAACAATATAAGCAATCATTAAAATGCAAAACTATTGTTAACAGCCCACATTATATTCTCAAATATTTGCTAAACAGCATGGATAACTTTATATAAAACATAAGCAAATATATTCGTGCAAAATCGCAAAGAAAGTGCCAAAGTGCAAGTGCTCCCTGTATAAAGTGTAATGGTAATTGGTTGTCCATGATTGGTATGTTTGCCATACTACTAAAGTCCCTAGTAAAGTGCACTATGTGTGCCAGCGCTGGTAATGCAAATGCTACTAGTGGGCCTGCAGCACTAATTGTGCCACCCACACCAGTAGCCTTAAAGAGAGAACTAAGGCCTGCCACTGCAGTGCCTGCGCGCAGTTTGTTAAATTGCCTTGTTGTCCTGACAAGTGCACCCACTTGCCAGGCCTTACCCTTCCCTTTTTATGCACATCAGACACCCCTAAGGTAGGTTCAGGGTACCCCCCTGGGAGGGTGCAGTGTATGTTAAAGGTAGGACATGTACTGAGGTGTGTACCATGTCCTGACGCTGAAATACTCTCCATTTCGTTTTTCACTGTTGAAAGGTCATCTTGCTCATAGGACAGAATGGGTAGGCTGTGTAAAATGTTTCCTGCCTATCTTCCCATAGGCTTACGATGAAGAGGTGAAGTTTAGTGTGCCTGCACTCACAATTTAATAGACCATCTTTTTGTGAAAGTGGTTTTTGCATTGTGTGTTTAGAAACCACACTTTTAGATGTGGCTGTTAGTTTTCTGTGTGTCTCTGTCTGGTTGTGGATTGACTGTCTGTATTTAAATGTTATAGGATCTGGAGAATGTCTTGACCCAGGGGAGTTGAGACAGCAACAGGCTGACCTGTATCTGGAGTGCAGGGGGGAGGAGTTGCCCCTGGAGGTAAAGAGGCCTGAGCTCTCACCATAAAACAATGGCTCCATCTCTTGCTGAGTGATATAGAATCCAGACCCCCACTAATCAAAGGAAGAATTAGTTTGGACAGGCTTCAGTGCCCCCCCTGAACACAAAGACTTCAAAGACATGTAGGGGTATAACTATGAGAGCTGAAGCCCCTAAACATTGGACTGATCAAGACTGAACAGGATTGAAACTACTTCATAGCCAAGAGGAACCTCTGCCGAGGAAGAAAGAGCTGAAAAGACTGAAGGAAAGGACTAACTCTTGCAGTGTTCTGGGGCTGGCCTGCAGTTTGCTGCTTTAACCAAGGAGAGGCTAAGGCACTTTACTGTGTGCTGTGTCCCCCTGCTTAAAAGGACTTTGCTGTGTGCTGTGTCCTGAAGCAACTTGTCCACAAGGGCCCGAAGAGAACTGGTTCCCTTTTGTGGAAACTCCGGAACATAAAAGTTTCCAGTGGTGTCTCGGCGACGCTGTGGGCGTGTGCTTTTTGCAGACTGAGACCTTTGTAAGAACTGCCCCATGATCGAGTGCTCCCGGAATCCAAGGGAGTCTCAGTGATGCTGTGTGTATGGGCTTCCTGAAGCCTGAGACCTTCGTGAGGATTGACTGGTAATCGTGTGCACCTGGAATCCAATTGAGTCTCAGCGACACTGTGTGCATGTGCTTCATGCATCCTTAGATCTTTGTGAGGATTGCCCTGTGATTGTGGGCATCTGGAGTCCAAGTGAGTCTCATCAATGCTGTGTGCTTGTGCTTTGTGCAGCCTGAGACCTTTGTGAGGATTGTCCTGTGGTCGTGTATACCCGGAGTCCAAGTGAGTGTCAGCGGCACTCTCTGCGTGTGCTTCGTGCAGCCTGAGACCTTCTTGAGGATCTTCCTGTGATCGTGTACACCCGGAGTCCAAGGGAGTCTCAGCGATGTTTTGTGCGTGTGCTTTGTGCAGCCTGAGACCTTCATGAGGATTGCCCTGTGATCGTGTACACCCAAAGCTCAAGTGAGTCTCAGCGACTCTGTGTGCGTGTGCTTTGTGCAGCATGAGACTGTTGTGAGGATTGCCCAGTGATCGCAGGCACCCGGCACTTAAGTGAGTCCCAGAGATTCTGTGTGCGTGTGCCCTGTTGCAGCCTGAGACCTGCGTCATTGCCATCAGCCTGGATCAGGCATCCCCAGAGGAGCTGTGCCCACCGTTCAAACCTGTTTTTGCCAAGGAGGGACCTCGAACCAACCCTATCAGCAGGGGGGCAATGTTGATGCGCTGGTTTTGACCAAGATGCACTGCTCTGCTGGATCCACAGATGGGCTAGCAGAGGACCCACAGGCTCACTTCTAAGGGTCCAAAACTGATATGGCACCACTTGGGAAGGCAGGACTCACATTTGGCAGAATGCAGGTGCTTAGTTCAAGGTTTTTGGAAGCCCGTAATGTACCTGAAGCTTTTCATCAGGAGGCCACCCAACTACCCCTTGGGGCCATTCTGACATCTTAGGTTCATAGATGCATGTCCAGTCCTTCTCACCCAGGGAATAGGGCATTAGGGCATTAGGTTAGCACAGCAGGGCAGCAGTCCTTCAGAACAGCAGTCCAGCAGTGTAACGGTCACTTTAGCAGCACAGCAGAGTCCACAGGTGCAGAAGTGTACTACTGATTTGGGGTCTGAGGTCATATATTCATACCTGGTGCCCACTTTGAGGTAGAGGAAGCTTCTAGAGGTTTCAACCCCTGTGAGTTGTCGGGCATCCCCTTCCTCCCTGTCCTGGCCCCAGCATATCTGGGGTCACAAAGGACCAGTGTCAAACACTTTGTGAGAGTGCTTAGGCAGAGCCTTTATGATGTGTATGTATGGTAGGTTACAGCTCCTCCCCTTTGGTAACTCAGAGTAGCCCTTCCTGTCTACACCTAGCTTCACTATATCTCACTGTCTTGGAACAATGAACAAAGTCCAACTGCCAGCTACACCTAATCATGAGATAAAGGATCCGACTGCAGGCACCTAATGGTTGAGACAAGAAAATATCAGTTTCTAAAGGTGGCATTTTCAGAATTGTGACTAAATATCTGAATTTACCATTAAAGAGGGCTTTTAATTACAATTCTTTTGACCCCAAATTTGACGGATCAACCTCTTCCCAATTGGAAGTTACAGCTTATTAAATGTAATCAGGTAACTAAAATTATCCAGTAGTAGTGGTAGGCCTTGCAGTAGTATGAAAAGATTTTTGGGGGTTTTCTCTAGGCCTGGGCGAAGCACTACACTACGCTTGAGTAGTTTGCGAAGTTTGCACGTAGCACAGTGCGAACATGCGTAGTGCAGCGGTCATTTTTTGCTTGCTCGCGGTCCTCAACAACAAGTTGGCAACCGCAAGCAAGCAAAATAACATCTTGGTGAGACTTTTTCCTCGTTCGCGATCAGCAACATCAAGTTGCCGATCGCGAGCGTGGAAAATAAACCTCACTGTGAGATTCTCAACGTGAGGAGGTCTGTTTTCTCATTGCGAGAAACTACCAGTCCACGTTGAGAAAGCTGCAGCTCGAGGAAAAATCTCCTCGAGCGGCAGAAAACTGCAGCTCGCACTGTGCAAGATGCCGTTTTCAATGATTGCACAGTGCCGGATGCTTGTACGCACTGTGCAATCATTGAAAACAGCATCTTGCACAGTGCGAACATGCTACTATGCAGTTCGGGTAGTGCTACGCGAAGCTCGCGTAGTGCGAAGTGCACTTCGGGTAGCTTCGGGAAGCGCTACTTCGCAAACTACGCCCAGCCCTAGTTTTCACTATCAGGAAATGTAAAACTTCAAAGTACATGCCCTAATTTTTAAACAAACTGCACCCTGTCCTCTGGGCCGTCAAGGTAAGGAGCTACACTAGGGGTGTCCTAGATGTATTAAAAAGGAAGTGATGCGCTAAAGTTTTATTTGGCCATGTCGACATGGTAGTTTAAAAAAAGCACACAGTCTTCAATGGAAGGCTGGAAACATATTTAACGTTCTACTTAAGTGGGTGGAACAATCAGTGATGAAGACCCACTTGTAGCATTTATTTTACAGGCCTAGGGCACAGATAGCACCACTTTACTAGCAACTTATGAGTAAATTTATTAGGCCAATTAGGTGTAAGACAATTCTACAATGTTTTTAGAAAAGAGCACAAACATTTTAGCACTGGTTAGCAGTGGTGAGTTGCACAGAGTTCTAAAGGAAGCAACAATTAAATTACTAAAACAGGAGGTTTGAAGACAAAAAGTTAGTGGAGAACCATGCCAAGGATGCTAGGTCCAACAATAACATATTTCAAACTACAGCACACGAGCTCGGCACCTGGTGCCATATCACCAGTAGAACCACCCTAAAGCAACCATGTGTGCTTGTTCGTCTCTGTGCAGCCTATAAACCTTCTTCTGTCTTCTTATTCCTATTTGTTCTCCATCTTCCCACTTGCACCAGTTTTGCCTTGGAACGCTGACTCATCTAAAAGCCCCAGAGAAATACAGCTTTTCGTATATTACTGGAGGGTACATTTGCCGTGCAGCTTTAACAACTAATGGAATCACCTGAAGCTCTGTGTAAAATGTTTGATGTGTGTATTTCAGAGATGTAATAATTTCTGAATGTTTTCATATGTTATGTTACTTTCATATTATATATGTTATGTTATGTTATGTTATGTTATGTTATGTTATGTTATGTTATGTTATGTTATGCGTTTTTATTAGGCGCACAGATGCTCCAGCCAAGGAGCGTCCTGGCGCCCGACAAGGCAGCTGCACAACACAACGAAACAATAATCAGACAAATTTAAAACTAAGGAAATAAAAAGGTTTTCACCGCACGGCGGTGGTGCAGCTGGCTTTTTTACTGGAATCATTCTTTATCAATCGTTTGAAGACCAGGTGATGCAGACATGTAGAACATTCCAGACTGCCAGACAGTACAGAAAAGGGTTTGGCCAGCACTTTAACTTGATTAGAATTTGGATATTGTCCCTGTCAAAGGTAGTATGCTTGATTGTTTGTCTAATTTAACTATTTTACAAAGAAATTCATGGGAACTTGCATTACGGATTTGTGAATATTGGACATAGAATTATATTTCAATCTCTGAGCAAAGGGCATCCACTCTACAGCAAGATGAGCGCAGTTGTATGCCCTCACCATCTTAAGTGCAGTAATACCTCAGTAGCTTAAGTCAGAAGTTTATGGAGCTTGGGAAAAATGTCAATATTGTTGGACGATTCAAGGCTTGTCACGCAGGGGCATAACAGAGGCACCTGCAGCCCCTATGGCACAAGGGGGCCCCCAGCCCTTAAGAGGTTCCCCAATCCTTCATGGGTCCCACACTCAGCCCCACATCAATGAATATCTGTGAGATACAAGACACTGTGTTCCCCTTATCACATTCTGCTGGGGGCCCCACCATTTTGTGTTACACCACTGTTGACACGACTACAGCCATAGATCCTTGAACTCACTGGGGGAGAGTAAGGAGCTGAAATATAATCCAGATCATTCACAAATAAAAGAAACAAATGTTGCAACATTTGAGACACTATGAGAACATTTCTTCCAATATCCTGACCGTAGACACAGTGCTTGAGCCATATGGCAATGGGAATATTAGAAATGGGGTTTCTGGTTGGCAGAGGTATGCACCCTGCTGGTGGCTTGGAACAGAGCAGTCAGGCTTAACTAAAGAGTCAAAGTATTTGTGCAACACTTCAAACTGTAACACAGTGAAAACACTGCAAGAGACTCCAAACAAGATTAGAAAATAGAAATCAATGTTATAAATGAAACAAGATCAAAATTACAAAAATCCAATAAGTAGAAATATACATTTTTAAGAATGAAATGTGAAAATAGTGTTTAGAAGCAAAAGGTGCCTATTTGGATCATCTTGTTGCATTGGATCAGGGCAAAGTCAAAAGTATTGCCAACCAGGATGGATCTTGGGCCTGATGCAAGGACCTTGCAAGGCTTGCTGAACAAAAAACGTATCTAGTTCCTGGTCGCACCAGCAAAGACGCAGGTGCAGTCGAGCGAGGCATCACCCGCAGTTGAGGTGATCCATTGATTTTCTCCACGCAGAGAGTTCACAAGACCGGTTTCAAAGACAATGTGCCATATCCAAGATACAATGGTTCCGAAGTTGATACGCTGGGTTTCTCCAAACAGTTGAGGGGATTTGACGATCTTCTCTCTGCAGTGGCGACAATGCGTTGGTTCCAATGCTGCGGATCTGATGGCGATGCACTGGATCCAAGTGCGAGGCCCGGTCCTGCTCCTGCAACAGCGTCAATACGTCAATTCTGCTCTCGCACAGAGGATGAGTCGGTGTTGTAGCAGAACACTTTAGGCTCACTTCCAATGGTTCTAGGTGCAGGAGCAGGGTGGTTTAAAGTCTGTTATTTTCCTGAGACTTCCAATCAGGAAACTAACCAGCTATCCCTTCGAGTCACTGTAGGTCCTGGGGACAAGAGAGGCAGGTCCTGCCCTTCTCATCCAGGGGAAGAAGGCAGAAGGCAGCAGGTCAGCACAGCAGAAAGGAGTTCTTCCAGAGCAGAAGTCCAGCAGAGTGGCAGTCCTCCTTCTCTGCAGGGTTTCAGGTCCATAAGTGTACTGACTTGGTAGGGTCAAAGACCCTGTACTTATATCCATTTGTGCCTTTGAAGTGGGTGCAACTTCAAAGGAGGGTCTTTGAAGTGCACATAGGTCCTCCCTTTCTGCCCTGGCCCCAGACTCACAACAGGGGAGTATGCAGCCCTTTGTGTGTGAACAAGACACAGAATATTCAGTTGTAAGTGTGAGGCTGTGCCCAGCTCCTCTCTCCCATCCTCCTAGGAAGATAAATTAAGTAACATATAAGTTTCCTTAGTTTGCAGCTGTCAATATAGAAAACACATATTCCACCTGTCACCCACCTTAGTTTGATCAGAGACAGGCTGCAGGCACAAAAAAGGGCTAGAAGCAGGATAATGCCAACTTTTAAAGTTGTAATGATAAATTCGACTTTACCATTAACCCCTTCACCGCACTGCAAATTCTGCTGCTGTTCGAGGAGGGGCGAGGCTGGGCGTGGCGCTCAGGTACCCAGGACGGCTCCCGGCCATCATGAGTCACAGTAGACGTGTGCTCAAGATGGCCGGGAGCCGTTTGAACTCCGTCCACCAATCAATTCGCCCGCACAGGTGGGGAATTAACCGTGCAATGGCAGAGCGGCAGCGGTAGGACGTCACCCGGCTGTCATGAGCACACGTCTACTGTGACTCATGACGGCCGGGAGCCGTCCTGGGAATCAATGAGGTTAAAGAGGATTTGCGAAAAAAGCATCCCCTTTGTGTAGGGAACGGCCCTCTGCTCACAACTTAAAGGATCATCCGATCTTCTAACTTTACAACATATAGTTTAAATCATAACTCTCCAAATCATAGATTTTCAAACTTTCTTTGTGGAGTTCATCAAGTTTGATTTTTAATGCTTCTTTTCCATAAGTCTTGATGTTTAATGTCACATCCAAGATATTTCTGCATTCACATATGTTTTACATCCATAGTGACACTTAAAGTAGCATGTTCCCAATGCATTTCGTGCCCATGACAGGCACTTCGTCAGGGGAATCTGTTAATGTATAACATAATTACAATGAGGATCCATTAAATTACCCAACTGTTAAGCTACATTACAGACTTGTAAACTAACAGTTTCATAACATTGTCGCCACAGTGATAAACATTACAATGATTCATTTCATAACGTGCATTACACCGTGTGTGATTCTTCATTAAAATGCCAAAAAATAAAGTAAAGCATGTCAAGTTTTACCGTGCGTTAAAACTTGACATGCTTTACTTTATTTTTTGGGAACATGCTACTTTAAGTGTCACTATGGATGTAAAACATATGTGAATGC
Organism: Lissotriton vulgaris; assembly: GCF_964263255.1. NCBI lineage: Eukaryota > Metazoa > Chordata > Amphibia > Caudata > Salamandridae > Lissotriton > Lissotriton vulgaris. Next base: position 1,385,701,517 of record NC_141693.1, on the reverse strand, counting down.
AGAAATATCTTGGATGTAACATTAAACATCAAGTTGTGCCCAGAGGGCCGTTCCCTACACAAAGGGGACGCTTTTTTCACATTTATAAACCACACCTCTGTTCGACCAGGTGATACCTCTGTGGCACACAGCAACCTTTTATCTTTGATACAATTGCTTGTGCCCAGTCTACCAAGATTGTTAAAGAGGATTTATCATTTCAAATCCATATGTATGAAACATCACAGATCTACTTCCTCTCAATCAGGAATTACAGTGAACTCATTGTAATAAGGAATCCCCAATTGTATCCTATTAGAGGGGTAGGCCTCACAGTAGTGAAAAATAAATGTGGGTGTTTTTCACTACCAGGACGTGCACAACTTAATACATGTCCTGTCTTTGATTAGAAGGCACACTGCCCTATGGGCTACCTAGGTCCTAAATTGTGGGCGACGTATGTAATAAAAGGGTGGTTCAAGAATTGGCAAGGAATTTTAGGTGCAAAGCCAACATGTCACTGTAAACTGCACACAAAAGTCCTGCAGTGGCAGGCCTGAGACAAAACTTACAGTTATACTTAAATGGGTGACACTATCAGTGCTGCAGACCAAATAGTAGCATTTAATTTACAGACCCTCAGCATATGTAGTGCTGTTTACTAGGGACGAGTAAGTAAATTAAATATGCCATTTATGAATGTATCAATCAAACCCTATTTAGGTGAGAGAGCACATGTATTTTAGCACTGGTTAGCACTGGTAAAGTGCTCAGAGTCCTAGAACCAACATAAATAAGGTCAGCAGAAAATGAGGAAGAGGAAGGCAAGAAGTTTGTGGTGACCCTTCATAGAGGGCCACTTTCCAACAGCTGTTATTTTAAGAACAGCTTCTGAAATGTTGAGCTTGCCATAGGGTTTACATCTGTAGTATTGTTTTCCGTTTGGTGGGTCTTTTATGGATCATTTTATCAGGACTCTGAAGCTTCAGTCAAAATGTATCCTGCTTTTTTAGTTCCCTAATGGGAATATCAATGCAGCAGAAGCATCGCTTAGTGCTGGTCTTGCACCAAATACCAAATTGATTCCAGGCCTCAATCTGCCAATTTCTACCCCTTCTCTAACTAGCATATCTCAATTCATTGGCATAGAGCTTCAAAATCCATCTTCTAAGTCTTTCTTGTTCTTTCTATGCTGCCTAATGTTAAACAAATATAGGGTTTTAGACCCATAAACTGTCTCATGAAAGGCCGTGCATCTCCTCTCCAAAATGCCCAGAAATTGTGCCAATGAATAACACATACACAATTAAGGCTTTACTGTTACTGCTCCATCAATTTAGCTACCCAAAAGCTGCACTCAAATCAGCTACAATCATGCTCACTCCATTATTATTCATGAGTTTATATCTGGCTCTGAATGCCCAGGGACCACCACAAGATACATGTACTGCACAAATCAGTTCTCTTCTAATTGCAGCCACAACCATAAGTCTGGCCTAACTTCACCAACCAAAGACCCTACCATTAAACTCAAGTGATGAGACTGATCCCATATTAGTAAACTTTACTCAGTGCTTTGGATGGGATGGGCTGTTTGCAACACATGATAAACACTTCAAAAATGTTACTGAAAACATATTGAAGAAGGTATGATATATGTATGGTTGTGCATTTTAAATTAATTATGTTCATAAAAAATAGAAAGTGACTTTAGAGTTAGTGATTTTTTTAAAAAAAACTCTAAAATTCCCTGATAGACTACACTAACTGCAATTCAACCCTGCTATGTACTGTTTATGACAGACACATCTACAAGAATAATTTGCAATTCAGAGTGAATGCGCAAGAGGAGTACACAAGAAATCAATCAATCAATCAAACATCATTTATATAGCGCAGCACTATCATGCCTAGGGGTATCTGGGCGCTGAGGGCATTGTATCTCTGTCAAAGAGTCAGGTATCGAGCTTCTTTCAGAGGTCTGCCAGGGAGGGTGCTGTTTAGAGGTGAAATGGCAGGTCATTCCAGGTCTTGGTGGCAATGTATGGAAAGGAGTGCTCACCACTGCAACTGTGACGGATGTGGGAGTGAGGGCGAGAGCAAAAGAGTTGATGGCTGATGTAAGATGGTCCTTGATCTTGTAAGGTTTTGTAGGCGTGCGTGAGGAACTTGACTGGCAACTCTTCTGGATTGGGAGCCAGCTAAGGTTTCTGAGGTGGGGGATGATTTTGGTCTGTTTGGGAAGGTCCATGACGAGTCTAGCTGCAGCGTTATTTATGGTCTGGAGTCATTTGAGGAGCTGGGTCGAGATGCCAGCATAGAGCGCATTGCAGTTTTCAAGGCGGCTGGTGATGAGGACCTGTGTGACGGTCTTTCTGGTGATGACTGGGATCCATCTGAATATTCTGAGGAGCATGCAGAGGGTGTGGAAACAGCAGAAGGCGACTGTGCTGACTTGTTGTTTTATGGTCAGTTCACTGTCGAGGATGTTGTCTCTGTTGGGTGTTTTTCTGTTGCTCGTCCCTGTGCCTCCTACTGTCAATATGTTATATTGACAGTAACCACGTCAGTTTTGTGATGTCCTCAGTGATGTCATCTTCCCCATCAGTAATGGTAAAGATATGGCCATGAGTGGGGCATCAAGGAGCACTGAGTAATCGTTTGCTCTGTTTACCATAACTGGAATTTCCGTGGTTTTTTAGGTTTTACTTTGGAAGTATGCCAACACTTTAGCCATAGTTCGAGAGAGGAACTAACACTAACATGTTACTTAAAAGAGACTTAAGAGCCAGCAGTATTCTTATAACAGTGTTCTTCTTAGAATCTGGCTTGCAATCATCCAGACTTCCGGGGCATGGCATGTAGATGTATCTCAATATGAGATGCAGTGCTGACGAGTGCCAGCTACCCCAGCCCGTTCACCGGGGCTCCTGTCTCGCGGCGGAAGATTCCGGGAGGTGAATGCATTAAATACGCCGCCCTGTCAGACCTGGTTATTTCTGGGGTCACTTGATGCGCGCCTCCGTCTCCCTGCGAACCGGCTGGCAATAGTTAATTGCATGAAATACCTCGCTCTCTCACACTTGTAATGGTTTTTCTGTGAGCCTGTCTAGATTTACATTGTTTTGACCACTCTAAGGACAAGAAGGCCTGACAAGCCCGGATTGATGGGACTATTTGGCGCGTGAGATCCCCACAATAATGTAAAGCAGCTGGCAAAAACAGTTTCTCATGAGCTGTCATCATGATGGAACACCAAGGCGCGCTGCACATCTCCATTCTGAACGCAGGCGGGACAAGCCATCGGCTCTGAAAGTCAGGAAACGCTTATGTTTTGTTGCTCTGTTTCGTAAAACTAATATGCAATTGTTACTGGCCTCCAGCACGTGCCTACCTCACACCACACTCATTTCAAGCACAGCCACACCCTGTCAAACTCCCTCATTTAGGAGGTGTCCTTGAGGAACTGCCGGCAGATTAATTCTCATTAAGTGAGTGGGTCTGGCTGGTGCTGGGGAGTCATTGCTGTCAGCGTGCAAGGTTCCAGTGGGGCCTGGAAACAGACAGGGCCAGACGGGAATATTTTTCACACCTCATCAGCAACTCAACTGGGAGGATGATTAAGGTCTGAGATACAGAATCCATCATTTTCAGCAATCAGGCACAACGCGTCTGAAGGAATGGAGCAGGTGGGTGTACGGCGCAGACAGCCCCAACTGCATCGCTTGTGTTTTGTTCGTTGATAATGTTAAAATAGTTCATAACTCATGCAATTTAGTCCTACGTAAGTGCTGCAGGGCCACTAAAATGAAACATTTATCCTCATTTGGAAATGGAACAAAATTATCGTTAGGCCTATTTTTGCATGGGCGCAGCTTGACTTACGGCATCGGGGAAGGAAACCCCCATGCAAATAATACCAACAGATGAGGGGCTGGCTGGCTGGTGCTGTAAAATCCCGCATAGTAATTGTATCTATTTTGATTCTAAACACATTAAAAAAGATAGCCGTGTCTGAGGCATGATTTTTTTCGTTGCTTAACAACCATGAAGGTGCAACAAGTATCCGAAACCCTCCATGCATTTAATATTTAGTAAATCCGCTAAAATGTATAATAACACAGCACAATGCAGAACACAGAACAATTAACAGCAAAAGTAACATCACACTATCGAGCGTGGTAAAATTAATTTTAAGCAGTGCTTTAGTTTAATTTTTGCTTTGGTGTAATACACCTACGCATTTGTATGACATATTAGGTTGTAGAAATAGGAAGCAATCTCATAGGGATCCATTCGGAGAACATAGATGCAAATATACACACATACAGATCCACAATATTTCGGTAACACACTTACATGCATATGTAGTGGTTGTTGGTTGGGGGCCTCGGTGACTGCATTTATAACTGTGTGGTTGTGTGAATGGTTAGTTGGCAATTGGTGCTTGCAGTCATTGGTGGGATGCTGGATGGGCGTGCTAGCATAGTGTGTGAATAGATTGACGAATATTTGGTAGTGGGTTGAAAGGATGAATGTGTGCATTTGGGTGGGTGGGTGTGTTCTTGGAAGAGTGTGGACGATAGACACATGGGTAAGGCTTGAGTGATTTATAGGTCGTGGCCCATTTGTTTGACAATGTGGATGGATGTGGTTGGAAGGGAAGACCTCGCCTTTGGGTCAACATAAGCAAGAGTAGAGAAATCACGTGGGCATACAAATCACAAATCTCATCCAATGCCAAGTAAACAGGTCTCAATTTTACATTTAAGAGCAAAATCAAATTTAGGTGAACAACCACCCCTGGTGCAACATCACTAGGAGACTGCAAAAAACGTTTCAGAATTCAAATTACAATTAGAAGATAAAACATAAAGGTTCAAAAGCTTTTTTAGTTGCAAATGTACTGTTAGAGGCAAAATAACGTTTAGGTCAAACATCACATTTAAGCACAAAATTATTCTAGGTGCAACACCAACAGGAGAAGAGAGATACACTTAAGTGTTGTAAGATATTTAGGTGCAAGATGAACAATCACCCGTAGTTTAACACCAACAAGTGTGTGGTGAAACATTTGGATTCAAAAATCCCCTTTGGAACAATGTCAATCTATGGAAAACTTTTGAGGGTACAAATCATTTATGTGCAAAATCAGTTTAAGGTTTGAAATTCCTTAAATCCCTTTAACATGCAAAGTAATTGTTAGAGTAAAAGCACCGTTAGTGCAACATAGATAGGATTGTGTTATTACACTGAGGATAAAATTCACATTTCAGAGCAACATCATAGGTAATTTTAAAACAACCTTGGTGCAACATCAACAGCGAATGTCACAAATCACGTTTAGGTGCAAAATTCCTTTTAGATTCAAAATCACAACTGTTGCAAAGTAAGCAGGCTTGTGATATGACATGTCGGCTCAACATCATAATCGGTGCATAATTACCATTGATGCAGTATTAAAAGGTGTGTGGCATTTTTTCAAAGTATAAATAACATTTATGCAAACACACATGTTTTGTGCAAAAGTGCATTTAGAGGGGAAAATGTACTTTTGGATGCAAAGTCGCTTTCTGTGAAAAATTACATTTAGGTACAAATCGGACTCAGTGCAACACTAACAAGAGGTGGCTCCAAAAACGCATTTAGGTGGAAATTCACATCAAGATGAAGAATCACACTTAGTGGATCATCAACTAAATTGCGGTGATTTGTATGTATGCTATATGTTCAGGTGAAAAGCGCACGAGCGGAAGAATAGGCTCATTTGGTAGGGTGGTTTACCTTATCTGAATTTAGGCATCGTAGAACCTGTTACGGAGGTATGCTCAGTGTTCTGAAACACATGTGCTTGTTGTCGGATCTCAAGTAGGGGGGTTGAGGTTATTCCACAGTCTTGGGCCTTAAACGTCCAAGTGTCTTCTTCAGTGTGCCATCGGCTTGAAAGAGCTATGTATGGCAAATCAGGTCAGCAGCCTATGAATGGAGACTCTTCAATGTGGTGTAGCATTAGGCTAATTTGAGCATTGTGGTATTTTGACTTTTCCCAGTATTCTTTGGGGACAGTGCAGAACATTCTGCGGTTGAATTGTGCAAGTCAATGTGAATTTTGTTCTAAATGTGATACCACAATCCTGTTCATTTTGCACCAACTGGGATTTCACTTCCAAAACGTGTTTAGCACCCAAAAGGATTTTACACATAAATGTGTTTGTGGCCCTCAATGTTTTCCACGTATTGATATTGACATTGAACCAAGGGGGATTTTTCATTACAAGAAGTTGTCAGCTAAATATGACACATTTTACACATAATGTGACATCTTCACTTTTTCTTTGTCTTTTGAATGAATCTACAAGATGGTTTGTGGTTAAACAGATCAACATCATAGGAGGCATTTACACAGACATAGAAGTGTATACATACAGGCCTGGACGCAACGTTCTTTACACCAGTGCAATAAGTGTAAGTTTGATAATCATGCATTACTGTTATTGGATGTACCATGTTACAACGCATACCATTACAACTACCTACTGTTACAACGCGACCATTACAACGCATACCATTACAACGCATAGCGCTTTGAGGTGCTGGATAGTGGTAAGTATAATTTACTATTCTAACTCCAGTCCCCGTGGACACTAGGGAAGGTGTTGGATAGTAAATTATACTTATTCCCTATCCTAGAGCGCCCCCCAGCGCAATGCGTTGTAATGGTATGCGTTGTAAAAGTTGCGTTGTAACAGTAGGTAGTTGTAAAAGTTGCGTTGTAACAGGTGTATACCCTGTTATTATGCAAAATTCCCAAAATGATGATATTACAGCATATCGCATAGTTACACGCTGTTTGCGGTGGGAATTTACCACAAATGTGCTATTCAGGGTTATAATTTGCCTGGATTAAACTGGAATAACACAATGATGGATTGTAAGTATCTATTGTTCATGGTGGTTTTGGTTTTTTGCACTATTTGTTTTTTGCACAAAATTCATCCATGTGTCCAAGGTAGACACAAGAATGCATTCAGTGCAATACTACAGCACCAGATTTGTGCAATGCTTCAAACAGTAATACAGTTAAGGAAAACATAAGTCCTAAGCTTAAGCAAAATCAGAACAATGATATTATATAGACCACAATAGGCTGCTATATATTATTTCCTTGTCCAGCCGGACAGGGAATTTATTAATCAGATCAAGTATTGAAAGTTAAGATACATTTAGCAACAAAACATTTCATTGCAGTAAGGCACAGTCCTGTACCGTACTGAAAGGGTAAGTGAAAAAATAGAAAGAAAGGTAGTAGAAAGAAAAGGTACTTCAGGCAAAGGAAGTGAGCAATCAGGGCGCTGTTTTAGAATCAATGTTATCAGTGTTTCCTGGAGTAGCACATACACACGTTAATGTACAATGGTTAAACGTATGTCTACTCAAAGGAGTCGACGTTTCGATCCCGTGCTCTAGTTACAAAGGGATCATCTTCAGGACTTAACAATTTAATTGCCTGGTTTAGATATGTACGCCTGTTGGGGAAAAAACAGGGAAGAAGAACAGGAAATAACAGAGTTTAAGTTGGTATCAGAAAAAATGAGAGAAGTCAGCTGAGCCGCATTTCTTAACTGTATTCACAATTTTTCAAAAACGCAGTGATAAAGTGTTACCAAGTGGCGTGGTAGTTGGTTTAAAAAGAACAGTGCTCGGTGCATTGAGGTAGGGATAAGTTGGTGACTAGCTGGGTCCTCTGTGATTGTGGCGAGGAAGCCAGTGTGAGGGCTATGGAAATGGAAGTTACACTAAGGAGTGTAACGTATGGCGATGGTATATACCACTTCAGCCAGGCAGTGAACTAAGGAGTGTACCGTGCAGCATGTGCTGGCACATATAATGTAGTGCAGGACTTTACAACGTGATGCATCTCCCTTGATGCGTCAAGTTGTAAGTATGTTGCATAGTGGCGCATGCTTACGTCACCGCTGCGTCCCAGAAGTGACGCAACGGTGTCGTAAAGATGTCACAAGGGGCTTGTAAATCGGCCCCAATATTTATATGTTAGTGCACTCTGTTGTAGTCAAACCTTTACCATGGTGAGCATATTTAGAAAGTCTTGCACTAATTTATTCACCATGGCTGTTAAAGTCCATCTAATCCCAATGAGCCAAATTTATGATAACAAGTTTGTAAGCATAAACTGGCAGATGCATAAAAAATCGGTATTCCAAGTCCTTATTAGCGAAAAATAAGGAATCGCTAATAAGGACATGCAAACCGCGATGCATCAATGAATTCGCTAAATATTACCGAATCGGTAAAAATCTGTAAAAAATGCGATAACATGGCTGCGAGAAACCGATTAGCAAATACAGAATTAGGAAATACCTAATCGGTATTTGCGAATTCGGTATTAGCGAAATCGCAAAAAGACGCGGCGCTTCGGAAGCAGGCTGATGACATCACAACCAGGAAGTTGCATAGCCCATGCTTCACTCGGTGCCCTGAGGAGCTCAGAGGAGCACAGGAGCAGAGGAGCAATACATAGCCAGCAGTGACCAGGACCTGCACAGCAGTGGAACATGGAGAAAGAAGCACTCAAGGGAAAGGACACCCCCAGGAAGAGAAAACGAAAGTTCTCTGACAAGGAACTTGAGATCTAATAGAGGGTGTCAGCAGCAGGCATGAAAGGCTGTTTGGCAAGCTCTCCCTGAAGGTGTCAGAGGCAGAGAAGCGGAGGATGTGGCTGCGCATCAAGGACAGCGTGAATGCTGTTGGAGTCACCCACCGCAGCATCGAGGACCTTAAAAAACGGTGGCACGACCTCCGCAAAAGGGCTAAGGAGAGGATTGCGGAAACGGTGAAGGATGCGGCTGGCACAGGTGGTGGGTCCTCCGATGTGACACCGATCACAGCCCTCGAGGACCTTGTGGAGTCAAAAATCGAACCGGAAGCTTTTGTGGGGGTCACCCAACTGGACACCTCGGGTGCTGCGGAAGGTGGACAAGGTAAGATGCATGCCAGCGCAGATATGCAGCGTCTTATAAACCCCTGCCCATTTCCCCAAGCCAAACACAGTGCACAAGTAGCTGTGCCTAAATCACAATCCCTCAACAGAGTGTTGCATCATGGGAGTTGTAGTCATAACATGAAAGGGTTCATGTCTGACCCCAGAGGTGCATGACATGAATACAGCAGCCACGGGCCAAATGTCAGTCCCTATATGTCCTTTATGTAGATGACAAATGCAAAAAATAGCAATATCCCCAAATTCATAACAATGCTCTGTTTCACACACAGATGCCTCCCCCATGGAATCAGATGACAGCGGCTGCCTAGTCATCTGTGAGACCCAAGTGGTGACCGATGAGGAAAACATGCTGGAACATGGAGGCAGTCCTTCCCCTTCACCACCAACGCAAACATCACCACCACCACCACCACCCCAAACGCAGACAAGAACACCACCACCACCACCACCGCGGACAAGAACACCACCACCACCACCACCACCACCGCGGACAGGAACACCAACACCACCTCCACCTCCACCAGTCCTGCCAACCACACATAGCCGCAGGGCAAATGTCCCCTCCCTGCAGGAGATGGAGACGGAGCTGAGGCCAGCATCCACTAATGTACAGCAGCAGCAGGCTGTCATCACCCCAACCACCCGAACAGCAGCACATCTGCGAGCTAGACAGCGGGCCGGATCCCTGGGTAGGGCTTCAGCGACAACAGTTGATCCAGCAGATGTGTATGGAGTCATGGAGAGCCGGATGCTGCGTGTTCAGCGCCTGCAGGCAAAACACATGGGTGCAATGAAAATGAGCATAACAAGAATGTCCAACAGAGTTGCATCAATGACTGACGCTGTGCGAGAGCTGACCACAGCCTTTGCAGAGGGCAAAAATGACATTTAGGTATTCCTACAGGAACTCACACGTGCTGTTGTTGCAGGCCAACGGAGTGAGCGCCGGAGACATGAGCAGTAATCACTCAGTACCAATGCCACATTTAAGGCCATCAAGAAGCTATGCAACAGCACAGCTGTGCTAGCTCGCCTATCGGTGTCCCTGCAGGTTGACTTGGGCCAATATTGTGGGGATGTGGCAAGGACCCTCGATAGAGTGACCACTGCAGTGGAGCATCTGCAGTCTGGAACTTCCAGTATCATCAGTGTGGGAGGGGATGAGGTGAGTGAGGCAGCCTCAAGTGTGAGCAGCGTCACCATGCCTGAGACAAGCGGGAGGAGGCGCAGCGCGCGCAGCGCACCAACCACTGAAAGTCATCAAGGAGATGATGAGGAGTCATGGAACAGGAGGTTGGGTGTCCATGGCAAACGTAAATAGCCATGATGCAATGGCTCCCTGCCCATGGTGAGGTAACCATGGACCAACTGTAGTGCCACATGCAGCACCTGTGTTGTCAATGGACATTTTCTCTTTTGATTTAATTTACGCTGCATCATGTTACTGTTACATTAATCAGTACCAGTCAGGTGTTAATGGGCATTAAACTCTTGCAATGCATATCATCTTGTCATGGCTCTTTCTTACCTGTCTCAGAAGTGATGCTGTGTGATGTATGTCCGCCTCCTTTGCCCTTCTGCTGTGTTAGGCACATGTGCCTGTCGGTGTTGGGGGGGGGGTTGCTGTGCAAGTAGCTCGTCCTCACCGTACACCCCTATGGGTATCCCCCTTCTTGTTGTGATGTTATGCAGGATGGCACAGACAGCTATTATCTGGCAGCAGGTCACTGGGTCGTACTGCAAGGCACCTCCTGTCTTGTGCAATATTCTGAAGCGACTCTTGAGGATGCCGAATGTGCGCTCCACCGCATTCCTTGTACTGATGTGTGCTCTGTTGTAGCGCTGCTCTTGTGGTGTTGCTGGGTTGAGGTAGGGAGTGAGTAGATACTCACGCAAGGCGTAAGCGCTGTCACCTGCAGGATGGGGAGAGAATGGTCAGCGGCATGAATGCAATGGTACATGTGGGGATGGATTACATGATGTTGCATCAATACGTGGCTAGTAGGTGTCCAACTCCGAAATCACAGTTGATCAGCCGCCTGTGGATGCCACTATGACGGAAGATGTAGGCGTCGTGTGTGCTCCTTGGGAATTGGGCTACGAGGTCCGTTATGATGTGCTTGGCATTGCGCACAACCTGCACATTAATGGAATGGTTTGACTTCCGGTTGCGGAAGATGTATTCGGTGGCTGAGGGAGGACAGATGTGGACATGGGTGCAGTCGACACACCCTATCGCATGGGGGAATTGGGCCACCTGGTAGAACTCACGCTTGGTGCTGTTTAACTGCTGGGGGGTCGTGGGAAAGGTGATCTGGCGACGTATCGATGCTAGCATGGCATCCAGGAACCTGTGGAAGAAGCGTGATAGACCTTGAAGACCCTTTCCTGGATTATCCTCCTTCGCTGGGCCAGGGCATTGATTCTCCTCCTCTGAACTAGCACGTAGGGGGCACCCATTTTGGTTGACTAACAGGGTTTCCAGGGTCATTTTTAAAGGGTTACTGATTGTCAGCACCTGTCAAAAAAAAATTTTTTCCTCATTTAATAACTTTACCTCCAGTTTGAGATTCCTCTTATTTAGCTCATGCTAAATAGCGATTTTTGAGTGTTTCCGTATTTGTGATTTTTGATGCATTCCGTTGCGATTCTTTATTAGCGAATCAGTATTTCCGGGGCATGCTTTGGTTTTCGTTATTTCCGATTGGCTGGATAGCGATTCGGTAATTTACCGTGGGGATTTTTTTTGCGATTCTTTATTATTTACCGATTTGTGTTGATGCATTGCATTTGGGGGTTTTGCGGTCGGTATCGGCCTGTTTTACCGATTCGCTGTTTTACCGGGAGGTATTTTGCTTGATGCATCTGCCTGTAGTGCCTTCATTGTTGAGTGGATGTTTACGAGACTGTAATGTAATGTAAAAAATTCTTATAGAGCGCACTTACACCCAACGGTTTCATGGCGCTATAGGCAGTAGGGAGACAGAAAGAAACAGGCAGGAGCGGAGGAAGAGGGAACTAGTTGTGTGCCTTACGGAACAGATGTGTTTTCAGGAGAGACCTGAAACGAGGGTAAGAAGTGGTGAGCCTGAACTCTAGAGGGAGTGAATTCCAAAAAGAAGGGGCAAGAAACGAGAATTTGAGCCCTCCATGTTTCTTGCGTTTGACAATGGGAGTTTTAAGTAAAGCAAGATGGGAGGACCGGAGGATCCGGGGGGGGGACTTAGTGATGGAGAAGAGAGGAGATGAAGGCTGGACCAAAGCCAGCCAGTGCTTTAAAGATGGTGCAACCCAGTTTAAAATTACACCGTTCGACCACGGGAAGCCAATGAAGGATTTTTAATAGTGGACGAACATGCTGGTGCATGGGCGGATTGAAGATCAATCGTGCCGCCTGGTTCTGGACCAGCTGTAATCGGTTCAGCTGGTAGGCGGGGAAGCCAACATGAAGGGAGTTGGCATAATCTAGCCTGGAAATTACCAGGGCCAGTAAGGCCAGGGTGAGGGCCTCTGTGGTAAGGAATCGAGATATCTTATGGATTTTACGTAAGTGAAAAAAACTAGAAGAGACCACCGTGTTAATCTGGGGTTTCATAGACAGATCTTCACAGATGACCACCCCAAGGCTTTTGGCAGAATCAGCAGGGCAGGGGGGGAGACCTAAGCGAGTAGGCCAGAAGTTAGAGTTCCACGGGTTGTAGGTACCCCCGATAAGAACCAATTCGGTCTTATCGGGGTTAAGTTTCAAATAATTTGCCCCCATCCAATCACTGATTTGACACAGAGTGGACTGGAAGTTGTGAATGGATTGATCCGAGGAGTCGATATCGAGGATCAGTTGAATGTCATCTGCATAATTAAATGCAGTGACATTGCTGCCTCGTAGGAGCGGATGAGGGGGGCAAGGTACAAGTTAAAAAGAAGGGGGGAAAGAGAGGAGCCCTGCGGAACACCGCATGTTAACCCAACCTTGTCAGCAGAGAACTGAGAGAGGCGGACAGCCTGATGACGGTCACTCACGAACGAGCGAACCCAGTCAAGGGTTAATCCCTGGATGCCGGCATCCTCGACATGGCCGACCAGAATATCAGCGTCGACCTTGTCGAAGGCAGCTGAAAGATCGTGAAGCACCAAAGTCTGGCTGATGTTACAGTCCTCCCCGCTCCGCAGCTCTTCCATCACTGAGAGAAAGACCAACTCAGTTGAATGGGCAGGTGGAAACCCAGCCTGTTGGGAGTCAAGAAACTGCGAGTGTTCAATAAATGAACTCAGGTAGTGAGTAACATGAGCCTCAAGAACTTTGCTGAGGTAAGGGAGTAGGGAAATAGGGCGAAAGTTGTTCATAAGGGAGGGATCAGCATTGAGTTTCTTGAGAATGGGCACCACAACATCGGTTTTAAAGGAGCTAGGGACTGAGCCCATTTTGAGTGAGTTGTTGAGGAGAGTCAAAGGGGGAATGGGGCAGGCAGAGAAGGCCTCACGCAGGACGTGGGGGGGGGGCAGCAGTAAATGGGGGAGCCAGAGCTCACCTTATTTAGTAGAGTTAGAAACTCATCCTCCGAAATAGGAGGTATATGTGTAATTTGCTGCGAGTTGTGGACAACAGGAATGGAAACAAGAGAGGGTGAATCAGGAGGGGCCAAACAAGAAATACTATTTTTAATTTTAATAACTTTTTCAATAAAAAATAAGTTAAGGGAGTCACAAAGTGCCTGGGAGGGAGGAGGTTTGATGGTAACCCTATCTGGGTGCGAGAGTTCTTCCACAGTAGAAAAAATATCTTTTGCCTTAAAGGCTGAGTCTATAATTTTCTTAGAAAAATAAGAAGTTTTAGCATGCAAGATAGCTAGCTTGTAATCTTTAAGCAGGGTCGTGAATACCAGCTTCTTGTCAGGAGCATAGACTCGTCGCCAACAGCGCTCAGCCTGTCTGAGTTTTAGTTTTTTTACTTTAAGTTCCTCTGAAAACCATCTTTGCGCATCATGAGGGCGTTTTAACCTGACCTGTTTGAATAGGGCTACAGTATCGCTAGAAGACTCGAGCCAGCGCTGCAGGCCCTGCGTTTGAGCGTCCGACGAGTCACCCTCCGGTGGGGAAGAGGCTCTAAGTAAGGTGACAAAAGAGCCCAAGTCAGCCCTATTCCAGTTCCTAGCAGGAAGGTTGCCCTCAAGAGTACGACTAACATGGGTAATAATGGCGAAGGAGAAAGTAATAATAAAGTGGTCCGACCAGGTGCAAGGAAGGACAAGGGGAGAGGAGATATCCAGGTTGGAGGTCCACACCTGGTCAAGGGTGTGGCCCTTGATATGAGTTGCTAGATGAATATGTTGAGAGCAGTTCATACCCAGTAACAAGTCCGACGAGTCGCCCTCCGGTGGGGAAGAGGCTCTAAGTAAGATGACAAAAGAGCCCAAGTCAGCCCTATTCCAGTTCCTAGCAGGAAGGTTGCCCTCAAGAGTACGACTAACATGGGTAATAATGGCGAAGGAGAAAGTAATAATAAAGTGGTCCGACCAGGTGCAAGGAAGGACTAGGGGAGAGGAGATATCCAGGTTGGAGGTCCACACCTGGTCAAGGGTGTGGCCCTTGATGTGAGTTGCTAGATGAATATGTTGAGAGCAGTTCATACCCAGTAACAAGTCGGAAACAGTGGATGAACAAGCTCTCTCTCTGTCATCAGAGGGCCAATAATTAAAGTCCCCTAAGATCAAAATGTTTGAATTATTAATAACCAGCTGGGAGAGCATATCACTGAACATTGACGGGAAATTGGGCATGGACTGGGGGGGCCGATAGACTAAGACACAGATAAGGGGGCCACAGGAGAATCTACTCTGAGAATAAGGCAGTCGACCAAAGGGATCGCAGTAATAGCTAGTAAAGAAAATCTAATGGGACGTTTAATAATAGCTGCCACCCCACCACCCGGCTTACCAGAGGATCTGTTGGCTTGAAGAATATAATAACCTGGTGGGACCGCCGCGAGGATGTCTGGAGAAGACTCCTCATTCAGCCATGTCTCTGTGACAAAAAGCCTGTCGGGTTTATCCGAGTCCAAAAGCTGGAAGATCTCCAGCTGATGTTTGACCAGCGAGCGGGTGTTCAAACAGCTCACTGTAAAATTGGAGCTGGCAGCTCTTTTGGCGGAAGGGGGGAGGTGGCCAAAGGAGTCTGTATGACAAGGGCAGAGGCCACAGCTAACAGAGGATCGAATTCCGGGAAAGCTAATCGGGGGCAAAGCATACCCAATAAGTCTAATCTGGCAAGTATGGTTGGACAAAGGGGCCGCTGGGAGTGGAGGTGTATCAAATCGTAAGCAGTATAAGTACCAAATTGGGCTGAGTGGCGTGCTCCTTGCCCTGGCCGGCCGCGGACGGCCGCAGACGGGCTCGCCTTTGGCAAGCCTTCGGCACGCCACCTGCGCGCACGCTGCGCCCGTCCGCTGCGCCACCGAGAAGGGAGTGCCATTTTATGCTGTGCAGGGTGGGAGGGCTGAGCAAGTAATCTGCTCGCCCTCTGACTCACCCAAGATGGCGACGGCGAAAATGACTGGAGCCGATGCAGTGCCTACTCGGCTGCTGTTGGCTCCAGCTGATTAGAGCATTGTTGGGTATTGTTATTGAGTATGGGTAATTCATTTGCTGGGGGTTTTCTGGCAGCCAAAAAGCAAGTGGTAGGAACTGTATAAGTGGTATATGCCTTCATGTTGCTCCTTCAAATACACATCCCAACTAGTTGCATATGTTTTCAATTCTTACAACCTTATTTGAGGACATGGGGACTCTTAAGTATACACCTAAATGTAAATCTACATCCATGAATAGCACAAAACTGAATATTTGCATGTGGGTGTAGGAGTAAATTTGCACAAGTAGATTAACATATGCAACCTTACGTTTGTGAATCAAACCACAGTGTGCATTGTTTTTCATTGTTTAAAGGAAATTCCGCAATTTCATCTTAGTAGGTTTTTTACTGTTTTACACCTTCAAAGAAATAGTGGCTCATACCATTCAGTTTCACACATTCTCGTTCAGCGTCCTTACTGAGTAGACTTCTCATTTACAAGTGTTGTCTTTCTAATGTTTTTGCTTGAAAAGGAATTTCTTAAAATCTCCGGTTGGTGTCAGAACGGGCTGATTGTTCTGTTGTACTTTAGAAATTATGTCATTATTTTGGAGGATCTAATCGGTGCGCTGATGGAAAATCATAAGTTCGTACCTGCCCTTTATATGGTGAAGGTATGGTCTCATTAAAGACTGGTACCTTTGCCTAACACTTAGATTGTTGCTCCACCCCATGGCATTCTTTTTCTAAGATGACATTTTCGCTTATGCAAAATATTACCACACATGTTGAAAATGAATTAATTTAATTTCGGATATTTTTCACCATATTAAGTTGTGTCACAAATACACAGTGTGTTTTCAGAAATATCTCCAAGGTTTGGTAGAATAGCAGCGTGATGTGGGAATGAGCGTTGTTTAACATCTGATTACTGTCTTCAGTCGAATGGTCAAATGGAACAATAACATTAAGTTCTATATAAATATCTGCAGTTTTTATGTTGCCTGTATAATTGGAAGATATTGCTGTCAGCTGCTGTATTTGCATATATTAATATGCTTTCACCTTTCTTTTGTTGAGAAGGTTTTTAACCTTAACACTGGCCGAGGTTCTTCTTTCATTTAACATTCATTATTACAAATCACAAATCAAGCTTAAAACTAGCCTAGCAGTAAAATAATGGGGCATATTACCAACAACTAGCGATAATTATCGCTATGTTGGTTTAGTGGCGATATTTTTATCGCCGAGCTGCGGCGATTTTCATCGCTTAGGCACCTTGCTATTATCAAGGTTTATCTCCTAAGCGATAAAAATCGGCCGAAATGCATGAATATCGCTGAAAAGTCAGCGATATTCATGCATTACCGAGCTAATGCTCTTAGCCATGTTATCCACCTACCATTGGATAACATGGCTAAGAACTGCTCAGGGGCAGCTTTTGGAGATATTCACGCTTAGCGCGAATATCTCCAAAAGTTGGTAATAGGAGATAGAGATGTTAGCGACTGTTTCCAGTCACTAATATCTTGGCACGCCCACTTTGCATGTCATTAGTGATAAATATCACTGACATGCAAAGCGGGGCCCAAGATGGTCGCTATCTCCTACTATCTGTCGCTAACTGGTGTTAGCGACAGCTAGGTAATAGGCAGATAATTTTATCTCTGCTTTCTTGGCTTTTAAAGCCAAAAAAGCGGAGATAAACCCCCTTGATAATATGCCCCAATGTACTGTATCCAAAACATATTGAATTCAATAGGTGCGAAACAAGCAAATATTGAATCTAAAAAAAAAGAAAAACTTGCATTTAATTAAAGTATCCAACGGGCTAACATAAAATTCCAGAATGGTGCATGGTCAAATGGTGCATTTGATGCTATTTTTGAAAACTCAGGGGCTTATTTTTGTAATAAGCCCTTCCGTTCTTGTACTGTGAGTCGTAGGCTCATCTACAAGCAGGGAACAGAAAACAAGAATGCTTGAGTTAATTGATTCTGAGTAGCTCAGTAGGTTGCTGCAAATGTGCAATCCCCTTTTTGCTTCAATGTCACAATTGGTAGTGAGTTAGAGTTGTCCTCATCCCTCTGATCTTTCCCCAAGTAAACACTGATAAGTCTGGTCTGTTGACATTTTCCAAGTATATTCCACCCATTAAATTTCGAACCTCATTGTGTAGGTATTTAACAAGTGTGTAAGAAATTGGGTTACTGGTTGAGGGGGCTGAACTCATTCTCAAGCAGTAACTACAATTCTTCTCAGGGTCACAAGCAAACCCTAAATTAACCTGTGCTCAGCCGCGGTCTGTAATGGGTGTACCTGCAGGGCGGTGACGTGGGGAGGGTGAGGGGCAGGATGGTGGGTAGTAATCTATGGATTATGGAGCTTTTCAGGTAAGTAAACATTTAAATAAATAAAAGGAATTTTGTTGCGCGCACTGCATCGCATTTGGGGATGCAGTGCACGCATTGTAACTCGTTTTATTTATTTAAATGTTTACTTACCTGTGAAGCTCTGTAATCCATAGATTACTACCCCCCACCATGCCCCTCCCCCTCCCCATGTCACTGCCCTGCAGGTACACCTATTACCAACCGCGGCTGCCTGTGCTCAACCCTCAGGTAGCTTGGCACAGAGCAGTCAAGCTTAATTCAGAGGCAATGTGTAAAGTTTTTGGCAAAACATCACAGTAACACAGTGAAATCTCACCACAGAAGAAGCCCACAACAGTAAGTACAAATAGAGTAATTTTCAATAACTAAAACAAGACCAAATCAACAAACATCCAATTAGTAGAACTAGAGATTTTCAATTAAAAAAATGTAAGCTGAAATAAGACCAAAAGGCATAAAGCGCTAACTGTGAAAATCTGGTCGTCCTGGTATGGGACAAAATCACAAGGTCAAGCTAGATGCAATGGAGTGTGGGCCGGCTACAGGGACCCAGTTCGGACCATGAAATGTAGTACCTTAAATCATGATTTGTGGAGCATTGCGAGGCTCCATGTTGAATATGAGTTGTGCACCTGAAGCGATGTGTCGGTTCCAAGAGGCTGCAGTGCACAGTCCTACATATCATTGTCAAGAATCCCATTGACCAAGGCTTGGGTTGCGAAGTCTGGAGTCGAGTATGTACTGCATCGTTGGGGAGATGCATCAGTTCTGAGGATCTGCGAAGCTGCAGTGCAGAGTCCGGTATTGTGGTTGAGTCTGCCATCAACTAGGGATGCAAGGACCTGCACTGAGGATATGTTGCACAGCAGCAGTTCGGATGAGGTGACTGGCTGCGATGCAAAATGGGTCTTTGAGGTGGTTCTGATTCACACAATAGCAGCAATGTGTTCGTTCTGCTTGGGTTAGCGCTGCACAGCAGAGGAGATGCATCAGTTCTGCTTGATCCTCAGAGGCTGGCACATTACTTAGGCCCACTTCCAAGGGTCCAGGACTGGGGTAGGACCACTTAGCAGGGTAGACTCAAAGATGGCAGAGTCTAGGAACCAGGTCAAGGTTGTTGGAACCTTCTGTCCCTGAGGCACAAAATAGGAGACCGTCACCTAGCCCTCT
The DNA here is from genome assembly GCF_964263255.1 of Lissotriton vulgaris. NCBI lineage: Eukaryota > Metazoa > Chordata > Amphibia > Caudata > Salamandridae > Lissotriton > Lissotriton vulgaris. Next base: position 1,385,682,386 of record NC_141693.1, on the reverse strand, counting down.
GGATCACTCCGGTGTTCTGGGTTCAAGAAAGGAAGATCCAGTTCTTCCCACACAGGCAAAAGGGTAGCAGGCCAACTCAGCAAGGCAGCAGCACAGTAAGTCTATCAGGACAGCAGTCTGACAGAGAGGTACTGCTTCAGCAGCTCAGAAGTCATTTTTCCTGGCAGAGTATCCACAGGACAAGAAGTACACTGAAGTGGTAGTGGCTGAGGTCCAGTACTTATACCAAGTTGTGCTGTTCTAGTGGGGGAGAAGCTTCAACAAGTTTCAATTTGAATTCTCCAGGTATCCAGCCCCACCGACCTGGCTCTAGACTAACTACAGGGGATATACAGCCCTTTGTGTGGGGGCAGGACGCAGTCTATTCAAGTATAAGTGGGGATATGCACAGCATCTCCCTCCCACCCAGGCACTCCTAAGCTCTTCTATTGTGTGATGCTGTCTAGGAGAAATACAAAAAGCTCAACTGTCAGCTATACTAAGTCATGTGACACAGGTACAGGCTACATGTGTTAAATGACTAAGGAAGGAAAAAGCCAACTTTCTAAAAGTGGCCTTTTCAAAATTGTAATTAAAGGTCCAACTTCACCTAAATTTGGGATGCACCAAACATTAATAGTATATATAACTCCTCTTCACACGTTCAAAAGTAAATACATAAAGTTACATTAAATATCACAATAATGCTTGTCTTTATATTTTCAGATGTCTTTAATTCAAGATCTTTGAGCCTTCTTAGCCAACACGTTTTTTGTCGCTGTTGCAGTGGATTACCCCACAACTTTTTCAGGGCTAAGGGACTCTATTAACAGGTACTTGTTAGTGTATGCAATAGTAGTAAGAACATTTCACCTTTCAAGTTATTGACAATATATCTGATGTTTTTGTAATTGCTCTTAATGTGTGTGAAGAATTTAAGAAGCTTTTTGGTGGAGCCTGTCCGAACCATAAAACAGTTGTCTATGAATCTGCCCAAAAATGAGATCGAGTCATTCCAGTTACTACACCATTTGCTCCAAATCCATTGTTCTTCCAGTCTGCCCATCAATAGATTAGCGTACGAGGGAGAAAAATGTGAGCCCATAGCCACCCCTTGTTTTTGTTTATACCACCTGTCCTTGAAAAGGGAGACATTGTTTTCCAGGATAAGTTCTGTCATCTCTAAAAGCATATCAGTGTGCTCCCAAAGGCTGGCAGATCCACGGCCTAGAATGTGGCATAAGGCCTCTAGTCCAAGGTCATGTCTGATGCTTATATAAAGTGCTATGATGTGTAGTGTTACAATTGCCATACCATCCTCCCATGTAATGTCTGTGAGCGTGCTCAGAATATGCTTGGTGTCACTGATGTGTGATGGTAGGTTGTGGACAAAGGGCTGTAGGAACCTATCCACATACTCAGAAATCCTTTCAGTCTGCCCCCCTATACCAGATATTATTGGCCTGCCAGGGAGTCTCAAACACCAAATTTACCAGTATGTTTTATAGCAATAACATAAATGATTGGGGATTTGCTTTTTCTTTCTTTTCACCATTGATATGTGGATGCACAGAGAAGCTGTACGAAAAGCATATACAACACCAGTTTCACAAGGATCTCCACACAGTTCAAGTCACTGCAGTCATCTTGTCATTAATTTGAAAATTGAAGTGTTCTTACTACTATTGCATACACGAAGAAGTACCTGTATATATATTTCCTTAGCCCTGAGGAAGTTGCAGGTAATCCCCAGTAACAACAACGAAACACGTGTTGGCTAAGAAGGCTTGAAGATCTTGAATTGAAGACATCAGAAAATATAAAGACAAGTATCATTGTGATATTTAATGTAGCTTTATGTATTTACTTTTGAACATGACATTTTTAGAAAAAGGGGACCCCTACATACTACTCGGTTTGCTATTCGTAGGGAATACGTAAACAAGTAGGAAAAAAGGCTGTATAGCAAACCAATTATTGTTGTACCGCCCTAATGGTACATAGACTCACAATATTGTGCAACTTTAAATGATTCATGAATGATACAAAAATATATATCAAAATTCAGAGACCATTTTATTTATATGTTTTTCTCTATTTGTTATACATATTATTTATCATTTTTAAATATTTTTTCAATTAATTCGACAAAATACATTCAACTACATACATCACATATAATCACATGACAACATAAGAAAAAAAGAGGGAGGGAAGGTGCTATATGACATATTCAGTCGGTGGAAAATTTGAAGGAGGCAATGCGGTGGAATAGAACTACGCGCGTTTCGGCCAGTAGCCTTTGTCAGGTGACCGTCATTCGCAAGTTATAGACATGACAATGTGCAACATAGGTCTAAAGAGAAAAAACATTGAATCAACATATATAGAAATATCGGTCGCTATTATACAACAAATCTTACATCTTAAAAGACTTTAGGGTCAGTATTTACATTGAAATGTGTTTTACATATCATGATATAGATAGCAGCATCAAACACTTTGAGAAATTCTTATTCTTATTTTTCATTTTGTCAATCTATACCGTCCTTTATAGTTTCACTTATTTTTCACTTTAAAAACCCCCAGTATCTACAACATCAGTTTGTAGGCGTTCTCTTATCCTTGTAGATAACTGTCTCTATTGTGTCTATCTTTTAATCAATAGACACCACAAGATGTTATAAACTCTGTATTCAATATCTCACATTTTACAAATTACCTTACCTTCCAGTTTGGAACCATCATTTATTAATAAGATAGATATATGAAAGTAAAGCATAGATAAAAGGGGAAACGGAAAGGGAGAAAAATACAGCGTGAATTTACAAGAGAATAGCAGTAAGTTGACTAACTAGTACTCACAAGTGTGGTATCTAGTGGTGCTTCAATTTAGTATTCCCCTTTATTGTTATTCTTGGAGAGAGCGTTTGATTTATGCTGTAGAGGAAAAAAGAGAGTCATTTTAAGGAATTATGAACCTATAGTATCTCGAACAGAATCTTACTAAGTTCAAAATTATACCTTGTGGGGATATTTTACACGTCCCTGCAGCTAGTGGACGTCTGCGTACTGGACATTAGTTTTTATCCCTCGGGAAGAAGTACCAAAGATGTTTCCGAATTTGGGAGCTGTTTGTTGGCCTGAGATACAAGCAGAAAGATGGACATTTATAATTAAGATGAATGCTAGAGGATCTGCTTTTTATCTGTATTTGCTTTGCTTAAATGTCACCCTTCTTAATTATTAGTCCCTATGAGGAGCCTACGTGTCCTTTCCCATCAGCTGCATACGGATTTAAACAGATGGCACATAAGTAGCCTATATTTACCTGTGTATCCTGGAGTATAAATGCAGTTACGGGTATGTTTATTAGAACCCTCATATTTATTTAGAAAACGGAGAAAGGATAATGAATTTCTGTTGAGGCTTATTGACACAAGATAGTTAGATATCCTTGATACAACAACAGTGTGTTAATGAGTTCATACATAGAAAAAACGGGCTGGATATTCCTAAGTAGGCAGACCGGGTTGAAAACAGACTAATTGCATTTATATGCGACCATTGCAGTTGCTGCAAACGTAACAGATCTAGAGATAAATGCTATTACCTTTCACAGTGCCTTGTTTTAAGAGCAGAGGACTCGCTCGTTTATGTCAGCATTAAGCCTTCGACAACTTTGCACTTCGCGGAGAGTGCGAAGCTGTCGACTACTTCGCAATCTACAGCGTAGCATAGTAGTTTTTCTTCCTCGCGCGCTCAATAGCATTCTCGCGTGCGCGGTAATGACTTACCGTGGTTCTGCATTCGCTTTCTCGCTTTTCTCTCCCGGTCGCGTTAGCTACGATGTTTGGAATCCGGCCGCACAATCCCATGCAAATTTGAAAAGGTGATTACATCATTCGGACGTGCGAACATGTCATTGGGACGCGCGATCCTCCTTGCAGCGCCATGTTGGTAAGATCGCGTTTCCGAACACGCAGAAACTGAAATGTGGCACACAATAACTCTCGAGCATGTTAAAATCTTCTAAAAAATGTTCATTTAACCCCTCAGATTGTGATTTGGCTGTATTTTTTTGGGCTGGGAGTCCTCTTTTTGTTTCTACTCTTTCTTTCAAGAGAAAGGAAGTGCCCCTGAGTCTCCAACTTCTCCTTCCTGTCCACCAGGCTCCTCCCAGTGCTTTGTCGATGTGGTGTTCACTTTCATTTGGAATTGGAGCTGGAAGGATCACTCTTTGTGTATGTCTGCTGCATCACAGCATTTCATTGGATTTATTGAGGAATTTTGGATTTGAAAGTTTGAGAATTGAGAATTGGTGTACTGTAAATGTTAGTTTGATTTGTTTTTTTTTTAACTACAGTTTTCTGTGCTTCTCAATCTTTCTTAAAAATTATTATTGAGGGAGGCCTGTACTTTCATGAGGGGCCAAATTGTATGTGTTTGAAATTTCATCCAGTAGGCCTAGAGGTACCCAAGGGTCCACCCATGTTTCTGTTGTGTCTGTAAAACATCATGGATGGCATTGGATTTAATTGCATACTCTGTTGTAGTGGATTTTTTTTTTTAGAAAAATTAGGCAACCCTAGCAGTTCATGTAGTTAGTGTGGGCCTGCTTGAGTTCATTTACTTTCTGTGGGTGGCTGGGCCAGGTGGTGGTGGCCATTTTGTGTTTGTAGTCACTGTGTTTTTGCCATAGGCCTCCAAGCTTGTGGCCTACTGTGCCAGTAGGTAGGCCCAAGGGTACTACTAGAGTCCTCATCATGGGTGCATGAAAGTTGTTCAACTGTTATAGGGGTGTTTAAGTTGTAAGTGTAACATCATGTAAGTCATGGATGGCTTTGGATTAATTAGCAAAATGTGTTTTTGGTGTTGAATTGCAGGTTTTGGGTGTTTGTTGAACAATATGGCTTTTTCATGCGCACTAGGTAACCCTAGAATTCAGCTCACGTAGTTTTGGTAACTTTGCACAGTGCTACATCGCGACCTTACAGTTTTTGTCTTCTTCGCGCACTCAATGTGCGTGCTCGGGCGTGCGATCAGGACGTTTTGTACTGTTCGCACTGCCGAACACACCGAATTTACATTCTTGCGCGCAATATCTCTCGAGTTTCCTAAAACATTCCAGAAAATTTTGATGCTGTTCATTTTGCTAAAAGAAACTCCTCAGGTTGTCATTTGCTTGTACTTTTTGGAGCGTGGACCATTTTCTGTTTCTGTCCTGTATGTACTTTGTTGTTTGGAAATGGCCTGACCATGTGGGCGGCTTGGCGGCCATTTTGTCAAGCCAAGCATTGTCCTTTTGCCATAGGAATGTATTGTCTGTCTTCTCTTTCTGTTCATGTTTTTGGTGGTGGCCAGGCCATGTGGGGGCGGCCATTTTAATTCCTGGTACTAGTAGTAGCCTCTGTAATTTTGCCATAGGCCTCCAAGCTTGTGGCCTACTGTGCCAGTAGGTTGGCCCAAGGGTACTACTAGAGTCCTCATCATGGGTGCATGAAAGTTGCTCAACTGTTATAGGGGTATTTAAGTTGTAAGTGTAACATCATGTAGGTCATGGATGGCTTTGGATTAATTAGCAAAATGTGTTTTTGGTGTTGAATTGCAGGTTTTGGGTGTGTGTTGAATAATATGGCTTTTTCATGCGCACTAGGTAACCCTAGAATTCAGCTCGCGTAGTTTTGGTAACTTTGCACAGTGCTACATTGCGACCTTACAGTTTTTGTCTTCTTCGCGCGCTCAATGTGCGTGCTCGGGCGCGCAATCACAACGTTTTGTACAGTTCGCACTGCCGAACACGCTGAATTTGCATTCTCGCGCGCAATATCTCTCGAGTTGTGTAAAACGTTCCCGAAAATGTAGATGCTGTTCATTTTGCTAAAAGAAACTCCTCAGGTTGTCATTTGCTTGTACTTTTTGGAGCATGGGCCATTTTCTGTTTCTGTCCTGTATGTACTTTGTTGTTTGGGGGTGCCTGACCATGTGGGCGGCTTGGCGGCCATTTTGTCAAGCCAAGCATTGTCCCTTTGCCATAGGAATGTATTGTCTGTCTTCTCTTTCTGTTCATGTTTTTGGTGGTGGCCAGGCCATGTGGGGGCGGCCATTTTAATTCCTGGTACTAGTAGTAGCCTCTGTGTTTTTGCCATAGCCCTCCAAGCTTGTGGCCTACTGTGCCAGTAGGTAGGCCCAAGGGTACTACTATAGTCCTCATCATGGGTGCATGAAAGTTGTTCAACTGTTATAGGGGTGTTCAAGTTGTAAGTGTAACATCATGTAGGTCATGGATGGCTTTGGATTAATTAGCAACATTTGTTTTTGGTGTTGAATTGCTGGGTTTGGGTGTGTGTTGAATAATATGGCTTTTTCATGCGCACTAGGTAACCCTAGAATTCAGCTTGCGTAGTTTTGGTAACTTTGCACAGTGCTACATCGCAACCTTACAGTTTTTGTCTTCTTCGCGCACTCAATGTGCGTGCTCGGGCGCGCAATCACAACGTTTTGTACAGTTTGCACTGCCGAAAATGCTGAATTTGCATTCTTGCGTGCAATATCTCTCGAGTTGCCTAAAACGTTCCCGAAAATGTAGATGCTGTTCATTTTGCTAAAAGAAACTCCTCAGGTTGTCATTTGCTTGTACTTTTTGGAGCATGGACCATTTTCTGTTTCTGTCCTGTATGTACTTTGTTGTTTGGGGGTGGCCTGACCATGTGGGCGGCTTGGCGGCCATTTTGTCAAGCCAAGCATTGTCCTTTTGCCACAGGAATGTATTGTCTGTCTTCTCTTTCTGTTCATGTTTTTGGTGGTAGCCAGGCCATGTGGGGGCGGCCATTTTAATTCCTGGTACTAGTAGTAGCCTCTGTAATTTTGCCATAGGCCTCCAAACTTGTGGCCTACTGTGCCAGTAGGTAGGCCCAAGGGTACTACTAGAGTCCTCATCATGGGTGCATGAAAGTTGTTCAACTGTTATAGGGGTGTTTAAGTTATAAGTGTAACATCATGTAGGTCATGGATGGCTTTGGATTGTCTGTCTTCTCTTTCTTTTCATGTTTTTGGGGGTGGCACTAGCCAGGACATGTGGGGGCGTCCATTTTGTGGAACCTTCCATCCTGGTTTAGTTTTTTTGCCGCAGGCCTACAAAGTTGTGTGATTTTGTTCTGACAGTGGGCCTAGAGTCCCAGAGATAGTCAGCGGGGATGCTTGATGTAGTGGTTTCCATTTTGTCTGTTGAATTCAATTTAACATCATTTAGGGCTAAGCATGGGCGAATTTTGCGAATCTGGCGTTCGCGAATTTTGCGAATTTGCGAACTCGCAATCCGCAAAATCCGCGAATTCTCGCGAATTTGCGGATTTTTTTTTTGTGTTCGCAAGTGTTTCCGCCAGTTCGCGAGGATTTGGTACTAGTTCGCAATTGCGAACTTACTTGTCGGCTCGCAACGGTCGCGACTATGTTGTTTCTACGTCTGGTTCATCATCACAGCCTCCCAGCACCCTCTGTTTCACCACTGCCACCCTCTCTTTGACCCATGCCACCCTGTGTTACATCAATGCCACCTCTGGTTCATCATCACTGTTGAAGATGGGGGGGGGAAAAGCAAGCCCACCTGCCCTGCTTGAACTGACATGAATTAATTTGGGGTTAGTTTATTAACAACACCTGCCCTGCCCCAACTGACAATAATGAATTAGGGGCTAATTAATGTGTCACTGAATTTGAAGTTCCAGCCTGGCACCTGCTTGTCTGCTCCCTTAGCTGTAAATCAGGACCTTTGTGGCATACAGTTAAGGTCAGAGCAGGGTCACACAATAGTTGCAAGCAGGCAACCGAATTCTGGAGGGCCCCCTCAGGAAGCACTACAGGGAATCGTTACAAATCATGAGGTTGACCTTTTGCACCTGCTCATTGCTTTTGCTTTTGCAAAAATCGTTTTTCGGTTTTTTCTCTCTATTCGCGGGGCGCGGCGTCGTGCGAAACCGACCGCGGAAGCCGCCAATTCGTGCGAATGAGCTTCTTCCCTATCCTATTCCTTCTTAATTTTCTACTTCCTACCTTACCTGCCCAGACCATGGTGAAGCCAGGCGCCGTGAAGCTGCCCAGGCACTTGAGGGCGGCAGCGGCGGCGGGGAGGAGGAGTCCTGGACCCCGTGCCAGGACACCATGCGGTCGATTGAGGGGGGAGCAGGTGATGCGACGGGAGATCTTCAGCCCGGAGGAAGTGGGCGCGCTGGTCTACTTCGTCCAGCGCGGCCTGCCCAGGACCATCGCGGGAGGCGGCAGGATCGCGGCCGGCGACTACAACATCCGGGAGCGCCGGAAGCGGTGGGAGAAGGTGTGCTGGGCCATATCCCACCTCTACAGGGTCCAGCGCACCTAGAGCCAGGTCACCCATCGCTGGACGGACCTCCTGGACCGGGAGCGCGACCTGCTGGACCAGCTCGGCTTGGAGATCCCCGGGCTTGGTGAGTAGTAGTAGCCATTTCATCACTCACTACTATGATGTTTTCTCCTGCTCTGTGTTGTTGTATTGCAAATATTTGTTTTTTATATGGAGCAAGCCAATAATGCCGCTGATGACGATTACATTGTAGTTAAATTATATTTCAAAATCTTCTGTGCATTTCAGGTGCACTGCTCTCCTTCTCAGTGGCGTTGCTACTATGCTTATTTGTTTTCTATTTTGTGGTCTCATTGGCCTGAGTAACTATTATGTATGAGTGTACTTTACAGAACTGCGTAATGCTAGACACTAGGGGGCAGATTACATTTACAAGCCCCTTGCGCCACGTTTACGTTGCCTTGCGTGACGCAACAGCGGCGTAAACGTGGCGCATCCCTGCGAGTCATTTACAGCATGACGCATCTAGGGAGATGCGTCACGTTATAAAGCCATGGGCCTGCACCACAATGGGTGCGTTCCTAGTACGCAGGGTGGGCGGTCCGGCGGCTCTGCGCCTCGCAAAATTGCCTGCGTGAAATCTACAAGATTTAACGCAGGCACTTCTGCGACGCTGCTACGTCAATTCAATTCCTTATGTCTGCTTGAAGCAGGCGTAAGGACTGACACAGCATGTTAAGTATTGGGTGGCCCTGAGCATTACTGGAGTTGCATTGCGTTGGCGACGTGACTCCAGCGATGCGCCGCTCTTACGTGACGAGATGCGTCACGCAAGTGCCTACCCTTGCGCCAGGGCGCGCCGCATTGTAAATGAGGCGCATCTGCCGTGTCGCAAGGGTAGTTTTGCGTGACGCATTTGATCTGGCGCATCTCTGGAGATGCGCCAGAACGCGTAAGTAAGTATGCCCCTAAGGGGCAGAATTGCAATTACCGTTGCATCCCTGCAAAGTAGCAGGGATGCGCCATTAATTGTGCGTCCCGCTACCACCACCAAACATGGTGCGCCGTATTTGCAATGCGGCGCACCATGGGCCCAAAACGTCACCGAAGCTTTACTGCTGGAGTTGCGTCGCAACGATGGCGCAGCTCCAGCAATGCTCTGGGGTACCCTATCTCCCCAATGCTGGGTCAAGCCGTACCTCTGCTTCAAGCAGGTGCAGGGTTTGTGTGACGCATCATTGTCCTAAAGGTGACTGATTGAAATTTTGTAGATTTCCCTCAGCCACTTTTAGGATGTGTTCCAGCGCAGGAATGCCCTCCCTTGCGCCGGAACGCCCCCTGATGGCGCAGGGCTTTATAACGGGATGCATCTCCCAAATGCGTCACGTTGTTATAATATTATACGCCGCACCATGGCGCCCTTTTTTGTTTAGCTGCTGCGTCACAAAAGTCACGCAAGAACGGAGCAAAAGAGCCGCAAGGGGCTTAAATCTGCCCCTTCCTTTGTACCCCTGACAATAAGAAAAATAGTGGCGGTGGATTGATAGTTTGACTATTTAAATGACTGGTAATGTAGCAGGCAACTGTTAGTGTTGTCACTGATCTGACTGAAATCACAATGGAGTTTGTCTGTCACTTTGCGTCTTGCCTGCGGACTGCTGCCTGCCAGTCCTAGGTGAACCTTTCAGTACTTTGTTTAGTGAGTTACGTGACTTTCGAAGTCACAGGTCCGCAAATAAATGAAAACTAACCCTAATCAATATAATTTCGCAGAAATATTTTGTTATTGTTCTTTTGAAATGTTTGATTTGGTTGACATTGACAAGCAACAATCATCCATGTTTTCTGTTCTTTCTTTCATGTTTGTCAGCTCCCCCCAGGGGCGAGGGGAGGACAGAGGAGCAGCAGGCGGCGGATGCTGTTGAACAGGGCCAGGATCGGGCAGGCGAGGGCTCCTTTGCTGGCCCCAGTAAGTTTTCATTTTAGACTAGTACCTATTTTTCCTAGCGTTCCTCATTTGATTTTTTCAAAATCGTCTTTGATCTTCTTGTAGACTGTATCTAAATTCTTATCCTGCCTCTACTATGACTCCCTGTGGTATTACTAGATTATTCTTATTAGTCTGCCTGTGTAGCTAACTAAGATTGCACGGTTGGCGAAACTCCCATTCTAGTCAGCAATAGCTCTATCAACTTAGTGCAGTCCTCTGGGATTGTCCATAATGTCTTTTGAAGTGTTCTATCTGCTTTGAGAATTCCCAACTATAAAATGTGAATGACCACCAAGAAAGAATAAGATACTACCTTTTGGTTTGGATAGGAGAACAATCCATACCACTACAGTGGCGCGGACAATTCTTCTGCAGAAACAGAACTATGGACAATAAATAGTGCATTGCTTATCAATTATAATAGGCGCTGTTAGAGTTTCCACATACCTCTGTGATAACAGACTTTGAACCCCCAATGTCCTTACTGACTGACTACATAGTGTGGCACAGTCATTTACCTCCCGAATTCATCGATCATTGATCCCCAATGATGATTATTATCCAACGTAGCTGAAGAGTACGGAGTCAGAGTCAAGAAGTGTCAGAGGCACGGACTCATGCTTGCAAAAATTGCAAAACCTTTCGCTCAGTCACTCTAGTCACTCTGGACCAAAAAACACAGAGTCTCTCTAAGTTTAAAAGCTTTATTAAAAGTAAACACATGTATTAAAATGAAGTCATAATAAAAAAACGAAACGTTTAACTGAGAATGTAAAAGTGGTTAGTGCTGACGATTAATTGGAGACATTTCTTGTGGTCGAGCCGAGCTCTCACCTTGTTTCAACTTGATCTTGTTGTTAGAAGTCCATCTTCTGTCTGTGTGGAAAAAAATGGTGCGTGTTAAAAAGCCAGCCTTCATCAGTTGTGCCAAAAAGTGCTGCATTACATTGTTTTCACATGTCTTCATTCCTAGACCAAAAACTAGTGAGTGGTTTATTCTAACATTCTTAAATGTACTTTGTAGGTGGAACATCTGGTGGCGGGGCCAACGCGGAGGTGGTGGTGCTCGACACGGAGGCGGAGGGCAATTCCTCAGGGGAGGATGCGGCGGTTCCAGTGCCGGCTGTGAGAGTTCAGACGGTGGTGGTGGCGGGCAGAGGTAAGCTCTTATATATTCCTTACTTATTGAGATTGAAGACATGGCTGGGAAGGAAAGAATATTAGATGCATGGCTGGGTGAATGATGAAGCAATGATTGGTGGAAGGACAACAGCCTGGGTGTGTGACACAGAAACTGTATGTGTCCATATACCTGGATCATGCTACTATCTGACTCTTAGATAGCATATGTCTATCTAGAGCAGGGGTACTCATAGTACGGCCCGCGGGCCGGTGGCGGCCCGGCAAGCCTTCCTTGGTGGTGTGCAGACCTTGCAGACAATCACTGCTCCCCCGGCCCCCACAGAGCAGAGTGGAGATGCAGGGCCACAAAGAGGTGAAATAGAACAAAGCCTCTGCTCTGTGGGGCCGGGCAAGCAGTGATTGTCAGGGTGGAGATGCAGGGGCGCTACAACAAACAAAGCCTCAATAATATGTTAATGGTCTTTTAAAGACCTGTTAAGTACTTTGGTGTGGCTGTCTGTGTGTGCGCGTTGAGGAAGCTGTCTCAGCCCGGGCTGAAGGCTGACACAGACAGACACACACACAGTGAGATGACAGAGGGGGAGGGAGAGGGAGGGCAGGAGGGAGAGAGAGATGGAGAGGGAGGGCAGGAGGGAGAGCATGAGTGAGAGAGATGTATGTAAATGCTGGGTCTGGTGGCTCAGTGGATGAAGGCATCTGCTGCAGGGACCTGTGTGCAACCTCATGGTCACAAGTTTTCGTTTTGCTTTAGCCCCGCCCCCTCTGACTCCGCCCCCACCAGTGCAGCCCTCGGCCACAAACTACACTGTAAATTTAGCCCCTGAGAGAAAGTTTGTGAGTACCCATGATCTAGAGAGAGTAGACGGTCAGTGGATGAACTAAGTGTAACTTTGAAAAGCATGTAACACTGCACCCGCACGTCCGTTCCAGTGTAGGAAAGGCAAGGAAAAGAAGTTTTAATTTTGTCCAAATACTACCATCAATAGTAGCAGTAGTTTGTATTGCAAGCACAGCATAGATCCGGTCATTACGGTGGCCACTCCCTACCTCTCTTAATAAGTTTAGTAGTACTCAGTCATTCATGTGTGGATGTATCACTGGTCACTCAATAAATAGCAAAGCACCTAAAGTCATCCCATATATAAGGAAAAACATCCCATGTGAAGTGATAGATAATCAGATTATTTATCTTCTTCAATTTTCCATTTCTAGTACTCATTTGCACTGTAGGGTGAAAGTTAAATTAATTAAGCAGTAGCCCTTGAGTTGTAACAGAGTATTCTCAGTGCCACCCGTAATAGAAAAGTAAGAGCTTCACCACCTGCATGTACTGGACGGGTACAGTAACGCAACGCAAGTCTAGGTCACTCATCATGGCGTGCGTCTCTTTTTCTCGGGTGCAAGTTTACTGCGCTGGCATTATGCCGGCTTGCAGAAGATAACGTACCAATTTTCCTAAACAAGAGACAAGAAGAAGAATAAGACTGGTGTACTTTCATAGTCGACTCCAATGGAAGTCCATAGTGCTCGTAGAATTTGTTCCTTAAACTCCCACTAATGTTAGAGCAAGGATGAAGAAGTGTGAGGTTAGATAGATACTGGCCTCAATAGTTATGTAATGCGCTTGCAAGTTGCTAGTTGTACTGCAACACAAATTTCTGCTGAATGATTGAGTTAATCTTAAAGAGCATTGGTTACAGACTATGTCTTTCTTTCTTCATATAGATGCTCCTTCCAAACGAACAAGGAGGAAGGAGCTGGCTAGAGCGGCCCAGCAACGGAGGATCGATGCCACTGTGGCCGAATATCAGCGGCTGGTGGCCCTGGAGGACGGAGAAAGTGTGCAGTCGACCACAACAACAACGTCGTCTGCATCGGCCTCCGTGCCCCCACGGGCTGCCACCCAGCACAGTGGTCCACCCAGACTGAGCCGGGCTGCCAAAGCCAAACGCCACCGCCGAGTAGCAAAGACAATAGCTTCCTCTCACAGCCGTTGCACCTGCAAGGCAGTGAAGGCACGCCTGCGCCGCAGTACCCTGATGGTGTCCCGCCTCCAGCAGGAGCTCCACCACTTTTCAAACGTGTTGGAGGGGCTCCGCGTAGAGCACGCCTTGCTCCGCCAGGAGCATGATGCCCTGGCCCAAAAAGTAGACAGCATCCACCCATAGTGTCCCTTGCCCCTTTTTTAGAGACTTTTGGGGGGGTGGGAATTGGGAGTTGGGTTTTTGGGGACTTTTGAAGGACAATCGTTGGGGTTAGGGAGGGTCTTGCGGGAGATTATTTTGTTAGGGATATAAATATACTTTTTCAAACTTTATCTGAGCATACCCGTTTTTTACTGCTTGCCTGGTGGGTGGGGGTTTAACAGTGACTTTGTTTTCCTGAAAGTTTAGTTCCATTTTCTTCCTTTAAGTGTAAATGCCCAAATGTTTTCAACACTAAGTGCCTCTCACAGAGTAAGTGAAGTGAATCCAAGAGTCCTAGGACTTTAATAGTACTACCGTCAGTCTCTCGTCTCTCCTACTAATACTCCATTATACCCCCAAACCACCAAACGCTTATCTTACCTGTAATTTGTGTTTGAAAGTAGGGCTAGACCCAGGGCTGGCTCCACGGGAAACAGCGAATAAGGTTGGCAATCTTGGTCGGATAAAATTTCCTCATAGCGGTGGTACTAGTGGTGTGACACAGTGGCAGTTGCATGCCTATGAAAAAAAAGAAAATTAAATCTGGTTTGTCCTCCTGAGCAATTCAACGGTACAATAGAGAATATAGCAGGTGACAGAAGTACACTAGAACAGTGCCACATTGTAGCCTAACAAATGGTAAAGTATAACTACTAATTCGGTTGAAGTTCTTTGACATTAGCCATGGGTCTTTGTCAAGCAGAGTAAGAATATATCCTCAGATTTCTTCACCAGCCTGTTGCTATCACCTTATCCTCCCCAGCAAGTGTGTGGATTTATTGCTGTAATTTAGTCACACATCAATCAAAACCACACAGCCCGGGGGAAGAGGGTTAGGGTTTGAAAAATTAATGGGTACGGGGGGTTTTGGGAGACAAGAAAAAATAGCACAGCATGGACAAACAATTGTGAACATAAACAAATCTTTGGGTACAAACCTATCCATCAATCTTTGAAAGTGCATGCACTACTGCATGCATGTCAGTGAAAAGTAAGTAGTACTTTCGACAACTGTGGAAGAAAGAATGCGACAGTACAGGGCGTGGGTGGAAATATTGATAACTATATTCAACATAAGGTCTCTGTAGCCAGATACCTGAGAGCCTTGCTGGTCACTATAAATCCATTCACAACACTCAATGGGGTTGGTCTGGAAGGTATAGTAGATAGAAAAGGAGAAATTGCTTTTTTTCTAGGTGTCCCCTCACTCACCAGGGTTGCCCCTTGGTGACATGCTTCATCATTGGGGCCATCCCAGTCCTCTACGGGCTGGGGCGTGCTGCGACTTGCGAATTACGTAGGAGCACTTACAAATGACTATGTGTGGTGCAGATGTGATAGTGGAGTGGACTAAGTGATGTGTTAAGGGATCAATTTAGAAGCAGAGAGAGATCCAAGAAATGCAGTCACAGTCAGAGAAAAAGGCAAGGGATACTGTATCTGTATGTTGTTGTAGTTGTCCTGTTGAAAGTGGTAAGTAAGCTGCCTGCAGAAAAAAAATCCTCTTATTAGCGGCACTCCTCCATTGCAGCCGACGCTTCGTCCATCGATGTTGGTCACCAGAAGACAGCCTGTAAAAAAAGCACAGCATGGACACACAATTGAACATAAACAAATCTTTGGGTACAAACCTATCCATCAATCTTTGAAAGTGCATGCACTACTGCATGCATGTCAGTGAAAAGTAAGTAGTACTTTCGACAACTGTGGAAGAAAGAATGCGACAGTACAGGGCGTGGGTGGAAATATTGATAACTATATTCAACATAAGGTCTCTGTAGCCAGATACCTGAGAGCCTTGCTGGTCACTATAAATCCATTCACAACACTCAATGGGGTTGGTCTGGAAGGTATAGTAGATAGAAAAGGAGAAATTGCTTTTTTTCCAGGTGTCCCCTCACTCACCAGGGTTGCCCCTTGGTGACATGCTTCATCATTGGGGCCATCCCAGTCCTCTACGGGCTGGGGCGTGCTGCGACTTGCGAATTACGTAGGAGCACTTACAAATGACTATGTGTGGTGCAGATGTGATAGTGGAGTGGACTAAGTGATGTGTTAAGGGATCAATTTAGAAGCAGAGAGAGATCCAAGAAATGCAGTCACAGTCAGAGAAAAAGGCAAGGGATACTGTATCTATGTTGTTGTAGTTGTCCTGTTGGAAGTGGTAAGTAAGTTGCCTGCAGAAAAAAAATCCTCTTATTAGCGGCACTCCTCCATTGCAGCCGACGCTTCGTCCATCGATGTTGGTCACCAGAAGACACCCTGTAAAAAAAGCACAGCATAGACAAACAATTGAACATAAACAATTCTTTGGGTACAAACCTATCCATCAATCTTTGAAAGTGCATGCACTACTGCATGCATGTCAGTGAAAAGTAAGTAGTACTTTCGACAACTGTGGAAGAAAGAATGCGACAGTACAGGGCGTGTGTGGAATTATTGATAACTATATTCAACATAAGGTCTCTGTAGCCAGATACCTGAGAGCCTTGCTGGTCACTATAAATCCATTCACAACAACACTCAATGGGGTTGGTCTGGAAGGTATAGTAGATAGAAAAGGAGAAATTGTTCTTTTTCTAGGTGTCCCCTCACTCACCAGGGTTGCCCCTTGGTGACATGCTTCATCATTGGGGCCATCCCAGTCCTCTACGGGCTGGGGTGTGCTGCGACTTGCGAATTATGTAGGAGCACTTACAAATGACTATGTGTGGTGCAGATGTGATAGTGGAGTGGACTAAGTGATGTGTTAAGGGATCAATTTAGAAGCAGAGAGAGATCCAAGAAATGCAGTCACAGTCAGAGAAAAAGGCAAGGGATACTGTATCTGTATGTTGTTGTAGTTGTCCTGTTGAAAGTGGTAAGTAAGCTGCCTGCAGAAAAGAAATCCTCTTATTAGCGGCACTCCTCCATTGCAGCCGACGCTTCGTCCATCGATGTTGGTCACCAGAAGACACCCTGTAAAAAAAGCACAGCATGGACAAACAATTGAACATAAACAAATCTTTGGGTACAAACCTATCCATCAATCTTTGAAAGTGCATGCACTACTGCATGCATGTCAGTAAAAAGTAAGTAGTACTTTCGACAACTGTGGAAGAAAGAATGCGACAGTACAGGGCGTGTGTGGAAATATTGATAACTATATTCAACATAAGGTCTCTGTAGCCAGATACCTGAGAGCCTTGCTGGTCACTATAAATCCATTCACAACACTCAATGGGGTTGGTCTGGAAGGTATAGTAGATAGAAAAGGAGAAATTGCTTTTTTTCTAGGTGTCCCCTCACTCACCAGGGTTGCCCCTTGGTGACATGCTTCATCATTGGGGCCATCCCAGTCCTCTACGGGCTGGGGCGTGCTGCGACTTGCGAATTACGTAGGAGCACTTACAAATGACTATGTGTGGTGCAGATGTGATAGTGGAGTGGACTAAGTGATGTGTTAAGGAAGGGATCAATTTAGAAGCAGAGAGAGATCCAAGAAATGCAGTCACAGTCAGAGAAAAACACTAAGGATACTGTATCTGTATGTTGTTGTAGTTGTCCTGTTGAATTTGGTAAGTAAGTTGCATTCAGAAAAAAATTCCTCTCATTAGCGGCACTCCTCCATTGCAGCTGACGCTTCGTCCATCAATGTTGGTGACCAGAAGACACCCTGTCCACTGCCTGCCTGATGCTGAATTGTGGCTCGCTAATGTGAAGCCTGACTCCATCCTTTTTTCCCCATTGCAGAGACTGAAACCCGGCCTGTAATTATTCAACGAAAAACAGGAAGTGATATAATATTACAACACCACTGATAAATAAATATAAGGTATGTAGGCTGTGGAGTGCAAAAAGTCACACTTTGATTTTCCTAGTAGACAGTACAATATTTTTGAAAGTGCGTACTCTGTCTGAGTCACCTTTTGAAGGATAAATAAGTAGGGGCAAATTAATGTAGCGGATCTTTCCCCTCAAGCTAGGTGTACTGTAAACTGTGTTTTAGAACAAAATTAGATCTTCCCAGCAGTGCTCCCACGGTCCCAGACCCTTACTAAAGCCAGTCGCAAAAATGTAGAAGACCCCCAATCAAATCTCAAAAAACGAGGCCTAGCAGAAAACTGGTGACAAAACGTACTTTGAAAGTAAAAGTAGGCCCAAGTACCCCCTTACCCACCGTGGATTGCATTCAAACCACTTGCAAGCAACCAAGCAAAAGTATCCATAGCCAGCATCGCTCCAAGACTCGAAAACCCCCCCACCCAAACACATGCAATAGAAATACTGCTAACCCTAACGAACCCTAAGTTAAGAATAGTGGCAAAGGCTTTCTTTAACTATGCCAAATCCCCCCTTTCCCACCATGGATTTTCTTCAAATAACTTGCAACCAAAATTACACATTCTCATGAGTGCTCTAAGACCCCAGAACTCAGTTGCAAAAATCTAGAACACCCCGAAACACATGCAATCCTGCTGCTAGGGCTAACCCTAACGAACCCTAAGTTACAAAAAGTGCCAAAAGGCTTTTCCGCGAGGATTTTGTCCCAACCTCTTCTACCCGGTATTAGACCTTCCCAGGAATGCCCCAAGACCCGCCAACCCACCCGCCAAAAAGCATAACACCCCCAAACAGGCCAAAAGCAAAATCTCATACTTGCAATATTTCTCGGCCTTCGGTCCAAACGCGCTGCGTAGCTAGGCCATAAGTCGGGGTTGCCACCACGGATTTCCTGAAAAGCAAATGCAATCAAGATTAGAGTGTCCCAGCAGTGCTCCCAGACCCCGAAACCCACCCACAAACACCAGGAAGCCCCCCAAACAGGCCCCCGAAAACGCTACATTGAGCAAAATGTCAGAAATAGCCAAAAAAAAATCGGCCTGGATTTTGTCCCAACCACTTCTACCCGGTATTAGACCTTCCCAGGAATGCCCCAAGACCCGCCAACCCACCCGCCAAAAAGCATAACACCCCCAAACAGGCCAAAAGCAAAATCTCATACTTGCAATATTTCTCGGCCTTCGGTCCAAACGCGCTGCGTAGCTAGGCCATAAGTCGGGGTTGCCACCACAGATTTCCTGAAAAGCAAATGCAATCAAGATTAGAGTGTCCCAGCAGTGCTCCCAGACCACGAAACTCACCCACAAACAGACGGAACCCCCCCTAAGAGCACCTCAAAGGCAAGCAAGTCATCAAAAACACACAAAAATTTCCGCCTGGGATTTGGTCCAAACCACTTTTATCCGGTATTAGAGCTTCCCAGCAATGGCCCCAGAGCCGTCAACCCAGGAGAAAACGAGTAGAAGACCCCCAAACAGCCAAAGAGCAAAAGTACAAAAATGGGGACTTAGTTTTTCCCAAATTTCCCAAATCACTCCGCGCGCGCTCTGCAGCTAGGCCCTAACTCCCCTCTGCCACCATGGATTTGCTTCAAACCTCTTGCAAAGTAAAGTATATATAGCCAGCAGTGCGCCCAGACCCCGAAACCCACCCACAAACACCAGGAAGCCCCCCAAACAGGCCCCCAAAAACGCTACATTGAGCAAAATGTCAGAAATAGCCCAAAAAAAATCGGCCTGGATTTTGTCCCAACCACTTCTACCCGGTATTAGACCTTCCCAGGAATGCCCCAAGACCCGCCAACCCACCCGCCAAGAAGCATAACACCCCCAAACAGGCCAAAAGCAAAATCTCATACTTGCAATATTTCTCGGCCTTCGGTCCAAACGTGCTGCGTAGCTAGGCCATAAGTCGGGGTTGCCACCACGGATTTCCTGAAAAGCAAATGCAATCAAGATTAGAGTGTCCCAGCAGTGCTCCCAGACCCCGAAACCCACCCACAAACACCAGGAAGCCCCCCAAACAGGCCCCCGAAAACGCCACATTGAGCAAAATGTCAGAAATAGCCCAAAAAAAATCGGCCTGGATTTTGTCCCAACCACTTCTACCCGGTATTAGACCTTCCCAGGAATGCCCCAAGACCCGCCAACCCACCCACCAAAAAGCATAACACCCCCAAACAGGCCAAAAGCAAAATCTCATACTTGCAATATTTCTCGGCCTTCGTTCCAAACGCGCTGCGTAGCTAGGCCATAAGTCGGGGTTGCCACCACGGATTTCCTGAAAAGCAAATGCAATCAAGATTAGAGTGTCCCAGCAGTGCTCCCAGACCACGAAACTCACCCACAAACAGACGGAACCCCCCCTAAGAGCACCTCAAAGGCAAGCAAGTCATCAAAAACACAAAAACATTTCCGCCTGGGATTTGGTCCAAACCACTTTTATCCGGTATTAGAGCTTCCCAGCAATGGCCCCAGAGCCGTCAACCCAGGAGAAAACGAGTAGAAGACCCCCAAACAGCCAAAGAGCAAAAGTACAAAAATGGGGACTTTGTCAGTTTTTCCCAAATTTCCCAAATCACTCCGCGCGCGCTCTGCAGCTAGGCCCTAACTCCCCTCTGCCACCATGGATTTGCTTCAAACCTCTTGCAAAGTAAAGTATATATAGCCAGCAGTGCTCCCAGACCCCGAAACCCACCCACAAACACCAGGAAGCCCCCCAAACAGGCCCCCAAAAACGCTACATTGAGCAAAATATCAGAAATAGCCAAAAAAAAATCGGCCTGGATTTTGTCCCAACCACTTCTACCCGGTATTAGACCTTCCCAGGAATGCCCCAAGACCCGCCAACCCACCCGCCAAGAAGCATAACACCCCCAAACAGGCCAAAAGCAAAATCTCATACTTGCAATATTTCTCGGCCTTCGGTCCAAACGCGCTGCGTAGCTAGGCCATAAGTCGGGGTTGCCACCACGGATTTCCTGAAAAGCAAATGCAATCAAGATTAGAGTGTCCCAGCAGTGCTCCCAGACCCCGAAACTCACCCACAAACAGACGGAACACCCCCTAAGAGCACCTCAAAGGCAAGCAAGTCAGCAAAAACACTAAAAAATTTGCGCCTCGGATTTGGTCCAAACCACTTTTATCCGGTATTAGAGCTTCCCAACAATGGTCCCAGAGCCGTCAACTCACCTGCAAAGAGGTAGAACAACACCCCCACAAGTGCTGAGTCTTTCTTCATTGGGTGTAAACCAGCCCTCTGGTTTGATGGAAATAGGAGTCTGGAGGAGGAGGATAGAGGAGCATGTTCTTCTGAACTTGTGAACCTGAGGAATGCAGACTGCGGCAACTTCAAATCAATTAGCAAACCAGTGAAGACAGTTTTGCTGATGGGCTTGTTTTTGTGATTATCTGATTAAAGTTTGAAATATATTAACTGTGCACAACAAAGAAAGACAGACACACAGGAATAAAAGTGAATAAGGACGAAAAAGAAAGTTATTGATTCGTTGTCTCATTTTCAGGGCTCGGTATCACGGTCCAGGAATGAGAATAAGGCTTCGTCATCATACTCTGCGAATTCAGGCAGGGTGAGCTCAGTGTCACCTGACAGAGTAGAAACTCCCTCATCTATGTTGCTGGCCAACTCGTCTTCTTCCGGCGCGCTTTCTCGTACTCTGAAATCTGGTGGTATGAGGTGCTGATTCATCTTGATCATTGTTAACCTCTCCACATTTTTGGGCGAGAGGCGGCTCCGTTTGGGAGTTACAATGCCACCAGCAGCACTGAAAACCCGTTCAGAAGACATGCTTGCGAGTGGGCAAGACAAGTAGTTTAAAGCCAGGTTGGTGAGCTGTGGCCACAATTCTTTTTTCCCATGCCAATACGCCAATTGGTCAGAATTAACATAGACCTCTGTTGAGTCATTCAGATAGTCCTTCACCATCGACTCAAGGTCCTCATCCAAGGTTCCTCCACTTTGCTTAGCTCTTGCTGTGCCTCTGACCTTTTGAGAACCAAACCCACGCAGAGCTAGCCAATCCTCTTCAGCCTCCAATGTTTCTGTTGTGTCTGGTGCAGATGATCCGGTTGCCGGTGTCTTTAACGGCTGAGAGGTCACTTGTGCCACAGCCACAGGTGCAGAAGTGGATTGTTTTGACTGGGGATGGCCTGCTGATGTACTGCCATTTCCTTCAATTTCCAGCCGTTCTCTTTCGAACCTCTTGGCTGACAAGGCTAGCCAATGTTTGTACTTTGGAACATGTTCATCATCAAAAGGAAAGAATGCTTGGCCTGCCAGCGCCTTTTTGTAGCGTGGATCCAGAATAGTAGCACAAATGTAATGCTCTTCTGAGTGGATCTTTTTAAGACGTTCATCACCTTGTAGGAGCTCTAATAATTTCTCAGCCAGAAGAAAAGAGTCTTGGTTTTTTACATCTTTTTCAAACACAGAACACACCTCCTTCAGTTGGTCCTCCAGCATGTACAACAATGGGATAGCTTTTCCCAAATTACAGTCCTCCTTGCTGACTGCACGCGTGAAGAACTCAAAAGGACGAAGCATGCGTGTCAGGCTTTGAACTATGTTCCATTGCGCCGCACCCATCCTCAGGTCCTCTGTACCCTCTGTAAGGAAAT
This sequence comes from Lissotriton vulgaris, assembly GCF_964263255.1. Classification (NCBI taxonomy): domain Eukaryota; kingdom Metazoa; phylum Chordata; class Amphibia; order Caudata; family Salamandridae; genus Lissotriton; species Lissotriton vulgaris. The sequence continues at coordinate 1,385,660,291 of NC_141693.1, read as the reverse complement.
ATTGATCGAGTACCGTATACTGCTCATACAGACGCTCAAGCATGTAGAAGGTTGAGTTCCAACGTGTTACCACCTCCTGGATGAGTGCTTTCAATGGCATTTTACGTTGATATAGCAGGCTCCTCAGCTGCTTCCGGGCCTTAAAAGAATGGCTGAAATGGTTGCACATTTTTCGACAGGTGTCCAATACTCTGTACGCTGCACTGCCTTTATTACCCAAGAATTTTTGGACAACCAGGTTTATACAGTGCGCCAAACACGGCACTCTGAAATAGTTACCGTCCCTCATGGCCTTAACTATATTGGCGCCATTGTCCGTGGAAACATAACCAACCTGGCGTTTTAGTGGGGACAGCCAGTTAAGGACCTTTGTGTTAAAGACATCCAAAATGTTTTCTGCTGTGTGACGTTTCTCCAAACCAAACATGGCTAGTGTTGCATGTTTCCGAACAGCTTTAAAAACAATGTCCGTGTCAACACCTGTGTTTAGCTTTGCTTTAGCCCCTGAAAAAGAGACCCAGTGTGCAGTGATGCACATGTAATCAGCGCCTGCGCCACTGGTCCACATGTCTGTTGTCATATGTATAGTGTGAACAGCACTCTTCTGCAAAGCTGCCCCAATCACCTTCAGAACATCTTCATGTAGTGCTGGAACCGCAACTCGGGCAAAATAGAACCGGCTAGGAACCTTCCATTTAGGGCAGAGCGCTACCACTAATTCTAGAAAAGATTTAAGGGCAGGGGAGGGGGATTGGCAGTGATATTTAAAGACATCTACTCTTGCACTCTCTCCCCTACAGAGATAGCCAACTGTGAGAGCACACTTTTTAAGTTGAAGGTCTCAGATACCTTCACTTTTACGGGCGTGCTGATTTATCGGCCTCCCGGGCTAGCGAGTACATTTCAGGAATCATTGGTTTCTAATGTCTCTGCCTTCATTTTACAGTCAGCTAACTTCAGTGTTCTGGGGGACCTCAATTTACATCTGGAGTCTAGTCTCTCCCCAGCAATACTGAAGTTTCTAGGGGATATGGAAGCTTGCCAATTACGTCAGCTGGTGGTGGGGCCCTCCCATCTAGCAGGCCACTTACTGGACCCGGTGTTTTCGAACATTCAGGAAATTTCAGTTTCCACTCCTAGTCCTCTTAGCTGGACGGACCATTTTTTGGTACAGATCGCTGTTAGGATTCCAGCTGGCCCTGGGGGAAAGCCTCCTCCTCCTTTTTTGAGACGTGCATGGCACAAACTTGATGGGGCACTATTTGAGGCTAGATTAACTAAGTCCCGACCTGCCTGGCCTACTAATCTGGATGAGGCGGATCTAGCCTATAGAGAATGGATCAATGAGTCTCTGGATCATTTCATACCCAGGAAAATGTCAAGACCTAAACGTAAGCAGTCCCAGTTATGGTACTGTGAGGCGCTTGTACTAAAAAAAAAGGAGTGTAAGGTACTTGAACGTATCTGGAGAAGATCGTATGATTTGGTAGCCAAATCCAATTTCAGAATTGCTACAAAAGCCTACCACAAGTTGATAAAAAAGACCAAGGCTAGTTATTATACTGATCTGATCAATGCCAGCACAAATCGCACAAAAACTATCTTTGCGTTAGTGAAGGAGCTTACTACATCTCCCGTGGGGACTAATAGCACCATAGTATCTGGCTCACAATGCGAAGAGCTGGCTCACTTCTTCATTAATAAAGTACAAGGGATTTATAATACATTTAACTCTGGAGAACCATCTATGACCTACAGACCTACTACGGACTCATTGAGCCTTCCCTATTCCCTCCTAACGCTCCCACTCATCTCTCAGACAGACATGGAACCCCTAACTTTAAGAATCAAGTCGGGGTCCCCGGAAGATCCTGTCAAACCTGAGATGTTTAGATTGTTTCCGGAATCTATCTTGACAGAAGGGCAAAAACTGATTAATAAATCTCTGCAATCAGCTACCATCCCGAAATCGTGGAAACATGCCAAAGTGGTCCCCTTGTTAAAAAAACCCACCCTGGACCCCTCTAAGCCAGAAAGTTTCCGGCCTATCTCGCTGCTTCCTTACTTGGCCAAAGTAATGGAGGCACATGTCAATTCTACTCTGACGGATTTTCTGGAGACTAATGGGATCTTGGAGGAGTCTCAGAATGGATTCCGTGCCAAACATAGCACGGAGTCAGCCTTACTGGCCGTCACAGAACATCTAAGGGTGGCACAAGACAGAGGTGACACCTCAGCTGTGGTGCTGCTAGATTTGAGTGCGGCGTTCGACACCGTCTCCCATGGGATCCTAGTCAGGAGGCTATGGGAGATAGGTGTCAGAGATGATGCTCTGGACTGGTTCGTGTCATTTCCATCTGACCGTTCCTTCCAGGTTCATGCTCCCCCATACTCATCCGGCAGTTTTCCATTGGGCTGTGGTGTTCCTCAGGGCTCTGCCCTCAGCCCCACACTGTTTAATGTGTATGTCCGCCCCCTGGCCACATTGGCCAGGGAACGTAACATCGAACTAATATCTTATGCGGACGATACACAGCTGATCTTCACCTTCTCTAATAACATCGTTGGTGATCAAGCCAAATTCCAAGAGGATATCGTGGCCATTTCCAGCTGGCTTACGGAGAACTGTCTTCAGTTAAACTCATCTAAGACTGAAGTCCTCCTGGTTGGCCCGGACACTCAAAAGTGGGACGAGCGGTGGTGGCCCCCTACATTGGGCTCACCGCCTATGCCCAAGAAGGAAGTTAAGAATCTAGGTGTGATCTTAGATGATGCTCTCACCCTGGATTCCCATGCGAAGAGGATAGCTGGTACTTGCTATGGCCGCCTGCGCTCTCTGAAACCTATTCTTGGCTTCTTTGAATCTTCCACCCGTCAGACAATTGTCCAGGCTATGGTCTTATCCCATCTGGACTATTGCAATGTATTAATGCTTGGGTCCAATCTGACAGTCATCAATAGACTACAGAAAGCTCAGAATGCGGCAGCTCGGACCCTGTTCGGCTTACCAAGACGCTGCCATACCTCTCAGGTTTTGCGCAGGCTCCATTGGCTGCCCGTAAAACAACGCATTCAATTTAAAACCCTGTGTGTTATGCATAGAATGTTACATTGTCTAGGTCCTAAAATCTTGCAAGGAATCTGTTCCTTCTATGTTCCACAGCGTGCACTCCGGTCTGCGGACCTCTTCCTTGCCTGTACCATCAAGATTCGGAGGTGTAGAGCTGGTGGACGCTCTTTTAGGTTTCGGGCCCCAAAACTCTGGAACTCTATTCCTTTAGGTGTACGTTCCATCACAAACCACCTACAATTTCGAAAACAAGTAAAAACTTGGCTGTTTTCTTCTATTTAGGGTTCCGCGGTGAATAGATATCCTGCCGCATTCCTCCGGCTGTTATGTGATTGGACCTGTCTGCAAGCGCTGGGACGCCTCGTTGCTGGGGTAGCCATGCGCTATATAAGAGTTACGTAACATAACATAACAAAACCAACCCCTTCTACAAAAGAAAAAGGGAGAAGGTCCAGAGCTAGCATTTTAGCCAGCTTAGTGTTATACAGACGCGTCAGTGGGTGGTTGCGTTCATATTGCGCTTCTGTAAACAACATCTTTTTAATGTTGCCCTGGACCAAAGATTTACGGGATGATGATGATATCTTCGACCCAGTTACGCTCGCTGATGAACTTTTTCGCAATGGTGTATCACTCTCTCCCACACTCTTAGTGTGGCTCACATGGGGTGTGCTGCTGACAGGGGTACTGGGTGTAAGTGAAGGGTTTGACACGTCTTCTTCCTCCTCGTCATCATCAGATGAAACAGCATTACGTGCAATTCGGGCTTCCTTGATCGCCTGTAGGTGCGCAAACCATTTGACAGCGTGCTTTCTTTCAAGATGACCTCTCTGGCCTCCGGTACCATAGTTGGAACCCAACTTACCACGACTAACTCGAAGCTTACACATGCTACAAATGGCTACGGTTTCATTTTTTGGGCAAACACTAAAGAAGTCCCAAACTGCAGACTTGAAATGTCTTTGGGGGCCGGAGGAGGCGGCGATACTGGTGGTGGTGGTCCTGCTGCTAATGCCAGATGAAGTGGAGGATGTGGATTGCCGAACTTCAGTACGTTTTGCACTTTCACCACCACGAATTGAGGTCGAGGTGGATGTAGGTCCCTTCTTGCGAGGAAGAAATATGGAAGCGGTAGGTGTTGGTGTACTAGTTAACTCCAAATCTAATGATTGTTGTGTTTCCATTTCCATTGCCTCCTCATCAACATCATCATCACGCTCAGCAGCTTCTCGGGATAGGGTCAAAATGTCTCTTTGCTGCATGCCCGCTGGGGCTGCAGTGACCTTTGTGATGACTGGCTCGTCGTCATCGTGAGAGGCTTCATCACCAGCAGTATCTGTCACTTCTTGTTGAGCCTCATCACACTCCATAGCTATGAGTTTTTCGACGACCTTCCTTTTACGCTTAGGTACCTTTGTCAGATCATGGTGTGCCTCACTCTCAGACCGCAGTGGTGGTTCCCAAGCTTGATCTGTATCATCAGAAGGAGGTGGGCTTAAAGAAGATGTAGACACCCCCCTTGATCTTTTCCTTGCTAGGGATGTGGAAGACAATGAATGATCATCAGGAGGAGTGGCTTCCAATGATACCTCGGCTTCATTGTCGATTTCCTGATGTGCCCCTACTTCGGGAGGAACAACTATTGTGGGCACTTGTGACCCTCCATGCACCTCTGCTTGCGCATCTCCTTTTGCTGCCTCTCCTTCCACATGTACTTGGGCGTGTACTTGCACATGGTGTTGTTGTTGCGGCTGTGGTTGTTCAACACTTGTCAGATGAGTTACAACAACCTGTGTTGATTCAGGGACATTGCTGCTACTTTCTTGCGATGAGCCAACATCACTGGTCGATGGTGATTGGAGAAGTACACTGACTGCCTCTGAAGCACTCAAGGGCTTTGACTTAAGTTGGCGTGGTGGTGGAGGCACTGAACCCAATGGAGCAGGGGTGCTGCTCCCAGCTTGGTCCCCAGCAGATCCTGCTGCTGCTGCAGGCGTACTTTTTTTTTTGCTCCCAAAAAACGTGGCGGTTGGCACACCAGCCTCCTTGGTAACTTGCTTCTTCTGCTCCTTACTAGCAACTTTCTTGCTAGAGGAGCTACAGAGAACTTTTTTTGGGGCCATCTTCTTCAGAGCAGGTCAGACAGCAGGCCGCAGTTGCACGAATTGTAGAGTTGTCTGAGGCCAGACGTGACGTCGCGTGACGTTATGCTGCACACACACACCACTGCAGGACTTCTTCCTGGCACTGGTGGTTCTCTTGAGTCTTGTGCACCTAAAAACAATGGAAGACAGAGGAACATCAGTTCAGTTATACACCACAAAAAATCGGAAAAAAACAGAAAAAAATCAGCACAATCCCATTCCATCCATGCCCTCCATGATGTTTAAGTTCTGAACACCCCACAGAAAGACTAGGCCCATGCTAGACTCAAATACCCCTGGTGAAAAGGCCACAAGTACAGCCCCAAAAAACGAAAATCACTGAAAAATCAGCACAATCCCAATCCATCCATGCCCTCCATGATGTTTAAATTCAAGACAACCTACAGAAAGACTAGGCCCATGCTAGACTCAAATACCCCTGGTGAAAAGGCCACAAGTACAGCCCCAAAAAACGAAAATCACTGAAAAATCAGCACAATCCCAATCCATCCATGCCCTCCATGATGTTTAAATTCAAGACAACCCACAGAAAGACTAGGCCCATGCTAGTCTCAAATACCCCTGGTGAAAAGGCCACAAGTACAGCCCCAAAAAACGAAAATCACTGAAAAATCAGCACAATCCCATTCCATCCATGCCCTCCATGATGTTTAAATTCAAGACAACCCACAGAAAGACTAGGCCCATGCAAGACTCACTACCCCTGTGCATAAAGGTTGAAAACTAGGCAAAATGGTTGCAGGCCTAACAACAATGCCTGCATTCAAAATGGCCACTTGCCTCCCAGCACATGGCCAGTGCCTGTAGCAGCACTCAAAATGGCCCCCAGCCACATGGCCTGTCCCTCCCCATGAACACCCCCAAAAATCGAAAAACACTGCAAAATCAGCACAATCCCATTCCATCCATGCCCTCCATGATGTTTAAGTTCAAGACAGCCCACAGAAAGACTAGGCCCATGCTAGACTCAAATACCCCTGGTGAAAAGGCCACAACTACAGCCCCAAAAAACGAAAATCACTGAAAAATCAGCACAATCCCAATCCATCCATGCCCTCCATGATGTTTAAGTTCAAGACAGCCCACAGAAAGACTAGGCCCATGCTAGACTCAAATACCCCTGGTGAAAAGGCCACAAGTACAGCCCCAAAAAACGAAAATCACAGAAAAATCAGCACAATCCCAATCCATCCATGCCCTCCATGATGTTTAAATTCAAGACAACCCACAGAAAGACTAGGCCCATGCAAGACTCACTACCCCTGGGCATAAAGGTTGAAAAGTAGGCAAAATGGTTGCAGGCCTAACAACAAACAAAGCCTGCATTCAAAATGGCCACTTGCCTCCCAGCACATGGCCAGTGCCTGTAGCAGCACTCAAAATGGACACCAGCCACATGGTCTGCCCCTCCCCATGAACACCCCCAAAAATCGAAAAACACTGCAAAATCAGCACAATACCATTCCATCCATGCCCTCCATGATGTTTAAGTTCAACACAGCCCACAGAAAGACTAGGCCCATGCTAGACTCAAATACCCCTGGTGAAAAGGCCACAAGTACAGCCCCAAAAAACGAAAATCACTGAAAAATCAGCACAATCCCATTCCATCCATGCCCTCCATGATGTTTAAGTTCAAGACAGCCCACAGAAAGACTAGGCCCATGCTAGACTCAAATACCCCTGGTGAAAAGGCCACAAGTACAGCCCCAAAAAACGAAAATCACTGAAAAATCAGCACAATCCCAATCCATCCATGCCCTCCATGATGTTTAAATTCAAGACAACCCACAGAAAGACTAGGCCCATGCAAGACTCACTACCCCTGGGCATAAAGGTTGAAAAGTAGGCAAAATGGTTGCAGGCCTAACAACAAAGCCTGCATTCAAAATGGCCACTTGCCTCCCAGCACATGGCCAGTGCCTGTAGCAGCACTCAAAATGGCCACCAGCCACATGGCCTGTCCCTCCCCATGAACACCCCCAAAAATCGAAAAACACTGCAAAATCAGCACAATCCCATTCCATCCATGCCCTCCATGATGTTTAAGTTCAAGACAGCACACAGAAAGACTAGGCCCATGCTAGACTCAAATACCCCTGGTGAAAAGGCCACAAGTACAGCCCCAAAAAACGAAAATCACTGAAAAATCAGCACAATCCCATTCCATCCATGCCCTCCATGATGTTTAAGTTCAAGACAGCCCACAGAAAGACTAGGCCCATGCTAGACTCAAATACCCCTGGTGAAAAGGCCACAAGTACAGCCCCAAAAAACGAAAATCACTGAAAAATCAGCACAATCCCAATCCATCCATGCCCTCCATGATGTTTAAATTCAAGACAACCCACAGAACGACTAGGCCCATGCAAGACTCACTACCCCTGGGCATAAAGGTTGAAAAGTAGGCAAAATGGTTGCAGGCCTAACAACAAAGCCTGCATTCAAAATGGCCACTTACCTCCCAGCACATGGCCAGTGCCTGTAGCAGCACTCAAAATGGCCACCAGCCACATGGCCTGTCCCTCCCCATGAACACCCCCAAAAATCGAAAAACACTGCAAAATCAGCACAATCCCATTCCATCCATGCCCTCCATGATGTTTAAGTTCAAGACAGCCCACAGAAAGACTAGGCCCATGCAAGACTCACTACCCCTGGGCATAAAGGTTGAAAAGTAGGCAAAATGGTTGCAGGCCTAGCAACAAAGCCTGCATTCAAAATGGCCACTTGCCTCCCAGCACATGGCCAGTGCCTGTAGCAGCACTCAAAATGGCCACCAGCCACATGGCCTGTCCCTCCCCATGAACACCCCCAAAAATCGAAAAACACTGCAAAATCAGCACAATCCCATTCCATCCATGCCCTCCATGATGTTTAAGCTCAAGACAGCCCACAGAAAGACTAGGCCCATGCTAGACTCAAATACCCCTGGTGAAAAGGCCACAAGTACAGCCCCAAAAAACGAAAATCACTGAAAAATCAGCACAATCCCATTCCATCCATGCCCTCCATGATGTTTAAGTTCAAGACAGCCCACAGAAAGACTAGGCCCATGCTAGACTCAAATACCCCTGGTGAAAAGGCCACAAGTACAGCCCCAAAAAACGAAAATCACTGAAAAATCAGCACAATCCCATTCCATCCATGCCCTCCATGATGTTTAAGTTCAAGACAGCCCACAGAAAGACTAGGCCCATGCTAGACTCAAATACCCCTGGTGAAAAGGCCACAAGTACAGCCCCAAAAAACGAAAATCACTGACAAATCAGCACAATCCCAATCCATCCATGCTCTCCATGATGTTTAAGTTCAAGACAACCCACAGAAAGACTCAGTCCACCCACCACTGAGTACCCCTGGGCAAAAGGCCCCAAAACAGCCCAAAAATCGAAAATTCCAAAATTTTAGTTGCAGCAACTGTAATGCCCCAAACAAACTTACTTGTAAAATTTCTAATCCAACAGTGATCCAAAGAAAGTCAAAAAGGCCTCAAATCCAAAAATCCAGCAGCATCCACAAAAAGTAATCCTTCCAGCTCCAGATCCAAATGAAAAGTGACCAGGAGATGGACAAAGCACTGGGAGGAGCCTGCTGGACAGGAACAGAAAGTTGAAGACTGTGGGGCACTTCCTTCCTCCCACCCCCCTCCCCCCCTCCCCAAAATGGACTCCTCGCTAAAAAAGTGCAGGCAAATGTCAACCTAAGGAGTTATTCAGATAAAAATCATCATTTCAAGAAGGTTTATGCTGCTTGCTGGTGGATTTCTTGTGCAGAATTGCAAATTTTATATTTTCGCTTGTGCGAGATTGTTGCTGCTCGCCGCATCTCAAATCTCGCAATTGCGAAGTACCGCGAGACGTGATCTCACCGTACTCGCGTTGACAAACTCTCGCTGTGCAAGTTGGCAAGCCGCGATGACGTAATCGCGCTCGCCAAATTCCCACGGGATCACACAGCAAGATCCAAAATGGCGCAGCACTCGCAAAATATCGAGAAAAACAACTCGGCAAACGATGATAAACGCCGCGCGCCGCAAAAATTGTATCACCAACGACGCGAGCCGCAAAAAAAATCCGCTGCGTGCGAATTCGCGGATTTTGCGGGAAATTCGCAAATCTCGCGGATTGCGAATTTCCCAAAAATCCGCAAAATCCGCGAGCGTAACGGATTTTCCGCCCATGCTTATTTAGGGCATGGGTGGCAATGCATTGGATTTTCAAATGTGGTGTTGTGGGTGTAGTTAACTGTTTGGGGCAAAACTCCAAATGCCTTTGTTGTTTGTGTTGTTGTGTAACTTTCAAACCTTGTAGCCATGGGGATTTTCGTTTTTGCATTAAGCTGTGATGTAGGCATCCTCCTTTTTCTGGCCATATAGGGAGGGATATAGGCCTGCTTGAGTTTATTTTTTTCTGGCCTTTACCCATGTACCTGTGATGAAAGTGCCCATGTGGCGCTGTGGTGGTAGTAGTAGTGTGCTGTTTTGTTTTTGACAAATTGTCCTGTGTCTTGCCATTGTTCCTGTTGGCTTACTACTGTTCACATCCCCATTGCTATCTGCTGCAGTTCACTGATGCTGCATCCATCCAAAATGATGCACAAATTATGGATAAACAAGTTCCACTTCCACTACATTTGCATTTTAATTTTTTGCTATTCTTACTCTTACTGGATGTACTAATACTTCTAGTGGTAATTAAAGCTAAAAAGAATCCATATTCGACTGATGTTGTTCTGCCTTCTTTGCTTGTAGGTGCACAAAAGACTGAAGAGGAGGTGTCTGTCATCATTCATCGCCTGTTCTACTGCCAGATGGACGTCCTTCTGTACTACGTCACGTGTGGTGTGAGTGACTAACCTAACCAGACATCATTCTCAGCAACTTGTGCAACTAAGTGCTGCTGCTGACATCTGAAGAAGATGGGCCCAAAGAAAGCAGGTACCAGGTCCTCCAAGACCAAGAAAGTTGCTGAGAAGAAGGAAGAACAGAAGAAGGAAGTGACACTTAAGTCTGGTGTTGACCCGAAAATCTTTTTTGGGAAAAAAAAGTATGCCTGTAGCAGCAGTGACCGGGGTCCAATCTGGGGCCAGCACCTCCGCATCAGTGGGCCCAAGCCTCCACCCCAGGCCCAAGCAGATGAGTGGGCAAGAGGTAGCCAGCCTAATGGTGGAAAGCAGTGATACTGAGCCTGACCTGAACTTATCTCAATCTCAAAGTAGTACACATTCCACGCAAGAGGGAACACAGCAGAAAAGTGGTGAACAACAACCAGCGCCCGCAATAGTAGATGTTCAACAACCACCGCCCGCAATAGTAGATGCTCAACAAAAACAACTACCACAACCACCGCCTGCAATAGTTGTTCAAGAACCACCACCGGCAATAGTAGTTGTTGTTCCTCCCAAAGTCGGGGCAGTTCAGGAAATTGAGCCTGATGTAGAGCAAGAAGAGGCAGCTCCTCATGCAGGAGATCTATTGTTTTCCAAATCCCCACCAAAGAAAAGGAGGGTTAGTCCATCGAGTTCTTCGCCAAGCATCCCTTCTGATGATCTTGACCTCAATTGGGAGCCAGAACAATCTGAGCATGAGAGGGAGAGACATCCCAAGAAGACCATGCTAGGGAAAAGGAAGGTTCCAGGAAGCCTACCACTTATGGAGTGCAATGTTCAGATGATGGTGATGATGAGTCAGACCCAGTCATCACAAGCATTACTCCTGGCCCTGAGGACGTGGAGACCAACATTTTAACCCTATCAAGAATGGCTGCGACTAGGGATGTAGTAGCACGCATACCACCAACACAGGCCACACCAAAACTACCTCCAGCTTCCATTTTTACATTTGCACAAAGCCGGCAGCGTCCTACATCCAGCACAAGTTCCACCTTATCAGAAGTAGGTAGTGGTACTACTGCGCAGCCACATAGTGAAGTTCACCACACAACCTCCAGTTCATCCGGCATTGGAAGTGGCACCTCTAGCAGGAGACAAAAGTTAAGCTCCCCAGTGTGGGACTTCTTAACAGTTAACGCAAATGAGGAGAACATTGCTATATGCTCCATTTGTCATTTCTCTTTTAGTCGTGGTAAGCCTGGTACAAACTATGGTACCGGAGGCCAAATGACCCATTTGAAAAAACAACACACAATCAAGTGGGAGGACCACCTACGTATCATAAAAGCAGGAACCATTAATGTTGGTGGGGAAGCAGTAGAAGGTCCACGGAACACACAGGAAGAAGAGGGAGACATTCTATCTGGTAGTGGTACACCAAGTACCCCTGTCCCACTCCCCAGCACTGCAGTGGTAGAACCCACATCCTCCGCATCAGCAACATCTGTGTGGCACCAGAGTAAGAGTAGTAACCTTGAGACACCAAGGAGTACGGGTGCGAAGTCTGCGACAGGAAGTTCTGCATCGGGCATATCTGAAAGAAATACCAAGCAGCGTACCATTGTTAGCATGTTTAGGCAGGAGGGAAAGTACGAGCCCAACCACCCAATAGCACGTTTGTACAATGCTAAGCTTGCTAAAATGTTAACTGTGGACCTTCTCCCTTTTTTCTTTTGTTGAAGGGATGGGTTATCTGGAATTTGTGACAACCCTCTGCCCAAAATGGAATGTTCCCAGCTGCTACTATTTTGCCAGAGTTGCTGTTCCAGCACTACACCACGATGTGCTGGAATTGATTGGAAAAGCCTTGCAGCAGAGTGCTGTGCATAGTATCCACCTGACAACAGACATGAGGAGCAGTTGCCAAGCCACAGATTACATGTGCATCACTGCACACTGGATCTCTTTTTCAGGTGTTAGAGACAAGATATCTACAGGCATTGACACTACTGAAATTTTTAATGGTACTCGCAAACATGCTACTGTAGTCATGTTTGCTATGGAGAAATCGCATACTGCTGCAAACATTTTGGATGAGTTCAACAGCAAGGTCTTTGAATGGCTGCGACCAAGAGGCCTCAATATTGGTTTTGTTGCCACCGACAATGGCCGAAATGTAGTTAAGGCCATGGAAGATGGTTGCTATTTCAGGGTCCAGTGTTTGGCACACTGCATTAACATTGTGGTTCAAGACTTTCTGAAAAATGAAAGCAAAGTCAGCAACTTACTGACCATTTGCAGAAGAATCTGCACGCATTTCAATCATTCTTTTAAAGCCCGGAAGCAGCTATGGGTCATTCAACGTGAGTGTAACATGCCAGTCAAAGCTCTCATCCTGGAGGTACCAACACGTTGGAACTCTACGTATTACATGCTCGAACGGCTGTTTGAGCAGTACATACCACTTAATACTTATGTCATAACAAGAAGATCAGGGGATCCTTTTGTTAAAGCCATGACCATTGAGATGTGGCATTGGGACCTCATTAAATGCCTTACTGAGATGCTACTTCCTTTTGAGGTCTGCACATGTGCAGTCAGCAGGGAGGACTGTACTATGAGCCAAGCAATCCCATTGTTGTACATGCTTGAGCAAGAGCTGAAGGAGGTGTCTGAAACATACGAAGGTGTGGAAGGAAAACGTGAAGCATGTCATTTTGTGAAGTCCTTAGCCGGCCGCTTATCTGAGAATACAAGGATTCAAAATAAGATTTTGTCACATCAACAATACATTACTGCCACAATTTTGGATCCACTGTACAAATTATTTGTGAACAGTAATGCAGTAATTCCTTTTTCAGAAGCGGATGTTTCCAAGTACAAAACTGTAATAGCCAAGGAAGCCACTGATTTAGAAAACGAACGGCTCTCAATTAGAGGCCTGCCAGTGCCAGCCCAGGACAGTGCAAGTACTACTGAGCATCCTGCAGAGTCAAGTTCTTCTTCACAGCATGCGAGCAGTGCATTTGCTTCCCAGCAGTCACCAACACAAACAATAACAACAACCGCACCAACAGGATCTGATTCATCAGACACAAGCAAAAAAATAGCTGCTTGGTTTCTACTGAAAGGATTGGGGAAGTCCGTTGCTGTCGCGAAGCAAAAAGAGGACGAGCAAACCAGAGCACCAATGAACATTGAGCGGATAGTCCAGGCCTATCTGGATGACACAACAGAGGTGTTCATGGAGCAAAGCCCATTGGTGTATTGGTATAGGACAAGAAGCCAATGGCCAGTGCTCAGCAGGCTGGTGATAAAGTATCTAGCCTGCCCTGTTGCAAGTGTCTCTTCTGAGCGTGTGTTCAGTCCTGGTGGTGCCATTGTGACTGTGAGAAGGACCAGTCTCTCGCCCAAAAGCATGGAGAGGTTAACCATGATAAAAATGAACCAGCACTTCATACCACCAGACTACAAAGTCCGTGAATCAGAGTTGGAAGAGGAGAGCGAGTCGAAAGAAATAAGTAGTGGGTTACAGGACCTAATACTGTCAGAAGAACCACCAGGGTTTGAGGACAAGCTCCTCTTCCCTGACAACTAGGCTTGGAAATTGTTACATTCTCCCTTCCTTTATTTCTCCCTTCCTTAGTTATTTGTGTGTATCTGACTTTCTGACTCAAACTTGAAAACTAACACCATCTTCCTTTCTCTTTTAATTACCTATTGGAGTTGCACATCCGAGCATTTACTGTGCACTCCACTCATCAGAGTCCTGCTCCATCTTCCTGACTCACCCTAAATACATTTCCATCTTGCCATACTTTGGATGGAGATGGACAATAGTGCAATAATGTAGCCTCTAACAGTCCCTCCATAACAAGTGAAACGTACGTGACTACAGCCATCTTCTGTTTTGTTTCCAATCTGACATGCATCACTGTCTTAAGGCTACACCTCTGTCTGCAGGCATACACAACTCTTCAATGTCAGAACTTGAGCAGGGCTCCAAAATTAAAGTAAACTCGTCATCACTTTCAGAAGGCTCTGCTGCATCTGTGATCTGACAGTCACAAAGAAGAGAAAGACTGGTATATGAAATAAATGATGCCATACATTGCATTGGCTGCTTGCTGACTCAGAGCAAATGTGCATGAAGTAGAAGTATACTAGTAGTTTCTAAGTGCTTGTGTCTCAAGTGATGGTCAATGTTTCCATGTTGTTTAATAATATGTATCCAATTGTACTCCTACTACTGCAGGTCTGGACTTAATCGTAGTCACTCACTACATACTTAGTTGCTGTTTTTGGTCAGTTGGAGAACACGTACACGTGCCACACCGGATGATGATGATGATGACCACCATACCATCTTTGCACGCTGTCAGTCAGTTTGATCAGAGATGATTGATGGAATATGTTCAGGAAGTGGAATACAAGGTAAACACACAACCAATCAACAAGAAGCACAGCAGACCTCAGGCTACATGTGTGTGCAATGGTGGAATGAAATAGTCGTATGATTGACATTGGCGCAGTGATTTACATTAATCACTTGTTTTGGAAATACTAGGTTGATGTATTGTATATGCCTTTTGTCTGAAACTCTGAAAAATGTAGGTAAATGGAGTTTGGGCCACAGACTCACGTCCCGGTGTTGTGGTGTGGCCCTGTAACTGTTCTGTGCTGGCTCCTATCTTGTTGTTCTTTTCGATGACTGCTGTGCAACTAGAAGAGTAGAGTTAATCAATGTATCCAAGCAGCCTCAGTCTGAAAATCTTCTCGCTCACGAGTCTTGTCTTTTTCGCACTACAACGTAATTGATTTTTATGTTTTCATTCTGTTAACTTATTTTGTAATACCCCATTTCTTCTTTCATCAACACTTACAGGCCGGCCTTTAAACCAGCGCTACTATTATACATGGAGCAACAACTCACACTTACCTTACCAATCCTCCTCATCATCATCATTCTGCCAGAGGCGCCCAAGAATGATATAATCAATCAATCAGTCACAACAGTGTCCATGGAAGGGAGGAAAAAATGAATGACGAAATACAACTACACATTTGGCCCTGGATAATACATTAACTTTAGTATCATTTTCATATTTTTCTTTGATTCCTTTTTCCTCTTCATTTATTTCACGCTTGTGTTTGGTAATTGATTGTTCACTTAAAGTATCTCAATTTTGTTGGCAAGCTTTCAGCCCGCTACAACAGGTATTACGGTTTCTCAGAGGGCATACAGCCTAGGCAAAAGTCATATCATATCATAAGAAGTACTTCCTTTGAATTGTGTAGTAGTAGTTAAGTAATTACCACTTATTATTAACCATCCAGTTAATAATGAACCTTCATCGTGCATCCATTTCGTTGTTCATAATTGACTTTACATTTATTGGGGAATTGTGGATCAGCAATCATCGTCTTCATTGTTTTGCTTTTGATGTCTCCATGCGTACTGTTTTTCTTTGTCAAACCTTTTCCCAAATCCCCGTGCCCATTCATTCATCAAACCCTAACCCTCTTACCCCGGGCTGTGTGGTTTTATATTGAGGTGTGATGTTACTACATTAAATATACACCAACAATTGATCACACGCTTGCTGGGGCAGATGTGGTGAAACCAACGCTAATGAAATCAAATGTCAACGAGGTAGGGCGAGGATCTTCTTCTGCTTGCCCACCCAAGCTCACTTTATGTAATAGTGTATAAGGCAATTCATTTCCTAAAGTGACCCAACGAATAAATGTAAATCATTGCTGGCATTGTTTGAATTCAATTTTAGAGCATTTACTTTTACGATTTATATTGTGTTTTAATGACTCCAACGCAACTACAGTTATCTTCTTCTACTTTTTCAGTCCCCGACACCATTGATTTCTTTGAGTTCATTTAGCAGTTGCAATATTGTTTGTATTTCTTGTCCGTATTATTTACTACTTCTCTCACATTCTTTCTCAGGCAAATGACTGTCTCTTTGATTTTGTTTTCCAATGCTAGTGCCATTGTCTAGGAGTCTAGTCTACTACTATCACACAACCACAGCATATTCTCCTTTGTCTTGGGAAACCATGCAGCCCTTGCAGTGCCAAACGTAATCATCATCAATCACAGGTAAGAAGAGAAGTTTGCTGGGAGGTATAATGGAGGAGAGGCTGGTAGTACTAATAGGACAAATATAACTGAGTGAGGGGCACAGCATCTATCTGTTTGCATGTTACACATGTGGTCAGTTAATAAAGTATTTCAATCAAACACTGGCCGCTGCATCTAGAGTAAACATTGTGACGAACAACAGTAACCCCACCACAAAACAGCATCATATCATATCTGTGTAAGTTGAAAATAAATAACATTTATTCACGTATAAAAATATCCTCCTATCCCACCCCTATCCCCACCCTAACCGCAACCAATGTCCAAGTCCAAAGAATGTCCCACAAAAATAACCCCAACACCCAATTCCCACCCACCAACAAAAGTATTAAAAAAGGGGCAAATCAACATTACAGTTGGCGGGCTTTAAGGTGTTTGTCCATAATGATCTTTACACGCTCCTCTAATTGGTTCTCCAGCTTGGCCATCCGGAGGAGAAGTTTTTGCAGAAATGCACGGCACCTACATTTGCATCCATTGTGTGTGGGGGTGGCAGATGTTAAATGCCGGCGGTGAGCGGCTGCCTGGCCGCGGCGCCGTACTCCTGCAGGTGGAGCCTTGCTGGGGCCAGACACATTGGAAGAGGCAGCAGCTGCTGCCGCCGCCTCTTTCTCCTCCTCCTCAGCCTCAGCCACCAGCTTGCAGAACTCCTCCACAATGGCCTGCAGTTTCCTTTGCCGGGCCCTGGCTGCCAACTCCTTCCGCGATGGTTTTGAGGAAGGAGTATGAGTATCTATAAAAAAAGAAACAGAATTGTAACTGAAACTCTTCATAATTAATTCAACTGTACATTGTGGCATAGTAGCACTACCAAGCGCAGTACAGACAATTGGTGTCAACTTTTAGTATCTATCTAATCTGTCCTCCTGCTTCCCCTGCCTGTAGCATTTGTTGAAGTTTCTTTCCGGCATTATACTTGCCCTAGTACTGGGTGGCCCTGAGTACACATAAGAACAAAAGTCTTTTTTGTATCTCCTTTTATTTTTTCAAAGTAAGACTCTGCTTCCAGTGACAGTCTTCACCCATGATGAATTTACAAATACATTTAGGGGGCATCCACCCATTAAAAGTAAATGTCTATCATTCTTTATTATCGGCTTAGCTGGTTTCACTTTCACCAGCAACCACCCTTGCGTCCACTCCTTCCTTGCCTTGGGTTTCATTGACACAAACTCCGCTCATGATTCTTGCTATCCACTGTATCCATGCACGAATATTCTTTTGCCCAACCAGGCCGGCATTTTCTTTGACCTTACAGTTCTACCCATCCTTTAACAACCCATGCATCCAATTCATATCAGCCATGTGAATGAACCTTTCAAAGTATACTTCTATGGTAGTTAGTTTTATTATTACATCTCTTTAGTCCTTCCTCCTTCCACCCTAGTTCACTTCTTTCCCTTTTTGTTCAACACATCCCTCATGGTCATCAGATCTGACTTTTAGTCTTCTCCATAAGTTTCACAGCTGAGTTGGAGTCTGATGGAAGAGGCCTTGTTTACTCAACTCAAACTGGTAATGCTACAAAGGGTGTCTTCTTCAACCATTGTATATTGTCCAGTACAACTTCAAATTCATACTTTCTTAGTAAGTCTCATAGCACAGTGAGGAAAATGTTCCCCTTCCACCTAGTAATGCAAATAAGTAATGCATAAAGACTCCCAAGCCTCACTTTTCAGTTTTTCTTTCCTATCTTTAATTGCTGTTTTATATAATCTCCTAATCTGGCGAATGAGATCTAAGTTTTTAGGTGTTAGGCACAGAACCCTTTTCAGCTCTTTCAGAGCGGCAGTGCATTTGCTATCGAACCACCCTGGGGATTTCTTAGTTTTCCCTTTGGGTGCTCGGACCAAAAGGTTTTTAATGTTGTGTTGAATATTGGAAAAGGCAGCCATTACCTCCTTTGGGTTATTATTTTCTTCGAGGCATGCTGAGATGTCAGCTGCACATGATGAAACTAGATTTTGGAGAAATCCTAGGGGTTGAATCTTTTCCCATTTAACAACATAGCCGTTTTCTTTGGTGAGGTTAATTTTGGGCGGGTAAACACAGGTAGTAGGTTTTTTACTTTGTAGCCCCAACACATTTACGTTAAAGATTAGTGGGTAATGGTCACTCAGCGGGACTTTCCCCGTTTCCCAGTGGGTTATAAGCCCAGGTGTAATAGGGGAAATTAGGGCGAAATCTATTGTAGAATTACAGCCACGGCCATTAAAGGTTGGCTCGAAAGGGACAGGTGGTAAACATACCTGGTTAATAAATGACAGGTCAAAGTGAAAGACGATGTCGTTAAGGAGGCTCCCCATCTTGGTATGGATGAAGTGTGTGGGACCATCCTCCCCATAATCTGCCAGGCCGCACAAACCTAGTTCATGATACGGGCAGGTGGTGCAAATAATCAATTTTTCCCCTATAACTTCTTCACCTAACTTATTAATGGAACTCAGGGTTTTTGCCATAATGGGCTCCATCTCGGTGCTCGGTATGTTAATATAAAAATTCACTAAGATGATATTATGCAAAGAGCCCCATTTAAAGGTTAGGATTTGGTAATACAGATTTGACTGAATCTTGTACACTTTAACATCCCCCGTTGTTGATACATAAATACAAAGACCCCCCTTGTTACAACCCTGCGTCAAAGGGGTGGCTGGGGAGTAGAAAGTTTGATAACCAATGATATGGACCTCATCCAAGAGCCAGGTCTCTTGTAAGCAAAGAATGCTATGCTTTCGAATGACATCCAACCACGTGTTAAGAATATTTTTACTTGCCAAACCCGCTACATTCCAAGAGAGCAATGTGTGTGGGTGATTACCAAGTCCATCGCAAGTGGGTCCGAGGTTCCCACCAGTATTTGCGATAAGTGAGGGAGGGGTATGCTGCGAGTTCTGTTTAAGAGGGGAAGTCGGGTGAAATTCTTCTGGAAATGACAATTGGGGTCTTGATCTAAGTCAATAGTCTCCTTATGATCCCTAGCTAATTGTGACACTGACATTCCAGGTATCTCTATCATGATTCCCAATGACCCAAGGGTAACACTATTATTTATTACTGCCTGTTCTACTTGTTTATTATAGTGGGTTATTGGGAATGTCTTAATTGGTGAGAGTAGCTCCTCCTGCTCAAAGTGCCTTGCCTGTCAGTCCAGGTCTTCTAGGCCTGACAGGACATCATATCTATTAACTAAAGGGATTTGCCATTGTGGTACGTACGAAGGGCGCAGAGCAAAATCCATGTGCCCCCCCCATACGCTGGGAAATCTGTTGGGCGGTCTCAATCTTGAGTTGTCCCTCGGGAATTGCCACAGAGGTCTCCTAGGCCCTACATTCATGTTCAGTAAAGAAGGAACGTGGGGGCATTCAGGAGGGTTGTTAAAAGGGCTTCCATCATATGGTGGTGCCACTAATGACTGGGGATAGAAATAACTCAAGTCCCTTGTGGTGATACCATTTGCTCCGCGAGTGTCGTACCAGTCAGCAATATGAGTAAGCACCCTGTGGTCCCTGAAATTGATGGCAATCACATCCCCTGGTATATCTTTGGGCCTTTGTCCTTCCCAGCCTAGTGTCCTTACGTTCGTTATCTCTCCGTTAAGGTGGGGCGGCAGTGGTCTATTATTTCTAAGCCAGTGGGTTACCTTGTTTTTTAGATCAAAGTAGCCTTTCCGTCTACCTTCTAGGAGCTCAGGAACACCTGTAAGTATGATTACAAAGGGAGCCGAATCAGGTGGTAGATTTATGTGGTGCTGAGTATTGTGATTCTTTGAGGTGGAATGTTTTTGTGGGCAATGTTGAGGGTGTTCTTATCTTTTTCCCCAGTTGTATTCGACCCCCCGGCCCCTATGGGAGTGGAGATTTTGGCCTCAGGTACTGATTTTGGTGGGTCGGTCCTGGCTTGTTTGGATGGAACAGCTTCCTTAGTCCTCTTAGTGGGAAGATTTTCTTTTGCATTAAGATGTGACGCCGAGTGTACCTTGTCAGTGCGTGTCAATGGAGCCATGGTGTGGAGTTTCTGGGCTTCTATAGTCGCGGGTTGTTTAGTGCGATCAGATTTTATGTGAGGTGCCAGATCTTTCAAAAGTTTGGTGTTTTCATTTGTTAATTCTGTTAAATTGGACAAATCGTTACCTAGTTTTTTCACCCTCTCTAGTAGAGGCAAGATTAGTGATTTCATAAGGTGCTCTATGTTTTCCACGGTGCATGGAAATACGCCATCTACTTGTACGGGGGGAATTAGTGTTTTTGAATTCTCGGCACTTTGATGGTTTTTCCTGGAATTGTTCGATAGAGACTTTCGTGGGAAGGATTTACTAGAAAGTCTAGGAGCTTTCGAAGTTCTCCCCTTCAAGGGCGGCCCCCTTTTCCTCTTTAAGTGAACTCTTGTGGGCGGATTGCCTGTTATTAATTTATCTGTATTGCCTTTAGGAGTTGGTAGCGGCAATTGCATTAAAGAGGATTCTGCTGAGGAGAGGACTGAAGAAAGTTCTAGGGGGACCATACTGGGGGAAGGGCTATTCGCTATATGTTCAGACAAGTATTCTTGAAATATAAGTGAAACATCTATGTCTACTGTTTTGTCTATCTGCGCGGTTTGTGTAGGTGAAAGTGATAATGCGATACTGGTTTCTTTTGAGGACAGCTTGCTTTTTTGCGAACCAAATGATAGACGCTTTTCAACGAGGGAGATTTCATGCTCTAGGGCTGCAACCCTCTTTGTTAGATAGGCATCAAGTGGCCCTATCACATTTGCTCTCCCAAGCGGGGTTGATAGGTTGGTGGATCCCTTGCTCGACATGCCAGTTAGTGCAAGCTTGTGATCCAACTATGAATGCCTCTGGCGGCAGTAGTCCGGTGTTAACTTCAGGAGACCAACGTTTGCAATGGGGAAAAAACACAGTCAAATGTTAGTAGAGAGCTTAAAGCTTAAAGGTAGAAATCCTTACTACAAGTGCAGCAGCTGTTAGGGGGGTGAGCCGGTCCGGTCCTGGATGGGCTTGGACGGGCCCGCCCTTGGTCCGGACTTCGTCCGGGCGTCCCGCTCGTGTCCCGCGTTGCGGGCGAGCAGCAACTTTGTAGCGCCTGCAGGTGCAGAATGGTGACGTGCTAGTGGAGCGCCGGTGCACTGCCCCCTGGGTAACCGAGTCCCTCCCAACAGCGGCCGCAGGTGTTGCTGATGCGGCGGCGGGAGGGCTCGGGACGTGGAAGCAGGCAGCAAAGCAGTCGGGGGGAGGCGAAGACAGCAGGTGAGCCTCGGGAGTCCGTGAATGTCTTTTTTCTCCAGCCCTTGGGTCAGAAATGAAATGCCCTGATAGCCGGGCGAGCAGCAACTTTGTAGCGCCTCCAGGCGCAGAATGGTGACGCGCTAGTGGAGCGCCGGTGCACTGCCCCCTGGGTAACCGAGTCCCTCCCAACAGCGGCCGCAGGTGTTGCTGATGCGGCGGCGGGAGGGTTCGGGACGTGGAAGCAGGCAGCAAAGCAGTCGGGGGAGGCGAAGACAGCAGGTGAGCCTCGGGAGTCCGTGAATGTCTTTTTTCTCCAGCCCTTGGGTCAGAAATGAAATGCCATATTAGTTATTTTGCATGCTTACATGAGCCAGTACCTCCCCTTGGTCTTATGCTGACTACGTAACCCTAAGCATATATAAGGCTCCTGTTTTCTGTACTCCTTAGACTGCCTCATACAGTTTCTGAGGGTATTGTGTGACATAGTCTCCCTCATCTGAGGTTAATAAATGCATTCTTTTTATATTTCAGCTTATGTGCCAATTTCTTCTTTGTTAGTTTAAAAGGACCAGGTATCAGTGAGACCCCTGAGAAGGTTTCTATTTTCTTCATTACGACTTTGAAACAGCAGCAAACTAATGCATTGTTAGATTCACCAAAAGAGGATACAATACCCTTCTCCTAGAATTAACTTTAAACAAGGTCAGGGCTATTTCCAGACAAAAACTGATCAGTGAAAATAAGAATAGTAACAACAACAAAATAAGAAATAGAAATTGAGTAAATGAGGACCAGGATGGGAAATTGAGAAAGATCACAACATTCTCAGAGAAAGTGAATGTCCTGAGAAGAATTTTAAAGAAAAATTGGCATATTCTCGAAACTGATACTGTTATTTGTAATGATATACCAAGGTTTCCCTTGGTGACATTCAGAAAATCCAGATCAATAAGAGATATACTTGTTCATAGTTATCAGAGTAAAGAACCTCCAAAAAAAGGCCCTTTGTATGACATATATCTCACCCCTAAAGTAGGCAGTCGTTATGTCTTAGGCAGTGAGCTATGGACTCAAAACCTAAGACATACAATTTCAAGTTTTAGTGAATGACATCTACACTTGCAGAACCCTATGCATTCAGTCTCATGGTCACATTGCTACTCACATACCTATCTACAAAAGGATAGATCCACTAATACACCAGTCCCACACTCAAAATAGCACCTAAAAATTGACTCAAATATAGAGATACATCACCTAACACTAATGGAGGCAGTTCTGCACACAGTTGCACAACCCAATGTTGACTAATACAGCCAGTAAGCAATCAATGCGGGCCTTTACATACACATGTAGAGAGCCACTCATAAAGCAACATACTAACTTAAATATGTATAGACAGACTCAAATCGGGAGTGACACACTCATTACGATATTTGCTGAGGAACTGACACTAACGAGTTAGTCATGTAGACCACTTATCCTTTCAAGATATTGCAAGCCTGATACTGCACAGTCTCTGTGTCCAGGTTTAGTAGTACGATTCAGAAAAGGGGGTGGTGATGAACAGAGTGTCTGAATTGAGCAGACCACTCTTACCCAGTCCAAAGATCAGGGCTTGATCCATCACCGTTATTTATCTCACTGCCCCATCCCAGCTCAGAACCTGGCTATATGCAAATCAGTCTGTCCCTGGCCCAGTGCATCATGGGAACAGGGCAGACTAAACTACCAAGCCAATTCTTCACCAGAAAGGAGACAAGCTACCGGGGACCGGTTTCTGGCATTTCAGCCGTCTTCGGCCCGGCTTGCTTGAATCCTGATGGAGCAGTGAGAAAGGGACTCATGTCTGAGTATACCCTGCCACACCTATAGTGGCCAAAAACGATTCAGAAAAGGGGGTGGTGATGAACAGAGTGTCTGAATTGAGCAGACCACTCTTACCCAGTCCAAAGATCAGGGCTTGATCCATCACCGTTATTTATCTCACTGCCCCATCCCAGCTCAGAACCTGGCTATATGCAAATCAGTCTGTCCCTGGCCCAGTGCATCATGGGAACAGGGCAGACTAAACTACCAAGCCAATTCTTCACCAGAAAGGAGACAAGCTACCGGGGACCGGTTTCTGGCATTTCAGCCGTCTTCGGCCCGGCTTGCTTGAATCCTGATGGAGCAGTGAGAAAGGGACTCATGTCTGAGTATACCCTGCCACACCTATAGTGGCCAAAAACGATTCAGAAAAGGGGGTGGTGATGAACAGAGTGTCTGAATTGAGCAGACCACTCTTACCCAGTCCAAAGATCAGGGCTTGATCCATCACCGTTATTTATCTCACTGCCCCATCCCAGCTCAGAACCTGGCTATATGCAAATCAGTCTGTCCCTGGCCCAGTGCATCATGGGAACAGGGCAGACTAAACTACCAAGCCAATTCTTCACCAGAAAGGAGACAAGCTACCGGGGACCGGTTTCTGGCATTTCAGCCGTCTTCGGCCCGGCTTGCTTGAATCCTGATGGAGCAGTGAGAAAGGGACTCATGTCTGAGTATACCCTGCCACACCTATAGTGGCCAAAAACGATTCAGAAAAGGGGGTGGTGATGAACAGAGTGTCTGAATTGAGCAGACCACTCTTACCCAGTCCAAAGATCATGGCTTGATCCATCACCGTTATTTATCTCACTGCCCCATCCCAGCTCAGAACCTGGCTATATGCAAATCAGTCTGTCCCTGGCCCAGTGCATCATGGGAACAGGGCAGACTAAACTACCAAGCCAATTCTTCACCAGAAAGGAGACAAGCTACCGGGGACCGGTTTCTGGCATTTCAGCCATCTTCGGCCCGGCTTGCTTGAATCCTGATGGAGCAGTGAGAAAGGGACTCATGTCTGAGTATACCCTGCCACACCTATAGTGGCCAAAAACGATTCAGAAAAGGGGGTGGTGATGAACAGAGTGTCTGAATTGAGCAGACCACTCTTACCCAGTCCAAAGATCAGGGCTTGATCCATCACCGTTATTTATCTCACTGCCCCATCCCAGCTCAGAACCTGGCTATATGCAAATCAGTCTGTCCCTGGCCCAGTGCATCATGGGAACAGGGCAGACTAAACTACCAAGCCAATTCTTCACCAGAAAGGAGACAAGCTACCGGTGTTGGATCTAGCCCTGATCTCTTGACTGGGTGAGAGCTTTCTGCTTAATTCAGAGACTCTGTCCCTCACCACCCCTTGTTGTAAATATTTTTGTCCACCCTAAGCGTGGAAGGGTATTCTCAGATGTGAGACCCTTGCTCATTGCACCATCAGGATTCAAGCAAACCGGGCCGAAGACGGCTGTAATGCCAGAAACCGGTCCCCGGGAGCTTGTTTCCTTCCCAGTGTAAGAATTGGCTTTTGTAGTTTGGTTTGCCCTGTTCCCATCATGCACTGGGACAGGAACAGACTAATTTGCATACAGCCAGGTTCTGAAACTGGGATGGTGCAGTGAGCTAAAAAACGGTGTTGGATCTAGCCCTGATCTCTTGACTGGGTGAGAGCTTTCTGCTTAATTCAGAGACTCTGTCCCTCACCACCCCTTGTTGTAAATATTTTTGTCCACCCTAAGCGTGGAAGGGTATTCTCAGATGTGAGACCCTTGCTCATTGCACCATCAGGATTCAAGCAAACCGGGCCGAAGATGGCTGTAATGCCAGAAACCGGTCCCCGGGAGCTTGTTTCCTTCCCAGTGTAAGAATTGGCTTTTGTAGTTTGGTTTGCCCTGTTCCCATCATGCACTGGGACAGGAACAGACTAATTTGCATACAGCCAGGTTCTGAAACTGGGATGGTGCAGTGAGCTAAAAAACGGTGTTGGATCTAGCCCTGATCTCTTGACTGGGTGAGAGCTTTCTGCTTAATTCAGAGACTCTGTCCCTCACCACCCCTTGTTGTAAATATTTTTGGCCACCCTAAGCGTGGAAGGGTATTCTCAGATGTGAGACCCTTGCTCATTGCACCATCAGGATTCAAGCAAACCGGGCCGAAGACGGCTGTAATGCCAGAAACCGGTCCCCGGGAGCTTGTTTCCTTCCCAGTGTAAGAATTGGCTTTTGTAGTTTGGTTTGCCCTGTTCCCATCATGCACTGGGACAGGAACAGACTAATTTGCATACAGCCAGGTTCTGAAACTGGGATGGTGCAGTGAGCTAAAAAACGGTGTTGGATCTAGCCCTGATCTCTTGACTGGGTGAGAGCTTTCTGCTTAATTCAGAGACTCTGTCCCTCACCACCCCTTGTTGTAAATATTTTTGTCCACCCTAAGCGTGGAAGGGTATTCTCAGATGTGAGACCCTTGCTCATTGCACCATCAGGATT
This sequence comes from Lissotriton vulgaris, assembly GCF_964263255.1. Classification (NCBI taxonomy): domain Eukaryota; kingdom Metazoa; phylum Chordata; class Amphibia; order Caudata; family Salamandridae; genus Lissotriton; species Lissotriton vulgaris. The sequence continues at coordinate 1,385,634,493 of NC_141693.1, read as the reverse complement.
CAAGCAAACCGGGCCGAAGACGGCTGTAATGCCAGAAACCGGTCCCCGGGAGCTTGTTTCCTTCCCAGTGTAAGAATTGGCTTTTGTAGTTTGGTTTGCCCTGTTCCCATCATGCACTGGGACAGGAACAGACTAATTTGCATACAGCCAGGTTCTGAAACTGGGATGGTGCAGTGAGCTAAAAAACGGTGTTGGATCTAGCCCTGATCTCTTGACTGGGTGAGAGCTTTCTGCTTAATTCAGAGACTCTGTCCCTCACCACCCCTTGTTGTAAATATTTTTGTCCACCCTAAGCGTGGAAGGGTATTCTCAGATGTGAGACCCTTGCTCATTGCACCATCAGGATTCAAGCAAACCGGGCCGAAGACGGCTGTAATGCCAGAAACCGGTCCCCGGGAGCTTGTTTCCTTCCCAGTGTAAGAATTGGCTTTTGTAGTTTGGTTTGCCCTGTTCCCATCATGCACTGGGACAGGAACAGACTAATTTGCATACAGCCAGGTTCTGAAACTGGGATGGTGCAGTGAGCTAAAAAACGGTGTTGGATCTAGCCCTGATCTCTTGACTGGGTGAGAGCTTTCTGCTTAATTCAGAGACTCTGTCCCTCACCACCCCTTGTTGTAAACAGGTTTAGTAGTAGACAGACTTGACATTGTAAACATTTTCCCAAGTCAAATGTCCTCTCCTGCTACTTATGTCACCCCTTAAGTAGGCTGCATGTAGGCCATAGGCAGTGAGGAATGCCCTTAAAACATGAGATATATACTTCCTTGTGTCAGTGATTCACATCTGCACTTAAACACCCATATGTCTAGTTATACATTCAGCATCACACCTGTACTGCAACTCACATCACTATCTCTAAAATAATTCAGCCTCTCACCCACCCAGCCAAACATAAACAGTCACTTCCACATTCTCTCTCAGACACACAAGCAGCTCTTATGCACGTATGCCTAATGGAGGCAGTTGCTCACAGTTTCATACCCCAAGATTGAATGGGTATAAATAGGATGGCTCCAACAACATTTACTTCTATTTAACCAAGCGATCATCAAGAAATAAAATTGGAACCTCCCTCAAGATCCTGAAGACTCTCACATGGTGTACCAGTTCTGAATCTCTGCACCCACTCTTTCTAATATTTATTTCGAGCAACCTTGTGCACATTTTTACAATTCATGTATTTCCTAACATCCGTATGTTGTTGATTATTTTACCCAAGGAGTTCCCTTTCACATAAATATTTCCCCTCTGACTTAGACCACTAAATGCCTTTAATCATGGTTGATGCAGTGCCATCTGAAACTGGATCCTGTTAAACCTGATTTTCTGCAAATCAGAATAGTATGAAACTGGTATGTTGGATGAGGGGGGTGAAAGCCAACTCAAGAAGCAACCATAATCCTTGTTAGGTTAAAGTCACAGCAAACCCCAATTTAACCTGTGCTCAACTCTCTGGTTGCTGCCACAGAGCAGTCAGGCGTAACCTGGAGCACACGGGATGAGCCTAACATCCTACGCAGATGACACCCAATTGGTCCTCTCTGTCAAGAATGACGGGCTTCAAAAAGCCAACATGTTCAATCAGGGTATGCAGGCAATTGGGAGCTGGATGGCCCACAATTGCCTGAAATTAAACTCTGACAAATCAGAAGTCGTTATTTTTGGCAATCTTTCCCCGGAGTGGTCCCCCTTATGGTGGCCCTCACCCATGGGCCAGCCCCCAGACCCGGTCAACAAGGTGAGGAACCTGGGTGTTCTGTTCGACAATCGTCTGAACTTCCTACCACATGCCAACCAGATTTCCTACTCAGCCTTTTACAAGCTACGGCTTATTAAGAAAATTCTGCCCTTTTTACCCGAAAATGCCGCCAAAACTTTGGTGAGTGCCCTGGTTCTCTCCACCCTAGATTACTGCAACGCTTTGTTTCTAGGTGCCCAGGAGAGAGTGCTATCGAAAATGCAGGCCATCCAGAACGCGGCCGCTAGGCTACTTGGGCGAATCTCTAAATACCAACCGGTGTCTCCCATCATAAGACAACTTCACTGGCTTCCGGTGAAGAAGAGAATCAAGTTCAAGTCATTGTGTTTGATATACAAGGCCTTACATAATGCCGGACCAGTGTTCTTCACTCAGAATCTAACCCCCTACTGCCCTTCCAGAACACTGCGTTCCTCCAGCTCCTGTGATCTGGTGGTCCCCCGAACCAAAACTGTCCACTGGGGTGACAGACGATTTCTTGTAGCTGCACCGAAGCTGTGGAACACACTCCCTCTCTCAATCAAGGCCAGCACCTCCCTCTGGTCTTTCCGAAAAAACCTTAAAACCTGGCTTTTTAACCTATGATCTTTTTTTAATCTTTACTTCAGCACCCCTTTGGGTTAAACATTGCAGTTATTAGCGCCGAGATGCCCTAGGGACTTCGTTCGCGCTTTACAAATGTTGTTATAAATAAATAAATAATTTGTCAAGTATCTGTGCAACACGTCAAACAGTAACACAGTGAAAGCACACCACAAAAGGATCCCATGCCAGTTTCTGAAAATAGAGTAACTCAGGGAATTACTCCATGCACTTATCGAACATTAATCTATTTCCCTGCCTCTGAGTGGTATGACCAGTATGGTGGTACAGAGCAGGGAAATCCAGTGACAGTCACCTGCAAAAATAGTTTGGAGTAAACATCACTGGGACCTGTCCGCCCTTTTGTTGCTGGGCCATGTGGTTAGATTCTTTAGGGACAACATCAACTGAGGTTCTACCATCACATAACTTTCCATTCCCCAACATTTAAATGGTGTGTGAGAACCATGATTTTGGCAGGAGGGGCATTTGCAGAGGTCTGCAATTCCAGTTCATATTTTGTGCCCCTCGTTTTTTATCTGCTCAGTCTCGTTTTGCCTCATTTTGCCCAATTAACATGTATCTGCTTGTATGTCATTATAGACATGTATAGAACTTTGACAACAAATAACGAATTGAAGAAAATGATTTATTATGAATGAGAAGTTATAAACATGCGTAAATAATGTGTAAGATAAATATATATTTATTTATAAAAAGGATTCTGGCACTGCGGTGCAATACCTATGTAGCACTGAAAATGTTAATACAAACAACGGAAGATTTGATCAGAATACAAAAATATCTGCACCTGCAGGTCCCTAAGATTGCATAAGTGCAGATTTCAGACTTTTTGGAAACCAGAAAGTAGGAAGCTCCATACGTACTTCAGAACAAAGTTTGAGAATTCCCATATATGCCAACACAGATGCATTCCTCTATGCATAATTGCACATTTTCTCCGATTGTGAAAAAGAAAATTCTCTCAATTTTTCTGTTTATTGCTGTTGCAGTGAACATTTCTGCTTTATCTTGACGAAAAAGCATTTGCCAAGACCCCGAAAACACCCACTCTCCACAGCTGTGCGTAAATGTTCTCTATTTACTAAAGATTCGTTCTATAGTGTAAAACCATCTGATATGAAAAACAAACGTGGGCTAATATGCTTAAAAGATATTTATGAATGCAAGTTAAACTTGCATGCTCAAATAACTTCATAAATTGAGCCCATCAATTCCAGAGATGTGCAATATGGCAATGATAATTAAAGAGGAACACACTCTGCAGATTCAATTCTGTCACAAATAGGTCGAGACAAACCTTTTTTTGTTCAAACTTAATCTCGCGTAAATATCACTTTATTGGGTTTTACGTATTTACCTAATAACTTATCTACATCGGAAATCATTATCTATCTCTATATAAAACCTGAAAATTGTTCAGTTCAGAGCAAAAGGTGCCTTATGCATGATTTACTTTAGTTACTGTGTTTGACTCTTACGAGCAGTAGCCTTAGGTATGACTATGTGGGGATAAAGTAATTCTGATTGAGTTGCAGCTCTTGGGAATAATACATGTCCACATTTACCATTACCAGTAGTAGCTTCCATCAGGGAATCATTAGTGGGTATGAGCTAAAGAAATAGCAATACAAATACATGCTCTTAACTAATTAATAACTTATATTTCTCTACAAGTGAAGGTCTACCACAGCATGGCATAGGACAGAAAATCGAATTACCATGACTCCATGCTCATCTCTAAATGCATATTTAAGGCAACTAATGCTGATCAAATACAGACCACTCAATTGGTTCTGCCAGCAAGCAAAGGATTTTGTTGTTGAAAAATATACCCCAACAGGACACATCTTTCAAGTTACAATAAGATTGAGCTTTAACTTTATTGAGACCACATCCAGAGAATTTCCCATAACCCACAATTTCCTTGTCCCAATTTGTCTTCTAGTATTTCTCCTGTCAATTAGGCGGAGCAATTTCTGGGACTAATAAAGCAGTTGTTTAATCCTATTTTTAAATCAAAAGTACTCAATTCTAGCAAATAGTGTTTGGGGAAACGAGGAAATAATCAATTGGTTTGCATGGCTCCACTAATTCTTTAGTGAGCAGTAAAGCAGCTGTCATAATGATTTAATTCGGAACGGAGTGAACAATAATATAATTTACTTAATGCAATCGCATTTTTCAGAATTAAACTGTGGCTTGTTCGGGCTTCATAAGTAGCAATGTTTAATTATCAGACAATCTGTCACTCTGTTCAGTGATAGTCGTGAAAACAATGATTTTCGTTTTAGATCATAGGTGAAGTAGCAATGCACCCTGCAAACACTAGAGCTGTCAGCATCACAGGAAAAAATATTTAAACAGCAGCATACATTGTCATGCTGTGTTTTTTCTGCTCTCCTAGTCATGTAGTGAAATCGAGTCCTAAAACAGGTTAGAGCAGTCATGCTGATGGTATATATTTGAAGGATTGATGCAAACGATTGCAACATGTCTGTTTGTAATAATAAAATATACTTACCTAATACGCTTAAACTCCACATAAAGGATATAGATGCATCAGACCAGGTAATATCAAAGTGTCTGATGTAGACTTTGCAGGGGATGGGCCAGGAGTTCATTTTACATACCATGCCAATCAGTGGTCACTTATTGATACATTTAAAAAAAGAAATTGGGCTTGTGCCCTAGCCTAAACCCAGTTAACAATTAAGGGATCATTACGATGTCGGTCAGTGAGGCTCACCGACTGACATCATAGTTTTAAAGTCCGACCACGTAATTACAATATAGGCGCTCAGAGTTTAAACCGGCCAGTTGGACCGACTAGCTTCCGACGTGCTCAAGGTGTCCATCGGCCAGGCTGAGACCTTCCGGCGTGGGATTATGATGTTGGTTTAATACAGGTTCTTCATGACAGGCTTTCCGACATGAAAAGCCTGTCAGAAAGTGACTTTGGGGCCCCCTAGCAGTGGCCCCATGCAACAGTGACCTCCAGTGGGGGGTCTGGGTTGCCCCCCCCTGTTAATCTCTGCACTGTGTAGCAGGCACCTCATGGTGCCTACTACAAGTTGCAGGGATTAACATAAACTCCCATTTCTCCATGGAAGCTTGTGCTGCAGCCAGTTTCCGACCACAGCATAAGCTCCCATAGAGAAATGGGAGCTTGTGACTGCATCATGTGAGGTTGCATCGTATTTGTGGTGTTGGTACCAGGTACCGGAGGTCTGTTGGTCCCAAGACATCGTTATGAGTGCCTAAGGGTGCTGAAGTGCTAAGCTCAAATTGTTTTATCAAAGGTTTCCTTAAAGCGCAGCTATGAACAGGATATGCAAAAATGTGATTTACCCAACCAAGGATGAAATTATATTTGCAATATGATTGGCAGGCCAAGTAGCAAGCATAAGGATAAAAGTGTCAGCAGTAAATAAGAATTTTCCTACGTTAAGAAGAAAACGAAAATTTTACTAAATAATCAATCAATCAATCAATCATAGCATTTGTATAGCGCACTACTCACCCTGAAGGCTCTCAAGGCGCTAGGGGGAAGGGGTCTGCTATTGCTCGAACAGCCAGGTCTTGAGTAGTCTTCTGAAGGCGAGATGGTCCTGGGTCAGCCGAAGGTGGATGGGGAGGGAGTTCCATGTCTTGGCCGCCAGGTAGGAGAAGGATCTGCCTCCGGCGGTGGCTCTTCGGATGCGTGGAACGGTGGCGAGAGAGAGGCTGGTAGAGCGTAGAGCGTAGCTGGCGGGTGGGCGTGTAGAAGGTCAGGCAGTCGTTGAGGTACTTGGGGCCCAGGTCGTGGAGAGACTTGTGTGCGTGGGTGAGGAGCCTGAATGTGATCCTCTTGCTGACGGGGAGCCAGTGCAGGTCCCTCAGGTGTCCTGAGATGTGGTTGCGTTGGGGTATGTCCAGGATGAATCGGGCGGAGGCGTTCTAGATGCGTTGAAGTCTTTTCTGTAGCTTGGCTGTGGTTCCGGCGTAGAGGGTGTTTCCGTAATCCAGTCTGCTGGTGACGAGTGCCTGGGTGACCGTCTTCCTGGTTTCGGTCAGGATCCAGCGGAAGATCTTGCGGAGCATGCGAAGGGTGTTGAAGCACGACGAGGAGACGGCGTTGACTTGTCTGGACATCGAGAGGGAGGAGTCCAGGATGAAGCCCAGGTTGCGTGCTTGGTCTGTAGGCTTGGGAGTGGTGCCCAGGGCGTGGGGCCACCAGGAGTCGTCCCAGGCGGAGGGCGAAGATCCCAGGATGAGGACTTCCGTCTTGTCCGAGTTAAGCTTCAGGCGGCTGTTCTTCATCCATTCAGCGACGTCTTTCATCCCTTCGTGTAGGTTGGTTCTGGCGGTGTCGGGGTCTCTGGTGAGGGAGAGGATCAGCTGTGTGTCGTCGGCGTAGGAGATGATGTTAAGGCTGTACTGGCGTGCGATGGCTGCAAGAGGTCTCATGTAGACGTTGAAGAGGGTGGGGCTGAGTGATGATCCTTGCGTGACGCCGCAGATGACTTCGGTGGCCTCAGATCGGAACGGGGGGAGGCGGACTCTCTGTGTTCTTCCGGTGAGGAACGAGGTGATCCATTCCAGTCCCTTCTCCTGGATACCGATGTTGCTTAGACGTTGAGCTAGGGTGCGGTGGCAGACAGTGTTGAACGCTGCAGAGAGGTCCAGGAGGATGAGTGCCGCTGTTTCCCCGTTGTCGAGCAGTGCTCGGATGTCGTCGGTGGCTGCGATGTGGGCGGTCTCGGTGCTGTGGTTGGCTCTTAAGCCGGACTGCGAGGGGTCGAGGGATCCGTTCGTCTCGAGGAAGGCGGCAATCTGTCTGTTGACGGTCTTCTTGATGACTTTGGCAGGAAAAGGGAGGAGCGAGATGGGGCGGAAGTTCTTGAGGTCGGTGGGGTCCGCTGTTGGTTTCTTTAGAAGGGCGCTGAGCTCGGCATGCTTCCAGCACTCTGGGAAGGTGGCGGTGTCGAAGGAGGTGTTGATGATGTCCCGGAGTTGGGGTGCGATGGTGGATTCGGCCTTGTTGAAGATGTGGTGGGGGCAGGGGTCCGTTGGAGAGCCGGAGTGGATGGTGCTCATTGTGCGGGCTGTGTCTTCTGTGGTCACCGTGGTCCATGTGCGAAGGTTGGTGGTGGGGGGCGTTGGTTTGACGGTGGGGTGCGTGGATGGTGCGTCGAAGCTGTTGTGGATGTCGGCGATCTTGCGGTGGAAGAACGAGGCGAGAGAGTCGCAGAGATCCTGTGAAGGAGTGATGTCGTTGTTGCCGGTGCTGGGGTTGGAGAACTCCTTGATGACGCTGAAGAGTTCCTTGCTGTCGTGGGTGTTGTTGTCTAGTCGTTCCTTTAGTGATTATTTCTTGGTGGTGCGGATGAGCTGGTGGTGCTTGCGGGTGGAGCGTTTGAGGGCGGTCCTGTTGTCTGTGGTCTGGTCGTGGAGCCAGGCTTTCTCGAGGGTGCGGCAGTTCTTCTTGGAGTCCTTGAGTTCGTCGGTGATCCAGGAGGCCTTCTTGCTTCTGGGTCTGCTGGGAGGGTTCTTTAGTGGCGCGAGGTCGTCGGCGCAGGCGGTCAGCCACTGCGTGAAGTTGCGGGCTGCTTCGTTGGGGTCCATTGTGCTGGCCGGTGGGTTCTGGCTGAGGGAGGTGGTGAGCTGCTCGGTGGTGATCTTGCTCCAGCTCCTGTGAGGGACCTGTTGCGGGTGGTGATGGGTCGTTGTTCTTCTGAAGCTGAAGTGGACGCAGCTGTGGTCGGTCCAGTGGAGTCCTGTGGCGTGGCTGAAGGTGATGTGCTTGCTGGAAGAGAAGACGGAATCAAGCGTGTGGCCAGCGTAGTGGGTGGGGGTGTTGACCAGTTGCTTGAGTCTGAGGTTGGCGAGGTTGTCCAGCAGGGCGGCGGTGTTGCGGTCCTTGTTGTTCTCCAGGTGGAAGTTGAGGTCCCCTAGGAGGATGTAGTCAGCGGAGGGGAGGGCGTGTGGGCTGATGAAGTCTGTGATGTTATCGCTGAATTGAGTGCGTGGTCCCGGGGGTCTGTAGATGAGGGTGCCTCTGAGCATCGTCTTTGGGTCGGCGTGTATCTGGAAGTGGAGGTGCTCTGCGGCGGGGAAGGTGTCGTTGGAGTTGGTCGTGATGCGGATGGTGTTCTTGTGTACGATGGCGAGGTCTCCTCCGGTCTGGTTGATGCGGTCCCTCCGGGTGATCTTGTATCCGTCTGGGATGGCGATGGCGATGTAGGGTGCAGAGGAGGCATTCATCCAGGTTTCCATGAGGAAGGCGACGTCTGGTGAAGTTGTGTCGAGCAGGTGCTAGAGTTCGATGGCGTGTCTGTGGATGGAGCGGGTGTTGAGCAGGATGCACTTGAGGTGGGTCTTGCTGGTGCTTGGCTTGGCGGGTTCGGTGCAGGTTCGGAGGCAGGTGAACTTGCAGGGCTTACAGGTGAAGGGTCCGTGGATGCATCTCGGGGTGGCCCGGCAGCAGGCGGGGTTCCGGCCGGCATTGAGTGCGTTGAGGGCAGCGGCGTTGTAGGTCTGTCGGCTGGTCTTGTAACGGCAGGGGCCAGGGTTCCCGGCGCTGGGCGCGTTCCGCGCCCGCAGCGCGTGACCGCTGCGCGTTCGCGTGGGCGTCATAAGAGAGGAGCCGGGAGGGAGGAGCAGCTGGGTGGCGGGAGCGGGGCGGCGAATGGGCAGGAGGGGGGCAGGGCCGCAGGGAGTCAGCAGCAGGAAAAAGGAGGTCCGAGGGCGGCTCAGCGGCGCCTGGGTCGTCCGGGGAGCGAGAACAGGAAAATGGAGGCAAAAGGAGAAAAAAACGAAGGGCAAGAGCCCATGGCTAGGCAGGCAGCAAAAATAGAATGAATCAAGTATAATTTGTAGTCCCTTTATTGCAAGCACCAGAAAAATAAGGTTTGTGATGTTAGTAGGCCTATAAGACAATCTCTTCAATCGGACATGTCCTCTATTTGCTGCTGTGAGCGTTAGAACATGGAGTGAATCCAGCAACAGGCACAACAACTTGTGAAAAGCTTTCAAGAGACATCCAACAGGATGTCAGAGAAGAAAGACCCAACAGGACTTCAAGAGAGCTTGGGAAAAACTCAAATGTAACCCCAGCAGCATTCTGGGCAAATACAAGGAGACAGACCAGGGCAAGAAGGTCCACCAGGGCATTGCATGTGCCAGAAGATGGTTACACCAAACCTGACCTGAAGAACAAATATGAGGTAATCTTAAGGTCAACTCAAAGCAACAAGCAAAATCCAGCATAGTAGGCTGGAACTAGTACAAAGCTACTATTGTGCGGCAAAGTAGTTAATGAATGCAAAGCAAAACAAAGAAAGGAAGGTATGGGAGACAGAAGAAAAAACTACATGTGAGGGATTGGGGGTAAAATACCCATTCCGTAGTAAAACTTTCCTCTTCACTGAAAGTACAAAACCCCCCACTTTACAACATGGCAAGGTCAAACCATAGCAAGGACTCGATTGGACATAAGTTCAGGGGGTTAAAGGTAGAAGATCAGTATGTAGTAACACACAACCAAGTGGGTATTCCAAATATGTCTCTAGCCCAGAGCACTCAGAAAAAGGTGTAAGTGATTGCTGCAGACATCGTGCAGGCATGCCTGCTTGGACAGGGTGAACTTGAATCAGTTGTGCCAAGGTTGAGGAAGAAACTTGGTTGTCAGGGTTCCTCAATGGGAGGAGGCACTGGTTGGAAGCTCAAAGGGAAAAGGTGTGAAAGATGTATTCTTGAGGATTATAAACAATAGAGAGAGAGAGTAGAGGGGAGAGTAGAGAGGGAAAATATAGATACAGAACAATACTGGAGGAATTCTTTGTGAAAGCATAGATGTACAACATTGCTTCTTCTGGATAACGGTTCAGGCCAGTGTGGGAAACAACTTTACTATCTGAATCTCTTCCAGAAAAGAAAGATAAGACACAACAACAACAAGACTAGTTTGGAAAGATGGGCTACAACTACAGAATGGTACACCTTGATGGCCCTTCTAGCAAAATGAATGAGAGGAACTTAGCTTGCAAGGAAGGAGAAGAAACAAGGTTATTCAAGTTTTGTCCCAAGCACTAACAAAGCCAGGCCTGTCAGGAAGAACTTTAGGCAAAAGAGGGACTTGGCACTTGGGTCAATAGCCGCCTCCAAAAGATCTGGTTATCATGAGGATCCTCATAGGGTACCCAGGCTGAAAGATAAAGGTAGCCTTGAAACACAAGGTCATGGTATGTACCTTATGTATCTAGTAGCAGAGAGCCAAATGTGAGGAGAAGGCATGAAATACTCATGGGTAGCTCCAGCAGATGGGGCAACTATACCTGAGAGGTGAAAGAACTAATCAAGCCCATCCTGCAAAGAAAACAGATAGAAACAACAAGATTTCTGGGGGGCAGAGCAAAGGGAGGAAATGCTAATTGGCGAAATAGAGCAATCCTTGATAAAGGTGACTTAGGATGTGAACACCAGCTCACAAAGATTGAAAGTTACTTGATCATTTGCGATGCAAAGAATTCCAGGTCATCAGTCCCCAGAGGTGAGAGATGTGAAGAAAAAAGTCCTTATCCATTATCAATTCACTGCAATTCCAAAGGTGTCTAGAAAATCAATACACTGTGGAGTTGAAGAGGCCTAGAATGTACTCTGCCGCACATGAGAGGGTATTGTGAAGGCAATGATCCCAAAGGTTTTTTTTTGTACAGCTCTGCCAGCAAATTAGATCTTGATCACCCAAGCCTGTTGACGTGTCTGACTGCCATAGGATTGTCCATCCTCAGAAGGACTCAACAGTGAGATGCAAGTTTGAGGAAGCTCTTGTGGGCAAAGGTGCCTGCTTGTAGTTCCAATGTGTAGATATGTAGTTTCTTTCCAGTTGGGGTCCACAAACCTCCAATCAAAAGGGTACCAGCATTGGCAGACCAGCCAGATCTGCTTGCATTCATTTTGATGAGCACATCGGGTGAAGAGCAAAATATGTCCTTGCCATTCTATGATTCAATGTTGAGGAGCCAACACTGCAGCTCTAATTGAGATTCATTGCCCAATTGAATAAGATTTGAGTAGTAGAAGCCTTGATGTAGGAGGTGAGTTTTCACCTCTGAAAGTCCCAATAATGGAGCAGAGACAAAGATGGCTTATATCAAGGCCAGTGAAAGGCCAGTCATGTAAGCCGGAGACCTCAAAGGTAAGAGGAAGCTGGTAAGACTGACTTGAAATTCCTGCTTGATGCATTAAATCTTCGTGCAGATAAGTTTCAGGGAGCATGCAACAGTGTCAGCTGTAAACCCTAGAAAGTATGAGGTCTGGGATTGAGAGAAGGATGACTTTTCAAAGTTCACAAGAAAGCCTAGAGGGAGGAGCCAAGATGGCGATCGGAGCGGACCTGTAGGCTCCCGGCTCCGCCAGTCCGTTTCTGCCGTGTCTACATCCTGCTCAAAATCCTGACGAATTCGACGGCAGCGTGTGTGCGAGACGACACTGATCACGACGGTGCTCTCCCGGGCCCCGGACCTGCCCGGCAGCCGGAGAAATCTGCATCTTGGCTCCCGGCCCTGGACCTCGCTTCAGTGGGCTCCTCCTTCCGTGCCTCCAGACCCTGATGCCGGCCGGAGTGCTCCGCTGGCGCATACGGTAGTGTGACCGGCGCTGGCCCTGTGAGGTGCGACTTGAGCCTAGTCACCAGGGACGCCGCGACGCGGGCGGAGAGGGGACAGTGTTCACGGAGCTGCGGACCTCCACTATAGCGGAGCCTTTGTTTGAGGCGCCTGGTACGAGGAGGGGACGGACATCTTGAATTGCACTTTGTTTGCGGACCCCATGCCTCGCTACCCGAGTCTGCCAATGGAGTGTAATTGACCTGCATTGCTTTGGGGCACGGAGTGTCCTCCTCGGTCAGTGGAAACGAGGGGGTGCGCTGGCGCTATCCTGAAACTGGTGCCCGGGGTGGACCCTGATCGAGTTGGCTGGGTGTGCCGCCATGTTTTGTGGGGACCTAAGCCCTTCCACGTCGGAATCCAGTGCCGCCCTGGCTATGGGAGAACCCGTGAATCTGGAGATCCCTCGGGGGCACAAGAACAGTGGTCTACAGCCTGTGATTTCTCTTGGCGCAGTCTTCTCAGCCCTGCGTGACCTCCGCTTGGAGGTGCGACATTGCAACCGGGAACTGGGCGACAAGCTGGACCGAATGACATCAACGTTGGGCTGGGGCATCGATGGCCCTGAACTGCACGGCGATCGCCTGCCATTGCCTGCAATGAGTGAAGCGCCGATGATCTCTCCGGTAAGCTGCACATCTGAGCTCCCTGACTATCGTGCGGACGCCCAGGATTACCAGCTTGACGGCTACACTCGGAATGCTTTGTTTCTCCTCCAGGAGAGGTGCGCAACATTGTGGCCAGACTCTCTACTGTGGATGCCCCGAGACCTGTTTGCATCGTCCTTGCTGCCTTTTCTTCCTGCGCTGCGCTTTATGCCTATCCTGATTAATACACTGTGTACACCTGGTGTGCTTAAGGAACATTCTGCTGCAATTGACGGACTTCCTGCTGACTCATCGTGGCCATTTTGTGCCTCCGCTTTGTTGTCCCCTGCCCTCTCGCCATTTTGCTCTTTTGTTTTGTGGTGGGCGGGCCTCTCTTGGGCAGCGCGACTGTGGGACTGTCCGCGTTCAGGACAGGGCTAGGTTGCTTTTCCTGATATTGGCTGCTGGGCGGGTGGGTCGGGATCTGGGACTGTATTTTGTGTCCAGTCTGCGTGTTCGCTGTTGAATAATGCTTCGCTCCTACATTGCTTTAATTCTTGCAGTTTATTCTGACTACGGGGGGGCGAATGTCGTACGACTGGCGGGGACCGGGTTGCCTGGAATTGTACCTCCTCCCTCCCTTCTTTCCTGCCTTTGAGAGTTGAAGATTAGGGTGTCCTTCTCTCTCTCTCTATACCATAAGGTACGTCTTGTCTCCTTTGTTCTTTTTCTCTTTTCCTTTTTTTCTCTTCCTTATTCTCGCTATATTTCGGGTTTATTGAGCGACAGACACACTGCTGGGGGGGGGGGCAGGCCGTAGCCTCCGCATGCGTGTAGGGTGGGGGGTTAGTAGTTAGAACATAGTCATTATTTCTATGGTGCCTTCTTCTTTTTTCCTATTTTTTGGTTTTACTTTTGGTCTGGGTCCATGTCTAGTTCACTAGGGGTTAGGGGGCGGAAGGGCTCGGGTGGCGCATGTGAGGGGTCTTTTATCTGACTCTGTGGATGGTTGCCTTCCTGCCCGGGGGGAACTCACTGGTTGGCGGTCCCATCCTGTACGTGTGTTTGAAACTATGGTGTTGCTCCTCCTGCATGGATCCTTTCTTTCTTCTTCTCAAAAGACTTGGTGCAGTACGACATGTTACAATGCTAGCCTGAAAAACCTTACAATTAACCTTCATTGATTCTGAGACATGGTGTTACGAAGTATACAGTGTAATTGAATGCTCGCCCGAAAGTGATTAATGCTATGTCGCCGTAACGCTGCATTGGTGCTTAACTGTGTTCGTGGCCGGCCGATAGGTTGTAGGCCCGTATTTGTTTTGCTTTGAGGCACAATAAAGGTTTTCAAAAATAAAAAAAATAAAAAATAAAAAGAAAGCCTAGGCTATGTAGGATGGTTATTATTGCCCTCACTAGATGGCAGACCGATGTAATAATACAATGTCATTAAAATATATGATTACATGAACACCTCTGTCTTTTGTGTGCTAGGCATTGCAGATACGACAAAAGGAAGAAAGCAAAATTGCTGATTTTGGCATTTTAATGAAAATCTGCAGTGTTGTTTTAGGGACAGGCAGGAATTGGAAATTAGGCACCCTTCAGAAGAAGCTTTTCTGAAAAAACTTTAGAAAGGTGATTGGCAATGAAGTGGTGATAAACTATTCTCTGGTTGAATGAGGCAGGCTTATGGCGGTTCCTTTCCTTCTTGCAGATGAAGAAGACAGAGCTTACAAAAATGCCCTCTGCAGGAGCTAGAAGGATAGCTCTTTTCTTAAGCATTAAAAGTCCTGGTCTACCAAAGCAGCTTTCTCCTGCTCACCATCAATGTCCCACCATGCACTCACATCAACCAATTCTCACATCATCCCACATCTCAAAGATCTTCATTGGCTCCCAGTCCAAAAATGAGCACTCTTCCAACTCATCAAGCACCCTACAAAAGCCTTACAACATTAGCTCCACGTACCTCAACAACTGCATAAATATCCAAAAACTACTAGCCTTGTTTGCTGTGCATATCTTCTCAAACACAATGTTTCTGTACCAGTATGTGACAGAGATTTTCTTTTTCTGCACAAACATTACTCCTCAAAAGTTTCCTATGATATTCAATCAATCCTAGTAAAAAATCATCATGTAAAAAAAATCTGTGGTAGTTTTTCCAACAGGTGCTAGGGGTTCAAACAGGAAGTCGTAGGATACACATTTAGAAGGTACCTTGGCCTCCTAAGAGACATCGTCCACCAAAGGTCTACATCTCACCTGTCACTAGAGCCACAATGAGAGTGGAGAAAAGGGTACAAGAAACACAACGTTTCTCCTCGAGTGTATCGCTGCTATCCCCATTCTTAGGGAATTCAAATTTTGCCCTGGCTTCGCAAGGCATTACTCATATCAAATGGCAGGAAGCGACCGGTAAGACGGTGGGGGATTTTTTTTAATGCTCACTGAATGATAGATTCCCCCAACTTTGCACTAATTGTGATCTTCCCTCTAACACTTTTTGGCAATTTCTCACTCTCTGACATTGGATTTTGCAACCTCACATTCACACATATGCTAGCTGCCCACTTACACCATTCGAGAAATGTCTCATCACACAATAATCAGACAAACACCTTCTTACTTACCCTATGACACTCACCAAATCACCAGCACCGCATAGGTGGGAAATAGAGTGCAAATGCTATTTTACACCTAAGGAATGGCACAACATGGTGCACATGGCAAGAGCTTCAGCTTACAGTATGGCGGGCAAGGAAGTGTTCCTTAAGACTGTCCATTATTGTTACTATCCTCCTGCTAGAATGGCTCAGTGGAAACCATGTGGGGACCCCCATTGCTGGAGACAGTGTGGCCAAGTGAGTACTCTCACACATTAACAATTGGTGCTGCCAAACAGGTGCTCTTGTCCTTTTGGGAACCAATGTTGTCCCAACCAAATTAGATTGGCTTCACAAAATATGGGAACTCCTGGGAATGGAGGCTGTTTACGCGTTGCAGCTGCCACCCCTAACTAGCCGCAAATGACGTCAATGCAGTCTGACAAAATGTTGTTCCCATAATGATGATTTTAATATATCACTACATTTGAGCTAGCAGAGAGGCAAGATAGCGACTGACTAACTGCAGTGAGAGAGCCGCTTCTTTGTCCTGCTCCTAACCCAGCTGTAATTACTTTGAAAATCAATGGGGCAGCTTAATGATCGTTGAAAATGAAGGAAAATACCCGTATCTGGTGAACCACAAGACCACAGCGTGGTTTGGAGTGCTCCGGTAGCTGGAGCACCAGATCCTCTCGTTCTGCAAAAACGCCGCAACATTAGCATAAGCTGTGCAAGAGAAATGTCTCACTGCTGGGGTCATGGCTCCCAAGCTGATCAAAGTAAAGGATGCAGTAAAAGACCACGGCATCGCCGGTGCGGGCCAAGGTGCGGCTGCCCAGCGGCGTGGAGATGCAGCCAGGAGAGCAGATGAGGATGAAGAAAAATCTGCTAATGGCTGCGGTACAGATGGAAGTCGGAGAGGGACTGCTGCGGATTGCAGCGTGAAGCAGCCACTCATTAAGGGGCTTTCCTGCAAGGAGTGGTGCAGGGTTCGGTGATGGAGGTGTTTTCTGAATCCATGCCTCAGGGTGACTCACTCGTGAAGGGCAATGCTGGGTCTGACTCTCCTGACTCCGCTGCTATTTCTGCTGTTTCTGTAGCAACCACAGCTGTGCAGGATCACCTTGAGGATCCTCCAGATAGCACTACAGAAAGCAAGCAGTGCGCTGGTAAGAAGGTGTAGCAGCTTGCCGTACAGGAGAGGGGACAGACTCAAATGTGGAGCGAACAGTCCGTGAAGCTGATGGAGGACAGCATGCATGCTAGCTTTTGTACAGAAAAACTTTCAGTAGATAGAGTGTCAGCAAGTGTGTCTACGCTGAAAAGCACTGATTTATCATTTGAAACTTTGGCAGGGAATAAGAATGAAGCTCAGTATAGCATCATAGCTACCTCCAAAGAGGGGGTAGTGAAGCAGGTGTTGTAATTTGGCAGCGATTAGGTTAGCATTAGCAGAAGTCATCCTGTATATAGAGGCTATCTTGTCCGTTTTGTGGAATCCATTTTGTATTTCTGGCAGCCATCTTGTTTGCCATGTGCTACCATGTGCATGCCATGTGCTCTGTCCTACCTTGCTGTTGTCTGCTCTTGAAATCTGCCTAGAGACAGGTTATATTTAGCCTCTTCTGCTTCTCACATGCTCAGTTGAGCTTGCAGCTGTCCTTGCAGCTGTCTCTAGTCTGTGACTGTCAGGATGTGTTCACCAGAATTAGCAACTGTTAGCTCCTCCCACTTGTTGACTGTGCATTTTCTGTATGACCTTATATGTACCTAAAACCTTCTTCTTTTACTTGTACCGCCTTCTTTTGAGCCCCTGTGTGGTTATAAAAGGACGAAGCTCCTTCCATTCAGTGTGCTACTTCATACATTACCGAAGGGTATTGTGTGAATATAGTTCCATCTCATGAGGTTTAATAAATCTTGTATTTTCTATTCCAGTTTCTGTGCCAACTTCTATTCTATGGTCTGAGGACTCTGTGCAGAAAAGGGCGAACCTCTAGCACTGGTAGGCCTTGCTGAGGCCCACTACTACAAATTGTCGCTCCAACGCGGGGCTCATCGGCGACTCGGATGCCCGAAGGACTGGTCGAAACGAAGGATTGGAATCTCACTTTGGACGCAATCACTGCCCGAGCAGACCCAAGTCTTGGCAACCACGGCGTTTTTCCTTTCTTTCTGATCTGACCATCCAGGTGGTGCCGGTCCTCGACTGAGATCACTTCTGTTGATTCAACGTGCAGTGACCATTTGGTCGATTTGAGAACTTGGCAGTTGGAACTTGTACACCATTTGATTGGTAAGAGTCGTTCTGCTGCACTTTCTGCTGGTTTTTGATGCCTTGGATTGCTAAGGTAGTTTAGTAATGCTTACTGTGGCTTTTGATTTGTATGATTGGCCAATATTTGTATTTGTATGTATGTAATATATAAATTGCAATTGATATAGGCAGGTCATGAGGAGAATTTTCTCTATTTGAACTGATTTGAACGGCACATTTTACTAAAGGTACCTTAAGTTCTACTTTGATTATAATACTGCATATTCTGCACTATTTTTGGCATGCCTGTTTCTAGCACACTTCGTAGGATGTGTTGTTTTCGTAGTGGTACCAGTTAGAGACTCGATGAAGCACAAACGCCCCCCCCGGAGGGGACACCTAATAGGGATATGTATATTAAGTATGGTATTTCTTCCATAATGTACATGTAAATATACTAGCAAGGATCCTGGGTTGCGTTGGCCTATGCACGGGTCATCTGATTTACGAAAGATTCAGTATTTGGAACAATGTATGTTTAAGCGAAAGCCTAGGCAAGATATGTTTGACTGTGTGCGAATGTGGGAGAAAGAAGTACGCGAATGAATGAAGCGTGAGAAAACCTTGATTAAAAAAGAACAGCAAAAGAACATTTATGCAAAAGCATTAGAATTGAAAAATAAAGAGATTGAAGAACTAAGAAAGAGAGAGGATAGGGAGCGCCAGTTACAAGGTAACTGGCCAATACGATGTTAGGCAACCCCTTTATCCTATCTTTAATAAACCGCAAGATGATTTCTTATTATTAGATCGTTCTCCCCCTCCGTATATTTTCCCTTCCGCTCCTCATAAGTCCGATGACGAATCCTCTACAGATCAGGATAAAGCGCAAGAAACTCGTTCTATTTTGCCCACTGGGCGTTCTGCTGAGCTTAGATCTGCTGCTCGCAAGGCCGCCCGTAATACTGCCTCTGCCTCTGAACTTTTAGATGACATGAAGAATTGGCAGGAAAGGGAGCAAGTATATTTTACAGAGGTGTTTGCCGCAGAAGTTGTTGAACGGTTTAGGAAATATTCTGAGGAATTGGAGCCTGTTAATATAGCAAATGATTGTCAGCAAATGCGTGATGGTCTTTTTCTCTTTTCTCAGGTGGCTGACTCTATCAGGCGCTTGGTTAAATTACGTCTTTATTTATTTATTTATTATTGCAATTTGTAAAGCACAACGTATGCCCGTGGGCGTCTTAACGCTGAGGCAGTCCGTTTGAGGCGTCTGTTTGAGGCGTGTTGAGGCAGTCCGTTTGCGAGAGGAGAAAAAGGCAGCAGACGCAGCTGCACAAACATCTCAGATCAGCGTGGCACAAGCTTCTATTTTCGGAACAGATAAGACTATGATAGTTCATTCGAAACCTATGCGGGAAGCCGAGCCTTTGCATGTTCCTCCTAGAGGCGAGGAAACAGATGATGATAAAAGTTCTGCCGATTCAAAGGTTTACTTTATTTATAATTGGGTCTATACTCCTTGGAATAGAGCGGATGCTATGGCTCATAAAAAGGCATTGCCTGATCCGCGTAAAAATGCATCAGCTTTTTATGAGGAATTTGAGGGTGGTGCTATTAGCTCTTGTACCAAGACTTTGTCTGATATTGATTCGTTTTTCGGATTGATATTGCGCCTGACATATGGAGAACTGTGCCTAAAATTGATGATCATGCAACTATTGGGGCATTATGGAAAGAGTTAGAACAAATGGATGTAGAGCGGGAGCCTGCACAGAAACCGTGTAAATTAATTTTAGATCTCGCTACAGCTATATTAGTTAAGTTAAAGATGATTATCCCCCCTAAAATGATAGATTGGACTGTATTAGCATCGTGTAAGCAAAAGGCAGATGAATCGGTTTTGGATTTCCACGCTTTGAGGAGGCATTCCATGATTTTAGTGGCCAGTCACTGACAGATTACACGGTTAGGCATCTGTTTGTCGATAAATATGTCGCAAACCTTTTGCCAGGAATAGCTAGTCGCCTAAAGGCCAGTGAGAGTTCATGGACTACCTCTTCCCCGACTTCTTTTTTGACTAAAGAGTTGAAAATGAAGGTTATGTTGGTTCAGGCTTATGGTCCGCCTTCTAGAGGTAATGATAGAGGTGGACGTGGATCTTATGGTTCGTCTTTTCCTTCCTATACTCGTTCAAATTTGTCTGTTGTCCAGTGTGCGTACTGCAATAATTTTGGACATTGGATTTCTGATTTTGCAGTGCTGCGTGCTCAGCAGTGTCCACGTGGTCGGGGACCAATGAGAAGTCGTTCAGGATATTCAGGGCCTAGAAGAAGCACGAATGATCACGCTAGGTTTGATTCTAATACACGTGGACAGGATGGGTTTAACACTTTTGATAAATGGAACCAATATCAAATGTCTGACTATGTGCCATCTGATTTTCAAGATTCTGCTTATGCATAGGATTGCCTAGGATGGGGTAAGGAATCAGTTGAAGTTCCAGTAGATCAGAGGGGTACCTATGTAACGGCACATGTTTTGGGTTCTACTGATCAGTTTCTGGTTGATACAGGAGCTACTTGTAGCGCCTTATCTAAACAATTGGTTCCAAGGGCTCCCCTGTCTGGCTCGACCATTACGTCAATAGGGTTCGATGGAACGCCTTCCCTTAGCCCATTGTCACAACCACTTGCATTCCATGTTGATAAGTTGACTGCTCCATGTCCATTTTTGCTTTCTCCAAACACACCAGACAATATTGTGGGTCTTGATATGCTCAAGTATTTCAGGGCTACGATACGATGTTCTCCTGAAGGAGTGTGTGTTATTTTGAATGACAACTACCCCATGACTGAGAGGTCTTGTTTGGTTAAAGAAGATACTGCATTATTTTCACTCCCTAGTACTTTGTGGGCTACTTCAGACACTGATGTAGGACAAATGGTTATTCCACCAGTGCCTATTGGTGTCAAGAAGGGCGCTTAATTGCTGCACTTGCCTCAATATAAAATCTCACAGGAAGGCGAAGAAGCACTTATACGCATTGTTCATGATTTGATTAAAGTGGAGGTTGTGGAGGAAGTCCCTTACAATGTTTGCAACAGTCCTATTCTTCCTATTTTGAAAAAATATATTGACACTAGGATTTACAGATTCATTATTGATTTGCGAGAAGTTAACAAGATTGTAGTACTGCAATATCCTGCGGTTTTTGATATAATGGCAACACTACTTACTTTGGTTCCTCTGACAGTAACTACATTCTCCGTGATAGACTTGAAGAACGCTTTCTTTTCGATCCCTATTCATTCTGATAGCCGATATTTGTTCGTTTTCACTTTGAATAATCGAACGTTTAGATTTTGTAGAGTTCCTCAAGGCTATACTGAGAGTCCTAGTATTTACAGTCAAGCATTGGAGAGACAGCTTGATTCCTTTACTTTCCCTGAAGGAGTGGCTCTCATACAAAATGTTGATGACATCTTGTTGGCAGCCAATACGCCTGAACTGTGTGAAGAGTGCACTTTGTCTTTGCTTTCTGTTCTTGCTACACACCATCATAAAGTGTCACGAAAGAAATTGCAATATTGTAGACCAAAGGTAACCTACTTAGGTCACCTTCTGTCTAAGGAGGGCAGTGCACTGACACCAGATCGCTTTCAAGCAATTTTAGACACACCAGTACCATCTACTCAGAAAGATGTTCGTGCCTTTATTGGTTTGACTTCGTTTTGTAGGCAATGGATATTAGGATTTTCACGCATTGTTAAACCTCTGCTAGCGCTTTTGACGAAAGACACTCCATTGCTCCTTCCATGGACAGATGAATGTGAGAATGCTTTCCGACAGTTACGACAAGCTCTTTGTTCAGCACCAGTGTTATGTACTCAAGATTATACGAAGCCTCTTACACTCTATGTACATGAGAAAGATGGGTGCGCATTGTCAGTTTTAGTGCTGACACATGGTGATAAGCAGCGTCCCTGTGCATATGTTTCAGCAGTACTGATCCTGTTGCTCGTGCGTTGCCTGGATACTTCCGTTCAGTTGCAGCAACAGCTGTGTCCATACGTCAGAGTGAAGGGATAGTTTTGTCACATAAACTGTTGATGCTAGTACCCCATGCAGTCGATGCCCTTTTGAATCAGACTAAGACACAACACTTAACTAGTGCTCGCCTGACAGGATATGAATTGACACTGTTAGCACCTCATATTACCTTGAAGAGGTGTGCGACACTAAACCTAGCCACTTTGTCGCCATATCCTGTGACTCAGTCGCAGTCAAAGGAGCCTCACGACTCTTTATTTCTTACTGAGGAACAGACAAAAGGGTTGCATCGACTTGCAAGATACGCCCCTTTCAGATGTAGATGGGGAACTGTGGGTTGATGGGTCCTGTTTGAAGTTACCAGATGGCACGACCTCAGCTGCATATGCATTTACGACACTTGAGACAATAGTGGAGACAGCTCCCATACCTCAGAAGTTGGCTCAAGCAGCTGAGCTAATAGCTTTAACGAGAGTGTGTGAACTTAGCACTGACTTGCGTGGGAGCAATTACACAGACACCAGCTATGCTTTTGGAGTGGCCCATGATTTTAGCCTGCTTTGGAAGGAAAGAGACTTTCTTACATCCCACGGGATACAGATAATGTGTGGAGAAGTAGTGCATAACCTTTTGACATATCCGAAGAAGATAGCGATTGTGAAGTGTAGCGCACACAAGAAAGTGACTGACAAGATAGGACAAGGTAATGCTTTTGCTGATCGCATATCTTGTGAGACTGCAATGCAACGAAGCACTACTTCCATGTACGTAGTGAAGTCTCAAGCTGAGCAATGGCATGATGTTAGAGAGGAAGTACTAGATGTACAGAGATCAGTTTCTGTAGCAGAACTTGAGCAATGGGCCAAAGAAGGAATATTGGACGATGAGGGTTGTTGGCGCAACAAAGACATGGATAGATGGAAACTGCCTGCAGCCTATTTACAACCTATGGTTCAAATGGCACATGGGCTGGCACATGTTGGAGCTCTAGCGATAACGAAATTGCTTACGGCTGCGCTGAGGCTTCCTGTGTGTGGTCCCGCTGCTGGGTGCTGTCAGTCGGGGCTGCATCTCCTCCGAATCGTGCCAAATCGGAAGATCCTGTTGAGTGCTTGACACCAGGGAGGATGCTGCCCTGCTTACCATCCCCCCTGCCAGCTGTGACGGACAACAGGACTAGAGGACCACAAGTCCCATCAGCCCCTGTGCACGCCACAGCGGCCGGAGCACCTGAGGCTCGTTAGCCTCATTTCCCCTCGCAGCTACTTACCACCTTGCAGCACCCGCTGGCGCGGGTGCCGCTGCGCTGAGGCTTCCTGTGTGTGGTACCGCTGCTGGGTGCTGTCCGTCAGGGGCTGCATCTCCTCCAAATCGTGCCAAATCGGAAGATCCTGTTGAGTGCTTGACACCAGGGAGGACGCTGCCCTGCTTACCATCCCCCTGCCAGCAGTGACGGACAACAGGACTAGAGGACCACAAGTCCCATCAGCCCCTGTGCACACCACATCGGCCGGAGCACCTGAGGCTCGTTAGCCTCCTTTCCTACTTACTTATAATCAATCCCTGCCAAGCAACGCGGGATGCGCACGGGCGGTTCGCTGGGCTAAGCCCAGGCAAAGGACGAGCTGTCTGTGGCCGTCAGTGAACGGAAGAGGACGGGACGGGCTACTCCCCTTTTGTCTGCTGTGGCCATCAACGAAGACTGGACAATATACCAAAGGTACTTTTATTCGGACCTAACACGCCCTGGCCTATTTTGTTTCAAATATTTATCCATTCCGTAGCCAGGAGGGAATAATAGCTAACTAGGAAGGGGGTATTGTTTAATTATTACTTATTTACAAAAATGAGCCATTTGGGTAAAAAACAAAAAACAGCTACTTCTCGCCCAAATACTAGGTTGCAGGGGGCTACACCACAACCTTTACCTAGTTTAACAGCATTTGATAAGATGTTGCAAAAAATTATTGGTGTTGTAGATACCGCAATTAAAAACACAGAAAGAAGACTTTCAATCACTCCTACGATATGTCTCCCCCACCAAGGAGGGGACTACTCAATTATTGAAACCAATGCCCCCAACTTAATCTCCTATTTAATATCTTCTTTCTCCGAGCTGCCCTGTGCCCAGCCTCCTATGTAGGCCGTCTTAGATATTGAGGCTAACTCCCCACCTTTGAACTGCCCCCCTCCCTTGGAAATCCCTGCAGTAAAAAAACTGGGCCCCAGAAACAAAAAGGAAAGATTGCCAAAAATAGTGGGTAAAAAGAATTTGGCTAATCACAACCTCATAACACCAACTCTTAACACCCGGCAATCGACTCTAGGAGTACCGTGCTGGGTAACTAATTTGGTGGCTGATTTACAGACCTGTTTGGTGCACACTATTGCCACCCATATTAAGCCTTTGGTATCTAAGTTAGATAGATTGGCCTCAATTCTTAACAATATGTGTGTAGGGGCAGCTAAGCCCGTAAATTCCTTGGGGAACCTTGCTCCTCCCAAGCTTGGTGGTATACCCAAAAATACACCAAGTGATAGGGCACTGTTACCAAAAAACTGTCCCGCGCAGAACAAAAATGCAAGAGTTCCTCCTACTATCATTGAGCCTACACGCGCCCCGACCCCCCTCCCAATATTAACGCACATGGCCAAAGCGATCAGGCGGTTGGAAACTCTATTCCTAACTCTGATAAATCTAGATCTAACCCTAAGGAGGGTATAATTGGGAGTAAAAATAGCGAGTTAAGAAGCAGAAATGTACCATCTACAGTCATCACAGTTGAATTGCCAATTATAAACTTACCCTCAGAATCCCTACCCTACGTTGTAGTACTCACAGAAGTTCCACCTTTGAGTGAGTAGAAAAGAGAAGACCACACTGATTTAAAAAACAAGTATATCCAATGGCTAAATGTAAATAGACCATTACCTCCAAATGTTTTTGGGGAAAAACTTGCTGTTAGAAGAATAGCACGGATTGGGAGAGGTCCTAAGACAACGGTAGGAGATACTGTAGTTTTTAACTTTAGGGACACCTTTGCTGTGGATTACATTTGCAACATGTCTCCAGGTAGAACAAATATCCAAATCCACCCACTACATCTGTCCCACTTCTACCCTGTTCAACACCTGAGATTACCCTATTCCAAAATTGCTCATTACAGCGGGGGCTATAGGGATCTACCAAACAGAATGCAGCAGTGGCGAACAACAGGGGAGGGCACACATTTATACAAGTTCGCACACCCAATGTTAGCTCTTAGGAACAGGTATAGCGTGTCGGAGGAAGTGGATTGACTCCTATTGAATGGTAACTCACCACTACAACTTGCTAATGGAGAGTCTACCAAAGGAATTGTATTAACCCCCCTTGGAGAAGGCACAATACCTTACACTGCGATGAGGGAGGGAAGCAGAGAAACGGGGGAACTGGAGTACCAACAGGGGGCCCGGTCTCTCCCTCCAGAGGTAGTCAGTAAAGACACATGTGACGTATCCAGTCTGGAAATAAGGGATGAAAATACCCGGCCTAAGACCCCCATTAGCGTTAGCCCCCCTGCAAATGGACTAGGGGAATCAGAAGGAACCGCTGAGACAGTGGAAGGATGTCTAAAAATCCTCTCTTAGAATATAGCCGGGTTAAAAAATTAACTGCTCACACCAGAGCGAGTCTCCTTTCTGTCAGCACATGATATCTGCATGATGCAGGAGACTTGGGCGCTTGAGTGAAGTGCGAGTCCTGGCTATGCAACATTCGACATCCTGGCAACATATAGGGGCAGAAGCCGCCCATCGGGTGGTCTATCGATATGGATAGGCACTCATTTGGGCACCCAGGCCACTCAAATACAAACAAACTCCCCAGATGTCCAATGTGTGCTACTATCACCTCAAAATGAGCCTAAGGTAGCTATAATTAACATTTACTCGAGGCCAGTCAAGAATGGGCAGGAATCGAGTACAATCAAAGCACTGGACATCTTCATTCAGGCACTAGACCCCTCAACCACGATAATCCTCGGAGGTGATTTTAATTGCCAATTCGAGCATTTGGGTAGTGCTGAGGTGTGGGACCAGGATGAAGAAGATTTGTTTTGGCACATTCCCGATCCCAAGATTCCGCCGGTCAGGGCATGGACCCCGTTGGTCCTCCAAATAAAGTCCTCCCTTGCAACGTCTCTGCAGGCGTGCAATGGGAGGTTGGACCCCGATCGTCCACCATTGACTATGTTATGATGGAAACAAAACATTGGGGCAGACTGAAAGAATTTAGGGTTTTACCGAGGCAATATAGCGATCACAATGCCTTAGTCCTAACTCTAAAGCCCGGGTCCTTTGTACTAACAAACCCCGAGCCTAATCCTAACACTGTGGCCACACCTCTTATGCTAACGAACAACAGGCGAAGGGTTAAATGGCCCTATTTCCTTGATTCCCCTAGTAGTCTTGCTAAAATATACCAGATCGCTGTTCCTCGGATCATCGAGATGGGTGACTCTGCCTTAAGCCATCAAGCCGTTGAAATACATAGGCAGTTAGCCATGGGGATGTGTTTTACCCAGTGGGTGGAAATAAACGGTGTAGGGATAAGACATACCCTGGTTTGATGATACCTGCAAGAAGGCAACAAGGGATCTCCTAATAGCAGTTAAATCCAAAGACAGGGTAAAAATTAGGTCCTCCAGACTGCTCTACAAAAAGGAAATCATTAGGGGTAAGAGAGAATGGGAGGAAACGAGGTGGGAAGAGCTGAGATCCGCGCTCCTCCTAAAGGATGCCAAGTTGTTTTGGGCCATAGTTAACACAGGTATAAGAGGGGGAGGCGAGGCCATTTCCCCGAACATTGCTCCCGCAGTGTGGGAAGCACATTCTGGTGACCTCTACACATGTCCTAAGTGTGACGATCATGTGGCCCTTGGTCTGGATCAAAAGTTAGATGGGGCCACTGACCTTCCGTTAATCCCGGCCCTAGACCTCTTATATGAGTCTCGACCACTGGGGGTCGTGGGCGCGGGAATACGTTTGGACCACCTAGATATGCGGGAGGCGATCCCCACCGAAATTGGGAAGGGTATTTCCCTTAAGGAAGTGGAATCTGCAATTGAAAGACTTCTCCCAAACAAAGCCCAAGGCCTTGATAGATTGCCAGGTGATTTGTTTTGTTCCCAGACTAAAATCTGGGCACCTTGCCTTGTAATCCTGTTCAATGCGGTCCTTAGGGGGTCTGACCTACAGGACACCTGGTTGGGAGCTGAGATCGTCCCCGTCTATAAGAAGGGTTGCCCGCTAACCCCATCTAACTATAGGCCCATTAGCCTTATAGCTACAACTCAAAAATTGATGAGTAGGGTCATATTGGACAGGATATTGGACAGGATACAGGGATGGATGGAGGAACATGAAATACTGACTACTCTCCAGGCCGGATTTAGATCTGGCATCTCGACCCTGGACCACATTTTTAGGCTCCTGGTCCTATTCTGGAAAACTGCAAGAGTGGAGGGAGGCAGCCTCTATCTTGTTTTTGTGGACCTGCGGGCCGCATTCGATCTTGTGCCCAAGGAAAGATTGTGGAAGGTGTTGGAAGAATTGGGCCTCCCGTTGTACCTACTCGACGTCTTGATTAGATTCCATGCAGGGAACTACGCCCAGGTTAGGTGTGGACGGAATAGGGACCTTTTCGGCCCGTTTCCATGT
Source organism: Lissotriton vulgaris (assembly GCF_964263255.1). Taxonomy (NCBI): domain Eukaryota; kingdom Metazoa; phylum Chordata; class Amphibia; order Caudata; family Salamandridae; genus Lissotriton; species Lissotriton vulgaris. The sequence goes on along the minus strand of NC_141693.1, from coordinate 1,385,607,269 downwards.
ATATAGGGGTGCTCGCCAGGGCTGCGTCCTGGCTTCAACATTATTCAGCCTCTACATCAATGGCTTGGTGGATGCCTTAAATGGTGTCAAGGATAACGACGCTCCCTGGTTAGCTACTGGTCGGGTGCCCGCTCTGATGTTCGCGGATGACACTCTGCTGCTATCCCGAACGTCAACGGGCATGCAGCGGGTACTGGACGGGTTTGTAACTTTCTGTGCCTCACGGGGATTGGAGGTAAACTTGGAGAAAACGAAGTTTATGATCTTCAATCCCCCGAGGCGCACCCGTCCTAAACCTGTTCCGAACAGCACCCCCCTTGAACAGGTGAAAACCTTTGTCTATCTTGGTGTTACTTAGACAAACGACTTTGATTGGGGCCACCAAATATTTAAATCTTCCCTGAGACTCTGTCAGATTATAGGGGGTATTGGTAAACTTCACAAAACATCGGAATTCAAACCTGTTGCTCCCGTCCTTGAGATATATAGACTCCAGGCCAGGACAGAAGCCGCATATGGCGCAGAACCCTGGGGACACAAGAACACACTTAGCCTCTTAAAGGTTGAACAATCCTTTATGAGAAATCTGGTGGGCCTTCCTCAGAGTACACCGCTTACACCTTTGCGACTGGATTTGGGTCTGGAGTCAATTAAGGAATTGGTAGCCGCACAACCCCTGCTCTTCTGGAGAAGGCTTTGGTCTGTACCCGAGCTCTCAGCCTATAGAGCGGAATTTCTTGAGGTTTGGGGACAAAGAAAGAACAAAAATATTCCCTGGTTATCCCACATCAAGGCTCTTTCCCATTACGTAGGCTTGCCCCAGCTATGGGAGACCTCCGAGCTGAGTTTGACCGAGGATACCTAGATCAGAGTTGCTTGCTAGGCTATGAGAGATATCAAAACACCCATGCACTATAGTGCTCGACAATCCTGGGCAGGCTTTCTACTGCGTTCCTGTTGGTAAAAGTTGATTCTCAGAGGGAGGATTTTTTAGATCTAGTGCAACCCCCCTCGCAAGGAAATTTTACACCCAACTGAGACACAGCTGCCTACCCATTAGGGCATTTACTTCTAAATGGGCCAATACTAATGAGGGAACCTGCCCAGCTTGTAACTGTAACCGAGAAGATGTTGTGCATGTCATGTTTTTTTGTGCGGCGTACAGCAAAATACGAAAATGCTGGCTGATCTCCCTATGTAGAAACTTGGGACTTAGGCAATGTGTGCAGGCGTGTAGGGTTTTAACATATGATACCTCCCCCCCATTGTCTTTGCTGTTTCCCGTTTCTTACATGGTATGTGGTGCAGAAGGAATGGCTTTATTGAAGGTAGAACGAAAATGACTTGAATTAACTGCTCCCGCTCCTTCTCGTTTCTTTTTAATATACAATTTTTATTACCTGTGTCCCTTTTGATAACTTACTGTTTAATAACTTTTTATTGTATACTCCAATTGTTTTTATTTCTGGAATTTAATAACTGTGCTTTCTATGTATTTTATCTGCACTTTTATGGTCTATGGCCGAATTTTTTTTATCAAAAGTAAGCTTACACGAGTTTGGGAGCATCCTGGGATTGCCAGCACAGCTAAGAGAGTAGTACAGTCCTGTTTAATTTGTTGGCAGTATAATCCTGGTAAAGGGACACAAACTCCTACAGGAGAGTTTGCTACACCGACTGCACCTTTTGAAGTTTTGCAGATGGATTACATCCAACTTGAATGCTGCAATAACTTAAAATATGTCCTAGTGGTGGTATGTGCCGTCAGTAAATGGAGAGAGGCATACCCTACAAGGGATAATACAGCTCTCACTACAATTAATGTGCTTCTAAAGAAGTTTTTCCCAAGATATGGTGTTTGTAAACTTTTGTGGAGTGACAACGGACCTCATTTTATTGGGCAAGTTGTTGAGCATGTTCTGAAAGGATTAGGGATCAATCAGAAATTCCATGCAGTCTTCCACCCGCAATCAGCAGGATTAGTGGAAAGGTACAACGCTACTTTGAAAGTAAAGTTGGCGAAAATACTGGCTTCCACGTCTTTGAAGTGGACAGATGCACTACCCTTGGCATTGTTGTCCATAAGATCGATGCCACATTCACGATCTGAGCTAACACCTTATGAGGTGGTATTTGGGAGACCAATGAACATTTAGGGAGTTCCTAAGCCACACCCCATACATGATGTACCTTGTGTTCTGATGAATGATTATTTGGCACAGTTAACTGACAGCTTGATCTCTATTCATCGACAGGTTCGAGAAGCTCTTCCTGACAAATCTACAGGTGAGGCACACAACCTCCGACCTGGTGACCAGGTTATGGTAAAGATCTTCGAGAGGTTGAACAGCTTGGAACCAAGGTGGCGAGGACCGGAGCAAGTGCTCCTAGTGATGAGGACAGCAGTTCGAGTGACGAAGAGAAAGAACTGGGTCCACAGCACACACTGCTAGCGTGTGTCACCTACCTTGGTGGAACCTGCTGTGTTGATCGACCATCGAGAGATTTTGGATATGGAGAAAAACCAAGCCATCTCACCAGATGAATCTGCGGAAGCCTTCCCAGACCACACGATCGCTGAAGAATCCTGATATCAACTGAGACCAAGGAAAGAATCTGCTTTGCCGAAAAAGACTGGTTGAGCTACCGCCCTGGGTTAGTGAAACGGAACGCCGATGTGGCAAGAGGGGAATCAGTCCTGCGTAGTGTAGTGATACCCGTCTTGACCCACGGTGAAGAAATCAGAGGCTGCCCAGGGAAGAGCTCCAAAGATTGTTTCAACGACTTTGTAGAAAGATCAATTATTGCTGTTGCTAAAATGCATAACAAAAGAATCATTTGTGCTGCAGGATTTGTTGTTGCTCTGGTGGTTATGGCAATATTCACCTAGTTTGTTGAGAAAGTGGCTCCTGCTCGACATCTTTTTGTCGCCAGTACTCCAGTACCAATGGAACATCATTACTTCACACTTCCGACCATGAGCTGAAGCATCGGCAATCCTACTTAAACAACAATTTTATCCAGATGTTGCATCAAATGTATAATGCCACGAATACTACCAACTGTTGGGTGTGCGGGATGATCCGTGCTCACCAGAAAAAGGGAGAAACACCTTTTATACCTCTTCCATTCTCGCACAATGGTTCTTGTCAAGCTTGGTATATGCTTTTGTTTGCTTCTGGAAAGCCTTCAGTAGGTGGGATTAACTTTCACCTCCATGAAGTATGCTATCAAGATAAAGATGGTTATCCTCAAGCTAAAGGGACTAAATGGGAAGGGGAAGAGTATCAACCTGACAATATTTCGACACCATATGTCTTCACGAATATGAGAAATATTAAGAACAATGGACCTTTTGTAAGTTCTGTGATAAGAGCTAAAGCAGATTCATGTATTAGTAGTATTGGGAGAATTCCAGTGGGGAGAAGTGAATGTACTGTAGTTCTGACCATTGAAGGTACTAATAACAGCAGTTTAACGTCTTCACATAATACTTATTTCGTGTGTGGAGATAAGGGATACTATCAACTACCTGTTGGGTGGTCAGGGATCTGCTATGTGTCCTTTCTCTTGCCCCCTGTGTTTTTGGCACCTGCGTCATATCACCACGACTTCAAATTGTACAATGACTTTTCCAAGAATAGAAATAAGAGGACAACAAGTATGGATGAAGTTGACCAAACTGACATTGCTCTACAACAATATGTCGACTTTAACTTAGGGTTATTCTTCTTTGTGGGTGCTGCATTGAATAACAGAAAGATCAGGCGATTGACTCATGTTGTGGAAGCTGTTACCAATCAGACAGCTATGGCACTTGGGAACATTACAGAGGAGCTGCAAGTTGCGAGGATTGTAGCCCTCCAGAATCGTATGGTGCTTGATGTGCTTCTGGATGATCGAGGTGGTGCATGTCGCATCATTGGCAGCAGCTGGTGTGTTTTCATTCCAGATCACTCACCTTCAGTATATGATGCAATCTCTAAACTGCATAAAATTGTTGCAGAGATTCACCCAGAGACTGGTACATGGACATTTTCGAACTGGATATGGACACTCTGTATTACTTGGGCCTGGAAGCTACTGACTATCTTATGTATACTACTGGTGATATCATTTACATGCTGTATATGTACACATTGTGGTCCTATGCTTTGCTCTCTTTGCATCACTGCTTGTACACCTGCCAAGAGAAATGTTGCAGAAATGAAAGCCCAAACAAATGCTAAATAAAGAGGTCACTGAACTGATGAGTATCGATATACAGGATGCATATCTAGATTACCCCAGATGAACAAATGTCTTCAGCTAATGCTAAAAGGGTCCTCTGTTGTAATTTGGCAGCAATTAGGTTATCATTAGCAGACGCCATCCTGTATATAGAGGCTATCTTGTCCGTTTTGTGGAATCCATTTTGTATTTCTGGCAGCCATCTTGTTTGCCATGTGCTACCACGTGCATGCCAAGTGCTTTGTCCTACCTTGCTGTTGTCTGCCCTTGAAATCTGCCTAGAGACAGGTTATATTTAGCCTCTTCTGCTTCGCACATGCTCAGTTGAGCTTGCAGCTGTCCTTGCCGCTGTCTCTAGTCGTAACTGTAAGGATGTGTTCACCAGAATTAGCAACTGTTAGCTCCTCCCACTTGTTGACTGTGCATTTTCTGTATGACCTTAAATGTACTTAAAACCGTCTTCTTGTACTTGTACCGCCTTCTTTTGAGCCCCTGTGTGGGTATAAAAGGACCAAGCCTTCCATTCAGTGTGCTACTTCATACAGTACTGAAGGGTGTTGTGTGAATGTAGTTCCACCTCATGAGGTTTAAGAAATCCGGGGCCTCATTTATGAAAAGTGACGCATCGCTGTGTGAAAAAAGCGATGCGTCACTTTTCACTGCGCACTCCTTGCGACACCAATGATGCGTCATATTTAATGTATGACGCATCATGTCGCAAGGAGTTACAGATACGTCAGTATTTCTGATGTATCTGTAAGCGCAAAAGTGACGCATTGCTGGAGTGTGTCACAAAAGTGACGCAACTCCAGCAATGTGTCCTTTCACATGGGGAAAGCCCCATGTAAAAGGGCTTGCATCAGTCTTACGCCTGCTGTGAGGCAGGCGCAAGATTTTGACGCAACAGCATCCTAAAAGTGATGCAGTGAAATCTTATAGATTTCACTGCGTCACTATTACGAGGATTTTTGCGGGGGAACGCCCCCTCTGCATACATTATACCTGACGCAGGTATAATGTGGCGCAGGGGTTTAAAAAGTGATGCATCTACCTAGATGCGTCACTTTTTAAATATGGCGCAACATGGCTTATTTTTTACGCCGCTGGTGCATCACAAAAAGTGACGCACCGGCGGCGCAAAACTGACGCAAGGCCTCATAAATAAGGGCCCCTGTATTTTCTATTCCAGTGTCTGTGCCAACTTCTATTCTATGGTCAGAGGACTCTGTGCAGAGAAGGGCGAACACCTAGCACTGATAGGCCTTGTTGAGGCCCACTACTACACAGGGACCGTTGGGCATCCCCCAGATGAAAAATATAATGGGCTCGCCAGATTGGGCGGGGGGTTCCCTCAAAGATGACTCTGAGCTGTCAACATCCACTCCTGAGCTTACAGAGGAAGGTTCAGGATCCGAGGGCTCATCCACTAACAAAAGTCATAACAAGCCAACCACCCAAAAACAAATAAAAGAGCAAAAGTGACAAGTCACTGAGTGGATAGTAATGGTGAAACTACCCAAAGATTGAAATGGGATTACTCTGCCACAAGCCAGGTATATAATGAAGGAAGGTCAGATCAGGATGAAACAGCGGCCAGCGCCATGACCACCCCTTGCAACCTTCCCTCAATGGACTTAATCTATGCCACCCTCAAACAAATGCAGGGGGAAGCGCGCCAGGAGAATCACAGGGCACTTCAGGCCACAGACAAACCACAGGGATCTATCTGGAAGGTGACCAAAATGTGCGCAAAGATGAGAGAAAGGGTGACATATGTTGAGGAAAGAACCTTGTTCCTAGAAATTGAAGTGGAAAAAATCCAGGAAAATAAGGAACAACAGGAAAAGCAGTCAACTGACATGAATTTGAAGTTTGAAGATTTCAAGAATCAGCAACGCATGAACAATCTCCAATTTCTTGGAATAGCAGAAAATAGTGACGGTAGTGCTGTTAGAATTTCATGGTGGATTAGCTGAAGGGCACCTTCCACGAGCTCTCGAATTGGAACTGGGGTGCAAGATCCAACGGTTGCACTGGTTCTCTTTCTATGTGAAGAAGAATAACACGTCAGGATAGGCAGATCGACCCACGGCAATTCTAGTCTTCTTCGAGAATTTTCTCTTACGCCAGGTTATCTCTGATGGGGCAAGACCAGATGCTAAGCGATCATTGGATGGGCATAAGTTCTTCGCGCTGCCTGACTTTTTCCATAGTGCAGTGGAGAGACGCTGGAGGCTTCTTCAACTGATTTCGCCATTTCAGGCAATTGGCGCTGAGGCCTATCTCCTGAGTCCCGTACGTCTCAAAGTTATACACAGAGGGTAGGTCAGGATGCTGGCATCTGAAATAAAGGCTCAAGACTACATGGAGGAACTACAAAAGTTAAAGGAACCAGTGTCAACAGGAAGATAGAGCGCTGCAACAGGTTCAGTTACATTAAGAATTTTAGATAAGGGGAGGGCATCCTGCTATCAAACAAGCTAATAATGCAGGGAGGAAGGTGTGTATGAAATTTGGAATGCTAGAAAATGCTTAGTTATCTCCCTCCTCCTCCCCTCGCGCAGCTTCATGTTGGTTTTTTGTTGCTTTTTTTTTGTCTCTTCACCACGGGGGTTAGCTGGTAATATTGCTAAATTTTCACAATCTTGGGGATGGGGGATGGGGTGTGGAACGGCTTGGGCAGCCAATACAGGTGACATCACATGGGTCATTTAATGACCTTTTTGACCTTTTTTGGGGGCTGGGGGGAGGGTCCGAGAGGGTGGAGAAGGATTGGAGGTGTGGGACAGGGGGGCGACAGGGTGTGAGGGAGAGGGGGTAAATAGGGGGAAGAATGGTTAATGAGGTGCCTGTAGGATTATCGGAATACAAGATGTACGTTAACAGTGTAGAACTAAAGCAGGAAGAGAATAGGTCATCTCTGGCTAAAGCGAGTGCAGGAACTTATCCTTTGGATATATAATGTTGAGCATTGAATTGCATCTATAAATGTGTGTGGCCTGAATGATTGATAACAAAAGAATGTACAAAGTTCCCCGAGGAAAAAGGATTAACAGAGTAGCTCTCTCCCTGAAGGAAGTGTTCAGAGGAACCGGGGAATACAATGAATTCCTTAACGGAACTTAGGATGCCTCACACAACTAAAAAGCAGGACGACTGTTGTCATCCTACCTGATGGTTGTTTTGTCTCATCATTGGCCTCCTGCTCCAACGTCCGGCTGGCGGTGCAATGCCTGACGGGTAGCACGAAGTGCTACACTTTGGTGGAGTTCTTTTGTTCCTAGCCAGTGGATGAGTGCGTGTGAGAGGCCTGGGGGGTGAAGTAGTGAGCGTGAAGGAGTGGTTTTAAAAAAGGTCAGTATAGTCCACTCAGACAACTTTATTTGTGTGGCTAACTGCCTTATTAAAAGGGTGAAGGGAGGGGTACCGAAGCTCAAAGAAAGGTATTTGGGCTTAGTTCAACCCTCACCTATGGTGTGGTCAACATGTTTCATGCCATGTAGGCAATTCTTCAGGACCTTAAAGTGCTCATAAACTTAAAAAACGTATCCGGGCTGTCGGATGTACCATATACAACCTGCGTGGTCGAGAGTACCAAGGCAGGATGGAGGCCCGCGTGGATGCCCGCTCCACAATCCCTGGAAGAAGGTCCCCACAGACTGTCCTTGTGGGGCCTGAGCTGTACGGTAATTACCTGATCCGCTCGAGGCGACCGCTTGTCAGCACCTACCCCTCCCACGGCGATTGAGTGAATTCCCAGGACAGCCGGCTGTCGTGCGAATTCACTGAATCGCCGTGGGAGGGGTAGGTGCTGACAAGCGGTCGCCTCGAGCGGATCAGGTAATTACCGTACAGCTCAGGCCCCACAAGGACAGTCTGTGGGGACCTTCTTCCAGGGATTGTGGAGCGGGCATCCACGCGGGCCTCCATCCTGCCTTGGTACTCTCGACCACGCAGGTTGTCTATGGTACATCCGACAACCCGGATACGTTTTTTAAGTTTATGAGCACTTTAAGGTCCTGAAGAATTGCCTACATGGCATGAAACATGTTGACCACACCATAGGTGAGGGTTGAACGAAGCCCAACTACCTTTCTTTGAGCTTTGGTACCCCTCCCTTCACCCTTTTAATAAGGCAGTTAGCCACACGAATAAAGTTGTCTGAGTGGACTATACTGACCTTTTTTAAAACCACTCCTTCACGCTCACTACTTCACCCCCCAGGCCTCTCACACGCACTCATCCACTGGCTAGGAACAAAAGAACTCCACCAAAGTGTAGCACTTCGTGCTACCCGTCAGGCATTGCACCGCCAGCCGGACGTTGGAGCAGGAGGCCAATGATGAGACAAAACAACCATCAGGTAGGATGACAACAGTCGTCCAGCTTTTTAGTTGTGTGAGGCATCCTAAGTTCCGTTAAGGAATTCATTGTATTCCCTGGTTCATCTGAACACTTCCTTCAGTGAGATAGCTACTCTGTTAATCCTTTTTCCTCGGGGAACTTTGTACATTCTTTTGTTATCAGTTTATGGGACACGTACACTGGACCCTTCTAAATATTGTCCTCACTCTGTCCCCCTTTGTTGTTAAATGGCCTGAATGATTAAAAAAAAGGCAAAGAATTGCAATTGAATTGAAAGGCTACGAGTAGATATGTTGTGCTTACAGGAGACACACATCGAGGGCACAAGGGGCAAAATAATGGAACAGCTAGGATATACACTGGTTTTTAACACAACAAAGGGTGCCAGACGAGAGGTGTTTGCTTTCCTTTCACTTATGAAAGAAATTAGATGGAAGGCAGATAAACTAGGTAGGTGGCAGAGTCCTGCTACTGTAGGCATAGGTTTACCCTTTGCTCTGTGTACTGCTCTACCGGAGATGACCCTGATGTCTAGGAGGAGGTGAATGCAGAGCTAGCCTCACAGCAAGCATCAATAGATTTGTTGTGGTGATTTAAATATCAATAGCTTGGCAATTAGCTGGGGGGGAGGACCGGGAAATATACCAGACGTGAAAGCAGGGTGTGGAGGGCCCTGCTCAGACTGGTTCAAGATAATGGTTTAGCGGAAGTCTGGGCTCACACTACAGTGAATGACCCTGGGAGTACATACTATTCGGCCCCCCACAAAATTGTAGCAAGACTAGACTATTATTTCACCTAAAATCAGCTGGTTTTTGAAAGTGCCATAGAAAAGCACCCCATTGTGATATCAGATCACAACCCATTAGTATTAATAGTGAATTTTAGGGAAAATGAAATAAAAGAATCTGTCTGGACTTTTGAGGGAGTCCTGTTGAAGGATCCAGACTATATTACTCACATGAATTCATGGATTACTTGGTTTTTGGAATTTTACAGGGACAGTGGTAGCTGTGGAATGATCTGGGATGCACTGAAAGCCGAGATCAGGGCTGAGACGCTCAACTACAGTGCCCAGCAGTGGAAAAAAGAAGTAGAACATTCAAACATACTTTATAAGGCATTGTCAAAATTGGAAGAGGAACTGACTAGGGCAACAGCATGAGGGGTGCCTTTTAGAGAGCTGGATTTATAGAATAGCGATAACCAAATCAGAAATTGGGGCAATCTCAGTGACTAAGACTGATTAGAAATATCGGGCATGGCACCAGGGATGCTATGAATTTAGCGAGTAAGTGGGATATATGCTAGCAGTACAGATGAGCCAGAGGAGGGTGATGGGGGAGATAGCTGAGATGCAGGATGCAGAGGGGATCCTGATAAAAGAGTCACTGGGTATACAGGGGTAATTTCGAAAATATAACAAACTTTATCAGGAGGAACCTGACCCGTCAGGGGGTATTTGAACAATATTCAAATAGAGCAGTTCGCTACCAGTGACATTGAAGACCTGGACGCGAACCTGACAGAAGAGGAAATATATGATGCCCTAAAGAATCTCCCATCGGGTAAAGCAGTGGGGCCGGACCAGATACCCATGAAATGTATACATTTTTTTATCATACATTAAAACAGAAATATGCCACTACAACGCGTCCGTTTCCACGCATAACTTAACCATGCATGCATTACAACGCATGCATGGTTACAACAAATAGCCTTGACCACGCATACCTTTACAACGGGATACGTAGTAAAGGCATGTGTGTTAGAGGCTAAAAAAAAAAAAGGGGGGTTGGGGGGGTCTTGCCCACCCCAAAAAAAGGTGTGAAAAGAGCAGGGGGTTTGGGGGGGGTTTCCCCCCCAAAAAAACGCAGCTGTTGAAGTTTCTATGTGGAGGCAATCGGGAGGCAATCGTGTTGTTAGAGAAAACGGAAAGACTGTTTCCTTTTAACGATGTTCGACGTCAACATGGAAGAACATTGAGAAGAGACGACGTGGAGAGGTAAGGGAAATATTAGATTTTAGAAAAAAAAGCAGTGGTCCGATTATAAGGTTAAGGGCAGGGGAGGGATATTTGTAAGAAGGGTTTAGGGGTGGGGGAATAACCTTAACCAAGAGTATGCCCTTACCATGCATGATTTTACAACGAAAATCATTGTAAAAGTATGCGTGATAATGGAATATTCGCGGTAAAGGTTATGCGTGGGAAAGGCATTCGCTTTGTAATGCATGCGTGGTAAAGGCATGCGTTACAACGGAATGCATAGTAACATCATACAACCCATTAAAACAAGACATGGTAAAGACATTTAAGCAGGCGCAACGAGGATGCTCTATACCTGAGTGCTGGGCCCAGGCAGCAATAGTTGTCTTTTTGAAGAAAGGGAAATCTCGCATGAACCTGACTCATATAGACCGATCACCCTCATGAACAGTGATTCCAAGATCTTCTCAAAGGTCTAAGCTTAACGATTAAGCTCAATCATTTACAGATTGATTCACCCACAACAGCATGACTTTATATCTGGCAGAGGAACCACCAAGCATGTGGAAATGGGGATAACATTGTTCGATGTCGCAGCCGTCTCAGGAGACCCTATGGCACTGCTACTTTTAGATGCTGAGAAAGCATTTGATAGGGTCTTCTGGGGCTACTGTAGGGTACCCTCGAGAGGTATGGGATAGGAAAAGGATGTATTAAAGCAATGAGGGGTTTATGTAAGAAACCAGTGGCCCGTCTCAGAATAAATGGAGGAAATACGGATCCTAATCAGATCACCAGGGATACCAGGCTAGGGTGTCCTTGCTCCCTGTTTCTTTTTGCCTTATACATAGATGCATTGATCTGAATTGAAGGGAATGAAATAATTTAACCAATGATATTCTGAGAGCTGGAAACAAAAATTCTTGAATACACGCACGATTTGCCTGTACTCACACCTCACCCCCAGACTGCAGTTATTGCAAAGGATGAAGAAGCTGCAGTATTTGGGGAAAATTCAGTGTGTAAGCTCAACCAGCAGAAAACACAAATAGTAGCTCACAGTTTGGTTTTCTGGGAGAATACACGGGTCAAAAACATGGCCACATTCCTAGGAATAAAAATGACATCTGATCTTCAGCATATTGTGGAGGTAAATATTGCTCCGGGGGTATGGAAAGGGAAAAATGATTGTGACAGGTGGCATAATCTTTACCTTTCGATTGTAGAAAGGTGTAACGTAATAAAGATGTTATTTTTGCCCAAGGTATTATATTTCTTTAGGACCATCTCCCTTGAGTTTGCGGGCTGTTGGTTTAAAGAAATGGAAAATTTGCTCAACAGGTTTATCTGGTTAAAAGGCAAGACTAGAAGGGTGCTAAAAATGATGACATTAGCAAGAGAGAAAGGAGGATGGGGGGTTCCTGAATTTAGACAGTAGTACTGGGCTGCTGCTCTACAATATTTGTGGGTGTTACTTCGTGGACAGAGGAACCCACATGGGACAGAAGATGTATATTTGCTATTGATAGGCGAGGCCTCTCAGGGCTGGTTTTTGAACTACAGTGAGCTGAGTTGCTATAAAAAAGTCAGATTTAAGACTCTCTGGACCACATATAAGATCTGGGATGCCATTAAAAGAAAAACCGGGCTTGGCAGGCTGAATTATTACACACAGCTTTTTAAAAACCCAACAATGCCAGAGATTTTTAAGGATAATGTTATGTGAAGATGGGAGGTTGCAGGTATGTGCGTGATCGGAGATTTGATAGATGGTACGGAGATATACTCATCTAGCGAAATTCAAGACAAATATTGGATACCCACCAGGGATTTTTTCAAATAATTAGAAATTCGAAGCTACTTAAGGCAAAAAAGTGAGGTACAAGAGGCTTTAACAATAATAGTGTTGTTGATTCGGTTCAGTGTGAAGAGGGGTGAACTATTAGTCAAATTTATCTTAAACTGTTTACCCAAGATGATCTCGAAAGGTATGGGTCTAAATGGGAACAGAAGTTGGGTATATCATATGATTTATTTTTAGATTCATTGGAACTCGGAAGGACTGTTCTCGTCTCTAGATCCCTTCAGGCTCAACACTATAAAACGCTATATTTTTACTATACTATTCCCCCTAGAATTGCGCAATGGAGTGGGCAGGATGGGATTACATGCCCCTGCTGCAATAGCACCAATGCCAATATAGTGCACATGTTCGCGACCTGCCTGTCTGGCTAGGCAAAATTGAAAAGTTTCTGAGGGTTTCCCTTAATATAAAAACGAAATATCCGCACGATGATGGGAGGTACTAATGATGAGGCTTCTGAAGACTACCGCTACTTTCTTTTTATAGCCATCACATTGATTAGAATATGCATTGCGGCAGCCTGGCTGGAACCTCCGGCACCCGGGTTTCAGCGGTGGTTAGGGAGGCTACTATCCACCTATAATTTAGAAAAGGGAGTTTATGGAAAAAAGAGTGTGAGAGCAAGGAGGTTGGGGGAAAATATTTGGGCCCCATTCATAAGATGGAAAGAAGGAAACTAAATGTATATAGTATATCACTGGCATCTCCGCAGAAGACAGCTGCTCACAAAATTAGGTTACCTATCAGTGCATTCTATATATTCGAAATCCTGCAACCTGTTTAATTTGTCACAATGGTTTTCATTCTCTTGTCTCTTTTTCTCTTCCTTGCTGCGGCTTTCTGCTGCTTTCTTTTGCATATGGCTAATCCTAAAAGTGTAATTGTCTGTTTCTCAACCCTAATTTAATTTGTATGATTTTAATTTGCTGGTAATGAAATAAAAAAATCAATAACTAAATAATACTGAATTTGAGCTAATAGAAGAAAATCTACACCTGATGGTGCTATTTTATTTTTTAAACGCTATCTACGACACAATATATTTGTATTAAATGATGATGACAAAAATATCTTCTCAATTATATGAAAACACTACTTCTGTATTTTTTTTAGGCCTTTCTCTACTCTCAAGGATGCAAAGTAACTTTGGGTTTAACTCACACAATGCATAATGAATGTACTTATGTACCCTATACAACTTCATTTGAAGCATTTGTTTGATTCTTCACACACTACAAGAAGTCTTTGGGAATGCCGTGGCAGTTGCAGCTTTCCCTCAGTGCTGACATAAATGCGTATTTTAAGATGATTAATTAAAGCTGGCATGCATTTCTGATTGTATAAAAGCTTAAAGAAAGGTACATTTGCACTTTTAAAATAATTGCCTCTTTTCATTCCCACGGAACAAATTAATTTCCTTTTATTACACACTTACCAGTTCAGAGGATGCTTGCTCCAATTCCAAACCTGGAGTCATATTAGGAATGTTCTTGAAATTAAATTGGATGTGAGCGTGCCTCACACAAATTTGTAAATACCTACAAATTAACAAGTCACTATTTTTCAAGACATGCACTCTGTATAATGCCCACTCCCCGCTCCTGTGAGGGGTACATTTTTGCAAAAGTGAAGTATTTCGTAGTGTCAAAGTACATTTTTTCAACAATGAAACGCGATACAACGCTTATATAAAAGGCTATTTCGGGCTTAAGTACAACCTGAGAGGGCAAATGTCTTTCTTAATTAATTTGTGTGCATCTGCGGGTGGAGCCTTAAAATCGTGCCCTAATAAATAACAAGGTCACTAAGTAACCTAAGAAAGCTTTACTCTGGACTGCCAGGTTCAGAGTAAATGCACTGCCGTTGGGTAAACGATGCTTTCAGACAGTGTTTTGTTTGAGCTGGTGGTTGCCGGTGGGGGGAAACCAACGATTATTTTTGGGGACCGACAGCTATTTTTCTGAATCAAACATTTACTCAGAACAATAGAGGGAAAAATACACAAACCAGAAAGACGGAGGATGAGGAAGACGGAAAACCTCCCCAAGCAGAGAACGCAGGAACCTGCAAGAGTGAGGTAAAAGGCACTCGTCTCTGGTAGTGGATTTAAGAGGCAGTATTGGAATTAAGACTCCCCGCCTTGGTATTCAGTGGGCTAGAGTTACATTGCACCCAAGGAGCTTGGGCACCGGCGCTCCTTCTTTTAGAAATTAAGCACTGCTTTCAGTGCCCCATATCTGGTCCAGTGTGAGTAGTTGTTTATCAGATTCACGTATATTCTTATTAAGTTATAAAAACGATTTAGAGTGCCACAGTCATCCTAAAATTCTCATGAGGACAAAACCTTTGGTCACTTTAGTTCTGAAACATAATGCCATCCTTCACTGCACAGTGATGCACCTGTTTGCCCATGCATAAGTAAAAACAGATGTTCCAGCTAAGATATGAATGCACTCGCCTATTCTGTGTTTTAAAGCCCCTTTCTTGTGTGCACAAAATTTCACTGTTGCAGTCTGGCCGTGCTCCAAATATCCCCTCTAAGAAGTAAGCGTAAGCCATCAGATTCTCAGCAATGTCACTATTCCAGGCACTATTCATTGCCTGGCATCTTCCCCAGTGGCTGTGAATAACAACATGGCTTCAAAGAACAAACTTCAGACCCGGAGCCTTATTTGCCATCAGAATTTTAACCTTGAAGACATAACCCTAAGGAACATGTTGCTGAATGTCAATAACCGTCCGCAGCCGAGATAAAAGGGAGACACTGAAAATGAAATCCTGGACAACAGGCTAGAAGGACAAATAACAGGTAGTAAAATCGCCGTCTATGCACGTTCAGAGCCACAAAATAAATATAATCTGAAAAAGAACATGAAGGATGAGGATGTGTGCAGAACTCGAATAATCAGAAACTGCAATGGATTCCAATCAAAATCCTCTGTGTTATGCTCTAGTCACATACTATCAGGTCCGTGATACAATTGGTTTGTCAGACAACCCGGTGTTTGTATTTTATTTACATAAAACACACAAACGATGATGAGAGGAATACTTGCAGTTTTTCTAACCTCTGGCAATCACTCAGGGTAGTATCCTAACCCATCATTCTTTTGCTCACCAACTACCCCAGTTACCTAGCAGCCAAGTACAAATACATTTTACTCCTGCTCCTCATGGGATCTGTCCAACCCACACTGACACAACAGGTCCTCCCTGAACCAGAACACAAGCACCCCAGGAACATTTTCACCTAGTTATGGGTTTGTCAGCCGGTTACAGATTAATTCCAGTGACACAGTGATCAAAGGACCCACATCTGGACGTACCCATGCAACATAAGGCGTACATGAAACACACACAAGGTGATGAGAGGAATGCTTGCAATTTGTCTGACCACTGGCAATTGCTAGGGGTAGAATCCCACCCCACTCTCTTTTGCTCACCATGCCACTTCAGTTTGAACCTAGCCATATGCAAATAAGCTTTGACTCTGGTCATGGGAACAGTCCAGCCTGAATTGCCAAGTTAGGTCCTTCATGAACCGGACCACAAGCAACCCGGGACTGGTGTCTAGGGGTATTTTATTTCCATGGCATCTCTTCATACAGTCGCACTACAACTTGCTCCCTATTTATGCAATTGTTTAAATTTAAAATAGCATCAATTCCTAGGCAATTTTTGCATAATGTGAATGTGTATAAATTTGGTGTAAATGCATTGGAAAATGTTTGGAAATAACATAACGAACCCCAGTGCTTAAAATGTAAACGAATAAGTGCAGGGGCCAAAAGTTTTGCTCAGAAGTGTGTGGCTGGTTTTATCGAATGTCACGGTGCCAAATACCAACGCTGAGTAGACTTTACTTGTTACAGTCATGTTTCTCCTCTTTATTCTTCTTTCCCCCTTTTGACTTGTTTAGTTTGAGCCTGCAACAGTATGTGCAGTGCTTGCACTCTCACTTGCGAAACATGCTGTTTACAATAAAGGGATTCAAGCCCACACATTGCTTACTATTCGTTGGCTTCATTGTCACTCTTTTATACTGACTCCTAACTGGCTAGAGCATGCCAAGCATCACTTTCAAATTTCTGTGGAACATAGACAAAGCACAGATTGATTCAACTTAATTAGTGACCATGCACTGCTCACGTTGTGATGAGGTACTATTTCTTCTTCCCCAGTTCTTCTCCACCTTGGTAATGGTGCTTCTTTCTACACCTACCCACTTCTCAGTGTCGCTGCCCCCCCTTTGGTGCTCCCCCAACCTCATTCATCTTAATCCCCACTCCCATTTTTCCTCTTCTCAAACTCCTTCCATGCACCTCCATCATGTTGTTCCCCCGCACTGTCTGGGGCAATTCTGTTCAGAGAGGAGCAGGGGTCGGTTCGAGTTGTTTTTATCAATGTTGCAGAGTGCGCGCATGACCAATATTATCTTTCACTAGGCACCGCAGTAGAGGAGGTAAATGTTACTTTGGTGGATATGATTATCCCAGCCAGCCTGTAATTATGACCTTGTGATCAGCAACGGGGCTTGGTAAATTGTGCAGGCAAATTAGCTTTACACAAACACAGGCATATTGAACAAAGCCCTCGACTCGATCAGCTCTTTCCTCTCCAGCAGAATGCAGAGGGTCAGACTCCATCCTTTCCTCTTGGACCCAACACTGACCACCTGCGGAGTCCCCCAAGGATCCTCCATCAGCCATTCCTCTGTTCTACATCTACGTGCCCCTGCTCGCATCCATCATCAGATCACACAGACTAAACATCGTATCGTACACAGACAACACCCAACTCATCCTATCTTTATCCAATGAACCCAACATCTCCAAACAAAACTTTCAAGAAGGAATGGAAGCAGTCACCAGGTGGATGAAGAACGGTTGCCTACAACTAAACAGAGACAAAACTAAAGTACTCATCACAGGTCTACACCCCAACACCTGGAACGACACCTAGTGGCCCCCTGCCCTTGTAACCCACTCTCCCCCATGGACCACACTCACAAACTCAGAATCAACCTGGACTCCAAACTCCAAATGGAGCGCCAAATGAACATGGTCACCTCTTCTTGTTTCCACACCCTCTGTCTCCTATGTAAGAGTCAGACCCTCAACTGGATCCACATTGAACACAGGAAAACTGTTACACATGCCCTCGTGAGCAGTAGACTGGACTACAGCAATGCACTCTATGCCGGGATCAACAAGAACCTCACCCGCAAACTCCAGGACTTCCAGAATGCCTCCGCCAGACTAGTCCTCAATGTACCGCACCACTGCCACATTACCCAACACCTGTGGACATTACATTGTCTTCCCATCAAGAAAAGAATCACCTTCAAGCTCCTCACTAATGCCCACAAAGGCCTACACCGCCTTTCGTTCCACGCACCCAAAGGATCCCTCTGCTCAGACCAGCTCTCCCTTGCAAGGATGCTGTGCATCAAAAAGACCAGAACAGGAAGCCGTTCCTTCTCCTACCTCGTGGTCAAGGCTTGGAACACCCTCCTTCTCCACCTCCGACAGACACCTACACTCTCCCTGTTCTTAAATGACCTCAAGACCTTGTTCTTTGACGAATCACCAGGAACATCTAGGAGTTATGTCCCCTCTCCCTCTCGACGCCTTGAGACCCTTTCAGGTGAGTAGTTGCACTTTACAGTGATTGATTGATTGACAAAGCTCCTGTCAGGTTTCTGCTCCATGGCCATATCTTATGTGGGCTCATTTCCTCCTCTCCTGTTCTCATCAACACAGGTTTTGTGTTCACCAGGGACTTTAAATCCTTTCCACAAATAGATGCTTTAAACTGGCAGGTACAAGTGCACCTCATTGCACTCGAGTCACATATGTTCGTATTTCAGAGGTGGCTTTATACACCATAAAAATGCATATCAGCACCAGGACACCCTCGCGGGTGATAGTGCTCTTTATAAATACACATCACGTCTTTAAATCAGTATTGTGCACAGTGGATGATAGGACGCTCTGTTTGACGTAGGGGCAGCCATCATTGTTGGTGCGAGGCTGGTCAAAACAAAGAACATTTTCCTTGTTTTTATTTACATTTGCAGCAGCATCTATTTTAGTTGTCTTGCTCTGTGTTCTTATGCCTCGCTGCGTGTACACTCTTCATTTACTTGGACACCTTCATTGAGAACTGATTCCAACTATGAATTGGGCTGACTTTTGGTGTGCTGTTTCTACATTACTGTCTAGCAGATTAGAGGTGCGTTTGCTATGTAACAATATTATTTTGCTGGGCGCCGCTTCTGGTGGTTTGATATTAATTTGGGGCTTATTCATTTGACAGGAATTATGAAGGCAATGTTTTGACCTCCTTCATTGTTCGTGCCTGCAGAATTGCCAGAACACGATCTTCAAGCCCTAATGCCCATCCAATAGCACTTGGATCATGTGGTTGTTATAGAGCTGCACTTGTCGACCGGCTTGAGTTGCAAAGACGAGGTTCACAGTGCACTTAATGCTTTTCAGAGATTTCACCGTAGATAAGGTGACATTATGGGACACAAGATTGCAGCGGCTTGTGGATGCAGAATGCAGTTGTGTATTGTGTGCAGGGCCAGCTTTTGCGCTGGTGGCACCAGGTGCGACAATCTTTTTTAGCCCCCACCCCCATGACCTCTTCCTCAGATTCCCTCACTACTACCAGGCAAAAGGGCTGCTCATTTCTCCTTAGCCCCTCTCTCGGCTACATTTAGGGGGCATATTATCAAGAAAGGCCGTTACATTATCGCCGCTTTTATCGGCAGGAAACTGCTGATAAAGCGGCGATAATGGGCTTGATAATATGCTCTATGGAATTCCAATCGAAGGCCATGTTACATGTCTTTAAATCTAACATGGGCTTCGATTGGAATTCATAGAGCATATTATCAAGCCCATTATCGCCGCTTTATCAGCAGTTTTCTGCCGATAAAAGCGGCAATAATGTAAGGCCCTTTCTTGATAATATGCCCCTTAGTTTGTTTTAAAGCACTGGTTAAGGCTGGCTTTACTAATTCACTCAGCTATCCAATTTAAATACAGATCTGTTCTTTGCAGCAGGCATATTAAGCCTCTGTGCTACTTTATGGTGAGTCAAAACTGGCCACTCTGCAAAACTCTGATCTCCCTTTCTAGCAGGAACGTAATCACAAGAGTTATCTTGACATTTTTATTGGTGGCTGAAATCTGGACACATGGGAACTCTGCATCAGGTGCTTTCAAATTGTAAGTGTTTGCTAAGCACAGCACCCCTCGCTGAGGCCAGCACCCCCCCTTCCAAGTCAGCTCCCAGTGTGGCCGCAATTTTTGCACTGCCCTAAAGCCGGCCATTATAGTGTGTGTTTGCCGACTACGTCACAGTGATTCATATATTGTTCTGTGCATTTCACTGATTTGCAATTGTTTACTTGTGGTCCACTTTAGTGAGTCTGTTTTTCTCAATACGTTTCCTTCTGATTTTGTAATAGACCAACCAGGTTCGAGTCATGGTGTCTGCTCAAAGTCGTGTGATGGTGGGTAAATGCTTACAGCCTTATTTAGGGTTCAACATTCAGGATACTTCATCATAATGTTGTTGATGTCCTGTTGACAGTATTACTAGTGCCATTGGATATAGTACACTTGTAATACAACCAACGGGATATCCATCACGTTTGTGTTGGAGTAACCAGTCCACTGAACTTTAAATCAGACCGTTAATTCCCTCGTTCCTAAAAATCTGACCTTGTGTAATGAAATTGGGGTGCATCTAAAGTGCACTAGGACAACAGTTGCACTATATCATCTAACTTCTATATGACTGTGAAATTTCCTCAGAGCACAGTGGAGTTCTGTTACTTATTGCTCATGCTGATTCTCATATGACACAGATTTGTCAGGTTCCCTCCTCATGCTTTTGGAAATTGCGAGCCTTGAGGAAATTCCTCCACTTACTCCCAATGGATTGCAGGAGGACTGTAGTCCATGCCTTGGTCACATCTTATCTGGACAACTCTAATAGTATCCACTTAGGACTTCCAGCCTATTTGATCCACAGATTGCAAATAGTTCAAAATGCTGTGGCCAGGCTGATCTACAATGTGTCATTCTGACATTTAATCTCTCCCCATTTGCGGGGTCTTCACTGGCTGTCCGTCAGTAGGAGAATTGAATTTAAGGCACGTACCTGGGCATACAGAGCCACCAGGGGTCGGGGCCCAGCATAACTTAGACTTAGATTGCAAAGCTACCAACACGACTGAGTCCTGGGATCAAACCACATAAAATTGCTCAATACTCCCCGCTACCGTAAGGCCAGGATAGGCGGCAGAGCATTTGCGGTCACAACTGCAAAGCTCTGGAATGCCATGCCTCTCCATCCCCACATGTCCTATCCAGAATCGGCTCTTCAATAGCACTCAGTCCTTCTCCTGTGAATCTGCTACCTTAGTGCCAGGGAACCTTAGTTGGAGGTAGCTGGGCACTACAAATTTCAAAATAAAAATAAATACTCACAATAATTGCTCTTTTGAACGTGTTTCATTTGACAGCACTTTGGTTGAATTTGAATAACTATATTAAAAGACTTATACATCCAGTCATGCTAATTTAGTAGTGGGGTTTTTTTTATTCTTTTTTTATGGAAAAATAATAATGGTAAGTAATGATTTGTGTGTGAGATACAATACAAAGATGGTGAATTAATATGGTTGCAGTTGAAATAAGTTCAATAGGAAGTATAGAAGTGTGTATATTAACATGATTTAGTTGTGCCACACTTTTCCATGAAACTCCATCTTGAATAACATTGATATTGTTCTGATGCTGTTTTGACTTCCCTTCTGGGCACCCTTCCCACCTTCTCTTCCCACCGCTCTGCAGAATGAAAAAAGTTGATGTAATTTTCCTGTTATGCTGTGAACGTTCTAGTGTTTCTAACTAAAAAAATTCCCAGACCTTTCCACTGTAGTTGCATTGCTGAGCCTTGTCTTATTTATTTGCACAAAGACACTTTGTTTAAATGTTTCATATAAGTTTTAACATCTCTGGATAGCAATAGCACAGAAAATGCTGGATGCTTACTTAAAAGTAGAATAGTGCTTATGAACTTATGTAGCAACGCAGAGAATTCTGATTAATCAAATTAGTTCTTAGTTTCAATCATGCCATGGTAGGTTTGCTGTTTTACTCAATCAATCAATCAAGGAGTTAAAGAACTCAGCTACTAACCCGTGCAGCTTTCAAGGCACTGAGTAGGGGAAGATCTGGGGCTGCTGATCCGTCAGGTTTTGTTATGAAAGACGTGGGTAAAAACCGCATTGTTTTGGGGGTAAGACAGAAGACTTTCATTTTCTAATCAGGAGGATGCTGTCCAATTCTTTTCTGATGTTTGATGCTCACTTGGGACTATTTCCGATTTTGACTATGTTGTATAACTCTTCATGGCATATATTCGGTACATCTTGATTTTGAGATTTTTGTAATAAAGCCATTTAACATTTCTCTGATCCAGAAGTCAATTATTGATTCTCCCCAAAGATTTTTTTTGCTACTCCAGTAAACTAATATTGGGGATTGTGTCTTTTTTTAGCAAGACCAACCTGGAGCAGAACTGCGCGAGGTCAATTTCTTATAACTTGAATTTTGGGGTATCGGGTTCTGCTTCCACATAAAAACTCTGCCATCCTTGGTGTGGTCCCCCTGTCTCTTTGACTCTACCGCCCATATTTATGACTGTATGCTGGCCTACGTTTTTGCTGGTTTTTGTATTCTGGGCACTTTACCACTGCTGATCAGTGCTAAAGTGCAAGTGCTCCCTGTGAAAATTGTGATTATGATTGGTTATCCATGAATGACATATTTGATATACTAGTAAGACCCTGCAGTAGTGCTTGTGCCACCCACAGAAGTAGCCTTGGAACTATGTCTCAGGCCTGCCACTACAGATTCTGCCAGTGCAGTTTTAAACTGCCATGTCGACCTGGCCAGTGCACCCACATGCCCCATGCCCAACCCTTCCCATTCACTACATGTAAGGCGCCCCTAAGGTAGCCCTCTGGGCCGGTTGCAGTG
Source organism: Lissotriton vulgaris (assembly GCF_964263255.1). Classification (NCBI taxonomy): domain Eukaryota; kingdom Metazoa; phylum Chordata; class Amphibia; order Caudata; family Salamandridae; genus Lissotriton; species Lissotriton vulgaris. The sequence continues at coordinate 1,385,584,759 of NC_141693.1, read as the reverse complement.
TATCTAAAAGGTAGGACAGGTACTGGTGTGTTTTACTTGTCCTGATAGTGAAACACTGCCAATTTTATTGTTCACTATTGCAAGGCTTATCTCCCCCATTCAAGCTACCCTGTAACTCAGAATTTAAAAATACATCTTTTTGTGGAGTTGGGTTTTCAATTGTGCATTTGAAAATGCCACTTTTAAAAAGTGGGCATTTTCTCCCTTTACTGTTAAATGCCTCTGCCTGCCTGAGGAATCAATATCTGCTTTAGACTGACAGGAGCTGCTTGTGCATTCACTCTAGACAGGCTGATGGGCCTTCCTGAGCTAGACTAATGAGACGAGTTGTCACTAACACCTGAATAGGGATGTACCTGCTGCCTCCACCCCTCTTTACTGTGTCTAGAGGCAGTGGGGGCAAGGGGCGACCTGATGAGGAGATCTGCCTGCATGTGGAATCAATATCTGCTTTAGACTGTCAGGAGCTGCTTGTGCATTCACTGTAGACAGGCTGATGGGCCTTCCTGAGCTAGACTAGTGAGAGGAGTTGTCGAAATACTGCGCTGAAAGTTAAGAAATCTAAGAAGATACTGGGGCCTGAACTCCTAACCCAGCCCCTTTTATCTATAAATATGAATGATTTTTGCAAGAGAATGGAATGTATTTTGCCGCTACACTTTCAACCTTTATTGCGTAGATTGGACACAATTGAAGAACGCTTATCACAAACTTTTAATCATAGCGGACCCCTCAGAACATGCTAGAAAGTAACCCTCCAGTGTTATGAATCTGCTATCCAAAACCTTTGTATCAACCTCAGAGCCCAGTATGGTAGTTAGCCATGGGAGTGGGCCTATCTCCCAGCAGCAATTTACCCCCCAGCAGCTCTGTTGAAGGCAAAATGGAAGCTTTAACTTATACAAACCAAAACAGAGGTAATCCCTGCACAATACTAGGGCAACCTGGCCCTAGTACAAAAATGTACCCTCAACATGGTTAATCTCTGTATAGATCAAACAGCATCCCTCCCTTTGCCCCCAGCGAAACCTAAAGGCTCAAAGGCAGCGAGAGAACCTGGTAGGGAAGAATGGGCAGGGAGGTAGAGAGGTCCCATATACAAGATTTGCCCCTGGATGGTTGCCCATATGTTCTGGTGTTCATAAATGTGCCAGAGCTCAGACAACTGCAAGTTGAGACCACAGAACAACTCATGTGGAAGGTGTTCCACTGGCTTTCAAAGTTTACAGGAGATAGTCCTCATGTGTACGAGCATATGTATTGGCAAGAAGAGTATCATGGTTGGGTTATGCTCCAAATAACATGACTGGGGACTGTATTGTGCTGAACCTGGACAGTCCAGCCATTATTGGAAACACGTTACATCAACTCCCTATTGCCCCATCTGTAAAATCCGAGATATGTGGTTTGCCATTAGATCATTTTTATAAACCCCACTTTAATCAATGGGCAGAGAAGGGGGACACTTTTGTTTGATGGCCACCATAAGCAGCAAACTATCTCTGGAACAAGAGGCATTGAAATTTCACTTACAAATAGATATGCTCCTTTGGGGAATCTAGAGGATTGTGATTGACTGGCTACCTGTGGCCAAAATGCTGAAGGGGAAGGAGAATCTAGTGTAATATATGTTACGAAGAGGGATAAGGAGGGAGCACAGCCAGACTATGTAAGAATAGTGACATGGAACATAGCAGGCTTCAGGATAAAAAAGTATCATTTGGATTGGTTTTGGAGGGAGCCAGGTTTGATATAATATGTCTTCAATGGACTTGGGAAGTGGGCCCACTTTTTCTTGATGGCTACCGCTCTTATCATTCCCCTGTGATCACTGTGTTTTCAGGGTGGGCTAAAGGGGGTATTTTGACACTGATAGCTGATAAACTAAAGATTACAATTCTGAAATTCCTGACATCTCCTCAGTTAAATAATTTGGTCTGTTAGGGGAATAGAGACAATGACGTGATCAGAATACATTTTTATAAGAACCAATTTGAGCGTAATATGGCACAAGTGAACTCTTCCCTGGAACAGGCGATGAGTTAAATAATCGCTAGCCATCCCAAAGCCTTGGATATTGTATGGTTGGGGGATTTCAAAATCAAAAGATACTCAAAAAAGGGAGATCGGTCTGTGGGCTAACTAATTGTGAAGATGATGACATGGTCTAATTTGCTCATTGCACATAGAATAGTTGTTGATCAAGTGGAACCTGGTGATATTAAACCGTATAAATCCACTTCCTTAGGCTATGGACATGACATTTGGGTGTGAAGATAAAGGTTTGACAATATATTATGTAATTCTTTTTGAAACAATCAGGGAAGAGTAGTTGGCCTAAAAGCTAGGGCACTGGACCTTGAATCTGGGGACCTGGGTTCGAGTCTTGGCAATGACGCTGAAGGTCCTGTGATGCTGAGCAAATAACATAAGCTCCCTGTGCCTAACAAAAATGAATGTGTCCTCATGTAATGCAACTGGTGCTATGTAAAGTGCTCTGATACCCAATTCAGGTCAAGTTTGTGCTCTGTAAAATAAATTAAAAATTAAGGGGAGATTTTCAAATATGCAGGCTATGTTTTTAGGGTTTAGTGACCATACCACACTCAAATGTGTTCTGAAATAGGGAGGGAGGGAGGGAGGGCAAATTTAAAACTTCACAGATAAAGCTCCAAAATCACTATTAGTAAGGAAATAAATGGGTATATACTAAGATCGTAAAAGTGCACAAAAAAATATTCTTTCTAATGTGTTGCATTGTAAACAGGCAGAGTTTATGATTTGCCTAGACTCATACGGGAAGCCTGACCATATGAAAAAAGCTTTTGTGGAGGTATTAGCAGAAATAAATTATATCTGATATGACCATTCCACCCCCCCCAAAAAAAACAGGACCATTGGTTTTGATACCTCATGCACACAGGCTTTATCAACCCTTTCTAAGGCCTTACAAATGGTCACCAGAGAGCTCCCCTTGATTCGCATCTTAAGGGTAAGTACAAGAAACTATGGTAAAGGGTTTGAACACGCACAGCCTGTTTTTTTGGATGCTGGAGCAGTTGTGTTGTGGAATGGTATGTCCCATGATAGTCTCTTGAGTGCAGACTAGTGACCTGGAAGCATTTCAATTGTTGGTATTCACATACAATACTTCTGTTTTGTTTCCATGAACAGATACATTCGACACTGGTTGATACAGAGGTTTGAAAGATACTTATCACAACACAGTTGTATCCTTTAATTAATTGAGTTCCTTCTCACCGTTTTTTGATATGCAGTAGCAAACGTTAAGGACTGTGGCCCTGAAGGAAGCCGCAGGATTTGGTTCCCCTTAGGCTGAAACATGTTGGCCGAATAAATGCAGTTATTTGTTTAGACTGCATCTTTGCACTGTTCTTGTTTTTATTAAGGGAGTGATCAAGTTTATTAAAGTTTTTGTATTGATCTACTATCCTTTTTTAACTTCACTACACTTCATTCATTTTTGCACTGCACTAGATTCCATCACGATCCTTTTTCTCAAATGGTCTTCACTGCATCTTGGAGATAAGACACAGACAAACTTAGGTTATGGATCAGTCCCGATGATCATGGGATATACCATTCCTATCTGGATGGCCAAATTAGAATATATGATCTACATTTGACGTTGATGGACATCCTATTCTTCTCTGTATGGGTCTAGTCTAGACTTGTAGTGAATCCCTATATACAGCTCATGGTTGTGAGCACCCCGTAAACTTTTTTGTTACATAGTTTTGGCAAACATCAATTGACTGAGTTAGCGGTGTCTTTCTTAGTCAGTTTGTCGTCTGGAGCGTATTAGGTCCAGCTTTAGACCCCCAGTGTGTGTTTTTTGTTTCTTACATTTACTGGTAGGGGGACCCCACCCTGGGTAGGTCTTTAAATATTTTCCCTCTGACCCTTCCTCCCCGTTGTGTTCACTACCATGGTGGGCAATATCACAATTTAGCCCCCTAAAAGTTGCCTGGCCCAGATGGAGTCCCTGTGGATATTTCTGCAGAGCCTCATGATTTATGGACTTCTCTTTTGACGAGTGTCTTTAACACAATAGCTAAAGTGGGTCTCCTGGAATCATCGAAACTTTCAACAATCATTCCTCTTTTCTAAAAAGAAATCCGAAAAATTATAGACTGATTTCTTTGATGGATAGTACGGCTAAAATGGCGGGCCGTTTACATTTAAATAGATTGGAAGAATGGGTTGAGAAGAGAAAGGGCCTGTCAAAGGCACAATATGGATTGAGGCGAGGTAAAGTGACCATCGATCAGTGCAACAATCTATGCATGGTGGTAGCTAAATACACAGTACTGAAGAAATGCCATTCACTTACGGCACTTATGGACCTCTCTGCCGCTTTCGACTGTGTCGGTAATAGTAAGCTATCGGAGATCATGGTGTACATAGAAGTAGATAAATTAAAAATGATTCTTATAAGAGAGCTCTATGTAGGGCAACCACAAAAGTAAGGTTTCGAAGCGTGGGAGAATGCACAAAACAATGCGGTATTGAGTGCAGAGTAAGGCAGGGGTGCGTCCTTGCTCAATTTCAGTTTTCTTTCTACACCAATATGGGGGAGAATGTTCCAGCATATACCATTCGATGGTAAATACCTCTGGAAAGAGATGATTATGAATAGAGTCCTTCATTTGGAGAGAAATATTGCACGTTCATTTAAATTTGCAAAGAAACAGGGGTCAAAACCTACCCCAGAAATTTTACATACTTACGCTCCAGAAGCAAAGACCATAGCTACATATGGAGCAGGAGTGTGGGGCACTGTAGATATAGATCCGCTGCAACATGTGGAGGATGCCTTTGTGAAAAGGCTACTCTCACTCCCCAAAAGTTGCTCCAAGTATTTTTGCCATAGTGAGCTGGGTCTCCCATATATTGGTGACGCAATTCACCTGGCTCCACTATTACTGTGGCATTCTATCTGGAGGAGGGAGACGGAAGCCCGGAATCAAGCTGTTTAACGGACTGTTTCAAACTGGATTTTTCTAAAGAGATTCCTGGTAGAAGTATCTAGGTACAATGTTGCAAAACTGGGTCTGCAAGAAGTATTTGAGTCTCATGAGAAATGCAGCAGTATTTCAATAGTAAAGTTGAAACAGATGTATCTGGAATATGCAGCTGATGATAGATGAGAGGAAAATAAAAATATGAGCAGTGTTTGTTTATATAATAGGTCTTCTCCACCAAGACAAGGGTTGTAACCTTATTTGGCTTTTGTCTACAATCTACAGCATTGTTTCATTTTGATCAGATTTCGATTACATTTTATTCCACTGTTGCTGAATTTTCCAGAAAACATTTGTCTCCATAAAAAAGTGCCGCTTTGCCCTTGAGATGGCTTTGCTGTCCAGACCACCCACAACATTTTGTTATTTTGTCTATTTTATGCTCAACAAAATCAAAGAATATTAGTACCTTTTCTGCGTAGGGCTAATCACGCTGAACACAGGCTAGCTATGCTACATTTCCAGCTCATAGAGAAGCAAATAGTATCTTATGTTCTTGCTACATTATTTCTGGGTAGCAATGATTCGAAGAAAGAGACTTAGATTTGTGGAAGGAGAGTGTGGGAAATCAAAATGGTGTCCCTTTATTTGCACTAGATTGCCTTCCAGGCTCATAAATCTTTTATGTAATTTATTTTGTTTCAATCATAATCCATTCCGAATTCTAGGTCAGTTGTCTTAGGTAGCTTATTTTGGTGATCAAAAGAATTGTGTAACAAAATGGCTAGAACTCTTGTATGTTTTTATGTTACTATGCTCACTATTTATATGTTTTTAATCTGATGTTTTAAAATAGACAGAAGACTTGGATTATGTATTGCATTTATTTTAATTTTTGCATTTTTCTATGTAATGGAAGCGTTGCAAAATAAATTTTGGATGATAATGATGATGACTGCTGAAATGCAGCATCTCTTTTTCCTTCCACGCTGACCTTCTATTATGCCTATGCCAGATCCTCATTGCTCCCTGTAGGTCAGATGGTTCCCCTATTTTTTTAGGTCAAGCCTATGACAGTGCATGTGCTCTTGCTTGTGAGATATATTGTTTACAATAAAGGGTTTGGGACCCACACATTGCTTCCCATTCATTGGCTTTATTGTTCCACTTCTTTGCTAACTCCTAATCGGTCAGATCATGCATAGTGACACTTTGTTCCCTTTCTGTGGAGCATGGCCCAAGCAAACATTTATTCATCTTCATTAATGCCCGTCTGCTGCTCATTCTCTGATGAGGTACTCTTTCTTGTTCCCCTCTCCCACTCTGCCTTGTGCATGACCCATCCAGGTTTTCCGCTGTACTAGATGCAGGGGAGACATGCATTAGTGGTGAATCTATTCATATAAGGAATATATAGCTATGTCACACTCTGAAGGCAGCAGGGCAGACAGGCCCTTGGCATGGCTGGTGGACACAGGAGGACAAGTGGGAGTGGTGCTAGGTCCCACAGACAGCTGAGGAGATCTCAAACACTCTCACATAGATATTCACAATGCTTTTGTGCAGCTTTATAGGGACATTCAACGTGGGTCATGGCTTGCCACAGATTGCGCAAGAAAGGAATGCTTGGACAGATCGACAACACCCACAGTCTTGAAGAACTCAGTCTCATGCTAAGGCAACTAGACACAGAATGGAAGATATATGGGGGCCCTTAACGAACTCGCTTTGGGGAAGACTCCTGCATTGGATGGTCTCCCTGCTAAGTTCTATCAAGTGGACGCTTCTCTTATTGTTTTCTACCTAGGAGAGAAGTACAAAGTTGCCTGGGAAGATGCCCCCATAACGAGGAGAAGGACGATTAATTTACATCCCCAAACCTCACAAAGACCCAGAGCACACCTCTTCCTACCATTCTTTGTTGATGCTCAATCTCGACTACAAAGTACTTAGCAAACTATTAGAAATACTGCCTACAACCCCACTTGCAGCAGACGCTTCACACTGATCAAAATTGATTCATGCCACAGCAGAATACCCACTTAAAAATCAGGCGACTGTTCCGGGTGCTAACTGCGATACCACAGGTGATACATGCATGTGATAATGAGCTGCAAGAATTTGGGCCCAGAAGTAGGACAAATGGATAAAGATCTTGTAAGATGGGCTTGGGCCAGAGTTAAGGTGGGGAAGAACATATTGGGGATTTGAAAAAGACAGGCATGAGACAGGGATGACCACTGTATTTTGTGATGGGTATTGAACCCTTCACGAGTATTATCAGGAACAAGGTCCATGGAAAGGGCATTCCACTGCACAATAGGATACATAACATTTCCCGGTATGCAAATAATATGCTTCTCTTTTTCTGGAATGCGAGAGTTGAGATGTCTTGCATCATCCATGTGTTATGGCTATTAGGAAACGTGTCTGATCTCGGCAGCAACTGGGAGAAGACTTGTATCTTGCCAGTGGATGGGGAATACTGTAATATCCCAAAGGGAGTCAGTGATAGAAGTACAAAATAGGAACCCCATATGCATTAATTCCTGGGAGTTAGAGATTACCACCACAAAAAGGATAGCAGATGAGGGCAATTTCCATAGGGAAAGTCAACATAGTATTTTCGTTCATGCTGAAGATACCCATCATGTCAAGAATAGCGCTCACGAAGATCATTATGCTACCTAGAGTACTCTATTACCCCAGTCCTGGTTCATGGACCTTGATACTTTGGTACAACATCTAATCTGGGATGGCGGCCGGCAACAGGTTTCCCTCTGTACAATGCAACATGTAACCATAGATGGTGGCTTGTGAGTCCCAGACAATGACTTGTACGATGTTGGACTCAATAAAATGGCCAGACCAATGGGCAGCCGGACTTCACCTAACAGAACTAGGATGCTTTGGACGCCGCTGTGGAATCCATTTTATTTCAGGTTCCATTTTGTGACACACAATAGGAGCAAGCTTGCAGAAGGTGCACAGGCCTTTGGCATTTAAGTAAACTTGAACTGTACTTACTTTTGCTGTAACTGCAAGGTCTTGAGAAATGACCAAGTCACAAGTGTAAGTACTTTGCTATGCTTCATTTGCTTATTAAAGAAGTTACTGTCCATGTATAGCTAAGTACCTTATTCTGATTAATGATTGGATAAATGACTGTCAAACCCCTACTGTTTCGCCGAGCAACTGGCTCTCATTGGCTGCGGATTATAGGTGCTACATCTCTGTAACATCTCTATAATCTATTAAAATTGAAATCAAATTATGTATTTCGAGTTCGGTCCACTCTGACACCTGGCTCCTCGCAGCTGACGAATAATAAGATATGTTAGAATTCTAACCGCCTAATGTCTTTATTGATTGTAGATTTCCACATAATCGGTGAAGGATGCAGAGTTGATTAATGCTGTGCCAGAGAAACTTAGCAGTTCAACAAGGCTTTGCATTGGTGAGAGCATACAACTGGTGGCTATCTTCGGCATCACACTAAAGGACATGCCCCCAGATTCATCAAAGTCCTGTTTTGCAAGTCCTTAATAGCGAATTTTAAGGATTCGTTATTAAAGACTCACAAAACGGGATGCATGCATATATCGCAATAATTTTAGCGATTTCTACAGCTTCCTTATTTGCGATTCACTAATTGCTATTCGCAAATAAGGAATGGCTTAAGGCCCACAGGAATGAATGGGGAGTCATTCCTTATTTGCGATGAGCAATTAGCGAATCGCATATTAAGGAAGCAATTACAAGGGTGCCTAAAGGACACCCTATTGCACCCCTTAAATGGTAATATCCACTGGTGTTGCGCACGCATATATCCCAAGGACATGTGTGTGTGTAACATACAACTTTAAGTTTTTGCTATTTACCACGTAGTTAGACTTCGCGGTAAATAGCGGCCCCAGATTGCGATTTCGCAATTTTAAAATGGTTCATGAATTGCATTTAAGGAATCTCAAATTGAGATTCCTTAAATGCAATTAATCGCAATTTAGCGATTTCTACATTTGCGATTTTTGCATTTGGGATGATGGATCCCAAATGCAAAAATAGCGCTCGCAAAGGGCCAGATTCTCAGAATCTGGCCCTTTGCGAACCGATTCTGGTTTGATGAATCTGGCTGATGGTTTCCTCATTGCAGAGATTTCTGCCTGCTCACCACCTCACCACAGGCTAGTTTCTCACTGCCTCCTGCTTTCATTGTTTCCCGCTCTTTAAAATGGCAGTTTGATTCTAACTGTTACTATAAAAAAAAGATATTTACTTTTTCAGTTCCTATTTTGCTTTGTGAAAATGTTGCAGTGGAGTGATTTATTGAAGTGGTAATGTGAAAACAGAAAGCCTCTCTTACTGTTGTACATGTTCCTGAAAAAGGATGCCGATGTACATATGTAAGGTGACAACATATTTGCTTTTGTCTAATTGCTCCTATTTTTAGGTTGCCTACTGTATATACTCTGTCACCCCATAGAGAAATGCAGGCATGTCACATTAAACAAGGCACCAGGTTGAATATATATGTTTATATGGTGACAAGATGGGGTACAGACATTAGCATTTAGAAGGGCATCTATTTGTAGATAAGTTATGTGATCACATGAGGAGGTATAAAACAGTAATAAGCTTTGATGGAAAAGCAGGAGTTTATGATTATGATGAAATATTGAAATACTGCTGCATTTCTCATGAGACTCTAATACTTCTTGCAGACCCAGTTTTGCAACATTGTACCTAAATACTTCTACTAGGAAATCTCTTTAGAAAATTATTTTTTGAAACACTCCCGTAAACAGCTTAATTCAGGGCTTCCGTCTCCATTCTCCAGATAGAATGCCACAGTAATAGTGGAGCCAGGTGAATTGCATCACCAATATATGGGAGACCCAGCTCACTATGGCAGAAATACTTGGAGCAACTTTTGGGAATTGAGAGTGCAGGGCAGAAAGTGCTCCGTTGAAACAGAGCAGGGCAAGAGACTCCACTGACACTGAATTGACTAGAGCTCGAATGGTACCCAGGTTAAGACAAATGTGTTTTGTGAGCAGCGTCCCAAGGGTTTTTTGTTAGGGATACGAAGGTGTACATATGGTTTAAGTTGGGCACAGATAAGGATTAGGTATACTAGGAGTTTAAGACATCAGATTGTCCAACAAAGGAATGTGGTTGTACGTATAGACAATGCACAGTACAATATGGAATAAGTGTTATTTCCTTTCGTTTAATTTCATTTCATTTCATTATACAGTTATTGATTTTATACATGTATAAGTGATGATCGGGTAGGAAAAGAGCACCAGCTTAGGGACAGTTTTAGAATATATGCGTATGTAAGAGTGAGTTGAAAGGCGGTCCACCATTCTAAGTGTTGGTTGCTGATGTATCAGAGTATTTCTTGAATGGTTTTAAGGGCATGTTCAGCAATAGCACTAAGGGCTGGCCATGTCACTGACTCCACACACCTTCTTTCCAACCTGTTTTCTGTTGTCTTGCCTCTTTTTTGGATGGCAAAGATGCGGGTTCCTCTTTAAGAGCACACAGCTTTAGCACCTACGGGCATATTACCAACAACTAGCGATAATTTTTGTCTCTAACTTGTTTAGAGACAAAAATTATCGCCGCACATCGGCGATTTTTATCGCAGATAAACCTTGCTATTAGCAAGGTTTATCGCAAATGCGATAAAAAACGGCCGCAATGCATGAATATCGCTGAAAAGTCAGCGATATTCATGCATTATCGAGCAAATGCTCTTAGCCATGTATCCACCTCCCATTGGATAACATGGCTAAGAACTGCTCAGGGCAGGTGTTAGCTTTTGGAGATATTCGCGCTTAGCGCGAATATCTCCAAAAGTTGGTAATAGGAGATAGCGATGTTAGGGACTGTTTCCAGTCGCTAACATCTTGGCACGCCCACTTTGCATGTCATTAGTGATAAATATCACTGACATGCAAAGCGGGGCCCAAGATGGTCGCTATCTCCTATTAGCTGTCACTAACTGGTGTTAGCGACAGCTTGGTAATAGGGAGATAATTTTATCTCCGCTTTCTTGGCTTTTAAAGCCAAAAAAGCGGAGATAAACCCCCTTGATAATATGCCCCCTACTTTTTATTTTCAGCGGCAACACTTCGGGTCTTTTCAAAGACAGGACACCTGTAGCACCTGCTCTTTACATATGTACTTCCTACTTGTGAAAAAAGTAATGTTCTTTCTGGTGGACTAGAAGTGCGTATCATTTTTCAGGCAATGTCATACTGTTTTCATTTGACTTAGGTGTTGTGTTGCATTTCATTATTAACAGGGCACAGTGTTTCGTTGTACCTTTATTTGACGTACTTTTAATCTCTCTCTCTCTCTTTTGTCCAGTCATCTTGATGTTGGGAATCAGCCCCGGGAAATATTTCAAAGGACTGTCTAGCAACTTGATACCATTGTAAGCGAATGTGAAGCTGCAGGGCGAGTTAGCTCCTGGGGCGAAATATTCACTTATTTTCTTAAAATATTGCACACTGTTCATATGATTAATAGAGAATGTCAAAGCTGTAAAGAAATATGGCAACATTAAGATACTGCTACACCAATCTGTTGTTCTCTCACAATTTCATGTGCATAGAATTCAGAAGACAAGAAAGGAGGTGATTTGGTGGCACCATAGAGACCACTACCCTATGCTAGGATGTTATGTTATGTTATGTTATTATAAGCTTGTAGAGCGCTATATCACCCAGGGGTATCTAAGCGCTATCAGCGGACACACAACATCAGTGGGTACAGGTGCCAAATCACAGAGGCCCCCACGCCTCCTCAAAAAGCACCATTTCGGCTTTTTCCTAAACAACAGCAGGTTAGTTTCCTTCCTATGTTCCGTGGGCAGGTGGTTCCATGCCAGGGGGACAGTGCTAGAAAAGGCTCTGCCACCCTTGGATGTGAGGTTATACCGAGGGCAAAGCAGGTTACATGCCTCAGCCGACCGGAGGGACCTGGTAGGTAGGTACCTAAAGAGCCGATCCTTGATGTATTTAGGGGCTGAGCCGTAAATTGCCTAGTGCGCAATGCAGAGGCTTTTAAATTTTATTCTTTGGGCAATAGGCAACCAGTGTAAACTGCAAAGTAGGGGCGTAGCTCGGGTGTACCTAGGTTTGTTAAAGATAAGCCTGGCCGCATCGTTCATTACGACCTGGAGACGGGCCAGCAGATTTTTTGGGAGGCCATAGTATAGGGAGTTACCATAGTCCAGCCGTGCCAGAATTAAAGCGGAGACCGCCAACCTCATCGTGGAGAAAGACAACAATGAGGAGAGTTTCCGCAGCTGGCGTATCAGACTCACACAGATGCCCACCACAGATGACACCTGCTGAGTCATAGATAGTAGGGCATCAATTTTGATGCCAAGGCTTTTTACTGCTGGCGCTGGTTCTGGAAGTGGTCCTAATTCAGACGGCCAAAACTGATCGCACCAAGGATTAGCAGCTGTAGTGATTGCCAAGACTTCAGTTTTCTCTGGATTTATTTTTAGAGAGTTATCCGACATCCAGCTGATTGTGAATTTGAGTATGTTTTGCATTCTCAAATGAGCCTGAGCTGTGTCGTCAATCTGAATCAGAATCTGTGTGTCGTCAGCATAATTGTAGACTCTACAGTCCATCCTGTTCAGTGCCGCAATCAGCGGCTGAAGATAAATGTTAAAAAGCAATGGTGACAGAGCCGAACCTTGGGGCACGCCGCAGGTCAACTTTGCCGGCTTGGACACAAGGTCAGCAAGTTGAACTCACTGCGACCGGTCTTCGAGGAAGGATGTCAACCAGGCAAGGACTGTACCCTGAATCCCTAGGTCCTTTATCCGCGATAGAAGTTGGCAATGATTAACGGTATCAAATGCCGCGGATAAGTACAAGAGGATCAGGGCACAGGGTTTTTTTTTGTCAGCCTTGAGTCTCAGGTCGTCCAGCAAGGACAGCATTACCAGTTCCGTGCAGTGTCGAGCTCTGAAACCCGCCTGATTGGGCTCAAGGAGGTGATTACTTTCCAGGAAGTGGGTGAGAGATTGTAAGACATGCTGCTCTAGAATTTTCGCAAGAAAGGGAAGCTGGGAAATTGGCCTGAAATTCTTTAGGTTTTTTGGGTCAGCACCAGGTTTCTTAAGTAACGGAACCACCCTTGCCTCTTTAAAGTTGGAGGGCACCTGTCCTGTCTCCAAGGAGTGATTTAGCAGCATGAGGACTTTGTCCTCCAATCCAGGCCATCCCAGCTTGAAAATCTGAGGTGGACAAGGGTCAGCTGGAGAGCCAGATTTCACCCGGTTCCGTATAATCGCTAAACACTCTTTGGTTAGGGCTGGAAAAACCAAAAGTTTTTGCGAGGTAGGTCTGACGGGGAATGGGAGGGGTTCCATAGAGCATGGAAGGATTGGGTTCTGATTGATTTCTGTGACCAATTTCTTGATTTTATTCATAAAGAAGTCTTGAAAGTCCTGACAGTCTTTGGAGTCATAAGAATGTTTTGGCTCTTTGACAGTGCGTAGATCATTTAAGACTTTAAAAACTTCTTTCTGGGGGTTGGCTGCCGTTTGGATGGCTGTTTTGTAGAATTCGGCCTTCCTCATGCGAATGGCTTTTTTATAAAATGCAAGCTGCAAAGTGTAAGCCTCGTGTGCGGTGGGCGAGCAGGACTTCCGCCAGGCTCTTTCGCGTTGGCGTAGAACTTGCTTTAGTTCGCTAAGATCTTTATTAAACCATCCTGCGGCTTTGCCCTTGTCTCTCATTCTGATTTTATGGACAGGGGCAACAACCTCAATGGCTTCTTTGAGTGAATCCTGCAGGGCGGTGCTTTCAGTATCTACATCGTCCATTGGTGACGGGGGATATGGGGTTTGTGATAGAGCGGTTATTAATTCATCAGCTTTCACCTGCTTCCAACTACGGAGGAGTTTCCACTGTGATTTAACTTCCTGCTGTCCCAACAGGAGAGGAAAATGGCCTTCAATCAGGTAGTGATCAGACCAAGGACATGGAGAAATCACCGGGGGTGCTAAGAGTGGGCGGGAGGACCAGATCAGGTCCAAAGTGTGGCCCTTCAGGTGGGTTGGCTCCTCAACTACCTGTGTGAGTCCCAAGTGTGTTAAGACTTCATCAAGTTGTTTTGCCTGGCTGTTCTTCGGGGTAATTTCCCAATGAAAGTTAAAGTCGCCTAACACCACTAATCCTTCATAGCGAGTGCAGAGGTCCGGGACCATCTTCAGTAATGGTTAATTGAACTTAACTGTTGGGCTTGGATGGCGGTAGACTTAAAGGAAGGTCACACAGTCCGTAGGGGAGCAGAATTTCACGCCCAAGACGTCTACGCCTTCAATACAATCAGAATGTAATGTTTCCGTCTTTAGAGTGTTTTTAAAGAGGAACGCAACACCACCCCCCATTACATTATCTGGACGGTTGGCATGAATGGCGGAAAGTTCGGGGGAAGGGCTGCCACTAGGTCTGGAGTGGAGGACTCATTCAGCCAGGATTCGGTAACGCATAGGATATCAACAGTATCCTCCTGCAGGAAGGAAAAGACCTCGAGACAGTGTTTCTGCAAGGATCGGGTGTTAAGCAGTGAGAATTTGCACCCCTGCCTGCTTGCCTGTTTCGGCGAAGTGCCCTGTAAGGAGGGTCTGATTGCTAACTTGGGGCTGTCATTGGGTCTCAGCAGACCTTCCCGCTTAAGTTTCAGTATTACCCTCTGGTACTGTGTGGGCAAGTGAATTACAGCATAACAGTGACTATCTGGAATAAACCAGAGGAGAGCCAGGGGTCCTGGCCCCTGGGCCCGGTCTGGCGCGGACGGGCGCAGACGGGCTCGCCTTTGGTGAGCCTTTGGCGCGTCCGCTGCGCGACGGTGCCGCCATTCTCTTCAAGTAGGATACACCAAGGAAGGCCCGCCTGCAGCCCGCCCCCGGAAGTGCGTCACCAGGGGGAGCCCAAAACTAGCCCAGCTATAGGCCCCTGATCCCTCCACTCAAGCGGCATCAGCCGTGGTGGAAACGGGGCTGTTGACCAGCGTTAGGCAGCGTTTACCAGGTGAGTACAAATGAAACACAATAAAAGTCGTAGTCACTTAAAAGTGCAACACTCACATACAGTTTTAAAAACAAACAGCAGTATTTCTAAAATCATTAGCGAAATAGATTGGAGAATAAGTGCAAAATGAGCAGAGCAGAGCGCTCGATAATTTAGCTGTTAGCGCCTCACCGAGGAAGCCCGTCCACTGCGCGACGGTGCTGCCATTCCCTTCGAGTAGGATACACCAGGGAAGGCCCTCTGCAGCCCGCCCCCGGAAGTGCGTCACCAGGTGGAGCCCAAAACTAGCCCAGCTATAGGTCCCTGAACCCTCCACTCAAGCGGCACCAGCCGTGGTGGAAACGGGGCTGTTGACCAGCGTTAGGCAGCGTTTACCAGGTGAGTACAAATGAAACACAAGTCATAGTCATTTAAAAGTGCAACACTCACATACAGTTTTAAAAACAAACAGCAGTATTTCTAAAATCAGCAGCGAAATAGATTGGAGATGCTAAATCTAGCACATGTGTTTTCTCAATTAGTGCTTAAAGAGATTGCAACTTCTGATTTCCATCTTATAGTATATAAGTAAACATTGTACAACATAGTTTGGCTGCTTAGAGCGACAATAAATGCTCATCATGCTCTCTACAATATTATTCATCAGTGCTCCCAAGAAGGTATACTCATTTCCTCCTTTGCGACACACCGTCTTTTCTGGCCTCAGAAATAATGTGATCCTTATTTCCTATCCACCATGACTGCTACTGCACAACACGTTCCCATTTTCGATATGGCTACTAAAGTATGAGTGTGGCTTACGCATCAATATACTTTATTCTAGGAGTTAAACGAGGCTCGCCAAAATAAAAGGGACCAGGAAGGGATTGTAAAATCTCTTGCCAATAAAGCCACAAAGGAATGAGAAGAACAGTTAGATAAATTAACTGATTTACTATTTGAAATTTTGCAATGGCCCACAGCTGTGGCTTCCCAAGACCAACTAGCTGAAATATTGTTCCTCGCGAGTGACTGCTCAATCGAAGACGATTTACGTTTCTATGGTCTCTATGACCACTACAATAGAGTCTCAGGTGTGTTGTTAGAAGGTAAGAGCCACATGTATTAAAGCATTATCCCATAGGCACAGAAAAGGTAAAGCCCTGTCATACATCTGGCTCTTTGAGACCAGAACATGCCTGATAAGTATCACTTTTGTTCCTTACGTGTTTCATTTTTCTGCAAATCAGTTGAACACGTGGAATTCATTAAAACTACACTGTCATCTTTAACAGGCAGTAGCTCAAATATGAATGTTTTGGAAAGCTATTCAAAATCTTAATGGCCAAGTACTTTAATTAGAAATACAAGAATTGATATTTCCTGGTGCGTAAGTATGAGATTCGAAGGATAAAAAAAAAGTCAACTCACATGCTTGAAGTGCTCTCCTTGCCTTAGCTCTTAATGTAGAAGAGAGATATTTTCCATTTAGAAGACGTTAAGACATTTAGGGTTTGCATAATGTGTTTGCAATCATGTTAAAATTGCAATAAAGAGAATTATTGGAATGTTTCAAGCTTCAGCTACTTTTGCAGTGCTCGCACTATTTTTTTTCCTCATGTTGAGCTTCAAAGCACGGGGAAGGAGTAAATGTAATGATGTGTACATTTATGATCCTCAGCACCAGGTTGAAGAACTATACATTTTTTGAAAAAGAAATAAATAAAGTAGTTGTTCCCACTTCTATTTATGGGAGCCTCTGCAGCGCATTCCTGTATGGTGTGGAACTTCATGCCACACAATGCATGAACTGGGTGCAATTCCAAGATGGCATAACATATCCCCCTCCTTAATGCAGCCCAGGCCCAGAAGCACAGTAGTTGCCTCTCCGCCACCCGTTTCATGGCGGCTCTCCTCCGTGAAAAGGGAGGTGGACAGGGAACTCAGAATGTTCTCTATGGTGCTGCAACGGCACCGCCAGCATATTCCTGCACCTGACTGATGCGTGACTGCTGCAGGAGCCTGGATCCCCATCAGACGTAGTGGTCCTGTGGTGGTCCAATCGCCAAACTCTGAATACTGCGGTGGGCCCACAGTGTGGCAGTGGTCGGACCGCCACCGCGAGTATGGCGGTTGTATGGACTGCCTTACTCATAATAAGCCCCTGAGTGTTAAAGCATCTGTAAATATTATTAGTCTGAATCCTTAACTATCTCAGTGTGTTCTTGTCTTTTTACTTTTCCAATTTTCCCAAGTTAACAGATTAAAATAATATATATGTTTAATGGCGCTGGGCATTTTACTAAATTCATAATGATGCTGATTCCATTTTAAGATGGTTCTAGTCTATGTGATTTAGCAAGGCTATCTAATTGCTACTTTTGTTATTTGCTTTGTTTCAAGAAAGAAAGCCTCTGTTTTGTGATAAAGTAGCTGTTTTGACATGACATTTATTCACACAAATTATTAAAAGCATTGGTCATATCCTGAAAGATGAGTTTGGGTACAGGAACAGTAAAGAAAATAGTTGCCTAAATCAGTGAATTTTCAAAAGTCGTTTCTGAATGTATTTCTTTTGTTAGACATAAACTATAAGAAGAGGGCTTGGGGGTTGTTTCTATTTTTCCCCATAAATATCTCTTGTCGCACATGGCTTAAGCTTCATCTCCACCTCATTGAGGTTTAAAGGCACCTGATGTACTACAAATGTGGGCCAAAGCCAAGAAAATAATGCATTTGATCAATTTTCAGTTTCCAACTTGTTGTTTTGTTTTGCCACCACTTTGGTGTTTAAAAAAACATCATGTTAAACATTACCTGATGCAAAAGAAATATATATATGTAGTACACACAGCTTGGGTTTGTTATTGCCATCTAAATGCCCCCAATGAAATTCGCAACCAACATATTGCCCACACATGTGCAAGACATTTGCATACTAGGCAATTGCTCTATAGTGAGGGATATACCATTTCTACGTTGTAAGTTCTTCGGTGTTAGTGTTCCACAGGCTCAATTTGAATAATATAAGGAGGAATTACTTATATACTACAACAAAATACATAGGTTTCACCATATGGGGTACACAATTGATTTCAAGGAAAATGTGTTCAGAGAGAAGAGGGGATAGGTAGAATTATGTTTACCAATGACTATTTTCATGAAGGACTAATTTATTAAGAACTAATCTGTTCCCCTCCTGATCTGGAAGGCTGTGCAAGAGAGCTACACACATAAGCTCTTGCTAAACATTTCTTTAAAGAACTGTTTCAACTCAGACAACAGATTCTACAATTGCTTCCCATCTGCAAAGGGTTGGGGTGATGCAGAAGCTCCAGTGTCCCTATCACCCACCAGTATTGAATGTATGATGTTGCAACGCATACATTCACAACGCATACCATTACAACGAAACTTTGACAACGTAGGATCCATTACAATGCATGCCATTACAATTCATGCCATTACAACGCAGATGCTATTACAACGCATGCCATTACAACCCATGCCATTACAACGTAAGTATGGGTAAGTATTTTTTTTATAATTAATGGGAATGTAATAGTAATGTAAATGTTGGATAGTTTAGGGGTTTAAAATTACTATTCTAACTCCAGGGGGTGTAATAGTAGGGTATGTGTTTGGATAGTGTAGGGGTTAAAATTAAAATAAATACTGACCCATACTTGCGTTGTAATAGCATGCGCTGTAATAGCATCTGCGTTGTAATGGCATGCGTTGTAATGGCATGCATTGTAATGGATCCTGCGTTGTAAAAGTTTCGTTATAATAGTAGTGCGTTGTGAAAGTTGCGTTGTAATGGCTGTTTCCCACCAGTATTGGGTGCAGTGGAAAAGTAACTGCCTAACCATTTTTAAATTCATGCACTCCCATTGACTTTGCTGGCAAAAAGACATACCCCGTTCGAATTATTAAATTGAGCCTCCATTACCATCACTGATGATTGATGTTCTGCTACCACAGTACTGCAAGGAACTAAGAGGGGCACTGCATTGTCTTCATTGCCAGGTGCCAGAGGCCCTGACAGGTGGCTTTGGTGCAATACACAGTGGATACAGCAACTAAAGATCAAACATTTCAAGGAAGAGCTGTCTGCTCCTTTAGCCACAAGACAGGTTACAACATAAGGTCTTGAGAGCCTACTCTTTTGTAACCAATGATCGCATAACACCCCAATAGAGTGCGCATACAAGTGCTAGTGACCTCTGACACACATAAAGGCTGAGACCTTGGGCACCCATTTGCCTGCAACAATAATGGCGGTAATACTCATCATGTTCAATGATCATATAAAAATAGTTATTGGTGACAGCGAAGGAATTTTGAAGGCCTCTGAAATATCATCCTATGACATTTTGTAGAAAGGGCTCAGATAAGACAGAAATATCATGGAAATAAGTATGTTAGATTGTTAGAAAAATATCTTTCAGTCCTCAATATTTCTAAATCTTATGTTTGCCTACTTCCCTCTTTCAGGCACTGAAGATGAGATGACATATAATTGTTGTCTTTAACAAGTGTAACAAGAGTTGCAAAGTTGCGTTTTTTGCAGTTTGCATCTGGGCATACCTGGCACACTCAAGGTGAGAATGCAAAAGACACACAATTGATGGATGGAATGCAGAACAAATCAAAACGTTCACCCCCAGTCAAGAGATCTGGGTTAAATCCATCATTCTTTTGCTCACCATGGCACCCCAGTTTAGACCTGGCCATATGCAAATCAGTCTTGTCCTTCCCTGTGCCTCATGGAAACAGTCTAGCCCAAACTGCCAAGCCAGGTCCTCCCTGGACTGGAAACAAGCATCCTAGGACCGGTTTCGGGGTTTCACCCCTCTTCAGCCAGGACAGCTTGATTCCAGTGGCACAGTGAGCCCAGGACCCACATCTGGGCATACCTGGTTCACTCAAGGTGAGAAAGCAAAAGACACACAATTGATAGACACAATTCAGAACAAATCAAAACATTCACCCAAGTCGAGAGATCTGGGTTAAATTCATCATTCTTTTGCTCACCATGCCACCCCAGTTTAGACCTGGCCATATGCAAATCAGTCTTGACCCTGTGCCTCATGGGAACAGTCCAGCCCGACCTGCCAAGCCAGGTCCTCTTTGGACCGGAAACAAGCATCCAAGGACCAGTTTTGGGGTTTCTCCCCTCTTCAGCCAGGATAGCTTGATTCCTGGTGTTGAAATTTAGCAGCGAGTAAGTTATGCATTAGCAGAAGACATCTTGTATTCAGAAACTATCTTGTCCGTTGTGTGGAATCCATTTTGTATTTCTGGCAGCCATTTTGTTTGCCATGTGCTCTGTCCTACCTTCCTGTCAACTGCTCTTGAAATCTGCCTAGAGACGAGATATATTTAGCCTCTTCTGCTTCACACATGCTCAGTTGAGCTTACAGCTGTCCTCAACTTGTAACTGTCAGGATGTGTCCACCAGAATTAGCTAACTGTCAGCTCCTCCCACTTGTTGCCAGCACAATCTCTGTATGACCTTGTATATATTTTAAACCAGCATTCTGTACTTGTACCGCCCTCATTTGAGCCCCTGTGTGGGTATAAAAAGACCAAGCTCCTTCCAGTCAGTGTGCTACTTCATGCTTTACTGAAGGGTGCTGTGTGACTGTAGTTCCACCTCATGAGCTTGAATAAACTCTGTCTTTTCTATTCCACTTTCTGTGCCAACTTCTTCCATTGGTCTGAAGATTCTGTGCAGAGAAGGGCGAATCCCTTGCACTGGTAGGCCTTGCTGAGGCTCACCACCGCAAATTGGCGCCCAACATGGGTCTCATCGGCGACTCGGATGCCCGAAGGACTGGTCGCAATGAAGGATTGGAATCTCGCTTTGGACACGATCGCTGCCTGAAGAGACCCAAGTCTTGGCTCCCACAGCGTTTTTCCTTTCTTTCTGATCTGACCATCCAGGTGGCGCCGGTCATCGACTGAGATCTCCTCTGTTGATTCACCATGCAGTGACTATTTGGTCGATTTGAGAACTTGGCAGTTGGAACCTGGACACCATTCGATTGGTAAGAGTTGTTCTGCGGCACTTGCTGTTGGTTTGACGCCTTTGATTGGTAAGGTAGTTTAGAAACACTTACTGCAGCTTTGTTTGAAAGATTGGCGAATATTGAATCTCGTTTGATAAATATATATATGTGTTGCAATACATATAGGCAGGTGATGAGGAGATTTTTCTCTATTTAAAATTGTTTGAACAGCGCAATGTACAAAGAGTACCTTAAGGCTACTTTTAATTATAATACTGCATATTTGTTCACTACTTTTGGCATGCCTGTTTCCAGCACACTTCGTAGAATGTGTTGCTTTTGTAGTGGTACCAGTTTGAAACTCGATGAAGCACAACCAGCCCCCCCGGAGGGGACGCCTATTAGGGACATGTATGTTAAGTATGGCTTTCTGATTGTCTAGTATTGCGTGCTCAGCAGTGTTCACGTGGTCGGGGACAAATGAGAAATCGTTCAGGATATTCAGGGCCTAGAGGAAGCACAAATGATCGTGCTAGGCTTGATGCTAATACACGTGGACAGGAGGGGTCCAATACTTTTTGACAGAAGGAACCAAAATCAAATGTCTGACTGTATGCCCTCTGATTTTCAAGATTCTGCTTATGCATAGGATTGCCTAGGATGGGGTAAGGAATCAGTTGAAGTTCCAGTTGATCTGAGGTGTCCCTATGTTACAGCACATGTTTTGAGTTCTACTGATCAGTTTCTGGTTGATACAGGAGCTACTCGTACAATTGGTTCCAAAGGCTCCCCTGTCTGGCTTAACCATTACATCGATAGGTTTTGATGAAACACCTTCCCTTAGCCCATTGTCACAACTACTCGCATTTCATGTTGATAAGTTTATTGCTCCATGTCCATTTCTTCTTTCTCCAAACACACCAGATAATATTTTGGGTCTTGATATGCTTAAATATTTCAAGGCTACGATACGATGTTCTCCGGAAGGAGTACAGGTTATTTTGAATGACAACTACCCTGTGATTGAGAGATCCTGTATTGTTAAGGAGGATATTGCACTAGCCTCACTCCCTAGTACTTTGTGGGCTACTTCAGACACCAATGTAGGGCAAATGATTTTCCGCCAGTGCATATTAGTGTCAAGGAGGGTGCTTCATTGCCAAGACTGCCTCAGTGTAAAATTTCTCGAGAAGGAGAAGAAGCACTCACATGTATTGTACAAGATTTGATTAAGGTGGGGGTTGTGGAAGAAGTTCCTTATAATGTTTGCAATAGTCCGATTCTTCCCATTTTGAAATAGATACTGACACTAGGATTTATAGATTTATCATCGATTTGAGAGAAATCAACAAGATTGTAGTACCGCAGTACCCTGTGGTTTCTGACATAACAAAACTACTTACTTAGATTCCTCCGACAGCAACTACATTCTCTGTTATAGACTTGAAGAACGCTTTCTTTTCGATCCCTATTCATCCTGATAGCCGATATTTGTTCAGGTTCACTTTGAATAATCAAACGCATAGATTTTGTAGAGTTCCTCTAGGCTATACTGAGATTCCTATTATTTACAGTCAAGCATTGAAGAGACAGCTTGATTCCTTTACTTTACCTGAAGGAGTGGCTCTCATACAATATGTCGATGACGTCTTGTTGGCAGCCGATACGCCTGAACTATGTGAAGAGTGTACTTTGTCTTTGCTTTCTTTTCTTGCTACACACAATCATAAAGTGTCACAAAAGAAATTGCAATATTGTAGACCGAAGGTGACCTATTTAGGACACCTTCTGTCTAAGGAGGGCGGTGCATTGACACCATATCGCATTCAAGCAATTTTAAAAGCCACAGTACCTTCCACACAGAAAGATGTCTGTGCATTTATTGGTTTGACTTCGTTTTGTAGGCAATGGATATTGGGCTTTTCACACATTGTTAAACCCCTGCTGGCGCTTCTGACTAAAAACACTCCGATCCCCCTTCCATGGACAGATGAATGCCAAAATGCTTTTCGTCAGTTAAGATGATAGAGCGCACAGGTCACCCGACTATTTTATTCCAAATATGCACACTTGGGCCCATAATTTATTTCTCACTTTATTTAATCGGGTAACCTACACTCTACTACCAGTAACTCTGTTCCTTTCTATTTATTCCCAATGTACCTGACTTACCAATCCGTGTCACAGGTACCTAAAATCACAATGGATCAAGGAGCTACCTGTAAAGATAAGCAGTCATCCCAATACAATATCAATTAATAAATGTTTGCACTCTTTAAAATACCCACAGACTCGGGAAGTTTTGAAAACCTTTATCTAATCATCATCATCATCATATGTCATGAGCATAAAGTTCACACAGATAAGACTATATATAACTAGAATTAGAAATAGCGTATAGCTATGGATAAGACAGAGAATACTAATCATTTAGAAATCGGAAAATAAAGGGAAGGCGAAAATAAAGAACATGCTAATTTAGATCAACAGACTTTCACAACTTCACTAAAGGCGGGTAAAGAAAGGGAACATGCTAAATCAAAGTAGATTTTCGTAATTCACTAACTGAAAAAAGGAAATAAAACTTTATGCAATTTGGTTTATCCCGATGTGCTTATTCTCTATAGGGAGGGTAAGAATGGAACATAACCTATGAAATAACGATTTAGCATTTGGCTAAAGGTAGGTAAAAAAGTGGAACATGCTAATTGACAAATAATGCACGGAAATCTCATTTATAAAGGGACAGGGGAGAAAAAGGAACATATGCAATTATGCTTTGCGATTATTCGAGAGTTTGAAATGCACATATAGATAAACAATCACCCACACAGACTTTATATTTACCTAGGATAGAGTAAAGACCAACCCTGGCCACGGGTCAGTTTGGAAAGACAGGAAAGGACCCTCAAGGACTTAGGTGCCAGTAGACGAGCAGGTACAGCTCATGGACAGTCAGGACAGGATACCCCCAGAATTTGAATCAGGACCGGGTTCACCAAAGGGTACGACAAACACCCGCAGCTTCGGTTGCCACGCCTGCGCTACTCCCTCTCTGCAAGGAATCTGCCAATAACCCAGATTGGGTTCTTGAACCTCCCAGCAAAGTTCTTCGCCAGCACTTTCAGTCTGCATAAACCCCGAATAAGTTTCTCGAACCTCCCAACAGAGTGCTTCGCAGCTCTCTGAGTTCAGTCACCTATAGAGTGCGTTGGGTCAGTGACAGGTCAGCTATTTGGACAAGTCGGACAATTTCTCTAGCTAAACCTACTCTAGTTATACTGTTTTTCGGGTCAGTGTACCACCCCCCCATGTTGCAAGTGTAAGGATCCCCAATTTTGATTGGACAAAGGAGGAGGTTAGGTCATCACACCACCTAAAATTTAGACTTTCTCAGGCTTAATATTCAATCTTTGTACCCACCCCCTAGTTTCTAGCCTCCCATGACATGTGATTACACTGTATGCCATGAATGGTTATGCTACATCCCTTTACTTTATAATAACTATAGCATTAGGGTAATTGCAGAACAAACAGCTTTGTGAAAGCGGCAATGCAAGCTTAGAGCATGTGAGAACACAAAGCAGCCATTTTAGCTGTATTGCGCTTGCGCAACAAATTCCCGCCAGAACTGCGAGTACGTCACGTCACTTGGGTATGACCGATGCATG
Organism: Lissotriton vulgaris; assembly: GCF_964263255.1. Lineage (NCBI taxonomy): Eukaryota > Metazoa > Chordata > Amphibia > Caudata > Salamandridae > Lissotriton > Lissotriton vulgaris. Next base: position 1,385,560,040 of record NC_141693.1, on the reverse strand, counting down.
CGCAGGGTAAATTCCTGTGTAGCAGCAAACATTTTAGAGGCAAGCGTATTAGATTTAGTAAACACATAGGCAAGCTTCACTGGGACATACCTTATAGTTTAAAAATGTGTAATATTAGTGAGACAAACATGCTGGTTAAGTCTATTAACATATTTGAGGTTCTTGATACAAGCAAGTCGCTTAACGTGTGAATCCTTGCTCCATCAATCCCCTCTTTGATGATATTTACTATCATCACTATTAATGGAACCAGATGCCAACTTTTCACATTTCACCCATTTCAATCTCTTCAAACGTTCTATTCAGTCTCTTTTCCGCATCTTTATTAGGATGATAATTTTTCATCTTTTTGTAAATTTTATTATTCAATTCTTCTAGTTCGAATTCTTCTACATTTCGTTTCATTCCTCTCTTATTCACAGCATACTTCTTTTTGTGTTTTCGACATTTACAGCAAATTATTATCTTGAGTACAAATAAGCCTATTCCCGCTATTGGCATCAGTATTTTACTCACAAGACTTTTACCTAGGTTAGAAAACCAATTACCTACTGAGGAGAGACCATCAGTTAGTCTCTTCCAGGCACTACCAACCTCCAGTGGTTTGAGCTCTCTTTCCAAATTAGTAATATTTCTCACATATTTCTTAATTCCAACACTTTTATCTATTTCTATCTGATCCTGTTCAAGCACTTCGAACATTTGATTTACTTCCGCTTGAACTTCTGCTCTAATTTCTTTCTGTCCCTTTCCAGGCTCAGGAGTTTTTGGAGGTGTGTCGATAACCTGCTCTGTCCCTACTTGGCCTTCCTCATCATCAGATTTGATTTGAATTTCGATGATCTGATTATCTTCTTCTACTCCTGTCTCGTCCTCACTATCCCACTCTCTATCAAAGTAGGTTTGTCTTCTGGTTCTTATTGGATCGACAGTCAGGTCCAATCTTGACTGGAGCTCGGTGGTTCTTCTTCAGCTACTTCAGGACCAACTTCAGGAGACCCATCAGCTGCACAACCTTCAGCCTCAGTTTCTTCTTCTTCTGTTACTTTCTTCGTATGGCTGGCATGGATCCACTGTGGCACACCTGCACACTTCACCGCTGTTGTGGTAACAAGAATCACCTTTCTTCATTTTCCCCACTTCGGTGCAAGGCAACTCTTCCGAGTATGTTTCTTAATTACAACCAAATCACCTGGGTTCAAGTCATGGGCTGAAGTTGCTGGTCTGGCGAGGGCGTCTTCTCCAATCTGGTGAGAGATAGAAGGCACTTGGTCACCCAGTTGCTTGCAGTACTTTAGCACCAAATCATCAGATATGTTTATCAGTTTGTGTCCTGGCACCCATGCTTGCCGCATTGCTCTTCCCATCAGTGTCGCATGGGGACTCAAGCCTGTCTTCCGGTCTGGAATACTTCTAAGTCCCATCAAGACAAGGGACAAAGCATCTGGCCATTCCATTTGAGTCGATTAACACATTTTTCCCAATCTTGACTTGATAGTGCCATTCAGTTGTTCTACCACACCAGAAGCCTCTGGGCGATATGCACAGTGTAGTTTTTGTGTAATTTTGAATGCTTCACAGATTTGTCCTATTATTGCGCTTTGAAAATGCCCACCTCTGTCTGATTCAATTGTGACTGGAAAACCCTACCTAGGTATCAGTTCCCTCAGTAACAATTTGGCTACAGTGATGCTATTGTTTCTGCATGCAGGATAAGCTTCTACCCATTTTGAAAATAGGCAGACAATGACGATGACGTACTTCATTCCTCGACAGGGGGGTAACTGAATAAAATCAATTTGTAATCTTATGAAAGGACCTTCTGCTTTTCCAATTGTACCTGGTAAAACTACTGTTCATTTTCCGGGATTGAATTGCTGACATATTAAGCACCTCTGGCAGCTTGCCTATGCTATGTTTCTGAATTTCGAATTGAACCATGTCTGTCTGAAGACATGGATCATTGCATCTCTTCCTAAATGGGTATCTCCATGTATCAATCTAGCCATAGGAGCAAGCAAGCAGTCTGGCAACACAGGCATATCATCAAGGTAAACAATGACATCATCCTCATTCCTTCTCCGACAACCAAATTTTCTCCACCTTTCCTTTTCCTTTGGATCTGCTGCATCATGCGAATCTCTCAGTTCTTCCCATGTTTTTATTTCTTCAAACTCCATAAGTTGGCAGCTGTTTCCGCCTACCCCCATCTTGGTATTGATTGCCATTTTGTATTTAGCACAATGTTGGGCCGGTTGGTCCGCATATCCATTACCTGCTGTCACTTTGTCATCACCAGATTTGTGAGCAGCACACTTGACCACTGTCAATGCTTTTGGTAACTGGATTGCTTCCAGTAATTCTTGCACAAAATTTCCATTTCTGATAGGAGTACCTGAAGAAGTCATAAACTCTCTTTGCAGCCACAATTGGCCAAAGTCATGCACAACCCCATAACCATAGTGGCTATCAGTGTATATGGTTATTTTCATGTTCTTCCCAAATTTACAGGCTTTTGCCAATGCAACCAATTCGGGTACTTGTACAGACTTGACTCCATACAAATAGGATGCTATCACTGGACCTCCTAAAGTGCATACCGCAAATGCAGCACTTAATCCTTCATCCTCATGTCTCCTTGGCAGGCTGTCTGTAATTGGGTAACCTACACTCTACTACCAGTAACCCTGTTCCTTTCTATTTATTTCCAATGTACCTGACTTACCAATCCTTGTCACAGGTACCTAAAATCACAATGGATCAAGGAGCTAGCTGTAAAGATATGCAGTCATCACAATACAATATCAATTAATAAATGTTTGCACTCTAAAATAACCACAGACTCTGGAAGATTTGAAAACCTTCATCTAATCATCATCATCATTATATGGCATGAGCATAAAGTTCACACAGATAAGACTATCTATAACTAGAATTAGAAATAGCGTATAGCTATGGATAAGAAAGAGAAATTAATAATTTAGAAATCGGAAAATAAAGGGAAGGCGAAAATGAAGAACATGCTAATTTAGATCAACAGACTTTCACAACTTCACTAAAGGCGGGTAAAGAAAGGGAACATGCTAAATCAAAGTAGTCTTTTGTAATTCACTAACTGAAAAAAGGAAACAAAACTTTATTCAATTTGATTCATCCAGATGTTCTTATTCTCTATAGGGATGGTAAGAATGGAACATAAACTATGAAATAACGATTTAGCATTTGGCTGAAGGTAGGTAGAAAAGTGGAACATGCTAATGACAAATAATGCATGGAAATCTCATTTATAAAGGGACAGGGGAGAAAAAGGAACATATGCAATTATGCTTTGCAATTATTCGAGAGTTAGAAATGCACATATAGATAAACAATCACCCACACAGACTTTATATTTACCTAGGATAGAGTAAAGACCAACCCTGGCCACGGGTCAGTTTGGAAAGACGGGAAAGGACCCTCAAGGACTTAGGTGCCTGTAGGCAAGCAGGTACAGCTCATAGAGAGTCAGGACAGGATACCCCCAGAATTTGAATCAGGACCGGGTTCACTAAAGGGTACGACCAACACCTGCAGCTTCGGTTGCAACACCTGCGCTACTCCCTCTCTGCAAGGATTCTGCCAATAACCCTGATTGGTTTCTCTAACCTCCCAGCAAAGAGCTTTGCCAGCACTTTAAGTCTGCATAAACCCGAATGGGTTTCTCGAACCTCCCAACAGAGTGCTTCGCAGCTCTCTGAGTTCAGTCACCTATAGAGTGCGCTGGGTCAGTGACAGGTCAGCTATTTGGACAAGTCGGACAATTTCTCTAGCTAAACCTACGCTAGTTATACTGTTTTTCGGGTCAGTGTACCACCCCCCCATGTTGCAAGTGTAAGGATCCCCAATTTTGATTGGACAAAGGAGGAGGTTAGGTCATCACACCACCTAAAACTTAGACTTTCTCAGGCTTAATATTCAATCTTTGTACCCACCCCCTAGTTTCTAGCCTCCCATGACATGTGATTACACTGTATGCCATGAATGGTTATGCTACATCCCTTTACTTTATAATAACTATAGCATTAGGGTAATTGCAGAACAAACAGCCTTGTGAAAGCGGCAATGCAAGCTTAGAGCATGTGAGAACACAAAGCAGCCATTTTAGCTGTATTGCGCTTGAGCAACAAATTCCCACCAGAACTGCGAGTACGTCACGTCACTTGGGTATGACCGATGCATGCGCAGGGTAAATTCCTGTGTAGCAGCAACCATTTTAGAGGCAAGCGTATTAGATTTAGTAAACACATAGGCAAGCTTCACTGGGACATACCTTATAGTTTAAAAATGTGTAATATTAGTGAGACAAACATGCTGGTTAAGTCTATTAACATATTTGAGGTTCTTGATACAAGCAAGTCGCTTAACGTGTGAATCCTTGCTCCATCAATCCCCTCTTTGATGATATTTACTATCATCACTATTAATGGAACCAGATGCCAACTTTTCACATTTCACCCATTTCAATCTCTTCAAACGTTCTATTCAGTCTCTTTTCCGCATCTTTATTAGGATGATAATTTTTCATCTTTTTGTAAATTTTATTATTCAATTCTTCTAGTTCGAATTCTTCTACATTTCGTTTCATTCCTCTCTTATTCACAGCATACTTCTTTTTGTGTTTTCGACATTTACAGCAAATTATTATCTTGAGTACAAATAAGCCTATTCCCGCTATTGGCATCAGTATTTTACTCACAAGACTTTTACCTAGGTTAGAAAACCAATTACCTACAGAGGAGAGACCATCAGTTAGTCTCTTCCAGGCACTATCAACCTCCAGTGGTTTGAGCTCTCTTTCCAAATTAGTAATATTTCTCGCATATTTCCTAATTCCAACACTTTTATCTATTTCTATCTGATCCTGTACAAGCACTTCGAACATTTGATTTACTTCCGCTTGAACTTCTGCTCTAATTTCTTTCTGTCCCTTTCCAGGCTCGGGAGTTTTTGGAGGTGTGTCGATAACCTGCTCTGTCCCTACTTGGCCTTCCTCATCATCAGATTTGATTTGAATTTCGATGATCTGATTATCTTCTTCTACTCCTGTCTCGTCCTCACTATCCCACTCTCTATCAAAGTAGGTTTGTCTTCTGGTTCTTATTGGATCGACAGTCAGGTCCAATCTTGACTGGAGCTCGGTGGTTCTTCTTCAGCTACTTCAGGACCAACTTCAGGAGACCCATCAGCTGCACAACCTTCAGCCTCAGTTTCTTCTTCTTCTGTTACTTTCTTCGTATGGCTGGCATGGATCCACTGTGGCACACCTGCACACTTCACCGCTGTTGTGGTAACAAGAATCACCTGTCTTCATTTTCCCCACTTCGGTGCAAGGCAACTCTTCCGAGTATGTTTCTTAATTACAACCCAATCACCTGGGTTCAAGTCATGGGCTGAAGTTGCTGGTCTGGCGAGGGCGTCTTCTCCAATCTGGTGAGAGATAGAACGCACTTGGTCACCCAGTTGCTTGCAGTACTTTAGCACCAAATCATCAGATATGTTTATCAGTTTGTGTCCTGGCACCCATGCTTGCCGCATTGCTCTTCCCATCAGTGTCGCATGGGGACTCAAGCCTGTCTTCCGGTCTGGAATACTTCTAAGTCCCATCAAGACAAGGGACAAAGCATCTGGCCATTCCATTTGAGTCGATTCACACATTTTTCCCAATCTTGACTTGATAGTGCCATTCAGTTGTTCTACCACTCCAGAAGCCTCTGGGCGATATGCACAGTGTAGTTTTTGTGTAATTTTGAATGCTTCACAGATTTGTCCTATTATTGCGCTTTGAAAATGCCCACCTCTGTCTGATTCAATTGTGACTGGAAAACCCTACCTAGGTATCAGTTCCCTCAGTAACAATTTGGCTACAGTGATGCTATTGTTTCTGCATGCAGGATAAGCTTCTACCCATTTTGAAAATAGGCAGACAATGACGATGACGTACTTCATTCCTCGACAGGGGGGTAACTGAATAAAATCAATTTGTAATCTTATGAAAGGAACTTCTGCTTTTCCAATTGTACCTGGTAAAACTACTGTTCATTTTCCGGGATTGAATTGCTGACATATTAAGCACCTCTGGCAGCTTGCCTATGCTATGTTTCTGAATTTCGAATTGAACCATGTCTTTCTGAAGACATGGATCATTGCATCTCTTCCTAAATGGGTATCTCCATGTATCAATCTAGCCATAGGAGCAAGCAAGCAGTCTGGCAACACAGGCATATCATCAAGGTAAACAATTACATCATCCTCATTCCTTCTCCGACAACCAAATTTTCTCCACCTTTCCTTTTCCTTTGGTTCTGCTGCATCATGCGAATCTCTCAGTTCTTCCCATGTTTTTATTTCTTCAAACTCCATAAGTTGGCAGCTGTTTCCGCCTACCCCCATCTTGGTATTGATTGCCATTTTGTATTTAGCACAATGTTTGGCCGGTTGGTCCGCATATCCATTACCTGCTGTCACTTTGTCATCACCAGATTTGTGAGCAGCACACTTGACCACTGTCAATGCTTTTGGTAACTGGATTGCTTCCAGTAATTCTTGCACAAAATGTCCATTTCTGATAGGAGTACCTGAAGAAGTCATAAACTCTCTTTGCAGCCACAATTGGCCAAAGTCATGCACAACCCCATAACCATAGTGGCTATCAGTGTATATGGTTATTTTCATGTTCTTCCCAAATTTAAAGGCTTTTGCCAATGCAACCAATTCGGGTACTTGTACAGACTTGACTCCATACAAATAGGATGCTATCACTGGACCTCCTAAAGTGCATACCGCATATGCAGCACTTAATCCTCCATCCTCATGTCTCCTCGGCAGGCTGTCTGTAATCGGGTAACCTACACTCTACTACCAGTAACCCTGTTCCTTTCTATTTATTTCCAATGTACCTGACTTACCAATCCTTGTCACAGGTACCTAAAATCACAATGGATCAAGGAGCTAGCTGTAAAGATATGCAGTCATCACAATACAATATCAATTAATAAATGTTTGCACTCTTTAAAATAACCACAGACTCTGGAAGTTTTGAAAACCTTCATCTAATCATCATCATCATTATATGGCATGAGCATAAAGTTCACACAGATAAGACTATCTATAACTAGAATTAGAAATAGCGTATAGCTATGGATAAGACAGAGAAATTAATCATTTAGAAATCGGAAAATAAAGGGAAGGCGAAAATGAAGAACATGCTAATTTAGATCAACAGACTTTCACAACTTCACTAAAGGCGGGTAAAGAAAGGGAACATGCTAAATCAAAGTAGACTTTTGTAATTCACTAACTGAAAAAAGGAAACAAAACTTTATACAATTTGATTCATCCAGATGTTCTTATTCTCTATACGGATGGTAAGAATGGAACATAAACTATGAAATAACGATTTAGCATTTGGCTGAAGGTAGGTAGAAAAGTGGAACATGCTAATGACAAATAATGTATGGAAATCTCATTTATAAAGGGACAGAGGAGAAAAAGGAACATATGCAATTATGATTTGCAATTATTCGAGAGTTAGAAATTCACATATAGATAAACAATCACCCACACAGACTTTATATTTACCTAGGATAGAGTAAAGACTAACCCTGGCCACGGGTCAGTTTGGAAAGACGGGAAAGGACCCTCAAGGACTTAGGTGCCAGTAGGCAAGCAGGTACAGCTCATAGAGAGTCAGGACAGGATACCCCCAGAATTTGAATCAGGACCGGGTTCACCAAAGGGTACGACCAACACCCGCAGCTTCGGTTGCAACACCTGCGCTACTCCCTCTCTGCAAGGATTCTGCCAATAACCCTGATTGGTTTCTCTAACCTCCCAGCAAAGTGCTTTGCCAGCACTTTAAGTCTACATAAACCCGAATGGGTTTCTCGAACCTCCCAACAGAGTGCTTCGCAGCTCTCTGAGTTCAGTCACCTATAGAGTGCGTTGGGTCAGTGACAGGTCAGCTATTCGGACAAGTCGGGCAATTTCTCTAGCTAAACATACGCTAGTTATACTGTTTTTCGTGTCAGTGTACCACCCCCAATGTTGCAAGTGTAAGGATCCCCAATTTTGATTGGACAAAGGAGGAGGTTAGGTCATAATACCACCTAAAATGTAGACTTTCTCAGGCTTAATATTCAATCTTTGTACCCACCCCCTAGTTTCTAGCTTCCCATGACGTATGATTTTCACATAACTATGGTGAATACATTAATCAGGTACATTTGTAGCAAATGATGTACAGTTCAGCTTCGTTCAGCTAGGTTGCAGGTTGGTTCCCAGGATCATCTCAGCTGTGGCTGCCAGCTGGCTGGGTTCCACTGCTGCATGGTTTTCTTTTCCCCCATCACGTGATTTGTACCATACGGGCTTTTCAACATGGAGTAGTAAGCACCTCCCAGCCCCAAAGTATACGATACATGAAAAGCAAGCGAAAACAATTTAGAAATACAGAACAAAGTGATTACACTGTATACCATGAATGGCTATACTACATCCCTTTACTTTATAATAACTATAGCATTAGGGTAAGAGCAGAACAAACAGCTTTGCGAAAGCGGCAATGCAAGCTTAGAGCATGTGAGAACACAAATCCGCCATTTTAGCTGTATTGCGCATGAGCAACAAATTCCCACCAGAACTGCAAGTACGTCACGTCACATGTGTATGACCGACGCATGCGCAGTCTAAATTACCGCGTAGCAGCGACCATTTTAGAGGCAAGCGTATTAGATTTAGTAAACACATAGGCAAGCTTCACTGGGACATACCGTATAGTGTAAAAATGTGGAATATTAGTGAGACAAACATGTTGGTTAAGTCTAATAACATTATTTGAGGTTCTTGATACAAGCAAGTCGCTTAACGTGTGAATCCTTGCTCCATCAAAGCAAGCTCTTTGTTATGCACCAGTGTTAGGCGCACCAGATGAGATTATACGAAAACTTTTAAACTCTATGTACACGAGAAAGATGGGTGTGCATTGTCAGTTTTAGTACAAACACATGGTGATAAGCAGCGTCCCTGTGCATATTTTTCTGCAGTTCTTGATCCTGTAGCTCATGCGTTGCCTGGATGCTACCATTCAGTTGCAGCAAAAGCTGTGTCTATACATCAGAGTGAAAGGATAGTTTTGTCACACAAACTGTTCGTGCTAGTACCCCATGCAGTAGATGCTCTTTTGAATCAGACTAAGACACAGCACTTAACTAGTGCCCGTGTGACAGGATACAAATTGACACTGTTAGCACCTCATATTACCTTGAAGAGGTGTGCGACACGGAACTCAGCTACTTTGGTGCCATATCCTGCGACTCAGTCCCAGTCAAAGGAACCTCATGATTTTATATTCCTTACTGAGGAACAGACAAAGGGTCATATCGATTTGCAAGATACGCCCCTTCCAGATGTAGATGGGGAACTGTGGGTTGATGGGTAGTGTTTGAAGTTACCAGATGACACGACTTCAGCTGCCTATGCAATTACTACACTGGAGACAGTAGTGAAAACAGCTTGCATACCTCAGAAGTCGGCTCAAGCAGCTGAACTAATAGCTTTGACACAAGTGGGTGAACTTAGCACTGACTTGTGTGTGAACATTTACACGGATAGCTGCTATGCTTTTGGAGTGGTTCATGATTTTGGCCTACTCTGGAAGTAAAGAGGCTTTCTTACATCCCACGGGATGCAGATAATGCACAGAGAATGAGTACATAAACTCTTGACTGCTCTTACATACCCAAAGAAAGTTGCTATTATGAAGTGTAGCGCACACAAGAAAATCATTGACAAAATAGGACAAAGCAATGCCTTTGCAGATGGCTTAGCTCGTGAAACTGCGATGCAATGAAGCACTACATCTATGAACGTAGTGAAATCACAAGCTGAGCATTGGTATGACGCTAGAGAGGAAGTATGGGATATACAGAGATCTGCTTCTGTGGAAGAGCTTGAGCAATGGTCTAAAGAAGGAATGTTAGACGATGAGGGTTGTTGGCGTAACATTCTATTCCAGTTTCTGTGTCAACTTCTTCCTATTGGTTTGAGGACTCTGAGCAGAGAAGGGCGAATCCCTTGCACTGGTAGGCCTTGCTGAGGCTCACACCCACACAGTGGCAGATTGAGCCCAGGATCCACATCTCGGAATACCTGCAGCACTCAAGGTGAGAAAGCAAAAGACACACAATTGATGGACGGAATGAAGAACAAATCAAAATGTTCACCCCCAGTCAAGAGATCTGGGTTAAATCTATCATTATTTTTCTCACCATGCCACCCCAGTTTAGACCTGGCCATATGCAAATCAGTCTTGACCCTGTGCCTCATGGGAATAGGCCAGCCCGAACTGCCAAGCCAGGTCCTCCCTGGACCAGAAACAGGCATCCTAGGACCAGTTTCAGGGTTTCACCCCTCTTCAGCCAGGATAGCTTGATTCCAGTGGCACAGTGAGCCCAGGAACTACGTCTGGGCATACCTGGCGCACTTAGGGCGAGGAAGCAAAAGACACAAAATTGATGAATGGAATGCAGAACAAATCAAAACATTCACCCCTTCACCCCTAGTCAAGAGAGCTGGGTGAAATCCATCATTTTTTTGCTCACCATGCTGCCCCAGTTTAGACCTGGCCATATGCAAATCAGTCTTGACCCTGTGCCTCATGGGAACATTCCGGCCTGAACTGCTAAGCCAGGTCCTACTTGGACCGGAAACAAGCATCCTGGGACCGGTTTCGGGGATTTACTCCCCCTGAGCCAGAATAGCTTGATTCCAGTGGACCAGTGAGCCCAGGAGCCACATCTGGGCATACCTGGCGAACTTGGGTCCAGAAAGCGAAAGACACACAATTGATGGACGGAATGAAGAACAAAACAAAACATTCACCCCCAGTCAAGAGATCTGGGTTCAATCCATCATTCTTGTGCTTATCATGCCACCCCTGTTTAGACCAGGCAATATGCAAATCAGTCTTGACCATGTGCCTCATGGGAACAGTCCAGCTCGAACTGTCGAACCAGGTCCTCCCAGGACTGGAAACAAGCATCCTAGGACCGGTTTCATGGTTTCACACCTCTTCAGCCGTGATAGATTGATTCCAGTGGCACATTGAGCCCAGAAGCCACGTCTGGGCATACCTGGTGCACTTGGGGCGAGAAAGCAAAAGACACACAGTTCATGGACGGAATAAAGAAGAAATCAAAAAATTCACCCCCAGTCAAGAGATCTGGGTTAAATCCATCATTCTTTTGCTCACCATGCCACCCCAGTTTAGACCTGGCAATATGCAAATCAGTCTTGACCCAGTGCCTCATGTGAACAGTCCAGCCCGATCTGCCAATCCAGGTCCTCCCTAGTGGCATGGTCCAGCAGGACTAGTATAAACTTTATACCTAAGGCTATCTTCTGGTCCAAGGGTCCTACAATATCAATTCCCACCCTCTCAATGGGTGTGGTCACAGAAGGCAGAGGATACAGGGGAGCCTACAGCTTTTTTACAGTCTTCCCGCTCACCTATAAGGTAAGACAATTGCTGCAAAAATTCAAAAGTAGTTATCCTCATCCAGGGGCAATACAAGTCAGTGTCAATCCTCTTGTAGGTCTTTCCCTGCCCAAGATGTCCTGCCAGGGGTATCTTAGGAGTCATCCCCCATATGAAGGCCCTATAACATTGGGAAACTACTAATTCAAGCATTGCCCCTTGCTCAGGAGCCTTAGGCTCACTATACAGTTACTCCCAATGTATGAGGTGATCTACAGGTATGTAACTAGCTGCCTGGGCTTCAGATTGCTAACTCAGGCCCTCAAGTTTTGGGCACTCCTTCAGTGCCTTGCATATCTCCTTACCATCCAAAGTTCAGGCAGCATACCAAGGGAGTCAATGTCTTCCCCAGTAGGCTCTGGGGTGGTCTCATCTGACACTGTTTCCACATGGGCTGTCTTCCCATGTCCCTTGCCCTTCCCTTTCCTACATCTGTCTGGGCCATTATTCCAGGCTCCAGACCTTTTTGACATTTCTCCGGGGCAACTGTGGGCCTGGTGATTGCAAAGAACTACTCAGGAAACCCTACATTTCCAGGTAGGAATTGAGTTCCACTTCCTTGAAAGGAGTGTGCTACAAGCCATTCTCTAACAGACAGTCCATGGGCATAGCGGGGCTCAGAGCAACTTTCAGAAGACCTGGGACAACCCCCACTTAAAAGTAACAGGAGCCACAGGGTGGTAGCTCTCCAGGCACCCACTCTCACACCCACACAACTACTCGCATATGTTTGGAGGTACTGTAATTAAATATTCTCTTTCTCGTGACTTCTCTCTGGCACTGAAGATTTTCTGTGCACAGGAAGAGTCAGTGATTTCCCTCCCACTTCTAGTATTCAAATACGTTTTAAAAACCACAAGTTGTATCATTAGCTATAATGGAGATATTACATGTTGCTGTTCAAAAGAAAGGTTAAAGATAATTGCCAGATCGAATACACCTAGAATCTCTCAGAAATACTTATCCTGGAACTGGGAACATGATATTCGATGATGGCTTTCCCTATGCCTTATGAATCTTTTACCTCTAATTGACCTAAGAGCAAATTGGTCCCACCCCATGAAAAATGGAACCACTGTAATCTATGTGATTTGGGCATTCAGAACCTGAATCATTTCTAGTTTGTCTGCCCAGCATTGGTTCTGTGTCTTCGTCACTGTCTACGTCCGATGTCTTTACAAAACTGCATCAAAAATGTAACATCAGGCCGTGAACTTCTCTTTTGTCCGAATAATGAAGCAGTTTGGGTAAAGTTATTCAACTTTTTCAAGGAATTTATGAACATATTTTAACCTTCGTTATAACTTATTTAAGTAGATTCTCCTTTTAGATACATGGCTCTCCTTCCAATTATGCTGTTAATATTTCGGCCCGGGTATTTTTAAGGTTAATGGAGTCTTAGTACTATTTTGTTTTTAGATTGTATTTTGCACATGTTATGGCTGCCATTTAACTGTTCTTTGCACAATTGGGATATATTGTACTCCCACACTTCTGCTGCTATCCTAAAATTTGAATTTCTTAGGAACTTATTACTCATTATTGCTGAATAATATTCTAGAAATTTGCACATGTAGTTGCTGCTATTTAAAGTGCTTTGCACAAAATTAGAATATATTTAGCTTTTAGTTTTTGATGTTAAAGGAAAATGTATTGTTTATTCAAATATGTTGGTTGTTTTACAATACTTTCCTGTTTGATGTACATTACTCAAAATTAAATCTATCATGAAGCTGCTATCATTTAATGCATATCTAAACTTGTGACATTTGTTCTGATTTATTAGGGCATTGTTGCTACTTATTTGTCTAATGCTGATAACCTTTATTTACATCTCGCTCATTAGTGTAATTGATTATTTTCATCTATGTTATCTAAAAGAAACATTTTAGTCTGGCTATGAAGGGTTTCAGTATTTCTACAATGACTGAGAAATTAACTGAGCTTAAATTCTATTACACTTATTCTGTAATAATCATATGTATATTTTATGTCAACCTCATTGGAGTTTCAAATCTTTAATAACTATTGAATTGAAAACTCGCATACCTATACACTGACCCATACAAGTAGTCATACAATAAATCAGTCACCCATAAAGCCACTCACACACACACACTCACCCACACATACAGCCACTCACACAACCTCTTAATTTCCCTTACAGCTACTCATACAACCAGCCACTCATCCTTACTCCCACTCGTATACCAACTCACATACCCTTAAACTACTACTCACTGACTCATTCATCCATACAGGCCCTCAGACAACCAGTCACTCACACATACAGCTGCTCATATAACCAATCACTCACCCACTCACTCACCTACCCATATTGCTTCTCAACACAGCCTCTCACTCACACATATAACACTCAGACATTCACTCACATACCCACACCACTTACATATCTATTTTAACATCCATACAAGAAATATCACATCTGCTCACTCACCCATACAGCTGCTCACATAGACACTCTCTCTCCAATACACCCACTCAGACAACCACTCACTACCCCATACAGCTCTTACACACCCAGTCAATCCCTCATATAGCCATTCAAAAACCCACTCACTCGACCATGCAGTCACCCTATATAGACACTCACTCACCCATAGAGCCACTGACATAGTCACTGACTCACTAATACAGCCACTCACACACACACTCACTGGCTCACCTACACAGCTCCTCACACACCAACATATTCACCCTTACAGCTGCTCACACACCCACTCACATTTCCAGTCACTCACACACTCACTCACACCGATACACACAGTCACACTGCCACTAACATAATATATGTTAGAAGTTGTATCACCAATTAGTGGTACCCCATCCTACTAATTTAACTCCTGTAGTAACTTAGTCTATATATTTAACAATCATAAACTCTTAGAGAATACTTTCACTTACTGGATGATGTCATCAGTGATATCATTTGAGATGTCACTTGTAATGTCATTAGTGATGTCACTGACCACGTGATGAGTGATGTAATATGTGAGATCATGAGTAGTGCATTGTGGGGGCATAAGTTATAGTTAGCTCAGGTAAGTATAAATGCTGAATTTCACTGGTTTCGTACAAGTGAAATGTGAGGCTAAGTATAACATCCCTGTAACCTTTGTTTTTTCCCTGTGAATATATATATATACGTATATATATGAGCAGCAATTTCAAAGATTTCATAGGAAAGACATTGTTTTTAGGTCTCGTATAGAGCAGCACATGCGCTGCCTCTAAGAGGCATCATGTCATCTGTATTGTATGTGAAACTCCGCATATTGCCGGTTGTTTCTCCTGCCGCTTGCCGTTAAGTCTGGCATCTATATTGTTAGCAGGCTTATGGTTGGCTTACGATCGGATGGTGCACTTCTGTTTTGCATCCATTTCGCAGGAAGCAGTACCGACCAACTACAGTTTTGTTCCTCTGCTCGGCATAATGTATTCGAGTAGGGACTACTTCCTTGTTTATTGTCCACCCGTTCTCAAGTGTCGGTGTGCCTGAGGGGCGGGCAGAGCATGCTGCTTGTTTTTGTTGTTCTCTGTGTGCGAGCGCATGCCCGCTGGCAGCGTTTGGCAACAGTGAACCATATTCAGAGCTTGTCCCATCCTCCGTTAATCACCGAGTGCTCCGATATTTGTTTCGGTGGGCTACGTTTTAGAGGGGGTGAGCCACTGAAAGAATGAGCCGGGCTGGAGCCAGATGTCTGGCTGTGTTTCAGCTCAAGGTCGCTTTGAACCCTGAGCCCAAGACAAGTTGAGTGTTTGTGTGGCTTGCTGTTGTAGAGATCTGGCTCCAGACAGAACTTAAAGGGACAGTGACTCCTTGGATATTGGTGATCAAAGTTGCTTGTTTTTCCAGCAGTCTGCACTGGCTTCTTCTGGAGCCAGACTGTCCACTGCGCTCACTTTATTTAAAATGTGCCTCGGGCGGGCTCTCTTATGAAGTTAACCTGCCCCCTACCAGCTTCCCAACTCCTCCAACTCACGGTAGAGGAAAGCAGGGCTGTGAAATGTCAGCCCCATTGCGGAGGCTCTGTTGCGACACGTATTTACTCGCCTATATTGTCCTGTTTGTTAGACAATTGGCTGGAAACGTGCTGCTTGGCAGCGACTGGCAACATTGTTTATGTGTCCTGGCATTGGTAAGTAAAGTTGTCATCGATGCTGGCAGCGTGAGGTATGCAGGTAGCGCACACGGGAGTTGCGCAGACCTCCTGGCTGTGTGCAGCGGGAAGGGACATCTCTGCCCTGCGACATGGCACCAAGCAGTGCCAGGTGGGCTCTTCAGCAGATGTTCACCAGCTGGCTCTGCTCATTAACCCAGCAGAACCCCTCACCGCACGAGGGATCTAGGAGAGAGGAGGCATCTGGAGCCAGAGAGCGTCACATTTCAACAGACATACCATTAGCAGGGAAAAGCCAAGTCTCAACTCAGGACTGCTGAACGGAAGAGTCATTTTGGCTCCCAGGGAGCGGATGTTTCAATTTTAGTACTTCCGAGTCTGATCTGTGAATTTTCATCTCACCTCATGGCTTCATCTTATCTCCCGCTCATCTCATCTCCTTGTTCCAAGGGACGAGACATGGGGGATGAGTGCATTCTTCCATTCTATTGACCATGTGCGTATTTTATGTGATGTTTTTTTCTTCTAAATACATATATACGTCTTGTTGCTCTTTGCCCCCTCTTCTTTCATCAATGTGGTGCCTTTTTCTGTAGCACTTTACATGGTTTAGGGAGGGGGGAGTGAACTAGCTCTTAATCAGCGCCAAGATGCCCTTCTAGGTGAACATTCTCTTTAAAAAATATGTTATGTTATGTTAGACCTGAACTTACAGGGGTGTGGTCGAGGTGACAGTACTCATGGCTCAACGAATGAAGGAGGGTCTAACACTACAAATAATGGGGCAAAACGATCCTTAGAGTCCGTAAATCAAAATAGATGGCTAAATTGTGTATTTTAAACATATTGGTCAAGACCGAAATAATTACACTAACATGTTTTAGTGGATTTGATCATGTTTATAGGCTACAGACAAAAAACGCCATAAAGGGGAATGAGTAATTTGAGAACAAAAGAGCAGCTTTTACAAATATGGTATTTGCAGAGAAGGTGGCCTATCTGCCCACTAGGCCATCATGTGGGCTTTTGGGTTAGGAAAGAGTTTGAGGAAAAAGAAGCAGCATCTTCCTTACTCAGGCTGATTTGGAAAGGAGGAACCAGTCCTAGGATTTGGAAAGGCATATGAGGTCTAGAGCAAGGGCTGCTACAAGGAGATACAGATACATGTTAACGATGGGGTGGGGCAAGGGCATGGGTACTTTCAGCATTATTTGAGTGTGAATACAAATGTTATGAAGAGATACGTCTGGGGCCTGGAGCTGAGGAGCCTAAGATCTGTGCGACGTATAGCTCAGCTGGTTATAGTCTTAGCATGTACAAGTCTGAGGATGGCTTTGCCACTTCAGCCTGAGGCATTAGATATGTTGAACCTGCGAGTGGTTGGGTCCAGAGCTCTGCTTCTGACCATGAAAGATCTGTATGATGTGAAAATGGAGCACATTTTTTTTATTGTGCCATGTTCTGTTACAGATTTGTGGGAACAGATGACAACAGACTTGGATGTCTTCTTTATGTCTAATATTAATGTCCCTTTTCCTAGCACATCATTCATCGTCTTCGGATTTACTTTGTCTTGCACTAGAATCCCATCTTCCTGTCCTGTGCTTAGCCAGGTGGTGATTAGTTCTGTGCTTCTTGGTTCATGTGTCCTTGCAAAAGACAGCACAGCACTCTATTTTCATCCTAGTCTGCCCTGCCAGTGGGCTAGGTTTAATCTTGAATGTAACACTGGCAATATGGACAGAGATAATGCTAATGAATGAACCATAGCTTGATATGGAATTAAATATATTTAAAAGTTGAAATAACCACTTACTCTGGTTACAATAAGGTGAGAGATAAATGCATGACCTATGAAATTCAGACTCATTCACCCCCTCCAACCCTGAGTGATACTATTGATGATGTTGTTACAAACGCTCAAACTGAGAATTTGTTATTTTGGTCTGCACTGGTGCAAGTTGGATGTTTAGTCGAATTCCCTCGTGCCCTTTCATCCTGTTTGGTTCTTCTTATTCTCAGTGTTCTTTCACAACAGGATTATTTTGCCCACTTGAAAATGTTAACCAGCATCCCAAAATGTCTAAGTACATTAAAACTTATCAGAAACCACATTCTAGATGTGTTGTAGATCAAAAAAAGAATTTGCAATGCAATAGGTCTCGCATTTGCAAGCGATTGAGCTATTGGCATTGTAAATACCAATGCCTTTTATTTATGTTTTTTAAAAACCTGCAAGTGGTGCATAAACACGCACTTTGTACATATAGGACGATAAGTAAGAAATTTGCGGGTGTATGCACCGCTTGCAGCTTTTCAAAACACATAAATAAAAGGCATTGTCATTTAAAATGGCAATAGCTCAAACTCTCGCAAATGCGAGGCCTATTGCATTGCAAATGCTTGTTTATTTTATTTCCTCAATAACTTTGGCCCCGTTCAGCAAACTCCACTTTGGCTCCTTCATGGACAGTTTGGAGGTGGTTGAACAAGCAGGAGCCAAGAAACTAGGTGGGTCAAAAAACATCAGTTTCCCAATTTCCCATTTTAATTGCCAAAGGAAACTTTGCTATCCAATACTGAACTATCAACTTGATAAAATGACTCCGAATTTGCCACAAAGTTCAAACAGTATTTGGTGTAAATCCACTCCGTTTTTTTAGAAATGTCAATTTTAAAGGTGCTGGGGTTGGGCATGGAGGGGTAAACCTCCAGAAAAAGTAAGTGTTGGCTGGGCAATTGGTGTCCAGTAATACTGTGACTGCCCAATTTAAGGGGGATTGGTTGATCCTGATCGGGTAGCTACAACATGAACAGTATGATGTGGCAGCCATTGCAGGCTCAGGGACATGGACCCTGTGTCCTGAAAATTAGTTATAAAATATATCAGGTACCATGTTCTGACCGCCAAGGGCATGTGGCCGGCCACAACATAGACATGTTGTGTCAGCCATTAAAGGATTAAGGGACATATTCCCCTTTGAAATGCAATGTAGATAAAGTCTGCTTTTAAAGTTCACAAAAAGGAATACATATGAAGATTATTAACATACAATACACAATAGGCCGGGTCTGGTGGTTCAGTAAATGTAAATGTAAATGTATGTAAATGTAAATGTATAGGCATTTATATAGCGCACTACTTACCCGTAGGGTCCCAAGGCGCTTCGACCGCTGCGAAACCCTTCCTGGCTTCCCTGAGAGATGGTCCCTTAATGGGTATCTCCAGGGTGAGACCAGGCATCCCCGGCAGTCGGGTGGGGCCGTTAGTGAAGATGAGGCAAGCTAATGCCCAGAGTTGCCGAGTGTGATCGCTGATCAGAGTGGGCACCGAGGCGAGAGAATTATCAAGTCCGCTGACCCTGGTCCAGAAACCTGCCGCGCCGGGAATCGAACCCTGGTCCCGGGCTGTCCTCTGCTCTCGGGTCTGCCGCCTCTAACCAGTGAGCCAAACTACTTCATGGACTAATGCATCCACTGCAGTGGACTAATGCATCCACTGCAGGGGCCTGTGTTCGACCTCATGGTCGCAGGTTCAAATCATGGTGGGTCTACTAAGCCTTTCATCCATTTGAGGTCGTTAAAAAGAGTACCATTGAGTTGGGTAACAATATACATCTGTTATTTCAGGGTGAATTTCAAGGTGAATGTGCGCTTTACAAATACTCCTGTTATGTTCATATAAATCAGTTTATGGCAGTACTTTAATAATGTTAGGAATTGTGCTGTGTTCTATGGTTGTTTTATCCTATGAACAATGCTGATCCTCTGCAGGGATCTGATGAACCATGTTTGAGAGAAAATGGGTTTCTCTCATGATTTCTTCCTAGAGGTTATGAAGGTGCTCAAGAAGCTAGAATGGGAACACACCAGACTCTATCCCTCAGCCCTGTGATAAAGACAACCTGTATGATGAACGAAACATGTTCTTCCAATACCAGCAGCCGACTAACAGTTGATTACTCATCCTCTCACTCATGATGATTCCCGAAGACACCAGACTCAGTTTCCAGGAAGGAATGAAGAACATGGCAGCCTGGATGAAGGAAAGTTGCTTGAGACCGAAGTACTCATCCTCTGATCCTGCACCTCTGCCTGTGACAACACCTGGAAGCCCTCCGCCCTCGGGAATCCACCCACCCCTTCAGACCGCGCACGAAACCTCAGAATCATCCTTGACTCCTCCCTCTCCATGAACCGCCAGATCAACGCCGTTGCCTCCACCAGTTTCAACTGCCTGCGGATCCTCCGCAAGACCTTCAAGTGAATACCTCCGACTGCAGAAGGACCGTCACTCACGCACTCATAACCAGCAGACTGGACTACTGCAATACACTTTACGCCGAGATCAACAGAACCCTTATAAACAAACTCCAAACCATCCAGAACACAGCATCCAGACTCATCTTTGGGACACTGCGTCACAAACACATGACCCATCACCTACAAGACCTCTACTGGCTACTCGTCGAGAAGAAGGTCACCTTCAAACTCCGCATCCACGCCTACAAATCCCTCAACAACATCTGACCCAAATACCTCAACAAGAGAATAGACTTCCACGTACCCAAGAGGAACCTCCACTCCACTGACCTCACCCTGGCACAGGTCCCCCACATCCGCAGAAACAGAACAGGCGGTAGAGCCTTCTCTACATCACAGCCAAGACCTGGAACAAGCTCCCTGAGAACATCATTTGCTCCCCGACCTTGCACACATTCAGGAAGGACCTCAAGACCTGGCTCTTCAACTGATCCGGAGCTGCACGCCGAGACCCTCATGAGTGAGTAGCGCACTCTTTAAAAACCCCTGATTGATTGGTTGATTGATAGTGTTCTGCTGCAGCTTCACCACAGAGTTCTAATGAACATCTAGAGGGCTATCATTCTGTATTTATGACAAATGTGTGGCACACCTGAATGTCATCTTGATGGGATCAAAGCAGTAACACTGAAAGCATTTCTTATAGAGAGGATACCTCAATAAATGATCAAAATGTGGAATTTGTTTTTGTCATTGAAATTATCAATAGTGCTCTTGTAAGCTAAAATCAAGACACATTTTCTATTGTTTCTCAGTTATCTTCCTCGTCCATATCAGTTTGAGGATTATGAGATTGCATTACAGATGCACAGCATCCCTGAGGAGGATTGGGAGTATAGTTTGTGGAAGCATATCCCTATCAAAGAAAGGGACCCCATACTGGTCCTAGAGAAGTAGGGAAGAATAAGATATCCCTCCCAACATGAAGGAAGCCCTTGTTAGGAAGTGTGGCCTTAAGAAAGGAATAGGCAGAAGTGTAGGGATGCCCAGAAGTTGCCCAAATAGGTGGATTGTGTGGACGCTTTTTGCAAGACACTGGATGGTTGGGTGAAGGGCAGTGAGGTAAAGGTTTATCAGGGGCTGTATAATTTGATTGCACAGGAGTCTGCAGTTCCTAAAGAAAAATGAGTGTCTATAGGGCTCAACAACTATTCTGTAGGGTACACAGTGGGCATGAACCTGCAAGAATCAAATGCCCTCACACACCTGGATAGGTGTTATGCTCCATTTATTGTCATCGCTAAATCAATACGAAAGCCAAGGTATGTGTATTGGGAGAAAATCAATGAACCCATACATTAAAACACAAATCACTTATTTAGCTTGAATACGAAGCTTAGTTGTACTTACATGCTATCCCCTCCGCTTGACTAGAAAGCGGTGGTGTTGTTTTCTCCCCGCTCCCCTGCTGCTCGCGGGTTAGAAATTTGCTTCCCCGTCACCAAGACTCTCACTCGCCCCAGCCGATCTTAACGCTGTTTTGGGTGATCGGATTTACTCCGTCGGTCATCTTGGAGTGGGGTAGCCTTCGAAGGCACCCGATTGGCCACTATAAAAGGGACAGCGCTGCATTGGTTCTCTAACCCTTGTGACTGACATTCCCTCCTGAGGCGTGAGCCGGGAGGTCGTTGTTTTTTGTGTCTGTTAATTTTAATTTGCACGCTTTTATCAGCTGTTCTTGCAGCTTTTTAATTTCACTTATTTAGCTTGAATACGAAGCTTAGTTGTACTTACATGCTATCCCCTCCGCTTGACTAGAAAGCGGTGGTGTTGTTTTCTCCCCGCTCCCCTGCTGCTCGCAGGTTAGAAATTTGCTTCCCCGTCACCAAGACTCTCTCTCACCCCAGCCGATCTTAACGCTGTTTTGGGTGATCGGATTTACTCCGTCAGCCATCTTGGAGTGGGGTAGCCTTCGAAGGCACCCGATTGGCCACTATAAAAGGGACAGCGCTGCATTGGTTCTCTATTCCTTGTGACTGACATTCCCTCCTGAGGCGTGAGCCGGGAGGTCGCTGTTTTTTGTGTCTGTTAATTTTAATTTGCACGCTTTTATCAGCTGTTCTTGCAGCTTTTTAATTTCACTTATTTAGCTTGAATACGAAGCTTAGTTGTACTTACATGCTATCCCCTCCGCTTGACTAGAAAGCGGTGGTGTTGTTTTCTCCCCGCTCCCCTGCTGCTCGCGGGTTAGAAATTTGCTTCCCCGTCACCAAGACTCTCACTCACCCCAGCCGATCTTAACGCTGTTTTGGGTGATCGGATTTACTCCGTCAGCCATCTTGGAGTGGGGTAGCCTTCGAAGGCACCCGATTGGACACTATAAAAACGGAACACCATGCCTCCGCGCAGCGGACGCGATCAGCGGACGCGCCGGACCTGCGCCGGAGTCGTGCCAGAGTCCTGCCCATCTGCGCCTGTCCGCGACCAGTATGCGGCCGCAGACGCAGGTACTGCTCTGCATGGCATTCCCTCTCTTATGACCTATGACAGCGCTAGGCTTAAATCCCTGCGGCCTTTACATTGTATTATACCATCAATTACTTGTACAGCTGTCAACCCCCTCTTTCCTCTCATGAAATGCTTCTCAGATCAACCCGGCGATGTAAAGCATAACTGCCTTTCCCTGCAGAAAACCCCGTCTCAGGCACCATTAAAAGCTGGCCTGCTAAACTGTCGGTCTTTAGTAAAACATTCTCTTGATGTATTCCATACTCTGGAAGAGGACAAATGGGATCTATTTTTTCTCACTGAGACGTGGTTAGGAGATGACACTAATCCCGCGTTACACTTAGCAATCCCTTCGGGCTACAGTATATTGTGCGCCAATAGACAGAGCCCACTTCCTGGGGGTGGAGTGGCCATTATATTCAGAACCCACTGGACCATTTCGTCCTTTCCCTATAACCAAGTGGAACGCATTGAAGCACTCCCTTTTTGTATTAAAATCTCGTCTAATTTTACATTTTCTGGTCTCTTGGCCTATCGACCACCCAACTCTAAACGATCCCATCTCCCAGATTGTTTAGACTACGTCCTACAAGCCTGACTGCGATATGCCAATTTCAACCTCCTTGGGGATTTTAACCTCCATGTTGATAATACTGAGGACACTACCTCCCTTAATTTTCTGTCCACTCTGGCAGTTGGCGGACTGAATCAAGTTATCAGCCGTCCTACTCACAAAGCGGGCCACACTCTTGATCTAATCTGTACTAACTTGGAAGGCTTAGATGCCCTTGATCCTGTCCCAATAGTGTGGTCAGATCACCTGCTTGTTCCTTTCACATTTCCCTGCCACTGCATAAATTGACATATCTGGCCGTTTAAACAACAGGGCAGAAATTGGAGCAAGATTTCCCCTGATAGCCTAGCTCCTCATCTCCAATCTGTAGACCTCTCTGACACGAGTCTAGATCTCGACACACGACTGACTAACTTTAATGATCGGATTACTTCGGTAATCGACCTCATTGCCCCAGTCAGGCCCATAAAAACCTATCGCTCTGCTCCCTCAGCCCCATGGTACTCGAATGATCTTCGAAAGCTTAAATCGGAATGTAAACGTCTTGAGAGACGCTGGAGAATCACTTTCTCACCTGACCGTAAAACCCTTTATAAAGCTGCTTTAAAAAACTACAGGAAGAAAATCATCGAACACAAAAGAATATTTCTAGAAGAAAAAATTAATCGCTCCCAAGGTTCATCCAGGGAAATATTTGAGACAGTCAGATCTTTTACGGATCCCCTAGTTTTAAAACGACCTTCAGTGGTATCACAGATTCTTTGTGACAATATTTCTGTCTTCTTCGAGAACAAAATAGCTACCATCTATGACTCTTTCCCTAGTAACACTCTTGCAAATAAAAGTCCCACTTCCGCTCCTCCCTCCGGCCCAGAGTCCCTGTTCTCTGACTTCACAGAGATTACTTTGGAACAATCTCTTGCGGAACTTCTTAAATCAAATCTGGCTCTCCGCTAGTCCCATGGCCCGCTAAACAATATAAGTCTTTAGCCCCCATTCTCAATCCCTCCCTGAATAGGATTTGGAATGATTCCTTACAGCTGGGACTTTTCCCAGACACCTGGGAACGAGCACGACTAGTTCCTATAATTAAGAAGGCTAGTGCTGATCCTAGTGAGCCTGCTAACTACAGGCCAATCTGTTTGTTACCAGCCCCTGCTAAAGTACTTGAAAGACTCGCTCAACAACAACTAGCTGGTTTTCTTGAAACATCAGGTGCTTTTCATGACTCTCAGCACGGCTTCAGGCCAGGATACAGTACTGAGTCAGCACTAATCGAGATGTCAGATGCAGTAAGATGGAGGTTGGACGAGGGATCAAGAGCGGTGCTGGTGCTGCTGGACTTGTCAGCAGCATTTGACACAGTTTCCCACCCCCTCCTCCTTGAACGCCTCCATTTGAAGGGCATCCAGGGCACAGCTTTGGGATGGATTTCATCTTTCTTGTCCAACCGGACCCAGGCAGTGTTCACCCCCCCCCATTCACTTCAGAAAGTCGCCCGCTTCGGTGGGGAGTCCCTCTGGGCTCCTCGCTGAGCCCTCTCTTATTTAATGTCTTTTTTTCACCTCTTTTCGATATCATCGCCCAAACTGGTATAAAGGTCACCTCCTACGCTGATGATATCCAGCTTCTGTTTTCATTTAATAGCATCTCCCCCACAACTTTTGATCCCCTAAAAAACTGCCTCCGTACAATTGCCCAATGGATGGACAATAATTTCCTAAGGCTGAATGCAGGAAAAACAGAGGTTCTCTTTTTCCACCAACCAACTCCTCTTGACCCTAACATCTGGTGGCCTCTCGATTTAAGTGCCCCCCCTTTCCCAAAAGACTCTGTGAAAAATCTAGGAGTTAGATGGGACTCCAACCTCACGTTCCACCATCAAGTTCATACAGTCTCCGCTGCATGTCTAGCCAAGATCAGAATGATAAAAAAGTTAATTCATTTTCTGCCCAGTAACACCAGGAAGATCGTAGTACAGGCGTTAATTACTTCGCACCTGGACTACGCCAATGGCCTTTATACTGGTCTGTCTGTGGGGCTCTGTCATCGCCTCCAGACGGTCCAGAATGCGGCGGTGCGACTGGTTGGCGGTATCCCCTTACGTGAGCACATTGCTCCCCACCGTCGTGAACTTCACTGGCTACCACTGCACAAAAGGGCAGAATTCAAAGGTCTGATATTAGCTCATCGGGCCATGCAAGGCAAGGGCTCTGACTATCTTTCCACTTGCTTGATCCCTTATAACAACATCAGGACTCTACGCTCCTCCTCAAAAAATCTCCTTACTGTTCCCAGATTCAGGAAAACCCGCTCAGGTGGGAAAACTTTCCCAGTGTTGACTGCGGCCCTCTGGAATAAACTACCTAACGCCATCCGGTTGATCAAGGATGAACAACCTTTCCGGAAAGCCCTTAAAACTTACTTGTTCTGCTGATCGCCCTCCGCTTCAAATAACCATCTTAGGCAGCATGTAGTCACACAGGAGCACCGGGACACCCCGTTGGGGTAGCTGCGCGCAATACCAAAATACACTAAATAAAATAAATAAAATAAGTAGATTAGGTTGATATTGATTGTGATGAATAGCTACTAGATCATAGTAATGACTACATGGAAACTAGAACCATGTTGAGCTATTGCTATATAAGATAACTAAGGTCTAATAGATAGCACCACATATTTTTAATATAGGTAAGAGAACTGGTTCATAAAGGTTTTTTTCTGAGAAGTACCTCTTTCCCTATTTTTAACCTCACACATTCCCACCACAACACCAATTTACTCCTTAAGCCCCCACACCTGCACTTTATCAAACGGCACACTAAAAGATCTCCGGCAAAGAGCTTCCATTGAGAGTGCCTATCGGACGTTGCAGCACCGGCCCGTCGAGGAGCAAATGAACAATGGGAAGCATGACACTTATCCAGGTGAGTGAGGGCATTTGATTCTTGCAGGGTCATGCCCACGGTGTACCCTACAGAATAGTCGCTGACCCACATAATCACTTCTTAAGGAACTGTATACCCCACAATAAGAATTGGTTCCCTTCCAGCAAGTCATCAGGGAAGGCACTCCCCAGGTGCTATGAATGCCAACACATGATGGACATTTCTAGGGGGATGGCAAGTGGCCCAAAAGGGCAATGCCCCCACTGGTCCCCAGTCACTGGGGATGCATAGCGCAGCACTTGAAGAGAAGATTGTCCCAGTTAGGGGGACAGGATTGTGCAGAGGTTACCGTAGCATCCCTCGGTGACAGAGTGATGGTGCAGAGAACGCATATGCCTAGTATTGCTAGGAAATGCAGGCAGTAGGTAACCACCAATGGGAAGAGCCTCTGAGAGACACTGGAACCAGCATAACAGCCATCAGATGTCATATGGTGACCTCAGAGCAGGAACACCCTAATATATTCCACCAAGTTCTTGCAGCTGAGAAACATGACAATCACTGCCCAGTGGCTCTTGTTCCCTTTGAGTGGGAGGGGTCTGAGGTTCCTTGAGGGCAGTTGTGTGTTCATCTATGCCTGTGGATGTCTGCTTAGCATTGACCTAGAGCACACCATCTGGAATGAGGTGGAGCTCAGGTCACACAGGGAGATGTTAGGTTTGCCTGAGTGGGTGTGCCTGACCACACGGTCCATGGCTGCCTGAGAGGGTAGTCAAGAGGATTGGAGCCTGAAGAATGGCCCAAGTTCGTACCAAAATGAGGAAGGGCAAGGGGCGTGGTAAGCCCACGCCTAAAATTCCCACGGTCTAGGAGGAGGCTGAACATGAGGGAGATGCCCTAGAGTCTACATGGGAGGATGTTGCTGCCCTGGGGAACCTACCTGACCTGGTCAACTGTAAGCAAGAAGGGAAAACCCTCCAGGAAGGAGATGTGCAAGCACAGATGGAGTGCCTCACACTTGAGGGCCCTTTCAAGACTCTCTCCGCTGATGTTAGGAGCTCTTTTTCATCAGGCATGAAAGCAGTGGCAGACTGGATGTCCTCCAACTGCCTCCAGTGTAATGTCAACAAAACGGAGGTAATGTTGTTTGGAGAGGCTAAAATGCTATGGACTCCAGAGTGGTGGCCACAAGACCTAGGAACAGTTCCTGAGCCCAAACAGGTCGTAAAGAATCTGGGGATTCGATTCAACCAAGATCTATCTATGAAACAACACACCAACTACATTTCAGGAATTTGTTTCCACACCATCAGTTTGTTACGTAAGGTCTTCCCACTACTACCTGACTCTGTTAGGAAAACTCTCGTACAGACATTGATCCTTAGTCGGATCGACTACTGCAATGGCCTGCTGCTTTCTGCCAATGAAGGCATGCTGGCCAAACTCCAGGTCATTCAGAACACGGCAGCTCGCCTTGTTCTCAATCTCCCCCCGAGAACTGCTTCTAAACCTCTCCTTGAGCAGCTGCATTGGCTGTCGATCCGACAAAGAGACAAATTCAAAATTTGCTGTCTCATTCATAAATGTCTAAATGGAAAAGGGCCAGCCTATTTGGAAAGGAAATTTGTTCCATATATTCCAACTCGCTCTCCCAGGTCCAGCAATAATCTTCTTCTAGTAGTCCCCCGTGCCATAAAAACAAGACAGGGCTGTAAAGCTCTTTCCATCTCTGGACCTACTCTATGGAACAGGCTTCCTCTGTCTCTGAGACAGTGTAAAGAACATCTCACTTTCCGAAAACTCCTGAAGACCGCCCTGTTCAGAAATGAAATCTAGACTCTATTCATTCATCTCTCCTGTTATTACCTGCTCCAAAAGCGCAGATATACTCCAACCGGAGTTGATTCAAGCGCTATACAAACCAACAAATAAATAAATAAATAAATAAATAAATAAGGCAGCAGGCTGAGGCCCAGGCAGCTGGCGAAACATCTGATGATCACCTGATTTACTGGAAGAATGTTCTCCTGTATAGGAAGTCTAAGGTCTCTAGCCTAGGGGCAACATGTGTGTTGGTTGTCCCCGAGTGCTACAGGGCTTTCCTAAGGACTTGGCTCATGATGTACCCCTGAAGGCCATTTGCGCAGGACAAGACCATTGACAGACTTCTAACCCACTTTATTTGGCCTCAAATGAGGAGGGCCTTGGATGCTTTTGGCAGCTTCAGTTCTACCTGCCTTGTCTGTGGAAAGTCAGAATGGAAGTGCAGGACTCCCCTTCAAAATGTCCCTGTCACTGGCACTATCTTTGAAAGAGTGGGCATGGAAATTGTTGGGCCTCTGAACCACTAGACAGCATAGGGCAACAGGTTTATCTTGGTCTCGTTAGGGATATTTAATCATATGGAATTCCACAAGGAGGTAGTATTAGTCCAAGGTATAAACTCATGTTGGCATACAGGAAAGTCACGTGGAAGGAGTATGGGGTAACCTGCAAATTCTCCACTATTTACCACACTCAAACCAGTGGGCTTGTTGAGAGGTTTAACAAGACCCTCAAAGGCATTATTGATGAGGTGGAGCTCAAACGTCCTCTTGCATGTCTGTTGTCTGGGTACATGGAGGTGCCCCAGAAGGGGGTTGGCTTCAGCCCCTTTAATCTTCTGTATGAATGTGAGAGCCTCTCAGTCTGGTCAAGGAAAGGTGGGAGAAAGCTCCCAGGAAGGCCCCCCAGAATGTGGTCATCTACATGCTGGCACCCTGCACTCAGATGAAGCGCTCCTGGAAGCAAGATAAGACATGTTTTGAAGCCAGCCAGGAGGTCATGAAACAGTGGTACGGCCAGAAGGCTACACTGGGCGAGTTTAAGCCTGGCCACAAATTGTGGAAGATGGAGCCTGAGGTGCCCAGGGCCCTACAAGACCATTGGTCTGGGCCTAATGAGGTGCAAGATTGAGGTCACCTACCTGGTGACCTG
The DNA here is from genome assembly GCF_964263255.1 of Lissotriton vulgaris. Taxonomy (NCBI): domain Eukaryota; kingdom Metazoa; phylum Chordata; class Amphibia; order Caudata; family Salamandridae; genus Lissotriton; species Lissotriton vulgaris. The sequence continues at coordinate 1,385,531,114 of NC_141693.1, read as the reverse complement.
AAAACTCCCAGGAGCTCTTAATGTGTGTTATACATCAATCACCTCAAACCCCACTTTGAGAGGTCTGAGTTAACCATGCTCCTGGTCACAGATGATGGGTGGAAGAGGGTAGTGAACTGCTTCCTGACCTCCTGTGTTCCAAGGAGAAGGATGGATCAGTGGAGGTGTCAGCCTCACTCCTACACTGACCCTAGAGCAACAGAGAGACTGCTGCCAGTTATTGGAGCAGTTTGCTTCCAAATTCTACCTTACCCCAGAACTCACTACATGGCCTACCCATGATATTGACCCATAAGGCAGCACACCGGTGACAAGTCAAATCTACTGGTTGTCTGATAAGGTGAGGGCCAGCATCAAGGAGGAGGTCTCCAAAATGCTAGAGTTAGGGGTTATTGATCTCTGAAACAGCCATTGGTCCAGCCCAGTGGTGTTCCTCACCAAGGCTGCCCCTCTAGGTGAAACTCCATAACTTAGCTTCGATGTGGATTACCTGGGGCTTAATCCAGTCACCAAGACTGACGCATATCCCATGCTCAAGCGGATGGACTCATAGATTTGCCTTGAACTGCCAAGTTCTTCAGCTTGCTTGATTTAAAGTCTGTTTACTGGCAGATTACCATGAACAATGGGACTAAAGAGAGGTCTGCATTCTGTACTCCATCAGAGAACCTCTAGTTCCAGGTAATTTCCTTCCAGAGATTGGTCAACTAGGTTCTGACTGGGTTAAGGAACTTTATTGTCACCTATCTAGATGGGAGGACTATGTGCGCAACCTCACCAAAGTGCTTCAGGCTCTGAAGAGGGAAGGCCTCACTATCAAGGCCAGATAGGGCAGGGATTAGTGGTTTTATTGGGTCACAACGTGGGATGAAGCAAAGTGCAGCCACTGCGGGCCAAATTTGAAAACATCCTGGTTTGGGAACCAGTCAAAACCCAAACAGACTTATGAAGCCTCACTACCTACTACAAGAGATTAGTCAAGGGATATGGCACCATTTTTGCACTCTTGACAGAGCTGACCTCTAAGACGCAGCCATGTCAGGTAATCTAGACAGAGGTGTGCAAGAATGGTTTGAGACCCCATAGGAGCCAATGTGAACAGTACCCGTGCTGAAGGCCCCTGATTTCTGCCGAGAATTCATTATGCAGACAGACTCCGCAGAGCATGGCATAGGGGTCCGCTTCCACAACTACATAAAGAGGGCATTGATCAACCTGTAGACTTCATCAGTAAGAGGTTACTTCCCCAGGAACTAAGGTAGAGTGCTATAGAAAGGAAAGACTTTGCCATGGCCTGAGCGGTAACTAGTCAAAATATTGAGTTTTTAATTTCGACTAGACATAATATCGAGTTAAAAGTATAGAATAGACATAATATTGACTAGACATATTATAGACTACAAAAATATTGAGTAGAAAAAATTAATATCGACTAGAATAGCAATAATATCGAATCAAAAATATAGAATGGACATAATATCGACTAGACAGAATATAGAGAAAAAAAATATCGACTTTAAGGTAAGTTAATATTAATATTTAATTTTTGTGTGATATAATTCTGTAGCAGGTTGTGGGTTTATAGTGGAATAGGGTGGGAAGTAATTTAATTATAATTAATTAAATATGTTATTTTATTTATTGGTATTTTTTTAGAATTAATTATTAACTTATTATTAATTGGTAATTAATTAAAATATAATTGCTAATTAATTTTAATTGATTAATTGACAAATATTTTATTTTTAGTAATGTATTTTTTGTAGCGGGTTGTGGGTTTATAGGGGAATAGGGTGGGAAGTAATTTAATTGTAATAAATTAAATATGTTATTTTAGTTATTGGTATTTATTTAGAATTATTTGTTAATTATTTAAAAATTGTCAATTAATTAAAATATAAATGTTAATTAATGTTAATTGATTAATTGATAAATATGTTAATGTTATTAATTTTTTTTCTGTAGCGGGTTGTGTTTTTATAGGGGAATAGGGTGGGAAGTAATTTAATTATAATTAATTAAATATGGTATTTTATTTATTAGTATTTATTTAGAATTAATTGTTAAATTATTATGAATTGGTAATTAATTCAAATATAATTTCTAATTAATTTTAATTGATTAATTCATAATTATTTTATTGTTAGTAATTTATTTATTGCAGCGGGTTGTGGGTTTATAGGGGAATAGGGTGGGAAGTAATTTAATTACAATTAATTAAATATGTTATTTTTTTTCTTGGTATTTATTTAGAATTAATTGTTAAATTATTATTAATTGGTAATTAATTAAAATATAATTGCTAATTTATTTTTAATTGATTAATTGACAAATATTTTATTTTTAGTAATTGATTTATTGTAGCGGGTTGTGGGTTTATAGGGGAATAGGGTGGGAAATAATTAAATTTCAATTAATGAAATATGTTATTTTATTTTTCGGTATTTATTTAGAATTAATTGTTAACTTATTATTAATTGGTAATTAATTAAACTATAAATGGGAATTAATTGTAATTGATTAATTGATAAATATGTTAATGTTATTAAATATTTTTCTGTAGTGGGTTGTGGGTTTATAGGGGAATAGGGTGGGAAGTAATTTAATTATAATTAATTAAATATGTGATTTTATTTATTGGTATTTATTTAGAATTAATTGTTAAATTATTATTAATTGGTAATTAATTAAAATATATTTGCTAATTAATTTTAATTGATTGATTGACAAATATTTTATTTTTAGTAATTTATTTATTGTAGCGGGTTGTGGGTTTATAGGGGAATTTCATTATCTTTATTTTAATCTGTTATTTTAATTATTGGTATTTATTTCGAATTAATTGTAAATTAATTATTAATTTGTAATATTTAAAATATATTTTGTAATTTATTGTAATTGAATAATTGATAATTATGTTACTTTTATTAAATTAATTTCTGTAGTGAGTTGTGTATTTTTAGGGGAATAGCTTGTGAAGTATTTTAATTGTAAGTAATTACATTTTTGAATAAAAAATGTATTGAGTTAATTTTTCAAAATACTTTTAAATTGGTAATTAATTTGTTATTAATATGTAAATAATAAGTATTAGTAGTAAATTGATTATTTTATATATTTAACACAATTGTAATTTTTTTTTAATTAATTTGAATTTGGCGTTACTAATTATATTATTTATATTCAAATAAGAAGTATTTACTTTCCCTACTATTGCACTCACTGTAGTTGGAATAGTAATTTTACCCCTACGCTATCCAACGCGATCCCTACTGTTGCACTCACTTGAGTTGGAATAGTAATTTTTACCCCTACACTATCCAACGCTTTCCCTACTGTTGCACTCACTGGAGTGGGAATAGTAATTTTTACCCCTACGCTATCCAACGCTTTCCCTACTGTTCCACTCTCTGGAGTGGGAATAGTAATTTTTACCCCTACGGTATCCCACGCTTACCCTACTGTTACACTCACAGGAGTTGGAATAGTAATTTAAACCCCTACTCTATCCAACGCTTTCCCTACTGTTGCACTCACTGGATTGGGAATAGTAATTTTTAACCATACGCTATCCAATGCTTTCCTTACTGTTGCACTCTCTGGAGTGGTAATAGTAATTTTTAACCCTACGCTATCCAACGCTTTCCTTACTGTTGCACTCACTGGAGTGGGAATAGTAATTTTTACCCCTACGCTATCCAACGCTTTCCCTACTGTTGCACTCGTCGGAGTAGGAATAGTAATTTTTACCCCTACGCTATCCAACGCTTTCCCGACTGTTCCACTCTCTGGAGTTGGAATAGTAATTTAAACCCCTACTCTATTAAACGCTTTCCCTACTGTTGCACTTACTGGAGTGGGAATAGTAATTTTTACCCCTACGCTATCCAACGCTTTCCCTAATGTTGCACTCTCTGGAGTGGTAATAGTAATTTTTACCCCTACACTATCCAAAATTTTCCCTACTGTTGTACTCTCTGGAGTTGGAATAGTAATTTTTATCCCTATGCTATCCAATGCTTACCCTACTGTTAGACTCACTGGAGTTGGAATAGTAATTTAAACCCCTACGCTATCCAACGCTTTCCCTACTGTTGCACTCACTGGAGTGGGAATAGTAATTTTTACCCCTAAGCTATCCAACGATTTTCCTACTGTTGCACTCTCTGGAGTGGTAATAGTAATTTCTACCACTGCGCTATCCAATGTTTTCCATACTGTTGCACTCGCTGGAGTGGGAATAGTAATTTTTACCCCTACGCTATTCAACGCTTTCCCTACTTTTGCACTCTCTGGAGTGGGAATAGTAATTTTTACCTCTACGCTATCCAACACTTTCCCTACTGTTGCACTCTCTCGAGTGAGAATAGTTATTTTTACCCCTACGCTATCCAACGTTTTCCCTGCTGTTGCACTCTCTGGAGTTGGAATAGTAATTTTTACCCCTACACTATACAACGCTTTCCCTACTGTTGCACTCACTGGAGTGGGAATAGTAATTTTTATCCCTACGCTATCTAATGCTTTCCCTACTGTTGTACTCGTCGGAGTAGGAATAGTAATTTTTACCCCTACGCTATCCAACGCTTTGCCTACTGTTGCACTCTCTAGAGTGGGAATAGTAATTTTTACACCTACGCTATCCAACACTTTACCTACTGTTGCACTCTCTCAAGTGGGAATAGTAATTTTTACCCCTATGCTATCCAACGCTTTCCATACAGTTGCACTCTCTGGAGTGGGAATGGTAATTTTTACCCCTACGCTATCCAATGCTTTCCCTACTGTTGCACTCGCTGGAGTGGGAATAGTAATTTTTACCCCTACGCTATCCAATGCTTTCCCTACTGTTGCACTCACTGGAGTCGTTACAGTAAATTTAACCCTTTCTTTATCCTACGGTAAAAATATTGTATATGTTTTGTAAATAATATGTATATATACATATGTATTTAAAATATATATATTTTTTAGTTACATTTATTGTTTCTCCATTTTACCTTTATTTAAGTATTTAAATATGTTTAAATTAATTTAATTTATTATTATATTACTTTTTTAACTTTTAAGACATTTAAAAAATTCGATTTTTTGACAGTCTATATTTTTTACACTCGATATTTTGGAGTTGATATTTTTGTACTTACCTATTTGAAGATAGAAAGTCGATATTCTTGCAGTCAATATTTTTAACTCGATATTTTGTCCTCTCGATATTTTGACTGTCGATGTTCTGTCAGTGATCCGGCCTGAACACCCAAGAAGTCTGAGACCATACCTATTTGGTGCTCACTTCTGAGTTCAGAAAGACCACAGACCCCTCACTAGGTTCAGGAAGATGAGGAGTGAGAAACCCAAACTGTCGAGTTGGTCTATCACCCTACAGGGAGTAGTTTTTAAGTGGAAAACCACCCTAGAAAAGACAAATGTTGATGGTCAACCAGTCTCTCCAGGTTCCTCCTCTTTATGAAAGAGAAGTCCCAAGGGTTTCGGTAGTACTCCCCACTTTCAGCTAGGGGGGACACGTATTAGACCTGGCATGCGTGGTGTGGTTGAGGTTCCGTGACGATCGTAAGTGGTGTTTTTGACTCGCACGAATATGGTCGAGTCTGGTATCTATGAACCGCAAATGACGAGTTTAGTAGGTGTACGCAGTTTCGCTGTGCTAACCTAAACCGTTCATCTGTTTCGTGGGTTTCTATATCTGTACCCACGGGTTCCATCTTAGATACGGCATCCATTTTGTCTCTTGCCCTCAAGTAGCCAGCGAACGGACGCTGTCCGCTTCGCGACCCTGGGATTCCCAAGACTCTTGCGGAAGACACGTTTCCTTTGAAAGTGTCTTTATGATGAGGGGGATGATACTGTAAGGCAGATGGCCCCGCTTGAGGCTCATCTTGCCGTGCCGGTCTTTTGTCTCAGCCGTGCATCTCATTAGGCGCGTCCCTTTGATGCTTGCAACTCGTGTTTCCCGATACCACCCCTTTTACACCCTTTCCGATCTCCCCACTGTTTCTGCCTTCCTCTGCACCTGTTCCTGTTCCTTCTTCGATCTGTTTACTGCTGATTGGAATGTACTAATGGTGGGAAGATGGGTTTTTACAGTTGGGAACCACCAAATGTTTCCGTACTTATGTTCCGGGCCCTGAATACATGAAGGCAACCCCTTCTGGCGTTTATTATGGGAACCAAGTTGTAAACCTTTGTGTATCATGTTAACCTATGAGAGAAATGTGTATAAAAGGAGCGACCCACAGTAGCAATTTGAAGCAGTCTCCCAGAACTTACATGCTATGTACTTCTCGTGACTTCTGTGTTCCCTGCAGTAATAAACCTCGAATCTTTGACGCCGAAGGAAGTGTCCCGTGTCTCTGTCATTTGTACGCCGGAACAGGTTACCCACGAAGGTTTCAGGTGTTGTCCCCTGGCACCGCTGGGTCTTAAGAAAACCCAGTCCTTCAGTTGGCGCCCAACATGGGGCTGCATCAGTGGTACCGGTCCAAGCCCGACGATCGTGAGGAACTTCGTGTGAAATCTCCGAGGGAAGGTGCACCCCGCTTCATCGATCCTGTTGTCGAAACAAGTGGCCCGACGACTTTTCCCGCGAAGATTCCCCCCTCCTGACGGCTGCGACGGACTGCTGCCCTGACTGTAGACCTGTTTTGGCGCCTGGCGTAGACCTTGGTACAGCGAGACGATTGACGGGCCTTCCTGGTGACGCCATCGATCTTTGAGTTAAGTATTTGTGGGTCGCTCCCGGAGTCCTTAGTTGTGGGTGCTTAGTTGTTGCATGGTTCCATTGCATTTGTGGTTCTTAGTACTTGGTTCTTTGTTGTAATATTTGACGTCTGCAGTCGCCAAAAACCGAGGGTTTTTGCTCTTTGCTGGGACTTGGTAAATCCCGTAACCCTTGAAGTTTGTGAAACTCAGCTAGTGTGCAAGATGCCTGGCCGTAGTACTTTGTTCAGTTGTTTTGGTCATTGTGGTGCGGATTCCCGACTGGAGGACTCGTGTCCGATACCTCCGGTTGGAACTCCAACTTATGAATTATATAGCAAGCATGGGTTAGGTTCGATTACCTTTAATGAATATTGGATTCGCTACACCAGAAAGGACGGTGTCCTTAGTTGGCCACCTCATGGTAGTTTCGAGACCCCGATTTTAGATAACCTCGAGGCTAAATTGTTTAAGAAAAAGTCACGGCCGGCCATGTTTGATGCCTTTCGGTTATGGCGCAAAGAAGCCAAACAGAAAGAAATCAGACAGACAAAACGCAATCAGAGAGATGGAGTTGCTACTATAGTGAAGAAAGCAGAACAGTTTCAGCGAGATAAGGAGGAAAAGGAAAAGGAAGTTTTCGATAGGCTTCAGCGTATGTCTATAGATAAATGTTACCCCGCTTTGCCAACGGAGTCGGATAAGAAGGTGGAATCAGTTGAGGACCCTCTAATGTCCTATCTTTTGAAATCACCACCTCCGTACGCACAGGGTACCGCAGCTCCTGTGGTTCCCCCTGTACCTGCTCCTGTGCCTGTCCCTCAACCTGTTCCTCAACCTGTACCCGTTCTTCCGATTGTTCCTGCTCCCTTGCCTACTGCTGTTCCTACTGCTCCACCGCTTGTACTTCCTCATACTCCTGCTCCCGCTGCTGCTCCTGTTCTACTTACTCCTGCTGTTTCGTCTGTTTCCAACTCTTCTCTTGTTAATACTCTATGTTATACTTCTCCATCTACTCGACGTCGTACCCCCTCTGTTGCTGCTAACTTTTTCAATTCTCTTGGACCTATTTTTGAGTCCGCTGGTTCGGACGGTCCCCAAAGACGTAGTCAGCTTCCCCGTAATAGAGAACGTGCTGCACTATATAATATGGCGATGGCTTGGATGAGATACCCTCTTAGAAATCCACCACGTGCGGTGCTTGACACGTTCTGTCAATTCAATATACCGACACAAAGATACGTTTTCGAAGAAATGTGTAAAGTTTTACGTGACCAAATATCGGCAGATGCATCGGACGATGTATTGACTGCGTTGACTAATCTGCAGCTCCAGTTTTCGAGCGGAATGATAGTCGATTCAAATGTTCAACGCGCTGTTGAGCAGTTATTATCTTTTCATCCTTCTATAATGCCGAGGGCATTGTTTGTAGAAGACATTGAGGGACCACTAGAAGCACCTGGTCACGACCAGCACCGACAACACCCCACCCTCCGCCGAACACCTGCATTTCCAGATCCACACCGACCCGAAGAACACCCTCAGAGGCACCCTGATCTACCGACCTCCGGGACCACGCACTCAATTCAGCGAGGACATCGCCGACTTCGTCAGCCCGCATGCCCTCCCCTCCGCTGACTACATCCTCCTGGGGGACTTCAACTTCCACCTGGAGAACAACAACGACTGCAACACCAACACCCTGCTCGACAACCTCGCCAACCTTGGACTCAAGCAGCTGGTGTCCACCCCCACCCACCTCGCCGGACACACACTCGACGCCATCTTCTCATCCAGCAAAGACATCACCTTCAGCCACGCCACAGAACTCCTCTGGACGGACCACAGATGCATCCACTTCACCTTCAGAAGAACGACGATCCACCACCACCAGCCACAGGTTGCCCGAAGAAGCAGGAACAAGATCACAGCTGACCAGCTTGCCGCTTCCCTGAGCCAGCACCCTCCGGCCAGCTCAGCGAACCCCAGCCAGGCCGCCGACAACCTCTCGAAGTGGATCAGCAAATGCGCAGACGAACTCGCCCCTCTGAGGATCCCGCCCAGCAGACCCGGCAATAAGAGAGCCCCATGGTTCACCGACGAACTCAAGAGCTCCAAGAAGAACTGCCGAGCCCTCGAGAAAGTCTGGAGAAAGGAACCCACGCCGGACAACAGGACCACCCTCAAGCTCGCCACCCGGAAACACCACCAACTGATCCGCACCGCCAAGAAAACAGCATTCAAGAACCGACTGGACGACAACGCACACAACTGCAAGGAACTCCAACGCCGGAAACAACGACATCACCCCATCGCAAGACCTCTGCAACTCCCTCGCCTCCTACTTCCACAACAAGATCGCGGACATACACAACAGCTTCAGCACCCAACCAACGCACGCCACGACCGCAGCAACGCCACCCACCACCACCCTCCGCGCCTGGACCCCGGTCAACACCGAAGACACCATCCACATGATGAACTCCGTCCACTCCGGATCTCCGACCGACCCTTGCCCTCACCACGTCTTCAACAAAGCCGACACTGTCATCGCACCCCACCTGCGGGACATCATCAACACCTCTTTCGACACCGCCACCTTCCCCGAGAGCTGGAAGCACGCCGAACTCAGCGCTCTACTCAAGAAACCTACAGCAGACCCCACCGAACTCAAGAATTACCGCCCCATCTCTCTTCTCCCGTTTCCAGCCAAAGTCATCGAAAAGACCGTCAACAAACAGCTGGCCGCCTTCCTCGAGACGAATGGATCCCTTGACCCATCGCAGTCCGGATTCCGTGCCAACCACAGCACCGAGACCGCCCTCATCGCCGCCACCGACGACATCCGAGCCCTGATGGACAACGGAGAAACAGCGGCCCTCATCCTCCTAGACCTCTCCGCGGCTTTCGACACGGTCTGCCACCGCACCCTAGTGCAGCGCCTCAGCAACGTCGGAATCCAGGAGAAGGCACTGGAATGGATCGTCTCCTTCCTCGACGGAAGAACACAAAGAGTCCGCCTACCACCGTACAAGTCAGAGGCCACCGAAGTCATCTGCGGCGTCCCTCAAGGATCCTCACTGAGCCCTACCCTCTTCAACGTCTACATGAGCCCCCTCGCGGCCATCGCACGCCAACACAACCTCAACATAATCTCCTACGCCGACGACACCCAGCTGATCCTCTCCCTGACCAACGACCCCGCCGCCGCCAGAGCCAACCTGCACGAAGGGATGAAAGAGGTAGCCGACTGGATGACGACGAGCCGCCAGAAACTGAACTCAGATAAGATGGAGGTACTCATCCTGGGCTCCACGCCCTCCGCCTGGGACGACTCCTGGTGGCCCCCCGCCCTGGGCACCGCACCCAAACCAACGGACCACGCACGCAACCTGGGCTTCATCCTGGACTCCTCCCTCTCCATGACCAGGCAAGTCAACGCCGTCTCCTCGTAGTGCTTCAACATCCTGCGCATGCTGCGGAAGATCTTCTGGTGGATCCCCACAGAGACCAGGAAGACCGTCACCCAGGCCCTCGTCACCAGCCGACTGGACTACGGCAACGCACTCTACGCCGGAACCACCGCCAAGATCCAGAAGAGGCTCCAGCGCATCCAGAACGCCTCGGCTAGACTCATCCTCGACATCCCACGACACAGCCACATCTCCGGACACCTAAGAGACCTACACTGGCTCCCGGTCAACAAGAGAATCACCTTCCGCCTCCTTACCCACGCACACAAAGCTCTCCACGATCAAGGCCCGAGCTACCTCAACAACTGCATCAACTTCTACGCTCCCAAACGCCACCTCCGATCTGCCAGCCACGCCTTCGCCGCCGTCCCACGCATCCGCAGAGCCACCACAGGAGGAAGGTCCTTCTCCTACCTGGCCGCCAAGACCTGGAACTCCCTCCCGGCCGACCTGCGCCTGACCCAAGACCACCTCTCCTTCAGGAAGAAGCTCAAGACCTGGCTGTTCGAGCATTAGCGGCACCCCCCCTCCCAAGCGCCTCGAGACCCTACGGGTAGGTAGTGCGCTCTATAAATGTCTTTGATTGATTGATTGATCCCATGCGTGAAGTTCCACCAGTGTGGATGCCGGGTAATGCTGCAGCTCAACCTCCGATCTTGCCACATTTCCAGAGAGTGTGGATACATCTCCCGTGGAAACGATCGGAAGTTCTTCAGGTGAAGCAATCTTTACCTGACCCTCGCAAAAATCCTGCAGGGTATTATAAAGAATTATCGCAGCTCGTAGACGCTACGATAATGAATCTTGCCGATATTGATATGCTGTTTGGCAATGTCGTACCGCAACCGGTATGGGCAAAGATTCGTCAAGAAAACCACGTGGCAGAATTGGGTGGTGATTGGGCTGCTCTTATCGCGGCAGACACACGACAAATTGGTGGGGCTAAACCTGAACAGCTCATTACGGCTTTGCCTCAGAGAATCATCGCTCTGATGAAAACGCTTATGCCAGCCATGAAGGTAAATTGGGACAAATTGTCCGCTTGCAAACAGAAGAAAGATGAAAGCGTCTCTGATTTCTTTACGAGATTTGAGGAGGCCTTCATCGACCACAGTGGCCAAGACATGGGTACCGAAGGTGGTCAGAGGTTGTTTGTGGACAAATTTGTTTCGAATTTGCTGCCTGACTTGAGCAACAAATTACGAAATTCTGAAAGTGCGTGGGCTGTTTCTACTTCTGCTCAAATATTGGCTACGGCCCAATATTATGAGAATAGGGAGAAAGAGGAGAACGATCGTGCTGACAAGAAAACGAAAGAGCTTAAAACCAAAGTGTTGTTGCAACAGGCGTATCCTCCGCGCTCGAATCAGAATGACTCGCAACAACGTAATCGATCGCAGTCTCAGTCAAATAGGTCACAATCACGAAATGATTCCTCATCGCAGAGATCGTCGTTAGGGTACAATCAGTGTGCCTATTGTAGGCAAGAGGGGTCCTCAATGAGCGTAATAGTGGTAATTCGTCTAGAGGAGGTCGTGGTGGTTCTCGACAGACATCACGTGGTAGAGGTCGCGGTGCTCAGAACGATCGTTCCACTAACACCTCTGACTCCAATAATTGTTTTGATCAGCGTGGATCGTCACAAGGGCGATCTGCTCAGTATAATGTGGATGATTATTACGTCGATCAGGATGCTGACGACGGTAATTACTAGGACAGCCATAGACAAGGAGAGGGAGTAGTATCAGTTCCGGTTGATCAGAGAGGGCCTTACGTCGCATTTGCCACCTCGGGCGTCGTTGAGCCTTTTCTGTTGGACACTGGTGCAGCGAAAAGTTCCATAATGCATTCGAAACTCCCTGGCGCACCTTTGTCTGGCTTAACAAATGTTTCCGTTGGATTCTCTGGCGCCCCTGTTAGCAATCCGGTTTTTTGCCCTTTGCCCCTTACAATTGGGCCGCGTGAGCTGAAAGCTCCGTTGATTTTGACCACTGGTTGTGGTGAAAATCTCTTGGGCCTGGATTTGCTAAAACGTCTGTATGCGACTTTGTATTGTTCTCCTGCGGGAGTGAAGCTTACTTTGGGTGAGAGAGTTATCTCTCCAATGTATTTGTCTCTCGATAAGCTTCCACCGGAATTGAGTTCTCTTCCTGCATCTTTGTGGGCAACAGGTCCCAATGACGTGGGCCTGCTTGACATCTCCCCTTATGTTGTTCATTTGAAATCTAATGTGCGATTGCCACGTATTCCCCAGTATCGTATCTCCCTTGATGGTGAACGAGCATTGTTAGCTATTATCTATGACCTGATTGAGAAAGATGTTATCGAGGAGACACGGGGAAACGTGTGCAACAGTCCTGTGTTGCCCATTCTCAAACGTACTGATCCTTCGAAACCACCTGTTTATCGTTTTGTTATCGATTTACGGGAGGTAAATAAAATTGTGATTCCTCAGTTCCCTGTTGTGCCTGACATCACGGCGCTACTGACTCTGATTCCAGCCTCGGCATCGTGGTTCTCAGTGATCGATCTGAAGAATGCGTTCTTCAGCATCCCGATTGCTGAGGAAAGCAGAGACCTTTTCGGTTTCTCTCTTGGTGGTCGCAGCTTCCGGTTTAAACGTGCTCCTCAGGGCTACTGTGAGAGTCCATCAATATACAGTCAAGCCTTGAAGGGCCAACTGGATGCGTTTGTATTGCCGGCTGGTGCAGCCTTGATCCAATATGTTGACGACTTATTGGTGGCTGCAGATACTCAGGACATTTGCAAAATTGCCACGGTATCGTTGTTGCAACATCTCTGTGACTTACATCATAAGGTGTCTCCTTCTAAACTTCAATATTGTTGTCAAGAAGTGACCTATCTAGGTCACTTATTGTCAAAGGAGGGAAGAAGGTTGACCCCAGAGAGAATTGCAGCAATTGCCCGAATGACTATGCCAACGACTCAGAGAGATGTGCGTGCCTTTTTAGGTATCACGTCATACTGCAGGCAGTGGATCCCAAATTTTTCATTGCTCGCGAAACCATTGGTGGCTCTTACGTGTAGGGATGTTCCAACTCCTTTACCATGGACGAAAGAATGTCAGAAAAGTTTTTCTGAATTGCGTGACGCGTTGTGTTCGGCTCCTGTGTTAGGTACCCCTGATTACAGCAAGCCGTTTACACTATACGTGCACGAGAGAGAGGGTTGTGCGTTGAGTGTTTTGACGCAACCTTTTGGTGGTAAGCAGCGTCCATGCGCATATTTTTCCTCGACCTTGGACCCGGTAGCTAGAGCATTGCCGAGTTGCTTGAGAGCAACAGCGGCAGCTGCGGTGTCCATCCGACAATCAGCAGGATTGGTCATGGATAATATGCTTACGGTGATGGTTCCGCATGCAGTTGACACTCTTTTAAATCGTACGAAAACTCAGCACTTGACGAGTGCAAGGTTGTCGGGGTACGAGTTGACACTGTTGGCAAGCCACATCCAGATAAAACGTTGTAATGTCCTGAACCCGGCGACTTTGCTGCCCATTAGTATGGAGTCAGATGAAGTAACCCCTCATGACTGTTACTTACAGACTGAGGAGGAAACAAAAGGTCGTGTGGACCTTAAAAACACTCCTTTGGAAGATCCCGATGGGACCTTGTATGTGGATGGTTCGTGTTTTAAATTACCGAATGGTGATGTGACGACTGCGTATGCTGTGGTAACTTAGAATACTGTTGTGGAAGCTGCGAGATTGAATCAGAACTCTGCCCAAGCTGCAGAACTGATCGCTTTGACTAGAGCGTGTGTGTTGTCGAAAGGGAAACAGGTGAATGTGTTTACCGACAGCCAATATGCTTTTGGCGTTGCTCATAGCTTTGGACGATTGTGGAGAGAGAGAGGTTTTATGACATCGCATGGCACTAAGATTCAGCATGGACAACTTGTGAATGATCTTTTGGATGCACTTACGTTACCTAAACAGGTGGCGATTGTTAAATGTAGTGCGCATCGTAAGGTGACGGATGATGTTGGATGTGGTAATGCGTTTGCGGATGAGACTGCTAAGGAGACTGCCCGGAACCTTAGCACTAGAATGTATGTGACGAGTTCGGTTAGGTGGCCTACAGAGACTAGTATGTGCGAGGACACCATCGAGAGTGTGAGAACGATACAGAATGAGGCCACTGAGACTGAAAAGACGAAGTGGAAAGTGAGTACGGGAAAGTTGGATGCGAATGGTTGTTGGATTGATTTGTCAGAGCATAAGAGATGGATGTTGCCAGATGCGTATGTGCTAGCTGTTGTGACGATGGCACATGGGTTAGCACATATCAGTGCGAAAGGTATCTGCAAGTTGTTGTCCCCTGTGTGGAAGAATGATGGTATCACTAAGTGTGCTGAGAGATTGGTGAAGAATTGCATGATATGTATGATGTACAATCCTGGTAAGGGAACACCTACACCTCCTGGCCATTTTGCTCCCCCTTCATGTCCCTTTGAAGTGATTCAGCTAGATTTCATCCATATGGAGCGATGCAATAACATGAAATACGTTTTAGTTGTGGTTTGCGCATTCTCCCGATGGATCGAAGCCTACCCTCTCAAAGACAATACAGCTCTGTCCACTGCGAAAATCCTACTGAAGGAATACTTTCCTCGGTATGGAATGCCACGGATTGTATGGTCTGATAACGGAAGTGAGTTTGTGGGGAGTGTGATGAAGAGTGTGTGTAAGGGCCTTGGAATTACTCAGAAATTCCATAGCGCCAATCATCCCCAGTCAGCAGGTTTGGTTGAAGGGTATAATGGCACCCTTAAACTCAAACTAGCGAAGATTCAGGCTACGACTGGTCTTTCGTGGCCTGACGCTTTGCCTCTAGCTCTGTTGTCAACAAGGGCGACTGTACACTCCCGAGTAGGGCTCAGTCCCTATGAAATAGTGTTCGGCCGTCCTGCGAATGTTTGGGGGGTCCCTAGACCAAGTGTGTTTTCTGATCTAGAGTATCCAATGTTGATCGATTATCTTCATGATCTGACTGCTAAACTGAGGTTAATTCACCAACAGGTCTTTGAAGCACTGCCGACGCAGACGGAGGGTCCAGGCCACCAGCTCCAGCCCGGAGACTGGGTGGTGACGAGGAATTTCAGAAGAAAAAGAAACCTCGAGCCTCGTTTTACTGGACCCTTCCAGGTCCTCCTTGCCACGAGAACTGCTGTCCGTTTGGAAGGCCGGAAGAACTGGGTGCATGCCACCCACACCAAAAAGGTACCTATACCTTTACCGGCGGACTTGTGGGTGAGGAAAGGCATTGCTTCATCTGAAGCGGAAAGATTACAGACCTTCGTACCTTTTAGCGACGCCGAACCTGTCGGAGAATCCTCAGTGTAGCAGAACGACATTGTTGAACATTTGTCACCCCAAAGCTCAAGATCTGAAAATTTGACTGATCAGCAGAACTCTGTTCCCTCATCGGACCCATTGTTTGACGAACAGACACGTCCTGGAAAGAGCGGATACTTTTTGCGATCTAACACCAAGGACAAATAAATTTGCTTTTATTCCTCGACATTTACGTTACCCTATTGACACGATCAGTCTAAAACACTCGTATAA
This sequence comes from Lissotriton vulgaris, assembly GCF_964263255.1. Lineage (NCBI taxonomy): Eukaryota > Metazoa > Chordata > Amphibia > Caudata > Salamandridae > Lissotriton > Lissotriton vulgaris. Next base: position 1,385,515,334 of record NC_141693.1, on the reverse strand, counting down.
CTATGATTTTGTAAATATTGAGTTTTTTCCACATCTGTGTTTTTGCTTCCACAGCTGAAAGACTTTGTGCATATTTGTGAAATTAAGATACCTTCCATCCAGGTGTACCGTAGGGCCGCGCGTGTACTTCCTTCTGGTTAGTAGGTCTTGACACTAGGTCAAAGACCGTCGGTTCCTGGGAACTCCTAGGGATTGACTACTGCTACACAGAACGAAGTGCGTCAAGAAGCGTTGCGGACGGTTTTAGGGGATGGCGTTTTCAAAACTTGTGGATTTGGAAAAAGCTCAGGCGCAAAGATTCAAACTGCAACAAATTACCCGTACCAAATGCTTTATGTTTCAGGTGTTCCTTCTGTTTTTAATTGTTTCCTCGTTATTGGCGGGTGGGGTGTATTATATGATACAGTACTTCCTACCTTCTGCCATACCTACTCCTACTTCTGAACCTAAACTTACCACCACTGTGTCCCCTCATTCCTTTCACATCTTACCTCAACACGAGCAGGCTAGACGTGCAGAATTCAGAAATAATTCCTTTATTCAACTCCTACATCAGCATCAGTTAGTGGGTAACACTACTAATTGTTGGGTGTGTGGGTTAATGCCACATACCACGGATAAGGGAATTCCATATCTGGTCCTTCCTTATAGTTCCCAGGGTTCAGCTCGAGCATTCCAAACTATGTTTCGAAGCGCACTAGATTCCTACCCCAATCAAGAGCCACGTCCTTCCCACTTTGGTCCTGGTCCGTATCACAAGCCTTTGGCCAGAGCGATTGCTGATTTAGATAGGGATATCTATGAGCCGTCGCTCATCCCAGAGGAAGAGGTGCGAGCCTATAGGGACCTGAGTGGGGCTGAGTATAGTGCGCTCGTGGGTGAAAGACAGCTCAGAAGCTCGTCTCCGATATGGATCGTACCCCACCTTGGTAATTTCTGTCTAACAGGTCGTGGCCGAAAACCGAGAGCTCATCTTGGAGAGAGTGCTTGCTCCGAGACGTATGTCTTGCCGATGCTCTCGTCCCCTGTGTTTCTGACTGCCAAGGGTACGTACTTTGTCTGTCATGATCGTGCGTATACGTGGTTGCCCTCCGACTTTGCGGGCACATGTTACATCGCAAATTTGTTGCCTCCCACATTCACCATAGATGCAGACTATCACAAGACTAGAATTGTGAGGGGCGTGATTAGCGAAGAGGACACTGCCGGTCAAGAGGCAGGAGACTTTTTCAAGGGTTTCTTTCCGTTTTGGGGGCCTATGGTCAATAGTAGGAACCTGAGACAGTTGACCCGAGTAGGGGAATCGACAGCTAATATCACTGCCAGTGCCCTTGGTAATATCACCGCAGAACTTCAGGTGGATAGGCTTATGACGTTACAAAACCGTATGGTTTTAGACGTTGTTTTAGCAGATCGAGGTGGAGTATGTAAGGTGATCCATTCGAGCTGCTGTATTTTCATTCCAGATAACGCTCCGACTGTCTATCAAGTCATCTCAAAGTTGCATAAGATCTCTGAGTCCATACACGTGGACGTAGGGGATTGGACGCTACTTGGGTGGTTTTGGGGCCTAATGTCGACTTGGGGTTGGAAGATTCTGATGATTATCGGAGTTGTTGCAGCGTTTCTGTTCACGTGTTGCCTTTGTGTGCAGTGTGGTCCTGCCTTATGTGGCCTCTGTGCTACAACGTGTATAAGACAGCCGCCTGTTACCAAGGGAGCTCGGATGGATAGAATTATGCTACAGCAACATCTAGATGGTCTGATGAATATCGACTATGATTCTGACTAGTGCTTGCCTACATGAGGGCAAAAGGAGCGTCTGAGGTTCCGTGACGATCGTAAGTGGTGTTTTTGACTCGCACGAATATGGTCGAGTCTGGTATCTATGAACCGCAAATGACGAGTTTAGTGGGTGTATGCAGTTTCGCTGTGCTAACCTAAACCGTTCATCTGTTTCGTGGGTTTCTATATCTGTACCCACGGGTTCCATCTTAGATACGGCATCCATTTTGTCTCTTGCCCTCAAGTAGCCAGCGAACGGACGCTGTCCGCTTCGCGACCCTGGGATTCCCAAGACTCTTGCGGAAGACACGTTTCCTTTAAAAGTGTCTTTATGATGAGGGGGATGATACTGTAAGGCAGATGGCCCCGCTTGAGGCTCATCTTGCCGTGCCGGTCTTTTGTCTCAGCCGTGCATCTCATTAGGCGCGTCCCTTTGATGCTTGCAACTCGTGTTTCCCGATACCACCCCTTTTACACCCTTTCCGATCTCCCCACTGTTTCTGCCTTCCTCTGCACCTGTTCCTGTTCCTTCTTCGATCTGTTTACTGCTGATTGGAATGTACTAATGGTGGGAAGATGGGTTTTTACAGTTGGGAACCACCAAATGTTTCCGTACTTATGTTCCGGGCCCTGAATACATGAAGGCAACCCCTTCTGGCGTTTATTATGGGAACCAAGTTGTAAACCTTTGTGTATCATGTTAACCTATGAGAGAAATGTGTATAAAAGGAGCGACCCACAGTAGCAATTTGAAGCAGTCTCCCAGAACTTACATGCTATGTACTTCTCGTGACTTCTGTGTTCCCTGCAGTAATAAACCTCGAATCTTTGACGCCGAAGGAAGTGTCCCGTGCCTCTGTCATTTGTACGCCGGAACAGGTTACCCACGAAGGTTTCAGGTGTTGTCCCCTGGCACCGCTGGGTCTTAAGAAAACCCAGTCCTTCATGGTTACAATCTAACTTTATGCCTTCAGGCCTCCTATTTTTGCTGACGTTGTTTTTGATGGCCATTGCTAACCATTGCTAAAGTGCTTGTGCTCTCTCCTTAAAAATTATTAGTTTGGCTTATACCCAATTGGCATGTTAAATTTACTTTTAAGTCCCTAGTAAAGTGGCACTACCTGTACTCAGGCCTGAAAATGCTACTAGTGGTCTTGCAACATTTAGGGGCCCATTAGGATGTCGGGCGGATTGCCTCCGCCAGGGTAGCGGTGGCCACCGCCACCCTGGCGGAGGCAATCCGCCCGACATCCTTCCCTGCATTCCCCATATTAGGATGGCAGAGGGGGCCGCAGCGGTGTGAAACACCGCCAGCCTGTTTTCCGCCCCGGTCGCCTAGCGGCCGGGGCGGAAAACCTGTAACATGGTGGCGATGTCTTGCAGACACCGCCCGCCATATTACAATGTGCATTACACAGTGCATTTCCGTGGCGGCAATGCCGCCACGGAAAGGCATGTGGAGACTCCCTGCGGGGCCCCTTACGGGCCCCCTGGGAGTCCGTGGCTTGGGGGGTGCACATGGGGGGTACCTATGGTATTTCAGAGTGCAACATGGCATGCACCGCGCGGTGCCTGTCATGTTGCGCGTTGCCAAGCAAAACGTGCACTTTTACCATTGCGGCGGGAGGAGTTTCCTGCTCCGCCCGCCGCAATGGTAGACATACAGGATGCGCCCGCCTGTGTGGCGGGGGCATCCTAATACAAATGTCGGGACCCCCGCACTGTTAGCGGGCGGTCCTCTTCTCCGTTAGGGTGGAGGGCGGGCAAAGCCCGCCCGCCATTCTAATGGACCCCTACGTGTCATACCCACTTTAGTATCACTTTAAATATGTCTCAGTCCTGCCCTTGCAGACTGTGTGTGCAGTTTTAAACTGCCATGTCGACCCTTTGGCAGGCCTAATCCTCTCTTTTTAATTAATGCAAGTCACATCTAGTGTAGGCCCTTGTCATCCCAGAGGGCAAGGTGCAATGTATTTAAAAAGTAGGACATGTCCTGTTAAGTTTTACGTGGTAATAAAAAAGCATTACATTTGTTTTTCACTACATTAAGGCCTACCTCCCTTATAGGATAACATTGGAGTTATCTACTTATATTTTAAAAGTATAATTTCCAAATTTGGAATGGGTAACCAGTCCCTGTTTGCCATCTCCAGACCCGCAATTTAAAATCCTAACATATGATGAATTCAGACTTTTGAAAAGTTGGCATCTTCTTGCTTTATTTAAACCTGAAAAGGTAGAATGCACACATAGTTGTGCCTTTTTTGAGAATGCTCAACAGGGTTAAGGTGTGCAATCTTGATGCGCGCTCTGTCCGTGCACATTTTCAAATTTGAAAGAAGTGGAGTCTCATCAGGTCCCAAGACAAAATTCACAGCCACAAGTATAAATGAGTAAAAAATCTTTAACCAGTTTTTACCCTTTTATTGTTCTTTTTATCATCATTTATTCTCATTTACTCTCGAAATGTTCATGTTTCTTCCATACTTCTTACACAGAGATTTCACAATTGCCTGTCTAGGCTTTTACAGTAGCACAAGAGAGTTCACGATTACTCATGTCACGGTATCTTTTAAAATGTACCCAATGCATTTCGGGATAATTTCCTTCCTCAGGGGTACCTAAAATACACAATGTTATGAGAGAATCCATCAGCACAACTAATGTAACATAAGCTTAACTGCAATAACTAATTAAACTAAAACCTCTCCTAGCATTACACCTAATGCAAAGGGACCATGATCACTCAGAGTTGATTTGTACTAAATTAGCAATGGGGTCACCTCTCCGATGTTGATTGAAGAATGGCATGACAGATGCTGATTTTAACATCCAGCTTCCATTTACAAAAACGATATTGGTGCGGTTTTGAATCATGTATGAACCTCAGTTGAAGATTTGGTAACAATATTATTAGACATTGTTAGAATGGTTTGTTTGCTTTGGGTTGAAGGGTTTTATTTGCAATCATGCAGTTTTGGTTCTTTTGGGGATACTCACATCGGTCACGTATTTTTAGGAGGTTTACTTTATGATTTTATTTTGTAATACGATGCCTGGGTTCACATGTTGAGGGTACTGTGTAATGAGGAATCTTGAGCACTTTTTAAATCTAAGTGTATGAAGCATGGAAGAAATTCGAAAATTTTGAGATTACCAAATGGAGAAAAAATTATGATTAAAAGAATAAAAAATGATAAACTGGTTAAAGACTTTGGATGCATTTATACTCGTGGCTGTGCATTTTGTCAGGGGACCTGATGAGGCACTATTTCAAATGTTGCTGCTTTAGCCATTTCATGACTGCATCCTGTTTCTGAGTCGAATTACTTGGTGTTATGACAGTTAGGCTTTGTGTAGTTCACCTAGACAGCCACATTCAATAGGAAGCGTAAGTGTGACTGCTTGGGCCATCACTGGCATGGTGGGAGGGGGGAACTGGACCCAACACAACTTACTCTTGAATACGCTGTGGCCTGTGACCACACAAAAGGCTGCATACCCCCTGTAATTAGTGTGTAGCCAGGGCCAGGAAGGCAGGGCACATGTGCACTTCAAAGGCTTCCTCTAGAAGCTTCTTCCCACTTCAAAGGCACAACTGGGTCGAAATACTGGACCTCAGACACCAACTTGTCTAAATACTGGATGTCAGGCACCAACTCTTCAGGGCACTTTCAGACTTGTGGCTACTCCACCAGGAAGACAATGACAGCTACTTTGTTGGACTACTGCTCTGAAGGAACTGCTGCCATGCTGTGCTGAAAAACTGCCCGCTGCCCTCTTGCCTGTGTGAGAAGGACTGGGACTGCATCTCTTGAACCTAGACCTCAAAGTGACTCCAGGGCTAGTTGGCTGGCCTCCTGATCTGAAGCCTCAGGGACATAATAGGCTTCCAAAAACCTTGCATGTGCATTTGGACTCTGCCATCCGTGAGTCTACAGTGTCAAGTGGTGCTGCCCAAGTCCGAGACCTTTGCAAGTGAACTGAAGGTGCTTTTTCAGCCTCTGTGGATAAAGCTAAACCAAGGCATCTCAACTGCTGCACTGTGCATTTCTGAGCAGAACCATCGTATCCCCGCTGCTGTGTGGAGTGGGCCCGTCACACAGACCTGCTTCACTGCCACAGCTTGCATTGGCTTCAGAACGGCTGTCACATCCTTGCTGAAGGCCCTTGCATGTCTTGTTGATGACAGCCTTGATGATGACGCCAAACTCCCCATCGCAGCCTCGCAGCTCCTCACAACCAACGCATTGCTCCCGATTGAGCACCGCAAAAATTAAGCAGACCCCCACATCTCATCCTCTATGCTTCTCAGAACCTGACACATTGCAATGGCTAAGCGATGCATCTTCGATGAGTATCCTCCCAATGGTGCACAAACCTTAATTTAAGGTACTGTGTTCAACTGGACACACACAAAAAAAGGAAAAGAAAATATCTGGTCAGTGTCTTACAGAGGAATAACACAAGGTTTGTAAAAATTGCCCAAGCCACTAATAGTGACATGCTTCATCATAGGGTTTGCTAACAACATTCTTGCACAGAACAGCGCCTGGAATGGAGCAAAGGGATCAAGAGAAGATAATGCATACATATATGTGAAGGGATCTATTGTGCAGAACTAGGAACAAAGACTACAATCAAAATAGCTCAGGAGATTCCTCAAACACGTTTAATCATGGACTCATGGCTAGGATTAAAAGATAAAGGAAGGGGATGAAAAAAGAGGATATTATTGTCCTTTCACTCCTCCATTCTGCAGGTTGTTGATGTGTTTATGCTTTCTCAAATCACCCCCACGGGTCGTTTGGCCTGCCTCAGGACTACAGATCCCAAAATAATAGGATCACCCTACTTGGAACTACGGGTTAGAGAAAAATAACCAATTTGGTCAATTAAGTAACCACACTGCGGATACTAATGATAGGATATACAACACAGAAATGTACAAACAATGTGATTTCCCTCAATTCATGTGACTCGCTCCCTGATTAAAAAAGATGCCATTCAATTATGGTTCCATATAAAATCATAATGGCCCCATAGTTGCAGGGCACAGCCACATCACTTAAACACCATGCAAAAACCATTGCGATTGCAGGTTTACTAGTACCACACTCGAGCCCCAATAATGCGAGGCAAAACAAAGAGGGCAAGTCAAATGTTTAAAAGCGCATACAAATTTTCACTGTTCCAGCCTCTGCAACTGGTGTGTGATCTGGGTCGACTCCCTGTAGTCACACACTATTTAAACAGGGCTCATAATCAAATTACACAAGATCCCCACAGTTCTTTATGATAGGCGTCAAGATATCATCATACATATTCAAACTCTAAGCAAAACGACCACTGCCTTTCTAATTGATGCTTATATACATTTGGCAGTGGGAGAGAATTCACTATCCAGTGTCCTCAATTTGGTAAAGTGGCTGTTACATCCATATCCGTCTCGGGTGTCGATGGCACCCGGTCCACTTTCCATGATTAAAAAAGGAACTATCACCTGTTAATACTGTGAGGTAAATTCATCAAGCAGTATTCTCCCTGCTCATTGTAGGTTTCAAAGAACAAAAGGGACAGTCTAAGGCACCCATTTACCTGGTGTCTGCATCCAAATACTAACCTCTAATTGGTTCAGCCTGAATGGACCAACCTCTAACCCAGGGGCTCCTCAAAGGAGCCCTACTCATGTCTTCAAGGGTATGATGCTGCTGCATGCTGTTTGTATCACTTTTTACATCACCTCTCCTTCTCATAACTACATCTACTGTATCCCGATCACTTGACCAGTATCCCAGTCATGTGAACCAGGCGGTGCCCATATGAGACGGCTAGAGAAAAAGGCAAAACTCCACAACCACAAGGTACCAACCAGGACACCACAGGCGCCTTACAGTGTCTGGATAGGATCCATATTAGACCCCCAATAACAATTTTGTGATTTGTTTCTCAAGGCATATGACCAACAAATTGAGTCTCATCTCAAGGACACCGGAATGTTTTGAACTTGATCAAGGATATGAAATTTGACCTGACAATGGAGCTCTTGACTGGGTTGGACCTAGAGTCCCTTTATACAAATATACCACAAAGGGTGAGAGTGATAGAGTATATCCTGTACCAAAGAAATTAGGATTTTCAAACTCCTAGATCATTACTGTTAGATCTGGCAGAGATAAGGCTAACCAATTTTTTTTTAATATAACGGTACCACATAGCCCATGTTACATCTGGGGGCAGTTTAAATCAAAGAAAACACTGTTCCAAGGCTTGGGTGCGTAAGGTCACCCAGTCAGTGTAGGAAAAGAAGAAGGATAGAGTAAAGAGTCAGAAGAGAGGAAAAAGAGCGAGGCAGAGGTACATGCCCAGTATCAAGGATCCAATCCCGAAGAGGAGCGCCAGGTTTTGCCTCTTAATGGCCCTCACACACCCCAAGGGATGTCATGCTTCCTCATTGGGCTTTTATTTGCTCTTCGGCGGGCCGGCGCTGCAATGCCCGGCGGGCCCCAAAAGGGTCACTTTAACAGAGATCTTTTTAAGAGAAAAAAGCCATCTGGTGAGTGCGGGTGTGTGGGGTTGATCCAGTGAAAGTGGTGTTAAAGTGCGTGTATCAGTGAGTAGTTAAAAATACCTAGGGGTGTCCATAGAGATGTCCTTTAATGGTGTGGTGACCCTGGTTGATTAAAAAAACAGACGGTTGGTGAGTTACTGTGAGTCCTTATGTGCCTGTGTAACTTAGCATAAGGTCGACATGTTTCAGGCCTTGTAGTCAGAGAGATCAATGGCGTTTCATCAGGTCCTTATCGATATCATGAATGTGCACTAAAAAGGGGTTCCAACTTCCAATAGCGAGATGGTAACCCACAAAGGTGAAATGTAACTTGGGAATGAACCACAGGGATATTATCCTAATGTATGGAAAGAAAATCTCATCAAGTAGATTTGTCCAAGTGATGGTAATACCCTCACATCAAAGGGAGCAATCTCCCTATGCTAGTTTCCGCTTGGTGCCCGGACCCTATTGGGGTTGCGTCGTGTTCAGGTTCGTGAGCACCTACTATCACCTTGCGGCTGGCTGCAATCACTTCTGGGGGCAGCCCATTTATGCCTAGCCTCGTGGGATTATATGTATTAGAATTTGAATAGGAGTACATCTTTGGACCCGACAGACCTTGGACAGGTCAGATTAGGCTTTGGCATTAGTTCATTTATGTCATTCTTCTACTTTGGAGAGGTGACGAACAATGTTTACATGAGTTTCTGGAGTGGTTCTATAGCTTCAATCCACATTTACACTTCACCTCCTCTATTACGCACAGCTCTTTGCCTTTTTTGGAACTGGAAATCATCTAAAAGGATGAGAAATTAACCACCCAGATGTATTAAAAACCGACAGACAGGGATGGTTTGTTGTCATTCAGTAGATTTTACCTGAGATCCCTCCAGAAGATTCTTCCCTTTGGACAGGTCCTGCGGTTATGCAGAAATTGTTCCGAGGTGAATACTTTCTAGACAGAATCCAAAAAACTCACGTAAAATGCTACCCTATGAGAGTGATCAATCAAGCACAAACATGGCACTAAATTACAACAGGGATGCCCTTTTGGAGATCAGAGAGAGGCATATGTTAGATAAAATTATCTGTATCACTACCGTCAACACGGCATTGAACTGGGTTAAAAGGGTCATAAGAAACTGGCGCATTTTGAACTCCAATGGTTTGGATCTAAAAATGCCTATATTCGCCTCCAAGAATAATGCCACCATTAGAGACTTACTGGTGCATACAAGGCCACAGCTCTGATAAGTCACCCGCACGCACAAGTACGACACGCACATACCCCGATCAAGCTTACGCGAACCCTCCCAGCCCCCAACGGCCCGTATAAGTCACCTGCATGCAAAAGTACGAAATGCACACACCCCGATCAAGCCTACATGAACCCCCCACCCCACAACGGCCCGTATAAGTCACATGCACGCACAAGTACGACACGCACACACCCTGATCAAGCCTACGTGAACCCCCCCACCCCCCAACGGCCCGTATAAGTCAGCCGCACGTACAAGTACGACACGCACACCCCCATTAAGGGACCGCGAACCCCCCACCCACCAACAGGCCTTATAAGTCACCCGCACGCACAAGTACGACACGCACACACCCCGATCAAGCCTACGCGAACCCCCCCACCCCCAAACGGGCCGTATAAGTCAGCCGCACATACAAGTACAACACGCACACCCCCATCAAGCCTACGCAAACTCCACCACCCGCCAACGGGCGGTATAAGTCACCCGCACGCACAAGTACGACACGCACACACCCCGATCAAGCCTACGCAAACCCCCCAAACAGGCAAACAGAGGGCAAAAGTAACACCCACCCCATATAACACACACACCACCAATTCAAAATAAGCCACACCCACAAATGGACCAATAAAAGGGTCCACACATACAACCCAACATCCTTTGCAACATACCTATTTGCAAAAGAAGAAGGATGGTTGACAAGGTCAATGCTGTTGCACCCATCAGGCACACCAGGCAGGAATGCCAGGCCAGGTGGTATGATCTGCGGAGGATGGTCAAGAAGAAGATGGACCAGGACTATGCCTCTGCACACCACACTGGAGGTGGTAGTCCCCGCAGACCTCCAGTATACCAGCCCTGGGAGGAGAAAGTCATGACCCTGCTGCCACCGGTGGGCTTACACAGTATAGAAGGAGCCGTTGAGCCTGGTGAGTATATAAAAAACCCATGTAATATGGGGGGACTTACAACAGTGCCCAGCAGTATGAGGGTGGGTGGCCATGAGTCCCAGCAGTGCCCAACAGTATGGGTGTTGTGGCCATGAGTCCCAGCAGTACCCAACAGTATGGCGGTAGTTGCAAGGGGGAGGCTGAAAGGGTGAAAGGTGTAGGGTAGGAGGCTGCTCTCATCCCATATGTCCCAGGTACACACCCAAGCACCATGCTCAATGCACAGGGAGTATGAAATCACAGACAAGATAGTAGACCACAGCTTCCCAATCTTTTCATGTTGGTGACACACTTTTTGGAGATGCATCATTTTGTGACACAGTAAGGCAGTGTAGCAAGCGAGCGAGCCCAAACCACCTGTCTCCATCCCTCTGTTGTCCTCCTCCCTCTGTCTGTCTCCCTCCCTCTGACTGTCTCCCTCTATCTCTCACCCTCTGTCTCCCTCCCTCTGTCTCCATCCCTCTGTCTCATCCCTCTGTCTCCATCCCTCTGTCTCCTTCCTTCTGTCTCCCTCCCTCTCTCTCCCTCCCTCCCTCTGACTCCCTCGATCTCTGTCTCCCTCTCTCTCTGTCTCCCTCTATCTATGTCTCCCTCTCTCTGTCTCCCTACCTCTGTCTCCCTACCTCTGTGTCTCTCCCTCTGTCTGTCTCCCTCTGTCTGTCTCCCTCTCCTTCCCTCTGCCTCCCCCTGACTCCCTCCCTCTCTCTAACTCTGCCTCCCTCACTCTGTCTCCGTCTCTGTCTGTCTCCTCCCGCTCCCTCCCTCTGTCTCCCACTCTCTCTCTCCCTCACCATCTCTCTGCCTCTCTGTCTCTCTGCCTGTCTCAGTCTTTGCCTCTATCTACCTGTCTGTCCCTGTCTCCCTCACTCTCTCTCCCTCTGTCTCCCTCCCTCTCTCTCCCTCCCTCCCTCTCTCTCCCTCCCTCCCTCTAACTCCCCCCAACTCTGTCGCCCTTGCTCTCTGTCTCCCTCTCCCTATGTCTCCCTCTCTCTGTCTCCCTACCTCTGTCTCTCTCCCTCTGTCTGTCTCCCTCTCCTTCCCTCTGTCTCCCCTGACTCCCTCCCTCTCTCTCCCTCTGTCTCCATCCCTCTTGCCTGTCTACCTCTTGGCTGTCTCCCTCTTATCTGTCTCGCTCTTGTCTGTCTCGCTCCTGTCTGTCTCCCTCTTGTCTGTCTCGCTCTTGTCTGTCTCGCTCTTGTCTGTCTCGCTTTTGTCTGCCTCCCTCCCTCTGTCTAACTCCCTCTGTCTCCCTCCATCTGTCTCCCGCCTCGGTCTGTCGCCCTCCCTCTGTTTCCGTTTCTCTGTCTTCGTTTCTCTGTCTCCGTTCCTCTGTCTCCGTCCCTCTGTCTCCGTCCCACTCTGTCTCCGTCCCCCTCTGTCTCCCTCTGTCTGTCCACCTCCCTCGGTCTGTCTCCCTCCCTCGGTCACCCTCCTCCCTCTGTATCCCTCCCTCAGTTTTCCTCCCTCTGTCACCTCACCCCAGCTTCCTGGGCACACACACAGCCGCACCCGAGCACTTCACAGGTCTTTTAAAGACCATATAGCAGAGTGTCTAGGGATGTCTCTTAATTACCAGCAGTTATGTGCTAAGTGCCTGCGACACACCCACCATTTGCAGGCGACACAGTACTGTGTCAGGACACACAGTTTGGAAAGTTCTGTAGTAGACAATGGGCCCTGGTGTAGGCAGCACAAGGCCCTCCAGTGATCATTGCAAACACAAACACCAGGACAAGGTCAGACATCCTGTGCAGGAACCCACAACCGCAATCATGGCAGTGTGCATCATGGGGGCACAGCCAAACCGCGAAGGATGGACGCTTGCATATCACACTAAAAATACTAGCATGGCCTGTCACACACACCCCTTACATTAACTTATCCCCTGGGGACAGGCAATGGAGTGCAACACAGTCTCAATTGTCATGTAGCACAACAAAACAATCACTCATATGAATACACATCCAACTTTAACATGCACAGTGCAGATTATCAAGTCCATTGTGCCTCTCACACAATGCACTTGACCCATCTTATGAACGTTGTGGATGCACTTAAGTAGCACCATGGACATGGGTATTGACAAGGTGATGCGTCTTGGAGAAGTGCCACGTTCTAAAGCCATGATCTAGAACTGGATGTACAGGTCCAGGGTGGTTGGTATCGGTTGGCCATCACGGTACAGCAACACCTATCAAAAGTAGCTAAATTGAATCTTTAAAATTCCGCTCTGTCTCTTACATGAACATGCTCCATCTAAACCCTGTGCATGCTTGACGCAGGCATGAGGATTGACACTGTATCCTGAATGTTGCGTGAAACAGAGCACTGCTGTATATGTGTTGTGCCGGCAATACAAGACACAGCAATGGCTGTGTCAGTCATTGTCAAGAGAATGGAACATGGAAAATACTCCTCAGTACATGTTCATTTTCTCCCACTACATACACAATTGAACAATGACAACAATGTAAAGCTGGTGAAACTGTGATGCTGACAATGGATAACAAATTGAGATGTTTGATGATAGTGCATTAACTGTCTGTCTCTCACACCCACAGGGCAACGTGTGGAAACCACCCCCAACCAGGGGGAGAAGGATCCCAGTCCCAGGCTCAGCAGGACCCTGACTCCACCGACAGCGACGCCACTCAACGCACCGTGGATGACCCCAACCAACCTGGCCCCTCTGGATTCCAAACCCCTGCAGCAACTGTATGAGATACATCTGCGCCAACCACCAGACCCATTCCCTCCACATCCCAGCAAACAGGTCAGAGCCCTGCCCATGACCCACCAGAGAGCCGGTCTGAAAATGAGGGACACCCTTTGGCGGGCACCCTGGAGGTGGCAGACAACATCCACCCTGCCAACACTCGGGGGTCCCGTCGATCCGATGTGCCCACAATCGCAGGCCATGCTTGTGTGGGTCAGGGTGGTGGGAGTGGCGCAAGGCGGAGGCGAGATTCTGGCCAGTCAGCTGCAGGGCCCGGTATGACTGAACTGAGTATCATCCTGGAGGCATACCGGCGGGACACCAGGGAGGTAAGCCAGGGAGTGGAGGCCCTCAATGAACTGAAACAACAGCAGGCCGAGCAACATGCCAGGCAAGTACAACATCATGAACGGGTGGAGGCAACACTGGCTGAGCTCTTGGCGGTGCATCAGGATATGAGCCAATCACTCCATCAGATTGCTGCCAACATGCAGCACCCTTCCTGTGTCACCAGGCCAGACACGTCAAGGCAAAGTTCAACACCAGCCGCAGGGAGGGAGGAGGAGGAGGAGGAACTGTCTGACGGAGCGTCCCATGCATCGTCCAGGCCTGCACATGAGGGTCCCCCAAGGAAGAAGGGTCGTCCACGGCTAAGACGTTGAGAGGCAGTGGGGCATGCACAACTCCCAGGACACCTGACCTGGCATATAGCCCTTGGGTGCAACAGAATCACCTATTAGACTCTCCCACATGGACTTGCTGGTCACAGTCTGCCCAATGATGCCACGCACTCTGGCCTGGACTCTGTTGACTGAAACTGTAAAGTATCTCATCTCCAGCAGTGAACTTTGGATTTCCCCCCTTTCTGTACAGCACCTACTCACGTTTCCTGCACAAGATCACCTAATAAATATAAGAAACATCATACGCATTGGTGTAGTAATCTTGTACCCAGAGTATAAAACATATGTGTGTCCAAATGTATGAAATGCAAGAGTATTAAACAAACTGCAACCATCCACACACTTGGATCTGAGTCCGGGTGAGGGCACACATAGGTCACAATATTCTAACAACTAGATACATGGATTGCAATACACACCTATGATGGTCACTAAATGCTGGAGGGGGGTTTGCCTCACAAAACTGTAATTACAGACAGGCACAGGAGAGTCACTTGGAGGTGTATAGATCACGGTAAAAAAGCTAGGTGTCCACATAGGGAGTACCTGCATCTGTGTCCTGAGGAATGAGCTATCATCAGCATGCTGCTGTACTGTGGATGTGATGAATGGCGCACAGTCCAAGGGTGGCAGGACAGACTGTGGGCAATGGGCTGTAGCACTCTATCCAAGCTCACCTGATTACGTGACCACCACCATGGAGCTACAACAACAAAACTCCTGTGATGGGTGCAACGCATCCAGAACACCTAGCCACGTCTGACAATTCTCTTCACCAGAACGGCCACATCACACTATACCCAAGAGACGTGGTTTTGGTGTGTGTCCCCGGTGGATACTTGACTGTCTGTGATGGCTATGTAGAAGTGGTGTGCCGAGGTTGCGTACTGCCACCTTACTGTAAGGAAGGCGAGGTGTGCTGCTGTGGTGTTGACAAGGTAACACAGTACAATATTGCGCTTCTGGAAGGTGTGTGTGTGCTGTACGAGCCACATGACCTGGTGGTACGTAGACACACTGTCATGTGGGTCAGCATAGTCTTCCCAGTATGTGTTGCACACACAGGCAGAGAAGCTGTTATGGGTGAGTTTGAGGTTTCGTGATACCGGGTGGATGATTGTCTGGTGTCCTCTGTGTGTAGGGGGGCTGGAGCATGGTCAACAAATGGATGGAAGGAGGAGTATCGTGTAGGCGTGTGTGGTCCTTGATCTGACCAGTCTGCACTGCATTGTGGCTGTGGATGCAGCAGCAGGAATGAGTGAACACATGACGGCAGAAGAGGTGAGACAACATGCAAAACAAGCACATACCACAAGGGCATTGGCAAGCCACAAAGTTGCATGTGAATGTGATGCAGGATTGTCTGCTTGACTCACGGTCACTGCAAGCAAAATGGCAGAGTAATCACCAAAGATCACGGTCACAGGATCAGGCCCCTTAGGGACTAGTGGGGCACAGGACACACAGCGTCAGCAGGTGTAGTCTGTGTTCCAAGATAAACAGCAGCTACACAGCCATCTACCTCACACACAATATAGTACTTTTGCCTTTACCAACACCATGCATGTTGTCTCTGTACACGTAAACACCTATCAACAATGAACTTACATTAGGCCATATTGAATACATGCACATTAGAAGGACATGTGCGTTGACATCAAGGAGGCACAATGCTCTTGGGGAATCACACGTCATACACAACATGATGAATTACCTTGGGAGGCCATGCAGCATTATCAAACGTACATGGTCAGTGGCATTGCCCTGAAGACAAAAACAGTCAGGCAATGATGTCACCTGTAATGCATCAGAAAGATTCTCCACAAGACTGCCAGGGCCTGGCCGTACCTTTCATCATCAGAGTGGTGTGATGCTGAAAGGGTTCCACCTCCAAATAGCCCCTTGGTCTGAGTACAAATGACAGACACAAAAGGGCGATCAGGTGAAGGAAGGAGAGGATGGGAACTGCAGGGAGGGAGACCTGAAACAGAGGCAAACAAGCATTAGGACTACATTCTCATGTCACTCATACTACTAATTCCTCATGAGATACACTATACCAGTCACACCTGTGAAGTGTAACAACTGTAACCAATTTGAGATCACTGATAATGCTATGACATAATATCAGATGCTTGAACACGGATACATAAAACCTAGGACAGTCTGTCACCTATTTGATTCTTGTGTAACGCTCACAAGTCTGCTACTATGCAATGAGATCCATGTGGACAAAAACTAAGTCACAGTGTATGATGATGTGTCCCATACAAAAAAAAAAACGTATGGAAGTGCTACTTAGGCAAATTGTAATATCTGTATATGTCCCTGTGTACCAGTAAGGGCCATGAAAGCAAGCTTTACATCACCCACAAAAGCTGTGAACATCACATATGATGAGGAAGCTAATGACCTAAATGCAATGAAGCCCCTCTGTAGCCAGTCTTTTGCTCTAGCAATGGAGCCTCACTATGCTAAATATGACAAGCAGGTGGAAATTAAGTCAACAGCAAGTAATGAAGAGCCAAGCTACATAAAGAACCCTACCGTCACCCTGAAATGCTGCACGGGACAAGAGAATCATGTGAATGACCGCACTCCACTGGTGCCACAGAATAATTTACATGAGCTTCAGCCCACCATTCTGATGTCATCAGGGCAACATACCTGGCATCAAGTGAATGAAAACAGAACTTCAACTCACTGTGAAGGCTGGTGTAGCAGTATTCTCAACCTGCACTGAGATAACAACATGACAGTGACATGACATACTGCCACAAGGGGCAATGCATCCATGCAAACAGAATCACAGGACAGTTGTCTTAACATGTGCAACATACACTGGGCCACACCTACACGACATGGTTTTTGGGAAACCAAACTGTACTGGCCCACAAGGTTGAGGGGATGATCCAGACACATCCTGCTGCACACAGTGAGGCTACAATCCCCCACAGAGTCTGTGGTTGTGACCTCCCACACAATGTCAAACCATGGTATATGCAATGTTTCAATGTCAATGTCTACACACATTGATGCATTCACCAGAGTCTAAAACAACGACAGATGACTGGCAGATGGGATGACTATGCTGTCATGGGAGTGCGGCTACATGTAATAGGAAACATGATGTTGTTGCATATATGCATGGTCAAACAACATGCGCATGAAGATGTACCACACAATTGAAACCATACCAACGCTAAACAACCTTATATGAGTCCTTACCCAAATTGACATTTCCACATGTCCGTGCATGCTCCGTTGATTCGGCTGACGTTGCTATCATCATGAGCAATAGCAGGCTGACCAAGATGACACCAACGGACAACAGGCAGGGCGACCTGGGAATGAGAGGCACACAAGGGGTCAAGTTCCGTATAATGTCATTCAGACATAGTCATGTTGAATAGCCTGATGTTGTGCTACACTTGTACATTCCAAGTTCACACATAGCACGTATGTGTGTTGCATTACATCTGCATCTGCACCTGTGTGACACTGCACAACAAACATCAAAGTGACATTGCATACAGTCAGCTGGATACACAGCATGCTACCCATGCAACTCTATGGTACATGCTTCAACAAAATGCACCTATGACTCACCATTATGAAAAGAAGTGGCGGATGAGGTGACTCCGGATATCATCTTCAACCTCCTTGTCACTGGCATCCTGGGCAAGGCCTTCATCCTCAACGGGCGGATGTTCCAGCTCATCAGGATCTAGGATGAGTGGTACGGCCTTCTCCACTGCCATGTTGTGTAGCATGCAGCACGCCATGAAGATGTTACACACCTTGAGTGGGGTGTATTGGAGGGCTCCGCCTGTCTTGTCGAAGCACCTGAGCCGGCTCTTCAGGAGTCCAAATGTTCACTCGATCACCCGCCTGGTCTTCCCATGAGCATTGTTGTACCGCTGGTTTGCAGCTGTCCTGGGGTTGCGTTGCGGAGTCATGAGCCATGGCATGTTTGGATATCCTGCGTCTCCTGCAAATTGACATCATGGAAATGAGTGTGTAATATGATGCAGTTCATGAAGTAATGACATACTGACATACATGGCTAACAGAGTTTACCCACAACAAGACATGCCCGATTGTTGTGCAGCTGCAGCATCATCTGTGGTACCCTGCTACGCCTCATGATGAATGCATCGTGGCACAATCCGGGAAAACGTGCACAAACATGTGAGATCAGCATGTTGGCAAGACACACCACCAGGGCATTTATCGAGAGGTAATGTTTCCTGTTGCGGTACGCTTGCTCCTGAGCCTGTGGTGGCACCAGAGTAACATGTGTTCCATCAATTGCACCAATTACATGTGGCATGCTTCCCAGGGCGTAGAATTCCCCCTTGACATCTGTCAACTGTTCAGGAGTAGGGAATGTAATAAATTCATCTATGTGCAGCAACATAGCAGCCAATACATCACTTAATACCCGGCTAAACATGGTTTGGGACATCCCCCCACATCACCTATGTTAAATTGGAACGTACCTGTGGTAAAGAAACATAGGGCTGCCATCACCTTTACCTTGAGTGTCAGCGCAGTTGGATACCTGTGTCGTGGTTGCAGATGTGGTTCCAGCCTGTCCGTCAGGTCATGAATCAACTGTTGTGTGAAGCGGTAACGCCGTATGCAATCACGTTCCCTTATGGCATCCAAGTCTGGCAACGGCCTTGGCAGAGGAGGTGCCCAGCACAACATATTTAGGAGAAAATGTGTACAACTGTCAGACAAAGACAATTACAATGTACATGGCACAAGCAACACTGCTTCAAAAAATCTAGACAATTTTGGGCTACACATTGAGGAAACATGTGCCAGCTGGCTGGCACTCCTCCATGAAAACTGAAAGACCTGTTGTCTGTGGAATGGATATGACATGCATACAAATGATCTGATGGGATGGTCTGAGTGAGCAGGACAATGTATCACGTCAGTGACACATGTCACGTGAATTGCATTAGGAGGTTGTCTGCACATCCAGACAGCTGACAGCAATGCAAACACCCACATCACATGTGCCATCATTTGCACAGATCAGAAATATTATGATTGAGGTGTGATATTTCCAAAACTAATACATGGACATCATCAGACTGCCGAAATGTTTGATTTGGGACAAATGGTCTATGATGCCATCAGCGGTTCATTTGCACAAGTGGCATGGTGTGCGTACATGTGAAACCCTTTCATCACTGCAAAGACCCATCATAGATGCTCCTACAGCAGATATACTTGACAGTATGAACAAGTTACTTACCTTTGTTAACAAAATATCTGTAAGAAACAGTAGTTAGTATCATATTCCTACCTTGGAATAGATACCCCAGCAATACCAACCCCTGTGGTGGGACTGCAAACCAACAATCACACCAGAAAGTCCTGGAGGACGGAACGGCCAAAGAAGACATCCCTCCGGACTTGGCTGCCCTCAGCCCAACAGGACGCTCCTTTTTTGGCAAGGGGTAACAAGCCTTCATACACAAGACGACCCACCGAGAGATGGTCCGCTTTTGTACCGGCCTTCCCTTTTCAGCGCCTATGTAACCAACTAAGAGTTGTTCATCCACCCGGAACTGGCGTGTGCGATCCAGATAGTATGAGATCGCACGTTTTGGGTCCAGACGTTGTAGCTGCTCTTCCTCCTTTGAGGGATGCGTAGGTGGAAATAAGGTGGGCAAGGTGAAAGTCTGTCCGATGTGGAAGTCCGTGACAACCTTGTGCAGGAAATAGGGTATTGTCCGCAACACAAACTTGTCCGGATGGACAGAAAGGTAAGGAGGTTATGAAGAAAGAGCCTGGAGCTCACTCACTCTCCTGGCAGAGGTGATGGCAACCAGGAAAGCAGTCTTCTGAGTAAGAAGGCGGAGAGGAAAATTGGGAAGTGGCTCAAAGGGAGCACACATCAGATATGTAAGAACCAGGTTCAAGTCCCACTGAGGCATCACAAACGGAACAGGTGGAAAAGTGTGTGTGATGTTTTCAGAAAACGAGTTACAATAGGGAACTTGAACAAAGAAGGTTGATCAGGCAGCCTTAGTAAGGCTGAAAGGGCAGGAAGGTAGCCCTTGATAGTGCCCAGAGCAGAGCCCTGCTGGGCTTGAGAAAGAAGGAAGAGATGAATTTCATGAAGAGGTGCACAAAGAGGGTCCACAGCCTTCGGTATGCACCACGCCACAAATCTGGTCCACCTGCAGGCGTATACCGACTTTTTGGGGGGACTCCTGGCTGCAAGAATGATATTACAGACTTCAGGAGGAAAGTCAAATGGCCTCTAGTGTTGCCGCTCAATCTGCAAGCATGGAGGTGGAGACTGTACAGGTACGGGTGGAGGACCGTCCCCTGCTGATGCGACAGAAGGTCCTCCAGAAGAGGCAGACGAACCGGGGGATCGACTGACATACTGAGTAGCTCGGGATACCATTACCTACATGAACTTCTGTGGTGCGCTGGTAAGGCCGAAGGGGAGCACGGTAAACTGAAAGTGCTTGTGGCCTACCATGAACCGCAGGTAGCGCCGGTGGGCCAGCAGGACGGGGATGTGGAAATAAGCGTCCTGCAAGTCCAACGCGACCATCCATTCTCCTGGGTCCAGGGCAGCTAGGACCTGAGCCAGTGTCGGCATTTTGAACTTCTCCTTCCGAAGGAAGCCATTGACGTTCCTTGTGTCCAAGATAGGGCGTAGGCCCCCATTGGCCTTTTTGGGTACCAGCAAGTAGTTGGAGTAGCAACCACACCCTACTTCTGGCCCAGGAACGTGCACGATTGCCCCCTTGGCCAAGAGGGCTGTAACTTCCGCCTGCTGAAGTTGCAAATGATCCCCTGATATGCGTTGGTATTGCAGTGGCATGGCTTGAGGGGTTGCCTCAAGAGGGAGGGAGTAGCCCCTTGGGACGATTTGCAGCACCCACCTGTCCAATGTAACAGTACGCCAGTGGTGGGGGTTATGGCAAACCCTGCCCCCCACTGGCGTCACATGGGCCTGAAAGCACGGACTAGGAGGGTTTGTAGGCAGATGCTGCAGGGGAAGGTGTGGACTGACCTCGCCGTTGTCCCCGACCACCACCACGGCGGTTACCACGGCCGCCACCGCGTTGGATGTTAGTCTGCGGTGCGTGGCTGGCAGCACATGTGTGGGCGCCCCTTCCTTGGCCATAAAATGAGCAAAAGGTACCAGTTTGCTGATGCAGGGCCGAGAGGCCCACGGACCTGGCCGTAGCCCTGGAGTCCTTAAAACGCTCATGCGCATGGTCTGCCTTGTTGCCAAAAAGGCACAGACATCAAACGGCATGTCCATGAGTGTATTCTGGACATCGGCCAAAAATTGGGCGAACCTCAACCAGGCTTAGCAACAAATCGCCACGTGGTTGCCATCACTCTGCCCAGTGAGTCGGTGGTATCCAGCCCACACCGGATCGAATACCGTGCCGCATCTCGGCCTTCCACAAGGGCTTGGCTGAGTTTGGCCCGTACCTCCAACGGGCACTCTGGCAGCAGTTCCGCGACCGTGTCCCACAGAGAGTGGGTGTAGCGGACTAAGAGGCATGTGATGTTGGAAGACCGCTGTCCCAGACTCTGGGAGAATAATACCATCTTGCAGTACTGCTTATACCTCTTGGATTCCCTGTCCGGCAGAGCCGACGGGAATGCGATCTGTGAATTGGAGGCCTGGATGCCCAGGCTTTCGGGGGTGGGGTGGGTGGACAGGAAACATGGGTCGTCTGGGGCCAGGTGTTGGCGTCTGGCCACGTTCCTATCTACAGCCAAATCTGTAGCGGGCCTGGACCTAGTGCCAAAAATAGCATCAGTCGATGCCTCATTAAACGACAGCAGAGGCTCAGCCAAGCTTGACTGCAGTTTAAGGACCTCAATGAGGAGGTTGGTACTCACGGCTGCGACGGAGAGATGAAGGGCCAAGGCACACAGTAGGTTGTCCCCTCCTCCGAAGCCACGGTAGAATTTGTGACAAAACCAGTGTCTGGCGAGGTGTCCAGACCACTCGCATCCCCCAGTCCACCTGTCCAGTCCTCTTGGGACTGACACTCACGTGTCAGAGGGTATTCAGACCCCTCCCAATACTCCTCATCACCCATTCCCTGATAATCAGGGTTGTCAAAGGATGGGCCCGGCTCGTTGAAGTTAAACTCCCCAAGCGGCGTCAAAAGCAGCGTCCAGCGACGCCGTTCCCATGCCGGATCGAGTGAGGTATCTAGGACGGAACCGCCCGAGGACGGCGCCGGGGGTGACACCTGGGGGATTGTTGCCGGTGAGGTTGTGAGGTCAACCAGCGTCGACCAGGATACAAAAGTGGGTCCAGTGCGGCCCAGCGGCTTCTGCGCCGGCGGCGTCAGAGCCAAAGCACCAGACGGCATCGGGGCCGAAGCACCTGACCCGCTAGGGCCTCCAGTCGGGTCTGCTGGGCCCGAAGCCGTGGCGGAGCCCGTCGGAGGAGCGAGGGACCTCATGGCCATGAGGAAGCGCTCTAACTCCTCCGGCGTCGCATGCTGCCCAGGGACCGGAGGGTGTGGGGCAGGCGACGACGCCCGCGACTCCGACGGAGCCGCTTGGGCGGTGTCACCCAAACCCCTGGAATCGTGGGGAGTTGAAAGAGCGATGACGTCTCTTTGACTTCTTGTGCTTACCTGACGACTTTGACCCAGAGGAGTGATGCCGACTCCCAGTGCTCTGATGGCTCCGATCCCGCGCCCGGTCCCTCGACCTCCATCCGGACCGTGACCTCTTGCGGTGCGGGGTCGACTGCTGGAGTCCAAGCCGCTTGCGGGACCGCTCCCGCCTAGCTTCAGACGTCAGGGCCCGGCAGTCGGAGCAGCTCTTGTCGTCGTGGTTGACGTCGAGACAGTGGAGACACCGACGGTGAGGGTCGCTCACCGACATCAGTCGGTCGCAATCCTCACAAGGCTTGAAACCTGCCATCCCTATTAGCACCGTCCAGAGTCCAATACTCAAGTAAAATGATCAAAAGGGATCGTACAAAGTTTAGTAACAAGATTACTAAGGTACCAAATATTCGGTATCTGTGCTGCTGGCGTGGAAAAAGAAGACCTGACGTCATCACGCGGAGGCGGCTGCTAAGTACTCAGACACCGTCATCACAGCGCACACAATGCCGATGACGGACGCGGAGCCGCAGACGACGCTTACCGACACACAAGGGTACTGCTAAGCACAAATTTCCAGATCCAGTCTGACGCATGGGGATATTCTAAGGTGAGGAATCTAATACTAACCTGTTTCTTTCAGATACAAACAGCATGCACAATCTCGCACATGGCACACATATGACGTGGTCACACAGGGTCATGCTGGGCGTCAATTTGATATCTGTGACAGTGGGCATGTTGCTGTCATCATGT
The DNA here is from genome assembly GCF_964263255.1 of Lissotriton vulgaris. Classification (NCBI taxonomy): domain Eukaryota; kingdom Metazoa; phylum Chordata; class Amphibia; order Caudata; family Salamandridae; genus Lissotriton; species Lissotriton vulgaris. The sequence goes on along the minus strand of NC_141693.1, from coordinate 1,385,491,999 downwards.
GACAGTTGCCTGTACTGAATGGTGTGCCATTCCAGTGTTGATGTGCATCACAATATGTTCAAGATGTTACTCAGGTGAGAAGTGTTGAATGTATGTGAAACACATGTGCACCATGATTAATGACATGTCTTAACAGCTCTTCACACATCAACTGTGCGACAAGATCACATTTCCTGTGCTTCTTCACTGTCTGCCACACCTAGGGCATGCTGATGGAAGGATGCCATGCAGATGTATACCTCCACATCGTCAACATGAGTCTAGACTACATCCCTGCCATGTGATTTCCTGGGGTCACTCTCCCAATGGTGCCATGAATGAGGTCATGAACGCAGCCTACACATGCATTCACTTGAGCATGTCTTACGCACTGTAACCCAAGTGAACGTGCGTGTGCACGCCTTGATTAGCTATTGCATTGTAGCCATACGGAGCAGCCGGTACCCCAAGTGAACGTGCGTGTGTACAGGTCGTTTCCCTATTGCATTGTAGCCATACGGAGCAGAGAGTACCCCAAGTGAACGTGCGTGTGTATGGGTCGTTTTCCTATTGCATTGTAGACATACGCGAGCAGAGCTTCCCCCAATGGTACGTGCGTGTGTACGCCTTGTTTCCCTATTGCATTGTAGCCATACGGAGCAGAGAGTACCCCAAGTGAACATGCGTGTGTATGGGTCGTTTTCCTATTGCATTGTAGATGTACGGAGTAGAGCGTACCCCAAGTGAACTTGCATGTGTACTGGTCGTTTCCCTATTGCATTGTAGACATACGCGAGCAGAGCGTACCCCGATGGTACGTGCGTGTGTACACCTTGTTTCCCTATTGCATTGTAGCCATATGGAGCAGAGCCTACCCCAAGTGAACGTGCGTGTGTACGGGTTGTTTCGCTATTGCATTGTAGACATACATGAGCAGAGCATCCCCCAATGGTACGTGCGTGTGTACGCCTCATTTCCCTATTGCATTGTAGCCATACGGAGCAGAGCGTACACCAAGTGAACGTGCGTGTGTACGGGTCGTTTCCCTATTGCATTGTAGACATACGCGAGCAGAGCGTACCCCAATGGTACGTGCGTGTGTACGCCTCGTTTCCCTATTGCATTGTAGCCATACAGAGCAGAGCGTACCCCAATGGTACGTGCGTGTGTACGCCTCATTTCCCTATTGCTTTGTAGCCATACGGAGCAGAGCGTACCCAAAGTGAACGTGCGTGTGCATGCCTCGTTCCACCATTGAATGAGTTGCATTTGCGACGGCAATCGCACCGTACTTGTGTGGGGATTCAAGAAAATACATAGG